>NC_062579.1:39240113-40694292 GCF_022837055.1 Prionailurus viverrinus
ATCAGAAACCTCCTACCACTGGAAATACCCCCCAAACAGAACGGAGACCTAACAACTGGAACATACCCCACAATCATCTGAGAACCCTCACATAATAGAACACATTCCCCAAATCAGCTCAGACACCTGACATCCTAGGACATGTGCACACAACCTGATTGGAAACCTCACATTGTAAGACATATTCCCACAAACAGCTATGAGACCACGAGGTCTGGGACACACCCCCTCAACCATTCTGAAACCTCTCATTGTGGTTCATACGCCCACACACAGATCAGAGACCTCCTGCCACCAAATGCATACTCACAAACGGATGGTGGAGTTCACATCCTGGGATGTGCACTGACAACCAGATAGAGACCTCAAAACCTGGGACACTGTAGTCATTTTCTACCACTGCTGTAACACGTTACAATTTTAGTGTCATGAAACACAAATTTACTATCTTACCTTTCCACAGGTCAGAACCCGACAACGGGTTTCAAAGGGCTAAAATCAAGTTGTTGGCAGAATTTCATTGCTCCTGGAGGCTCTGGGGACAGAATCCATTTCCTTGCCTTTTCTAGTTTCTCGATCTGCCTGCATTTTTTGGCTCATGGCCCCATCCTCAAACTTCAAAGCAGTGTTTCATTCTCAGAATGCTCTCTCTCTCTCATCCTCTTTGATTTCTATTTCTTTTTTTTTAAAGTTTACTTATTTACTGTGAGAGACAGAGAGAGAGAGGTACAGGGCAGAGAGAGAGGGAGAGAGAGCATCCCAAGCAGGCTCCACGCTGTTAGCGTGGAGCCCAACGTGGGGCTCGAACTCATGAACCAAGAGATTAGGCATGACCCAAGCCAAAAGCAAGAGCAAGACGCTTAGCCAACTGAGCCAGCCAGGTGCCCCTGATTTCTATTTCTGTCGCCACATCTGCTTCTCAGGCTGAATGTCCTGCCTCTCTCCTGTAAGGACCCTTGTGATTATATTAGACTCGCCTGGAAAATCCAGGCTACTATCCCCCATCTCAAGATAATTGTTTTATCACATTTGCAAAGGACCTTTTCTTTAAATTTTTTAAAACGTTTATTTATTTTTGAAAGAGAGAATATGTGTGTGTGAGTGGGGGAAGGGCAGAGAGAGAGGGAGACACAGAATCGGAAGCAGGCTCCAGGCTCTGAGCTGTCAGCACAGAGCCCAATGGCGGGGCTCGAACTCACAAAATTGCGAGATGATGGCCTGAGCCAAAGTCGGATGCTTAACCGACTGAGCCACCCAGGTGTCCCTGCAAAAGACCTTTTTGACATGTAAGGTCACATAATCACATGTTCCAAAGATTAGAACATGGACATCTTTCAGTGACCTTTACTCTACCAACCTTAGGTGTACATACACAAGCAATTAAAAACATCCCATCCTGGGGTGCCTGGCTGGCTCAGTTGTTGGAGCATGCGACTCTTGATCTCAGGGTCGTGAGTTCAAGCCCCACAGTGGGCATAGAATTTACTTAAAAAATTAAAAAAAAAAAGCATCCCATCCTGAGATATACATACCCATATCACATGATTCTAAAGAGATCAGAGACCTCCCACCCTTGGACATACATCCAGAAAAAGAGTGAGGCACACATTCTGTGTCATATACCCACACACAGGGTGGGGACCTCTCACCCTGGGACATGTAACCACAAACAGAAGACACCTCACACCTTTACACATGCAAAGAGATCAGAAACTCAAATACTGTGATAGAAAGGCAAAAACTGAATGGAGACCTCATCTGAGAAATGTTCCCACAAACAGATGAGAGACCTCACAGCCCGAGACACATACCCACAGTCTTGCAATGTATACCTACGATCAAGTATGAGACCTCACAGTCTAGGAGAAATACCTCGAGTCTGATTATGTACTGGACACCAGAAAATGCCCACAAGGAGTTCAGAGAGTTCATATTGTGGGGACACAAACCCACGAAAAGATCAGAGACTCGAGCCAAATGAAAGATACTCACAACGAGCTGCAAGTCTCACACCTAGATATATACATTTGAGTAGATCAGAGACCTCTCATCCTGGGACATATATAACCAAACAAAGCAGAAATCTTGGAAATATCCATAAAATATCAGAGACCTAACAGCCTAGACATAACTCACAAACACCTCCAGAGACCTAACATATAAACACAAAATCAGCATAGAGACCTCACATCTGAGGACACATACTCACAAACAGGCCAGAGACCTCTTGCCCTGGTTCATACACCCACATACAGATCAGAGGCCTCCACCAGCAGACACCCTCACACACCCATTTCTAGGATGTGTCCAGACAACCAGACAGAAAATTCACAACCCAGGACACTGTATTTGCTTCTTATTGCTGTTGTGAGAGATCACCACAATTTAGTGTCGGGGAAAAACACAAATTTATTTATTATATTATATTTGTGGAGGTTAGAAACCCGAAAATGGGTCTCAGAGTATTAAACTCAAGTGTGAACAGAGCTGTGTTCCTTCTGGAGACTCTAGGGGAGAATTCACTTCCTTGCCTTTTCTAGTTTCCAGAGCTGCCTGTATTCTTGGCCCCTGGCCCCTTCCTCTACCTGCAAAGCCCTCAGCACTCATCTTCAAATCTCTCTGATTTCTGCCCCCATCATCAATCTCCTCCCTGACTAGGGCTTCCTGGTCACATGTGCTTTACTGGACATCTCTGGAGTCCTATTATTTGGCTGAGTACAGACATATACACACAGTACCAAATTACACATCACAGAATATACCCCCATGAACATCTCAAGGATCTCACAAGCTGGGATGCACACCCACAAATTCTCCATCATCAGATCACCGTGTCTAACCTGGCTTGTGTCATTACTTTGCACTCAGTGACAATAACCATCCTGTCCCCCTCATTTCGGGACCCTTGTAACTACAGTGGGCCCACCCAGAAAATCTAAGAACACCTTCCCATCGCAAAATGCCTAATTTAATCACAGCTTCAAAGTAACTTTTAACATGTAAGGTCTCATCTTCACAGGGTCCAAGGATTAGGACATGGGCATCTTTAGGAGGCCTTATGTCAGCAGAGGAGAGACACACACACGCACAAATAGTAAGAGGCCTCCAATCACAAAACACACACCTCCAAAAGAGCTCAGAGACCCAAAATCCTGGGCCATGCACTAGAAATAGTTCACACCCCTCAGCTGGAGTCATACATCTAGAAAGTGACCAGAGACCTCCTTCCCTCAGACATGAGTCTAAGGAGAATAGAGAGACACACATTCTGGGACATATGCCCATAAACAGGTCTGACACCTCAAAAATTGGGACACATACACACAAACAGAACAGACCTCATACCATTGACCAACAAGCAAAAGTCCCCCCCACACCAAAAAAAAACCCCACTTGTATATTGTGATATACACACGCAAACGGATCAGAGACCTTATCTGAGAAATATAAGCAAAAATGGCTCAGAGGGGTTCCTGAGTGGCTCAGTCAGTTAAGTGTCCGACTCCTGGTTTTGGCTCAGGTCATGATTTCACAGCTTGTGAGTTCGAGCCCCACGTTCGGTTCTGTGCTGACAGCATGGAGCCTGCTTGGGATTCTCTCTCTCTCCCTCTCCCCTGCTCTCTCTCTCTCTCTCTCAAAAATAAATAAATTAGGGGCGCCTGGGTGGTTCAGTCAGTTGGGCGTCTGACTTCGGCTCACGTCACGATCTCACGGTTTGTGGGTTCAAGCCCCGCATCAGGCTCTGTACTGACAGCTAGGAGCCTGGAGACTGCTTTGGATTCTGTGTCTCCTTCTCTCTCTGCCCCTCCCCCACTTGTGCTCTGTCTCTCAAAAATAAATAAATGTAAAAAATTAATTAATTAAAAAAGTTTTTTTAAATGGCTTGGAGACCCCAAACCCTGCAACAGTAACCCACAACACATTAGAGACAACCTCATATCCTGGGAAATAGAACCAGGGTAATTAAAGATGCTTGACATCTTGGGGCACACAGCCACAAGGAGATGAGAGAGCTCAAATCCTGAGGCACATACTTGCAAACAGATCAGAAGCCTCACCCCTGAGATGGGTACCCACAAAGAGCTCAGAAACCTCATACCCTGGATACACAAACTTTAACAAATAATTTTGCATCCCGTTACATGTTCAAGGATACAATCAGAAATCTCATATACTCGCAAATAAAGCCAAAAGCATCAGAGGCCTCACAAGCTGAGATAGAGACCCTCAAACGGCTCAGGGAACTCATGCCTAATATACATCCACAAATAGCTCTAAAACCTCACATCCTAGGACGTGGATTCAGAAACAGAGCAGAGAATTCACATCTTGGAAGACATCCACAAACATGCCAGAGTCCTTTCAGCCTGGTTCACTTACCAGAAGAACAGATCAGCGTCTTGCATTATATGCCCTCCCCCACACAAATGATCAGAGGGTTCACATCCTGGGATACACTTCAACAAACATATTAGAGACCTCACAACCTGGACATGTAACCAGGAGACCACAGACCTCAAACATGTAACCCAGAGACCACAGACCTCAAACCCCACAACATATACCCACAGAGAGATCAGACACTTCACGCTCTGAGAAATATGCCAACAAACAGATCGGGGGGCTCACATCTTGGGATAGACTCCAAAACACATCACAGACTATATACAAACAGATGCCCACAAACAGATCAGCGATCTCAAATCCTGCAACATAAGCTTGCAAGGTACATCAGAGACAAGACACGTTATGAAAAATAGAGCCAGAAAAAAAGAAAAAGAAAGCAAAGCAAAGCAAAGCAAAGCAAAGCAAAGCAAAAAGAGCCAGAAACAGATCACAGGACTAATCTCTTCTGACATATATCCATGAAGAGATAAGAGAGTTCATATACAGAGACATATACTCACAAGAGATCAAAGGATTCGGGCCAAGGGACATACACTCACAACAAGCTCTTTCAAACTTCATACCCTGGACATTCATAACTAAACACATTAAAGACCTCAGATTCTGGAGGCACCTGGGTGGCTCTGTGGGTGAAACGTCTGACTTCAGCTCAGGTCATGATCTTGCAGTTTGTGAGTTCGAGCCCCGCGTCAGGCTATCTGCTGTCAGCACAGAGCCCACTTCATATCCTCTGTCTCCTTCTCTCTCTTCCCCTCCCCTGCTCATGTTCTCTCTTAGAAATAAATAAACATTAAAAAAACACAATATTTAAGAAAATAAAGACCTCAGATTCTGGCATACATACCACCATTGAAAGCAGAAAGTTCATCACCATCAGAAATATATCTGAAACACATCAGAGACCTAATAACCTAGGATGCAACCCACAAATATAAAGACCTCACATACTGGACGTACACCCCAAATCAGCTCAGAGACTTCACGCACGCACAAACAGATCAGAGACCTCACATTCTGGGACGTACACCAACAAACATCCCAGAGACCACAAATTTTGGGACATACACCCTCAAATAGGTCAGAGACCTCACACTCTGGTTCATGCACCTGCACACAGATCAGAGACCTCTTGCCATCAGGCACACACTCACAAATAGATGGTGGAGTTCACATCCTGGGATGTGCACCAACAACCAGATGGAGACCTCCCAACCTGGGACGCTGCAGTCATTTCCTACCGCCGCTGTAACAAACAAACCACTGCAATCTTAGTGTTGTAAAATAACACACATTTATTACCTTATGTTTCTACGGGTCAGAAACCCGAAAATGAGTCTTACAGAGATAAAATCAAGTTGTCAGCAGACCTGCCTTCCTCCTGGAGGCTCCAACACAGAATCCATTTCCTGGCATTTTCCGGTTTTAGGGGCTGCGGCATTCCCTGGTTCATGGCCCTTTCCTCCATCTTCAAAGCCAGCAGGGTTTCATTCTTCAAATCTCTCTCCGATTTTGCTTCCCTCTGATTCAGTTGTTGTAGCTCTTTCTCTGAGTCTGTTTCCATCTTTATGTCACCATCTTTGATTCAGCTTGTATCACTGTCACACTGCCATTTCCAACTCTTACCATCCTGCCTCCCACATATAAGGACTTTAATCATTATGTTAGGCCCACCTGGATAGTCCAGGATGAAATCCCAATCTCAAAGTGGTTCACTTCATTATACCTACAAAGTCCTTTTTGCCAGAAAGTTAACATAATCACAGGTTCCAGGGATTGGGACGTGGATATCATTGGGGGGGGGGGGTGAGTATTCAGACATGACGTACATGGCACAGACTGATAGAGATGTGACATCCTGGGACATACACCCACAGACCAGTCAGGGAACTCACACCTCATATATACACCCACAAACAGATCAGGGACCTAACAGCCTGGAAAGTTTAGCCATAAAGAAATCATAGACTAGGCGCACCTGGCCAGCTCAGTCAGTAGAGTATGCGACCCTCGATCTCAGGGTCACGAGTTTGAGCTCCACGTTGGGCGTAGAGTTTACTTAAAGATAAAAAAGAAATCACAGACTTCAAATCCTGCAACAGAAACCTACAAACAATTCAGAGGCCTCACACACTGGGTGGTACATCCAGAAACAGATTATGGTTCTCACGTCCACTCGCGCCCAGCACATATACCGACTACCATGTCACAGTCCTCAAAGCCTGGAACATATACCCATCAAGAGTTCACATATGGCACCTGCTGTCATTCACTCCTAAACAGACCAGAAACCTCACAACCTGGGACACACACACACACACACACACACACACACACAGAGCTCAGACACCTCACACACTGGGATACTCACCACCAAGCAGATCAGAGACTTTATATCCTGCAATACTCAATAAGCAGATCAGAGAACTTACATCCTTGTCAAAATTCACGACCAGAGAGCACATACTGAATCACACAGGAAGAGAGAAGAGACCTCACACCATGACACACAACCACAGAGAAGTCAGAAACCTGACACTCTGGACATAAAACACACCATAAAAGAGCCAAGACTTCGCATTCTATGACACATACCCATAAACAGATCAGAAACCTCAGATCTTGGCAAAGAACCCCCTAGCGGATCAGAGAACCTACGACCTGGGACATATACTTGTAAAAAGTAAAGAAACACATTCCGGGACATATATCCATACGTGATCAGAGACCTTAAATCCTGGGAATTAGACCCATAATGAGATCAGAGACATTACATCCTGGGACATAATGTTCCTGAAAAACTGATCAGAAATCTCACCCCCATGGACGAACACACCCAAACAGGTCAGACACTTCACATCCTGGGACATATACCCACAAACAGCTAGGGTCCTAACATCCTGAGACATATATGCACAACCATATCAGACTTTATACCCTTGGCAAATGCAAACAGATCAGAGACTCCCATTCTGGGATACGCACCCACAAAGACATTAGCAACCTCAGAACCTGAGACATACATGTATGATACACCAGAGAGCTCAAATCCTGCAGTATACACCCCAAACAGCTGAGACATCACAGAGCGGGAAATATACTCAGAAACGAAGCAAATTGGGATATATGCTCAAAAGGGAGGAAAAGAGCTCACATCTTGGGAATATACCTGCAAATAAGTAAGAGGCCTCACATCATGGGACACACACCCTCACACAGGTGAGACACCTCACGTGTTTGGAAATACACGAGGGATAGAAAGACACTTCACACTGCAGGTCTTACACCCTCAAAAAGATCAGAGATATCGCATCATGTGACATAACACTTGCAAACAGATCGGCAATGTCAAAGTGTAAGAATTAAATCCATGTGGGGTGCCCGGGTGGCTCAGTCAGCTAAGCAGCCAACTCTTGGTTTCAGCTCGGGTCGTGATCTCATGGTTTGTGAGTTTGAGCCCAGCATTAGGCTCTGAGCTGAGAGTGAGGAGCCTGTTTGGGATTCTCTCTCTCTCCCTCTCTTTCTGCCCCTCCTACACTCTCTCTCTCTCAATAAATAAATAAATAAAATAAAAATTAAAAATTAAAAAATTAAAAAATAAAACTTAAAAAAAAAGAATTAAATCCACGAACTTATCAGAGACCTCACACCCAGGGATATATAACCACAAATAGATCAAAGACCTTACACTTTCTATATACACCCATCTGAGAGACCTCACATACTGGGATATACAGTGATAAAAATACGTACACGTCATATCCCAGCAAATAACCCCCAAACAGAACAGACCATGGGATATAACCCCCCAAAACCTCACAAACCTCACACACTGAGACATACACCCATAAACAAATAAGAGATCTTACACCCACGTTCATATAAACACAGACATATCAGAGAGCTCATGCCTTTGGCATACACCCATGAGAGACATTTCACACATTGCTAATTATAGTGATAAGCATATCACAGACCTCAAATCCTAGGGTTTACATGCACAAACATTAGTGACCTCACACTCTGGGACATATACCCACAAACATATCAGAGATCTCCCATTCTGATGAATATACCCACAAAGAGATCAGAGACCTCACAACTGGGGCATACTTACAGAAACAATACAGATACATAATATTCTTGGACGTAGAGCCACACACACAACACAGACAAGGCCTCTGGGAATTACAACCACAGGGATGAAGGACCTCAAGCTCCTGATACATTTATGAAAAGATCAGAGACATATTAGAGGCTTCTTACTCTGGAACATACACCTGGAAACAGATCAGGGACCTCATACACTGGGAAATACACACACAAATGGACTTTGACATATACCAGTGAAGGCAGACTCGCGTACTAGCAGTATATAACAACAAGAAGATCAGAGACCTCACATCCTGGAATATACATCAATAAAGAGCTCAGAGACTTCAAACTATGGAACATACACACCCAAAGAGATCAGAGACCTATATGCTAGGTCATATAGCCACAACCATACTTGAGAACTCACATTATGTGAAATTCCCCAACCCCGGACAGCTCAGAGGCCTCATTCCCTGGGAGGTACCAACACAAAAGTACCAGAGAACTCGTACCTTTGATCTACACCCATGAAGAGAGACCTCACATATTGGGACACACACAGGGACAGACAGCTCTGAGACCTCATGTTCTGGAACATATGCTCACAAATAGATCATAGATTTCCTTTTCTGGGACACACACCCACAAAGAGTTTAGGGAACTTATATCTTGGGAACTATACTCACAAACATTTTAGATATATCACACTCAGAGACATACACCCACAAACACAGCAGATACCCTCACACCCTGGGACATACACCCTCAGACAGACAATCCTTATCATCCTGCAACATACACCCAACAAATGGACCAGAGTGCCCTGAGAGAACATAACCAAAACATAACCAAAAAAGCTTAGAAACATACCGACCAGGAAAATATATCCACAAAGACCTCAGAGACCTCATCTATTGGGACATATACCCACAAACATGACAGAGAGCTCACCCGTTGGCATATATACCCACAGAGACCAGAGATCTAACATCCGGGGACATAAAACTAAAAACAGATTAGAGACCTCCTACCCTTGACATGCATCCAGAAGAGAGACCTCACATCCTGAAACATACAATGACAAACAGATCAGAGACCTCATACCCTGGGACATATACCCCTAGGTGGATCAGAAACCTTTACACCATTAGACCATATACCCACGAGCATAGCAGAAACCTCACACCCAGGACATACACATCCGAACAGATTAGAGAACTAACACCATGGAATATACACCCGCAAACAAATAAAAAATTCTCATGCTGGGAAACACACACCCAAACAGATCAGAGACCTTATGATCTTGTGCACACACACTCAAGGAGTTCAGTTACCTCACACGCTGCCACATACACCCATGAACAGAGACCTCATATACTACAACACAGAGCCACAGCCATGTCCGGGACCCCACACATTTGGGACACACACCCATAAACAACTCAGGAACTTTACATACTGGGACACACACCCAGAAATAGTTCAGAGAGCTGACAACCTGAAACACAGTCTCCGCCTGCCCTCAAAACCAGAAATATCAATATCTGGACATCGACTCTCAAACAGCAGGGACTTCATATCTAGGGACTCAGGGGCCCAAACTGTTTGAACACCTGGATGCAGATTCCAGTCAACTCGGTGATGTCTCTTCCTGGGACTTAAAACTCCATACACCTAAAAGAACAAACAAAACCTACATACAGTCCTCCAAAGCGTTCACGGCTGTGAAACCAGAGATACAGACTCCCAAATACCTCAAAGATCTCACACCCAGAACACAGACTGCAAAGGAGCTCAGAGACTTCAAGTTCTGGACTCAAGTACAAAGTTATCTTAGAGACATCATACCCTGGGATTAAAGGATCCCAAACAGTTATGATCATGTCCTGGACATGAACCAGAAACAGCTCAGAATCCCCATGCTTTCAGACACAGATCCCCAAATAGTTCAGAGGCCTAAAAACCCAGAGAGAGACCCTAAAGAGATCAGAGACCTAAAAATGTGCAACATGGAGTGTCCCCAACACCCAGATATGGATATAGGCCACAAAAAGCTCAGAAATCTCAAACCCTAGACAGAGACCCTCAGAGAGCTCAGAAACGCCACAAATGAACCCAAAACTTAGCAGCTTGAAACAACAGCAAACACTAATCATCTCACACAGTTTGGGGGAGCTGGGAATTCAGGAGCAGCTTAGCTGCATGGCTCTGGCTTTGGGTCTCTCAGGCTGCAGTCATTGGAAGGCTTGAGTGGGGCCGGAAGCGCTGCTTCCAAGCTGGATCACTCACATTGCTGGCAATTTGGTGATGGCTTTGGGCTGGGGGACCTCAGTTCTCTGGTAAGTAGATCTCTCCATGCAGCTGCTTGAGTGTCCTCGCGACAGGATGGCTGGCTTCCACTAGAGGGCGTGATCCAAGAAAGAGCAAGACAAGCCAAAATGCCTTAAAAATTTCCTCTATGTAAGCCCTGCTTTGCTGTATCCCACAAACTTGGTAAGTTTTATTTTCATTTTCATTTAGTTCAAACTATATTTTTTAACTTCTGACTTCTTTGACTCACCGAGGCCCTGCGCCCTCCCCCAAAGCCTCTCTCTAGAGCTCAAACCCTGTCTCTTGCATAAAAGGACAAACCTGTCTCTCTTATAACAGGATTTACAGTTTTCACAAGAAAAACAGTGTTTTTTCTCACTGTTTTCTCACTGCGCACCCTATTATGTATGTTCTCAAAGGTTCAGCTGAAGGCAAACTATGGGTTTACCAGAGATGGAAACACAATTCTAGAGAATATTTACTCTTTATTGAACCCAACGCACATTTATATTAAGCAATATGTGCACATGACTCCCATGGTCCAACTGAGACCGTCTCACACACACACTGGCCCCCTGGCCAGAGATAGCATTTACCTGTACCTCACCCCTTTCCCTAACCCTGAATTTTGCTTTCAGAAGGGATGCGTGATTAGGGGGGAGGGGGCTGAAATCAGGAGAGTCCATTTGTACTCAGAGCAGTCTTGCAAAACCTCCAAAACACTGGACTCCCCTTCTATCCAACCAGGACTTGGGGGTTCCAGGCTCTGAAACAGGTTCTACCAGGCCCCAAACACCCATGTGTCCTGGATGTGGACAAGGCCTGAGGGGAAATAGACTCCAACATCCATCTGAACAATCCATCCCAAGACAGGGCTCTCCACTCTGGGGCTGGTACAAGGAGACACAACAAACACCTTCCCACAACATAATCTCCACAAATGGGATCAAGGGAGACTCTGTGACCTCCAGAACAAAGGGCAAGACAGAGGTTCTGAAGGAAGTGGCCACCTGTATTTCCTGGTCTAGACAAGGAAGCTGGGGTGGCTGTGAATTCATGCGGAGCACTTCACTACCAATCACACGACCCCCATTTCTCACAGCCTTTCTGATCTGGCGTATAGCCAGGATGGTGTTGTGTGTGTGGGGGGGGGGGTGCGTGTGTGCATGTGCGAGCATGCACCACAAATACCTCATGTCCGAATTCTGGCAGAGATCACTCATTCCTTATACAGCACCCCAAAGAGCTCAGGGCTTTCAAACATTGGGACAGAGACTTTAACACAGATGAGTGACTTCATATCCTGAGGAATAGACCCAAACACATCTCAGAGAATACAAACTTGAGACAAAGACCCCCAAACTGCTCAAACACTTCATACCCTGTACCAGTGGCTCTCCACCAGAGGCAATTTGCCCCCCAGAGTACATGTGGCAATACCTGAGGACATTTTTGGTTGTCACAGCTGGGAGGAGAGAGGTGCTACTGGCATCTAGTGGGTAGAGATCAGGGATGCCACCTTTAGCCAAAGACCCCCCGGGAACATACCTATAATTGAACAAGTAGGGTTCATTATGCATTTCAGTGAGGAAGAACGCACACCATGGGAGCCAAGAGACGTCTTAGTAAGAGGGTATCCGAAAGAACCAATCAGGGGTGCCTGGCTGGCTGAGTCAGAAGAGCATGCGACTCTTCATCTCAGGGTCATGAGTTCAAAGCCCTATGCTGGGCATAGAGCTTACTAAAAAAATTAAAAAGTATTAAAAAAAAACAAAAAAACAAAGAGGGGTGCCTGGGTGGCTCAGTCAGTTGAGCATCTGACGTTGGCTCAGGTCATGATCTCATTGTCCGTGAGTTCGAGCACCACGTCGGGCTCTGTGCTGACAGCTCAGAGCCTGAAGCCTGTTTCAGATTCTGTGTCCCCCTCTCTCTCTGTCCCACCCCTGCTTGTGCTCTGTCTCTGTCTTTCAAAAATTAATAAACATTAAAAAATTAAAAAAAAACAATAAACGAAGAACCAGGGGTGCCTGGGTGGCACAGTCATTTAAGCCTCCGACTTGGGCTCAGGTCACGATCTCATGGTTCGTGGGTTTGAGCCCCATGTGGGGCTCTATGCTGACAGCTCAAAGCCTGGACCCTGCTTTGGATTTTGTGTCTCCCCCTCTCTCTGCTCCTCCCCCACTCATGCTCTGTCTATGTCTCTCAAAAATAAATAAACATTAAAAAATTTAAAAAAAAAAAAGAAAGAACCAGTTACAGGATCAGGACTTCAGTTGAGTGGTTTTGGTAGAAGATCGAAAGAAGTGGGGCTCACTCTAGATTGGACACTGTCAGAAAGTGAGAGCAATTTGATGACTAGGTATCTCAATAAATCTTATCTACAGCGAGGGCAGACTAGAGTAAGGATAAAGCGGAAATCGGTAAAGAAGCAGCAGTCATTCATTCTAACCAAGAGAGGGGGATGTTTCGTATCTGGGGAGGTGGCACAATGACCAGTTTTTGTCTGTGCTTAGACAACATTATAAAGTAGCTTTGCTTTGTCTCGTTTTATCACGGTCTCAGAGTAACCTTGGTCTCAGAGTATTCTTGAGACTGTTTATATCTAACAGGAGAATAACATGGCCTAGCTGGGAGTACCAAGACAACATTGGATGTTGGGGACTGCTCCCTCCTTCCCTCCCTCTTTCCTTTCTTTCCCACGGTAAACATCTTTTATGATTGAATTATGCCCCCCCACACACCTCAAATTCATATGTTGAAGTCCTAACCCTTAGGGCCTCAGATTGTGGCCTTATTTGGAAAGAGGGTCGCTGCAGATGTGAAATGAGGTCGTATTCCTGGAGTAGGGTGGGCCCCTGATCCGATATGACTGGTGTGTTTATAAAAAAGGGAAATTTGGACACATACACACACACACGGAACACCATGTGAAGATGAAGGAAGAAACTGGGCTGATGCAGCGGAAGCCAAGGAACGTCAAAGACTGCCAGCAAACTACCAGAAGCTAGGAGAGAGGCATGAACAGATTGTTGTTCTCAGCCCTCAGAAGGAAACAAACCTGCTGACACCAGGATCTCAGACTTCCAGCTTCCAGAACTATGAGAAAATAAATTTCTGTTGCTTAAGCCCCCCAGTTTGTGGTACCTTTTTTTTTTTTTAAACAGCCCTAGCAAACTAGTACGACATCCCACAATGCCCTCCATAACAAAGAATTTTCCAGTCCAAAATGTCAATAGTGCTGAGGTTGAGAAATCCTGCCCTGGACACAGAATCCAAAAGTATTGACTGACCTCATAATCTCTGACAGAGACCAATAAAAACCAGCTGGGAGTACACATAGCTTTTTTTTTTTTTTTCACATAGCTTTGAACTTAGACTACCAAAGTACTCAGAGACCCAGGCACCTGGGTGGCTCAGTTGGTTAAGCGTCCGACTTTGGCTCAGGTCATGATCTCAGGGTCATGGGATCGAGCCCCATGTTGGACTCCATGCTGAGCATGGAGCCTGCTTGAGATTCTCTCTCCCTCTCCTTCTGCACTTCCCCGGCTCATGTGCTCACACTTGCTGTCTGTATCAAAAAAAAAAAAAAAAAGAGTGCTCAGAGACCTCACACCCTGAACACGAAAGCCCAAAACAGCTCAGAGAGGATATGCCCTGAAGAGACCCTAACAGATCAAAGATACCATTCTCTGAGACAGAAACCCCCAAGGAAGTGAGAGACCCAGCATCTAGAAACATACACCAAGTTCAGAGGCATCACAGCATGGGACACAGAACCCAAGAGAGCGCTGGGTCCAAAATGGACAGATATTTCACACCGTGGTCACAGACAGAAAACAGGTGAGCAACAGTTCATGAACAATAGTATTCATTTCCTGTTTTTAAGCTCGCACTGTGGTTATGTAAGTCCTTTACACTAGGGGAAGCAGGGTGAAGGGTATACAGGAACTCTCTGCACTATTTGTGCAATTTTCTCTAAGTCTAAAATGATTTTAAAATAATTTTTCAAAAAGATTAAAGGATGTAAAAGGGAATTTGTAAAACTTAAGAAACACATCTTGCCAACAAGCTCAGAAAACAGTATTAAGCCCCAACAGTAGTCAGAGAAATGCCAACAAAACACAATGAAATTCCATTTTAAGAGAAAAAAAAAAAACCCTGCACATCCTGATACAAAGATCCCCAAACAGCTTAGAGACTTCTCACCCTGAGACAGAGCCCCACAAACACCTGGAAGACCTAGATCTCTGTGACACAGACCTCCAAGCTGCATGTAGCATGTAAGAGCTACCTTAGGATGAGTTGACTGGCTTGAGAACCACTTTCCTTCTACTTACCTACACTCAGCCAAACACCTCCCCTGCCTCATGCCTAAAATCCCATCATTAAAAAGTTTATCATTCAGTTACATCTTGCCCTTTTCAAAATTCCCCTTTAAATGCCACACACTTCTCCATCCCAGAGCATGAAATCATGCAGTTATGATTCATTTATGGCCCACCCCCTCTCCCTACTCCCCTACACACACACACACACACACACACACACACGCACGCACGCACACACACACTCCTCCACACACCCTTACTCAGGCCTGGTCCAGAGGGGGAAGGGAGCCTCCAAGTCATCCTTTCTGGGGGGAGGAGGAGATGTTTTAGAGTAGAATCATGAGATCACCTTGAACCTTCTCTGCAGAACTCGGACCTACAGGTAGCCTGAAATACAGCTGTCAGGAACCCCAGTGAAGAATTTTTCTCAGTGCTGCTGTGAACAGTGAGTGGGTCCTGAAATCAATATAATGGGACACAAAAAGCATTGTTTTAAAAAGAGAACAGGTAGAAGAGAATAGAAAAGGTTACCCGACACATTCTGTGCTAGCCAATAATGCCAGCTTCTTTACAGGTGCGCAAACTGAAGTTCCCAGGCGGGATTCGAACCTATGGTCTCCCGTAGCCAAAGCCCTGCCTCTGCAACCGCGAACGCCAACGCAGGGGCCATAGCGCCTGCGCCAAGTCAGCAGCCAATAGCAGCACGGAGCCAGACGACCCGCTCGTAGCCTATAAGTGATTCCCGAAAACCTCGGTACCCTGGAAGAGCTTGGGTGGGCCATCTTGCGGTGGCCAATCAGCACTCAGAGAAGGGCTTGATCCCGCCCTTCTCATAGCGGAGCCAATCATTGCTCCGCAGCCTTCTACCCCACCCCACCCCTGCTGTTGATTCGAGTCTTCAGAGCCAACCAGACGTAAGATCCTGGTGGGAGGTGGCTTCCGGATGGGTGGAGGTTTTAGGCTGAGGGTGGGGTCCACCATCGCCCTCACTGAGGCTCAGGTCGGTGAGGGCAGCGCCGTGGTCTTCTCGTTTTGGAGCCGAGCCGATGCACGCGCAAAACGAAGAGACCTTTCGTGTCCCTACATACATAGTGGTTTCTTCCAAAATACACGACACCCTCCCCCCCACCCGTGGTACCTCCCAGAGCAGACCGTTCCATTTCCATGTGGCACAATGGTATGCCCCAGAGCTGCACTGTCTGGTTAACTCTTCATTCCCACCTTTCAAGCTTTTATGTGTGCGGCCCGTGAAGGGCAGTTTCATGTTAATGTCCCAGGAGTCAGTCAATCTTCAGTTCACTCCAACACAACTAAATAGACTCGGAAGTCTTCCTCCCCCTGCACACGTTCCATTCCGTGCTCCCCCTCATATCCCACAATGGACCGTCCCAGCCCAATCCTCAGATGATTTAGCTGAATGCGACTCCGTGGTGTTCTCCCCGCCCCCCCCCCCCCCCCCCCCCCCCCGCTGCAGAGTTCTGGTGCATAAAGAGGTACTCAAATTCTGATGCCACTGATAGAAGTGTGAATTCATGTGGCAGCATCTATCAAAATAAAAGTGGATATCGCTCCCCACTAGTATCACCATCGTGCATGTGGTGGTGTCTCTACACGCACTTAAAACTGCCCTGCACACAGTAGGTACTCAAAAGGGAGTAAAATATTGCTGAATAAATAACTTATTGGACCTGGCAATTCCACTTTAAATATGTGTTCTAAGGAAATATACATGGCGCCGGTCAGTGTGCACAAGGAGGAGCGGGCGTCTGGGTGACTCAGTTTCCACTCAGGTCATGATCTCAAGGTTGGTGGGTTCAAGCCCTGTGACGGGCTCTGAGCTGGCAGCATGGAGCCTGTTTGGAATCCTCTCTCTCCCTCTCTCTCTGTCCCTCCCCTTCTTTCTCTCTCTCAAAATAAATTAATTAAAAAAAATAAAAAGAATGGGAGCAGCGAACAACTAGAGGAAAAAGGGTAAATTAATCAAGGTGATTCATGCTATAGCATGGAGTACCAGCCGACTGTGAAACAGAATGAGACCTTGCCCCTGGAAGCATATCCCAGGTGGCTCAGGGACGTCATATCATTGAACGCAGAGCACAGGAAAGCTTGGAGACCTCACACCACGGGACACAGAGCCCAAAACAGTTCAGGGGTCTCACACTGTGGACACAGACCACAAAATAGCCTAGAGACCTCACACTCTGGCCAAAGGCTGGCAAAAACAAACAAACAAACAAACAAAAAAAACAAGCAACCCCCCCCCCCCCCAAGAACTCATGTAACGACATAGATAATCAGTTATTTTATAAATCTCGTCCTCTGGCTACAGACTACTACAAACATCGCAGAAACCTCATGCCCTAGGACACTAAAGCACCCCAGGGACCTTCCACACTAAGACACAAACCTCAAATAGGTTACATACCTTATACCATGGACAGAGTAATCCCCCAAACAGCTCAGAGATGTCCCCACTGGGGATATACATAAAACATCCAGGCAAAGACCTCGTACCCTTGACACAGATCACAAAACAATTCAGAGGCCTGGACACAGAATGAGGGCGACACACCTGTATGTGCTCAAGGGACTGTCCAAAGGACATACTGTTAATGAGGGAGGAGCAGGTGGGGAAAAGAATGCTCAAAGACATAAGAAGAGCATGGAAAAGTCTTCTTTAAATTTTTTTTTTAAGTTTATTTATTTTGAGAGAGAGAGAGAGAGCATGAGTGGGGTAGAGGCAGAGAGAAAGGGAGAGAGAATTTCAAGCAGGCTCCGTGCTGACACAGCACAGAGCCCGATTCGGGGCTTGAACTCTTGAACTGTGAGAGCGTGACCTGAGCCGAAATCAAGAATTGGACGCTTAACTGACTGAGCCACTCAGGAACCCCAGCCCTGAAGAATATTCTGAGACCTCACACCCAAACAGCTCAAAGAGCTCTGACATAAACCATGTGACCCACTCCCTGGCATAGTGACCCCAAACAGCTCAGAATGTGACACTCTGCACATAAATTCCCAAACAACTCAGGAACTTCCAACCCCAGGACAAGACACAGAACTAAAAAATAACACAGTGACCTCAGACTCTGGAAGCATCTCTAAACGGCTTCTGTGACTTTACACTCAAGAACACAGACATTCAAAAAATCAGAGACTCCACACCCTGGAAGAAAGGTTCCAAAACAGTGCAGACTTAACACCCTGTAACAAAGGCCCCCAAATATCTCAGACACGCCAAAATCTGCGACATGGAGTTCACAACAATAGAGACATCATACCTTGGATGCAGATGTGGTATGTGCAGATGTGGAAACATTTCAGAGACCTTACAACCTGGCACACAGTTTAAACAAATAAATAGATCAAAGACTTCAGACTCTAGAAACAAACCCCAGATAGCCTAAGAGACTTCATGCTCAGAGACTCAGGGCGCCTGGGTGGCTCAGTTGGTTAAGCGTCAGACTTCAGCTCAGATCATGATCTCACGGTTCATGAGTTCGAGACCCACGTTGGGCTCTCTGCTGTCATTGTGGAGCCCGCTTTGGATCCTCTGTTTCCCTCTCTCTGCCCCACCCTGCTTGCTCTCTCTCTCTCTCAAAATAAGTAAACATAAAAAAAAAGAACACAGAGACTCAAGAACACAGACAACTCACACCTTGGAAAAGAGACAGTGCTACAGCTAAGTGACCTTGCTGCCTGGAAATAGACCCTAATAAATAAGACACATCCCCTTCTGGAACTGAGATCACCAAAAAGATCAGAAAATCTCTGCCTGGAAACAAACCCCAAATTACTCAAAAACTTCACGTGAATGGAACTCAGGATCCACATGAGTTGGGACCACTTGCACACTAAGGCCAAGAACCCCAAACGACTCAGAGATCTTCAGACACAGATACCCAACACCCCATAGACTTTACACACTAGGCACAGACCTCTAAAACATTTCAGATATCACACGCTATGGGACATGGACCCCCCAAGAGAATAGAGACATCATACCTTGTGATACATCCCCATAAATAATTCTGGAAATGGACACCAAATAAAGCAGGAACATCACAGTCGAGAAAGTAATCCCTAAGGGTGCCTGGGTGGCTCAATCAGTTAAGTGTCTGACTCTTGATTTCAGCTCAGGTCATGATCTCACCGATTGTGGAATCAAGCTCTGCATTGGGCTCTGAGTTGACAGTGCAGAGCCTGGAGCCTGCTTTGGATTCTGTGTCTCCCTTTCTCTCTCTCTGCCCCTGCCCTGCTCATGCTCTGTCTCTGTCTCTGTCTCTGTCTCTGTCTCTCTCTCAAAAATAAATAAACATTAAAATTTTTTTTATTAAAAAAAGTAATCCCTAATAGTACAGAGACACCACACCCTGGGACTGACATCTCTGAAAGGAAGAGAGATTTCACATTCCAAATGGCTCAAGGATATCACCTCATGGAACTCAGAATCCAAAGAGCTCAGATACCTCAGAACCCATAACAGAAAGTCTGAAATGGCTCTGGGGACTTCTATCCCGGACATAGACCCCAAATAGCTGAGAGATCTCACAGGTCAGGACACAGACCCTGAAACACCTTAATGGCATCGCATCATGGTATACACACTCAAAAATACCTCAGAAACCTCAGACTCTGGAAATATATCCAGAAATAAATAAAATACCTCATTCTTGTAACTGATACCCACACAAATGGCAAAGGCCTCACCCCTGGAAACACCTGCCAAATGTCTCCAAGATCTCATATGAGATTTAGACCCACAATAGCTAGGGGTCTCACACCCTTGATAGAGACCCCCACAAAGTTCATAAACCTTAAAACCTGGACCCATCCCCAAAGAGTTTAAAAACCTCACATGCTGGGACAAAGACACCCCAACAGCTTAGAAAACTTTCATTGAGATGGGGAGAAATACAAACACCTCAGCAATCTCATTCTGTGGTACCAGACTCCAAGGCTACAAAAACTTCACATCCTTGGACACAGAACATAAAATAATCCCTAAGCCTCATGCACTGAACACAGATTCCCAAGGAGCTCAGAGACCTTCTAGGCTGGGACAATGGCCCAGAACCACTACAGACACCTCACACCCTGAGACACAGTGTCCCAAAGAGCTCAGAAATTCAGAAATCTCAGACTTGGAGCACAGCACAAAACAATTCTGAGGCTTTCAGCTTTGGACACTGACTGTTTCAGACCCCCCCCACCTCCCCCACAACTCCTGCCCAACCTCGCAGACCCTGTGAGAACAGAAAAAACCCCAAACAGAGAGATCTCACATCTTGTCACCCAGACCCCTAATACCTCAGAGACCTTCATAACCGGACACGTACCCAAAATATCTCTGACAATTCTCATCCTAGAATGCACACCCCCAAACGGCTCAAAAATTCACCCTGGGGCATGAAAAGCGAGTACCTCAGTGATCTTATCTCCTGAAAGCTGACCAAAACAACTCAGAAGATGTGACACTCTGGACACAAACCCCCAGACAGCTCAGATGTCTCATGCTCTGGAGCCCAGATCCAGGAACAGACAGCCGTCTCACAGTCGCACAGACAGCTGCATAGCTCAGAGACCCCACTCCCTGGAAACAGAGGTCAGAGACAGCATACCCTTGACAGTGAGTGTCCATAGGAACAGAGTTCCTCGCACCTGGAAACATATCCTGAATGGCTCAGCATTCCCATCAGGTGGCACAGAATCCAAAGCAGCATAGAGGCTTAACACCCTGGACACACGGCAGAAAACAGTTCAGAAATCCCATGCCATGAACATAGACGCCATTGAGCTCATAGGTCTCATGTGGTGGGACCCAGATCCAGAAAAAACAAAAACAAACTCTCAGAGGTATCCAACTATGGGGTACAGACACCAAAAAGAATCCTTGCATCCTGCAAACAGCCACTAGTTATGCAGAGTTCAGATGCCTCACACCCAGGACACAGACCACAAAATTATTCAGAAACTCTTAACATTGGTAACAGATTTTGAACAGGGTCCTAAATAGCCCATGAACTACATAGAAACTAATTAGCAAAGAAACCTCCTACTTGAAGGGCGCCTGGGTGGCTCAGTCGGTTGAGCGTCCCGGCTTCAGCTCAGGTCATGACCTCGCAGTTCCCGAGTTTGAGCCCCGTGTCAGGGTGTCTCCTGTCAGCACGGAGCTGCTTCGGATCCTCTGTAGCCCTCTCTCTCTGCCCCTCTCCTGCTTGTGCTTACTCTTTCTCTCTCTCTCTCTCTCTCTCAAAAAATAAATAAATGCTAAAAAAAAAAAAAGAAATCTCCTACTTGAGACACAAACATGATAAATGTCTGAGACCTCCTACCCTAGGAACAGACAACTAATAGGTGACAGGCATCACACACTCATACAGGAACCACCAAAGATATGAAAGACCTCACACCTTGTAACACACCCCAGATGACACAGGGATTGCATGGCATGGAACACAGGCCCAGAAGAACTCAGACACCTCATACCCTTCAGACAGCTCAGGTCCCCAAATGGCTAAGAGACCTCACTCCCTGGACACAGATTAAAATAATAATATAAATCTTTGTACGATGGAGAAGCACAATCCAGAGAAACTCAGGAACCTCATATGTTAGGACATAGACATGGAACCACCTCCAAGAGATCACACTGTGGAACACAGCCAGAGACATAGTAATTCCAAACCCCTGAGACCTCACATGTTGGGACAGAGCCCCCACCCCTGACACCTCAGAGACCTCACACTCTGGGACAAAATCCTACACACAGTTCAAATACCTCAAACTCTTGAGAAAAAAAAATTGCTTACAAATTTCAAGATCACATACCCTGGACGCACATCCCAAAAGAGCTCAGATGCCACGTACAAGAAGGCACAGAGCCAGTAAATGTGTGTACCCTCACAGCCTGGTACATGCGATCTCCGAAATGTCATACTCCAATCCTGGGAACACTTCAAGTGATCTCATTCACTAGGATAGCAACCACAAAGCATCCCAGAGACTTCACACCCTGGACACGGACCTCTATAGTTCAGATACATCACACTCCAGATCTACATATACCCCCAGAGACCTTATAACCTGATGCACAAAGCCCAAATCTTCCAGAGACCACATATCTTGTGCCATAAGTTGATGAAGAGCCTAGATAACTAATACTCTGATTAATCACACAGCCCTGAGTTAATCAGAGACACCAGCCCTGGAAGTGAGATTTTCCCAAAAGAACAGAAACATCATGCCTAAAAGCATACCCCAAGTAGTTCAGGAACCTCACACCATGCAAGACAGATGCCAAAACAGTTATGAGAATTTATGTCCTAAGACTCAAACACCAAAACAGCGCGGAGACTTCACGCACAGTTACCTAACCTACAAACACCTTAGAGATCTCATTCCTTGGGATCCTGGCTCATAAATGGCTCAGAGACTACAGAAACAATACCTTACCAAGTCAAAAACATCATATCTTGGGACTGATACCCAAAAGGAACAGAGGCTTCACACCTGGAAATATACCCAAAACAACCTAGAGACATCGTGTCATGGGACACAGAAATCAAAGGTCCTCAGAGACCTCATCCATGGGACACACACACACACACACAGAGTTCAGAGTTCTCAAATTCTCTGTCACAGGTGCCCAAATATTTAAAATAAATCTAAATTCAGATAAAACCCCCAAAGAGCTGAGAGACCACATATCTTGGGGAATGATCTTCAAACAGTATAAGGATCTCACACCCAGGTTGCTTGGCTGGCTCAGTCAGTACAGCATGTGACCCTTGGTCTTGAGGTTAAGTCCGAGCCCCACATTGGGTATAGAGATTACTTAAAAATAAAATCTTTAAAAAAAGAGGATCTCCCACCCAGAACCACAATACCCAACTATACTTTGAATAGTGTGGGTAGGGATGGGGGGAACCTGGGGATTTTTTTCTTCTTTCTCTCCTAACCTCATCCTAATGGTGGTGCCAGTTCAGAACTATTATGGCAGCAGTGTAGGCAACTAAATCTCCAAGAGAAATGATAACATTCTTGCCAGAGGACCCGAGAAAACAGGCCCCTGAAGGCTGGAGAATACAGAGGGGAATTCCACAGAGGAGAGAGTTGGAGAAAGGAGTCCCCTAATTCTGTGCATAAATGGACACAGGTCTGAGGCTCACTCCTGAGCTGTACATATATGAGCAGACCTAAAAGGATAGCAGTGGCTTTGAAAAGGGAATGGACCTCTGGGGTACCTGAGTGGCTCAGTCGGTTGAGTGTCCGACTTCAGCCCAGGTCATGATCTCACAGTTCCTGAGTTTGAGCCCCGCATTGGGCTCTGTGCTGACAGCCTGTTTTGGGTTCTGTCTACCTCTCTCTCTGCCCCTCCCCTGCTCATGCTCTGTCTTTCTCTCTCAAAAATAAAAAAAAGTTAAAAAAAATTTTTTTTAAGAAAATGGACCGGACCTCAAAACTACTGTCCACAGGAGGTGAAGCAAAATTTGTGGTTTGAACCTAAACAAATTGATTGCCTAATAAAACAAATAAATTATTATTTTCGGAAACTTAACAATAGCTAGAGTCTAAGGAACAGAGCATTCAAAGTGTTCAGGGTAAAACCTAAAGTTACTATACATACAAAGAACCAGGAAAATGGAATTCTCAAGAGAATTCTCAAGGGAGGAGACAACAGATACTAACATAAAATGACTCCATGTTAGAATTTTCAACGTCTTTTTAGAAGACTGGAAAAAACTATGCCAATCATATTTCATGAAACAAAGGTAAACGCAACTGAAAGGAACAGTAGGATAGATGTTTTCAGCAGAAAAATATAATTAAAAACTATAGAGTTTTAAATACTCTTTAGAGTATATAAAGACAATAGAGAAACTATCAAAAAGAACCAGTTGGTGGGGTGTCTGGCTGGCTCAGTCGGTGGAGCATGCAACTCATGAATCGGGGTTGTGGGTTCAAGCCTCATGTTGGGCAGAGAGATTACTTTTAAAAATTAAAACACTGTTTTTTTAAAATAATTTTTTAAAAAGTGTTTGAGAGAGAGAGAGAGAATCTTTTTTTTTATTTAAAAAAAATTTTTTTTTTCAACGTTTATTTATTTTTGGGACAGAGAGAGACAGAGCATGAACGGGGGAGGGGCAGAGAGAGAGGGAGACACAGAATTGGAAACAGGCTACAGGCTCTGAGCCATCAGCCCAGAGCCTGACGCGGGGCTCGAACTCATGGACGGCGAGATCGTGACCTGGCTGAAGTCGGACGCTTAACCGACTGTGCCACCCAGGCGCCCCGAGAGAGAGAATCTTGAACAGGTTCCATGCTGACAGCAGGGCTCAATCTCATGACCCTGGGATTATGACCTGAGCCAAAATCAAGAGTGGGATTTTTAAAAAAAAAAATTTTTTTTACATTTTATTTATTTTTGAGAAACAGAGTGAGACAAAGTGTGAGTGGGGGAGGGGCAGAGAGAGAAAGAGACACAGAATCTGAAGCAGGCTCCAGGCTCTGAGCAAGCAGCACAGAGCCCGGCGCAGGGCTTGAACCCACAAACTGTGAGATCATGACCTGAGCCAAAGTCTGATGCTCAACTGACTGAGCCACCCAGGCACCCCAAGAGTGGGATGTTCAACTGACTGAGCCATCCACGTGCCCCAATACTGTTTTTTTTTTAAAGAACTAATTGGAAATTCTAGGATCCAAAAATATAACATAACATTTGAATAAAAAATTGTGTGGATAGGCTCAATAGCAGAATGACAGAAGAAAGAATCAGTGAGCTGGAAGATAGATCAATAGAAGCTATTTAACTTGAACAAAAAAAATACTGAAAAATGTGAGGAGAGTTTCAGGGGATCTATGGGACAATATTAAAAGTCTAAGGGGCCCCTGTGTGGCTCAGTCAGTTAAGCGTTTGACTTCAGCTCAGGTCATGATCTCACAGTTCATGAGTTTGAGCCCCACATGGGGCTGTCTGCTGTCAGCACGGAGCCCGTTTCAGAGCTTTAGTTCCCCTCTATCTCTGCCCCTTCCCTCCCCCCATCTCTCTCTCAAAAATAAATAACCATTTTAAAAAGGACTAATATTTATACTATTGGAGTCTCAGAAAGAGAGGATGATATTGCCATGGGAAAAAACTGAAATAATGACCAAACCTCCCCCAAACTTGAGAGAAAGGCATAAATTAACAGACTCAAGAAATGCAGTGATCCCCAAGCAGCATAAACTCAAAGAAAATCATGCCAAGAAATATCATAATCAAATTGCCAAAAAAGCACAACATATTATTCATAGTAGAAAAACAATACATATCACACAGATTTCACTTCAGAAATATAGTGGCTGGAAGACAGGGGAACAACATCTTTAAAATGCTGAGAGTAACTAACTGTCAACCCAGAATTTCAATCAGTGAAAATGACTTTCAGAAATGAATGAAAATTAAAGACATTCTCAGATAATGGATAATTAAGAGAATTTGTCAACAGCAGATGTGTTGTACAAGAAATGATAAAGAAAAATAATACCAGAGGGGGAGTGCCTGGTGGCTCAGTTGGGTGAGCGTCCAACTCTTGGTTTCGGCTCTGGTCATGATCAGGGAGTCGTGGGATTGGGCTCCATGCTGAGCGTAGAGCTGCGTGGGAGTCTCTCCTTCTCTCCTACTGCCCCTTGCCCCTGCTCATGCTCTCTCTAAAAAAAATAAAAATAAAATAATAATAATAATAACTTTATGTTTATGTTTATAAAAACAGAGGGAAACTTGGAACTTCAAGAATGAGGGAAGAGCAACGGAAATGGTAAATATCTGGGTAAATATAAAAGACTAATTTTCTCCTCTTAAATTCTTTAAAATGTGATGACTGCTCTAAGCAAAAATGTTATCATTGTGTGTTAACGTTTTAATTGTATGAAGATGTAATACATACAACAACCATGACGAAAGGGGGTAGGGCAAAGGGGGTTATATGTTTGCAAGGCTTCTCCATTTTACTTGAAGTGGTAAAATATCAACTCTAAAAAGACTGTGAAAGATTATATGTTTTATAAAATCTAGAGCAACCACTAAAAACTACTACAAATAAATACACCCAAAAATCAAATAGCTAAATTAAAATGAAACACTAAAGAATATCCAAACAATCCAGAAGAAAACAAGAAAGGGGAACAGTGGAACAAAAGAGAAAGAGGGGGTGCCTGGGTGGCTCAGTTGGTTAAACGTCTGACTTTGGCTGAGGTCATGATCTCAGTATGTGGGTTCAAGCCCCTTGTCGGGCTCTCTGCTGACAACTGGAGCCTGGAGACTGCTTCAGATTCTGTGTCTCAGTCTCTCTGTGCCCTTCTCCCACTCACACTCTGTTTCTCTCTCTCTCTCAAAAATAAATAAACATTTAAAATTTTTTGAAAAGAGAAAGGTGTAAACAGAAAACAAATAAAATGGTAATCCTAAATGTAGCCATATCAATAATAACGTTAAATGTAAATGATCCACACCAGGGGTCAGCAAAGTTTTGCTTACAGGGCCAGAGAAGTAAACATTTTAGGCCAGTGGGCCATATAGTCTCTGTCAATTACTCAACTCTGCTTTTGTAGTGCAAATGCAACTGTGGACCATTGTAAATGGATACGTGTTTTCTGTGTTCCAATAAAATGTTATTTACAAAAACAGCTGATCAGCTTGCAGGCTATAGTTCATGACTCCTGGCTTGAACTCATCAATTCAAAGACAGAGGTTGTCTGATTATAAATACATGTTTTAAAACAATATCCAACTATATACTTTCTATAATAAACCCACTTTTAAAAGTTTTTTAACGTTTATTTATTTTTGAGACAGAGAGAGACAGAGCATGAACGGGGGAGGGTCAGAGAGAAGGAGACACAGAATCTGAAACAAGCTCCAGGCTCTGAGCTGTCAGCACAGAGCCCGACACGGGGCTCGAACTCACGAACTGCGAGATCATGACCTGAGCCAAAGTCGGCCGCTTAACCGACTGAGCCACCCAGGCACCCCAACCCACTTTTAAAAGTAGGCTCCACGCATAGCATGGAGCCCAATGTGGAGCTTGAACTCATGACCGTGAGATCCAGACCTGAGCTGAGATTAAGAGTCAGATGCTTAATTAACCAACTGAGTCAGCCAGGCACCACTAAACCCACTTTAAATATAAAGGTATAGATAAGTGAAAAGTAAAAGGATGGAAAAAAGATGGAGAGACAAAGTAAACATCACGACAAGAAAATTAGCAGGGATAAAGAGGGAAATTATGTAAAAACAAAGTGCTCAATTCACCAAGAAGATAAAACGATCTTAAATATACATGTACTTAACAAGTCTTCAAAATATGCGAAGCAAAAACTGATAGAACTGTAAGGAGAATCACGACAATTCTTTTTAAAAATACATTTCTTAATGTTTATTTTTGAGGGGGAGAGAGGGTGAGCAGGGGAGGGGTTGGGGGGGGCGGTGGGGAAGAAGATCTGAAGCAGGCTCAGAGCTAACAGCAGCCACTGGCAAATTCAATTATTGTTGGAGATGTCAATGTTTGTCATCTAGTAATATAGTAATAAGAAGTAGGCAGAAAATCAGTAAGGATATAGAAGACTTGAACAATATTATCAAACAATTTGACCTAGCTGACATTTATTGAGCATTTTAACCAACAAGAGCAGAATATGAATTCTTCTCAAATGCACATGGAACATTCATCAAAATAGACCATATTCTGTGCCATGAAATGATTTTTAAAAACCCCTATATAAAAAAAAACCAATATAATTGAAATCACAGAAAACATGTTCTCTGACCATAATGGAATTAAGCTAAAAACCAACAACAGATATATATACATATATAAAATCTCAAAATATTTGAAATATGTATATATACATATATATAAAATCTCAAAATATTTGAAAACTAAATAACACACTTCTAAATAATCTGTGAATCAGGGGCACCTGGGTGGGTCAATTGGTTGAACATCCAGCTCTTGATTTTGGCTCAGATCATGATTCCAGGGTCATGGGACTGAGCCCTGAGTTGGGCTCCATGCTGAGTGTGGAGGCTGCTTGGGATTCTCTCTCAACCTCCCTCTGCCACTCACCTGCTTGCTCTCTCTCTCAAATAAGTAAATAAATAAATAATCACTGAATCAAAGAGGAAATCTGAAGGGAAATAAGAAATTATTGTGAATTGGATAAAAATAAAAATACAACAAATTAAAATTGGTGGGATGCAGCTAACGTGGTGACAAGAGGGAAATTAATAGCAATAAGATGCCTATAAGAGGAAAGAAGAAAGGTATCAAATAAATTATCTAAATTTCCAATGCAGGAAACTAGAAAAATTATCCTGAAGGAAGGAAATAATAAAGATACAAACAGCAATCAGTAAAACTGAAAACAAAAAAACAATAGAGAAAAATCAATGGAACCAAATGCAAGTTCTTGGAAAACATCAATAGAATTGAAAGTTGCTATGGCACAAAAACACACTCAGATCAATGGAACAGAATAGAGAACCCAGAAATGGACCCACGAACGTATGGCCAACTAATCTTTGACAAAGCAGGAAAGAATATCCAATGGAATAGACAGTCTCTTTAGCAAGTGGTGCTGGGAAAACTGGACAGCAACATGCAGAAAAATGAACCTGGACCACTTTCTTACACCATACACAAAAATAAACTAAAAATGGATGAAAGACCTAAAGGTAAGACAGGAAGCCACCAAAATCCTTGAGGAGAAAGCAGGCAAAAACCTCTTTGACCTTGGCCACAGCAACTTCTTACTCAACACATCTCCAGAGGCAGGGAAACAAAAGCTAAAATGAACTACTGGGACCTCATCAAAATAAAAAGTTTCTGCACAGCGAAGGAAACAATCAGCAAAACCAAAAGGCAACCGACAGAATGGGAGAAGATATTTGCAAATGACATATCAGATAAAGGGTTAGTATCCAAAATCTATAAAGAACTTATCAAACTCAACACCCAAAAAACAAATACTCCAGTGAAGAAATGGGCAAAAGACATGAATAGACACTTCTCCAAAGAAGACATCTAGATGGCCAACCAGCATCTCTCAACGTCGCTCACCATCAGGGAAATACAAATCAAAACCACAATGAGATACCACCTCACACCTGTCAGAATGGCTAACATTAACAACTCAGGCAACGACAGATGTTGGCAAGGATGCGGTGAAAGAGGATCTCTTTTGCATTGTTGATGGCAATGCAAGCTGGTGCAGCTACCCTGGAAAACGATATGGAGGTTCCTCAAAAAACTAAAAATAGAACTACCCTACGATATAGCAATTGCACTACCAGGTATTGATTCAAGGGATACAAGTGTGCTGTTTTGAAGAGGCACATGCACCCCCATGTTTACAGCAGCACTATCAACAATAGCCAAAGTATGGAAAGAGCCATTGATGGATGAATGGATAAAGAAGATGTGGTATATGTATGTATAATGGAGTATTACTCAGCAATCCAAAAGAATGAAATCTTGCCATTTGGAACTACATGGGTGGAACTAGAAGGTATTATGCTAAGCGAAATTAGTCCATTAGAGAAAGATAAATATTATATGACTTCACTCATATGAGGACTTTAAGATACAGAACAGATGAACATAAGGGAAAGGAAGCAAAAATAATATAAAAACAGGGAGGGGGACAAGCCATAAGAGACTCTTAAATATGGAGAACAAACAGAGGGTTACTGGAGGGGTTGTGGGAGGGGGGATGGGCTAAATGGGTAAGGGGAATTAAGGAATCTACTCCTGAAATCATTGTTGCACTATATGCTAACTAACTTGGATGTAAATTAAAAAATGAATTAAATAAAAATAATTGTAACAGCAAAAAAAAAATTGGAAGTCTCTAGCACTGAAAACAGTACAATTTTTTTTCCTTAACTTCTAAATCAATAAGAGAGTCTCCGTAACAATTTTCTATTGTTTCTGAAGTCTTGGCTAAAAGGGATTTTACTCAAAACAGCCTAATTAGCAAGCCTTTTTCATGCAAAAAAAAATATTGTATAAGCAAAGGAATTTTTTTCTTTGAATTGTGATTACTTGCACTCATAAAAGATGAGGCATTTAGATCTTTCATAGTATTTGTAATAGTAAGTGGAACTGTTACATTTTTTTACTATTGCAGTAGATTTCATCCTGGCACTTAAAAGTTAGCTTGCGGGGCGCCTGGGTGGTGCAGTCGGTTAAGCGTCCGACTTCAGCCAGGTCACGATCTCACGGTCCGTGAGTTCGAGCCCCGCGTCAGGCTCTGGGCTGATGGCTCAGAGCCTGGAGCCTGTTTCCAATTCTGTGTCTCCCTCTCTCTCTGCCCCTCCCCCGTTCATGCTCTGTCTCTCTCTGTCCCAAAAATAAATAAACGTTGAAAAAAAATTAAAAAAAAAAAGTTAGCTTGCAGTTTGGGGGGCACCTGGGTGGCTCAGTTGGTTGGGTGTCCGACTCAGTCTCGGCTCAGGTCATGATCTCAGGGTTCGTGGGATCAAGCCCAAAGTTGGGCTCTGCACTGACAGTGCGGAGCTTGCTTGGGATTCTCTCCACCCCTGTTTCCCCCTCCCCCAGTCGTGTGCGTGCATGCACGTGCTCTATCTCTCTCAAATAAATACATAAACTTAAAAAAGAAGTTAGCTTGCAATTTTGGAATCAAAAAATACTGTGGTAGTAGTAAGTTCATGCAGTCATTTGAGCTGAAAATTAATGATGATAGTATGGAAAGCCATTACAACTTCTGCTGTGATTCATTTATCTTATTTAGCTGAATATCTTTTTTTCTTTCTTTTAACGTTTATTCATTTTTGAGAGACAGAGAAACAGAGCGCAAGCAGGGGAGGGTCAGAGAGAGAGGGAGACAAAGAATCTGAAGCAGGCTCCAGGCTCTGAGCTGTCAGCGCAGAGCCTGACTCAAGGGTTGAAGTCACGAACCATGAGATCACGACCTGAGCGGAAATCGAGAGTCAGATACTTAACCGACTGAGCCACCCAGACGCCCCTTCAGCTGAATATCTCAACAAAAATGTTAGTCTTTTATCAGTTTCTTTGGTACAAGTTGAGGAAATCATACATCTCTCATGCTTAGCTGTACTATGCTGGTTTATATCTGACTTCCTACCATTTTTTAAAAATTTTTTTTAATGTTTATTTATTTTTGAGACAGAGACAGAGAATGAAGGGGGGAGGGGCAGAGAGAGAGGGAGACACAGAATCGGAAGCAGGCTCCAGGCTCTGAGCCATCAGCCCAGAGCCTGACGCGGGTCTCGAAATCACGAACCGTGAGATCATGACCTGAGCTGAAGTCGGACGTTCAACCGACTGAGCCACCCAGGCGCCCCTTCCTACCATTTTTGATATTGAAGAAGGATCGCTACTGCTCAAAGAACTTCAAAAAGACGTTTCCTCATTTAATAAATGTCTACTGTTTAGTAAATTTACCACAAAATTTGCATGTTAACATTTGGGAGTTTAAACAAAAATTTAAAAATATATATATAATAGTAACCACCACAATTATAATTGGATTTGATCATCTCACAGTACATCAGTTACACATCAAATGCATAACAAACTGTGAAAGGCCTGTGAACTTGTGAACTAACAATAAATTGTAGTCGATATCTGCTGTAAATAAGGTAAACTTCATGTTTACCTGTAAGGGTGAACTGTACTTGTACCTTTTCCAGAACAAAGCCAGAGCTTTGGGAAGGTTTTGGGGAACCACATGTGCAGGGAAGGATTGATGGATATAGATAAGTGGGAGTGTAAAGCACTGAAGGACTTTCAGGGTGTTCCTACTCTCACTGGAGTAAGGCTGCTGTGAAGCCTCAACTTTCAGAATTGGCGGCTGGAGTGAGCACAGGCTGATTGGATGTCTTCTAGAAGCATGGGATTGTCACTGATTGGCTGACTTTTCAGGAGGGCTTATCATTGATTGGCTGGATTTGAGGACTGGGCATTTATCACCCAGTGACAATTGGATGTACTCCACAGTGTGTTTATTCATTCTCTAGTTGTGCCTAGAGAATGTGGAATTTCTGGATTACAAAAGATGCATATCTTTAAACTGTCTTAAATAATTCCAAATGATTTCCAAAGCTGCTGGATCATTTTTTAAAATATATTTTAAGAGTAATCTCTACCCCTGACATGGGGCTGGAACTCACGACCCCAAGATCAAAGTCACCCGCTCCATTGACTGAGACAGCCAGGCGGCCCTAAGGGTGGAATCATTTTACACTCTGACCAGCTGTGCATGAAGAAATCTCTTAAAAATATTTTTCATTATGGGGTGCCTGGGTGGCTGATCGGTTAAGCCACCAACTCTTGATTTCCGCTAGGGTCATGGTCTTATACTTCATGGGTTCCAATCCCGCATCAGGCTCTGTGCGGACAGTATGGAGTCTGCTTCAGATTCTCTCTCTCCTTCTCTCTCTGCCCCTCCCCTGATTGCCCTATCTCTCTCTTTCTCTCTCTCAAAAAAAATAAACATTTAAAAATATTTTTTGTTACCATTCTGATATTATGTGGTGTTCTTTATAGTGATTTTAATTTGCTTTTCCTCAGTGAAAAATGAGGCTGAATGTCTTCACATTTTTTAAAGTTTTTTTTTTATTTTAGTTTTTATTTTTATCTTTTTTTCTTTTTTTTTAACGTTTATTTATTTTTGAGACAGAGAGAGACAGAGCATGAACAGGGGAGGGGCAGAGAGAGAGGGAGGCACAGAATCGGAAGCAGGCTCCAGGCTCTGAGCCATCAGCCCAGAGCCTGACACGGGGCTCGAACCCACAGACCGTGAGATCGTGACCTGAGCTGAAGTCGGACGCTCAACCGACTGAGCCACCCAGGCGCCCCATATTATTTTTTATTTTAGAGAGAGATAGAGAGAATCTTAAGCAGGTTCCATGCTCAGTGCAGAGTTGTGGGATCATGACCTGAGCAGATATCAAGAGTAAGATGCTCAACTGACTGAGTCACCCAAGCTCCCCAGATATTTTATTTTGCATTTGTTTTTGTTTTTAAGCAATCTCTACACCCAGCGTGGAGCTAAAACTCACAACCTCGAGATCAAGAGTTTCATGCCCTACCCACCAAGCCAGCCAGGTGCCCTGTCTCTTTCATTTATTGAACATTTGTCTATCCTCATCTGTAACTTGCCTGTTCAACTCTTTTGCCCATTTGTCCATGGAATTTCACAAGCTTCAGCTTGTGGTTGATTTGTAAACCCTCAGAAGTGTGGTCACTGCAGTGAGGCTATCACCGATTGGCTGATTTCCCGAGCACGTGTACAGATCCAAAGTTATTTCTAAACCGTGATTACTTGTTCACAACTTGGGAATTTGGCCACAAAACAGACTTTTCCTTTCTTCAATATGTATTTTTAATTCTCAGTCACCCCTTTTGGTTTTCTCTCAACCAAACTTACAGGAGACATCATAAGAGATGTTCCATATCTTTGTTTAAAGAGGTATGATTTTAAGGGACACCTGGGTGGCTCAGTTGGTTAAGTGTCCGACCTCAGCTCAGGTCATGATTTCATGGTTTATGGGTTCAAGCCCTGCATCGGGCTCTGTGCTGACAGCTCAAAGTCTAGAGCCTGCTTCGGATTCTGCGTCTCCCCTTCTCTCTGCCCCTCCCCCACTTGAACTCTGTCTTTCTTTCTCAAAAATAAACATTATAAAACAATATTTAAATTTTTTTTAACATTTATTCATTTTTGAGAGACATAGACAGAATGTGAATGGGGGAAGGGCAGAAAGAGAGGGACACACAGAATCCAAAGCAGGATCCAGGCTCTAAGCTGTCAGCACAAAGCCTGACGTGGGGCTGGAACTCACCAACCGTGAGATCATGACCCGAGCCGATGTCAGACCCTTAACTGACTAAGCCACCCAGGCGACTCTATAAAACAATTTTTAATAAAAAAGGAGGTATGATTTTTTTTAATTTTTTAATGTTTATTTATTTTTGAGAGAGAGAGAGAGAGAGAGACAGAGCTCGAGATAGGAAGGGCCAGAGAGAGAGGGAGACACAGAATCCCAAGTAGGCTCCAGGCTCTGAGCTGTCATTACAGAGCCGGATGCAGGGCTCGAACTCACGAACCGCGAGATCATGACCTGAGCCGAAGTCGGACGCTTAACCGACTGAGCCACCCAGGCGCCCCAAAAGGAGGTATGATTTTAAGTAATGTTGCCATTTTGGTGATTTAAGAACCAATTACTGTGGCAAAAAAGTAGCTCCAGCTGTCAAATTTTTGCAATTCATTGAAAAATCTAAATACAAGATTTGGGGGCATCCTGACAAAGGTAATGCATTTCCTAGCACAAACTAATTAAACACAGGAAATGCCCTCTATATATAGGACACCTGGCAATCCTATTTTGGTCCCAGAGGCCACACACACAAATGTGTTTCATAGAATTGATGTACTATAGTATAAAGCGAACACCAACCAAACTGCCTGTCAGGTGAAGAAATAGAATAGAAGATGTGAGCAAACCTTTTCTGTAAGGGGCAGATAGTAAATATTTTAGGCTTTGGGAGACACCATAAAGTTGCTTTTCTTTTTTATTTTTTTTAAGTCTATTTATTTATTTTGTGAGAGAGACAGAGAGCGAATGAGGGGAGGGGTAGACAGAAAGGGAGAGAGAGAATCCCAAGCAGGCTCCACGCTGTCAGCGCAGAGCCTGACACGGGGCATGAACTCATGCACCGTGAGATCATGACCTGAGCCAAAATCAAGAGTCAGACACGTAACTGACCGAGCCACCCAGGTGCCCCATTCTCTCTTTTTTTTAATGTTTATATTCAAGAGAGCATGCATGAGCAGGGGAGGGGGACAGAGGATGTGAAGCAAGCTCCCCACTGACAGCAGAGAGCCCAATACGGGGCTCGAACTCACAGATCATGAGATCATGAGATCATGACCAGAGCCAAAGTCGGATGCTCAACCAACTGAGCCACCCAGGCGCCCCCATCATATGGTTTCTGTCACATCTAGTCAACCATTGCCATTGTGGTGAAAATAGCCATAGACAACATAAATGAACAACAGCAGTTGTATTCTAGCAAAACTTCATTCACTGACACTGAAATTTGAATTTTGTATAGTTTTCATGTCGCAAAATATTTTTTTGTTCTGGGGCGCCTCACTGGCTCAGTATGTTAAGCGTCCGAGTTTAGCTCAAGTCATGATCTCACGCTTTGTGAGCTGAAGCCCCACATCAGATGGCTCTCTGCTGTCAATACAGAACCACTTTTGGATTTTGTCTCCCTCTCTCTCTGCCCCTTGCGCACACGTGCATACTCTCCCTCTCTCGAAAATAACATTAAAAAATTTTTTTAAATAATAAAAAATAAATTTAAAAAACAAACTATTTTTGTTCTTTTTAATCATTTTATTTTAGAATTTATTTTTTTTAAGTTTATTTATTGGGGCACCTGGGTGGCTTAGTCGGTTGAGTGTCCAACTTTGACTCAGGTCATGATCTCACGGTTTGTGGGTTCAAGCCCCCCGTCGGGCTCTGTGCTGACAGCTCGGAGCCTGGAGCCTGCTTTGGATTCTGTGTCTCCCTCTCTCTCTGCCCCTCCCCCACTCATGCTCTGTCTCTCTCTCTCAGAAATAAACATTAAATTTTTTTAAATAAAAAATAAAAATAAATAAACATTAAAAAATAATAAAAAATAAAAAGTTTAAAAGTTTATTTATTTATTTTGAGAGAGAGAGCACGAGTGGGGGAGGGCCAGAGAGAGAGAGAGAGGGAGAGAGAGAATTCCAAGTAGGCTCCAAGCGGTCAGCACAGTGTGAGATCATGACCCAAGCCTAAATCAAGAGTTGGATGCTTAACAGACTGAGCCACCCAGGTGCCCCTAGAATTTATTTTATTACTATTTTTTTTAGAAATAGAATTTAGTGATTCATCATTTACATGTAATACCCAGTGCTCATCCCAACAATCACCTTCCTTAATGCTCATTGCCCATTTAGCCCATCACCCCATCTAACAGCCCACCAGCAACCCTCAGTTTTTCTCTGTATTTAAGAGTCTCTTATGGTTTGTCTCCCTCTCTGTTTTTATCTTATTTTTCCTTCCCTCCCCCTATGTTCATCTGTTTTGTTCTCTCAAATCCCACCTATGAGTGAAATCATATGATGTTTGTCCTTCTCTGACTGACTTATTTCAGTTAGCATAAGTTCCATCTGCGTTGTTGCAAATGGCAAGATTTTATTCTTTTTGATCGCTGAGGAACATTCCATTGTGTATATATATATACTACATCTTCTTTGTCCATTTGTCAGTTGATGGACATTTGAGATCTTTCCATACTTTGGCTATTGTCAATAGTGCTGCTATAAACATTGGGGTTCATGTGCCCCTTCGAATCAGCACTCCTGTATCCTTTGGATAAATACCTAGTAGGGCCATTGGTGGGTCGTAGGATAGGTCTCTTTTTAATTTTTGAGGAATCTCCACACTGTTTTCCAGAGTGGTTGCACCAGTTTACATTCCCACCAGCAGTGCAAAAGGGTTAGCCTTTCTCCACATCCTTGCCAACATCTGTTGTTGCCTGAGTTGTTAATGTTAGCCATTCTGACAGGTGTGAGGTGGTATCTCATTGCGGTTTTGATTTGTATTTTCCTAATAATGAGTGATGTTGGGCATCTTTTCATGTGTCTGTTAGCCATCTGGATGTCTTCTTTGGAGAAATGTCTATGCATGTCTTTTGCCCATCTCTTCACTGGATCATTTGTTCTTTGGGTGTTGAGTTTGATAAGTTCTTTATAGATTCTGGATAGTAACCCTTTATCTGGTATGTCATTGGCAAATATCTTCTCCCATTCTGTCAGTTGGCTTTTAGTTTTGCTGGTTGTTTCCTTTGCTGCGCAGAAGCTTTTTACCTTGATGAGGACCCAATAGTTCATTTTTGCCCTTGTTTCCCTTGCCTCCAGAGACATGCCTAGTAAGAAGTGGCTGCGGCCAAGGTCAAAGAGGTTGTTGCCTGTTTTCTACTCTAGATTTTGATGGCTTCCTGTCTTACGTTTAGGTTTTGCATCCTTTTTGAGTTTATTTTGTGTATGGTGTAAGAAAGTGGTCCAGGTTCATCCTTCTATTACTATTTAAATTTTTTTAATTCCAGTATAGTTAACATATGGTGTTATATTCGTTTCAGGTGTACAATATGGTGGTTCAACAATTCTATACATGACTTAGTGCCCATCAAGACAAGCATACTTTGTTTTTTTTTTTAATGTTTTTTTGAACATTTATTTATTTTTGAGAGACAGAGAGAGATAGAGCATGAGCAGGGGAGGGGCAGAGAGAGAGAAGGAGACACAGAATCTGAAGCAGGCTGCAGGCTCTGAGCAAACTGTCAACACAGAGCCTGATGCGGGGCTTGAACCCACAAACTGTGAGATCACGACCTGAGCCGAAGTCGGATGCTCAACCTACTGAGCCACCCAGGCGCCCCAAGACAAGCATACTTTGAATCCCCTTCACCTATTTCACCCGTCCCCCCACCTGCCTCCCCTCTGGCACCACCAGTTTGTTCTCTATAGTTAAGAGTTTGTTTTTTGACGTGGCTCTTTTTCCTTTGTTCTTTCATTCTGTTTCTTAAATTACACATATGAGTGAAATCAGATGGTATTTATTGTTCTCTCACTAACTTATTTTGCTTATCATTATGCTCTCTAGAACCATCCACATTACTGTAAATGGCAAGATCTCATTCTTTTTATGGCTGAGTAATATTCCACTGGTATATAAAGAATATATCACATCTTCTTTATCTATTCATCAATCAGTTGACACTTGGGCTACTTCCATAATTTGGTTGTTGTAAATAATGCTGCAAAAACATAGGGGTGCAAATATCCCTTCAAATTAGTGTTTTCATGTACTTTGTGTAAATACCGTAGTGCAGTTACTGGGTTGTAGTGTAGTTCTATTTTCAATTTTTTGAGGAACCTCCACACTGTTTTCTACAGTGGCTGCACCAGTTTGCATTCCCACCAACTGTGCACGAAGGTTCCTTTTTCTCCACATCCTCGCCAACACTTGTTGTTTCTTGTGTTTTTAAAATAATTTTAAAAGGTTAGGGGCGCCTGGGTGGCGCAGTCGGTTAAGCGTCCGACTTCAGCCAGGTCACGATCTCGCGGTCCGTGAGTTCGAGCCCCACGTCAGACTCAGGGCTGAGGGCTCAGAGCCTGGAGCCTGTTTCGGATTCTGTGTCTCCCTCTCTCTCTGCCCCTCCCCCGTTCATGCTCTGTCTCTCTCTGTCCCAAAAATAAATAAACGTTGAAAAAAAATTTTTTAAATAATTTTAAAAGGTAAAAAGCTCTTACCTTTCTTAGCTCAAGGCCAAAGCCATGCAGAAACAAGCAAAGGCTAGATTTGGCCCATGGGTTGTAGTTCGCTGGCCCTTGATGACCAGAACTATAGAAACCCTCACTGGGCCCCCTCCTTGTCATATCATTCTCTCTTCCTGGGGCAACTACTCCCCTGGTTTTTGTTTTCCTGATTACCTTGATTTTCTTGCTCTTTACCACCCACATCTGTGAACCTGAACAAGAGTTTAGTTTGCCTCTTTTGAGAAGTATATGAATGAACTAATACATTATGTAATTTTGTGTCTTGCTTTTTCCCCTCAACATTATGTCTATGAGATGCGTCTATGTTGTGTGTCGCTGCAATCTGCTCGTTTTAATTGCTTTGCTGTATTCCATTGATAGATCACAATGTGTTTATCCATTCTCTTAGTGCATATCAATGAGTGTCATTTCTGGGTCATAGAGGACACATACCTTTAAACATTCCTAAATAATCCCAAATGCTTTTCCAAAGTGGTTGCATCAGTTTATACTCCCACCAACAGTATATAAAGTGTTACATTTAGGGAGCCTGGGTGGCTCAGTCGGTTGAGCTTCCGACTCTTGATTTTGGCTCAGGTCATGATCTCATAGTTTGCGATTTTGAGCCCCGCATCGGGCTCTGTACTGACAGCGCAGAGCCTGCCTGGGATTCTCTCTCTCTCTCTCTCTCTCTCTCTCTGCCCCTCCCTCACTTGTGCTCTCTCTCTCTTTCTCAAAATAAATAAAACTTTTTTAAAAAAGTATTACATTAAAAAATTGTTTTACCAATACGATATTATTGTGATGTTCCTTTTTTGTGGTTTTAATTTTCTTTTCCTTGATGAATAATGAGGTTGAACATCCTTCACATGTTTATTGGACATTTGGGCATCATCTTCTGTAGTGTGCAAGTTCAAATCTTTGCCCCCTTTTTTACTGGCTGCAAAGGATTTTTCAAAATATGTAACTAGTGGTCAGCCTTTAAAAAGTAAAAGGTTCTCTACTAAATTACAGTGCCTGGCTACTGTTGGGATATTGGAAGATCTGGCTACCCATATAGCAGCAATGGGTGGGAGCAGGGTAGTGACTGCTCCTCTAGATGGTACATTGGTGACCCCATGCCCTCTGTACCCACTGTCAGAACGACTTCATAAAAGGGTGTGAGACATGCTGGGGAAACCACTCCTGACTTTATCTCCACCTTCCCCTGCCAATTGGACTCTGCAAACCTGGAAGGGTCGGGGAGAAACGTAAGTGTTTCCCAAATGACAGCTAGATAGGAAGTTGGCACTAACCCCCACATTCCTCGTGCCCAACATGGAGCAGTGGCTCTCAAGCAGGTGCTGCAGTCTTTCTCCAAATGGCCTGCTCCCACCCAGACATTCATACATCCCTTGATGCCCCAGGGCCCTGCATGCCCCCTGACCTTACCATTGTACAAGGAGTTCCAGCTGTACCACCTGGGTGTGATTGGTGAATATGTTTTCAGTTTAAGAAAGAGTCCTAACGGGAATATTGGTGGCTTGGATCCTCATTTAAAAACAGGGGCGCCTGGGGGTTCCTGGGCTACCCAGTCGGTTGAGCATCCGACCTCAGCTCAGGTCACAATCTCACAGTTTGTGAGTTTGAGCCCCGTGTCGGGCTCTGTGCTGACAGCTCAGAGCCTGGAGCCTGCTTCGGATTCTGTGTCTCCCTCCCTCTCTGCCCATCCCTCACTAGTATTCTGTCTCTGTCTCAAAAATAAATAAAAACATTTAAAAAAATAAATAAAAAATAAAAATAGGGGCGCCTGGGTGGTTCAGTCGTTAAACATCCAACTTTGGCTCAGGTCATGATCTTGCAGTTTGTGAGTTCAAGCGCTGAGTTGGGCTTTGTGCTGACAGCTCAGAGCCTGGAGCCTGCTTCAGATTCTCCCCCACCCCTCCAGAACCTGGAGTCTCCCTCTCTCTCTGCCCCTCCCTACTCATTCTCTCTCTCTCTCTCTCTCTCTCTCTCTCTCTCTAATAAATATGAAAAAAATGTTTTTAATGTTTAAAAATTGAGCCCTATTTGGGACACCTGGGTGTCTCAGTCAGTTAAGCATCTGACTCTTGATTTTGGCTTAGATCATGATCTCACAGTTCATTGGTTCCAGCCCCGAATTGAGCTCTGCACTGACAGTGCAGAGCCTGCTTGGGATTCTATCTCTGCCCCTCCCCTGCTCACTCTCTCTGTCTCTCTCAAAATAAAAATGAACTTAAAAAAAATTGAGCCCTATTTTCATTAATAGAAATGTCTTAAAAAATCCATTAAAATTTCATAAATTTCAGTTCATGGGAAGAGCCAGCAAGGGTTCAGCTTGGTTTCATATCTGTAAAAGTAGTATTAGCAACTTGTAAACAATTGATTAAATGTTTTTTTGTTACTTATAAAAGGCTCTCTGAAGATAGGGATGGGGGCGTCTTAGAGATCAGAGCCAAGATCAAATGTGATTCTTACAAAAGAAAACTGATTTGATGGACTATGCCCTAGACAGGAAGATGGAAAGCTTGGCCCCCTTTCCACATATTCCTGATCTTAGTGCTTCTATGCCACGTTCTGGACTGGAATCTTGAGATCTGCATTCTGATTGTGTCACTTTGGCTGAGTCATATGTCCCCCACAGGTCTCAGTTTTTCCTTCTGCCAAATAAACACAAGTTCACAGGTTTGTTGAGAGGTCACAAGACAGTGAAAATGAAGTCTCTTTAAGGAATTAAATCAGCTCTTTCAGAACGTAACACATTTCAAAATTATCACACGGAAGTTGTTTCTTTGGAGCAAAGTAACACCTGTGTTAGTTGGTTTGGGCTGCCATAACAGAATACGACAGACCAGGTGGCTTAAACATCAGAGATTAATTTTCTCACAGTTCTGGAGGCCAGATCAAGACGCTGGTAGAGTTGGTCTTTCCCCAGGCCTCTCTCTTTGGCTTGCAAATTGCCATCTACTCCTGTGTCCTCACAAGTCTTCTCTGTTTTCTGTGTCCTGATCTGCTCTTCTTATAAGGACATCAGTCACACTGGATTAGGACCCACCCTAATGACTTCATTCTAACTTGATCACCTCTTTAAAGGCCCTGTCTTCAAATACAGCCACATTCTGCAATACTAAGGATGGGGGCTTCAAAATATGAATTTGAGGAGGACAAAACTCAGCCCATAACAGCCAGAGATGAATTTTAATTATTTGTCTGAGGTGGGGGAAGAAGAGGAGGGAGTAGTTTAGGTCTGGGATGTGTTAGTTTGCTTTGGGGAGACCTCAGCTAGGATGGGCAGATCGCTCAATGGTAGCCTCACCCAAGATGGAAAGATTGCTCAATGGCGGCTCATTGCTTGGTACAGGCTTTCTCAATGAAAATGCATCATCATGACTTTATTGTTTTGGTTAAAAAAAATAACAGTAATGCCCAATAATTACAAAAAATAGGGGGGAGTGCAGAAAAGCACAAACATAAAAACTTTAAAACAAAATCACTTTAGGGGTGCCTGGCTGGCTCAGTCAGTAGAGCATACAACTCTTGATATTGGGGTTGTGAGTTCAAGCCCCATGCTGGGTGTAGGATTACTTTAAAATAAGGGGCACCTAGGTGGCTCAGTCAGTTGAGCATCTGACTCTTGATCTAGGCTCAGGTCATGATCCCAGGGTCGTGGGATCGAGCCCTGCACTGGGCTGGGCGCTGAGTGTGGAGCCTACTTAAGATATTCTCTCTCCCTCTGCCCCTCACCCTGCCTCTAAATAAATAAATAAATACATAAATAAATAAAGTATTTTAAAAATAAAAATTTAAAAAAATCACTAAATCCTAATACCAAGAAATAACCATTTTTCTTATGATGTTCCTTCTGCCCATGTACAAGGAGGCAAGATTGGTACATGGAGAGTCAGAAAGAGAGAAAGAAACAAAAGCAATTTATATTAATGGGCTTGCACTACACATGTTGGTTTAAGTGAAAGGTGTTGAGTTTTTGTTCAATTAAACTAACAGAAGAGGGGCACCTGGGTGGCTCAGTTGGTTAAGCATCCGACTTGGGCTCAGGTCATGATCTCATGGTTTGTGGGTTTGATCCTTGCATCGGGCTCTGTGCTGACAGCTTGGAGCTTGGAGCCTGCTTCGGATTCTGTGTCTTCCTCTCTCTCTGCCCCTCCCCTGCTCGTGCTCTGTCTCTGTCTCTCTCTCTCTCAAAAATAAAAATAAATGTTAAAAAATAAAGTAACATGGCACAAAAACAGACACATAGACCAATGGAATAGAATAGAAACTCCAGAACTAGACCCACAAACGTATGGCCAACTCATCTTTGACAAAGCAGGAAAGAACATCCAATGGAAAAAAGACAGCCTCTTTAACAAATGGTGCTGGGAGAACTGGACAGCAACATGCAGAAGGTTGAAACTAGACCACTTTCTCACACCATTCACAAAAATAAACTCAAAATGGATAAAGGACCTAAATGTGAGACAGGAAACCATCAAAACCTTAGAGGAGAAAGCAGGAAAAGACCTCTCTGACCTCAGCCGTAGCAATCTCTTACTCGACACATCCCCAAAGGCAAGGGAATTAAAAGCAAAAGTGAATTACTGGGACCTTAAGATAAAAAGCTTCTGCACAGCAAAGGAAACAACCAACAAAACTAAAAGGCAACCAACGGAATGGGAAAAGATATTCGCAAATGACGTATCGGACAAAGGGCTAGTATCCAAAATCTATAAAGAGCTCACCAAACTCCACACCCGAAAAACAAATAACCCAGTGAAGAAATGGGCAGAAAACATGAATATACACTTCTCTAAAGAAGACATCCGGATGGCCAACAGGCACATGAAAAGATGTTCAGCGTCGCTCCTTATCAGGGAAATACAAATCAAAACCACACTCAGGTATCACCTCACGCCAGTCAGAGTGGCCAAAATGAACAAATCAGGAGACTATAGATGCTGGAGAGGATGTGGAGAAACGGGAACCCTCTTGCACTGTTGGTGGGAATGCAAATTGGTGCAGCCGCTCTGGAAAGCAGTGTGGAGGTTCCTCAGAAAATTAAAAATAGACCTACCCTATGACCCAGCAATAGCACTGCTAGGAATTTATCCAAGGGATACAGGAGTACTGATGCATAGGGCCACTTGTACCCCAATGTTTATAGCAGCACTCTCAACAATAGCCAAATTATGGAAAGAGCCTAAATGTCCATCAACTGATGAATGGATAAAGAAATTGTGGTTTATATACACAATGGAATATTACGTGGCAATGAGAAAAAATGAAATATGGCCTTTTGTAGCAACGTGGATGGAACTGGAGAGTGTGATGCTAAGTGAAATAAGCCATACAGAGAAAGACAGATACCATATGGTTTCACTCTTATGTGGATCCTGAGAAACTTAACAGGAACCCATGGGGGAGGGGAAGGAAAAAAAAAAAAGAGGTTAGAATGGGAGAGAGCCAAAGCATAAGAGACTGTTAAAAACTGAGAACAAACTGAGGGTTGATGGGGGTGGGAGGGAGGAGAGGGTGGGTGATGGGTATTGAGGAGGGCACCTTTTGGGATGAGCACTGGGTGTTGTATGGAAACCAATTTGTCAATAAATTTCATTAAAAAAAATAAAGTAACAGAAGAAAAATAAATGGCTGTTGTATTAGTTTCCTTTTGCCACTATAACAAATTGCCACATAGTGGCTCAAAACAACACCAATTACTGCCTTCAAGTTCTGGAAGTCAGAAGTCTGGCATGGGTCCCACTGGGCTCCAATCAAGTTGTTAGCAGGTCTGGGTTCCCTTCTAGAGGTTCCGGGGGAAATTTTTCTTGCCTTTTCCAGCTTTGAGAGGCCCCCACCTCCCTTGGATCATGGCCTTCTTCCTCCATCTTCTAAGGTAGCAACTGTAGTTGGGTTCTTCTCACATCACATCCCTCCTGTCTTCTCCCGCTTTAAAAAAAATTAATGTTTTATTTATTTTTGAGAGAGAGAGAGAGAGGGACAGAGCATGAGCAGGGGAGGGGGCAGAGAGAAGGGGAGGACACAGAATCTGAAGGAGGTTTAAGGCTCTGGGCTGTCAATACAGAGTCCAACATGGGGCTTGAACTCACAAATTGGCAGATTGTGACCTGAGCTGAAGTTGGATGCTTAACCCACTGATCCACCCAGGTGCCCCCCTCTTCTACTTTTAAGGATACTTGTGGATATATTGGTTCCACCAGATAATCTAGGACAACTGCCTTATCTTTTTTTTTCTTTTTTTTTTCTTTTTTCTTACGTTTTTTCAACGTTTATTTATTTTTTTTTGGGAGAGATACAGAGCATGAACAGGGGAGGGGCAGATAGAGAGGGAGACACAGAATCGGAAACAGGCTCCAGGCTCTGAGCCATCAGCCCAGAGCCTGACGCGGGGCTCGAACTCATGGACCGAGAGATCGTGACCTGGCTGAAGTCGGACGCTTAACCGACTGCGCCACCCAGGTGCCCCGACAACTGCCTTATCTTAAAGTCATCTGATTATCAACCTTAATTCTCCTTTGCAGTGTAACCTAACATAATCCCAGGTTCTGGGGATTAGGATGTGGGCATCTTTGGGGTGGATGAGTCACGCTGCCTGGCACTAGATGCAAAATGTAACAAACTGCTGAACCTCAGCTACAGGTTTCATTACAACATCCTCTACATTTAAATCTTTCATAATTCCCTAAGTAAAAAAAAAAATCATGAAAAACCTTTATCGGTTGAGATGCTTTTGTCTGCAAGTAACAGAAACCAACTTGAACCAGCTTGACCAATAAGAGAATGGACGAACTCACAAAAGAGGAAATGGCTTCAGGTGGGCTCAACCCTTGTTCCAGAGAGGCCAAAGGCCATCCCGCCAGTGAGCGACAGAGCTGCAATCCCAGCCCAGCCTGCCCAAACATTGCCCAACCAGGCTCTTAGCCATTGTCAGTCCACGCTGACCTGTGCCAGTGGGGACACACTTGCCCAGAGGCCTGCCTTCCTGAGTGAGTGAGTGAGTTGGAGCTGGCTGCCCATGTCTTCAGGCCTGGCGAGAGCCTGCACTTCTCAGGCACAGGCCAGCCCGCAGCCTGTCCATTAGGCACGACTTAGGGAGCCGTGTGGCCTGCGAACCACGGGCACATTGTCAGGCTGCCTTTTTCCCTATCTGTCCTCTGCCTGACTGGACTAGTGCCTGGGCCTCGGGAAGCCGGGGTGGTGCTGAGGTTTGAGCAGGCTCCACCCAGAACCTTGCCAGGCCCCGGGGGCCTAGAAAGGAGCGGGGTGGAGAAGGCTTGTATGCCATAAGCCTCAGTTCAGCACCCTCAGCAACTGCCCATCGATGTAGGGCTCGCTGTCCTAAACTGCTCAGTTTCCCCCACGATGCTACTGTTAGTTCTCATCTCCAAGTGCTTTACACATGCTGTTCCTCCTGCTGGCATATGCTGTCTCTTTTTCTTCTGCTCAGTTAACTCCTTATCCTTCAGATTTTAACTGCGATGTCACCTCCCTGAGGACTCCTTTCTGGTACCCACCACTGAATAATGGTATCCAGCTCTTAATCCCTGGAACCTGTGAATGTTCACTTGGTGGCAAAAAAAAAAAAAAAAAAAGAAAAAAAAAAAAAAGAAAAAGGAGTTAAGGGTCTGGAGACGGGGAGATTATTTTGATTGTATGGGTGGGCCCTAAATATAACCACAACTGTCTTTTTAAGAGGTGGACACTGGCGTGATGCAGCCATAAGCCAAGGAACGCCAGCAGCTGCTTCCAGCAGCGACCTCACCTTTCCCTTCTGTCCTTTTTAAAAAAAAAATTTAAAGTTTATTTGAAAGAGAGAGAGAGAACAAGCAGGGAAGGGGAAGAGAGAAGGAGAGACAGAATCCTAAACAGGCTCGGCACGCTCAGCGCAGAGCCCAACTCCGGACTCAAACTCACAAACTTCGAGGTCAAGATCAAGAGTCAGACGCTTAACCGACTGAGCCACCCAGGTGCTCCATTCCTTCTGTCCTTCTTAAATCCACTCAGCCTCAGGAGTTTAGGACTATCAAGTCCAGCAGGGACCATTTTATCTAACCTCCTCATTGAACAAATGGGGGAAACTGAGGCACGGGGGGGGGGCAGGAATCTGTTCATATTCACCCAGCATGACATCAGCAACAGAGCTAAGCCTGGAAACTGGACCTAGATGTGGGCCCCTGCTCTGTCTTACAAGGAGTCCCTTGTAAACACTCAGAGTAACTTCAAAGACAACTAAAATGACCTTAATCACAGAGGGAAGAGAGATTTTTGCCCCCAGCCATTGGTAGGAGACTTGAGTCAAGTAGCCTTTGGACCTCCCCCCTTCAAGACTCAGTGGGCCTTCCCTGTCATGTTGCTAGGTTCCACAGCCTAGACCCCATGTCCAGGTCAAGGCCACACGGCCACCAACATTTAGAGTGTATTTTGAGACCACTGAGCTCAACTCCTTCTGTACCAAAGAAGCAACAGGCCCAGAGAGGGCAAGGGACAGAACCCAAACCACACAGCAGCTCCAATGCAAAGCAAGGGCTAGAACTCAACTCACCTTGCCTCCAGTTCTGTGGTTCTATAGCCAATGTTTTCCACTGCCTCCCTATAATCCTTACCCCCATTCCCTCCCTTTCCACTACTCCATCCCCAATTTCTTCAGGTGGTAAGTGGAGGGCCCCTGTTCTTAAGGAGCATAAGTCCCTCCCCTGGACCAAGGGGATGGATTATGATTGGTTTAAACCAGTCATAGCAATTTTGCTTCCTTTGGAGAGTGACAAACTGTGGAGGGAATCTGGTGCAGTTTTGGCTAATGAGATATAAGGGATATTCTATAGGGAGGGCTGTCCACACCAAATAAAAAGACAATGCCTCATTAGGAGAAAGCCTTTGTTCTGATCTCTTTTTCCTGCATTGGATGTAGATGTGACATCTAGAAGTACAGCAGCCATTTTGGGACCACGAGGCAAGAAACATGAAGAAAAAGGTCAGCAGGCTTAAAGATGGTCATGATGAAAAGTGAAGGAAACTTTGACTCCTCTTACAATATTATTGAACCTGAGACTGTCAATCTCAAATTTCCTGGTAATGGGAAAAAATAAACCCCTCTCACTGGAAGGCACTCTGGCAGAGCTTTCTGTTCATTACAGGGGGAAGAATGCCTGAGAAAGACCCTTTTCACATAATCTCTTAACTACCTTTTGGGACAGCCAGGTTAGGTCATAGCACACCATTTTTACGAACAAGGAAACTGAGCCACAGAGCCTATGTGGTTTAAATGTCTTCCCTGAAGTCCTCACAAACTGGACCTGGTGGAAAGGCAGGCATTTTCCTTGGGGGTAAAAGTATACTTCCTAAGTAAACACTGCCGCAGCACATTGCACGGGCCTATGTTTGTAGGAACATCAAATGGCCCTGAACGTGGCCATGGTTGGGAAGCCCTGGCTGCTGCCCCACTGGTTCTTCTGGGGCTTTGTCCTGGGAGAAGTGCTTGGACCAGTGGTGAGCAGGAAGCATGTTGGGTCTCAGTCACTCAGCAGCAGGTGCCACAACCTAAGGAGAAAAAGAAATCCTCTATTGGAGACATTTAGTGAAATCAGAGCTATCTTTAATCCATCTACGGAAAGGAGTAGGTGAATTATACCAACCCTTGATGTACCCTGAAGCCCCTTATTAAAGCCACGCCAATGGGGCACTTGGGTGGTTCAGTCGGTTAAGCGTCCAACTCTTGATTTCAGTTCAGGTCACGATTTCATGGTTCATGGGGATCGAGCCCACGTTGGGATTCTCGCTGCCCCTCCCCTGCTCATGCCCTCTCTCAGTCTCTCAAAATAAATAAATAAATAAACATTTTGAAAAAATAAAAACTAAATTAAAAAAAAAAATAAAGCCATGCCAAGCCACAGAGCGACAGAGCCTCATTCTCCTGTAGATCTCTGAAGAACAGGGCTCTGCATCCAGGGCCCCCTGCAGTGGAGCCAGTGCAGCTTGGAGGTGCAGGTGATGTCCTCCCAGCCCCTTCACCCTGGCCAGAGCTCTGCCTGCTGTAAAAGAAGGAAGACCAGCTCCTAGAAGCCAGGAGGCCCTCCTGGGAGAGTATTCCCCCGCCCATGAGGTCCTCAGCTTACAGAGCCCATTTCTGCAGAGGATTTGATCCACACGACACTACATGTGTATGCAGGAATTCATTCTTCAATAATGGACCAATGCCACAATGTCAGCGGTTTCACTCTCTGCTGGAGCTGTAGACCTCCAAAAGATGGACCAAGAGCAAATGGAGAGAACACCCCTGTTCCTGAAGGACACACATCATTTTAGCTCAAGTCACTTGGGAGGACTGGTCGCGTAGCCCTACCCAGGTGCAAGGGGGTGCGTGTGTGGGAAATGTCATGTAATTTCTGGTTCGGCAGTGCTCTGCAACAACTCAACATTTGGGCAGATTAAGCATAACATTTGGGGACAACCAGCTGTCACTGTGACACGCTGTCAGATGGGCACTATCTCCAAGAAACCTGAGGATCAGTACAGGCATGTGACTTGCTCAAGGTGACACAGATCCATGATTACAAACTAGGTGTCCACTCTCCCAGCTCCTTGCCCCATACCACCTTGACCAGCCAGCTCACTGCCTTGAATTTTAGGAAGAGTCCTAGGCCTGGTGCTTTATTTTACAAAGTGATTTCAGGGCACCTGGGTGGCTCAGTGGGTTAAGCTTCCGACTTCAGCTCGGGTCATGATCTCACAGTTCGTGGGTTTGAGCCCTGCTCTGTGTTGACAGCTCGGAGCTTGGGGCCTGCTTCGGGTTCTGTGTGTGTATCTCTCTCTATGCCCCTCCCCCGCTCATGATCTGCCTCTCTCTCTCAAAAATAAATAAATGTTAAAAAAAAAAAAGCAGTTTCAGCTTAAGAACTTCACCCTAAAACTGTCTTGGCAAAGGAGATGGGACACAAATGATCCCCCTTTCACAGGTAAGGAAACTGAATAAGATCAACTCTGAAGAGAAATGAGAAACTCTAGGTCATAGGCACTGCAGACCTTCCAAGCAACAGATTATAGATATTTCTCTTCCTCAGGCATCCACAACACCCCTGAAAAGAGTCTGTCTTTGGGGTCTTCCAAGGCAATTAATAGCGAGCCCCACATTCTAGAGCTTGTCCTGTGCATGGCTCACGTGTGTTAAAAGATAAGATGAAGCACATTTAAATTTTCAGGACTTTATTGGAGCAGAAGTCAATTGGAACTAAGCAGGGCCAAACCGGAAGTGGTTAGGAAGTGGACAGGAGCCAGGTGCAAGTCTTTTATGGGACAAACTGGAAGCAAAGGGAGATTATTTGATTGGTTATAGCTGAAGCGGTTGCTCTTCTAGGGGAAAGCCTACTTGGCTATTTGCAATTGGTTGTTCTTAAATTTCGATTTCTTGGATACAAATTCTGGCTTAGGTTTTGGTTTGCTTTACTGAGGCTACGAAGGCATCAGAGCCACCTCAGTCTAATGGCCTCCTTGTTTAAGTACTTTTAACAGGTGGTATTCAAACTTTCTCCTCTTTTCATTATTATTATTTTTTTTAATGTTTATTTATTTTTGAGAGAGACAGAGACAGAATGCAAGTGGGTTAGGAGCAGAGAGAGAGGGAGACACAGAATCTGAGCTCCAGGCTCTGAGCTGTCAGCACAGAGCCCAACATGGGGCTCGAACTCATGAACCGTGAGATCATGACCCGAGCCGAAGTCCGATGCTCAACCGACTGAGCCACCCAGGCACCTTAATTTTTCTCTTCTTTTGAAAACAAATTTTTTAAATGTTTATTCATTTTTGAGAGAGAGAGAGTGTGTGAGCAGAGGAGGGGCAGAGAGAGAAGGAGACAGAATCCGGAGCAGACTGTCAGCACAGAGCTTGATGGGGGACTGGAACTCATGAACCGTGAGATCGTGACCTGAGCCAAAGTCGGTTGCCTAACTGACTGAGCCACCCAGCCGCCCCTAAAACTTTTTTTCCAACATTTATTCATGTTTTAGAGACAGAGTGCTAGCAGAAGAGGGGCTAAGAGAGAGAGGGACACAGAATCCAAAGCAGGCTCCAGGCTCTGAGCTGTCAGCACAGCCTGATGCATGGTTTGAACCCAAGAACTGTGAGATCCTGACCTAAGCCAAAGTCAGACATTCAACCAACTGAGCCACTCAGGCACTCCTAAACTTTCTCCCCTTAATCAGGGTCAACAAATGCACACCTCTAGCATCATTCCCTCCCCAATCTGTGTGACCCCAGGAGCGTCCTCTCATTCTGTGTGACATCATGAACGTGCACACCCATGTGTGTGATGCCAGAGGTGTCCCCATCCCAGTGTGTGTAACTCCAGCAGTGTCCAAAACTCAATCTGTGTGACCACAGTTGTGTCCATACACCAGTATGTGTAATCCCAGGAGTGCCCACCTCCCAAGTTGTGTGACACTGAAAGTGTCCACACGTTAGTCTATGACAGTGAGTATTCAAACCCTCATGTGAGTGACTCCAGAAGTGTCAAGTCCCCAGCATGTGTGATTCCATGACAGTCTGTTCTCCTTTCCGTGTGACCCCATTAGTGTCCAAGTATCCATTTGCGTGACTGCAGGGATGTCTACACCCAGTCTGTGTGACCCCAAGACAATTCACATCCTGGTTTGTGTGATCCCATGGCCATCCACACTATAGTCTGATCTCAGCAGTGTCCACTCCTAAGTCTACACCAGGGAGTATCCATCAATCACTCTGTGACCACAGGAGTGTCTGCACCTCAGTTTCTGACCTGAGGGGTGCCAACACATCATTTATTTGACCAGGTAACTGTCCCTACCTCAGTCACTACAATCCCAGGAGTGTCTACTCCTCAGTCTGTATAACACCATAGATGTTCACATCCCAGTCTATGTAACACAAAGAATGCCCAATCCACAATATGTGTGCTTTTAGGAGTCTCCATTTCCCAGTGTTTTTAACTTAAAGAGTCCCAAACTCCCCCTGTGACCCCAGAGATTTCCACTCTCCAGTGTGTGTAACAGAACCCTTGGAGTGTTCACACCTCTGAGTGACCCTATGTCTGTCCACACTCCAGCATGAGTGACTCCAGGAATGTTCAAACCCCCATCTTTGTGACATCATGTCTGTCCACACCTATCCATTCTTACCTCATAGTCGTCTACACCTTAGGCTGAGTCCAGGAGTGCCCACATCCCAGTCTGAATGACCCCAAAATCTCCACAATCCAATCTGCTATCTGACCCCTGGAATGTCCACACCCTGGCATGTGTGACCCTGTGAATGTCTATTAGCCAGTCTGGGTGACTCAGGAGTGTCTACTCCCTAGCATGTGTGACCCCAGAAGTGTCCATATGCAAATCTGTTTGACCCCAGGACCATCTGCTTCCCACTTTGTTTGACTACTATAGTGTCAACATGGTAGTCAATCTGACCCCAGAAGTGTCTACTACCCACTATGCATGACCTCAAGAGTGTGCAGACTTCAGTGTGTATGATTCAAGGAGTAAACACTCCCTACAGTGTGTGACTTCTGTATTGCCCAGACCCCCATCTGAGTAACCCAAGGCTGTCCACCCCCTAGAGTATACTACCTCATGTGGTGGCCACACCCCTATCTATGTGGCTCCACGACTGTTCACACTCCACTCTGTGTGACTCCAGAATTATGCACACCACTATCTCTGTGACCTGAAGGGTGTCCACACGATGGTATATTCTAAGACAGTACTGGATTCCTCAGCATTGCTACTCCCCCACACCCTCTGTGGATGTGACCTGAGAGTGGATGTTCATACCTAATTCAGCGGATCATTGTGTCCCTAGCTCTGGCCCACACCACCAAGTGACCTCTTCTATTCCTATTTCCCCTCACTCTCTCCAGTGGACCATTCAATTCCCATAGCCTCCTCCCCAACCACACACATATATATATCCACATTCCCAAATAGACCATCCCAGCCCGAGACCCTGCAGATTTTGTAGAGAGCAAAGACCAAGACAGCTAGCCTCCCGCGACAGACTCCAGCCTGCAGGGAGTAGTGGAGAGGAAGCCAGTAAAGGCACCATTAATGGGAGTAAAACCTTCCAGGATCTTGTGAAACATTTATGGAAATCAACATTTTGCACCCTCTTCCTCCCCAACTAGAATGTCAGCTCCATGTGGGCAAGGACATTTGTCCATCTAGTTCTTTAATGTCACCGCAGCACCTAGAACAGCAGTCAGTACACAGAACGCACTCATTAGGTGTTTGGTGAATGAATGAACCCTCTGACCCCTCAATTCCACTTCTAACTCTAACATGCATGTACATTTTCAGAGCTGTGTGCATAAGGCTGGTAGGAGCCAACAATTGGGACAACCTTGTAAATGTGCACCTATAATATAGCCAATGACTTTCACAGTGACATGAATGCTGGGGGTTCATATTCTACCACAGAGCACCCGCTGGGTGTGAGACAGAATGAGTGAGACCTGTGTGTGCCTTCCACAGGACAGGCTGTTGACAAAGAAAAGCAGGTGGGGGCTGGTTATGGTGACACGTGTGTGCGAGTGTAAGGAAACACCAGCAACTGTCCTCAGTGGTAATTTTTGCAGACTGGAGGATGTCCTTGTAGTCCATATACTGATGTACTGTTGAAACTTTTTATGCAAACCTATATTCATGTATTATAAGGGGAAAATCATATGCTAAAGTCAATAAGCATAGCACAGAGAACTTGTGTGTGTGTGGGGGGGTATATCTGGGGTGTGCCTAGGAAAATTTCAAACTCATATGCCCCATGCCCCAGGAGCTAGACAAATAAACCACCACCACCACCACCACCACACACAGGGAACTCAGTTCAGGGTAAGGTAAACAACAGTGGGACTGATGAATGTTCCCTCTCAGCAGTGTTGGGAGAGGGCATGGTAAAGGGATGACTGGGGATGGGGAAAATCTGAGAGTTCACACCCTGAAAGAACTCAGAAACATTGCACCCTGGGACACAGAGCACTTAACAGCTTAGAGATCTCGGCTCAGAAACAGACCCATAAGCCAGAGTGGTCATATCTTAACCCAGACAGCTTTTAACTTCACACCCTGGACACAAACTCTGACTCCCAAATAGATCAGGGGTCTCATATTCTGGGGACACAAGCCTAAGGAGACCAGAAGTCTCGCACCCTAGAATAAAGATCCCCCCACCATACTTGGGATGGGTGATTTTTCTGTGTTATTACAAAGCAATCCCTTACACATACACCTTGTTATGGACCAAATGTTTGTGTCCCCCCAAATCCTTATGTTGAAGCCCTAACCCCCAGTGTCATGGTATTCAGAGGTGAAGCCTTTGGGGGGGTGTTTAGGGTTAGATGAGGTCATGAGGGTGGGGTCCTCATGATGGGATTGATGCCCTTATAAGAAACCAGAGCCTGCTCTTTCTCTCCACCATGTGAGGACACAGAGAGAAGGTGGTCCTCTTCAAGCCAGAAAGAGAGATGTTACCATAATGTGATCCTGCTAGCACCTGATCTCAGACTTTGGGCCTCCAGAATTGTGAGAAAACTAATTTCTGTTGTTTAAGCCCCCCAGTCTGTGGTGCTTTGTTATGGTGGCCTGAGCTGACCAAGTCACACCTTAAGCTTTTACTTTCACGGCCCTGAGTTTTATATCAGAGTTCTTATACTGCCGACTTCTGTTACTACCAGCAGTCCTGAGCCTGGGGCCCTCCCATTTCTGCCCCTTGATCTCTAGGCACTGAGCCAAAGGGTTGTCTGGAGGCTCCAGGGCAAAGACACCTAGCCTGCCATGCTGTGCCGTCTGCCCTCCAGGCTGCCAGCCAGGATGTGGGGCAGGACTTTGGAGAAGCAGGTGAGTGGGGTGATCCCAGGGGCCTGGGGCATAGGCGTTTGCCCCAAGGCTGGGAATTGCCTAGCCCAGGCCTGGTAACCGGTTTCCTTTCTCTGTGGGCTATCCTGAAGTGCGGACATCCATTTTCCCGGTCCTCCTCTCTCTTCCTCTTTCAAAGACAAGCAGACGGCAGCAGAGGGACATGGAAAGGCCCTGTTCTAACTCAGTCAGACTGCAACACGTCTGCAGGAGTGGCCCTGAGCTGAGGGATGACTGCTTTGCTCCCTCAGGGTGGCTCCAGGGAGCCAGTTTGGCCAGGAACATCAAGATGGGGCAGTGTGGGAAGGGGCCAGAAAACAGGGCACTGACCTTGAACTTTGCCAGGAGAATTCCAGGGGCCCCTGACACCCTGAAGGAGACCTTGTAGAGGATTCTGTAGAAAAAGAGGAGGCAGGAGGGAGGACATCGTGTTCTGGGCACTCTATTATATAGAGAGATTTGCTGTGGGGAATAAGATGGATTACATTTCATGTAGTGCTTAGAACAGGGCTTGGCAAAGAGTAAGCCTTATATGATTACTATGTCCTGATGAACTTTTTATAAACCAGCCTCCCTCACCTCGCCTCAACAACCCTGAACTATCTGGCCCTTGCCTTCTCCACCTACTCATGCCTCACTCACTCTTGGATTCTAAACCACACTGGCCTTCTTCTGGGTCCTTAAGAGAACCAGCCCTGCTCATCCTTGAATTTGTGAGGATGGAGTTCCTTCTTTGCAAACCAGAATCTGGGGAGTGAGTCTGAGCTGGCAGGCACTGAAAATGGGAGGAATGGGTTGAGTTGATTTCCAATAGACTACCAAAATTGGGGGTTATGGCTAAAGCTGTGCTTAGTGGGTAATCTAGAGTTCTAAATGCAGAGATGAGGAAAATTGAAAACCAATGATCTGAGCTTCCTTATCAAGAAGCTAGAAACGGAACAGCAAATTTACGTTTATGAAAGTGGAAGGAAGGAATTATAAAGAGCAGAAACTGGTAAAATAGAAAGCAAACATACATTGGAGAAAATTGACAAGGTCATAAATTCATTCTTTGAACAGATTAATAAAATATTAGTAATGTCTGTTTTCTCTCAAATTTTTAACAGAAAAAAATATAAATTACCAATATCAGAAATGAGAAGGGGGTGCTATTACAGACCCTACAGACATTAAAAGGTTTTTAGCATTCTACTTTATTTTCAATGGAGCCCAAATGCCAGTCATTTTCTCATTATACTGCTTCTGTGTCCCAGTGGATCCTCTGTATCCACCAGGACAGTAAAACTCAGCAACATTGCTAACACCTCTTCCACTCATGAAAATACAACAGCACAGCATTTTTTACAGTTGGGGCTCAGTGAAATCAATTGTTTAAAATGTAATGGTTTGAATAGAATGGAACACAGTGGAATGGAATGAATATAATAGTATAGGGTAAAATGGAATGGAATGGAATGGAATGGAGTAGAGTAGAGTAGAGTAGAGTAGAGTGGAGTAGAAGTCAGACTTTGTGCTAGGCGCTGGGCCTAATTGTTGTAGTAGATATCCACTAATTTAACAGATATTACTGAACATCTGCTAGTTGTTTGGGACACAGTGGGGAACAAAACAGAGAGAAATCTCTACCCTTATGTAACTTATATTCTAGTCCTAGAGACAGATAATAGCATATGCATTAGATATGCATAAGGCCCTGAGGCCAAAGATACAAAGATTGCCCTTATGAGAACAGGCAAAAGACAACGTAGCTTGGAGTTCAAAAGAAATGGATGGGGCTGTAGAGACTAAGGGCCATGGAAGGGAATCTGAAATTTAACAAGATGACCATGACAACATCATCATCATCGTTGACTCTTATAGCACTTGCTATGTGTCAGGCATGGTTCTAAGCCCTTAAAAATACAATTTTTTTTAATGTTCACAATAACCATATATATATATATATATATATATATATATATATATATATATATATATAATCATGCACATTTTACAGAAGGAAACCAAGGCACAGCAAGATTAATTAAACATCAGTCTGGCTCCCCAAATCTGTTCTATTAACCACTATATTGTGCTATAGTGCCAGACCACAGGCACCTTATAATCCTGTAGCACATGTAGTGTAAATGTACAAATTACTAAAGAATGCAAATCAAGAGAAAGGTCAGGTGGGAAGTGTGCTGAGGGCAGGAAGTAAGAAGGGGGGAGGTGTGCCCTCCCTCTAGGTATCAAGGTGACTCTGGAAATACACATGCCTTAGAAACATTTATTTCATCTGAGATGCTCCCTTCCAGTCCTGGCATAGCTGAGGAGTGAGAAAAAAGGGTACTGAGTAAAATTGGCCAACAGAGGGCTTGTACTTTTAGGGGTTGGGGCTCCTCTGTGTCCTGTCATTCCTTGCAAAAGATATGAATTCCAGCTTGGGGACAACAAGAGAGGGTTTTTTCTTGGTCTCCACTTCCCTAAACTTCATCTCTAGCCCTCTAGAGGGGGAAAGAGAATAAGAAAACAGTAGAGAATGATCATGGCAGACTCTTGTGAATCTACACATGGGTGATAAGACTCTCCTCAAGTTTTTTCCCAGGACTTTTCCCTGGAAATGGGGTTGAGGAGGAAGTATAGTCATTGTGGAGATGAGGGGAGCTGAGAAGGAAACAGGAAATTTGGGTGTGACCAGTGGCAATGTGATCTCTTTTGAATTTTTTTTTAAGTCATGGAGGAACAGCAGTCAGACTCCTTCCCCATGTCTTATCCATAGACTGGACCACATTGTGATGACAGTAAAGAGTATCAAAGACACCACGATGTTTTATTCCAAGATCCTGGGCATGGAAGTCACAGCTTTCAAGGTAATCACTTTCCCATATGCAAATTGCAAGTGAAGTAGAATTTGGTTATAATATTTTTCAGCCCCCTTCCCCTCAAAAAAACAAAACAAAACAAAACAAAACAAAAAAAACAAAAAACAACCTCAGAGGAAATCTGTGAGAAAAATGCAAAGGATCAATGTAGGAGATTCCAAATTCTAAATAGTGGAACTTCCAGAGACAGAATGGAGAAAAAGGTAGGGAGGAAACTGTCATAAAAGTAACGCAAGAGAACTTTCCAGTCTTTGTGTGGAAGAGTATCCAGCACATTGACACTTACATATGTTCTTGGGAAGTTACAGAACACCAAAGTGGAAATGAATATCGTAAGAGCTTTCAAAGAAGTTAAAAAGAAAAGTAGTTAGGGGCACCTAGGTGGCTCAATCGGTTAAGCGTCCAACTATTGATCTCAGTTTAAGTCACGATCTCACAGTTCATGAGTTCGGGCTGTGCATCGGGCTCTGCACTGATTGTGTGGAGCCTACTTGGGATTCTCTCTCCTTCTCTCTGCGCCTCCCCTGCTTGTGTGCTCACTCTTGCTCTCTCTCTCTCAATAAATATTTAAAAAAATTAAAACTATATTAAAAAAAAGAAAAGTAGTTCAACTACAAAGGGAAAAGAAATATGCAGATACCAGATTGCCCATGAGTCACATCAGAGACCAGAAGACAATAGAACAATTTCAAGATTTTTTTTTAACTTTATTTTGAGAGAAAGAGAGAGAGAGATCATGTATGAGCAGGGCAGAGGCAGAGAGAGAGAATCCCAAGCAGGCTCCACACTGTCAGTACAGAGCCTGACCTGGGGCTCAAACTCACGAGGCGTGAGATCATGACCTGAGCCAAAATCAAGAGTTGGATGCTTAACCAACTGAGCCACTTAGGCACTCCAAATTTCAAGGTTCTGAGGGGAAAATTTCAACTTAGAATTCTATGTGCAACCAAACTATTAATCAAGGTGAGTGTAGAGTAAAACATTCTTAGATATATGGGTCTCCTGGCTGGCTCAGTCAGTAGAGCTTGAGACTCTTAATCTCAGGGTTGTGAGTTTGAGCCCCATGTTGGATGTAGAGAGTTTACTTTTTTTAAAAAAATGTTTATTCATTTGAGGGGGGGCAGAGGATCTGAAGTGGGATACATGCTGACAGCACAGAGCTATATGCAGGGCAGGAACCCACAAACCATGAGATCATGACCTGAGCTGAAGTCAGACGCTCAACTGACTGAGCCACCCAGGCGCCCCTAAAATTTTTAAAATATTTTTTAAGTTTAGTCATTTATTTTTGAGAGAGAGAGAGAGAAAGAAAGAGAGAGAGAGAGAGAACAAGTAGAGGAGGGGCAGAAAGAGAAGGGGACAGAGGGTCTGAAGCAGGCTCTGTACTGACAGCAAAGAGCCTGATGTGGGGCTCAAACTCACAAACTGCTAGATCATGACCTGAGCCCAAGGTGGATGCTAAAACCAACTGAGCCACCCAGGCACCGCACAAATTTTTTTTTTATTTTTAAGATAGAGAGATAGAGAGCAAGCAGGGGAGGGGCAGAGAGAGGGAGACAGAGAATCCCAAGCAGGTTGAGTGTTGTCAGCTCAGAGCCCCATGTGGGGCTCGAACTCACAAACTGCGAGATCATGACCTGAGCCAAAATCAACAATCAGATGCTTAACTTACTGAGCCACCCAGGTGCCCCAGGGAGGTTGTTTTTAATTAAAAGCCCCATTTTACCTTTTTTTTTTTTTTTTAACCTTGGAGGTTGTTCTCAGTTGTTCTTCCTTCCCAAATAGGGTGAACGGAAAGCATTGTGTTTTGGAGACCAGAAATTTAACCTCCATGAGGTGGGAAAGGAATTTGAACCCAAAGCTGCTCACCCAGTTCCTGGCTCCCTGGACATATGTCTGATCACAGAGGTACCTTTGGAGGAAATGGTCCAGCACCTCAAGGTGAGTTGGACATCCATTCTTTTTGAGAAGCTGCTGCTGGTATGGTGAAAACAGAATGCATGACCCAGCTGGGTGTTCCTCAAACTTCAGACATAACAGGTTTTGTCATATCCAGATCATGCCTGTATACAACCATTTGCTCGTTCTTTTTCCTGACATCATTTTTTCATGTAAACAAATACATTTACATCACTCTTGTAAAGAATACAAACCTAAATTCTTTTTACATAAATGCATTTATGTAAAAAGCACATGTTCAACCAAGTACATGAACAGACCATTATATCTTGACACAAAGGGAAGTTAACTGTAAAAACAAACAGCTATAAAAACACCAGTCATTAGATTCTATCCACTTCCTTTCTCTGAACCCTCTGGGCTTGATGTTACAAAGGGAGATTTGGCAAATGGTTGGGGAGGTGCTAAGGACTTGGTAGCATCCACCAGAGACTTTCTTCTTGATAGAATCAGGATTGAAATAGGGGGCACCTACCTGGCTGGCTCGGTAGGAAGAGTATGCAACTCTTGACCTTGGGGTCCTGAGTTCAAGCCGCACATTGGGTGTAGAGATTACTTAATAATAAAAACAAACAAACAAACAGGCACTTGGATGGCTCAGTTGGTTAAGCATCCAACTTCAGCTCAGGTCATGACCTCACAGTTTGTGAGTTCAAGCCCCGTGTTGGGCTCTGTGCTGACAGCTCAGAGCCTGGAACCTGCTTCTGTGTTTCCCGCTCTCTCTGCCCTTCCCCCACTCATTCTCTCTCTCTCTCAAAAATAAACACTTAAAAAAAGGAAAAAGAGGATTGAAATAGGATTGAAGAGGGAATATTTAATTTGGTGTATTTCTAACACTTAAAATGGTTTAATGTAAAGGAAGCATTGGTTCCCCTTTTGGGGAACACAGAATAAGGTCTTGCATATATTTCTTTCTTTGGAAAGTATCAGTGAAAAAGTCTAGTTTGGAAGTAAAGTGGGGGAAAGCATAGGGGCTAAGAATATGGGCTTTGGCCCAGACTACCTGGGTTTGAATTCTGGCTCTGCCACTTACTAGATAATACTAGGCACCATTTTATCATCCCCATTTTACAGATTAGGAAATTGAGGTACAGAGCAGTTAGGTACCATGATCGAGGCCACACAGCTGGTAAATGGCCAGAGTGAGGGAGGGGAGAATGGAAGGAGATGAAGTCAGAAAGATATCAGGGGTCTTCTAAGAATTGAATTTTGGTCTCATACATGGACTGTGATGAATGACTTTTGTGTTCTCCTCCCACTTCAGGTTTGTGATGTCCCCATTGAGGAAGGTCCAGTCCCCAGAACAGGGGCCAAAGGACCCATTATGTCCATCTACTTCCGAGACCCTGACAGAAACCTGATTGAGGTGTCCAACTATATCTCCTCATGATTGAGGCTGGCCCTCTGCCATTCTGTTCCCTGTGATGTCTCCCTCTCCCTTTCTGCCTGCAAACTCTCACCCAAGCCCAGAGATCTCCAAGGACTGAGGACTTTAGCACTTCATTCTTCATACTGGGGGGACCTGAGTTGGGCTTGGGACCAAAATTACATGTCTGAATGTCCTCCATCCAAGGCTCCCCTAATAAATTAACAACCTCTCGATTAATATGAGCTCTTCATTATTATTGTCTCAGTGCTATGTATGAATGTTTGTCCAGGGTGTGAGGTCTCTGAGCTGTTTGGGGGTCAGTGACCAGGGTATGACATCTCTGAGGACCAAATCCAGGGTCATCCCCTTGGGATTCAGGGCCCCTGACAGATTGTCCTTGTTAGCGAGCCCATCCTTTCTCATCCTTTTGGAATTCACCTCATCCCTTCCAAGTGCTGCTTCCTGTGTCCTCCACCCCATAGGCTTCACTGAACCTCAAGATCTCTGTGAGTCCCACGGAACCTTCAAGGACCACCCCAAGTGATACTACCTCCTCCTGGAATGCCTTACCTGATCTCACCCCCTGGGTATGTGGTGCTGTCTACTTTTGGATCTGGTAGGTCCAGATTCATCTTAACTGAGGCTCAGCTCCTGACAGAGTAGACAGGACTGGGACAAATTTCATCTGTTTCTGCCTCCCCCTCCCAACACCATCCATTCAATCAACTAATAAACACATATTGAGCACCCACTCTGTGCTTGGCCCTGTTCCAGACATTGGGGAGACAGTGTTGAACAAAAAGGATAAGCATACCTAGGTTTGGGGAGTTGTCATTCTAGTAGAAGAGACAAAATAAATAAAATTAAGTAAGGAAAATATGGGGCACCTGGGTGGCTCAGTTGGTTAAGTGTCCAACTCTTGATTTTGGCTTAGGTCATGATCTCAGGGCTCAGGAGATTGAGCCCCACAACGGGCTCATGCTGACAGCACAGACCCTGTTGGGATTCTCTCTCCCCCTCTCTCTGCCCCTCCCACCACTCGTGTGCATTCTCTCTCAAAATAAATAAACTTAAAAAAAAAGTAAAGAAGGGCTGCCTGGGTGGCTCAGTTGGTTAAGCCTCTGAGACTCTTGATCTCAGCTCAGGTCTTGATCTCAGGGTTGTGATTTCAAGCCCCACGTTGGGCTCCATGCTGGGCATGAAGCCTACTTAAAAAAAACAGTAAGGGAAATATGAAGTATATTAGAGGATGATAAATACTTTGGAGCAAAAGACAACATGGAAAAGAGGGAATGCAGATAGAAATTGCTGGGGCAGTTTCTAACGTGTAATAGGATGGTGGGGGGAAACTTCACTGAGAAGCCATTTGCATGCAGATCCAAGATGAGGGAAGGAGGTGCACCAATAGCTGGAGGAAGAGCATAACAAGCAGAGAGAACAGGCAGTGCAAAGGCCCTGAAGCATGAACGTGCCTGGTGCATGAGGAACAGTGAGGCGAGTGCAAAGTGAGCAGTGAGTGGAGGGGGGAGCAGCAGGAGGTGAGGTCAGACACTGGGTGGGAGACTGATCGTGTAGGGTATCATGGGCCATGGAGAGAACTCTGGCTTTTACTCTGAGTGACAGGGGAGCCACGGAAGGGTCATGAGCAGAGGAGGGCCATGATCTGACAGGATTTAACAGGCTCCCTCTGGCTGCTGTGAAGAAAATAGGCTGTAGGTGTGAGGGCAGGAACAGAGGACTGTGAGGGGGAGGCTACTATAGTGGTCCAGGCAAGCGGTGCCGTGCCGGCAGGGGAGGTGATAAAAGGTGGTTAGATTATGGAGATACTCTGAAGACAGAGACTGGATAAGTTCACCAAAAGAGAAACTGTCAACTAGAGAAGAGGTCCAAAGACATTTAGAGTTCTGAAACAAGGATTAACCAGCAAATGAGGCAGGCAGTGAGGAAAAGGAAAGAGTACAGCATCCTGAATGAATGAGTGATGGATAAAGGAGCATGTATGACAGTCTTTTGATGTGAGCAAGCCTCTAGTCTTGTGGACTCTAGTCTCTAAACAGTCCCCAGCTGGTGGTTCAGCCAGACCCTATGAGTGAACCCCCAAAGAGCCCCCCCAAACGAAAGAGAGGATGTGTAAGGATGTGAGTTTCAACATGTGAAAGGCTTTGCCAAAAGCTGTAGCAGGCTTCCTGCCTGTTTTTAATTTTTTACTATTTATTTTGGCAATTAAATACGTATTAAGATAACATAAACTCTAATACAGATTTTCAGCATAATACAGATAGCACACATTTCTTCTAGTAACAGATGATAGCCAGATGAATCACAACAGTAGAAGAATCTAGAACAATAAATTTTGTTAGTAGGAGTCTTCCTAGAAGTCAGCAAACCTAACCCACTCACAGATGAGTAAACTAATGACCAGAGAAGCTGGCATTCTCTACAAATGTTTAGGGCACTGACCATGTGCCAGGCACTTACTTGGTGCGGGTCATGTAAAAGTAAACAGAACATGGTAACTGTACTCAAGGAGCTCATAGCCAGGCTAGTGGGCAATGGTGTCCAATAAGAAAGAAATTAACACACAGTCTAATCAGTATTGTGAGAACAGCATGCTCAAGCTACAAGATGCACCCAATCCAGGTTCGGGAGCAGCTCTGCAAAGGTCAAGCGTGAGCTGACCTAGGAAGGATGCACAGGAGTTACATAGATAAAGAGGCAGTGAAACAATGTTCCAGGATGGCCCTGGTGAGGGAAAGCATAGTGCATTTAGTTAATCAAAGGAGTTCAAGTACAAGGGAATTCCAGTCGTGGACTTTGGAGACAACAATCTACTGACTCCCAGTTCAATGGTATTTTTAGAATACTATCTGCCTTTCTAGGTCTCCTGACAAGTCTGTGATGATTAAGCACATATATCAACATTCTTGCATAGAAAAAAGGAAGCATACGTGGCTCATGCTTACCTACGTAGAGACATTAAGATTTTCAAACGATCTTGCTTAAGATGTCTCTCTGAGGGGCTCCTGGGTGGCTCAGTCTGTTAAATGTCTGACTTTGGCTCAGGTCATGATGTCACAATCCGTGGGTTCAAGCCCTGCATTGGGCTCTGTGCCAACAGCTCAGATCCTGGAGCCTGCTTCAGATCCTGTGTCTCCCTCTCTCTCTGCCCCTCCCCTGCTCATGTTCTCTCCTGTCTCTCAAAAATAAAATAAAAACATAAAAAATTTGGGGCACCTGGGTGGCGCAGTCGGTTAAGCGTCCGACTTCAGCCAGGTCACGATCTCGCGGTCCGCGAGTTCGAGCCCCGTGTCAGGCTCTGGGCTGATGGCTCGGAGCCTGGAGCCTGTTTCCGATTCTGTGTCTCCCTCTCTCTCTGCCCCTCCCCGGTTCATGCTCTGTCTCTCTCTGTCCCAAAAATAAATAAACGTTGAAAAAAAAATTTAAAAAAAAAAAAAAAAATTTAAATAAATAAACATTAAAAAAATTTAATAAAATAAAATGTCTCTTTGAGGGGCACCTGGGTGGCTCTGTTGATTAAGCATCTGACTCTTGATTTCGGCTCAGGTCATGATGTCACAGTTCATGGGATGGAGCCCCGCATGGAGTTCTCTACTGACAGCACAGACAGAGCCTGCTTGGGATTCTCTCTCTCCCTCTCTCTGTCCCTCCCACATGTGCTCTCTCACTCTCAAAATAAATAAACACTTTTAAGTTTCTATTTGAGGAATAATTACTCTGTATTATAGCCTTTCATTTCCTCCCCAAACTTACATCAATCAGATCATGTCACAAAGCTCTTAAGTCTGGAAGAGATTTTTGAGGAATCACTTTGTCGGTGGCCAAGGGAGCAGGAGACAGGGCAGGGGAAACAGTCACCACCCTGGCACAGGCAATAAAGGGGCCATTATCTGCAGAGAACTCAAAAATTAATAATAAAACTGATTAAAATCATTCTGCATTTTATCATCACCACAGGGCAGCAATTCAGCAATTCTCAGCAATGTCAGTAATGAGACCCTCCTCCCTGCCAAGGCAAACTGCTCGTGCTGATGCTCACCCCACGTGTGCCACCACACTTAGATACACCTGCATATGCAGAAAGCACAGCACCCACACAAACTATACAAACGTCTGCAATCTCCATCTTAGCTATCTCTTCTGTTCATATTACTACACATTCTCCATTCCACCCCATTCTGTATACGTAGCTTGAGTAGTCAAAATCATACATACAAAAAAAACCCCACATCAATGTTTATCTTCCTTCAATTATGATATTTATCGCCAATGATGTTTCTCATTTCTCAAGTCTCAAATCCCTCTTGAGCTGGGGATGATGCCCAATGCTGCCACTTCTGCATTCATGGGCTTACCAGGTGCAGTTCACACTCATCCTCTCTGGCTGGGCCACTTGGCAGGTGCTTAGCGGGGTAAACACCCAGGGGTCTTTAATGCCCAGCTGCATGTTGAAAAACTGCATGCACAGTATCACAGTTTTGGTGAAGGCTTTCTGGACAGGATAACCATTTTTAACTGTATAAATGCCAACTCAGATTTCATATGATCTAGCTGACTTTCTGTCAGACCACTTCTGGACCTTGATCTGATCCTGGGGCCCCCTATGGAGAACTAGTCGTCAACTAGTCCTCAAAGGTGGCATTCTGAGGAATGTCTAGAGGGTCCCAGGGGTCCATCAGGGTGATCTTGGCACACTGCTTGGTGGCTTATTCAATCTGAAACATCACTCCATCCTTATAGAACAAAATTTTTCAAATAATCTCTTGCAGGGGATTAGCACCTTCTAATGGTTGATCCCATCATAGGAGAGCAGGGCATGGCTACTGTACCTGCTGCTCTGTAGTACAGAAACTAGTGGCCCTCCTACTGCTGTGGTGCCTGGCAAGGGTACAGGGTCCCTGGGGCACTGCTGGTTGCCACCTCCAGCACTACCACAGCCAGGCTACAGAGGCCACCCAGACCCAGAGGCCACCCAGCAGCTAGGCACCCAGGGCCGCCTGGGCCACGCTTCCTATTTTTAAAAGACAGCTTGCATAAATAAACTTAAAAGCGGGGGGAGGGGTGCCTGGGTGGCTCAGTTGGTTAAGCGTCCAGCTCTTGGTTTCGGCTCAGGTCATGATCTCATTTTGTGGTTTTGAGCCCCACATAAGGCTCCGCACTGACAGAGAGGAGTCTGCTTGGGATTCTCTCTCTCTCCCTCCCCTGCTCTCACTTGCGTGCTCTCTTGCTCTCTCTCTTAAAATAAATAAATAAACTTAAAAAAAAAAAGACAGCTTGCCTTGGACCCAGATGTCATATGCCTGGAGATAGATGATTTATGAAAGGAAGAAAGGAAATAGAAATGAGGGAAAGAAGGAGAAAAGGAGGGAGGAAGGGAGGGAGAGTGGGCGGCAGGTGGGTAAATGAATGAATATGTACATAGATGAATGGATGGATAGATGGGTGGGTGGGTGAATGAATGGAAAGATGGACTAATATCCTCTGCCCCCGGAGAAACTCTTTCACATGTGTGTGCACAGACAGAGAAGTATGAGTTTGTAAATTGCAGGTGTGCTGTAACACAGAAAAGTCTGGAAACAACCTAAATGTCCATCAACAGATGAATGGTTAAACAAACCATGATACATCCATTCCATGGAATACTACTCAGCCATAAAAGGAAATAAACTTATGAGGTCAGCACTAACCTAATACCAAAACCAGACACAAACACAACAAGAAGACTATACACCTGTATCTCTTATGAATATAGATGCAAAAATCTTCAACAAAATACTAGTAAATAGAATTCAGCAATATATAAGAAGGATTATACACCATAACCAAGTGGGATTGATCCAAGAAATGCAAGATTTGCTCAACATAAGAAAACCAATGTAACATACCATATTAATAAAGGACAAAAACCACATGATCTTCTCAACAGATACAGAAAAAGCATCTGACAAAATTCAATACCGTTTCATTTATAAAAGTATTCAACAAACTAGGAACAAATGAGAACTTCCTCAACCTGATAAAGTGAATATACAAAATGGGGTGCCTGGCTGGCTCGGTAGAGCATGCAACTCTTGATCTCAGGGTTGTGAGTTCAAGCCCCATGTTGGATATAGAGATTACTTAAAAAAAAAAACTACACTGAAATTTTTAAAAAGTGCATCTACAAAAAACCTATAGCTAATATCATACTTCATGATGAAAGACTAAAAACTTTCTCTTAGAGATCAGGAACAAGACAAAGATGTCCCTTCTCACCACTTCTATTCAACAACATACTGGAGGTCCTAGTCAGGGCAATTAGGCAAGAAAAAGAAATAAAAAGCATCCAGATTGGGGGAAAAAGAGAAGTAAAACTATCAGTATTTGCAGGTGACATGATCTTATACAGAGAAAATCTTAAGGAACCCACAACAAAACCATTACATATATATGTGAGACTACGTTTTATGTATATATGAGCCCAGCAAGGTTGCAGGATACTAGATCATACAAGATTTAATCATATTTCTATATACTTGCAACAAACAATCCAAAAATGAAGAAAACAATTCCATTTACAATAGCATAAAAAAGAATAAACTACTTAGTAATAAATTTAACAAAAGATGGGTAAGACTTGTATACTTAAAAACCATAAAACACTGTTGAAAGAAATTAAATAACACTGAGGTACCTGGGTGGTTCAATCAGTTAAGTGACCAGCTTTGGCTCAGGTCATCATCTCACAGTTTGTGGATTCGAGCCCTACATTGGACTCTCTGCTGTCAGTGCGGAGCCTGCTTCAGATCCTCTCTCTCTGCCCCTCCCCTGCTTGCTCTCTCTCTCTCTCAAAAACAAATAAACATTAAAAAATTAAATAAGACTTAAATAAATGAAAAGATATCATAAATTCATGGATTGGAGACTTTATAGCATTAATATGGCGATACTCACCAAACTGATCTACAGGTTTAGTGCCATTCATATCAGAATCCAAGCTTGCGACAAACTGATCCTAAAATTCATATGAAAATGGCATGGACCGAGAATGGCTACAACAATCTCGTAAAAGAAAAACACATTTGGAGGACTCACACTTTCCGATTTAAAAATGTACTACACGGCTGTAGTGATCAAGGTGATGTGGTACTGGCATAAAAACAGATAAATAAATGGGGCACCTGGGTTGCTCAGTTGGTTGAGCATCCAACTCTTGGTTTTGGCTCAGGTCATGATCTCATGGTTTCATGGGCTTCAGCCCCGTGTCAGGCTCTGTGCTGGCAGCGTGGTGTCTGCTTGGGATTCTCTCTCTCCTTCTCTCTCTGTCCCTCCCCTACTCATGCTGTCTCAGTCTCTCTCAAAATAAATAAACTTAAAAAAAAAGATATATAAGTCAATGGAATAGAATTGAGAGTCCAGAAATAAACTCATACATTATGGGCAACTGATTTCTGACAAGCGTGCCTAGACAATTCAATGGGGAAAGAACAATCTTTTCCACAAATGGTGTTGGGACAACTGGATATCCACATGCAAAAGAATGAAACTGGACCTCTATTTCACACCATATATAAAAATTAACCAAAATAAAGAGAAGACATGAATGTAAGAGCTAAAACTATAAAACTTTTAGAAGAAAACATGCATAAATCTTTGTGACCTTGGACGAGGCAATGGTTTCTTAGATATGACACCTAACACATAAGCAACCAAAGAAAAACTAGATAAATTGGACTTCATAAAAACTAAAAGCTTTTGCACTTCAAGGGGCAAAAGAAAGTAAAAAAGTAACCCAACAGTTGGAGAAAATATTTTCAAATCACATATCTGATAAGGGACTAGCATCTAGAATATATAAAGAACTCATACTACTCGACAAAAAGATAACCCAATTAAAAATGGGCAAAGGATCTAAATAGATATTTCTCTATGGAAGACCTACAGATGTCCAACAAGTACATGAGAAGATGCTCAACATCATTAGTCATTAGGGACATCAAACCAAAAACACAATGAGATGTCACATCACACCAACTGGGATGACCAGAATCAAAAAGAGAAACAATATATGGGGCGCTTGGGTGGCTCAGTTGGTTAAGTGTCAAACTCTTGATTTGGGCTCAAGTCATGATCTTGCAGTTGGTAAGTTTGAGCCCCATAGCGCAGAGCCCACTTGGAATTCTCTCTCCCTCTCTCTCTGTTCCTCCCCCTGCTCTCTCTTTCTCTTTCTCTCAAGATAAATAAACTTAAAAAAAAAAGAGGGGGCACCTGGTCAGATAAGCATCTGGCTTTGGCTCAGGTCATGATCTCATGGTTCGTGAGTTCAAGTCCTGCATCAGGTGAGCTTGAGCCCCCCTTTGGGTGAGCTTGTTCTCTGCTTCAGTTGAGCTCATGCTCTGATTTGGGTGAGAATGAGCCCTGCTTTGGGTGAGCTTGAGCCCCACTTCAGATGAGCCTCACTTCTCTCTCTTTCCCACTCTCTGCCCCTCGTGGGATTTTCTCTCTCTCTCTGCTCCTCGATCATTTGCACCCTCTCTCCAAAAAAAAAATTAAAAATGTAAAAAAAGAGAAACAATACCAAGTGTTGGAGAAGATGTCGATAAATTAGAATCCTCATACAACTGCTGTGGAGAATCCTTCTGCAATTTCTCAAAAAGTTAAACACAGAACTCCGTATGGCCCCACAACTCCATTCCTAGATATATACCCAAGAGAACTGAAAATATACGCCCACGTAAAAACTTTAACATGAATGTTTATAGCAGCATTATTCACGATCCCCAAAATTGTCAACTTATTAGACGAATGGACAAGCAAAATGTAGAATGTTCATACAATGAAATATTATTCAGCCATAAAAAGGAATGAAGTTTTGATCTATGCTACAACATGAATGAACCTTGGACACTTTATGCAAAGTGAAAGAAGTCAGTCACAAAAAGCCACATATTATATGATTCCATTCATATGAAAAGTCCATTATAGGCAAATCTATGAGACAGAAAGTAGATTAGCGGTTTCCAGGGATTGAGGGGAGACAGACAATATTATGAGGAATGCCTGCTGATAGGTACAGGATTCTTTTTGGGATGATGAAAATGTTCTGGAATTAGACAGTGGTAGTAGTTGTATAACCTTGTGACTGTACTAACCACTGAAATGCACCCTTTAAAAGGGTGACTTTTGGGGTACCTGGGTGGCTCAGTTGGTTGAGCGTCCAACTCTTGATTTCAGCTCAGGTCATGATCTCATGGTTCATGGCATCGAGCCCCACGTCAGGCTCCATGCTGACAGCACAGAGTCTGCTTGAGATTTCTCTCTCTCCTTCTCTCTGCCCCTCCCCTGCTCACACGTGCACATGCACTCTCTCTCTCAAAATAAATACTTAAAAATAAGTACATAAATAAGTAAAAGGGTGAATTTTGTGGTATGTGAATTACATCTCAATAAAAAAGAATTAACTACTAATACATACAACAATGTGGATGAATGTCACAAACATTAAGTAGAACAAAAGAAACATAACTATATGGTTCCATTTATATGAAGTTCAAAAGCAAGCCGAAAACCCCACTATTGTATGCTGTTTATGGATACATACATATGGAGTAATAGAATAAAAATATACATGAGGAAGATAAACACCAAACTCAAGGTAGTGGAAGGAGAAAGGAAAATAGAATTTGTGTAAGAACTTTAACTGTATCTGTAATAACATATTTCTTTTAAAAGTATCTGAAACAAATGAAGCAGAATACTAATGTCTGACAAGGGTGAATGGTTGTTAAAGTATCCTTTATACTTTTCTCTTAAAAAAATGAAACGGGCATCTGGGTGGCTTAGTTGGTTGAGTGCCTGACTTTGGCTCAGGTCATGATCTCGCATGTTCATAAGTTTGAGCCCCACGTTAGGCTCTCTGCTATCAGCGCAGAGCCCGCTTCGGACCTTTTGTCTCTCTCTCTGTCTCTCCCCAGCTTGCACGTGCTCTCTCAAAAAACAAACATTTTTGAAAAATGAAAAAGAAAAACCAACAGTTCGGTTCTGAGACAAACATTTGACTCCTCAGCCAGGCTTTGATGTTTCCTCTCTGCACTACTGACACCAAGGAGACTTAGGTTCTGCCCCTGCCTTGGTGGATTCCAGTCTGGAAGAGGCACAAATAGTCCACATGCTATGGGCACAGAGAAAGCTCTAGAAGATGCCAGGAAGAAGGGAATAAGTCAAGGAAGCCTTTTAGGAAGAGAGGATGTTGGAGCTGAGTCTTAAATGGAGGCCTGACAGAGAGGACGCTTGGCCTGGACACCCCACCCCCACCCCCACCCCCACCCTTGTGGGTCTCTCCCAAAGCCTGGCCTGGCCCTGCCGATTCCCTTATCTGCCCACTCCCAGCTGCCTCCCTGCTGGCTGAACTGTCGCCCACAGACTTCTGGGCCTGTGCCCCCTCCACGGGGATGGGGGAGGGAATGGGGTGAAGGTTGCCTTCAGAGCCTCAGGGTTTCTGGCTCTTGATGGAGGCAGGGCTCTGAGGCCCCCACTCCCCACCCTTTACTTCCCTTCCTAAGCCCTTTCTCTGCTCCAGTTATGAAGAAATAGGCTGCGTCCAGTGGCCAAACTCTTGTCTGAGATGTGCCTCCAGCCTGTCCTTCCTGAGGAGGACAGATTTCCCTACCTTGCTCCCAATACTGCAACTGCTGTTTCTAATGAAAATAACAATGAGAAGAATTACCATTACAGAGTTTGTCACTTATGGTGTGCCAGGCAGGACCTGTGTTGAGTGGCCCCTCGACAACATTTGCTGTGGGTTCTATGATTGTACCCATTATCCAGGCAAAGAAAGTGAGGCTCAGAGGGTGGCCAGCCCAGGAATCACACAGCAAATCAGTGTCAGAGTTGAGACAAGAACACAGGGCCTCGGACAAACATCTTCATTCTCTGAGCCTACTCCCAATCTGGAAGATGCGGGCAATTATATGCACTTATACCACCAGGACCTGGTGAGAATGGGATAAAATTAGGCACGGAGAGCATTTCGCACAGTGCATGGGGAGGCTCAGCCAACAATACTGCTGTTGTTATTACTGTATTAGTGCTAAGAGAAGTATTTGTATCAGAATTAGTATTCGTATGGCTGTGGCTAGAATTGGAATAATAATTATTAGATTTAAAATTAGTATTACTACCACTATTAAGATTAGCATTAGTGCTAACATCAATATCAGAATTAGGATTAAATATCAATTAAAATTGATATTGGTGTTGCATATTATCAGCATTATTACTAGAATTAGTAGTGCTAGTAAAAAAGGTTCAAGTACTATCCCTTGTATGCAGTAGGCACTCAGTAAATAAATAAGAATACCTAACATTTATTGAGATTTCAGATTCAAGTGAGTTAAAATCACTTAATGGATTAAATCTCATGTAGCTGTCCCAATCACCATATGGAGTAGCCACTATTATTACCCCATCTCTACAGATGAGGAACTGAGGTCCAGAGGGGCCAGTAACTCGTCCAAGGCCACATGGCCAGTCGGTGGTTAGGGCAGTCTATAAATGAGGGCAAGTTGGCTCCAGAGTGGAAGTCCTGAAAGCATTGCCACTTAAGTCCCAGGGGTCTTCATACCCCTTCTTACTCATGAAGGCTCAGCACAGGACGTGGCACACAGTGGGAGCTCAATAAATGCAAAGTCATAGCCCTGCTCTCTTTCCTCCTCTAACCTCCAATTTTGCTTATAAGGACAATGAAGCCCGTGGAGGCAGGATGGGGATGGCAAGCTCCTTGTGGGGTAGCCAGCGGGTGAGCAAGCCCCATGGGCCCAGGGATGCATCATTGCCCTGTGCCCTTGGCAGGTCTCAGTCTCCCCATCTGTGGAATGGATGGTCAGGAGAGTGCTCTGTCCTGTGGAGTCCTGGGGCCACAACTGGGTAGTCTCACCCCTGCTCTATGGGGTAAGTTGGACACAACTTACCCAAGCTGTGGGTCCCAAGTTGGACACCTACTGTGTGCACGTGCATCCATTGATTTTACATGGAGAAAGTGCTCAGAACAGGACTGGCCTGGGGTCTATGTCAGCATGAGACACTGGTTGTTGTCACTGTTGTTACTATTTGGGGAGGGAGGAAGGGCAGAAAGGTAGGGACTGAGGTGCAGAAGTTCTGGAGGTCCCTCTCAGCAAGTTGAGGGTAGAGCCACAGATCACAGGGATCACGTCAACCCTGTCCCACCCACACCAGCACCACCTGCCCAGGGTATACCCCAGCCTGACACCTGGTCTCATGGACTTCCTCTCAGACTCTGTGCATACCTCTCTGTCTCTGTCTCCCTCTCTACAATATCATCTTTGTCTCCCTTCTCAGTTTCTCCACCTGTGTCCTTGGCCTCTGTTGCTTTCAGGCCATATCTTTTGCCTTCTGTCCTTCTCTATGTCTCCTTCTCTTTGCGTCTCCCTCACTGTTTTGGCTCTCTTGGTGTCTCTCTCTCCTCTCTGTCTTGCCTTTCTTTCTGTGCCCCTCTCTGCCTCCTTCCAGCTCTGTCACTTTTTCTGTGTCTTCCCATTTCCATCTCTTTCTGTCTCTCTCTGTCTCTTGCTCTCTGCCCCCTCCCTTCTCTATCCCTTCAGTTCTTCCCTTCCCCCACCCTATCCCACTCCTCAAGAACCTGCAGAGAAACCAACCCTGGGTCCCACTTGTTTCCCGCCTCCAAAGCAGCATGGCGGGCAATAAGTTGAGGCCACTGTCCCTGGGTGGCCCCCCGAGCCCCGCCCCCCATCCCAAGACAGCCTGTTACCGCGGAGCCAACAGCCACAGTCTCCTCCATCTGATAAGACTTATCTGCTGCCCCAGGGCAGGCCGGAGCTGGCGTAAGCCCCAGTGGGGCACTGAGTGTGCCCCTGCCTCCTGCCAGTCCTGGCCTGGGCTGGCCCCCAGGCTGAGCCTGGGTTGTCAAGATGTCCCATGGCCTCTGGTTCAAACCCCACCGAACATCTCTGAGCCTCATTCTTCTTGACTGCAAAATGGGTACAATCACATCCCTCCTCTCCCTGTGGCCAGGAAGATTCACATACATAAGGGCCAAACCTGAACCTGACCTAGCACACAGTAGGAACTTTGTACAGTCATAAAACTGTACAGTCATAGGCTTAGTACAGTCATAAAACTGTATCTGCTATTGTCACTTTATCTTGGCTTCAGCCTGCCTTTGTTTGGCTGGACACTGTAGTCCATGGGAGCCCAAGTTGAACAGGGTCCAAGAATCCACAGGGTGGGCAGATGGGGCACAAGAAGGCCCCACTGCCCAAGAGGTTCCCCACCAGCAAGGAACCCGCCCCCTCCCCTCGTCCGCTCCACCCACTGGGGCACCAGCCACTCCCTGGGGAGGAGGGAGGAGGGAGAGGGGAGGGAGGGAGGGAGGGAAGGAGGAAGGGAGCCTCAAAGGCCAAGGCTAGCCAGGACACCCCCCGGGATCACACTGAACTCGCCACATCCCCAAAGCGGCTGAACCCTCCGCACCAACCAGCCCAGGTCAGTCTCAGCACCCCCCCCCGAGAGCCCCCAGCAAGGCAAACCCCAGGCCTGCTATCCCTCACCTCAAGGCTATTCCTCCAGCCTACTCTAGGCTCCCCAATCTACCGCTGGTCCCCAAAGTGTCTACCACCCCTGAAACCCTTCACAGCTCCTTAAAACCACCTCTGTCTTTCCAACCCCCCATCTCTACCCTGAACCCACTCCCCAAAACCCACCTCCTTCTGCCCTGATTCCCATCCTCTCCTTCCAAGATATCTGTTCCCCTGATGCCTTAATTCTGCTCCCCATACGCCATCTCTTATCCCCCAAATCCCATCTCTGCCCTGAATCTGCTTTTCACTCATCTGGAGTTGTTTCTATCTCTGAGTTCTCCCCCAAAGCTCACTTGTGCTCCCCATGTCTGTCTCTGCTCCCCATGCCCTTGTCCGCTCCCCATCCTGTTTTCTGCTCCAAATTCTCCAGTCCCCTGAACCCTAACTCCATCCTCTTATCCCCATCTGTGCCTCTCAAACCCCGTTTTGTTCTGTGTGACTTCTCTGATTCCCCCAAACCACTACTCTCCACCAACCCCTGGCCTGCACACCAAAATGTCTGTCACTCCAAACACCAAGTCTACTCCCCTAAGTCTTTTCTGCCAAATGAATCCTCATGCCTAGCTTCCCTAAACCCCAATCCCAACCCCAAAATATGTCTCTGGCCCTCCCAGATCTCCTCTGGCCCCAAATGTTTCTCCACTACAATTCCATCCTGGTTCTTAAACTCCTCCTCTGCTTCCATAACCCATCTCTATCAGACATATTCTGCCTGTCCAAGCCCATCTCTGACCACTAAACTCCATCTCTGCTCCAGCGAAACCCACGGAATTCCCAAACTTGTCCATGACCCTCAGAATCCATCTTTGTCCCCCAAACTACATCCTAACTTCTCAACTTTATCTGACTCTCAAGCTTCACCTCAGATTCCCAATCTTGTCTCTGCTTTTCTAACCAATTTCTGATCCCACAATGTGACCTTTCCAATTTGTCTCTCCTCCTCAAACCCCATATCTGCTTTCCCCAAACTCTATAGCTATACCCCCAACCTCTCCCTGACTCAACCCCCTATCTGACTCTCAAATTCTACCGCAAAGCCTCCCAAGACTCATCTGCCCCCAGACCCCATCTCTGTTCCCTTCAGTCCCAAGAGACCCTCCTTTGAGGGCTCGGATAGGGATGTTACCTGGGGTGAGGGGCTGGGCCAAGGGAGAGGTGAGGGTGCCAGCCTGCTGCCTGCTGCCCGTTGGGGCAGCACTTACTCTAGTGGGGCAGCTGATAAGGAGCTTTCATATCCCCCAGCCTCGAGATAAACTTTATCTCTGTCCGGAGAGTGATAACTGGGGTGGGGGGGAGGGCGGGCTGGGCCCCTGCCACAGGAGGGGTGGGCAGCCCTGGACCCGCCAAGGTGCTAGGTGCAGTGATGTGGCACAGTGGGGCTGGGGGGAGGTCATAGGGCTGGAGGGTGAGGTGAGGATGAGGGGGGATAAAGGAACAGTGGTGACAGAGATGAAAAGAGCAAGAGACAGGTAGACAGAGAAGGAAGGGAGAAAGAGAGAGACATGGGGAGAAAAAGAGACAAAGAAAAAGAGCAAGAGACAGACATGAAGAAAAAGAAAGGAGAAACAGAGAAAGAGATACTCAAAGGAAGAGACAGAGATGGAAGGAAAACAAAGGAGACCCAGGGGAAGAAAAAGAGCAAGACAGGAACGGAGAAGGAAAGATACTCACAGACAGAAAGAACCACAGAGAGTCAGAGAGGAAAGAGATGGCATCTGAGAAAAAGAGGCAAGATACCTTCTTCGGGCACAGTCAGCGGGGATTCTGGGGCCTAGAAGTTAGTGGCAGACAGAACTACAGGCTAATCTATTTGCCAGCACAACCCCCACTGCTGAGCCCAACCTTTAGCATGTTCACACAGCAGGTCACATAGGCTGGGTGTCTGAAGATGGCCTTCTACTCTATCTCCGTCATTCCACCCCAAGGACAGGGAAACTGAGGCTTTCAGAACCATGGGGGCAAGTCAGGGGCAGGGGTAGGTTTTCTGGCTCCTCACCTGGGCTGTGTGGAGTGGGGTTTGGGCAAAGATGTGGGACTAGTAAGACAGACGTGGAAATAAGGCCAGAGGGCTGAGAGAGTGAAAGCAAGAGTGAGATCAAGAAAGGGAAAGAGGAAGGAGACAAGCAGAAAGAGACAGAGTGGGAGAGAAGCAGAGACATTCAGAGACTGACTAGAGAGAGAAGGAAAAGAGAAACAGAAGAAGATAAAAGACACAGAGATAAAGATGGAGAGAGACAACCAGAAACAGAGACATGGAAATAGAGAGAGAGGGAAGGAAAACATCATATGTTTACAAAAGCACAGAAAGAGAGAGGGCAAGATACATCATGGTAGCATAGAAAGATGGGAGAGAAATCTAGAGGGCCAGGCTGGACAAGAGAGAGCGTCACCAGGAAAGAGACACAGGGACATAGATATGCACACAGGGAAGGACAGAGACCAAGCCGCCATCTCACAGGTCTTAGCTGGGCCCCTGTCACCACCTCCTATCTGGCAGATGGGGAAACTGAGCACTGGGGCTGGTGGGGACTGAAAGAACCCGAAAGCAGAACTATGGCAGACCTCCCCAGGGCAGAGGGTACGAGTAGGGGGAACACCTCCCACCTGTCCCCCTCCTCAGAGGAAGCCAGTGGCCTTGGGGTGATTTCAAAAGTTGGGCGGGGATGGCAGAGATAAGCAGTGGGGGGTACTGACCCCCCCATGGCAGGGAGGAACTGAGGGGGCCCTCTGTCTGCAGACCCAACGGAGGTTAGGGAGGGAGGAGTCAAGCCGGAAACCATGGGTTTCTGAGAAAGTCAGAAGATGCAACAGATAGGGATGAAGTTGGGGAGCACAGAAGGGTGAACCCCAAGGTCCTAGGGGTGACAAGCTGTTCAAGGGACTCTGGTCCTGCACCCCAGTCCACCCCACCCAGACTCTTCTAGAGGGGAAGGAGACAGAGAGGATGGTGGCAGGGGGAAAGAGGAGTAGGAGGGGAGAAAATGAGGCAAGGAGAAAGAGAGGAACAGAGAGGAAGAGAAGAAGGATGAAGGAAAAGGAGGAAAAGAGAGAGGAGGAAGGAGAGAGGCAGGAGGGAAAGAGAAAATAAGGAGGGGCGGAGAGGTAGAAAGGGGAAGAGGAGGAGGTGGGGGCTGAGGAAGGAGGAAGGAGAGGAGGAGGGGGAAGAGACAGAAGTAGAGAAGAGAAGTGGGACCAGGGAGAGGGGGTGAGGGGAAGGGAGAGGAGGGGGAGGCAGGAGTGGGAAAAGGAAGAGGGGGAAGAGGAGAGGAGAAAGAAGGGAAATTGTGGGAAAAGGGAAAAGAAGAGATGGGACGAAGGAGAGAGAAGAAAGGGAAGAGGAAGGAGGGAAGACAGAGGGGAAGAAGGAAGGAGGAGATGATGGAGGGAAGGACGGAGACAGATGTGGGCCAGGGAGGAAGACAGGAGGGCTATGAAGATTGAGGGAATCGAACAGGAAGGGGAGAAAGGAGGTAAGGAGGAGTGGGAAGGGAGGGAGAATTTTGCAGTCTGAAGAGCCCCTCCTGTTCTCACAGGACAAACCCGAGGCCCCATGGAGTTCCCTGGCCTAGGGGCCCTGGGGACTTCCGAGTCCCTGCCCCAATTTGTGGACCCTGCCTTGGTATCCTCGCCACCAGAGTCGGGTGTCTTCTTCCCCTCTGGGCCTGAGGGCTTGGATGCAGCGGCCTCCTCCACTGCCCCCAGCACCACCACCCCCGCGGCTGCAGCACTGGCCTACTACAGGGATGCTGAGGCCTACCGGCACTCCCCAGGTAACTCCTTTGGGTGGCTGTCTTAGCACTGGCTCCATGCTGTCTGGGCTGCCATGGTGACCCTTAGCTGGGGCAGAATCCCACTAGGAGGTCATCTTGAAAATAGCTGGAAACCTTCACATGGATGAGCTAACCACTTCCCCCAGCTAGGTCCAGGCCAGGGAATGCCAATGCTCCCCATCTCCTGTCTTGGGGTAGCCATGTTGGAAAGCAATGCTAGAAGCAGGCTGTGGTAGCCCTAGTTGTCAAGTGATCCCCGGGGCTCCAAATCCCAACAGTCACCCTCAAAGCCCATTTGGAAATAGGTGGAGGCTACTGCAGCTGTCAAAGTAACCAGGGGGGCTCAGGACCCAGGAGTTACCCAATGGCCAGCAGCTGTTCTGGTTGCCTGTGGGAAGATTGGAAACTTGGCCACTATGTTGGGGTTCTTGGGCACCACTGCATCCTGACAGCAGGATGGCTTCAGACTGATCCCTCCTTCCTTCCCATACCCACCCTCCACGACAGTCTTTCAGGTGTACCCACTGCTCAACTGTATGGAGGGGATCCCAGGCGGCTCACCATATGCTGGCTGGACCTATGGCAAGACTGGGCTCTACCCTGCCTCAACTGTGTGCCCCACCCGCGAGGACTCCCCTCCCCAGGCCACAGAAGACCCAGAAGGCAAAGGTGGCAGCAGCTTCCTGGAGACCTTAAAGACAGAGCGGCTAAGTCCAGACCTCTTGACGTTGGGGCCTGCACTGCCTTCATCAATCCCTGTCCCCAGCAGTGCCTATGGGGGTCCTGACTTTTCCAGTACCTTCTTCTCTCCCACCGGGAGCCCCCTCAATCCAGCGGCCTATTCCTCTCCCAAGCTTCGTGGAACGCTGCCCTTGCCCCCCTGTGGTGAGATCTCCAAAAAGGGAGAGGGAGGATGAGGTAGGGTGGCATGCAAAGCAAAGTTGGGCTGAGCCTGGGATCCCCCATCCCTTTTGTCCACCCCATCAGAGGCCAGGGAGTGTGTGAACTGCGGAGCAACAGCCACTCCACTGTGGCGGCGGGACAGGACGGGCCACTACCTATGCAATGCCTGTGGCCTCTATCACAAGATGAATGGACAGAACAGGCCCCTCATCCGGCCCAAGAAGCGCCTGGTAAGACCCCAGGCCTGTCTGCCTCCACCTAGGAACTGTTGTTCTCACCCTGTGCAGGGATCCCTGTCCTCATGCTCTATGAGAATCCATAGCCCCCATCCCTTCCCCATCCATACAGGAACCCAGCTTTGCATAGGAATGCCTATCCTCAACCTACCTTCATAGGCTACATGCAGGAACCCTGTCCTCTCCCTGCACGGCAGTGTTTTCTTCCTTGGCTTCACACTGGAATCACCTTAGGATGCTCTGAACCACAGGGGCCTGGGCACTCCCCTAGACGTATCTATTTCATTGGTCAGGGGTGCTGCCTGGGCATCAGGTTTTCAACTCCCCGAGTGATTCCAATGTATGGCCAAAGTTGGCCATCACTGATGGAGTCTCACCCCCAATACCAAAATCCCCTATTCTGGTCGGGAGGCCCCGCTCTTGCCCCATTCAGAACCCACAGTCATCACCCTGCAAGTACATCTGTTCTCGCCCTGCACAGGAAGCCCGGCCTTCAACCTGACCCTTACCTCTTGGGTCCTCCACCCCGCAGTGGGTTGATCCTCATATTCTCTCTCCCCCAGATTGTCAGCAAACGGGCAGGTACCCAGTGCACCAACTGCCAGACAACCACCACGACACTGTGGCGAAGAAATGCCAGTGGGGACCCTGTGTGCAATGCTTGCGGCCTCTACTACAAGCTACACCAGGTTCGCCCTGCCCTGCCCTGCCCCTCAGAGCCTCCCTCCTCCCTGCTCCTGTTCCGCCCCCACCTTTGCTTCCCCTCATAACCTTCTCTCTTTTCTTTTCTCCCCCCTCCTTCCTTCTCTATTCCCCTCCTCCTTGGTCCTCAACCCTCCCTGCTCCATTTCTTCATCTCCTCACTCCCTTCCACTCCCTCCTGTCCCTCCTTTATCTCCCTCTTCCTCCTCCCCAGCCATCAGCTGCCACTCCCCTGCCTTGTAGCTCCATCAACCCCAGAGGCTTTCCCAAGCCCAGGGCTTCACAACCTTGGGGTTTCTTAGGACAATACCTGTACCACACCAGGGTCATGCTTCCCTAGTCCTTGAACCAATTCTCTATCCTTAAAGAAGTGCAGTAGAGATGGCCTCCCTTGTCAAGACACAGAGGCAAAGATGTGGAGTTGGGAAACATCCATGGCCTCCCTTTTGGCAGGTGAACCGACCACTGACCATGCGGAAGGATGGTATTCAGACTCGAAACCGCAAGGCATCTGGAAAAGGGAAAAAGAAACGAGGGTCAACTCTGGGAGGTACTGGAGCAGCTGAAGGACCAGCTGGTGGCTTCATGGTGGTGGCCGGGGGCAGCGGTAGTGGGAATTGTGGGGAGGTGGCCCCAGGCTTGACACTGGGCCCACCCAGTACTGCCCATCTCTACCAGGGCCTGGGCCCCGTGGTGCTGTCAGGGCCTGTCAGCCACCTCATGCCTTTCCCGGGACCACTGCTGGGTTCGCCCACAGGCTCCTTCCCCACAGGCCCTGTCCCTACTACCACCACCACCACTGTGGTGGCCCCACTCAGCTCATGAGGACACAGATCATGGGCTTGGGGCAGAGGTGGTGTCCCTCTCCTATGTAGCCAGCAGTCTGTACAACCCAACCCTCTGGGCCCCAAGACATCCCCCAGCCTGGACCTTCAAAGCTTTTGTAAAATAAAACCACTGGAGTCCTAAAACTGGAGATGTGAGTCTGTGTGGGACTGAATAAAGGGCAATGGTAGATAGGGTGCATGGCACTGTCTGGGAGTCTTTGATGACAGTGTAGGGCTACAATGTATGGCCATGTGAGGCTGAGGTAACATATGTGACACTTCACGATGGTGCGTTATGATGTGCAGTTGTAAATAGTGTATAGGAAACTTTGTGTGACAGCTTCTGGGTTGTGAGATAGTCACACACCACGGCATAAGATGCAGTGTGTGACCAAGGGGGTGAGGCTTTGCAATATGGTGTGCATGACACCAGGTGACAGAGAGAGGCAGGGCACAGGTGACTGCATGAGAGGATGTGGAAGTGCATGTATGATGGCAAATGCAGAAGAAACATGTGGTGTTGTGCTGGTGTGACTGTGCACCGCTGTGATCTTTGAGACAGTATGATGGCACACGTAGGGGGCATAGAACGTGATCGAGAGGTGCCTGGGTGGCTCAGTCAGTTAAGTGTCTGACTCCTGATTTTGGCTCGGGTCATGATCTCACAGTTCATGAGTTCCAGCAGAATCGGGCTCTGCGCTGACAGTGAGGGATTCTTTTTCTCCTTCTCTCTCTGCCCCTCCAAAGCTTGTTCTCTCTCTCAAAAATAAATAAATAAACTTAAAAAAAGAGAACTTGATTGATAAACACTTTTGGAATGTTGAACAAAGACTGTGTGGTGGGGTGTGGTGGCATAACAATGTGATGATGAAGGTCCACAGGGCAGGGTATCTCTGTGGGGCTGGTAAGTATTCCTACGCAAGTCTCTGTGTGTGTGAGCATATATCATGTGGTATGTGCCATGTCACAGTGTCTCTGAGTGCCTGACGATGTAAGCAGCTCTGTGTATACTTATTCACAGAAGTATCAACATGTATGGTTTCAGTTGGTCTAAATGATGGACCCCCTTCCAGAGAACAAAAGGCATGTGCAGGACAGGAAAGGGGGAGGGCTGGGGCTGGAATGGTAGCTGGCAAGAAGGTCAGATGGCCAGTGCAGGACCATGGGGTTGTCCGTGGGCCTTCCCTGTCATTCATCTCTTATCTCTCTCGGCCCAGCTCAGCCTGCAGCTCTGTGGGAAATGGAAGAGAAGGAGAAGGGAAGATTAGGAGAACAAAATAGCATCTGGGGGTGAATATTTAGACCCCATAGGTGGGGGAGCTCCCCGTAGTGCCAACTCCCTCTCTAACACACCTACTCACCTGGGTGAATGGCTCTGCCCAGAGTGGGATCTGTTCTTCCAAAAAGGAAACCCTTACATAGGAACATGCACTGAGTTGGGTGGCATCCTAAGCCAGAGAGGTTAAGTGGCTCGTTTGAGGCCACACAACTGGTGACACGGGGCCAAAGCCAGGCTCTGAGCCTTAGTGTCCATACTCCCCAGCAGCTCCTGACAGCAAGCAGCACCACTTGCTGAGTGTTTGTGTGGATCGGGCAATGGCTGGGAGGCTTCAGTTGCTTTAGTTCATGAACGCCTGCAAAAAAATGCTCCAAAGAAAGGATACTTATTTTACATTTTCATTTTACTAATGAAAAAGTAAGGCTCAGAACTGGAGTAACTCCCCCTGACCACACTGAGTTTAAGGAGTGGATTTTGGATGGGGCCGCTTCCCCTGATGTGAGTCTTGCTCACACTTAACTGGCCTCTCTCTCCCTCTCATCACTCACTCCTCAATATACTCAGCTGAATTTGCTTTTGGGCTGCTTCTCTTTATGGCTTTCTCCTAGAGCCCCAGAGAAAAGGGCTGCAAGGAGCGGGGGCGGGGGGGGGGGCACATGTCCTAAACACAGTAGGGAGTAAGCAGTTGTCCTTAGAACAGCACTTATTTAGCTAGTCGCCATGCCAGCCCACTGCGGAATCACAGCAGGCTATGCTCATTACAGGGGCTGTCCAGAACTGCCCTGGCCTTATAAAAGCCTCCTGCCTGCCTGGTCACCCCATAGAACCTCAGCCCTGTCACCTTGTAGGAGCCCCTGTCCTCGTCTTGAACGGAAACCCCTTTCAGAACCTGTGCTGGAAATGTGCCTGCTCCCACCTTGTTCAGGAGCCCCAGTCCTCACCTCCTAGAAGAATGGCTGCCCTAGTCTGATACTCTAAGGGAACTCTTTCTCTATTTAGCAACAGGAAACCCATCATGACCCTGGATAGGAATATCAGCCCTCACCTTGAATAGGAGGAAACCCCGTCCTCCCATGGCACAGGAACCTCTGACTTAACCCTAGTTAGGAATCTGTGAACTCATACTGTAAGGAAGCCCTTTTACCATCTCTTTAGAAACACCTGTCCTGACCCTCTTCACTAGCCTCGACCTCTCTATAGGAATCCTGCCTTGACCTTGCACAGGACACCTCTGTCTTCACACTGTATTGGAGCCTAGCCCTCCAGATAACATTTTAGAAACGCTTCAATCACAATAAAATCTAGTTCTGAAAAGGTTTTTTTTTTAATTTTTATTCTTGAGAGAGAAAGAGGATGAGTAGGAAAGGGGAACAGAGAGAGGGGGACAGAGGATCCAAAGCAGGCTCTGTACTGACAGCAGAGAGCCCGATGCCGGGCTCAAACTCACAAACCATGAGATCATGACCCGAGCCAAAGTTGGACACTTCACCGACTAAGCCACCTAGGCTTAGTAATAAAAGGTGCCCCAATAAAATCTGGTTCTGAACCCCTACCTGGCTCTCTTTGCAGAAATTCCATCTTCAACCTCTCCAGGAACTGACTGAATATACGATCTCTTGCCTCCATTGTTGACAATGAGCGCCCCCACCCCCATGTCACTCTACACAATTCCTGATCTCACAAGAACCCGTGTTCCCACTCTTAACATGAACTTTAGTCTTGAACTTACATAGAAATCCCCTTCCTTAAAAAAAAAAAATCCTTTCCTGACCCTCTACTTCAAGCCCAGACCTCATCTTCTACAGGTACCTATAGCCTCACCTGGCACAGGACCCCCCCCCCCCCAACACACACACACACCGTACAGGGCTTCCTATCCTTACCATGTGTTAGCTTCACAGCCCTGAGCCTCTACAGGAAGCCTTGCCCACAACTATACTGGAACCCTCTGACTGGACTCTATAGAAAACCTTTTCCTATCAATAGAAACCCATAACTCGACTCACAGGAACCTCTAACCTTGCTTTCTGGAAATACTCTCTTGACTCCGAACAGGAAGCCCTGATGTGACCCTGACAGCCTTGGCCCTGGCCTTGCCCTGGAAGTCCCACCCTCACCCAGTACAGGAACCACTATTCTGACTGTGGCTACTACACTGGACATTGCAGCTCTTTGGGGTTTATAGAATCCTGTAGCAGGCACTGCTATTGGCTCATCAAACCTGTTTTCCTAACCTCATTCACTTTTCTGACCTCCTTTATGGTTAGATGTGGACATGTGACAGAGTTCTGATCCATGGCATATGGGCAATGATATACACCTCTTCCAGGCCTGGCCCATAAAAACCTCTCATGGAATCCCCCACTCTCTCTCCTTCCCCATATACCAGTTGAATAGTGAGAACCCCAAAGACTCAGAGGAGAGCAGAGCCACAAAATGGAAGCTACCTGAGTCCCTGAATGACCAGTAATAAATATTCACATTGGACTTTGTACGAGCAAGAAATAAACATTTATTTGTTAATCCTCTAAAATTCTGGGTTTGTTACAGGAGCTAGCATAATTTAGCCCTATTGATAACAATTTCTTGATTGAATCTAGACACGAACACCTGTTCCTATGGTCTACATTAACACAGCTCTGAACCTGTACAGAAACACCTGTGCTGACCCTGATCTGGACCACCTGGTCTCTTTGTAGCACACTGTCATAATGCAGTTTAAGGAGTACCATCCTGAACTTGTACGGGATCCTCCAGTCTGGAGCTCTCCAGAAACAACTGTCTTGTCCTGTAGAAACCCCTGCTTGGGGGCGCCTGGGTGGCTCAGTTAAGCATTCAACTTTGGCTCAGTCATGATCTCACAGTTCGTAGGTTCAAGCCTCACATCAGGCTCTGTGCTGACAGCTCAGAGCCTGCAGCCTGCTTCAGATTCTGTGTCTCCCTCTCTGTCTGCCACTCCCCTGATTGCTCGCTCTCTCTCTCTCTCTCTCTCTCTCTCTCTCAAAAATAGATAAACATAAAAAAAAATGAAAAAGAGAAACCCCTGCTTGGTTCAGTAGAGGAACAAAACTATAGAAACTACAGGAATCCCTGTCTTCACTATGTCCAGGAACACTATGTCCAGGCTGACCCAGTAGAACACCAGAAGTGACCTGATCCTGTCCATGAATCCCAGTCCTCACACAAAAGGAGTACCTCTCCTCAGGATGCATGGAAACTCTGCACTCCTCCTGTAAAAGAATCCCAGCCAGATAAAGGAAATCAAAGACTGACACTCTACAGCAGGACCAGAAAACTACAGCCTTCAGGCCAAAGCCAGACTTCAGCCAATCTCTACATTTTTAAATGGAAAGAAAGAATATGCCAAAGAGGCCATTATAAGGCCTGCAAAGCCTAGAATATTTACTATCTATCTGGCCCTTTACAGAGAAAGTTTACTGACCTCTGCTCTTCAGGAACCTGTCTTCTGACTATACAGAAAAATGGGCCATGGGTCTTACAGGGTTCCCTACTCTATTAGTCTGCAGGCATCAAAACCCCAGAATGTTCCCAGTGTATCAAATGTTTTCTTTGGTGTATGTGGGGGTTTAAAGGTCTTAGGACTTGATCCTCTTCCACTGGGACAAAAAAAAAAAAAAAAAAAACAACCCATGTTCTGGTAGGAAAAGAGTGGAAGGAAGGAGAAGGGTGGAACTGGGGTTTTCAAAATGGTCATAGGGCCAGGCTACTGGGCGATGGGGCTGTCAATCTGTTTGTTAGTCAGCGATGCTGAACCCCAGACGGCTTATCTCTTCAGCCCCAGCCTACAGCCCGGTAGGAAATGGTGAAGAATGAGAGAGGGAGATTAGGAGGGCAAACGGGCCTCCTGCGGGGCTGATATTTACACATCTAGACAAGGCATGTGAGGGAGCTGGAGGGGCACACGGGTGAAACTCCCCCTACTTCCCAGGCACACATTTTATATTAGAATTTGGGGGCAGAGGTTGCCCAGTGGAGGGAGCTGGAGAAAGAACTGCTGTGCAAGAACAACTCCCCTCCTTGAGTCCATTCCAGCCCCGGGCACTATTATCATAATTTGCCAGATGAGGAAACTGAAGCACAGAGATGTTCAGCAACTTGCCCAAGGTCACATGGCTAAGTCGTGTAACCTCAGTTTCCTTATCTGCGAAGCAACATTAATAATAGGAACTACCTCGGGACGCCTGGGTGGCTCAGTGAAGCGTCCAACTTCAGCTCAGGCCATGATCTCACAGTCCGTGAGTTCGAGCCCCGCGTTGGGCTCTGTGCTGACAGCTCAGAGCCTGGAGCCTGCTTCGGATTCTGTGTCTCCCTCTCTCTCTGCCCCTCCCCTGCTCATGCTCTGTCTCTGTCTCAAAAAAATAAAATTTAAAAATAATAGGAACTACTTCACAAAATTGTGACTTACGATAATGCCTGTCACATATTACATGCTATCATCACAATTATTTGCCCCCCACTAAGAATCCTTCCATCCTACCCCCCCCCCATTTTCGTGGCAGAATATCCATAGCTAACATTTATTGAGTGTTTCCTGTGGACCGCCTTAGTTAATATTAACTCAGAAAACCCTCACAATATTTAACATCATCACCACACCCATTTTGGCCGCCACCAGCCCTCGTCCAGTTTCCACCGCGCTCGGGACCCAGCCGCCAGTCCGCCTGCGCTACGTCATCACAGCGCGCCACGCGGGAAGCCGCCGGGAGAAGACGGGACGCCCCTTCCTAATTCTCTCGCTTGTTTGCTTGCTTGCTCTCGAGTCATCGTACGGCACAGTAGGCTCGGGTCCGGAGGACTCCTAAGGTGACTGGACAAGGACGGAGGCACAGCACCTACGGCAACCAGGTCGACGGCGGCAGTGGCTGGGGGAGGGGCGAGCCTGAGCACCGCCTCGAACCGCTGGCGCAGGCTTACGCAGGCGCCGCACGGCTAGCGTCGGCGCTTTGACGCGCTGACGGCATTTGTGAGCTCGCGGGAGGTGTGGCCTGCAGGAGAGGCGCAGCCCTGCTTTCCGGGACGCAGTGTGGGCGGGATTGGGCGGGTAGTAGGGAAACCGGCCCAATGGAAAAGCGGGCCTCAAGCACTCGCTGCCCGGCGGGTCGCCAGACATTTCGCAGCGTGAGCCATGGGCGGAGTTTGAGAAAAGGGCCGCGCCCAGTGAGTGGAGCTGAAGCGATTGGTCGGCGTCGACAGCAGGGGGCGGAAAGGGGGAGGGGACTGACGGTAGGCGGCCCGAAACTGGCTGTAGGGGTTTGATGGAGCTTTAGGGGTAGGATTTGGGCAGGGGGCGGGATCTTGGAAAGGGACAGTCCCCTGAGGAGTGGGGCTTGTGGAAACGTTAGGGGCGGGATCTGGCCAAGTGGAAGGTGTGGGTCCGGCCCGATAAGGGGTGGAGTTAAGTGGATCGTTAAGGGTGGAGTCCGGGCCGGAGCTGGGTCTGAGTCTGGCTGAGTGAAAGGGTGGGTGATTATCCTCGGAGATTAGCTGGAAGGGGCAGATTTGTGAAGGGGTGGGGTCTGGGCGAGGCTTGGAGGAATGAGAGTCTGGGAATGGGGCTTGGGGGAGCGGAAGGGGTGGTGATTAGCTGAAAAGGGCCGGCCCTAAGACGCACTGAGCCTAGGGGTTTATTGCTCAGCGAAGGGGCAATACTTTTCGAGGGGAAAGAATAGTGTTAAAGGGGTGGAGCCTGGTAGGATGGGCGGGACCAGGTGGAATTGACAACCCAGTGGAAGGAGAGGGCCTTGAAAGGGGCGGAGCTTAGAAGGCAGTGGGGAATAGGATAGCAGAAGGGATGGAGACTGTATAGGGGGCGGGGCCTGGGAAGGGGCTGGGGTGTGGGGTCCTCCGGGCACTCCAGCTGGTTCATGGTCACCTCCATCCCACCGCCCAGAACCGCGTCAGGGGTGAAGTCTCCCCCACCATGACCTCCACGGGCCAGGATTCCACCTCAACCAGGCAGCGAAGGAGTAGGCATAACCCCCATTCGCCCCCCCACGACTCCAGCGTCACCTCGGTGAGGCCCCAGACCTGCCCGATCCGGGGGGAGGAGCAGTGGGCCGTGCACTGGAATCTGACCCTTCTCTCTGTTTGGCAGAAGCGAGGTGTTAAGAAGGGTGCCATACTCTCCTCCAGCCCTAGTCTAGCAGAGGTAAAGAAGAAAGGCAGAATGAAGAAGCTCAGCCAAGCAGCAGAGCAAGACCTAATCATGGACCTGCGAAGGCTGGTGAGAGTGGCCTGGCCTCAATGGATTTCACCTCTTGTGACAATCAAAACCCTGTGATTCACCCTCCTGGACAGTATAGTGTGTTCCTTCTGACTCAGGCCCTGAATGGATTGGTGTCTCCCATTTTTTTCCCTGCAGGATCTGAACCTTGAGGCCAAGACACTGTCTGGCACTGGTTTGGTGTTCGATGAGCAGCTAAATGAATTCCACTGCCTCTGGGATGACAGGTGAGGCTGGCTCCTCCAGGCTGTCCCCTGGAGGGACACAAACACACAAATAGACACACTTAGAGCCCATTAGCAAGAATGAATCCATTCTTATGCTAGCCTAGAGACTGGAAGCCCATGATTTAGAGAGGTGAGGCGTAGGCTTGAAAAGATTCCATTTAGCCAACACTTACCGAGTATTCACTGTGTTCTGGGAGTTGGTAACACCGACATCAGACAAGACATACAGGGTCCCTTCTAATGGAGCTTATAGCTGAGTAGGAGAGCCAATCATTAAACAGCCAACAGTGGTGTGAGGTGTTTAATGAAGGATGACCTAAGACCAGGGTATTCAAGAGTGTTTAATAGAGGTCCCTAGACTAGCATCCAGGGTTCACAGAAGGCTTTGTTGAAGAAAGGACACTCATGCTGAACTGGAAGAATTATACCTCCAATTTGCACACACATGTCAATCCATCAGCAAATTCTTTTGGCTCTGTGTTGGAAATGTATTCAGTATCTGACCTCTCCTCACTGCCTCCACTGCCACCATCACCATCACTCCCCTAGACTTCCGGAGGCCTCCTCACTGGCCCCCTGCTTCCATCCTCAGCCCTCAGCCCTGCTGTCTGTTCTTCACAACGAAGCCAAAAAAAATATATGTTATCATTCTTTTTTTTTAATTTTTAAAAGTGTTTTTATTTATTTTTAGCGTGAGGGTGGGAGGCAGAAAGAAAGAGGGGGGCAGAGGACCCAAAGCAGGCTCCATGCTGACAACAGAGAGCCCGATGCAGGGCTCAAACTCATGAACCATGAGATCATGACCTGAGCCAACTGAGCCACCTAGGTGCCCCCTCTTTCTTTTTTTTTTAATTACATTTTTAAATTGAAGTACGTTTGACATACGATGTTATGTTAGTTTCAGTGATGTTCTCCTTCTTAAAATCCTTCAGGATTTTGCCGTTGCCCTCAAGGTAAAGTCCACATTCTTCATTCTGGCCTCTAAGGTTCCACATGATCTGGCTCCACACCACTTCTGTGACCTCATTAGCCAATCCTCCCCCTCACTCGCTTCTCTTCATTTCACCCACACTGGTCCCCTTGCTGGGCTTCCAACATGCCAGGCCTTCTCAGCTTGGGTCTTTACCCTGGCTGGTCCCTTTTCCAGAGATTCGTTTCCACCTTCTCCTCTCCCTGTTAACATTCACCTCTCAAAGAGACTTCCTCACGGAGGGCTTTGCCTGGCCACCCACCTGATCTTTGGGATATTCCCAGCTTGTGTCATCGTTCATTCACTGTCATACTTAATGTATTTAGCAGGTTAGTATTGGTCTCCTCTGTCCCAACAGAAGACTCATGATGGCAAAAGACTTCACTATTGAATACATACCTACCATCTTCTGAAGAGCTAGGGACACCACAGTAGACAAAACAAACAGAACCCCTGCCTTCATGGGGATTGCATTTTGAAGGGAGAAGACAGTAAACAAAAGGCAAATGTCGAGTGTGTTAGAAAGAGGTGCTGCATAGAAACACTGATGCAAGAAGGAGAGTGGCAGAAAATGTGGTTGAGGGGAATCCATTTTTTTTTAAGTTTACTTATTTTTGAGAGAGAGAGAGTGAGCAGGGAGGGCAGAGAGAGAGGGAGACACAGAAACTGAATCAGGCTCCAGGCTCCGACACGGGGCTTGAACCCACAAACCATGAGATCGTGACACTAGCCAAAGTTGGACGCTCAACCGACTGAGCCACCAGGTGCCCAAGGGGAATCGGTTTTAAATAAGATGGTCAGGGAGGGCCTCGCTGATCTTTGAGCAGGGGTCTGAAGGAGGTGAGGGAGTGAACCATGGAGACATCTGGGAGAAGAGTGGTTTGGTTTTTTATTCATTTTTTGAGAGAGAGAGAGAGAGAGAGCAAGGGAGGACAGAGAGGGAGGGAGAGAGAGAGAATCCCAAGCAGGCTCTGAACTGTCAGCACAGAGCCCGATGTGGGTCTTGAACTCATGAACTGCAAGATCTTGCCCTGAGCCGAAATCAAGAGTTGGGTGCTTAACCAACTGAGCCACCCAGCCACTCTCCTGGGAGGAGAGTGTTTTTAAAAACACAGGGAAAGAAGATAGCTGAAAAGTACTTTGGTTTGGGTGAGGAACAGGGAGGAGACCAGTGCAGGAGAAGCAGAGTGGGGGGAGAGCCTAGCATCTGAGAGGCTATGGGGCAAGTGTTTCACAGCCTTCTGGGGCATGGAGAGGACTTCGGCTTTGACTCTGAATGAGAGGGGAATCATGAGAAAGTTTTAAGTACAGGAGAGACGTGACCTGATTTGGGTTTTAATCAATGTCTGGCTGCTGTGTGGAGGAAGGGCTTCTGGGGGAGCGAGCGCAGAAGCAGAGGGGCCAGTGAGGAGCTGAGTGTAGCAGCACAGGTGGGAGGTTCTGGTGGCAGCAGTGGGGGCAACAAGGAGAAGGGCAGGTTCTGGATATATTACAAGAGCAGAGCCAACAAATGCCAGGGATGACTCTGAAGATTCTGGCACAAGCAGCTGTGGAAGGATAGATGAGGAAGATGTACAGGAGCAGATGTGGTGCTCACCAGTGTCCCTGTGTGTGTGTGTGTGTGTGTGTGTGTGTGTGTGTGTATGACTGTGTCTCTTGTCAACCCAGCTTCCCTGAAGGCCCTGAACGGCTCCATGCCATCAAGGAACAGCTGATCCAGGAGGGCCTCCTGGACCGCTGTGTGTCCTTTCAGGTGAGTCCCCCCAGCTGACACACTGGGTGGTGGGCGGAAGCTGGTAGAGCCTGGGTGTGGCCAGTGCCTTAGCGCTTTATTTCTTATGTCTCCCTAGGCTCGATTTGCTGAAAAGGACGAACTGATGTTGGTTCACAGGTGAAGGCTTCGGAACTTTGTAGGGATGGGGAGGAGGCTGCCAGGGCATGCTGGATTCTTTGGGAAGGAATGTCATGGGCCCTGTGGCCTTGGGCAAGTGGCTGAGCCTCTCCTAATCTCACAGTCATTGCCGATCACATAGGAACTAGTAAATGGAAGCTCTTCCAGAGGGCCTGCTAGGTCATCAGCCCATGATAGGCTGTTGTTGTTATTATAGTCTAGTGTGTAAACATATGCTGGATGTGTGGACAGGGTGATCAGGGGTTTCCCCCATGGAGCTGTAGGAACCCAGAGTAAGGGCTCTCGTGTGATGTGATTCAAGGAAAGCTAGCTTGGCAGAGGGGATATATCTGAGCTGAGAAAAAGAGTGAGTCAGATGAAGAGGGAAGCTGAGGGAAGGGAGGTATAGACAGCTGGAACAGTATGGCCAGTGGCCTAGGAGTAGGATTTATTGTGGCTAGAGCAGAGGGCAAGGGCTATTACTAGAAATTAAGCAGGCTAGGGAAGAAGGAGGGGATGTGTCCTATATCCCAGCTATTCCCTTTCATTGACATTTGAGGGGGCCTGACTTGACCAGGGCTCATATGGGGAAGGGACAGGGCCCTGACTCAGGCCCAGGAGGGAGGCAGGCGCTTGAATCTCATTCTGCCTCTGTCGCCAGCCTAGAATACATTGATCTGATGGAGACGACCCAGTACATGAATGAGAGAGAGCTCCGCATCCTAGCAGACACCTATGACTCAGTTTATCTACATCCGGTATGGATGAGAGCTGTGAGGACGGAGCATGGTGGCAATCCTGGGGTTTCCCATCCCCATGCCCATCCCATCCGGGGGAGGAGCAGCTGAGTGGACAGGACTGCCCTCCCCCTTACTTTCTCTATGGCTCCTATTATCTCTTCAGAACTCCTATACCTGTGCCTGCCTGGCCTCAGGCTCTGTCCTCAGGCTGGTGGATGCTGTCCTGGGGAAGGAGATACGGAATGGCATGGCCATCATCAGGTAGGACCCACCAGCATTTGGCTTTGTATATTTGAAATAAATTCTTTCCCTCAAATGTAAAATGTATTGGTATGGGTAGTATATTCACATGGTTCAAGAGTCAAAAGGTACAAAAGTGGGTACAAAAAGTCCTCAACCCCCATCCTCCCACACAACCTGCTTCCTCTCCTGGAGGTAGTCATTGTAACCAGTGACTCATGTGTCCTCCCAGAAACATTCTGTGCCTGTTCATGGAGTAAATGCCATATTCCATCAATGCTAAGATCTAGATTTTATCATCTTGAAATCCCGGTTCATCTTAACAATGGTATCTCAGAATTCAGTTAGCAGCATCTTGTTTTATCATTGGCATGTGAAATCATTGCACATCTTAGCATCGTTGGCATCCTAGAATTGATGAAATGCAGAAGATACAGCCTTTCCCCTCCCTCCCCTTTTTTAGCCACAAATGGAGTTGCACTCAACATGCCCCCTTCCATAAACACGCTTCCTTCCATACTGTGCATTTTTCACTTCTACACTTTGGAAAGCTTTCCTCTAACAGTAGATAGCTTAGACCTGCATAGAATGCCACTGCAAATGCACAGGAAGTTAACCAGCCCCCTAGCGATAGGCACTTTGGTTCTCCCCAATCATTTGCTGTTTCCAAAACACGTCATGGCAAATATGTTATTTCACCTTTTTTGTTATATGAACTGTGGGCTACATCCCCAAGAGCAGAATGGGTGTGAGGGTGTCTGTATTGACAATTTTTACTTTATTTATTTATTTATTTATTTATTTATTTATTTATTTATATTTTGAAGCTTTGATTCCAGTGTAGTTAACATAGAGCATTATATTAGTTTCAGGTGTACAATATAGTGAAGAAACACTTCACAAATTTGTGTGTCATCCTTGTGCAAGGACCGTGCTAATTTTCTCTGTACTGGTCCACTTTTAGTATATGTGCTGCTGAAGTGAGCACTATGCACTGATAATTTTAATGAATGTTGTCAAATATCCTTTAGGGAGAGAGCAGTAGAGTGGGGGTGAGAGTCTGGGGGCCCCAATTACTCAGTTCCTGGCAGATTTGCAGGCATCGACACTGGGGGAGTTGGTGGTCCAGAATTGGGGAGGGGGGAAGAGTCCATCTCTGCAGAGGAGGACCCCCTACCCCCAATCTGTGGCCTTCCCTGTCCTCCCCAGGCCTCCTGGACACCACGCCCAGCACAGTCTTATGGATGGGTATTGCATGTTCAACCACGTGGCCGTGGCTGCCCGCTACGCTCAACAGAAGCATGACATTCAGAGGTCAGCAGCAAGTAGCAGGGAGAGTATGATGGGGGTGGCATGGGGTAGAGTATTCTGGTCTGGGCACCTCCCCAGATACATCTTGATTCTTTTACATAGTATCCTCCTCTGTCCTCCTCACAGGGTCCTTATCGTGGATTGGGATGTTCACCACGGTCAAGGAACCCAGTTCACCTTTGACCAGGACCCCAGGTATGCCACAAGTGACACCCTAGATGCTAGACTCCCAGCCACCCCCCACCTTTACGGGCCCAGCCAGAAGGGGCCCAGGAAGGGAAGGCATTCATACTCATTGGGCCCAACTTGGAACTAGGTTCTGTGCTGCTCTCTGCGTGTCTGCTTTCTCTCTTAAGGTCAGTCTGAGGCAGGATCTGTTGGGTCCCCCATTTTACAGCTGGGGGAACTGAGGCTTACAGGTTACAAGGTCACACAGAGAAGGAGTGGAAGAGATGAGATTTGAGTCAACAGATGTTGGGAGATCTTGTTCACCAGTTTACCTTGGAGCTGGAGTAAACTTCAAATTAGTACTTTATCTTTCTGATTATGACTACTGCAACGTGCTTTTATAAAAAACTTAAATAGGGGTACCTGGGTGGCTAGTTGGTTAAGTGTCTGACTTCAGCTCAGGTCATGATCTTACGGGTCATGAATTCCAGCCCCATGTCGGGCTCTGTGCTGACAGCTCAGAGCCTGGAGCCCGCTTTGGATTCTGTGTCTCCCTCTCTCTCTCCCCTTCTCTGCTCATGCTGTCTCTATCTCTCTCAAAAATAAATAAAACATTTTTGAAAAATTATTTAAAAAACTAAATAATACAAGGGTGCCTGGGTGGCTCAGTCAGTTGAGCATCCAACTCTTGGTTTCGGCTCAGGTAATGATCTCTTAGTTCCTGAATTAGAGTCCTGTGTTGGGCTCCATGCTAGCAGCACGGAGCCTGCTTGGGATTCTCTCTCTCCCTCTCACTCTGTGCCTTCCCCACTCATGCTCTTTCTTTCTCAAAATAAATAAATAAACTTTTAAAAAGTTAATAATCTAGAAATGTCTAAAGCAGTGAGTCTCCTATAATTCCTATAACCTCCAAAATAACTGTTGATAGTTTAGGTTATATTCTTAAAACAGAATTTTTCCTTTAGATGTATGACTATTCATTATTATCATTAACACACTGCCTAATGGGACAATCCTCTGTGTGTTCTGTGGCAGCTTGCTTTTTGCATTTAGCCACGTCATGCACACCTCTCCAGGTTAGTGCCTCTTAAAAACACCTCTGTCTTTATAAGGGCTGTTGAGTATTCCATTTTATGGCTGTACCTCTGGTCATTTATCCCTGGGACATTTATGGTGCTTTCCATTTTTTGCTACTAACAGTTCTACAGCAAAATATGTAACTATATATATATATATATATATATATATATATATATATATACACACACACACACACACATGTATATGTGTGTATGCACATATGCATACACATATATATGTAATTTTTATAATATGTAATTTAAAAATACATAATTTTATACTTCTCTGAGTGTAAAATTTCCAATAATGGATTGCTGGGTCAGAGGGTCGGTGTGCTTTAAAAGTCTAGGGTCTACAGCCAGACTTCCCTCCAGAAAGGTGGTACCAGCTCACCCTTCCTGCAGAAAGTGATTGAGCAGGTCCTTGTCAGTAGGGACACTGCTAAATAGTTGTTTTATCCTCCCTTCTTTCATACCGACTACCTAAAATCCCCCTTTCCCCCATAGATTCTGAGCTCCTGTGGCCCATTACTTAATCTAGGCTGGCTGTTCTCTAGACATTGCTTTATTATTTTCCAGCATTCGATGTTGCTGACAGATGTCTGATTTTTATTCCTTTTTGAGTAATCTGTTTCCCTCTCCAAAGATTATAGGTTCTTCTCTCTATTCCCAGTGTTCTGAAGTTTCACCCTGGCCCCTTCATTCTGCTTAGCAGTAGGTAGACAGTTTATATCTGAAGACTCATGCTGTTCTGAAATCCTTAGACGTTTTCTTCTATTAGTTCTTTGATGCTTTCTTCTACTGTATTCTGTCTGGTCTGTTTTGTGTGTGTGTTCTCTTGTGTGTTTTTTTTCCTTTTGCTCTGTGTCCCGGGAGAGTTCCTCAATTTTACCTTCAAGCCCTTCTGTTGAATTCGGTATTTAGACATTCTTTTAATCTCCAAAAGCACTTTCTTCCTCTCTCTTTCTATGCCCTCTCATTCCTTAGCATGCTTTTTAATTTTGTTTTATTTTATTTCATTTTTATTTATTTTTGAGAGAAAGATCACGAGAGTATGGAGCCTGAAGAGAGGCTTGAGCTCACCCAGAGCAGGGCTCAAGCTCCCTTATACGGACCTGAACTCAAGAACCATGGGATCATGACCTGAGCCAAAGTTGGATGCTTAACCAACTGAGCCACCCAGGCACCCCTCTTAGCATGTTTTTATATAATAGTAATTAGAAGTGCTTTGGGGCACCTGAGTGGCTCAGTCGGTTAAGTGTCTGACTTTTTATTTCAGCTCTGGTCTTAATCTCAGGGTTGTGAGTTCAAGCCCCACACTGGGCTGCATGCTGGATGTGAAGCCTATTTTAAATAAAAAATAAAACCTAAAGATTTTTTTAAAAAAAGAAAGGGGGTGCCTGGGTGGCTCAGTCAGTTAAGCATCCAGCTTCAGCTCACGTCATGATCTCACCATTCGTGAGTTCAGACCCCATGTAAGTCTCTGTCCTGACAGCTCAGAGCCTACAGCCTGCTTCAGATTCTGTGTCTCCCTCTCTATCTCTGCCCCTCCCCCACTTGTGCATGCTCTTTCTTTCTCTCAAAAATAAATAAACTTTAAAAAATAAAGAAGAAATAAGAAAGAGGAGCACCTGGGTGGCTCATTGGTTAAACATCTGACTTTGGCTCAGGTCATGATCTCCCTGCTTGTGAGTTCAAGCCCCTCATTGGGCTCTGTGCTGACAGCTCAGAGCCTAGAGCCTGCTTCAGATTCTATGTCTCCCTCTCTCTCTCCCCTTACCCTGCTTGCACTCTGTCTCTGTCTCTCTCTCTCTCAAAAATAAGTAAACATTAAAAAAAAAAAAAGAAAGAAAAGAGGGGTGCCTGGGTGGCTCAGTTGGTTAAGCATCTGACTCTTGATTTCAGCTTGGGTTGTGTCTCATGGCCATGGGATCAAACCCCACATTGGGCTCCATGCTGAGCGTGGAGCCTGCTTGGGATTCTCTCTCTTTCTTTCCCTTGTCCCCTCTCTTTCTCTCTCTCTTCCAAAAATAAAACTTTTAAAAATTTTTATAAGGAAAGAGAAAGATATGCTTTAAGATTTCCTCAGTTTTCCTCGAATATCTAGCAATTCTTAATGGGCATTTATACCAAAGAATAAAGCACTGTTGAAGGTGGCAGTCGTGGGGCTGCTCTACTGTGGTGCATGGGAGTCTGTTTCCTGAAAGGTATTTCCTAGGATCGGGGCAGGAAGTGTCCACTGACAAGTCTCAACTTTAGGGAGTGTGGGCAGGAAGCCATGTATTAGATGGGGTCCTTCCAAATGCCAGAAAAATGGGGGTCTGTTCTTTTTCTTTTCATCTTTTTAAAATATGTATTTATTTGAGAGAGAGAGAGACAGAGAGACAGAGTACAAGTGGGGAGGGGCAAAGAGAGCTGGAGACACAGAATCCAAAGCAGGCTCCAGATTCCAAGCTGACAGCAGAGAGCTGGATGTAGGGCTGGAACTCACGAACTGTGAGATCATGACCTGAGCTGAAGTCAGATGCTTAACTGACTGAGCCACCCAGGTGCCCCTATAATTCCTTTTTTTTTCAAGTTTATTTTTGAGAGAGAGAAAAGGAGGTCTGGTCTTGAGATGGCATCTCTTTGTTTTACCCTCCGCCTTGCCAAACACTTGTCAATTGTACTTATTTTTTCAAATCCAGGTTTTGGCTTTTTTGGCCATCTCCACTGTTTTATTTTTTTTATTTCATTTTTTTTTCTGTTTAATCTTTATTAATTTCTTCATCCTGTGTTCTTTTGTCCATTTCTGTCTTCTTGAATCGAATGCTTCAAGATTTGTCAACTTGGGGTGCCTGGGTGTCTCAGTTGGTTGGGCTTCCAATTCTTTTTTTTAATATTAAAAAAAATATTTTTTTTTCAACATTTATTTTTGGGACAGAGAGAGACAGAGCATGAACGGGGGAGGGGCAGAGAGAGAGGGAGACACAGAATCGGAAACAGGCTCCAGGCTCTGAGCCATCAGCCCAGAGCCCGACGCGGGGCTCGAACTCACGGACCGTGAGACCGTGACCTGGCTGAAGTCGGACGCTTAACCGACTGCGCCACCCAGGCGCCCCAAAAAAAATATTTTTAACATTTATTCATTTTTGAGAGGTAGAGCACAAGTTGGGGAGGGGCAGAGAGAGAGGGAGACACAGAATCCAAAGCAGGCTCCAGGTTCTGAGCTGTCAGTACAGAGCCCGATGCAGGGCTTGAACTCACGGACTGTGAGATCATGACCTGAGCCGAAGTTGGATGCTTAACTGACTGAGCCACCCAGGCACCCTGGGCTTCTGATTTTTGATTTTGGCTTAGGTCATAATCTCAAGGTTTGAGCCCTACCTCGAGCTCCACGCTGGCAGAGTGGAGCCTGCTTGGGATTGTCTCTCTCCTTCTCTCTCTGCCCATCCCCTGCTCTCTCAAAAAATAAATAAACTTAAGAAAAAACATTTATCAATTCAATTGGCCATCAGTACCTGCCCTCACTGCCATCCTCCTGTAATATTTTGAAGTCAATCCCAGATACCATATCATTTTTTCTCTAAATATTCTAGAGTGTACCTTTAAAACATAGAGCATATATTTTGAATTTTTAAAAAAGCATAGCCATAGTATCATTTCTAAGCAAATTAACAAGAATTCTCTAATGTCATTAATCATTCTTTTTGTTTTAGTAAATGCATTGGAGGCTATAACTGTGTTCTTTTGTGGATATATCATTGATGATATCCACAGATATGAAAAATTGTGAATATATTCAATGCATTCTTTCTCATGAATAAGAATGTATAAATGAAAAAAACCACTTATTCATCCCCTTCAATCTCCTAGTTCCCCATCCCTCAGGCTCTTAACTCCATCAGCAGAGTCCTGGATGGAGACAAATTGATCAGGCCTTAAAATACTATTACAGAGATGACAAAAACAGGTAAACTAAAGTTAAGTAGTTAAAAGAAATAAAGAGGGGCACCTAAGTGGCTCAGTGGGTTAAACATCCAACTCGTGAACTTGGCTCAGGTCATGATCTCATGGTTCATGAGTTCAAGCCCCGTGTAGGGCTCTGCACTGACAGTGCAAAGCCTGCCTAGAATTCTCTCTCCCTCCCTCTCTGCCCCTACCCCACTCATTCTCTCTCTCTCAAAATAAAAAACTATGCTTAAAAAAAGAAGTAAACCTAGTGAATTGGTCATTCAGTGAATTAGCTATTCAGAATTGATTTTGTGTGCATTGACCTGGATCTGTACTTGATTTCTCCAGAAGGGAAACCTCAGGTTATCTGGGGTGCCCTCGCTGGCCTGCTCAGCACGAGAGAGGGCCCCCCAGGGCCCCTGGAGCCTCAAAGACTATTTTCCAGAGATTTGTTGAAGTCTCTAATTGTCTAACATCCTTTCTTCCATTATCTGTCTTTCTGGGATACCTGTTTAAAATTCCCTTTACTATCTTCTGACTGGGATTGTGGGAGAGCAAGGAGGTAAACCTGTGCTATCAGTCCATCATTCTTTCATTGGAAATTAGTGGAACTTATTTTAAAACCTCCTCCTGCTATTTGCTTTATAAACTTAGTTTTCCTGGGTGTTCATTCTTCTTTTGGCTCTGGTAGCTCTCATGGGGTTGGCTTTCTTCCAATATTTTCTTTATTCCTTTTTTCCCCTGATAACCATCTTTTTGTCCTACTGTGTATTTCTCTTCCTCTACTGGTTAACATACTAAAAGAAAAAAGGTTTAGGGGCCCCTGGGTGGTTCACTTGGTTAAGTGCCATCTCTTGATCTCAGCTCAAGTCATGATCTCACAATTGGTGAGATCCAGCCCCACATAGTCAGGCTCTGTGCTGACAGCTTGGAGCCTGCTTGGGATTCTCTCTGCCCCTTTCCCACTCATGCTCGCTTTCTATCTCTCAAAATAAATAAACTTTAAAAAAAAGTTTAGAGGGTACTTGGGTGGCTCAGTCAGTTAAGCATCTGACTCTTGATTTCGGCTCAGGTTATGATCTCCCCTGCTCATGTTTTCTCTCTCTCTTTCTCTCTCTCTCTCTCTCTCTCCCTCTCTCTCTCTCTCTCTAAATAAATAAGCTTTAAAGTGTTTTTTTTGGTTTTTTTTAGAGAGAGGGAGGGAGTAGGAGGGGCAAAGGGAGAGAGAATCTGAAACAGGCTCCACGCTGTCAGCACAGAGCCCAGTTCAGGGCTCGAATTCACAAACCATGAGATCATGACCTGAGCCAAAACCAAGAGCCTGACACTTAACTGACTGAGCCACACAGATGCCCCAAAATAAACTTAAAAAAATTTTTTAGACCGATATTTATCAGAGCTAAAAGTAAAACAGTCATCTCCCACCTACTCAAGACTAGAACATTGACATGGGTTTCATTCCCTAATTCCTAGATATTTTAATTCAGTTTCAAAAATGTCTCTATATCGGTTGCATGAAATTTCACCACCACATTTATTAAAATGTGACTAAGTTGGTCTAGATTTATTGCTTACCACTATTTCTTGTATTTCCCTAAAAAAAATTGCTGCTTTAAATTCTTTCTGGAACAAGACAGGGAGCGGATGAACAGATAGATGGATGGATAGATAGATAGATAGAGGAGAGATTATTCATTTTGATCACCCCAGTCAGAATGAAGCCCTCCCACACAAAGCCTCCTGCTAGGCATTCTATCAGAACATGTACCTTCATGTCTTCAGTGTCCGTTCCGTGTATCAGTCCTCACTCCTCTGGGTGCTCAGTTTCTCACCTATAAAATACAAGAAGTAGGGGCGTCTGGGTGGCTTAATCAGCTGAGTGACCAACTTCAGCTCAGGTCATGATCCCACAGTTCGTGAGTTCAAGGCCCACATTGGGCTGTCTGCTGTCAGTGCAGAGCCCGCTTCTGACAGATCCTATCATCCTCTCTCTCTGACTCTCCCTCCCACTCCCCCCTGCCCCTCCACCCCACTTGCTCTTTCATGTGCATGCGCTCTCTCTCTCTCTCTCAAAAATAAATAACAACATTAAAAAATAAAATAAAATACAAGAAGTAGTAGAGGTGCCCTGTAAAGTATTGGAGAGAAGGAACAGATCCCCTCACTGGCCTCAGGAAGCCTCCGCCAGCACCCCCCTTGAGCTCAGCTACACACACAGAACCAAGTCCCATGCCTCCTAGCCCCTAGCCCTTGAGTCCCCACACTTCCTTCAGGGGAAACGCTAAGTTTCCCAGTTGGGCCTGATGCTTTTCCACCTTAGTTGGATCCTGCCAGCTAAGAGCTATATGTCCCCTGTGGGCCTCCAACATCACAGGATTTGCCCTGCTGCCACCACCTTGGTCACAGGGGTAGGGGCAGGCTGGTATGATTTTTGAGTCCCCCACAGCAGGAGCCCTTGGGGGCTGGGAGAGATCCCAGAGCCCTCAGGGTCTCAGAACTAGAACTGAGTGGGCACTGAGGAGGGCAGCAGTGTTTGCCAAGGGAGGCATTCGGTAGATCAAAATGAATGAGTGAGTGGAGTAATGAATAAATGGGAGAATTAGTGAATCAGAGGATCGGTAAGTTGGTGACTAAATGGAAGGATGAATGAATGCATAGATTAAGTAGTTAATGAGGAAATTAATGAGAGAATGAACAAGTGGCTGAGTGAACGGTGGAGCTGTGGGTTGGGGGTGTCTGGGGGGAGATTGACTCTCAACTGCCCCCCACCTCTTTTTTTTTCCTCTCCCTCCAGCGTCCTCTATTTCTCCATCCACCGTTATGAGCAGGGTCGGTTCTGGCCCCACCTTAAGGCCTCTAACTGGTCCACCATAGGTTTTGGTCATGGCCAGGGATATACCATCAATGTGCCTTGGAACCAGGTCAGTGTCTGCCTGCCCTTTGCCCCCCAAATTGGACCCACCCCTGCCTCTCAGCCAGTTCGGGGCAGGGGGCAGAATGTCCCCATCATGCCGCTCTGTCTGCAGGTGGGGATGCGAGATGCCGACTATATTGCTGCTTTCCTGCACCTCCTTCTGCCGGTCGCCCTTGAGGTCCTGGGAGTCTGGGGGGTGTTGGGACAAGAATGATGTTGAGGGATGGGCCGTGAGGGCACCTGGCCTCATGTGGTCCCTTTCCCCCTCAGTTCCAGCCCCAGCTGGTCCTGGTGGCCGCTGGATTTGATGCCCTTCAAGGGGACCCCAAGGTAAGGCAGGCTCCCTAGGATGATTCATGGGTGGAAGGGGGCTGCATGGAGCCAGTCTGACCCTCCACATCCCCCCCAGGGCGAGATGGCCACCACTCCAGCAGGGTTCGCTCAGCTAACCCACTTGCTCATGGGTCTGGCAGAAGGCAAACTGATCCTGTCTCTGGAGGTGAGTGACATTACTTCATCTCTCAGCCCACGGATCCAGGAGGATGTGAGAGCCAAGCTTTCAGGTCAGGCAGGAGTTTCTGTCCCAGCATTTCTACTTAATAGCTGGACAACCTCACCTAGGTCCCTGAACCTCCTTGTGCCTCTGATTTCCTTATGTAAAATGGGCATGATAATTGTGACCACCTCATAGCACTGTTTGGTGTACAAAATGTAAGTCACCCTTCAGATTCCTCATTGCTGGATACGTAGTCAGCACCCTAGTATTACTATTACTGTTCTTCCCTGGTAACACCTGATTCTTTCCTAATACCCCCCCAACACCCTTCTTTCCCAGGGTGGCTACAACCTTCGCTCCTTGGCTGAGGGTGTCAGTGCCTCACTCCACACCCTTCTGGGAGACCCTTGCCCCATACTGGAGTCCCCTGGCGCCCCCTGCCCAAGGTGAGCCCAGGCGGAGGAGAAGCAGGACCCTCACTGTCTACCCATTAGCTGTTTGGTCACTTTTCTCCTCCCCTGCCCTCTAGTGCCCTGGCGTCACTGTGCTGCGCTCTGGAAGCCCTGGAGCCCTTCTGGGAGGTCCTTGTAAGATCAGGTAGGAGGCAGGGAGGGGGCTGGGTGGGGGGTCAAGCATGGCATGAGCCCTTGGGAGAGATTCTCTTCCAGACCCTTTCCTGGGGCCCCTTGGTGGGGGAGGGTCAGCCCTCCTTTCTCACTGACCCCCGTTTCAGGCCTCTCACCCCTTATACATTTGGGTAAACTAAGTTCCAGAGTATCACAGGGATCCAGGGTGGGGGAGTGGGGTGAATGTGGCCTCCTGTTGCAGTTGAGACCCCGGAGGAGGACATCCTGGAGGAGGATAGCGCAGAGGAGAAGGATGAAGAGGGACTGTGGCGGCCCCCAGCGCTCCCAATCCTGACGTGGCCCATGCTACAGGCTCGCACAGGGCTGGTCTATGACCAGCGGATGATGGGTCACCACAACTTGTGGGACAAGTATGCAGTCGGAGGGCCACCAGCTAAGTGCTTGGGGAGATCCCTCCCCCTCCTCAAGCACTAAGCCCTGCGTCTGGTTCCTGTCCCCCGACCCCAGCCACCACCCAGAGATGCCTCAGCGAGTCTTACGAATCATGCAGCGTTTGGAGGAGCTGGGCCTTGCGGGGCGCTGCCTCGCGCTGCCCGCACGTCCCGCCACGGAAGCCGAACTGCTCACCTGCCACAGGTCAGACCCCCATGCCTGGGGTGGGGGTGGGTCCTCAGTGCACACAGGCTCCTGGGGGCCGGAGCACGGGCTCTCCCTCTCTGGTAGGTAGAGCCGCTGTGGGACACGGGAGGGGCCGTGGAGGGGACGGAACCAGCTGGCTGTCCCCTGTGCCCTGTCTGTGCCTCCAGTGCTGAGTACGTGGGTCGTCTGCGGGCCACAGAGAAGATGAAAACCCGGGAGCTGCACCGCGAGGGTTCCAACTTTGATTCCATCTACATCTGCCCCAGCACCTTTGCCTGTGCGCAGCTGGCCACTGGCGCCGTCTGCCGCCTGGTGGAGGCTGTGCTGGCAGGAGAGGTACCTTCTCCCTGGGGTGGGGTGCCAGCTCTGGAGATATGGGGGGGGTGGAGAGAGGTGGCTCTGAGAGGTGAGGCTGGGCCTGAGGGCACAGAGGAGGGGCCTGCAGTGGGGAGGAGGACCCCTGCTCACCAGAGACCTTGCTTACTGGCAATTGCGGTGGGGGGAGATGGGGGCTGCAGGCTGGGGGCCCCTAGCAGCCAGGGGTAATGGCAGGACGGAAGAAGAGAATAAAGGGGAGAGAAAGCCGTGAGGGCAGGTGGTCTAATCTTTGCTTCCTGCTCCTCCCCTAGGTTTTGAATGGTACCGCTGTGGTGCGTCCCCCAGGACACCATGCTGAGCGGGATGCTGCTTGTGGTTTCTGCTTTTTTAATTCTGTGGCTGTGGCTGCTCGCCATGCCCAGGCCATCAGTGGGCAGGCGCTGCGGTGAGGGCTCCCTGGGACCCCTCCACCACCAGCCCAGTGCTTACTAAGCAGGCCCTATGGTGCAGCCCCCCAGGACTTACCCAGACATCCCCAAGAGTACAATTGCCCGGCACTTTTCCCTAAAAGGAGCAAGGATCTAGCCTTGCACAGCTTACCCAAATAGGACCCCCAGATTGTGGCACCCAGGTAGTTCCAAAACAAGGTCCAGGGTCCCCCTGCTCCATCATTTCTGGCCCCTGACGGCTATCCTGACAGAATTTGGGGTCCAGGTCCCCAGTGCTTACTTCAGGAAACCCAGGATCCCAGCTCCCCACACTTACCCATACTGGGTGGGGTGGGGGAGGGCTCTGGCCCTAAGCACTTGCTTGGGCCCATAGTGAAGACATCAGGACCCAGGCTCTGGCTTTCATCCTTACTCTGATAGGACCCGCAAGCCTGCCACCCATTGCTTTCCCCAGGTACCCAGAGTTCAGCCACCAGCAATAAATGCCCCTGCAGACAGACCCCACGGGTGTAGCCCCTGCCCTTTCCCAGGGGGCCAGTGTCCCACGTTAACTGAGGAGCCGTTCCCTCCCCAGGATCCTGATAGTGGACTGGGATGTCCATCATGGTAATGGAACTCAGCACATATTTGAGGAGGACCCCAGGTGAGGGGCTAGGGGAGGGGTTTGGGGTGTGGTCTGGAAGGTGGGTGAGCCATGCCTCAGGCATGCAGGGGAGTGGGGAGGCACTAACCAGCCACGGTCTCCCTTCCCACCCGGCAGCGTACTGTACATTTCCCTGCACCGGTATGACCATGGCACCTTCTTTCCCATGGGGGAGGAGGGTGCCAGCAGCCAGATAGGCCGGGCCGCAGGCACTGGCTTCACTGTCAACGTGGCCTGGAATGGACCCCGTGTGGGTGACGCTGACTACCTGGCCGCGTGGCATCGCCTGGTGCTTCCTATTGCCTACGAGGTACAGTACAGGATGTGTGCGACGATGACAGTGTGGGTGACAGCGGATCTGTGCATGTCTGACTTCTGGGTGACTGATCCTGTGGGACAGCCTGCGGGTGGCCATCGTGATGGCCTTGGCATGTTTCTGCCACACGTGATTGCCTTCTCTGTGCATAACTGTAAGGGACTTCTGGGTACATGGGGGTCGTCTTCGTGTGCCTAGCTGTATACGTATACGTGTCCTAGGCATACAGCATCACTAGTGCCTGTCTGTGTGTGATGGCGGCCCCATGAGACAGCCATCGTTGTGGAACTGAATGTGCAAGGCGGGAAGGAGCTTAAGTATGTGCATGAGGCTGCACCAATGGCTCTTTGTCACCACCGTTTCTTTCTTTGATGGCTGTGATACCATATGTCACTGCACGTTGCTCTCCGTGTGACAGCTGGTGTGTGGCTTTCTGCATGTGGGAGGATGCATGTGACAGTCATCTCTCTGCCTGTTTGCCACAGCTGTTCGTGTGTCTCTGACTGGCAGTGGCCTGTATATATTTGCCTGACTCTGCCTGAGTGGCTGTAGGTGACCAACTTGTCTGTGTGCAGTGTGTGTGTGTGGGGGGGGGGGGGCAGATGAAGTACCAGCTCCATGACCTCTGCAGACGTGCATGTTCAGATGTGTACGTGTGTCTGGCTGTGCACAGCAGCTGTGACTCCCTTCTGTGCGTGTGTGACTGTGTGTGTGTGCAAGCAGCCACCTCCTGTGGGCACAATCACGTGTGTGCCTGTTGTGACTTTGGTAATGGCAGGTGTGTGGTTGTATCTGTGCAGGGATGGCTGTAGCTCACTGTCCCTTCTGTGAGATACTGTTTGTGTGTGTGCGATTACTACGATGTTAGTTCAGTCTGTATGCTACTGTGTGATTGTATGTGGGTAGGTGACCATTTTCTGTGTGTGACACTTGCGTTGTCACCTTCTGTGATGGAAGTATGCGTGCATCTCTCTTTGCCACCGCGTGTATAAAACCCCGTGTTGTATACATATGTCCCATTTTACCATCTCTTGACATCAGAGTCTCCAAGTTTCATGTTTCAGTCTTATGACTCTGCCTCACGTCCCCAAGTGTCCATTTCTGGAAATGTCTCCATGTCTGTGTTGTGTCTCTAAGTCTGTGTTTGGTGTGTCCACAGTAGCTCTGTTGATCTGTCTCCATGTTTCTGTGTCTCCGTGACCCTGAGTCTGTCTGTCTTGTGTCTCCACGTCCTCCCCTTCCTGTTTTCAGGGCTCCGGGCTTGTGTCTCCCAGTCTCCAGGTCCCGTGTCTCCATTTTTCTGACTTGCGTGTCTGTGTGTCTGGGTCGCCCTCACCTACCGTCTACCCAGGTCTCCACCTTCACACTCATGCATTTCTTCTCTCCCTGCTCCAGTTTAACCCAGAGCTGGTGCTGGTCTCAGCGGGCTTTGACGCCGCATGGGGGGACCCACTGGGGGGCTGCCAGGTGTCACCTGAGGGCTATGCCCACCTCACCCACCTGCTGATGGGCCTTGCCAATGGCCGCATTATCCTAATCCTAGAGGTAACTCTTGGTCCCTCTTCCTGTGGTGGGAGGGTGGTTTGGACAACTTGAAGTCCTGCCCTTTCTGCTGGCTGGCTGTGACACTCGGGACAATTTCCTAAAATCTGCTTTGAGTATCCCCACCTGGAATTGTTGGCACATACTAGGCATTAATAATACCAGTATCTGGACAAACTTGAGTGCTCAGTATGTGCAAAACACTCTTCTTGGAATATTGTGTGTATTGTTAATTCACTTATTTGACCAAGCAGCCTGCTGAAGTAGTCTGCTCGTCATTTTCCTCTCTCAAGATCAGGGAAACTGAGGCACAGAGAAGCATAGTGACCAGCCAGAGGTCATACATTCAATAATGGCAGAGCCAGGGCTTGAACCCAAGCAGCCTGGCTCTAGCATTGAAGCTTTTTATCACTACCTGAACTGCCTCTAGCAAGCTCCCAAGACAAAGTAAATTCACTGACCTTTTGTAAGTTACTCAGTGCCCCTGCCCCCCATGCCTCAGTTTCTTCATCTGTAAGATAGGGCCGGCTACTTGTGGAAAAGTGCCTGGCATATGGTGAGCAATGTATAAGTAGTTTCTCATCATTGTGAGTCATCACACACTAGCTTAACCCTCTTGGCAGCCTTACGTGCTGCTGTTTTCACTACTTTTCGGATAAGGACAATCACTCACTACTTTGCAGATAAGGGCAATCACTCACAGAGATTAACTGGCTGCTATAAAGTCCCACAGTGTGCCCAGGAATGCTTGTGGCAGGGCAAGGGAATGGTTAAGAACGTGAACTCTTCCATCGGATAGCCCAGCCCCCAACCCCAGCACTGCCTCTAACCAGCTGTTAGGGCCTCCGATGCATCATCTAGCCACCCTAAGCCTCAGTTTTTTTATCTGTAGAAAGAGCAGAGACTGGGGTTCCTATAGAATGTGAGAGAAGGGGGTTCCGGTACAGATTGAGCACATGTGGTTGTAAGGATTAAGTGAGTTGATACACATAAAGTGCTTAGAATAGGGTCTGGCACACAGCAAGCACTTAATAAATCTCCGCTGTTATTAATGTTGCCTCAGTATTATTGTGGTAATTATCATGTTGTACTTTACATCACCCTCAACAACCACCTCACACAATGGGTGCTGCCTCTCTGACAGTCGTGCAGGGCCCCAAAGGGAGATTGGGAGACAGAACATCTTGCCTCCCAGATTCCATGAGGGCCCCCCATCATACCTTTTCCTCCCCTTTCTCTTAAAGGGTGGCTATAACCTGACATCCATCTCGGAATCCATGGCTGCCTGTACCCGCTCCCTCCTTGGGGACCCACCACCACTGCTGACCTTGTCGCGGCCTCCACTATCAGGGGCCCTGGCCTCAATCACCGAGACCATCCAAGTCCATCGCAGATACTGGCGCAGCTTACGGGTCATGAGTGAGTAGGCGTGGGGAACTGGGGCAACGGGGGCTCAGGGGAGGTCAGGGATCAGAGGTAGGATAGGGATAGCACCCACACTCAAGGATCTCCCTCCCATGGTTCCAGAGGTGGAAGACAAGGAGGAACCCTCCCTTTCTAAGTCAGTCACCAACCCTGGGTCAGCTAAGAGGATGACCACACCAGAAGGGAACATTCTGGATGCAGGCACAGAGAAGGCTGTCTCAGCATCATCTGTGGAAGAGTCCACTCTAGGCCAACCTAAGTCAGAGACTGCTATGGTGGAGCTCAGTCAGGACCAGTCCTTGGAGGCTCCCACACAGAAAGCCATACTGGACCAGACCACCTCACAGGCAGCCACAGTGGAGGCCACAGCAGGCCAGACCACCTCAGAGGAGGCTGTTGGGGGAGCTGAGATGATCCAAACCCCTCCAGCTTTATGTACTGACAACCAGACTCCCACAGCCTCACCTGAGCAAGGTGCCACATCCCAAATATCCCCCAGTGAGCTGATTGAGAATCTCAGGACCTTGGAACTAAACTGCAAGGCTCAGGTAAGACCCACCACACCCAGGTAGGGGGAAGAAGGGGCAAGAATCTGGCCTCTCAGATGCATCTCTTTCCTCTGTACATCCAGGAGGCACCAGAATCTCAGATCCCAGAAGAGGATAAGCTACTGGGAGAGGCAGCTGGAGGTCAGGACATGCTGATTCAGAGCTTTGGGGTCCATGCTAACACTGACCAGGTGAGCTCAGGGACCAGGGAGGAGACTGTGACTTCCTTCTCTTGCCCATTTGCACCTCCAGATAGGAGCATGTGGTGCAGGAACATGTAGTAGGGAGATGGAGTCCCTAGCTTACTCAGTTGCACCCATTCCAGGCCATCTTTTATGCCGTGACACCACTGCCCTGGTGTCCCCATTTGGTGGCAGTATGTCCCACACCTGAATCAGGCCTGGACGTGACCCAACCTTGTCAGGACTGTGGAACACTCCAGGAGAACTGGGTGTGTCTGTCTTGCTATCAGGTAGGCAGCAGAGGAGGAAGGGGATGGAGTGGAGGTTGGCCCAGGAGCAAACTGAAGGTGAGTGCTGATCCCTGCCCGATACTCTCCCCAACCCCAGGTCTACTGTGGTCGTTATGTCAGTGCCCATATGCTGCAACACCACGAAGGGTCAGGACACCCGCTGGTCCTCAGCTACGCCGATCTGTCTACCTGGTGTTACAGCTGTGAGGCCTATGTCCACCACCAGGTGGGTCCTGGGCAGACCCTCTAACGCATGCGCACACATACACCCTCACACACATACCCTCTGCGATTGGGTAAGGGGAGAATGGAGACCCTTCTGCGTGTGAGATAGCCCAGAAGGGTGGTTGAAGGCTGGTGCAGGGGCAGCTCCTGGCTGAGGTAGAGGAGGGGTCCTCACTCTCTCTTACCTACCCTCTCTTGCCTCCTCAGGCTCTCCTAGAAGTGAAGAACATCGCCCACCAGAACAAGTTTGGGGAGGACATGCCCCACTCACACTGAATCCCAGGATGTGCTCCTCTTCTCTACCTTCTGAGGCCCTGGATGAAGGGCAGCCTCACTCCATCCCATCCTGAAGACTCTTTTCAACTCCCCAAGGGTGCTGATTTAAGCGTAAATACTTGTAAGATGATTGTGATGATCAATTGTAAATCTCCGTCTGCCCACTGCCTGCTTGAGGGACTCTATCTACTCTGCCCTGGAAGGAAAGGAGGGTAGCTCAGTGGTCCCAAGAGGGGCTGATAACACTAAGCTGATGCTTTGTTGAGAGGGGGATCAATTGGCAGATACAGCAGAGTTGCATATGTAATAAAGTACAAGCTGTTACAAAACCTGGAGAGAGCCTTTTAACCTTGAGTGGGTACAGAACCCCACACCCCTGGCCAACGGGTCTGATGAGTAACGAAGCAATGAGGGCATGGGTCTCTGGTCAACCCCCTGCCCATCCAGTATCCAAAGAACTAACTGGAAATAGGGCAGGTGGCTTAGCTAGTTGTACTATAGATTAAATGGTGGAATCCCTAGGAAAATATGTGCCTGCCTCAGAAATAGCCTCACAGCCAGTCACAGCTACACCCTGGGCTGAGTGAGCAAGAAAACTATCAGGAAATGTCCTCACCAGGCCTCTCTCCCCATCTCTCTTTTTGTCCTGATTTGGGGGTGGGGAGTCTAGGTTTAACATACTTAGACTTGGTGGTCATGGGTAACTTCCTGGGGGGAAGGAGTTCCTACCATTGACCAGGGATGAGGAATTGGAGGATAGTTTGGACGTTTTATTTCTCCCATATAATGAGAATTGCTTTGGGAACTCAGAACAGAGTCTGGGCTGAAGTTTCTTAGACTTTTCTTCGTGGCCACCTTATGACTCCAAGATAACCACAACTAAAGAAGAAGGGGAAGGGGGCTGAGCCGCCAGCTCCGCCATCCCCCTTTAAAAAGCATTCTGGATGCCCCACCCCAACAAACCTCAGCATACATCTGATTGGTCAGAATGGTGTCACATGACTGCCATAGCTGCAAGGGAGTCTGGGAAATGCTTTGACAGCTGTCCACTTCAAATCGGATTCCTAAGGCCCTGACAGAATAATCCCTCCCCTGCAACACCTTCCCTTCAGAAATGGGCACAAGGGCACAACGTTCTCCCCCAAGTTACTTTGAAAAAGCCTGCTTGAGGCAGCCCAGGGTCGATGGCCTCAACGAGGCCCTCAATACATATCCCCAAGTCTGGCTGCTCAGGTGAAAACTCTGACACCCTCTGCACACTGAAAACTTGAGGTCACAACCCAGATGGGGACAAGGTAAGGGAGAGGTGCAGCAGGACGCAGGGGTACACGAGGTCCCGCAGCTCTCTAGCAGCGCACTCCCAAGACCGCTGCCTTTGCGCACGGTAAGCTGGGGCTGGATGCCTCCTCCCGCACTCAGCCCCCCACCCCAGGCGGGGGCGTGTCCACGAAGCCCCCCCCCCCCCCCGGACTACTGCGCATGCTTCTCCCTCTCCCCTCCAGCTCCCACCCCCACCCTCCCACTCCCCGCCCCCTCGCCAGGGTGGGGGGTGGGGGGGTGGGTTTGGAGCATCTCATCTGTCAGGCCTGTGAGAGCTGGGACGGCTTGCTTCCGAGCGCATCCCGAGTGCAACCATCTTTCTCAGGACTTGAGGTGAGTCGGGCCACCAAGCCTCTAGCCCCGGCCCAGGGCAGGGAGGCCCTTTCCCGGTGGGTTGTGAGGACGCAACAGAGGTGGGCTTTGAGGGGGAACCTTCCCCTATCGCCTCCCATTCTCAGGGGTCAGGAGCCACCTCCAGCCCCTCACTCAGCCGCCTTTGTGGAGACAGTCCTGGGTGCCGGTGTCCGCGCCGGGCGGGAAGTGGGCTGCTGTCCCGAGAGGCGGGAGTGGGGTGACTCCAGGAACTGGACGAGTGGGACTGGCCACAGTTAGGGGACAGTTTAGGGTAAAACTTGCGGGTCCCCCACCCACACCTCCCCAGCTTAGTCCAGGGGAGGGTGACCTGGCGCAGGTGTTGGCTTGTAGGGGCTCAAGTTCAGGTGCCCCCCGCCCCTCGACGCACACCCCTGGCAACTGGGCGAATCCACACACCATGGGCCAGCCGGCTCCGAGTGGGGCCACAGCGTCTCAAAGCCCTATGGTGACACTCGTAGGTCTCGGCCCACCGCAAGTGACTTGGTATCACCCAGGGAGCGCGAGACCCCTCTGTGGTTGATCTCCCGTGGGCCCTGTGATCTCGGGCCGGTCACCGCCACCGCCAAATCGTTTGTCCCGGCATCGCTGTTCCTGCACTGACAAAGCAGCCATGGTGGTGATGGCCCAGCATCTCCAGGGTGGCGGGAAGAGTCGAGTGGGCCGTCATGCGGGTCCCCTGGCACCTGCTGAGCTCCCAGGAACTAATGCTGCTGCCTCTTATCGCTCCTGGTGCCCTTTGCCAACGGGGCAGAGCCCGTCTCATAGGTCCCTGGCCTCAGGCGAGAACACCCTCAGATTCCCAGCTGCCCGGACCCCAATCCTGATAGTTATCCTTGAACCACCGCCCCCCCTCCCGCCTTTTACTCAAGAGCAAATCCTCTCCATGAGTTCCACCGTCGGCACATACCAGAATCCGATCCGATCTCTCCCCTCAGTCTATCTTTGCTGCTACATTTCTCCCTCTTTCTGTCCCCCAAGCCTTCGGGTACCGCAGAGCTCCATCCTCAGTTTACCTTTTTATCATGCCCCCCCCCCCCCGCTCTTCTTTCTGAGCCAGCGTATCTACCGAGAACCCCACGGGTGGATCCCCATCTGGGATCTGCCCCGCCCCCCAACCCTGACCTCCAGAGCTCAAACTCAACAGAACCCCCCACTGATACCTCTAACCCACCCTCTGTCCCCAAACTGCCATCATCCCTGGGTTTCCAGAAAGACCCGAGGTAGCAGCCATTATGATGCATTTCCTGAGGCCACACACTGAACCAAGACCAGAATGTGTATTGAATAAATTTAATCGTAATTTGCTATTAATAGCTAATACTAATTGAGCGCCTGCTGTGTGCCCATCCTCTCCTTAACTGCATGATAATTTACTTGCTTATCTTGTTGATCGGCTCCTTCTCACTTCCAGAATCTAATCCTCCCAAGGGCAGGGATTTTAGTCTATTTTGTTCGCTGCCACTTCCCCACCCCCACACCTCCCACCTTCCTTCCCCACACCCATCACAATGCCTGGCACGCCAGGAAAACTCTGGAAATAATGCACGAAAATTAAATAATAATAAGAATGCCTAACATTAACCAATCCCCTTCTGCATGTTTATCACCTATTGTTGAGATATATTTTGCTGATTCCCCTTTGTTGTCTGTTTTCCTGACTAGAATGACAAGTTCCTGGCAGCCAGGGTTTGGTAACAATTTTCCCAGTTGTTTGTCCTTGCCACACAGTAGGTTCTCAATAGCTGTATGCTGAATAGGTAATAAAGGCTAAATTCTAATGTTAATGGATAGCTGACCTCATAATTTGCTGATTTACTTGGTTTATTGTCTCCACCTTTTAGAATACAAACTCCCTGGGGGCAGGAATGTTGCTCAGCATATAATATGCGATGGGGCACTATGTGGGGCTTGGGGATCAATCAACAGTGATACAAAACCAAATAAAAACTGACCAAAATCCCTGCTCTCCTCCGGAACAGGGAGGGACTGCTAATGGGCAGGAGATTTCTTTTCCGGGTGATGGAAATATTTTAAAAGTAGATTATGGTGATGGTGGGGGCGCATGCGACTCCGGACCTCGAGGTTGTAGGTTCGAGTCGCGCGTTGGGTGTAGAGATTACTTAAAGGGTAAAAAAAAAAAAAAAAATTATGGTGATGGTTGCAGAACAGTTGAATATACTAAAAAACAGTGAATTGTGCACTTTAACTGGATTGGCTTTATGGTCTATCAGTTAAAAGTAAATAAAACTTTTTAAAATCACTGCCTTCACATAGAGGGAATGAGAAAGAAATTAAGCAACATAAATAATGTATATAGTATATTAGAGGGTGATTCGCACACACCTAGGCCCTTAGGGAAAGTGATGCGATGCCACCCAACTGTCCCCTTGCCCCCAAATGGTCTTGCCTAACCTACCCCCGCCCCCATTGTCTTTTCTTCTCTTTCCCTCGTAGGGTCTGGTGTTCACATCCCTTCCCTGAGCTGCCCACGGGGTAATGGCACTGCCAAGAAAGCCTAACATGTTTGATCTGGGCCTGGGCACGTGGAGCCTTAGCTCCCAGGAGGAGAGCCAGAGGGCGCAGGGACCCCCCAAGGGTGTCAGCAAGCAGCTGCCTGAGTACAAGGCGGTAGTGGTGGGCGCGAGTGGCGTGGGCAAGAGTGCGCTCACCATCCAGCTGAACCACCAGTGCTTCGTGGAAGACCACGACCCCACGATCCAGGATTCCTACTGGAAGGAGGTGGCCCTGGGCCACGGGGGCTGCATTCTGAATGTCCTGGACACGGCAGGGCAGGCCACCCATAGGGCCCTGCGTGACCAGTGTGTGGCGATCGGGGATGGTGTTCTGGGGGTCTTCGCCCTGGATGACCCCTCGTCTTTAGCCCAGCTGCAGCAGATGCGGGCCACCTGGGGCCCTCACCACACCCAGCCCCTGGTCCTTGTGGGCAACAAGTGTGACCTTGTGACCACCACCGGAGACGCTCGTGCGGCCGCTGCAGCCCTTGCGAAGAGCTGGGGAGCCCCCTTCGTGGAGACCTCAGCCAAGACGCGGCAAGGTGTAGAAGAGGCCTTCACCCTGCTCATCCATGAGATCCAAAAGGTCCGGGAGGCCATGGCAAAAGAGGCCGTGGCAGGGCCAGGTGGGGAGAAGGGCCGGCACGAGAAGGCCATGTGCCGCTGCGGCTGCTCCGTGGCCTAAAGATCTTGGTCAAGAAAAGTGGCCCTCCCCCAGGCCAGGGTGGTGGTTCCTAGACATGCAACCTCGGAAGCAGCTAGCTGTGTGGGGACACTGTTGGTGTACTGGGGATAGATGAATCCCTCTCTCTCGGGGAGTTTTTTCTTTGGTGATGGGCATCTGATAATGTAGGGCATAGTACTGGTTACTGTTGAGCTAAGAGATTTTGTGCAAAAATAAATGGTGTTCTCAGGTTTCAAAGCTGCCTCTGTGCCAAGTGTTCTGTGGGTGGGAGTGAAACTGGGAGAATGTTACTTGTGAGATTTCTTTCATTCAATAAATGCTGGCAGGGGGAGCCCACTGTGTGCCAGGCCCTGCTTTGAATGCAAAGGATGGAGAGGCACAGACACTTAAAAATCCCTGCCCTCCTAGATCTAACATAAGGCAGGTGTAGGAATAAAAAGTGGGGGAGGTCGAGGAAAGCCTTATCGAGTAGGTGACATTTGAGCAAAAATTTGCAGGTAACCTGGGGCAGAGGGAATAGCCAGTGCAAAGGGCAGGAGCATAAACCAGCTACCACCACACCAACTCCCAATAGTGCAGGGCTGGGTGAGAGTACAGGTAGAGCGAGCCTCTGTACTGTGTAACTCAGTATGTCAACATTAGAAATCAAGCTAACTCAAAATGCACCCTAGCTTTCTGCCCTGACAAAGACACTTTGTTAATGACCTGGAGCCCCAGGTTCTAATTTCTCAGACTTGGAGTTCCAAGCCAGGATAAGGCCTTCAGCTTGCTCCCTCTCTTCCCACTGGGAGCCCCTCCCTGCATCTGGAAGCGCTCACATGTGCTTTTGGACACCCCCCCCTCCGTACAGCCCAAACTCTGCTCCCACCTCACAGCCACCCCTTGGTCCTCAGAAGGATGGACCCTAGAAAGATGCTACTGCGGGCCCCTGAAAGAGTCCTCCAAGCCTTCCGGAGTGGGGCATGGGATCTGGGTGGTTACTACCATTGTCTTTATGGATGCCTCCTCCTGCGAGAAGAGGCTTTAGAGTGGGGGAGGGTGTTTCTACCGCCCCAGGGCAGGGGTCCCTCTGCCTTTGTCTAAGGGCAGCCATCACCATACAGCCCACCAGCCCCCTAGAAACTGCCACTCAGACAAGCAAATAGCTGCTTTAGATCGCATTTATTGTGGGGGCAAGGGCGGCGATCTTGGGAGTCCAAGGGCAGCAACTGCAGCTGACGGGGTAAGCCGCTCTCAGTGTGCCGACGGGGAGCAGGTGGGGTGTTGGGGTGGGTGGTCCTGGGCCGGAGGGCGCGCAGGATTCAGGCGGTGCTCAGGGGGGCAGGAGGCGGCGCACCGGCGCCTGGGGCGAAGGGTTCTCCAGGCGCTTCACCCGCAGCAGGGCCCCCAGCACACCCTCAGGGGGCACCTCCGGGCTCAGATCCTGGTCCGCGGCGCGGCGGAGGCGGCGCGGGGCAGCCACAGCCTCGGGGTCCGCGCTCCCCGCCAGGATCCGCCCCAGCAAGTACCTGCAGGAGAGCCGAGTGGAAGGCACGGAGAATATGCCCGCTCATCAACATCGCGGGCCTAGGTCCCAGATGACCCTGCAACCCCATACTGCCTGGGGACCCGGCAGTCACCAGCCTCCTCCCAACCCAGTCGTCCCCAGCCCACTGCTTTCCAGCTGTCCCTGCCTCCCATCCCAGAAACTATAGTTTCCCTGCCCCCCACTACTCCCCCAGGAAGCAGACATTGGAGCCCCCTTCCCGGGACCGAGAGTCCCGTTCCCCCCACTTTCTCCCCAGCCAGACATCTCTGACCCTACACCCTGGGTCCAGCTCCTTACTCCCTCCTAGGGTCCCAGGGCCTAGGTGTTGGCACCACGCTGTGAGGCAGGCCCCAGCCGTCCCCACTCGCCTTCCTTCCCCCGGCAGGATGCAGGCACCGCCCCCTGCCCGCCCCTTGCTGGGCTACCTCAGCAGCTCCGGGTCCACATCTGGCGTCTCCTCGCCGGCGTCCTCTGCATCCGGGCCCGTGGGGCCGTCGTCGTAGACTGGGGGCCGGGGTCTGAGAGCAGCGGCAGGGGCAGGGACAAGCTGGGCCGCGAGGGCTGCAGGGTCCAGACGGGCGCGGAGCAGGGCGCGGGCTAGCTGCGCGGCGGGCGCGTCGGGGTCGTCCTCCAGGCCCAGCGCGGGGTCGTTAGTGCGGGGTGCGCTCCAGGCGCGCAGCAGCTGTGCCAGGACGCGCGCCTGCTGATCCTCGGCCTCCTGCGCCTCTGCCCGCGCTCGCTCCTGCCTTTCGGCCTCTAGCAGGTGCGCCAGCGCCCGCGCCAGCTCCTGCATAGCCCCCGCCCCTTCGCCGCGGGGCACTGCTCGCCGGAAGCGGCGGGGAGCTCCAGCCTCCGCCATGGGCGACGAGGCTGCGCCCAGGCCGCGGAGTTCCTGCCAGAAGACGAGGACGAGGAGGTGGGGGAAGAGATGTCAGCGTCCGTCAGGCCAGGGACCACCCCCCCCCCCAGGGGATCTCCATGGACCTCGAAAATCCCCAGATGCCACCAAAGGCACTGTGGCCCCGCAAATATACCCAGACACCCCTAAGGCCACTGGAGACCCCCAAATATCTCCAGACACACTTAAGACAACCAAAGCCTCCTATAGATCCTCAACCCCGCAATGGTTTCCTAGTGATTCAATTTGCCCCAGGGCTGCTGAAGAACAGTTTTTCTTTTTCTTTTTCTTTTTTTTAACAGGAGTGGTGATGGCAGACATGACAGCCATAGATTTTTCTATATTGATGTTATGGACTATAAGAACCATATCTGCATTTTATGGGTTTCTATTTATTGTTCACTTGTGTTACCCAAGAGATAGCAGACTGCTCTGCACCTTGAACTTTGGAATCTATATCTAGATCAGTACCTTTAAGTTCATCTTTTCCCTATCCCTTTTCTTTCTCCTCACTCCCTCCCTTCCTCTCTCTCTCTCCCTTCTCTTCCTCCCCTTCCTCTCTCTCTTCCTCCATCTCCCTCTCTCCTTCTCCCCCTCCTCTCTCCCTCTCCCTCTCCTTTTCTTTCCTCTGCATTGAATTGTTTTCCTGTGGATGTACATATTTTATTTAACTAGTCTTCAATTGATGGACATTTAGGGTGTTTCCAATCTTTTGCTATTCTTTTTTTTTAATATTTTATTTTTTAAGTAATCTTTACACCCAAAGTGGGGCTTGAACTCAGCCCCATCAAAAGCCTCACGCTTCACCCACTAGGCCAGCCAGGTGCCCCCAATCTTTTGCTGTTTTTATCATGTTGGGATAAATAATCTTGTTCATATATTATTTGGCTTGTGTGTACGTCTTTCTTTAGAATAAATTACCCAATGACTAATTTTCAATTTGGACAGTTTTAAAACAATTTCAAAAAGTTTAAAGAAATTTTAAAAAGGTATCACAAGTGCGAGTAAGGAACAAAAGACCATAAAAATGACCGTGAAGAGTTGAAAAAGAAACACATCGAACATCTAGAAATATGTTTTGTTCTTTGTTTTTGTTTTTATTTAGGTAATCTCTACAGCCAACGTGGGGGGCTCGAACTTACAACCTCGAGATCAAGAGTCGCAAGCTCTTCTGACTGAGGTATCCAGGCGCCCCTAGAAATATGTTTTAAATGAAATTAAAAATTAAACAGGCAAGGGACGCCTGGCTGGCTCAGTCAGAAGAGCGTGGGACTCTTGATCTTGGGGTTGTAAGTTTGAGCCCCCCACGTTGGCTGTAGAGATTACTTGAAAATGAAATGCTAAAAAAAATTTAAAACAGGCCAGTTAAATAGCAGATTCGATAGAGCAGAAGGAAGTGATAAGATCAAACAGATCTTGACACTTGCTACACAATGGAAGGGACACTCAGAGCAGACAGGATCAACTCCTTCAAAGACTCATGCAGGGACAACAAATGATCCTAATGCGGGAGCAATGGAAAGGAAAAGATGAATACGTTTGACTCCATTCAAATTAAGGATTTCCTGTTATCCCAAGACACCACAAATAGAGTGAATGGGAGAAGATGCCTGCAACACAAATAAAATGAAGGATTGGCATCAGATACACAAATAATGCCTAAAAAGCAAAGAGGCAAACAAACTAAACCTAGGGAAAACTGATGATCAAATATTTCACAAAAAAGTGAACTCAAACAGTTACTAAATATATGAGTCATAGGGCACCTCATTAGTAATCAGGAAAATGCAAATTAAAATGCCAATGAGCTACTATGCACAGTGCGTCCAAAAGATTGCCAAAAATCAAACTAATAATGTCCAATGTTGGCATGGCTGTGGAAAAAATGGAAACTCTCATACACTGCTGGTGGGAATTCAATTGCCAGAATAACTTTGAAAAAACAATTTGGCAATGTCTAAAAAGACGCACAAATCCTGTGACCCACTCCTGGGGTGGTACACTGTTTGAAACAGCACAAAAGTGGAGAAGGGGAGGACAAAAGCCTGGAAACAACCCAGATGTCTACGGGCTTATTGAGAATGCATTTAAAAAACCATGATATACTCATATACTAGCAATGTACTCAGAAAATAAAATAATATGTAGCAATTGACTTTTGTAAATGAATTACAGCCACGCACTTCAATGTGGAAATGTGGATGGTGGACATATCTCACAACCGATGCACAGTCAAAACAAAAACAAAAACAAAAACAAAAAGGAGGTTGGAATTCGATTTCAGGCGGCCTAAGACATCCTGATGACTTCCTAGTGACCCCTAGTGACAACTAGGAGCCAGATGCCTGGCATGATTCCATTTCTATGAGGAAAGGCTAAAACAACATATTGTTTAGACATATATACCTATATGAGGATTCCTTTAAAAAGTAAGGAATCATGAACAGAAAATACAGGATAATGATTCTGGAGGAGAGGGCTGCTGTGCACAGGGGCACCCAGGGGTTTCTAACTACTGATCATGCTCTATTTCTTAAACTGAGTGGTGGGTAGACATGGGGGTTATTTTATCATTATTCGCTACATCATACATGTATGTTAACTATATTACGCCATATGTAAAATATTTAATAATTCTTAAATCCCCCATCCTTGACGCCGACAGCGCTGAAGAGTTGGAGGATGTTGTGCTCCAAGCGCCCTGTGCGCCACAACCCCTTAGCCCCTGGGGAACCACACACTCACCAGCAATCACAACCTCACACACACTCACATGGACTAGCAGGCGTTGAGATGTCACATGTGCAATGCAACACTGCCACATCCACACACAAGGAACCGCACACGTTCACACACACGGCTGCTCATGCAGTTAGGATCGCCAAGCTACCCAGATGTGTGGACACGCACCATCCTTAAAGACACAATGCAGCACAGAGACATCATGGCTCCTCTCCCCACAATGACACAGCTCCACAAAGAGACAGAGAAACAGCCTCATGAACACCCATACAAAATCCTAGTCACTCGGTCCAACGGAACCCAAATGGGATGTGCACATGGGAATACAAAAAGTATTCCCTCTCAAAAGATGAAATCTTTCTCCCCCCGCCTCTCTCTCTCTCTCTCTCTCTCTCTCTCTCTCTCTCCCTCCCTCTCTCTGTCTCACACACACATAGACACGCCCAAAGGTCAGTCATCACCATAGGATTCACCAACACACGGTGTCACTGAGACAAGTCACACGCAGGAACACCACCGGCATCACACACGATGCAGACTCAGACCCACAACCGCACCTCCGTATGGACGCTTGGAAGCGCTGACATCAAAGGACACACACTTACAGGGCCATCACGTTCTCACGCCCCTGTCATCGCATCTCGTGCACACAGACCGGTGCGCGCACTCCCTTCCCGAATGCGCGCTAGTCCCATGGACAGCGCACAGGCGACGGCGGGGCGAGGCCCGGCCTGCGCCAAGTGCCAAGGATGGGCTGGGCGCGGCTGCCAGGCGAGCCCCGCACACCGCCACCCACACAGCCAGAGACCGAGTCCGGCATGGCCTGGGCGCCGACTGGCGGCTGCACCCCAGGCCACCCTGACCGACCTCCCCGCACGTCCGGGAACAAGGGCAAGCGAAGATGAAGGGCCAGCAGCCGAGCGCAGACCCTTGCCCGCAGCACCCTTCTCCCCACCCCCACCCCGAACCCGACTGGTGTCCCACCTTTCCCGGCCGTGCGCAGAACGCAGGGGGAGGCCGAAGTAAGCCCAACAGCAGCAGCACCAAAAGGCCGACGCCCCCGGCCCGCGGCCCGCCGAGCAGTGGCGACCACGCCATGCTGCCCCAGCGAGCCGGGCTCCGGACGGGCGGACTGGCTGGCAAATGCGCAGCACCTGGGCTAGCGGGCAAGGCTGCGGTGCTCTGCGGCTGCGCACACCAGGGAACCCGGCCCTCCCCTGCCCACCCCCTCTGCCGCCACTCCACGCAGGCGCAGCTTGGGAGCACCAGCAGCCCCTCCATCCAGCCCATTGCCATGGAGATGCCCAAGGGGCAAGGTGGAAAGCTGGAGCCTGCGATGGCGGTTGCCATGGCAGTAGGAGGGCAGTTGCCGGGGCAACAGACCTTGCTGTCCCTTAGCAGACAGGCAAGAAAAATGGACTCAGTGGAGTGGAATGGGGGTCTGGTCCCCACCTCTCCCTCCCTGGGAGGAGATATATGACTTGTTCAGTGGATAAACAGTTAGTCGCTACTGTGGGCGAGGATAGATACATAGATACATAGATTTCACCCATATATTGCTCAAGAAAGGATTTCAAGTCACTTAAAATGATATATCAAAAGAAACAAAACTGGTAAAATTTGTGTATCCATTGGGCAAAAAATGTTGGGAAAGGAATGTTAGTAGTTATTTCGGGGTGAGGCAATAAATAATGGTTTGTCAGTTTCTCCTTCACACTTCTCTCTGCTGTCTGAAAAATGTTGCAATGGATATGTATTACTATTATAATTAGATAAAAAGATAAAGATTATTTTCATTTTGGAATTAAAACAAAGTATGCTAACACGGCATAAATTAAAAGTGAAGAAAAGAAAGACCCATTTATGTTGCTGTGAGTATATCTAATCCATTGATTCTGTCTCCATCTCTGCAGTATAACAATTTTACAATGAAAATCATTATACACATCCCTTTATGGACCTGAAGATGATATACCCAGCCACAGTGTGATGAACACATGTTTAAGGTGATTCCCATGATCCTTGCCTCCTGGTGTCCACAATCTTTTTCTCTTTCTTTAATGTTTAGTTAGTTTTGAGAGGGGGGAGGGACAGAGAGAGAGGGAGACAGATGATCCGAAGTAGGCTCCCCGCTGACAGCAGACAGCGGGGAGGGGGGCGGGGGGCTTGAGCTGAAGTCGGATGCTCAACTGACTGAGCCACCCAGGCGCCCTCTGGTGTCCACAATGTTGTGTAATCCCCTTCCCTTTGAAATTGTGCATAACCAAAGGTGACCAGATATATGGGCTTATGTGTACATAATTATGTTAGAAATGAGGTTGACACTGTTACGGATGGGAGAGTCTGCATTTGTGTGAATGGAGGTCTGGGTTCTTGGATTCCCCAGGAAAGACTCATGTGAGGATCCTTGCTCAAAGAAAGACAGCCAGAAGGAAGGTAGCAACCACAAAGCAGTTTATTAAGGACAATACACTGTCAAGAAGGGAGGGTGGGCAAGCCCAGAGGCAACAACTGCTCCAGGGCTAGGGGTGTCTTTTCTTTTTATGTTTGCAGAGGTTATGGGTCATAGCTTGGGTGGTCTCCAACTGAGGTTTTTTCCATTCATCTAAGGGACTCCTCTTACCAGTTGGGAGGGGAAGTTTTTGGCCCTACAAGGTTCTTGATGGAACTGTCACAGCCATCTTTCCCCAGGGAGGAGGGGCTGTTGGTGTGAGGGTTGAAACCATAATGCAAATATATTTTAATGGAGCTATAGGTTACCCTGGGGCAGAGGTTGAATAGAAAAGTGCATGTTCTGCACCTGAGGCTCTTGGTCTGTTAGCCCTGGGGTATTGGAAGCTGTAAGGCCAGGATGCTAAAAGCCACAAAGTCAGGGTGTTGTGCCCTCAGACTTCTTTTGAAGTTTATTTATTTATTTTGAGAGAGAGAGAGAGAGAGAGAGAGAGAGAGAGCGCGCACACAAGTGAGGGAGGAGAAGAGAGAAGGAGAGACAGAATCCCAGGCAGGCTCCACACCATCAGCACAGATCCTGATGCAGGGCTCAAACTCACACTGTCAGATCATGACCTCAGCTGAGATCTAGAATTGGACATTTACCTGACTGAGCCACCCAGGCACCCCTGCCCTCAGGCTTCTAATGTGTCACCTATTTATCACTGTCTTTGCCTCCAGCTGATGTCTAACTAACTGCCTACTCTATTGAAATGACCACGTTGTGAGGTGATTCCCACTCCCTTACTTCTAGGTAGCCTCTAGGAACTGAAGGTGGCCACCAGCTGACAGCCAGCAAGAAATCAAAGCCCCCAGTCCTTCAACTGCAAGGAACTGAATTCTGCCAATGACCTGAGTGGGCTTGAATCCTTCCCCAGTCAAGTCTCAGATGAGGCTGCAGCCCTTCCCAACACCTTCATTTCAGCTTTGTGAGACCCTAAGCAGAGATCCCAGTTAAGGAACTGTGAGCTAATGTCCTTGTAAGTATGTTGTGTTAAGGTGGGAAGTAACATATCATCAACAAACGAGAAATAGAAGAGAACTTCTTCAGCCTGATAAAGGACAAAACCCCACAGCTAACATCATACTTAAGAGTAAAAGGCTGAAAATTTTTCCTGCAGGTATCGGGATCAAGACAAGGATGTTGCAGGGGTGCCTGGCTGGCTCAGTTGGTAGAGCATGTGACTCTTGATCTCAGGATGATGAGTTCAAGCCCCACATTGGGCGTAGAGCTTACTTAAAATAAGAAAAAAGATGAGGATGTTCCCTCACCACTTCTACCACTTCTATTTGACATTGTACTGAAGGTTCTAGCCAGGGCACTTAGGCAAGAAAAAAAGGCATCCGTAGTGGAAAGGCAGAAGTGAAATTATTTCCATTTGCAAATGACATGATCTGATACGTGGATAATCTTAAAGAATCCACAATAAACCCATTAGAGTTAATGAATGAGACCAGAAAGGTTGTGGGATATAAGATCAATATTATAAAACTCAATTGTATTTCTATACACTAGCAATGAACAATCCAAAAACTGAAATTAAGAAAACAATTCCAGTTGCAATAGCATCCAAAAGAATAAAAACACTAGAAACAAATTTAACAAAATTAGTGCAAGACTGTACCCTGAAAACTACAAAAGCCATCTAACATAAGCTCAAATCCCATAATCGCTCACTTCCAACACCCCTTTTTCAGATACTCCACAGTTCCCCATGGTGTGTGGGCTCCCTCATTGCAGCAAGCCAATAAACCCAATTTGGTTTGACTGCAGCTGTGTTCTGATGGTCTTTGACTGATGTGCATTAACATAAATGAAGGAGGTTCAGCAGAAACCCTCACTTCCCTGCTCTGTGACCTTCAACTCAGTAATAGTGTTCCTATCTGCAACCCCTTGTGTCTCCAGCTAATTAAGTCACCTCCCGCCCATGCTTGGAAGGAAGTTCACAGTGACTTGAATCTAGACATTTCAGTGAGGCCCTCTGCATTGGGTTTATTTGTTTTGTTTGTTTTCCTAGGAATAAGGATCCCTGGGACTGTGGTTATCTGATCAGATATGTATTGTTACTTGGGAAAATTGTTTTGTAGCTTTCTACCACCTTTTCCTATGGTCTGTCTAATTGTGTATAGTAAATATATAAGTGTTCTATTTAGTTACATAGTTGATTGTTACTACACAACAAAAAGAAAAGTCTATAGGAAGACAAAAAAAAAAATGGCCCTGACACATTTATTCTCAAGCTGGCCCTGGGAGGTTAAGGAGCTCAGGTTTCCTCAGAGCAGCATCCTTTGGACAAACAAGGCTTGGATCACCATTAGAAAATCTTATGTGGAAGCAGTCTCAAATAGGTATCTGTTCACACATGTTCATAGCAGCATTATTCACAACAGCTAAAACATGGAAGCAACACAAATGTCCATCAGAGGATGAATGGATAAGCAAAATGTGATCTATACCTAAAATGGAATATTATTCAGCCTTTAAGAAAGGAAATTCTGGGCGCCTGGGTAGTTCAGTCAGTTGAGTGTCCACTTTCTGCTCAGGTCATGATCTCACAGTTCGTGAGTTCGAGCCCCACATCAGTCTCTGGGCTGACAGCTCAGAGCCGGGAGCCTACTTTGGATTCTGTGTCTCACTCTCTCTCTCGCCCTTCCCCCCACCCAAGCTCTGTCTCTGTTTCTCTCCCAAAAATAAACATTAAAATATTTTTTTCTAAAGAAAGGAGATTCTGACACACACTACAACATGGATAAACACTGAGGACATTATGCTAAGTGAGTGAGATAAGCCAGTCCCCAAAAGATGAATACTGTATGAGTCCACGTATATGAGGTACTTAGAATAGTCAAGATCACAGAGACAGAAAGTAGAATGGTGGGTTGTCAGGAAGAAGGGGAATAGGGAGTTAGTGTTCAATGAGTACAGAGTTTCCATTTTGTAAGATAAAAAAAGTTATGGAGATGGATGGTGGTGATAGTTGCACAATCTTATGAATGTATTTAATACTACTGAAATGTATACTTAAAAATGGTAAAGATGGTAGTTTGATGTTATGTGTATTTCACCACAATAAAACGAACAAAACTTACATGAATTTCTTCGTCAGTTTTGTCTTTGTGTCCCTGAGAATTGTTTTGTTTAGTTTCATCTGCCCAGAGTCAGGAGAGTTTTTATTCCTGGCCCATGATCAGTGACGATTGGCCTTTGGCCAAAATCTGGAGACACAGTTACACAAGCACCATCCTTATGGTGCATTGCAATTCTTGTGGGATCTCCTCAGTCTAAAACTGCCTCCTCCTGGCCACATACCTGCTTCCTTCATGTTTTCTCAGTGAAATGTCAACACCTATGTTTATCTCTCTAACTGGCATAATTTCACCAGGGAGATTTCAGAATTGCAGTAACCAAACTTTTGCTATGAAAAAGATAATTCATTTGATGGATACCTTAGAACCGAAAGGGCAGAAATCCATATGAAGAGATGGTTTGTTTCATTTATCTAAGAGAGAGATCATTTTGTTTAATAAAGGAGACGTCCTTCTCTTCATTTCTGTATTTGGGAATTACAAAGTGCTGACTTTCGAGGCACCTGGAAGGCTCAGTCAGTTAAACGTCCGACTCTTGATTTTGGCTCAGGGCATGATCTCATGGTTCGTGGGATTGAGCCCCACATCATGCTCTGTGCTGACAGTGTGAAGCCTGCTTGTGATTCTCTCTCTCCCTGTCTCTCTCTGCCCCTCCCCTGATCATGTGCACACACTCTGTCTCTCAAAATAAATAAATACATACATACATACATATTTTAAAATTCTTCTTTATTTTTTAAATGTTTATTTATTTTTGAGACATGGGGCTCAAACTCACAAACCATGAGATCATGCCCTGAGCCAAACTCACATGCTTAATTGACTGAACCACCCAGGTGCCCCTAAAAATTCCTCTTAAAAAAAAAGTGCTGACTTTTTAATAGTATGCCTCAGTGACATTGTCAAGGGCCTGATTTATTGTTTAAATCAGCTGTAATAACTCTCTTTGCAGTATGTTTATGTCAAATTGTATTTTCTTGCAGCCAAAAGTCTTCCCCTCTGCTTTCTGAGGGAACATGACTAGCTTTTTACAGTGTTCATTTCATGTTCATCTGAAGCCACTATGGGAACCCTTATCAAAATGGACAAACCAATGAAGGAAATTCTACATAGCTTGCCATTATTTGAGATAACCATAAGAAGACTGGAGGTTGGCAAACATACTTCATGATATTAGCCACAGTAGCAGAGAGAAATTGGCCTTGACACTGAACTAACATTGATGGGGTAAATTTAAGGGTCTTGCTGAGATGGTCCCCTTGAATGTCACACTTCCAATGAGACAATCATGGCAAAGAATGTAAAGGTAGGACATGGATAGGAACCAAAGACTTGAGGCCCCTTTGAACACCTCCAAAGTGGCTATGAGCACATTCTGGCTGTGATTTATCTTCCAGGTGAACTGACCCTTTCATCGCCAGGGAGCTTTTGCTGTAAGGGTAGGAATTATCACCCATAATCTTCAGAAAAAGTAGAGAGACCTAATAGAATTCTAAAAATAAAAGTGGGGCGCCTGGGTGGCTCAGTCAATGAAGCATGACTTTGGCTCAGGTCATGATCTCAAGATTTGTGAGTTTGAGCCCCGGATTGGGCTCTCAGCTGTCAGCACACAGCTTGCTTCGAATCTTCTGTCCCACTTTCTCTCTCTGCCCCTTCCCCGCAGGGGCCAGCTAGCTCAGTCAGTGGAGCATGTGATTCTTCATCTACGTTGGAGTTGTGAGTTCAACCCCTATGTTGGGTGTAGAGATGACTTAAAAATAACAAAAAAAAAATCTTTAAAAGTAGAAGCAACAGAAAACAAACTGATGGTTGTATGGTTGCCAGAGGGGAAGAGGATGGGCAAAAAGGGGTGGAGGGGAGAGGGACATACAGGCTGACAGTTATGGAATGAAAAAGTCATGGGGATGCAAGGCACAGCATAGGGAATATAGTCAATGGTACTGCAATGGCATTGTATGGTGGCAGGTGTTCAGCATAGCATAACATATGGAGATGTTGAATCACCATGAATCACTATGTACACCTGAAACTAATATAACATTGTGTGCCAACTATACTTCAAAAAAAAAAAAATCTGGGGCACCTGGGTGGCAGAGTCAGTTAAACATCTGACTCTTGATCTCAGCTCAGGTCACCATCTCACGGTTCCTGAGTTTGAGCCCTGGGTCGGGCTCTGTGCTGATAATGAGGAGTCTGTTGGGATTCTCTCTCTCCTCTTTCTCTCTGCCCCTCCCCTGTTCACGTTCTCTCTCTCTCTCAAAAATAAATAAACATTAAAGAAAAAACCTCTGTGTTTCTTTAAACAAAAAAAAAAGTAACAGGGTGAGAATAAAGGAGATCATCCTGAGAGATACTTTAGTTGGATACTAGAGGGCGTCATGGTACAATAATAGTCAAGATCCACAGTGGAATAAAAAGAAAAAAAGGAGTGCTGTAGAAATCAGAAAGTTAATCTTGTTTCATCACCTTGGGGACAAGCTCTGCACCTCTGCAGTCATCAGCTTCTGGAGAATTCCTAAGAATCCTGTTTAATGCCTATTAATATGTCTTTTTCAACAAGTTTGAGGGAGATTTGCCCTCTGATTATGCCAGCTTTGTTCTGGTGGATATTTTGAATTTTTTTTAAAGTAATCTCTACACCTAATGTGGGGCTCAAACTCACAACTTTGAGATCAAGAGTTGCATGCTCTTCCGACTGAGCCAGCCACACGCCCCTACATGGATTTAAAAAAAAAATTTTTTTCCATTTATTTATTTTTGAGAAACAGAGTGAGACAAAGTGTGAGTGGGGGAGGGGCAGGCAGAGAGGGAGACACAGAATCTGAAGCAGGCTCCAGGCTCTGAGCTGTCAACACAGAGCCTGAAGCGGGGCTTGAACCCACAAACTGTGAGATCATGACCTGAGCTGAAGTCGGACGCTCAACGGACTGAGCCACCCAGGCGCCCCCCTACATGGATATTTTGTAAATGCAGCTCGAACCTGTTAGGGAGACATCTGGAGGCATCAAATGAATTTCTAGTGGTATGAAGTTAAATTGGCCTGTAATAGGGTAGAATCCAGAATTCCAAGTAAAATTACAAAACACATGGGCTGGTCTGTTATTAACTCAGAAATAATTAACAAGAGATGGTCCCCAGAGGGGATAGATAGATCTTATTGCCATCAGTTTTGAGGGGTTACAGAGAGGGAGGGAGGCAAACCATAAGAGATTCTTAAATACTGAGAACAAACTGAGGGTTGATGGGGGGTGGGGGAGAGCGGAAAGTGGGTGATGGGCATTGAGGAAGGCACCTGTTGGGATGAGCACTGTCAAACAAATTTATTTGACAATAAATTATATTTAATTAAAAAAAAGAAGCGTGTTGACTTTTTACATTTTTAAAAACTTCTTTTAAAAATAAAATTTTTTGAGAGAGAGTGGAGGAGGGGTAGAGAGAGAGAGGGAGAGAGAGAGAGAATCCCAAACAGGTTCCTCACTGTCAGTGCAGAGCCTGGCCCCGGGCTCTTGGTTGTTTTCTCAGACCATGGCTACTACTCTGAATGTGATTTCTCTCTCAGGCACACACACTCATCCACCTGACAAAAATTTCATAGCTATTGTGGTTTTTTTTTTTTGATGTTTATTTTTGAAAGAGAGAGACAGAATGCAAGCAGGAGAGGGGCAGAGAGGGAGGGAGACACAGAATCCAAAGCAGGCTCCAGGCTCTGAGCTGTCAGCACAGAGCCGGATGCGGGGCTCGAACTCACAAACTGCGAGATCATGACCTGAGCTGAAGTCCGACGCCCAACAGACTGAGCCTCCCAGGCGCTCCATTCATAGCTATTGTTTTAAATATCTCCAAAGTGGGGCACCCGGGTGGCTCAGTCGGTTTAGGATGCAACTTTGGCCTGGGTCATGTTCTCACAGTCTGTGAGTTCAAGTCCCGTGTTGGGCTCTGGGCTGACAGCCCAGAGCCTGGAGCCTGCTTCAGATTCTGAGTCTCCCTCTCTCTCTCTGCCCCTCCCCTGCTGATGCTGTCTCTGTCTGTCTCTTAAAAATAAGTAAGCATTAAAGAAATTAAAATACCTCTGAAGGTAGATTTCTTTCTTATAGGTCCCTTCTGGTACTAACATTTCCCTCAAAAAACTAATCTCAACCCCTGGTCCTGTAAAAATTGGACATTGACTTCACAGAATGCTTCTGCTGAGGTCATTATAACCCTATCAGCAAGACCTAGACCATCAGGAATGGGAACTAGCCTTGGGACATTTTGTTGTTTTCAGAGACTCCAGCCTGTTGGGCTGCTATGTTTAACTCCACTCAAGCAATCTTTTCCTCTTGGGGCGCCTGCATGGCTCAGTTGGTTAAGCATCTTGACTTGATTTTGGCTCGGGTCATGATCTCAAATTCTAGTGAGACTAAAAGTAAAAGTCTCTGGGCGCCTGGGTGGCGCAGTCGGTTAAGCGTCCGACTTCAGCCAGGTCACGATCTCGCGGTCCGGGAGTTCGAGCCCCGCGTCAGGCTCTGGGTTGATGGCTCAGAGCCTGGAGCCAGTTTCCGATTCTGTGTCTCCCTCTCTCTCTGCCCTTCCCCCGTTCATGCTCTGTCTCTCTCTGTCCCAAAAATAAATAAACGTTGAAAAAAAATTAAAAAAAAAAAAAAAAGTAAAAGTCTCTGGGGCGCCTGGGCGGCTCAGTCGGTTAAGTATCTGACTTGGGCTCAGGTCATGATCTCACAGTTCGTGAGCTTGAGCCCCACATCGGTTGAGCCCCGTTTCTCTCTCCCTCTTTGTTTCTCTGCCCCTCGTGGGATTCTCTCTCGCTCTCTTCCGCTCCCTCTGTCTCTGCCCCTGGCTCACTTGCGCCCTCTCTCTCTCAAAAGAAAAGAAAAAGCCGCCTGGCTCCTTAGAGACCAGCTGGACTTTGGGACATGTTTCCATGGCTTGAGTTTGGTCATCTAGGCCCCTGTCTCCCAAGGTTTATTGTGAAGACTAATCATTATCTTGTTTCTGGTAACTGCTTGTGCATTTGGCGTATGTATCCTGTCCAGAGTGTTAAATGGCAACTGTGCAGCCCTTGTCACCTCAGGGGATCCGACACAAACACATCTAACACAAATCCAAATCCTGTAATGTCTTTCCTAACACCCTTAACTGAGATGCTCATGGTTCCCCATGGTGTGTGTATTCTCCCTTGTTGCAATGAGCTAATACACCCAGCTTTGTTTAATCATTGGTGTGCTCCTGGTGGTCTTTGGCTGAAGTCTAATAACATTATTTACTTAAAAAATCCAAGAGAATCATCTAAAAAAACTTCTAGACCTAATAAGAAAAGTAAGGTGACCAGAAATAAGATCAAATGTGAAACTGAATAGCCTTCCCTTATAGACATTAAAACATTTTTCAATGTAATAGAAAAGGACATTGTTCCTCATGATAAGAAAATCCATCAACTTCCTGGGAATGCCTTGAGCGAGAAAAGTAAGAACTCTACACATTTTTACAGAAGAAAAAAAAATGGTCTGAAAGAATGGAAAGAGGTATCATGTTCCAGGCATGAAGAATCAACACTGGAGAAATGGATCCCCGAATTAATCTATATATTCAATTTAACACCAGTAGAATCCCTTTTCATCTCCTAAATCATGAAATATTTTCAAATGGACAATAATCTGCAGAAGATATTGATACAATGGATGCCTGGGAACTCTCATCATTTTCTCATTTGCCTCAATTTTTTTTCTTTAAGAAACAAAATATTTTGGGGCACCTGGCTCAGTTGATTAAGCGTCCAACTCCTGATTTCGGGTCAGGTCATGATCTCACGGTTTATGAGATCTGCACTGACAGCAAGGAGCCTGCTTGGGATTCTCTCTCTGCCCCTCCCCTGTTTGCTCTCTCTCTCAAAATAAATAAGTAAACTTAAAAAGAAACAAACAAAATATTTCTGCTCCAGCTGAAACCTGTCCCTCCACCCAATTCTATCCTCCCCTCATCCTCTGAGGTAAGTGCAATTCTGAGTTTATTACAGATCATTTCCTTGCATCTTTTTATTCTTTTATTATATAATTAGGGATCCATGAACTGCATGTATTGTTTGCATGTGTTTAAAACAAATATCATACTCTACATAGCAGTCTTTGACTTTCCTTCTTCTGTCTCATACTGTAAGCTTGAGAATGATCCATGTTGATACACATCTCTAGTTCGAATTTAACTCTTTAGTGAGATATACATACATAAAAGTCAATGTTAGAAGAGTCCAATCTGATGAATTTTTTTTTTTTTGAGAGAGAGAGAGAGAGAGCACGCATGCAAGAGAGAGCAGGGTAGGGGCTCCTGGGTAGCTCAGTCAGTTGAGTGTCCGACTTTGGCTCAGGTCATGATCTCATGGTTTGTGGGTTCAAGCCCTGCGTTGGGCTCTGTGCTGACAGCTCAGAGCCTGGAACCTGCTTTGCATTTTGTGTCTCCCTCTCTCTCTGTCTGTTCCTCCTCTGCTCACACTCTCTCACTCAAAAATAAATAAACATTAAAAAATTTAAAAAAAAAGAGAGAGAGGAAGAGAGAGAATCCCAAGCAGTCTCTTCAGTCAGCGCAGAGCCTGACTCGGGGCTTGAGCACACAAAACCGTGAGATCGTGACATGAGCCAAGATCACGAGTCAGAGGCTTAACTGACTGAGCCACCCAGGTGCCCCATGAATGTTCTTAAACTGAATGCACATGATCATCTAAGATGACTGTGTGAATGCCCAAGATTGCTGCCAACTTCATCTCCACGGAGTCACTGAGATTACTGAGATTATTACTTTAACAAAGGGAGTTCAGAAATTGTTACGATGGCCTGTGAAAACCTTCAAATGACACCTGTCATGACTGATAATTATGTGTTGGAAATTAGGATGCAAAACACATGTCGGAAACTCTAAGTGCTATAAATAAGGATATAAATAAATGCCAGCTTTGCCACTTTCAAGTCAGTGTGACCATGGGTGAGTTGCTTTACCTCTTCGTGCGTTCGGTTTCTCCCTATGTATAATGAGGGTAACAAAAGGAAGGTTTCTCTGTCCCCTCAGAAGGGATTGTTGGCCCATCCTTCCTCTTCCACATGTTCGCAGGTAATCTGATGACACTGCAGATTCTTCTAGAGGTGGCTCCCATTGTCCGCTGCGGAGGTTGGCCCCAAATGGGCTCCTTGACACCATCTGAGCTTTGCTCTCTAAAGGTGTATCCGCAGGGGAAGCTGCCCTCCCACCCACTTCGATGACGTGGGGTGCTGGGAGCTGGGGCTGGTAGAGCTGCCCTGCCCAGTCAGGCCCTGTTCTCTGATTGCCACTAAGAAAACAAAGCAGGGGCACCTGAATGGCACAGTCGATTAAGCGTCTGACTTTGGCTCAGGTCATGATCTCGAGGTTCATGAGTTCAAGCCCCGCGATTGGGCTCTATGCTGGTGGTACAGAGCCTGCTTCGGAGTCTCTCTCTCCCCCTCTGCCCCTTCCTCACTTGTACTCTCTCTCTCTCTCAAAATAAATAAGTAAACTTAAAAAAAAAAGAAAACAAAGGAAATAAGAACACTCAGACCAGCACCCCCAGACGCAGGATAAGGTGTATGTGTCCAACTCTCATCTCTCTTGCTTTCTCTCTGCCTTTCTCTGCTCTTTCTCTCACTGCTTTGTTTTGTTCTCTCTGTGCCCATTTTCAACCCCTGCCCCCTGCACTGACTCTCCTAATCTTTATGTCTATCTCCCCACTTACACTCTTTTCCCATCGTTTTCACTTGTCATACTGTTTTTTCTTTCTTGATATCTCTCTCTGTATCTCTGTCTCTCTTTTGATGTCTCTGTAAATTCTGCCTTCTCTTTGTCTCACTGCCTTTCTCTGTGTCTGTCCTTTTCTATTTTCTTTGGGTCTAATTTCCCCATGTCTGTCTCCCCATCCTCTCAGGGTCTCTGCCTTAGACAGTGATTCCTTACCCCACTGTCATGGCTGGACCCCCTCGTACTTCCCTGATTCTGTCCATCTTTCTAACCCTTCTTGTCCACCAAATATTTCCCCCCACCGCCTGCCCCATGCACATCAGTGGGTGGCAAAACCAGGGGCCACAGGGAGTGTGGGAGCCACCAGCCAGGGATGGTGGCAGAGAAATGGGGGAGGAGGGCTGAGAGGCAGCTGAAAGCATATGGAGGGTGACTTGGGGCTAAGGGGGTGGGCGTGGGGGGATCAGGATAAGAAGATAGGAAGGAAGAACTTGAGGCATGAAATCCTCGTTGGAAGCAGATGGGATTAGAGATGAGAGTGAGAGACAGCCAGAGGGAGGAAAGGGTACCTTTCTGCTTCTCTGAGGCCCCTCAGCCAGAGGGTTATGGGAGGGGGACCTGATAGCCCTTCAGCGCAGCTCACAACTACAACGGCTGCCTCACCTTTCCTGCGGTTCCCTCCATCTAGTGCTGACGGTCTTCCCACATCCCTACCTGCATTTCTGACCCTCACATAGCATCTTACAGTTTGTCTCTGCCTTTTCTCCTCTCTTTTCCCATATCTTCTGTATGTCCCTCTCTGCCTCCATCTTTTTCTACCTCTCCATTGGTGTCTGTCTCCCTACGTGTATGTCTCTAAGCTTCTATTTCTCTCTGTTCATCTCTCCATCTGTTTGTCTGCCTCTCACCTTCTCCACCTATTGCCTTTTCTTGGTCTCTGTAGTCCCTCCCGATGGAAACCGCCCAGGATCTGAACCCATATTCCCTTCTCTGGGAAAGAGAAGCTGTCTGTGGGCCCGGACCCGACCTGGCCGTTGCCCCGTGGCCAGCTCCAGCTCCGGAGACCTGGGTGACTCTGGGCGCCCCGGGACCAGCTAGGAGTCCAGGGGCTCCGTGGATGCCAGGCCCCCATAGAGGCCTGATACCGCCCAGAGCCACTCTCACCCAAAGCCCTGAGCCTCGGTTGCTAAGCCCGGTCCTCCGCTACGAAAGACAGCACTGGCCTGGCCCCCGCAGCCAGCGGCCCAAGGAGCCAGAGCAGAAAGGCCTGAAGGTTGCCACAAACTGTGCTGAGGTCCCGCAAATCCAGCTGCCTTCCAGGTCCAGAGACAGTGAACAGAGTCCCGGGGTTGGGAGAGGAGGGCAGAGCGCCTGGGAGTTTGGAAGAACCTGAAGGGGAGGGATCTTAAGGAGGGGTGGGGCCTCAAGGTGGGAAGAGGTTCAGTCTAGAGGTTGAAGAACCTGCAGGTGTAAGGTGCCTATAGCAGCGGAACCCACTTGGAGGGAACCAAGGAGATACAGTAGGGACGGGGCCTCAGAGGAGCCAGAGCTGATACATAAGGCAGGTAGGTCCTGCACGAGCCTTAGAGGACAGGGATGAAAGATAAGGAGCCAGGGCCTGGAGGGACAGGTCTGTGGATACCACGGCCACATGAGTGGGGTGGACGGGAAAGGCTGGGAGGTGTTAGTGGGGCAGTATTTGATAGGGGCTGGATGGGGTCTGGTAATACGAGGCAGGGGGGTGGCACCTGGTGGTGAAGGAAGAAGGGTCTTGCATGGAAGTGGCAAGACCAAAGAGGCCCAGAAAGGACCACAGCCTGGGATACCCTGGGCCTGATGGGCACCTGGGCCGTAAAGGTTGTGTGTGCCACTGCTGCTGATATGCCTGCTCGTGCAGCTTTGAGTTTGAGGCCAGGGCCCTGCGAGGGCTGTGTGCATAGTGCTGGTGGTCCACCCTCACCTTGCTTCCCGGGAGGTCTTCAGCCTGGTGGCTGCAAAATGTCTGCCACTGAGGCACTCAAGCAGGCAGTGTTGCTGTTCTGCTACCATTGAGGCCTTGAAGCCACTGGGAGGTCAGGGACTCTGTACTTTCGCCCCAAGGAAGCAATTTTGGATAAGAACATAACCTCTTTTTAATGGCTTGCACAGAAAAGACCGTTCTTAGGTCTCCCATGAGGCCATTGGTACCCCAGTGGTGACGATATTTGTCTCGTATGTAGGGGTCTGCATGGAAGAAACAGTGTTTGGGGCTAAAGTCCATCCAGAAAAATCTCTTTCCCATAACCACCCCCCACCCCAATATGAAAACTTTCTGGTTATTTTATGGTTGCCCTTAAAAAAATTACAGGGGCACTGGGTGGCTCAGTCGGATAAGTTTCTGACTTTGGCCCAGGTCATGATCTCACAGTTCGTGAGCTGGAGCCCCACATCAGGCTCTGTGCTGACAGCTCAGAGCCTGGAGCCTGCTTCAGATTCTGTGTGTCCTCTTTGTTCCTCCCCCACTCACACTCTGTCTCTCTCTCTCTCAAAAATAAACATTAAAAAAATTACAAAACATACCATCATGGAGCACAAGTATCTCTGTGATACAGAAGAGACTGACACAGGGCATCTTCCTCAAGAAAGCTGGGTCTCTCGGACACCTACTTTCATCCCAGGTTCACAGGCCACACAGAGGGAGACTACCTTCATAAATGGGTTGACTGGTATCCAGAAAGCCAGAATTTATTGTGAGGCCAGATTTTCCAGCCTTGGCAATGGGGGCATGGGAAGGAGGGGCCAGGGTATTGGTGTGCATGTGAGGGTAAGGGGTACAAGATGCAGTACTATACCCCGCCCCCCAGCAATCCTTCTGTTCACTCACTTCTTTCCCAAGCCTATTGCCCTGTTTGCTTATGATTCATCACCAGGCCCCCACATACCCTTATTCATGTACCTATTCATATCTTGATTCATTCACCCTCCTGCTCATTCATCCCACAAATATTTAGTAGAGCGCCACTCTCTGTGGGATTCCAAATCCTACAGCTTCTGAGTCCCTGAAGAGGGCTCTGTCCCTTGTCCTTAAGGAGGGGCTCCCATGGGTGACCCAAGGAATACATACACAGGCATTTCAAAACTGGCTTTAAATACTCATCAGGGCGCCACGAAAAGGGGATGGGGTGAGAACTTGTTACATGTGGGTATGGGGTTGGGGTGCCCTGAGAGAGAAGGGGACCCATCCGTCAGGGCAGCTGGGGTGCCCCACCCCCACCCTGGGACAAGGAAGCAGAGTAGAAGCCCTCTCTGGAGGGTCCCAGGGCCAACTGGGAGCCAGCCCTCCCTTCGAGGTAGATCATCTGGGAGGGAACGGAGGAGGGGCTCCCATGGTGGTGATGAGAGGCAGTCACTTCCTCAGTGGTACTGCTGATAGCTGGGATAGCCTGGGGCTGGGGTACCCTCCTTAGGGGGCAGCTGGCTGGGGTCCTCCAGGAACGGGGGTGCTGGAGAGGATAGAATCAGGTAAGAGTGAGAAGCAGTGCACAGGCAGAGCAGAGCATTCTGCCCCTCTCCCTGATCAGCATGCACCAGGTACTCACCATTGCGGAACTGCTGGGCAGTGTAGCGAGTGAGGAGGATGCCAACACCCTCTATGAGGGCCAGCAGGATGCCCCCCATCATTGCTGAGCCCACCATGGCCAATGGGCCACCTGGGAGAGTGAAGAGGCAGGGAGAAAAAGGTGAGGGCAGGCGGAACAGGGCGGAAGGGGCTGGGGCCGGGGGCCAGGGCACTCACTGCGGGCAGCCAGCACAGCCCCAGTCAGTGCTCCACTGGTGATGGAGTTCCAGGGATCTTCCTTGCCCCGCAGCCGCACCAGGCCACAGTCGATGGTGGAGAACAGGCCCCCCCACACGGCAAAGCTACCTGCAGGGAGACCAAGGCCTGATTAATGTTCCTGAGGAATCCCAAGAATCCACAGCACAGGGTCTGGGGACCTCCAAGGCCTGAATGCTCTGGCAATGAAAGGGGAGAAAAACCCAAACACAAAGACAGATGAGTAAACTCCTACAGGATATTCCCCCTCTGCCATCATGACTGCTCCTTCTTCAAGTGACCCCTAATCGTCAGCAACATTCCCTTTTACATTTGTAGGGGTCTAAAGTGTTTGGAAGCAAATTTTTCTTCTCTATGACTTTTAAGAAAACCACTTTGATCTTCCTAACCATCACACAGAGTTGGGAATTCTGATCTTGGTTTAAGGGAGAAGAAAACAGGTTAGGAAAGCCAGTTAATATGATAGTTAAAGGCCTTACTATGTGCCAGGACCTGTTCTAGGCACAGCACGTTATTTGACTTCTGAAGTCTTAAATTCGTTCATATTATTCAAGTGCTTAGCAGAGCAACCGGCACCCAGCAAGTACTACGTAAACTACAGAAATTATGAAACAACTTAGGTGGTTATTGCTATCATCATCCCCATGTTACAGATGAGGTTTGGAGAGGTTAAGCCATGAGCCCAAAGTCATACATCAGGGAAAATCCAGGGACTGGATTTAAACTCCAGAATTCACATTCTCACCCCCTCCAAAACATCACTGACCCAGAAATCCCCAGGTAGAGTTGGGGCTGGAATCTGTACTCCAAATTTGCAGTCTAGACCCAAAGGAGCAACCACCCCCAACTTGGCATCACATCTCTTATGTCTCTCCAAGCCTCTCACCTCCAATCTGGGGGGCTCGGATCCTCACAGCGTTGACACTACCTCTCAATCGGTGCCGTATTCCCTGGGAAAAGTGAGGAGTTGGGGAGTCAGAATAGGGATGAGGTCCCTGGCACACAGGGTTTCTAGCTTTTAAGAGAGGGAGAGTGATGGATTAGGGGTATCAGGAGTAGAGATGTGGAGAAGTGGCCAAGAACTAGGAGGCTGGGGAGCACTCTAATATGGGTGTCCTCAGACCAGCGCTGGGAAGTTCTCATTTGTTCAATGATTACTAGCACCTGTGTGCCAGGCACCATGCTGTATGCAGGGATAGTGAATGAGACAGACCTTAGCCCCTGCCCCCTCAGAACTCACGTTATAGTGGGAGACAGATCCCTAGCAGAGGTACAGATAAACAAGATGCTTTAGACAGCAATACATACTCTAGAGGAAAGAGGATCAAGAAATATGATAGGGGTGCCTGGGTGGCTCAGTTGGTTGAGCACCCGACTTCAGTTCAGGTCATGATTTCATGGTTTGTGCGTTCGAGCCCCGCGTCAGGATCTGTGCTGACAGCTCAGAGCCTGGAGCCTGCTTCGGACTCTGACTCCCTCTTTCTCTGCCCCTCCCCAGCTTGCACTCTGTCTCTCTCTCTCAAAAATAAATAAAACATTAAAATTTTTTTAAAAAAAGGAGATACGATGACAACTGAGGGGTTAGGAAAGGACTCCAAAGGAGGGGGCATTTGTGCTGAGGTTTTGAGGATGAGAACAGGAAACTTGGGCAAGGATCCAGGAAAGAGTCCCAGGAGTTGAGGGGAGGGATAGGACTAGATATGTAAATTGCAGGGACCTAGGCAAATGGATGGCCTTTAAAGCCATGAAATTTGAGAAGATCTTGGGAGAGGGTGGTCAGAGAACGAGAGAGAACTGATTAGGTTAAATTAAAAGCATTTTCAGGGTGCCTGGCTGGCTTGGTCAGTAGAGCACGCAGTGCTGGATCTGAGGGTGGGTCATGAGTTCGAGCCCCATGCTGGGCATTAAGCCTACTTAAAATGAATGAATGAATGAATGAATGAATGAATGAATGAATGAATAAATAAAAGCATTTTCTTAACTTTAAGGCTGTCCTTCTGCCAGTTAAACTGCTGTCACTTCCCCGTACAGGTTTCTGACCCAGAATTCGCCTCTGGGTAAAATCTTTCTGGCTTTGCACAGTTAGGATTTGGTAATGATCGTTTTGACAGTGCAGCATTTCTACAGAGGAGCTCCAGTTGGGTTGCGGGGAGAAGGGGTGGTGTTGAGGGATATGGGGCCCTGTCTGCAGTTCTCCCCAAATCGCATATCCTGGAGCCAGGCAGGGCACACAGTAGGTGAGCAGGCACCATAACGAGTTAAGTGCATACGACTGGCAGCTCCAAGCAGTTTTCAGAGCAATATCGCGTGTGGACAGGGAAGGACCCCCTGCACCACCCACGGAAGGCCACAACTCACGACAGGGGCGTTGCGGAAGCCCTTGATGGCCTGGAAAACTCCGCCGCCGATGACGCCCATAGTGAAGGCTCCACCGCAATCGTCCACAATTCGCCATGGGCTGCAAGCCAGAAGGGGAAGATGGGGTTAAGTGAGCCCCTCGACCCCCGCCAGGTCACATGGACTCTTTCCAACTGGGAGAAACCAAGTCACCCGAATGAGAAGCAGCACTTCAGATAATGAGATTATTTTCCCCCTCATTTATGCAAGAAATGGTGCAAAAGGGGAAAAGTATTAGTCTTTGCCCTGTCCGCACCTCCCCCTATAGCCAACTAAGGAATCTGCCAACTGCTTTACTACCATCAAAAGATTAAGTGAACTCATACAAGCAGAGTGGGCGCGTGTAAATCAGCGTTACGTGTTAATTTGCTAATGTTATTAAAGCGGGAAATGGTCTCACCCCCGTCTCCGACAATGAGCACGTCCAACCAAACCCCGCCTCCTTCCCTCCTTTTTTTAACCGGCTGCAGCTGGTAAAAACCAAGAGCGGACCGTGGGGAGGATCCAGCTTGCCCACAATAGGCTCACCCAGACCCCGCCCCCAACAACTTAAGAGACGGGGGAAAAGCCACGCGTGGCAACCCTGGGGATTTCCGCTCGACACCGCGCCACCCCTCGGCCGGAATGGACTCGGCCCGCGTGTCTCTTTTAGTTAACAAAGAGGGACTGGGGAGATACGGAGTCGAGGGAAACGTGGAGTGGTTGGTCCTGCACGGCATCTTCTCCAGGCACATGCCTGTGGCTCCTCTTAACGGAGCCCGCGTGGGAGGAACGAAACTGGGGGAGCGGAAGGATACCACAAACGTCTCAGAGTCTCCCCAGCTGGGATGTGGCGCGGTGGGGCCAGCACCTCTCCCGCCCGCCTCCCCCAGCTGGCCGTGGCGCCGCGGCAACAGTCCCGAGGCCTGTGCCCATCGCCGTACCAAGGCTCCCGAGCGTACTCCTCCATGGCGCCGGCGTCTGGCCGCGCAGTCTGGCTAACACCTGGCCCGGCCACGCCCCCACTGTAAACGCACACAGGCGCCCGAGCTTGCCACCTATTCCAAGACAGCGATTGGGTCGCTTTGCCGCTCGTCACGACAGGGTCACACTGTCATTGGCCACCCAGGTTTGCGTCATCTGCACTGCAACCCGAGCGTCGTCCAGTTACTCCAAGGCTCGGGGAGAGACGAGCTCGTTCTGTGCTTTGGGAGAAGGCAGTCGTATGGCCCTGGCGGTCTTAGTGGCGACAAGAGAGAGGCGGCCGGTCTGACAGCCTTCCGCTACTCGCGTGACTGTATTGGTAATGTCGGGGTGGGCGTATTTTTTGGAGCTGGAGGAAGTGCTGCGCTTTGCTCCCCCATCCCCAGCGCTTTGGTTCCTCCTACCCAGCAGTCTTTGGGGGAAGTTGGGTGAGCCCATTTCTAGGGCGCTGGTGAACCGAGCTTGGCCCCTTCGGCGGTGGGCGGAGCCTGGGCCCGGGAGAGCTATACTGGGTCCTGGAACACCCAGCCTGGAGGGAAGGGTTGGTGAGTTTTGGTGGCATTGCCACCTATCTTCCATCTTTTAGCACGTAGATTCCGTCCACCCAGCTATTGGTGCAGGTGGGCGTGAGCACATGCCGGGAGGAGGCGCTTGGTTTTAGGATTTGGATTTGAATCCTCATTTGAGCTGTTTTTTGGTTGTTGTTGTTGTTGTTTTTTTTTTTGCCTGCATGTCCGTCCATCCTAGGTCCATCTGCTATCCGCTATGCCGCTGCCTGTTGCACTGCAGACCCGACTGGCCAAGAGAGGCATCCTTAAACATCTGGAGCCTGGTGAGCGAACTAAGAGCAGATGGGCCTACCATGTGCCAGGCTTGACAGGCACTTTGTTGTTGATACTTCCACTTGATACCTAGCATGGGCCTACCGCGAACCAATCAGTAGGGTGGCAGGCATTTCACTGATAACAATATGGGTTCCTGGTGTCCATTCCTATTTCATCCTTAATACTGGCACCTAATGGCACGTGCAGTCCATCAAAAAATCCGTGGAAGTGATTACAAAGTATGTAACGCTAAGGGCAGCTGACAAGGGTAATAGGATAATAAGATACTGATACTTTGTTCTTTATCTTACTGGTTGATACCACTATCTCAGACCTATTGTGGCGCTAGTAGTGATCTATACCTTATTGGTCACCATATCAGTAGCTGACCTGTATTTGGGGCCTAAGTGTTTGGTATACACATTATGGTTAACAGTATAAAATAATGATAGGAACTATCATTTACACGCTTACTCTGCTGCTGCTAATGTTTACACCTCATTGTCAATAATAGTAAAAGCTGACATTTGTTTTGGGCTGCAGTGTGCTACGCACTGGAAAGTACATCTTCTTTTCATCTTACTGATAAATGACATCTGTCACCAGCGAATGTGTGCCAGGCATAGATCTTGTGGTTAACAATACTGATAATGATCATTGATCATCTATTTTAAGCCTATTGAGTACCAAGTCTTGTGCTGATGGTATATATATCTTACTAGTAATACTGATGCTTACAGCTGACATCTTTGGGCCTATTGTGTGACAGGCAGTATGCTGTTGCTGACATATACGTTTCATCGTTAGTTATATCCACATACTGAGCTGACAACCTACACCTTTTTTTATTTTACTGATAGTGACAACTGTTGGCAGGCCTACTGTGTGTCAGGCCTAGGAACTGAATGGATTCAGAGCAGTGTTTGGACAGATCCCTTGCTATCCAGACCTGCTACTCAATATACAGAGTCCGAGGGGCGCCTGGGTGGCTTTGTCAGTTGGGTGTCTGACTTCAGCTCAGGTCATGATCTCATGGCCTGTGAGTTCGAGCCCCGCGTCAGGCTCTGTGCTGACACCTCAGAACCTGGAGCCTGCTTCAGATTCTGTGTCTCCCTCTCTCTCTTCCCTTCCCCTGCTCATGCGCTCTCATTCTTTCTCTCTCTCTAAGAATAAACACTAAAAACATTTTTAAAAAAGGATTAAAAAAATACACACACACACATACACACAGGGTCCGAAACTCTGTATTTGCCAAGCTTGGGAGCTGAATAGATTTGGACTATTTTCAGCTAAACCCCTTACTTTGCAAGCTCATTTTACCCAAATAGATTTGGATAGCATGGTGTCACGTGCTTCCTGAACTCAGGAACTGGAGGATACATTTGTTTTGATGAATCCCTATCTAAACTCTGAAACCAGATAGGTTTGGGTGACAGTATCAAATTTCAAATCTTATCTGAAGCCAGAAACAAAGGATTTAGGTAAACTTTTTTGCAAATCTTCAGATTTGGAATGTGAGTGACATCTGCCACAGCAGGTGAGATGCGGAACACACACGTGTGTGTGCACACACACACATGGTCCATGTGAATCTGAGTGTCTCACCAGGCTCTGACTGTAGGATGAGAATCCCTCTGGCCCTTACTGCTTTTTCTGTCCTGCCAGAACCAGAGGAAGAGATCATTGCTGAGGACTACGATGATGATCCTGTGGATTATGAGGCCACCCGCTTGGAGGGTCTGCCACCAAGCTGGTACAAGGTGTTTGACCCTTCCTGGTGAGCCTGGGGGACTCGTGGGGGGGGTGCTGACTTCTGACTTCACCCTTCCTGTGCTGTCCCTGGCCTTGGGGTAAATGGGGAACACAGGGAAGAGGTTTGGGGGTCCTCCCTCCGGGGTCCTGACATGGGGCAGGTCTAGGCAGAGATCGGGGAAGACAAGAGTCGAGGCTACAAGGAGAGGACATCTGTGCTCACTCCTTCCCTCCCTCTTTCCCTCCCCTCCTTCTCTCCTTCCTTCCTTCCCACTGCCCTGTAGTGGGCTCCCTTACTACTGGAACGTGGACACAGACCTCGTGTCCTGGCTCTCCCCACATGACCCCAACTCGGTCGTTACCAAATCTGCCAAGAAGCTCAGGAGCACTAATGCAGGTGAGTTGATAGATCCAAGGGTGCCTCACATGCTTCTGCAGCTCTCACAGAGGGGTCAGGTAAATGATTGTGGATCAAGAAGGGGCAGGTGAGGCAGGCAGGCCCAACCCCCGGCAGGGGAGGTTGTTGAAGGCAAAGGCTGCTGGGTCCCGAGTCATTTCAAGGATTTTGTGTCCCCAGACACTGAGGAGAAGTTGGATCGGGGCCACGAAAAACCAGAGCGGGGCCACGAAAAACCAGAGCGGGGCCACGAAAAACCAGAGCGGGGCCACGAAAAACCAGAGCGGGGCCACGAGAAGTCTGACAGAGATCGAGAGCGTGGTTATGACAAGGTGGAAAGAGAGAGAGAGCGCGACAGGGATCGGGATCGTGACCGCGGGTATGACAAAGTAGACCGGGAAGAGAGCAAAGAACGGCGCCATCATCGCCGAGAGGAGCTGGCTCCCTACCCCAAGAGCAAGAAAGGTAAGCAGAGCAGCAGGACCAGGAGTCGGGGAAGGCAAGTGAGGCACCACAGGTGAGCCACGTAAAGGAAGTCCTCACTTTGCTCATGCGACTGCCTGAACCTGGGTCCTGCGCCAAGGTGCTGCCATGGCAGCCATATGCTCCATTCCTTCCTGGGATGAGGGAGCTTGGTGATCAGGTGCTCCTTCTGCCTCCACTGAAGATCTCACTCTTTCACCTATTTCCACAGTGGCGAGCCGGAAGGATGAAGAGTTAGACCCCATGGACCCCAGCTCATACTCGGATGCACCTCGGTAAGTGACAACGCCTCATGAGCCTTCCTTCTCTTTCCTCGTGACTTACTTGTGTCGATGACCATTCCTTTTCTCCTGTCTCCTTTCCCCATTTTTCAGTTGTTGGGAGTTGGGGAGAGTGCCTACCACAACCCACATTCCCAACCGCTGACCCATATTCCCTAACCCTTGTCACCCCCAGGGGCACATGGTCAACAGGACTCCCCAAGCGGAATGAGGCCAAGACGGGTGCAGACACAACAGCAGCTGGGCCCCTCTTCCAGCAGCGCCCCTACCCGTCACCAGGGGCTGTGCTCCGGGCCAATGCTGAGGCCTCCCGAACCAAGCAGCAGGACTGAGCCTCCCCGCCACCCTACCACCCCGGGGATTTTTAATAAAGGCTTTTCAATGGATTGTGACCATGAGACCTGAGTGCTTCCTTCCCATGCACTTTTGAGGCTTCCCAACCCAAACTGGCAAGATGCAAAACACATTTTATTTGTAAAAACTCACCTAAGAAAGTGCGGGAGTGGCAGGGATAGGGGGGTGGGGATGGGGCCGGAGGCAGGGGTGGGTTCCTTCCGTGCCCTCATTACCAGAGTTTGGCCGTGTTAGCCTTGCGTGGGGGTGGGGGGTGGGGCCATGGAGGGTTCAGTGTCTACCTCCCCCCACCGCTAATACTGATCAGAGTTTGGTCCTGGCTGGGCCAGGGCAAGAAGGGAGAACGAGGCCAGCGTCTTCAATCCCAGCAGCTACGAACCCTTCACCTTGGTGAGCAACCTGTGGTGGGAACGGGGAGGAAAGAAAAACACAGAGAGCTGGGGTGGGCTGGCAGGCCGGTGTCCTGAGCAAGCGAGGGTGACAGTTGTGAGACTGGTAGTTCCTGGGGTTAGTAATAGAGCCCCCGCAGAGTCCCCTGGGTCAGAAAGCTACACGTGGACTAAATAAATACAACATCTTTATTTGGCATTGGGTATCCTGACATTGTTCATTACAGTTCCTTAGAAAACAACCAAAAAATCAGAACAAATTAATCAAAAATAAAGATCCAATGACCCTATTTACACATAGCAAAGACAGCCCAGGCATCTCCCACGCGTGCATGTGCGCACGCAAATGCACGCACGCACGTGCACACACATCCTGGGAGACAGTTAAGGGGTTAATAAGCTTTGAGGAGTGCAGGGGCAGGTTCCACATTCCAGCCATTTTTAAGACACCCTTGGCCCTGTTACAAAGTAAGGGTGCCTCATACAGCCAGTGCGTATCAAGAGTGTGGTTGGCAGCTTAATTTTCCCTCTCAGAAAATAACCCTGCGTCCAGCAACTGACAGTGTCTTAGGTTCAGTGAGATTCAGTCACCCCAGTGACCTCGCCTGCCTGCTTTTCCCACACCCTGGATCATTAATTACCCGATTACACCACAAATTCCCAAACCTGTAAAAAACCGATGGCCCCCTGCTGCACCCTCCCCTGGACCAGGCAAAAAATCTCAGCTCCTACCCCTTCCTCCCCGGGGTGCTCACAACAGGCCCATTTTTCAAGGGTTTCCTGTCAGGAAAGCTGCCCCAAGGCCACACACAAAAAAAGACTGAGCGGCTAACACCATCCATTGTGGTTGTGAGGGAGGCAAGAAGGCCTCAAGCCATGGGACGCTGAGCCCCACAGATCAGCATCTGTCACTAAAGAGCTGTAGGATTTTTGTCCAATTTGTCCTTACAAAGGTGGAGGGATTGCTGGGAGGGACTCTCCCAGTCATGGAAGACAAGACGCCTCTGGCTAAGGGCAGGCAGACAAAAACAGGCCTTGAATGACAATACTGCCAACCTGGTCCCCAAGGGGTTAACTTGGGGCAGAGGAGGCAGCTCTTAAGAACCCCCTCCAGGGGAGGGGGAGGTCAGTCTACAAGGAAGGGTTCATGTGATACCCTGCCCAGTTCTACGCCCCTCCAGAAGTCTCCATGACCCGGGAGAAAAGACTCGTCCAACCCCAGAGGAGCCAGGCCCAGTGGCGACTCAGGTCCTGCAGATGCCCAACACCCTCCACCCGGTCCCCCTCCCTGTCTCCCCCCACCACCACCAGCCCTCACTTCACCAGCACTGACTTTGGCAGAAAGGGCTCCGTGCTGAGGTCTCCACGATGGGAAGACAGCTTCGGTGGCGGCGGCTGCCCTGGAGGCTGCTGGTGAGTGCAGGGCCCGGAGGTGGAAGTGGAGGCAGAGGTGGAAGCTATGGCTTTGGCTGCACCTCGGGGAAGGCTGTAGAGGTAGACGGCACCGATGACCAGCCCAGCGCCAAGGGCAAACAACGGGTCCACATGGAAGCCAAAAAGGCGGATGGAGGCAACAGTGGACAGCACGATGGACAGGGAGGTGGCAAAGCCCTTGAGGATGTTGTCGGCGTACTTGACGACAACAGCCACCAGCAGCCCGCCAAAGGCCTGGTTGAGCACCACGCCCCAGACAGCAGGTGTGTACCCGAAAAAGAAGCCACGGCGGGCCACGGCAGTGCCCTCAGCCCACCAGAGCCCCACCAGGCCCAGGGCTGTGCCGAAGAGGCCCAGCTGCAGGTTGCGCAGCCACACCGAGCCTGAGCTGCCCTTGAGGATCTTCTCGAAGTAGACACCTGCGAATCCCGAGGACAGACACGAGGCCACTACAGCTGCTAGGCCCGCCCCAGGGTTCTGATCCAGCGGCCGAGGGCCCCCACCACCGGCTTGCTGTGCCTGGACGATGGCGACGCCAGTGAAGAGGAGCAGCAGGGAGGCCCACTGTAGCCGGGAAAGGCTGCGGTTCAGCATGAGCACGGAGAACAGTGCTGTGGTCAGGATCTTCAGCTGGTACGTCACCTGCGAGCAGTATGTGGAAGGCACTAAGGGGTGTTCCCAACCCCTGACACGTGCACAATGGAGGGACGGGGTGGGACAGACAACAATAAAAATATCCAGCCACTGGCCACTGACTGGCATGCAGCATGACATGCCTCCCAGAAAGTCCACAGCTGTGGAAGTCCCGGGCCACACCCAGGTCGACATCCCAACCCCATTTTCTGGCTGTGTGATGAGGAACAAAGCACTTGCCCTGTCTTGGCCCAGACATGATCTATAAAACACAGCTGTTGTATGTGAACCACTTCCCACGGTAGGTAAAGAATGGGCAACAGGCTCTTTGACGAGGGCGTTCATGATAAATATGTGCTGAAACAAACAAATCCACCACAATGACATCAGCAAACGTTTTGTGTGCCAGTGTGGGTCTAAGTACTTTGCATGAATCCATTCACTTAATGCTCATGTATGAAGTGGGCACTATCGTAACGTCCAACAGAAAGAGGAGAAAACTAATTAAGGCACAGAGAGGTTAAGTGATTTGCCCAAGATCACACAGCTGGAAAGTAGCAGAGCTGGCATTTGAACCCAGGCAGCCTGGCCCCAGAATCCAGGCTCTTCAACCATTTTCCAAGGCCGAAAGCTCACCTATTGCCAACCAAGGGCACTTCCTAGGCATCATTTCTTTTAGCTGTCCCAGCCTCCTGGCGAGGCAGCATTCCCATTCTCAGTTCTCACAGATGAAGAAACTGAGGTTGAGGGAGAGCCAAGGCCATTTCAAAGGTGACACGGCTCCTGCTCTCTGCAGCCCTCCCTTGCCAGCAGCACACATCCCCCACCCTGGCCAGTTCATCCGAGGCCATGCTGGGCATGGGGCTCACCTGGAAAGTGGCAGCTGGCAGGTTGGAGATGGCAACATACTGGAGGTTATTCTGCAAGGTGTAGATGAGAGACGGCACTGCGAGCTTGAGTGTGTCCACATACTGCACCAGGACAGCCTCGTGGAGGAAGAGAGCCAGGTGCTTCACGTTACCTGGGTGGGGTGAAACACAGCCCCTTTGAGCACTGACTACACCAAAGAAGAAGATCCTCTGAGGGCTAGGACTGGGCCTGGGCCTGTGTCTCCCAGCCCCCTGCTGACTCCCTGAGGGCCATTATGAGGTCTGTGTTATCAGTTTCCTGACAGTACAACCATGTCCCTAGCGGGTGTCTCAGGTACCAGTTTGATGGACACAAAACAATCATCCTTAACACTGCGCCTGAGAATCAGAGACCGTATTCACTCAGCTTACAGCCTACCTCTGTGGCAGAGTCCCATTCAGGGCAATCTCAGTAAATGTCTGTACAAGGAAATAATGAGCATGAACTAGCTTGTGAAGCAGAAACCTTAGGAGTATGAAAGCAAGACTGTTTACCAGAGGGGAAGTTTTAGACTCGACTTTTACACTTATCCTAGCTCCTCACTGGCTGGCGAACTGCCTGAGGGCAGGGGCCACCTCCCAGTTAGACACTTCTGTCAGCCCCACACACAATCATGTGGTTGCCCTTGCGGCAGGGAAGAGTGGAAGCTTGACTATTAAGCAGAAAGTCTGTTTGGGATCTGCTCCCACCAATACATGAGAACACCTTCCTGTGTCATAAGGCCTTTGCAAAGCTCACCCCATTTTTTTTCAGTTCATCTTTAAAAAAATAAAAGATTTTAGGGGTGCCTGGGTGGCTCAGTTGGGTGCCTTCAGCCAAAGGGTCCAACTTCAGCTCAAGTCATGTTCTCATGGCTCGTGGGTTTGAGCCCTGCGTCGGGCTCTGTGCTGACAGCTCAGAGCCTGGAGCCTGCTTCGGATTCTGTGTCTCCACCTCTCTCTGCCCCTCCCCCACTTGCAGTCTGTCTCTCTCTCAAAAATAAACATTAAAAAAATTTTTTTGGGGGGCGCCTGGGTGGCGCAGTCGGTTAGGCGTCCGACTTCAGCCAGGTCACGATCTCGCGGTCCGGGAGTTCGAGCCCCGCGTCAGGCTCTGGGCTGATGGCTCGGAGCCTGGAGCCTGTTTCCGATTCCGTGTCTCCCTCTCTCTCTGCCCCTCCCCCGTTCATGCTCTGTCTCTCTCTGTCCCCAAAATAAATAAAAAACGTTGAAAAAAAAATTTTTTTTAAATACCAGCCCTATGAGGGCAAGATGCAGACTGCATTGCTAATGCATCCACCTCCACAGCTGGAGCAGGGCCTGCTGCAGTGAGCACTTGAACTGTCTCAGAGTCAATCAAAAACAGAGCAGATGGCCTGGCAGGGCATTATGTTAAGGGAAAGAAGTTAGACCAAGAAAGAGAAATACTGTATGATTTCATTTATTCGTGGAATGTAAAAAAACAAACAAACAAAAAAACAGACAACAAAAACAGCCTCAGGGAACTGGTGGTTGTCAGGGCAATGGCGGGGAGGATGGGCGGAATAGGTGAAGGGGATTAAGAGGTACAAACTCCCAGCTATAAAATAAATAGGTCACGGGATGAAAAGTACAGCATAAGGAATGTAGTCAATAATATTGTAACAACATTGTATGGTGACAGATGGTAACTACACTTACCACAGTGAACACCGTGTAATATACAGAATTGTTGAATCACTATGTTGTACACCTGAAACTAATAGAATATTACAGTTGCCCCTTGAGCAACCAACAGGAGGTTGGGGCACCAACCTCGTGCAGTCAAAAATCCATGTATAGAGGGGCCTGGATGGCTGTCTGTTGGGCATACAACTTCGGCTCAGGTCATGATCTCACAGTTCCTGGGTTCGAGCTCTGTGTCTGCCTCTGTGCTGACAGCTCAGAGTCTGGGGCCTGCTTCAGATTCTGTCTCCCTTTCTCTCTGCCCCTCCCACTTGTGCTCTCTCTCTCTCTCTCAAAAAAAAAAACATTAAATGTTTTTTAAATCCACGTATAACTTTTGATTTCCCCCAAACTTAACTCCAATAGCCTACTGTTGACTGGAAGCCTTATCGATAACATAGTCAATTGATACGTATTTTGTATGTTAATATGTATTATATGCTGTATTCTTACAATAAAGTAAGCTAGAAAAAAAAATAATAAGGAAGATGCATTTTCAATACTGTAGTGTATTTATAAGAAAAAAACTTGGGGCACCTAGGTGGTTCAGTCGGTTAAGCATCTGACTTCGGCTCAGGTCAAGTTCTCATGGTTCCTGAGTCCCGCCCGCATTTAGCTCTGTGCTGACAGCACGGAGCCTGCTTGGGATTCTCTCTCCCTCCTTCCACCCCTCCCCAACTCGTGTGCTCTGTTTCTCTCTCTCAAAATAAATAAATAAACTTAATTTTAAAAATATACTGAGGGCAGAGCTAGATCATACATCTATATCCTTTACACACGCAAGGCCTTTATAGAGAAATGATTGGTAACGTTTTAAAGGAGGGCTTTAAATTAGTAGATAAATCCACCTTACAGGAAATACAGAGGATAAAAGAACATGTTAAATGATACACAGGGAGGCAGCCAGCAAAATCCAGGCCACCCAAAATCTACAAGACATACAACCTGCTCTCTTCAACAAATTAACTGCATATCAAAAAGAGCTGGAGGGGAGCCCTGAGGTTGACAGACCTAGAAGCCATCAACCAACTACAAGATACTGACCATATATAAACCTGAGACAAATTCTTAAGACCTGTTAGGATATTTGAGAAACCATTATAAATGTGAACACTTGACTGGATATGTGATTATTTTATTAACTTTAAAAATTATTGATTTTCTGGTGTATGATTTTTAGATATCACAGTAATTTTTTTAATGTACAAAAATATTTATTCAGGACTGTAAGGGGGGATTTACTGCAAAATAATACTTACTTCATGTGTGACATACTGTAGTATAATAAGGCAGGGGGTGGGTACGTGGGCAGACATGTAGACTGGCAGTGAGTGGATAATCACTGATGCTGTTTAATGGTAGAGTGGTCATGGGTTGATAATTGATGAATCTGGGTGATGGGTACATGGACATTTTATTACTACCTCGGATTTTGTGTATGTTTAACATTATCCATAATGTAAAGTTAAAGGGAAATAACTGAATCACTATGTAATGGTCACCTGATACCTTATGGGCACAGATGGTCTCACTCCTACAGTCCACACAGGCCAGCTCCCAGGGGATTAGGGATATAAAAGTGTGGGTGCAGCTACTCATACCTGGAGGGACAAGGCAGCTTAGCTACACATATATATTCTCCAGGCAATTTCACGGACACAGTGATACTCCTCCAGCAAACCCGAAACTCCCCCAGCAAACCCTCCATGTGGGGATGGGTACACACCCACACAGTCCCACCCGCCAACTCCAGTGCAGCACCCCCTTTCTGGTTCATACCCCTCTTCTGTGCGAAGAGCAGCAGCAGGCAGGTGAGACCTTTGAGCACTTCGGCCATGACCACAGCAGTGGTGGCAAAGAAGCGGTCCCCAGGCAGTGTGCGGGCATAACGGATGCTGAGGATGAGGGAGGCATTCTGGACCACCAGCACAGCTAGGGATATGTATTTGAGGCGCCGGTGAGCTGTGGGGAATGGAATGAGCGAGGGGGAAGAAGGGATCAGAAGCTGCTGGGGCACAGCCACACCACCACCTTCCCCCTCACTCCTTTCTCAACCAGGATCTTCCTAGCCACTTGCCACTTCCTCCCTCTGCCTCCTTCTCCTAACCCAATGAGGGTATGACTCCCATATACTTCTACTGCCTCAACAGGCAGGAAGGGCCACAAAGGGAGAAATGGGCCTCACCCTGTCCAGCCCATACTTGGAATCCTTGGTGACGTATCAGGAAATGGCTGGGGCAGGTTCTGGACACACTCTGGCCCCCTCTCCTCCTCTTCTGTGTGAGAAGCAACTCACGCCCAGACAGAATACCAACTACATTCTCAACATTTGAGTGCTGACTGTCTGCCTATCACTGGGCTAAAGGATTTTATATGCATTACCTCAACAGACCTCTATATTGCTCTGATCTCTGAACGAGCTACAAGGATTCCATTCTATGGATGAGCAAACCAAAGACTTATATGAAATGATGCTTCTATTTAATGAGAGGCTGTCCTATGTAAAGAATGATACCTCAATACAGGGATCACTGTATAAGGCATGTCCACCCCCTAGTAACAGTCTTTCTCCCATCTAAAATATCATTTCATCCCCTTCAACTATGAATGGTCTCTCCAACTCCTACCTTATATGACCACCAGAGTCCACCTGACCCAGAATGGTTTCATAAACATAAGAAATAATTCCTCCACAGTCCCTAGGATTGAACCCCATATAATAAATGGTTATTGCACCAAGAATGGTCTGGTTCCCTCTAGACATAAAGAAATATTTTTCTATACTCCACATGGTCCAGTCATCCTCCAACCACCGCACCACCCCTACCTCCAGCCAAGGAATCATTCCTGTTCTACTCACACTCATAACGAACTCTCCCCGCTATAAAGAAGGGCCCTGCACCCTTAGAAAGTCTTTTCTCTGCCATATAAGGAAGGACCCTCCCACTCCAACCTGCAATAAACTCTACCTCCACTAGGAAGGGCCCCCCCGCAATGGTCCTCTCCCCTTATGACAGACATACCAATCCTCAAAATGGACCCTCTTAAGTTGTGTAAGGAAGGACCCGCCCCACCCTAACTCACAATAGCCCCTATCCCTTTATAAGGAAGAAATCACCACTCTCAGAATAGCTTTTCTCTTCTATAAGGAAGAACTTCCCCACCCTCAGAATGCTCTCTCCCTTCTATAAGGACGGACCCCACCCCCCCCCCCCACACACACTCAGAATGGTCTTAATGATCTTAGCCTCCACCAAAGGGAATAACCCCCCAGGCTCAGAATGATTTCTGCTCTCCATATGCGGAAGGAACCCTCCATCACCTTCAGAATGGTCTCTTCCCCGCCTTCCAACACACTCACGACAGTCCGTTCCGTCCTCCATCCCCCACCCCCCCCCAACACACATAGGTCGGTCCATATGGGATGCTCCCTCTAGCTTCAGTGAGGAACCTTCCTGACCCCCCAGCGATCTCGACTCTCGCCCCGCCGCCCCTGCTCGGTCACAACCTATCTCACCCGCACTCGCTGTCCCAGGCTCCAACGCCCCCGCGGAGACCGCCCCAGGTCCTGCCGCCGCGGTGGAACCGCCAGACCCAACCGCTGCCATGTTGGCATCTGCCTGGTCCATCCCCTCGGCAACAGCAGGCCACTTCCGTGTCCCTCACTTCCGCTTCCGGGCCTCTTGGGTGGAGCTGGGACAAGCGAGGGGCTGGCCGGAGCCGGGGGTTTCCTCGTCCGCTCCCGAACAGTGAATCTAAGACCGCGGCCTTGGGATTTCCAGATTTAGTCGGGAACAGGGGGCTGGCTCAGTCTCTTGATGGCTCTACAGAGCCTCATTGGCTTATTCCCGTTACCAGACCCGCCCTCATCTTCATTGATCCTGCTTTCCAGATCACCCGCCCATCCTATGTCCTCGTCTCATTGGTTCAGCTGACCCTCTTCTATCTCGGCTCTTTATTGGCACCTTCTACAAGAGGATACCGCCCTTTCCGCATCAAAACTCCTGGGTCCTTTCTGGTTGGACTGAAGTTCCCCTTTCCCCCACCTCCAGCGAGGTCCCGCTTCCTGGAGAGCCCGCGGGCATCTGGGAGGAAAATGAGACTGAGGGGGCGGGGTGGGTGTGCGTCAAGTTTCATCAAGCAGATGAAAGCAGAGCGGTAGAGGCCACACAAGTGACAGGGCATAGGAGAATTGAGACTGGAGGATAAATGAGCCCCTATTGAGGGTGCGAAGGAGACCTGTAAGCCAGCAGGTGAGGCGGTGTTCAGGTTAGCTTTTGAAAGAGGGGGGAGGGGGCGCACCTGGGTGGCTCAGTCAGTTAAACCAAGCGTCCCACTTCGGCTCAGGTCATGATCTATCTCATGGCTCCTGAGTTCGGGCCCCGCGTCAGCTGGGGAGCCTAGAGCCTGCTTCAGATTCTGTGTCTCCCTCTCTCTCTCAAAAAAGAAAAAAAAAAAAAGAGGGGCAAGAGAGGGTTCAGCTGAGGTCAGGACAAGTGAAACCAAGACAGAACAGGGCAGGTATGTCAAAAAGTGAGGACTGAGGGGCGCCTGGGTGCCTCAGTCAGTTAAGCGTTGGGCTTTGGCTCAGGTCACGATCTCCAGGTTCGTGAATTTGTGCCCCGCAACTGGCTCTGTGTTGACAGCCTGGAGCCTGCTTCAGATTCTGTGTCTCCCTCTCTGAACTCTACCCGTTTGCACACTTTGTCTCTCTCAAAAATAAACAATTTAAAAAAATTAAAAAAATAGAAGTGAGGAATGAGAGAGGAGAGGGATGAACAAGTTAAGACTGCAAGGGAGACATGAGAATGTAGGGGCAAAACATGTGACTTACACCCTGAATGTTACAAGGAAACAAGGAAAGGCTGGGAAGGTTTTTGTCTGTGCCCAACCCTGGCCCCTCCCTCATCAGTGCCCTGAAAGGCATTTTCTCTTGTGGGAGGATTTTATCTCCTCCCCTGGGGGTGAGGAAAGCAGTTTTCTCTGCCTGAGCAAGCCCATTTTTGATTCGGGAAGTGTCCCAAACATCTTCAGTGTCTGTGGTATCTCTAATGGAGCCCTTCTGCACATGCTGGGAGCTATATAAGAGCTGAAGAGGGGGAAATCAAGTTTTTCTTTGTGGTCCTGCTTAAATGAACCCTAAAGGAGCTTTAGGATGGTACCACAAGGCTAAGAATCCCCAAGAGCTGAGGAGAGCTCCAGCCCACCTCCCTCTTGGCTCAGCATACAGATGCTCCATAATTGCCTCACTGTATCTACAAATGGCCAGTCGCTTCTGATTCTATAACATTTATTAAGTAGTGGGTTTCCTTGCTGCACCTACAGTGGCCAGTCGCTTCTGATTCTATAACATTTATTAAATAGTGGGTTTCCACACATGGCTTTTTAAATAATCCAGGCAGGGGGAGAAGGAAAAGGAGGACACAGTTGGAGTTCCCCTCCCACCAATACATAAGTATTTACATTTCAGCAACTGGACAATCCTGGCTCAGAAGGAGGCAGCAAGAATCCGAAAAAGATGGAGGGGGGGGGGCCCAGGAGAACAAACAAGACTTATTTCCCCCACCCCATCCCCCAAAAAACTATCCACCCCATCCTAGCGGACTCTGGTGGTGTCCATCTTCCATTCCTTCCCCAAATCATGGAAGAAGGGTTCTCCTCACCAGAATAAGAGCACTTGGGATAACAGAGTAGGGTCCCCTCACCAAAAAAAAAAAATAATAATAATAATAATAAAATAAAATAATAATAAAAAAAATTTTTTTAAAGTCCTGGAATAACAATAGGGCATTACCTCCCCCAGAATTAACAACCCTGGGCTGAGGTAGGCAAGCAGCTTGACTGAATATAGACCCTGGGCTAGGGGAAAGGGTCCTTTTGCTAAAATAAGAGCTGCTGGGGCATTGGAAGGAAAGCACCCTTGCCCAAGTGAGAGCATTTAAACTAAGTGTGTGTGGTGGTAGCAGGAGGTGCCAGTGTAGGGGTTACAGCTTATCAGAATAAGAGTCCTGGGGCTCAGAATGGAAGTAACTTCAAACCAAATAAACATCCTTAGCAAAATGAGAAATATGGAAGTCCCCCCCTCCAGAATAAGAGACCGTAAGTTCTGGGAGGAAGGCTCCTTAGCAGGATTGGGATGGGGACTGGGCAGACTTGGCTTATGTCTCCTGATCCCTGATCCCCAATCTCTGACCCTAGTAACACTGGATTTTTACTGACCTGTATAACCAGGTCAACAGATGTCCATCTATCCCTGTGGCATGCCATGGGACGGGTATTTAAACTAGTGGGGGCCTGGCCAGGACTAGGGCAGCAGGGACCAGGCCAAAGGGGTGGGACCCCCAGTGGGGGCATTGAGGGATGCATCCTCAGCTGGTGTCTGCATCCAGGGATCCAGCAGTATCTCCTCCAGTGAGGGTCGGGCAGAGGGTTTGGGGGCCAGGCACCGGCGGATTAGGGCACAGCAGTCTGCAGATCAGAAGTACACAGAAGATTAGCAGTCAGTTGGGGGCACTAGTCCCTGGGAAGGATGCAGTCCACTGGGATGGGACCAGTGAAGGCCTCACCTGGGGAGACATGGGCAGGGAAGTGGAGCTCAGCCTCCAGAATCTCCTGGTCCCTCTCAAAGGGAATGTCCCCACACACCATGTCATAGAGGAGGATGCCCAGTGACCAGACAGTGGCTGGGAGCGCGTGGTACTGGTGACGAGAGATCCACTCTGGGGGGCTGTACACCCTTGTTCCTGCACACAAGCCAGAGATTAGACCACTCTCTGATAATGCCCTTCCCCCACCTCACCCTCCCCAGGAAGTGTGGTCCCCTCACGAGAATTAAGAGAACTCAGTACACGAGCAGGGTTCCCTCACCAGAATAGGAGCTCTTTAAAAATAACAGCAGAGTCTCATCATTAGAAAAAGGTAATAGCAGAGTGCCTTCAACAGAACAAAAGCACTTAAAAGTAACAGTAGGATCCCTTTACCAGATAGAAAAGGAATATTCAGGATAACACAATCCCCTTACCAGAATAAGAACCCTGAACAAGGTCTAGGCATTGTCAGAAGATGGACTTTATCAGAGGACAAGGCTTGAGCATTGCCAGTATTAAAGATCAAGAACCTTACAAAGGTGCAATACAGATCAAGGATTACAGGACACCCCAGCACTAGGGGCCAATGATCAAGAGACCACAAAGATAAAAGGTAAAAAATCCCCCCACTGAGATTTAGGGAAGACTTACCATCAAAATCAGTATAGGGTTCATCATGAAGTAGGGCACCGGAACCAAAATCAATGAGTTTGGCACAGCCCCGGCGAAGGTCCATCAAGATGTTCTCATCCTTGATGTCACGATGGACAACTCCACGAGCATGGCAATGCCGAACAGCTGCCACTACCTGGGCAAAGAGGCAGCGGCTTCGGCCTTCACCTAATGGGCCCTGCTCTGTGATGTAGTCAAAGAGATCCTGGGCAGGCAAAGGTCGCTCGAGGACCAGCATGAAGCCTTCTGGTGTTTCAAACCAGTCAAGCAGGCGGATCACACCAGGGTGCCCACCACCTGCACCCACCTTCCATAGCAGTGCCACTTCCAGTGGGCATGTGACTGAGTCTGACTGTGAGGGGAAGAGGAGAAAAGAGAGAACACAGATGTCAGGGCAGCAGCTGTGAGGCGGACTTCTTGCCTGAACTTAATTCATAGCCCCTCAGCCTCCTGACTTTGTGGTCTTCAGCAACCCACTTCCCTCCCTGAGCCTCAGTTCCCTAGCCTTAAGGGCCACTGCAAAGGTGGTTTGAGCCAAAATCCTATGAACATCTGGCTCAGTAACTATTTGAATAAATGAAAGTGGTTCTTAAAAAAAAAAAAGCCTTCTGCAGAAGGAGCAACTGATGAACACTACTATGTAATAGGGTATCTTTTGTTCACTGGCATCTCAGAAAAGATTACAACAGTACCTTACATACAGTAGATGCTCAATAAATAGCTGAAAGTACTCTATAGCATAGAGTCTAACACAGAGTTAGCACTCAATAAATACTATTATTGTGTAATAGTTGTAATGTTTTGTTCACTGACATAGCTCAAACACTAGAACAGGGTCTGGTAACAGGGCAGGGCTTAATACATGTTTGTTAAACAGGTAAAAGCAATTAGTAGAAAGGACCTAGCACAAAATTAGCTCTCAAAAAATGTAATATCTTGCCAAATGCCTAAAACTGTGCCTGGCACATAGTAGGTGCTCAATATACATTTGTTAAATAGCTGAAGCTGATTAAGTACAAAGGAACAAAGTAAGAACTCAACATCATGTGATGTTTTGTCACTGACACCAAACATCTACAGAACTGTGTTGCAAGTACTCAGTGGGACTTGGAACACAGTAAGCTTTGATGATGAAGCAAAACCTGAGACATACAGTCAGTGCTCAATAAAAGGCATAAATGCTAGGCCATAAAAGCTGCCCCACGCTAGAAGCCCAACGCGGGCACAAGGGCTGCCAGAAGCAGCCTCCCAGCCTGAGGTGGGGCCCTCTCCCGGCCAGTCCACTGACTTGCACAGCCGCAGACAGGTTTTCTCACGGTGGTGAAAATTCCGCTACTGCGCAGGCGCACCTTCTCCCTCCGGGTCCCACAACCTGCGCGGGCGCACTCTCCCCTAGAGTCCGCCAGGGGGCGCCCGCACTCCTACAACTAGCCCAGACCCGCCCAGTTGTCCGTTAGCTTTCTAACGGCCGGAGTGAAGCAGCCACTGTCACCATGACAACCAGTGACCTCTGCCCCTCTTTCTCCACCAGCATGCCCCGCGGGCAGCCCCCGAGGCAATGTTCGGAGGGAGAAGGAGAAAGGCGGTTTGGAGGGGAGAATCCAAGGCCAGGGGGGTAGCTGGGGTGAGAACTGTTTGGAGGTGTGGATGTCACCACAGGGGAGTAAACACGGGCTGGTAAGAGTGTTCTCACCATTACAGGGCCCAGGAAATCATACAAGCCCTAGAAAGGCAAGGGGGTGAGTCCCTCGCCAGGGCCCATCGTCAGAGATGGCGTCGCCAGGTCAGGCAGGACTCCAAAGATACTCACCAAGGGGGACCAGCCCAACACACGATTCCGGGGGATCACTTTGATGGCCACCTGGAGAAGGGGGCTGAGGTGAGGGGACCAGCAGACGACCCCCAGGTCCCTCCTAGTCATGACCCTCACCCCAGTCTTTCTGGTCCCAACCTCGCCACGCCACAACCCAAAATGAGCTGGAGCTTCTCCCCTGCTCTCCAAGTCCCCAGAACCAAGTTCACCTCTCCCATCATCCTTAGCCCTGGGTTCTCCCTTCTCAGGCTTCAGGCCCCTCGCTCCAGCTCCTCAGCTCTGAATTTCCTAATACCCCAAGCCCTCGATCTTTCCATCCAGCTCCAAGACACCCCAACTCTCTACCGGGGTCCTGGTCCTCAGGACTCCACGCTGGACATCTGCCCTCAAAATCCCCCAAATCTCAGCTCTGAGTCTCCACCTTCCCACACAGATACATATCCTCTGGATCCCAGGATCTAGAGTCCTCACGACCTCCCAGTCTTCAGTCTCACCCCCCTGGACTTCCAGAATCTCTGCCCTGAAACCCCCCTCCCCCCACATACCCACCTGGATAGCCACACACACAAACAAGCGCGCGCACGTGCGCGCGCTCGGGCACCCCCACCAACCTGGATCCTGGTCCTCAGGACCCTACCACGCACACATTGTTGGCTCATCCCCTGGTCAGTCAGCATCCCAGCCCCGGACTCCGGGTCCCCGAGACTCCCTCCCCCGCCGCGCACACACACGCGCACACGCACACCCCTGACCCTCCCAGGACCCTGGTAGTGGATACCTGGAGTCGGTCTGTGACGCGATGTCCTGCGAAGACGGTACCAAAGCCCCCCTTACCAAGGAGAGGGCCAAGTCGGTACTCGGCCTCGAACGCTTCCCGATCCTTGCCTCCTACGCAGGCGGGGGCGAGGAAGTCAGGGTGGCTGCGTGCTGAGCCCGGCTGCGACCCTCTCCTCCCCTCCTCCCGCGCCGCCCTCAATCACTTCAGCCCGCCCGGCCTAGTCGCGGTAGGGGAGCCTCGCTCACCTGGCGGCGGCGTGGGGGTCACCGGGGCCACGGAGAGCCCTTGCAGAGGCTTAGTCAACATGGAGGAGGTGCTGCGCAGATTGAGCCCGCTGAGCCCGCAGGGCGTGGACGCCCGGGGCAGCGAGGCTGGTGAGCCAGGACTTGGGGGCGCCAGGGTGGAAGGCAGAGAAGCTGGTGGCCCAGAAGGGCCCTCAAACAGCGCAACGTTCGGATTCGACGCGCGCGCCAGCCCTAACGCTACTGAGCCGGGGCACGCGCCTCCCGAGAGAGTCGCCCCGGGCGACAGCCCCGCCCACTTGGCTTTGATCAATCCGAACGCGGCACCTGCTGTACCCCAGCCAATCGGAGCCAGTCCTTATTTGCATACCACCCTCAACGTTTCAAGTACCCCCTTATGCAAATACATGCCCGGATCTTCCGCGGGGGCCGGGCCCGCATGCAAATGTGGGGGGGCGCGCGCGAAGAGGAAACCGGTTCTGGGAATCCCTTTGCAGCGACCGCATTTGTTTTGGTTGTTGCGCGGGGTTGTTTTTATATATATGCGTATGTGTATGTGTATAGATATAAACTTAAAAAAATAACTGCACCGCCTCCTTTCCTAGGAAGTTGGTTTGCAGCCGCTGCTTCGAGATTAGCGCGGAGATAATGCCAGGCCCGGCTTCTAAGAATGCGAGCCTGTGGCTACCCTGGACCCGGTCTCCGAAGAGTGCTCAACACCCAGGACCAGAGCCCTCAAGGCGACCGGCGGCTTCTCCCCCCAAACTGAAGCCGGGGATCCTGGAAGAATCTGCCCAGCTTCCAGGGAGGGGTAGCCCTCCTGACCACCACTGCGGGGGACGCGCTGGTCAAAGACAGCGTTCCCAAGCCCTGAGGCGGAGGCCTATGGTGTGTTTTTAGAGCCCTTAACCTGGCCAGACCTGGCTAGGTTTGGCCACGAGCCCAGTCAGCACGTCTAGAATCTGGAATGGCAGGGGGAAGTGGATCTTGGGCGGGGGTGAGGAGCAAGCCAGAGTGATGGTGGCGTGGGGGTATGCTTCCAAATGGCAGAGACGGACGGGGAGAACTCAGACAGGTGGCAAAATATCCTCAGTCACAAATTTGTGAAAAATAAGTACAGTGTCATGCCACAAGAAGATATGCACTCAAGGCACTCACAAAAGTACCATATGATATACACAAAACCCATACTGTCAGACACATTCATGTAAACTTACATGACACAGATGCAGACACGTACTGTCACAGAGACTGACATCCACTGTCAGGCAGGCATGCTGCCAGTTATGTCCCAGAATGACACCCAGAGAAACACTGTTACAGAAAGACAGGCACTCCAGAGAGACTCACATGGATCTACGTTGCCATGTGACAATGACACAAAAATGTCAGACTCACCACCACCAGAACTTGTCATGATACTGGCACCATCAGACACACACTATCACAGGAAGACTTGTACTGTCCCAGAAATGAGAGACCTCGTGGCTGTCACAGGAAGACACACAGATGCTCCAGAGACACACAAGTACTGCTCCAAAGGCAGACATAAATACTTATGCAACAGAGCCACATGGATAGGCAGTGTCACAAAAACAGATGTGGAGAGACCCAGTCAGACACACAACCAGCAAACATGCAGCGTTGTCACTGAAATTGTCCAGAAATAGCTACCTAGAATCTGTCAAAGGAATACAAACGGACATCCACCACATCAGAATGAAACCACAGATGCACTGTCACAGACAGACCCACGCAGACATGCACTTGTCTCAGAAACAGGCATAAACTGTCAGAGACAGAGTCCCACACTCAGTCACCATCTGACACACCTGGAAACAAGCCCTTGTCACACACACTGGAGACACTGTGAGAGGCATGTAAAGACTTGGACTCAACCAAAGTCACACACAGACAACACTCAAAAAGCAAATACACACATGTATTCTCCCTTATTCATCCAGTATTTATTAGGGGTCTACCGTAAGCCTGCCAGGCCCTGGCAGGGGTGCAGATATTAAGAGATACACAGATTAAGTCAGGCATCACAGCCCTTGCACAGTTATTGGGGAAGGAGTAAAGACACATTTGTGGATAGAAGTGAGAATGTGGAGTCACACAGGGCTTCTCAGAAGGTGACCTTCTACCCATCTTGAAGGACAAGGTTGAGGGCTCAGGACAGGGGAAGGGCAAATTCCAGGCAGAGGCCAATGAAACTGGACAGAGCAGCAAGAGGTAGGCAGGGGCCAAATGGTGCAGAAACTTCAGTATTAGGATAATAAATACTATCTGCTAACATCTGAGCTCTCAGAACGTGCCAGGCACCATGCTATCATACATTATATTGACCACATGCATTCTCTCTCTGTGCTCACAACCAGAGAGTGTGAGGTAGTAGACATTAATCACTCCTGTTGGACACGTGGTAGGACCCTTGAAACTCACAGAGCCTGTGATTTGACCAAGGCCACACATCTAGAAAAAGCCAGGTAGGTTTCAAACCAACTCTCCAACATCTGCATGCATGACCAGTGAATTCCACAGACACCCCACAGGTGGCCACCTGGCCAGGCATGCCCTCACCGGCAGACCTGGACATGCACCCTTCCACATGGGCCCCATTAGTGAGGCACAGCAAACAAACCAACCCCATTCTTGACAAAACATGGGGACCAGCCATCCTTCTCTGCCTTGACTTTACCCCAAGGAAAGGCAGACAGGGGTGTTAGAAGACTGGGGACATCAATAAGAAAGGACTTAACCATTCCTTAAACCCAGGAGGCCCACCAGTCAATTCCACTAAACTTACGTTGATATGAGGCCTCTGTTGTGCCTTTCCAAAGCATTCCTCATCAAAGATCACAAGGAAAGAGCAAACGTATGCAGGCAAGGAGGCAGGCAGAGAAATTGTAAGTTCAGTACCAGCCCTCAAGCTCATAGTCCTCTGCTCCCATCATACCCCAGGACACAAGGTGGGCAGGCTACACGTGCCAGTATTGAGGCAGGGGCAGCAGGCAAAGATGGAACTTTCTTGTTAGGAACAGGTCCAGAAGTTGGTGAGCAGTGAATCAAATATGAGCAAACCCCGGGCCCGGGGAAATACCGTACTGGAGAGCATGCAGCCCTCAGAGGTCAAGCCAAGGCCTATGCCATCACCGCCTCTGCCCAAAGCCCCACCCATCCCATGCCCCACACAGAACAGAGGCGCTCAGGGGAAACTGACATTTGGTTTTATTGTGCCAAGGACATTACAGATGGTGGATCTTGTCAACACCTGAAGGGCACAGGTGCCTCATCTGTTGAGGCTGCTCCCACTCCCCACTCAAATCCTGGGCAGGCAGTGGCTGCCATGATCCTCAAAGGTGCCTCCCACCCCAAGATTCCAAAGAGACCAGTGGTGGTGGTGGTAGTGGTGGTGGTGGTGTGGAAGCAATAGGAATGCAGCGAGGTCAGAGTCTCAGTGTCCAAAGCCCATATGACACCTGCCCCCCTGCCCCCCACCCTGCCCCGGCTTGCACTCTAGACACTGCCCACCTCCACAGAGCTGGAGGCTAGAGACAGCAACCACATCTTTGTGCTCCCTCTGTGGCCCATGGCCTGCCTGCTCCCAAACCAGAGATGCCGCCTTCACAGAGCCAATGCTGTTGTCTACATCATTTTGGATTGATTGATTTTATACGATAAAAGTACATTTTAATAAAGAAAAAATTCAACATTGAAGGCTCAGACATTCTTGGGGTACTGGGAAGGGGAATTCCCACTTCTTCCTCGCACCTTCCCAGCATCATTGTGGAGGTGGGGGTAACAAGTTTTTCTGAAGTTGGAAGAAACAGGGCAGGGAGTGAGGGGGGCAGGGAGACTTTCCTCTGTCTGAATGTTTCTCCTCGGGGACTGCCTGGCTGCCAGTTGGTTTGTCTCTGTGTGCCTCTCGCCTATGTTCGGCACCCTTGCCCAAGTCCCCTGTGGAGTGCAGGGATGGTGCTGTGCAGGGGGCAACAGGGCACGTCAGCTGGCGAAGAGACGGGTGATGGTGGTGGTGGCAGCGATGAAAGAGGGTGCAGTGGTGGGTCAGCCAGAGGGAAGTGGGGAAGAGGGAAACGAAAGGAGAGAGGGAAGAAGGCAAGAGGGAAGAAAGCCAAAGAAGGTGGGTCGGCACCGGAGGGCAGGAGTGGTGGGGGTTGGGAGATGGTCTCCAGTCTCTGGGTCTCCATCAACTCTTGTCTGGGGGTGGATCTCTGTGCACTTTGTTTTTCTTCATACTGTCTAGGTATTCCTGTTGGGACACTGCCAGCACCGATGCTAGGATCTCATCATCATCCCAGTCATTCAGACCTGCTGGGCCAAGAGGAAGGGGAAAAGGATGATGGAATACTTCCAGCCCTCCTTCTCTTCACCTTTGCTGATCCCTGGCTCTAGAGAGATCCTATCCAGGCCCCTCTACATTTCTATGGAGAAGGCTCCTCCGGGCCTATGGAATCCCATTCAGATCCCCCCTGGACACATCCCTTGGGTTTGAAAAATTCCCTTTTCTTGGGTAGATGGCCAGAGGTCTGGAAGGCCCCCCTCATGGGGTCTGTTGGTTTTTCTCTCTCCCCAATTCCCAGCTGGCCTCTGGGCCCCTAGACAGAGGAGGCTTACCAAACGCAGAGGGGGACATCTGCTGAATGAGGGCCCGGCACTCCAGAGCAGGGTAGAGGGACACGAGGGGGGGAGTAGCCCGGTCAGCCCCTGCCGAGAACTGGCTGCTTGTACCTGGGGCAGAGGGATAGTCAGAGGCAGGGCCCAGGACCTAGGCAGCACCTCCTAACCCCGGCATGCTTCCCTGTCACCAACTCACTGACCTGGTGCACAGGGTGAAGGAGGTTTGGCAAGAGCTAAGACAGTGCCTGGGGAAGGGGGCTTGATGCCCAACTCGGTGTGCAGCTCAGGGTGCTCGGGTGAAGAGGCTGAACTCCGCTGCCGCGGGGACCTATTGGTCCACTCCTCTAGGCCACTGGAGGCTGCTGCTGTGGCAGAACTGCATGTGGCGCTGGCTTTCCGGGGCTGCAGTGGGAAGGAGGAGGAGGAGGGAAGGACCAACGCCAGTCATGACCCTCCTATGCCCCATCCCTAAGGGCTGGCTCCCTCCCGGAATCCTGGCTATGATACAGTTTCTACATAGGCCACCATCATTCCTGGGCACACAGCAGACCACAGGACAAAGGTAAGCTCCTTAATCCTCCCTCACACCCTTACAGCCAATTTGACAGGGAACCTATACTTCCACCTTCAAAATCCATTCAGACTCCATCCCCTTTTCTCCTTCCTTCCTAGCCAGCTCCGCCATCAGTTACCACTGGGACTATTCTAGTAGCCTCTGCCTCACAGGCCCCTGCTTCTACCCCTGCCCCCTAGATTCCATGCTGCACTCAGCAATCAGGGGGATCCTGTCCCTCCTCTGCTCACAACCCTCCAAATGGCTTCTGCCTCACTCACAGTAAAAGCCAAAGTCCTCACCACAGCCCACAACCCCCTTCTCAATCTGGCCCCACCACCTCTGACTTCATTTACTACTACATTCTGCTCAGCCACACTGGCCTCCTGACCACACCCAAATCACACCAGGTGTGCCCTACCTCAGGGCCTTTGCTGGCCTTCTGCCTTGCCTGGCACATGCACTTAGCTAACTGCTTCACCTTCTGCAAGCTTTTGCTCACATCTCACCTGCTCTCAGGCCTACCCTGACCACGTTATTTAAAACTGTGACCTCTCAGCGCCCTTAGCCCTACTCATTCCCTTTACCCTGCTCTACATGTTTCATCTGTCCCACCTCTCAACTAGTGTACTCATTATGTTTACTGTTTATTTTGTTCCACTCTGCAAAAATGTAAGCATCACAAGCACAGGGATCTGGGTCTGCCTGGCTCACCAATGTACCCCCGTACACCGAGAACAATGCCCGGCACACACCTGCGATCAATATTTGTTAAGTAAATGACTCAACTCTTTCCAGCATCTACAGTCACTCTAAACTCCTTGTGATTCCTCAAATGCCTGCCTGCTCTGCCTCCTCTCTGCCCTAAACATTCAACCTTCCTGTGTGAAGACTGATCAGAGCCCCCACAACTACTGGTCTCCTAGACAGGGTCAAGGGCTTCACTGATATATGTCTCTCTCAGTAGACAGGGGATCTCTGAGAGTGGAGCAGGCCAGACCTGATTTTACATCCTCAGCACAGAGCCTGACGCACAAGGACCTTCAGCAAAAGCCTGTCCCTCTGGAACTACCCGTCAATCCCACGTGTCACCACCAGTGGCTGGCCTCCCTCACTCTTTTAGAGAGCTTGTTCTGCAAAGGTGTTGAGAGTTCTAAGGCACAATGCCAAGACTCAGGCCAAGATGAGGTACAGAATGGGCTGGGAGCTTCCTTTTCTCCCAGATGTCAAAACTGCTTAATTTTTTTCTGCCAGTACGGGAGCAGAGCATGGGAAGTAAGGGGTTCTTGGCCAGGCCAGTGACAGAGCCCAGGACACACCTGGCTGGGGCCGCGGACCTGGCGGGCCTGTTTCTCTTGATCCCGTAGCCACTGCAGGTAGGATTCCCGAGCCACCTGCTCCTCAATGGCCTCGTTTGTGGCCTCCCAGTCTGTGGCCCGCTTCTTGTCTTCCAGCATCTGCTGTTCAATCCATGACTCCTCTGATGTTTTTATGGCATTCTTCATCAGGGACTGCTCTGCAAACTGCAAGGCACGGAGGACAGGGATGTAGGGTGACACTCTGAACTCCAGCCAAGAGACAGAACTGGCTCAGGATTATGAGTCTGTAGGCTCAGAAGACAGGGGATAAGAAGGCAGGTACTCCTACTAAGCACCCCCCTGAGCAGGCTGTCTATTCATCAGGTATCGGGGGAAGGCAGGCTGGGGTAGTGGGATTTGTCACTCCAAACTCCTACACTCAGAAGCCCTGCTCCCAACCCCAAGACACTTTGACTGAAGTACTATGTCTGGGGCAGCCAGGTACTGGAATTTAAAGACGCCTTACCCAGAGATGACTCAGTTTCATAATGCTGAGGCCTTCCTCACCTATGCCCACATGGGACAAGGAGAAAAGATCACCTGACCTGAAAAGTTAGCTGTGTGTACACAGGGCGAAGGGAGTATTTGGACATTTAAGGGGACAAGAGGACAGTACTGTCATGGTATAGGGTATTATGAGTTGTGGGACACCGTAGGAAAGTGCTTTTCGTCAGGCTATGAGATATGAAATAATGAGAAAAATATCAGAGCATATTCCAGGCATTAGGTGTAATTATTGCTCAACAAAATTCTAACATTATTTTAATGCAGATATACACACTACACACCAATGTGTGTGTGCACTAAGTTATGATGTAAAGCGTAGTTTTTTACCCATGTGTAATAGTCCAAAAAGTATGTAAAATTGTTAGAACAAGTCAATTAAAAAGTGGGCAAAAAAAGTCTAAATACACAACCTCCTCAAAGAAGATATACAGATGGCAAATAAGCACATGAAAAGATGCTCAACACCATTTGTCATCAGGGAATTGCAAATTAAAACAATGAGGTACCTTATCTGTTGGAGGTATCAGTAAGAACTGCAGCTTCATATAGATACAGATGGTTACATAAAAAAATATTTCTAGATAAGAGTATACATAGAAATATTTCTAGGTAAGTGTATACATATGGGTTAGTATACACAGATATATTTCCTTGCTCTGTCAGCTGAAGGAGCCTAGAAGCAAGGACACCCCAGTAACAAGGAGCATACTCAGCATCCAGATCTTGATTTTTCTTTTTTAAAAATTTTTTAATGTTTATTTTTGAGAGAGTGAGCAAGCAGGGGAGGGGGAGGGGAGGGGGAGAGGGAGGGAGTCACACAATCTGAAGCAGGCTCCAGGCTCTGAACTGTTAGCACAGAGCCTGTCGTGGGGCTCGAACTCATGAACCACAAGATCATGACCTGAGCTGAAGTTGGATGCTTAACCGACTGAGCTACCCAGGCACCTGCAGATCTTGGTTTCTAATAACACACTCCAATAAAGGGAACGAGGGATCTTTGGAGAAATGGCTAGTTCTAGAATTGGGGCAAGAAATACACAAGATGAACCTGGAGCACCTCATAGTGCCAGAAGCTACGAAAGTGCTACAAAATGAAACAAAATAAACAAACAAAACCCAAAATTTAAAACAGCCCACCACCACAATGATAGGGGGATGTCAACGAGATGTAGGAACCAACTAAGAGAGCTCTTAATAGCCAAAACTGGAACAATGTGAGCATCAAAATCAATAAAAATAGTACTGGGTTACAATCCAGTATAAAAGAAATACCCTTGAGTCCACAGTGATATAAATAAATGGAGGACAAGAGACCAATCTCCCTTGCAGAATTCTACAGTTTATATAGATACTATGCCCTCAAGAAGATAGAGCATAACCTCCACTTCTCAAGTGTGGGCTGTACATAATGGTTTCCTTCCAAACCGGACAGTATGAAAAAGGGAATGGGGAAAGAGAGTAATTTTACAGTGGAGAAAATCTGACAAACACTACTTCCACTATCAATCAAGGTCAACATCAACAGTCATAAATCATGTTCACAGTATATACTACTGACATGATGTGATGAGAATGTCACTTTTACCACTGTGATCTTTCTCCCTAAAACCCATAGCCCCAGTCTAATCATAAGAAAAACATTAGACCAATTCCAAAAGAGAAACATCCTACGATATACATGACCAGTACTCTTCATAACTGTGAAGGTCATCAAAAACATGAAAACGTGAGAAACTGTCACAAATAAGGGAACCTAAAGAGACATCATGATTTTAGTTAATAACAATGTATCAGTATTAGTACAAATATTATAACAAATGTCAATTCCAAAAGAGAAACATCCTACAATAAGTGACCTGTACTCCTCAAAGCTGTCAAGGTCATCAAAAACATGAAAATGTGAGAAATTGTCACAAATAAGGGAACCTAAAAAGACATCATGATTTCAGTTAATAATAATGTACCAATACTGCTTCAAATATTATAACAAATGTATCATAGTCATCTAATGTTAATGATAGCGAAACTATTGGGCTTGGGCGGGAGAAGCGGAGGGAAGAATACATGGGAACTCTATACTATCTTCTTAATTTTCTGGTAGATCTAAAACTTCTAAACCATTAAGTCTAGGTGCGCCTGGGTGCCTCAGTTGGTTGGGCGTCTGACTCTTGATTTTGGCTCAGGTCATGATCTCCTGGTTCTTGGGATCGAGCCCAGCTTTGGGCTCTGTGCAGAACCTGCTTGGGATTCTCTCCCTCCCACTGCCCCCTCCCCTTCTGGCATGCATGCATATGTGCTCTCTCTCTAAATAAGTAAATAAACATAAAAAAAAAAAACCCCAAGCCTACAAATAAAAAAAAAAAAACTTAAGGCATTCACATTTTTTTTAAAAAAAGGAAAAAGAGGGGTGCCTGGGTGGCTCCCCAATTGAGTGTCTGCAGCTCAGGTCATGATCTCAAGGTTCATGAATTCGAGCCCCACATTGGGCTCTGTGCTCACAGCTCAGAGACTGGAGGATGCTTCGAATTCTTTGTCTCCCTCTCTCTCTGCCCCTCCCATGCTCATGCTCTCTCTTTCAAAACATAAATAAACATTAAAAAAATAATTTTTAAGGGGCACCTGGGTAGCTCAGTCAGTTAAGCATCCAATTTCGGCTCAGGTCATCATCTCACGGTTTGTGAGTTCAAGCCCTATGTCGGGCTCTGTGCTGACGGCCTGGAGCCTGCTTCAGATTCTGTGTCTCCCTTTCTCTGCCTCTCTCCCTCAAAGGTAAATAAACATTAAAAAACAATTTTTATGTAATTTTTTAAAAATAATAAATAAGGAAAAAGAAAAATGAGTGATCAGACCACAGAAAGTCACGGATGAATCTTAAATTTAAATACGTAGTGTTATGTGTGAGAAGCCACTCTGAAATACTGTAGGATTCCAATTCCATGACATTCTAGAAAAGGCAAAACTAGATCTGTAAACAGATCAAAGACAAAAACAAGGAAACTCAGAGAAACTGTCAGAGCCAAGAGGAGCCAAGACAACTAAATGTAGTATGGTGTCCTGGACCAGATAAGATCCTAAGGGAAAGACTGAGGTCATTTAAATAAAGTACAGTCTTTAGTTAATTATCAATATTGCCTTTTGATTGTGACAAATGTTCTATGCTGACATGCTAATCAGAGTGGGGAACATGGAAATTCTCTAATTTCAGTAATTCTGCCAATCTAAAACTATTCTAAAATTAAAAGTTTACTTAAAAAAACAAAACAAAAAAACCCTCCATTGGAGGGTGTGTTGGTGTTAGGGTGTGCATTTCCTAAAATGAGGCAGGGGCACTTTCTGCTTATAGGAAGTGAAACCTGAATAGAAGATAGCAAAATCCCCAGAAGATGACTGTTTATGAGAGAGAATGAGAATGTCAGCGTGTGCTGGAAAACATACTGCCACCTTCTGAGCACCTACTAGGCACCAGGCTCAGTATTAGGCACTTACTGTATAGGCTGAGCTACCAGCCCAGATTACTTGGGTAATCTACCCTAGGTCCCACAGCCAGTAAGTAGTACAGCCAGGCCCGCACTTTAAGTCTCTGAACACAGCTGTCTATAACTGCTGAGTTTCAGAAGAGGATCCATGTGGGTGCCAAGATACCCATACCAAGCCTTGGTTCACAGTTCTCAGATGTGCCTCCATATCACAAAATGTCAACCATCAACAGGCATGAAAGATGGGTAAGCCAGCTGGGACAGGCAAATGGAGACCACAGACTGAGCCCTGAGATCCCCTAACTCCCTATTTTTATAAAGGTGAGACCTCAGGGGCAACTCAGAGGGGACAGGACATTTTTGTGGACTAGGGCATAACTGAGACCCCAACAGAGGTTTTTGGCCTCTGTATCTAGCAGTCATCCTGAGCAGGGGGACCCACTTACCCCTGGTTTGAATGACGGCAGGCCTAGCCCCACACCAATGGTGGCCTTGTTGGGATTCACCACTGAATTGTAGTGGATATTCCGATGGTAGCTGACGCGGATGGGTTCATCCTCATTTTGATGGATCCCATGGAATGTGTTGATGGGTTCTGCAGAGAAATAGAAGGAAGGAGCATCCACAATGGGCCAGGCAGGGCAGGCTCGGACCAGGTGCAGTCAGTCGCTCACCTACCCACCACAGAAGTACCTGTGCTGTACTGGTACACCTCCACGGGCCGGTTGTACATCTCTGCCATGGCCTGCATCTCAATGTGGTTGCCATGGCAGTTGTTTTTCCGCTTCCTGTTGATGTAGGTGGTGAAGTCCTCTGTGACATAGTTGGAGAAGTAGTCCGCATTCTTCATCTGCAGAACAGATTGGAGAGTCAAGGTCTGCGGGGGGAGGAGATGCACCCATACTGCCCCCACCCCAAGGCCTCCACAGGGTCTCACCAGGTAGTCCATGCAATGCTTTCGTACAACCTCATGCATGTCCTGGTCTCCATATACCTGGTCAGCTGTGGGGAGAGGAGAAAGGAGAGGCTGGGGTTAAGAGCTGCCACCAGAAGAGTTTGGAGTCATGGAACATCCTTGGCGGTGGAGGGCTGGGGGCCAGAAAAACTCCTTTTCCTACACTAAAGGCCTAGAGAGTGCTAGGCTTTGTGGGCTGGAATGGGGTCATGGAAAAAGAGGCAGGCAGGGACAGTCTTTAGGAACAAGAGTATAGGCGAGAGGAACACAACCACAGTCCTCTCAGGCAGATGAATTTGTCCAGGGCTTGCCAAGCCACTCAGACAAGTCAATAAACATTTTAAGTCCCCTAAGTGGTCTTGAGCACCAGCAATTCCACACTCCCCCTTCACTCTTCACACGAGGAAGCCAAGGTTCAGGGAGAGTTTGTGGCTTCATCAAGGTCACACAGCAAGTGAGTCTGACGGATTCAACTCTAGAATCCAGTTTTCCTGACTCCTGGGAGCCAGCATGGCCTCTGTAGGTTAAAAAAATGAAAAAAGAAGAGACAAGAAAAACAACTGGGCTCCAAGCCTAGTTCTGCCAGGTCCTAGTGAGCTAAGCGACTAGAAGAAAGCAACCCAAGTGTTCCGAGCCTCATGTGCCTCGCACACAAAACAGGAACAAGTAGGATGATTCCCTAGCAGGCCTCTTGTGGGATCAATGAGATAAAGGGTATAAGGTGACTAGCACTGGGCTTGGGACAGACCAGCCACTCAGCAAATCAAGAGTTCCCTACCCATAGTGGGGCCTGAATGTGGGGTACTGTGAAGGTGAGAGAGGTGAGTAAAATCCTGCCCCTGCCTGCAAGAAGCACGTAATCTAAGCAAGAGAAATAAGACACATATGAACATAACTTAAACTTAATTCAGGAAAGGCAGCCTATGGCCCAAATGGTCTAGGCATCATGGGGTTTTGGTCAAAATAAGAACCAGGCTCCTCCTGCCTCACTGTGAGGATCTTCACACATGCCATTTCCTCTTTTCAGGGCATTCTTTCCATTCTCCTCGGCTGCCTACCTGTCAAATACCCATGTGTTCTTTATACAGTTCCCCATCTCTCCCACCCTCCAAAGCACTTCTATCACCAGATTTATCAAAGATGTATGCAGACTTCCTCTGCCTGAGCACTCTGACTTCCACTGAGGGCTGAGAGCAGTTCACATCCAAGTCCACCCCAGCTCAGAGGCCAATACAGTACAGGAAATCGGGAAGAGCTTGCTGACTGGATGGATAGGCTGGGGTGGGGGGAGGCCGGGAGTCTTGTCCCTGGGAAATTAAAGTGGGCTTGAAGACGAGGCCCACCTGGTGTCCACTGGCTAAGACAAAGAGGGAATTTCCCTTTGTCTCCCCAAAGGACCAGGACCACTGCTCTGATGGGATCACCCGGGGCACTGGGGCAGGGTCAAGTCCCTCAGGGGACACCACAGAGTTCTTCCATGAGAGCCAGTCTGCCTTGGAAGAATCACCGGAAGAACGCCTTTGCCGCCCTCCCCCTTCCCTCCCTGGAGGATTCTGTGAGATAAGGAGAAAAATGCTACTTCTGAGATAGAAAACGGGGCCAATGCCTGTCTCATGTCCTCTTCGGAGGTGCACAGGACTGAGGGGGAGGGGAGCTGTGAAGGCGGGAAGGGGTAGCCCCTTCACCGATGTAAACAAGGATGTGGGTTCTGTGGCCACACTCTTCCCCACCCCCCAGCAGCACTTCCAGCAAGTCACGTGCCCTGCGCACAGGCTGGGGGCCCCCTGCTGCCGCCTTTCTTAGAAGCCAGGACCACAGAGCCCTCTGTGGCTGCCGAGAGCTATTTATGTAGAATGAGCTTGGGGTGCTGAGGAGGCAGTGCTGCCAGCAGCTGCAGTAAACAGGAACTGAGATGGCGGCAAAGGGGTTAAATAGGGGCCGGACTGCGAAGCTCAAGGAGGTGGCTGAGATGTTCCTAGGGAAGGATCAACAGGCATTTGCAGGCCTGGGAGATGGATCTACCTGAGCTAGATGCCAGATGCAAGAAAATGGAGGAAAGGGGAGACTGGGACAGGGAAGGAAACTGAGGGAACCTCATGAAGGTCCCCCTGCTCCATTCCCCTGCCACTGTCTCCTTTGCCTTAGCAGAAAGGCTCTGCTGCCTCCTAGCTGTGTGGCGCTGGACAAGACCATCAAGCTCTCTGGGCCACAATGTCTTCTTCCGAAGTGGGGAGAGTAACTCCTCTTCCTTTCACAGGGAGCTGTCAAGACTAGGGGTAGGGTTTGTGAACACCTAAGGTATACTAGGTGTTCAAGAAATGGGGTTCCATTTATTACGAGTAGACGCTGACTCTTTCAGATGGCCAACCACTCACAAGTCAGAATGTCACCGGAACCACTTATTTAAGCCCTTCCTCATTTCTGTCACTTCCTCAGCCAGAGGAATGCCCCAAACTTAGGAGTCTAGGCTGTCCCTCCTCACACAGGCAGGACTGGGTCTCAACCTTTACTGAATTCAAAGGTCCACAGGTCTACCTTCTGTATCCATAGTTCAAATCTTTAGCAACCAAATTAACATCAAATCAATAATACAAGCTTCACAAACCAGGGCCCTTAAGTGTGGGCAAGGTATAACTTTACCTTCCTACCTACCTCCCTGTAAAATATCCCCTTCTCTCTTCAATTCTAAGATGCACTGGTAGGTGGTACCACACATGCATTTAAATCGCAGCTTTTGTTAGGGGTGGTAGTGGCACGGCACGACCCACCTACCTGATTATATAAGATATACCCCAGTTTGGGGAATCATACACATGGAAGAAAATATGTTATCTGAACCAGCAAAATGGAACAATAATACCTCCCCAAAGAGGGAGAGGAGAAGGGTCTTTACAGTGATCTAAGGCAGGGAAAAGCATCCAGGGCAGGGCAGAAACACAGGCAGCCCTCACTGAGGCGGTGCTTGCCTGACTTTGCTAGCTCCACCTCTGTCCTCCAGAAAGCCCTCCTCCTCTGAGAGGGTAGCCATATGGGACCAGGGGCTAGGCTGGGCTGGATTTCCCTGTGGGGGCCAAGGTGGGGGAAAGGGCCAATGGACCTGCAGAGGTAGGGGAATTCAGAGAACTTGTTTTGATAGAAACTGAAACTCCTCTTCTTGCTGACGCTGCACTTGTGGGCAACGTGCACCTGCTCTCCCTTCCCAGAGTCCAGCTGAAGGGGGTCCCCACTACCTCACCTCTGTCCCCAACCCAAAGAACGCTCAGAAATCCTCAGGACAGTACTACAATTGGTTCCACTAAGGTCTTTTCACATTCCAACTTCTTCCATCTTCACCCCAAAAAAGCCCTACTTTACACAGGAGGGATACTGAGGTACAAAAATACAGCACAGATGGCCCAAGGCCACACATCTGGGAGGGTGAAGGTGAGGCCAAGCTCTCAAGAAATAACCAGTGACTTCAAACACTCATGCTCCAGGTGATGTTACCACCACTCCCAATCTACCTATCACCTTAGCCACCTGACTGCCTAGGCAAGGCCTGATTCTGTCTGCCTCAGTTTCTCCACCAGCACAAACAGGAATCAGCTGGAACCCAGGAAAGGCCTGGGAGTGAGCAGAGATTACAGAGAGGTCAGTATCCCACACCGGTCCTTTCTCTGAGCATGCTGAGACACCAGCACAAAAATGCATGTGCACACACGCACACAGCCAGCAGATCCTGCCAAAGACATTCCCTGAGGCCAAATACCCATACCACCCTGACAACTACAGAGACCTATTGTATTCCACAAGTAGTTGCCCTTGCTGCTAACCAAGAAAGACTAAAGGTTGCACATGAGGCAAGGCTGTACAAACTGAGGACCCCCACCTCCTCCCTACCCTTTGCCAGGGGCTTAATGGGAGGGAGGAATACCCAATAGCTCTAACAGACTTGCCTCAACCTCCTTCCCCTATTGCCTGAGGGAAGGTCCCCCAAACCTCTGTAATCCTTCCTCCTTAGTCTCCCTAAAATAAAGTCACTATTTGCCAAAGAGTTATGTGCAGAAGCAAGACAGGAGAGCCTGGATAATCTAAAGGAGTTTAATAAAGCACAGGGCTCTACCATTTGTTTTAGAGGCACCTGGGACCTGCCTCCCCACCAGGCTGCTGCCTGCCTGCCTGCTAGAAGAGCCACAGCAAGTTCTGCTGAGGACAGAAAAGGAAGCTTGGTGTCTGCAGGGAATCTAAAAACAAACCACACAAATGTGTGTACACACAGCAGCAGGGGGAGACAGGAACCTGATCTGTTCCCCACTTGCCTCCTGGCCCACTGTGAATGCCAGCCCCACCAAGAAGATGAGCCAGAAAAAAAGGCCTCACCTGCCTATCAAGCAGCTGTTGTGTGCACCTGGCCCATGGCCCCAAATGGCACATCCTCAGTAGGGGAGACATCCTCAATTAGGGGGAGACAAAACTCAGTCCTCTTAACAGCCTGTCTCTGAGATGCCTGCTCCTCTACTTAAGGATTCCCATGGCAAAGATGGGAAAACTGAAGGAGGCAGGGCAGAAAGAGCCCAGTGGAAACTGGTATCATGGTGGCCCATGGGAATTTTCTCCTCTGGCCTAGTTCAACCTCAAACACCATGTTCTGACACTGGCTATGTGACCTAGATAATAACGTCCTGGCTTTCTCATAAGGCCTCAGTTTTCCCATTAACAAAACAGTCAAAATTAATCAAAGATACATCCCTCCAATGCTGATGGTCCAGGCTAATGTTTCTGGGCCCCACCATTGCAACATGTACAACTCCAGCTGTTTCCTCATGGCCCATGCAGACAGATGTACGTGTGGCCTCCACTTTTCTCACAGAGGCCAGGGCCAGAGGTTTTTGCTGAGTCAAAGCCATGTGGGGAGAGGGAAGAAGGAGAGAGGCAGACTCATGTTTCCAGGAGGAGGTTATCTGAACATAGCAGGGGCAGGATGGGCCACCAGACACCTCGGGAACTCAGACTTGTACTTCTACTCCACCCAAGCCTTCACTGATGCTCACAAGTCCCCAACAGGGGGTAGTGGGAGAGAGCAGTGAATACTGGTTTACAGTACGGACACCTGGACTGCAGAGGTAAAACAGAGGGTAGAGAAGCAAAGCTGAGAAGGCAGGGCTTTCCCAGGGTCATAGAAAGAATGTGTCCTTGGGATACCTCTGGGTCCCCATGCCAGCTCTACCACTAATGACCCTTTCCTGAGCCTCAACCTTCTCACCTGTCTCATGTGATAATGATCCCAATTTTGCAGGTGAATCTGAAGCACCAAGCTGAGTGCCAGCGAACAAAACAGTCAGGGTCAACAAACAACAGAGTGGTCTCTGTGTGTGCAATCCCCCTCCAACTCCAACCTTCAGTGATGTGCTCCTTCCACTATTCAATGCATAGCAGGAAATCAGAAGCTATAGGCCTTCTCACCAGAGCTCAGGGCAACTACCACCTGTCCCTGTACAAGCCAGGCTGGAAGCAGAGGGGCAGCAGAAAGCTGGAGGACAAAGTCCCTTTCTCGGGCACATGTCCTGTGCACTCTGCTGCAGAGAAACTTCCAGATGAGGCCTGGAGACCCAGGGGCCATGTACTTCTAGAGAGAGGCCATGGGGCTTCTGAGGTTTTACAGAGAAAAGCCAAGGGCAGCTCAGTTGGGGGAAATGGCTCAGTTGGGGGAAATGGGTAGCCATAGTGCTGATAGGGAAAGGCCTTCAACCTACCACGGTCAGCTCTTCCTATAAGCTCAGGCCCTTTACTGGAAGGCCTGGGGTGGGGGCAGGGGGAGTGTGGTGTGGTGTCAGAGGGTGTTTGGGGAGGTCAGCTAGATGGACATACGTGAAAATATTGCTGTTGATATGGGTTACTACATAAACCAGGTCGTTACTAGCCCCAAGATCTTCCTCAAAGACTGCCTGAGACCAAGTATACCCGGCTACATTCTCTTACATTCACTCCACTAGTAGCCCTGTTTATCCCACATCTCGCCTGAGGTTTCAGCACAGGGCCTAGCACCTAAAAGGCCCCCACCTATTCTTTCTTTGCCTTCCTTGGTCCAAGATGCCCCCAAACCCAGCACTTTCTCTAGGAAACATTCCAGGAGAACACAGACTTGAGCCACAGGGGGAGGAGGACTGGGATTTTCCCAGGCCAGCACAGACCACTGCCTGGACCTCTTCCCCTTGGTAGAACTGGCAGGCAAGCACTCACCCCATGTAAACTTCTTCCACCCATTCAACAAACATTTGTGGCTCTGAGACACCACCAAAAACAGCATTCAGGCTTTACCAATGCTACTGTTCCGAGGGCCTACTGTCAGGCACTAAAGGGATTTACTGAAGTAATCTCGTTTATCTGTTGTAACACTGGGTCTCTCAGCCTCCTGTTACAGCCTTGGAAGTAGGCTCAAGCAAAAAGAACTGGTTGCCCAAGTTCACACCAAGAATCAGTGGCAAAGCCAAAAGTGGAGCCTGAGTCAGTCCAGCCCACCAGTACTCATGGGGGCTAGCCACAGAGAGGATAGCAGACCTTGTAGGGATTCAAGGAGTCCTTCAGAATCAGTACCATTTAACAGATGGGGAAATATAAGTTTTTGAATCAGGGCCAGAACTAGAAGATAAAGCTTCTGACTCCTAGCTGAAAGCTGCTATCAGAGAGCCCTTCTTCCTGGTAGATTATCAGAGCCCCAATGGAAGGGTCAGATCACATTCCCCAATTTCCCCGGACACTAGCACAGGGCCTTACAACTGCCTATTGGGTCACAGGTTCAGAGCCAGAGGGAGCTCAAAGATACTGCTCAGACTGGACAGTTGATGGCATTAAGGAATTATGAATGTTGTTAGGTAGGATAATAACACTTTGGTTATGTTAGGAAAAAACAGAAAGAAAGAACCCTTATCTGCCAGAGAAACATACTTAAGTATTTAACATATGAAATGATCCAATGTTGGGGTTTTGCTTTAAAAATACTCTTGCTTCAGGACAGTGAAAAAAAAGTGGGCAAGATAGTGATAAAACAAGGCTGGCCATGTGTTGATGACTATTTTAAATATGAATGATGGGTACATGAGAATTCACTATTCTACTTCTGTGTAAGTTTAAAAAAATTCCATGGTCCCAGGGTGACAGCAGTGTGCTGTGGTTAAGAGCATGGGCCTCAGACTAACCTGACCCAGAGACCCCTGACTCTACTATGTACTACCTGATCCTGGGCAGGTCACTCCCCTGCTTTAAGCTGCTTTTCTCACCTGACAAATGGAAACCACGACAGTCCCTACACTTACCTAGCCTGGGGGAGAATTAAAAAGGGTTTCCTTTAGTGGCTGACAGTGCAATCTGTCACCAAGTATTGTTATTTTCTTTATCACTATTACTGTTGTTATTACTTCCGTGCCACCACACTGCCTCATGACCAAAGGCTAGAGGCCAGATACTAATTTGAAGCTGGGGCCTGGAGTCCTGAAAAGACCAGTGAACTCTACCCTCAACCCTATCTTAGGGATTACTCCTAAAAATTAGAAGTAGCTCAGGGGCATTTCTAGGTCCTTGAAGGCTGAGGCAGAGACTCACCTACAGCCCGGAAGAGACAGGCGCCGTCCTCCTTCATCTGCTTGATGATGAAGCCCTTCTTGTCCCTCAGGGCCTTTTCAAACCAGTGCTCCTGCTGGAGGGAAGAGGTGGGGGTCAGCAACAGGAAAGACCTGTACCCTCTCCCCATGGCCCTGCCCTCCAATTCCCGAAGGGCCTAGCTAAATGGCAGGGTCAAACTCCCAGCCCTGTTTGACACTCTATGCATGCAAAGGAAGAGGAGACCCTTTCTTTTAGGGAACTGGTCATTGTGTAAGCAGAAGACTTGCTCCCAGAAGGGCCTCATCTGCTTTCTGACGGACCCCTGCTGACCATGTTGGGAATCCAATGCTTGGCCTTCCCATAGGCAGCCGGAGGCCCTGACCCAGAAAGTACCTGGAGGTAGGGGGCAGCAGAGAACCTGGCTTTACCTCAAGGAGTTTCACCTGGGGATCCTCTAGTCACTTAGGGTAGGGATGATATGGAGGAGGGAGTAAATGGCAAGAGCCTAGATCCCATTTTGCCTTTGTATAAGGCAAAATACGTGCAAGGTATGATTTCACTTACAATTGAACAAGTTTAACATACATACATGTGACTATACATGTAAGTATACAAACATGTAAAAGTTGGGAAGACCATCCAACAAAATACCCCTAAAAGTTGGCATTACAGGTGATTTTGACCGTCTTCAAGAAAAGTATGCAATCCCTTGTCCAAAATTCCAAAACTCAAAAAGCTTTGAAAACCAGAAGTCTTCCTCTAATTCATCTGCCATCATAACCTGACCTGAGCTGGCGAGAATGTATTTATCCCCCACTTGGAGGTGAATATTCAAACACTGCCATGCAGAAACATTCAGGTGTTCATGAGGTACTGCCACAGACTCCACCAGAGGTGTTACCAAACACACAGTATATACATCAGTTGATTTTTCTAAATTCTGAAATTTCTCTAAATTCCAAAGCACATCTGACCCCAAAGGTTCAGGTTTAGTGTGCCTAGACAAATGTGTATTTTCAGACTTAAAAAATAATAATGGATGAGCACCTGGGTGGCTCAGTTGGTTAAACATCTGACTCTTGGTTTTGGCTCAGGTCATGATCTCAGTTTGTGGGATCGAGCCCTGTGCTTACAGCATGGAGCCTGCTTGGGATTCTATCTCCCTCTCTCTCTGCCCCTCCCCTGTTCACTCTCTGTGTCTCAAGAAATAAATAAACTTAACCCTCTGTTTGTCCCTCTCCCTGTTTTTATATTATTTTTGCTTCCCTTCCCTTATATTCATCTATTTTGCATCTTAAAGTCCTCATATGGGTAAGGGGCATTAAGGAATCTACTCCTGAAATCGTTGTTGCACTATATGCTAACTAACTTAGATGTAAATTTAAAAAATAAGTTAAATAAAAATTTAAAAAAAAAACTTAAAAAACAAATCTCTCTCTCCTTCTGCCCCTCTCCCTTGCTCACATAAGCACACCCTCTCTAAAAAAAAAAAAGTAGATGAACAGGCAGAAAAGAGGGTATTTAGGGCAGTGAAACTACTCTGTATGGTACTTTGTAAGTGGGTATGTGTCAGGGCACCTGGGTGGCTCAGTCGGTTAAGCATCTGACTTTGGCCCAGGTCATAATCTCATGGTTCGTGAGTTCAAGGCCTGCAACAGGCTCCATGCCAACAGTGTGGAGCCTGCTTGGGATGATTTCTCTCTCCCTCTCTCTCTGCCTCTCCCTGGCTTATGCTCTCTCTCCCTCTCAAATAAAATATAACTTAAAAAAAAGTGGTTATGTATCATTATCCATTTGTCCAAATCCATAGAATGTACACCAAGGGTGAAACCTAATGTAAACTGTGGACTTTGAGTGTTTATGATGTGTCCTACATGGACACTGATTGTAACAAATGCACCACTCTGGTGGGGGATGTTAATAATGGGGGAGGCTATGCATGTGTGAGGGCAGGGGATATATGGGAACTGCCTGTTCAATATGAGAACTCTTTTGTTCAGTTTTTTTTTTAATTTTTTTTCAATGTTTATTTATTTTGAGAGAGAGACAGAGAGACAGAGAATGAGCAGGGGAGAGGCAGAAAGGGAGACACAGAATCTGAAGCAGACTCCAGGCTCTGAGCTGTCAGCACAGAGCCCAACACGGGGCTCGAACTCACGAACCGTGAGATCATGACCTGAGCCGAAGTTAGACATTTAACCCCCTTTTGTTCAGTTTTTCTGTGAACCTGAAAGTGCTCTAAAATATTAAGTCTATTAAAAAAATAGGGGGGCCTGGTGGCTTAGTCGGTTAAGCGTCCAACTTTGGTTCAGGTCATGATCTCGCAGTCCATGAGTTCAAGCCCCACGTCAGGCTCTGTGCTGACAGCTCAGAGCCTGGAGCCTGCTTCAAATTCTGTGCCTCCCTTTCTCTCTCTGCCCCTCCCCCACTCATGCTTTGTCTCTCTTGCAAGAATAAACAAACATTAAAAAAAAATAAAAAATAATAATGTCCATGGGTCACTTAGAACATATTTTCCATTTCAAAACAAAACTAGAAGCAGCAGACCTTTCCCAGGCCTCTTACGCCCTCTGGTGGCCACCAGAAGAAACCAGCCTTACCTATCATCCAGGCTAGGGACCAGAAGTACCAAGCCTGCTCCTTTGGGACACCACCCCGACCAGGGATTTATAGTATATGGCTAATGATCACTAGACAGAGGGGATCACTACTCTACGGGACACTTTTCCCCACCTCAAGTGAGCAAAATTCCCAGCAGAGTAGGAAGTACGAAGTCTGGAAGCCAAAAGCTCTGCATTCCAATCCCAGCTCTGCCACTCACTCGCTGCATGATTTCAGGTAAGCTACCTGAACTCACCAAGCCTCAGTTTCCTATCAAACAGGGGATATGTGATCTACCTGATGGAGCTGTCAAGAAGCTCAGAGGAGCTTCAAGACCTGAAAAGGCTTTGTAAATAACCTAAGTCACCAGTCACAGAAGAGTGGACACTGGCCCAGAGACGATGCACAACTGAGGCCCTCAGAGAGTACCAGGTGAGTGGCTGGACAGTAAGGGATGAAGATGGGGGTGACAAAGGAATGCCCAGCAGCCCCACCATTAGGGCCCACACCCCGGGAAGGTGTTACCGGCTTTCCAGAGATGACAAAGGTACCTGGAAGCCCTTAATGGGTTCCCATAGACAGCACAAAGACTCTTATTTGAGCACAACACTCCAACAACCAGGTGCCTGTCCACAACCAAGAGACTGTGGACTAGTACACTCCAGCCAGTTCCCCCAAGTCCATCCCTGTCCTGCAGGGACAGTCATATCCCAACACCATGGTGCCTGCTCTAGCCAGGGGTCACCAGCAGGGAAGCTACAACTATGACTAAAGGCGCAGACTGGACAGAAAGAAAAGTTCTTAAAAAGAAGGGCACACAGCAACCTCCTGCCCTCAAGTGTGTGTGGGGAGGGAGTGGGGGAGGTGAGATCAAGGTGATCAAAGAGGATAAGAGGGGCCCCTACTTATTCATCCAACAAAAGTTTACCAGGCAGCTGCTAAGTCAGACCCTGTCTGTATTAAGGCTGGCAATGAGGACAGAGAAATGAATCAGACTTGGTCTCTACCTTCGATAAATTCACAAATTGCTAGGGGGGTGGGGAAACAGGGAATGACCACACACAGTGTGAGCAGGGCAGTGAAAGAATTGAACACACAGTGCTATGAAACACAGAGGAAGGGACCTGGCCAATCATTAAGGCTGGCACTTGAATAGAGGTGCCAGCTGACCAAAGGATCAAAACATAAAGACCTCCAGAAATGCTTGTTAACTGGATAAGAAATCACTTCTGGGGACACCTGGCTGGCTCTGTTGGAGAAGAATGTGACTCTTGGGTCTTGGGATTGTGAGTCTGAGCCCCATGTTGCATGTTGAGATTACTTAAACTAATTTAAAAAAAATCACTTCTGCCACAGAACACTAGGGATGCCAAAGGCCCAGCAATGACTCCAGCACAGCTCAAGTCCTGGGTAGGACTATGCAGGTAAGCAGAGCGGGGCCAGGAAGAAAGATGAACTCATATTAGCCAAATGCCTGCCCCTCACCAGGTGCCTGATGCAAAAGTTAACTTCACTTAATTGTTCTTATCACAGTCCAGCTGCCAGTGAGCATTAACCTTATTTGACAGAGGCAAAAGAGCTGGGGTTTGGGCACCAGCAAAGGCTAGTATAGAGGTAACAGGGGAGGCCTCATGAGCCACAGTGTAGAGACATACCTGGCAGCCTATCCTAGGAAAATCCTGGTTTGTCCCTAAAATTGAAGGAGGCCTGAATCTGGAGGCCAGACCACTACCTACCCATTGGCTTTAGCATCAGCAGCCTTAAGGGCTTAGGCTCTGGCTGAAACCGTGCCTTTCCCTTTGGGGAGAGAAAATAGGACATCATTGTCCTGGGCTCCAGAAAGAGATGAAGAGTCCCAGGAGCCTCTAGCATAGTCTCCTCCTTCCCACAGCTGGACAGGAGCCTCTGAGAAAGATGCCAACTTGGGAACTGTTTAGGAAAGTGGCCCAAGAAAAAAATGCTGGTGGGGGAGAGGTGCGGGGGCTAGTCCTGCCATTGGTTAAGTTTAAGTTACAATGCTCTAGCCTGAGAAAGTCAAGTCCAGACCATGAATCTTACAAGGCCACTGCTGAGCCTGTCGGTGAGTCCCTCCCACATCTCTGAGCCTCCATAAGGGGACTGGACAAAGTTCTCTGACATCAGGGGATCCCAGGAGCAAGACTCTGCAACCTACTGGTCCAAAGGCCCAAAAGAAGTTAAAGCAGGGGCGCCTGGGTGGCTCAGTCAGTTAAGCGTCCGACTTCGGCTCAGGTCATGATCTCACAGTTTCTGAGTTCGAGCCCCACATCGGGCTCTGTGCTGACAGCTTAGAGCCTGGAGCCTGCTTCAAATTCTATGGCTCCCTCTCTCTCTGCTCCTCCCCCTCTCATGCTCTCTCTCTCCTTCAAAAATAAATAAAAACATTAAAAAAATTTTTAAAAAAAGTTGAAGCAGACTGTGGGACCCAAGTAATTTAGGTTCCAATCCAGCTCCACCAATTACTAGCCATGTGATGAACCACTCTAAAAACTCCACAGTATTCCAATCTGTGAAATAGGATAACAAGCTTCCCAATAATAGGGTTACTGGGAAGACTCCAATATTACATGACTTTACCCAGCAGAGTATCATTTAATGGGTTTCCTTCTTCCCCTGGAATACCCCTATAGTAACCTGAATGATGACCACCCACAGATATCAGAGGCCCTAAACCTGAAACCTGTAAATGGTACTTTGTAAGGAAAAAGGGTCTTTGGGGTGTGATTAAGTTAAGGGTCTTGAGATGGGGAGATTACCTTGGGAGTATTCAGGTAGGACCTAAATGCAATCACAAGTGTGAGAAAGACCTGATACAGAAGAGGAGACCACACATAAACAGAGAGGACAGTATGAAATCAGGCAGAGGCTGGAGTGATGTGATCACAAACCAAAGAACACCGGCAGCCACCAGAAGCTGGAAGAATACTGGATTCTCCTTAGAGCCTCTGCAGCAAGTGTGGTCCTGCCAACACTTAGATTTTGGCCCAGTGAAACTGGTTTTGGACTTCTGGCTTCCAGAACTGTGAGAGAATACATTTCTGTTGTTCTAAACCACTCAGTTTGTGGTAATTTGTCACAGCAGCCACAGGAAACTAATACAACCCATTTGTAGCACTCCCTAGTGTGAGCCATGAGGCTATATGGCATGGTTCCCGTCCTGCAGGATCTACCTCTCTAGCATTCCCCCAGGGAGAGGATTAGAATGAAGGCAGCAGGGGCTTGGAACTCCCCCTCCCAGTCTGGGAAGCTACTGACCCTGCCTATCAATGAATGAGCTGCCACTGAAGACAGAGGGGGCAGGGGAAGATGGCAGCAGCAGTGGCAGCTCTTGAGCAGATGTCTTCCCAGAGCCCGTGGCCAAGAGGTGTTTAGTATTCTGGCCTTCACAGCTCTGTCCCAGCAAGTCTGATGCCAAGACCACCCTTCTCTCCCCCCAAATCACCCAGGAACACTGGCTCAACTCCATGGGCAAAACACAGGCAACCCATCCAATGAAAAACAGAGGCACACTGCTCTCTAAGGAGCAACACAAGCTCTCCAGGGTGAAGGAATGGGAAAGGAGCAAGGCCCCAAACCTACTGCTGGGCCACTGAGGGGGCAAGGGGAGAGGGGCTGGGTTAAAAAAATGAAGATTCTATCATTCTTCAACAAAAAGAAATGAAGTATTGCTGCATACTACAACACGGATGAGCCTTGAAAAGAATATGCTAAGAGAAAAAACCCAGATACAAAGAATTTCACATTGTAGGATTCCATTTGTAGGAACTGTTCAGAATAGAAGAATCAATCAAAATGAAAAGTAGATTAGTAGTTGCTGGGGCTGGGAGGCGATGGGGGATTGGGAGATGGGGATGGTGCAAAGTTTCATTTGCAAGTGATGAAAATGTTCTAAAATTGATCGATCGTGGTGATGGGTGCACAACTCTGAATACACTAAAAGCTACTGAATTGTACACTTTAAATTGGTGAATTCTATGTTGTGTGAATTATCTCCATAAAGCCATTAAAATTAAACAAATCCAAGGACTGACAACAATGGCAGAGAAGAAGGAAGCCAAACATTGTATGAGACTTCGTAACACACCCCCATAAGCCAACGGGCCTTACCCAAAACTTCCAAAATGAGGAGGGGGAGTGGGGAGCAGGGAATTAAGAGATTACAACCAGCTTCTCAGAAATGAGTCCAACCTCCCTCCTCATTATTACCCATTTCAAGGCTGGAGAAACTGAGGCCCAGAAAAGGGAACCGCCTGAAGATACAGAACTCAAACCCAGAAAGCCCAGGCAGGGACCATTCCTGCTATAAGATTCTGTCTCCCCGCCAAAGGAATCCACCGGTTCCTGGATGCCAAAGGGTCTTTGCTAACAAAGCTCAATTGTTAACAAAGCCTCCCAGGGAGAACCTAGATTGTCCTGGGGAAACTGCAAGAGAAATCAGCCAAGCTCCGAGGTGGACAGGCACTCCTACACTCAATAACCCCAGGCATGGGTGGACTCTTGGGGGTGGGGGGAAGGAAGCTGAGAGTTTGCCTGAAGCCATAAAACAGCCAAGTAGGAGACCCTAGGGTTTGAACTCAGGCCTGCCCAGCTCCAAAGCCCCCAATTTTTCCACACACAAACCTACCTCTACACCATCCAATAGGCCCCTTGACGGGCAACCCCCAAGCCTATTCACCATAACACAGTTGGACATAAAACATCACTGCCTGCCAACCCCAAACCTCACACTGAACAGACACTTGTCCTGCCCACCAATCTTGGGCAAGGGAAAGAGGAAGAGGAACCCAGTTTTTCCTCAAAAGACACTCACCATTCTCTGTCACCTCTAGGTCCCGAGGGCTTCAGTATGAGTTCCCTAAAATCCCAAAGCTAAACGACCCTTCACCAGCTCCTTACCTGACCCATGAAGAAACTGAGACCCAGAGAACACAGACCTAAATATTCTGGTTCATCCAGCAAAGCTCCAGCAGAGTCAGAGTAGGAACCCAGGTACTCTGGCTACAGTGCCAGGTCCAGTACCTCTGACCACCTCCGTATTGCACACCCCATTCTTAAAATGCTCTGAGGGGTCCTCAAGCTCTTTTCACAGTGTAGACTCGGTAAGGCAGCCATGCCTGGAAAAGAAACCCCCAACATCACCCCCTCCCTAGCACCAGGACCCCAGGGTGCCAAAAGGGCTCCTAAAATCAGCGGAGGTAGTCACAGCATCCAAACAGACAGGAAGTCTGAGTAGTCGGAACAAGGATCCACCATCTGGGTTTCCTCTCACCAACTTCTCTCTTTTCCACGGGATCTAATGGGCCTCAAAGGCTATAAATGCCCCCAGGTGATAGTTCAGGACAAAGACTGGAACCGCAGGAAGAATCTCTGCTCTTCTCATCCCCAGAAAGCCCCAAGTTGGACCAGGTGAGGCAGGGAGAAGCATCTTATTCTCCTTTTGTCCCAAGAAGTGTGAAGACAGGAAAAACCTTCCCCCTGTCATTGGGAAGGCATCATGCAACCACAGAGTTTTACTTCCACACATATTCTTATGGGAACAAGTATGGGGGAGGGACTCCCAACCTAGAAGATGCAAAGGGGGTGTAAGGAGATGTCTTTCTAGTCACCATGTCAGCACGCAACTTTCTTCCTTTATGTCCCTGGGACCAGGGATGTAGCATTCTCTAGTTCTGTGGAGGAAAGGCAGCCTACTACAATCAGGGAGAGAAACAATTCCTGGCCCTGACCCTGTAGACTCAGACAATTTATTCTACCTGTAGGAGTAAAGGGTAGAAAGGTATCAAGGACAGGGGGCTCAAGACAAGGCCCTGGCCCCTGTGAAGTGCAGAAAGATTTATCTGAATCAAGGGGAATAGGAATATGGGTAGAGAATTTCCCTGGAGTGGGAATGTCTCCAGGAAGAAAAAAGCTTGTTGAAAGCAATTCAGAAAGCTCAGGATATTTCCAATCCTGGAAATGAGAAGCAAACAGAGCTGGGTCAGGGAGAGACTCAGAGTTATCTCCTAGTTCTTGAGGGGAGGCCTCAGCCCCAAGTCCCCAGTACCTGGCAACCTTCTCATAGAAAGTAGAAAGATCTTCTTGGCCTGTGAGAGTTCAGGTAAGGGGTTCTTAGGACTATATAGCACCCAGGTCCTTCTGTTCAATGGCAGAGGCCTCAGGCCACACTGGAGAGGACCTCATGTCCCTCTCCCTGGTAAGAAAGGATTGCCTGGTTGTGGGGAGGGGGAGAGCGCCTCATACCCAAGGGGGACTCAGGTCTCTCCTTAAGATAAATGATCTCTTGTCCCTAAGGAGAATCTTAGGCCCCTAGGAAGAGGCTCAGCCTCTTCCTCAGAATCCTGTCCTATCCATGTCCCCAAGGGGAGTAGAAAGTTCTTGGAATTTAGTTCATAAATGGCCTGAAGCCCAGGTCCCCAAAGCAAAAAAATCCCTCAAAGGCCCCTTTAACGGGTATACCTATGCTATCTAAAGTGAGGTGACAATTGGTACTTTCAGGACAGACTCAGGTCTCAGGTCCTAAGGTGGGTAAGGTGTCTCACGCACCTGAAAGAAAGTTTAAACTGTTAGAGGGAGACTCGGGACCCTATTTTCCAGGGACTCCCTATCCATGCCCCTAAGAAAAGGGTCTTGGGGCTCAATTCCAAGTCCTAAGGTAGAAGGAGTCCTCCTGTTCCTGAAGAGATCCTTAAATTCCTTGAAGAGAGAAGCCCAGACCACATTTCTAGAGACACACCAGTCACTGGGGTATTCATGGGTCTCTTGTCCTTGAGGACAAGCTCAAGTGTCCTTGGCTCAATGAGTCTCAGGCCCTTGATCCATGGGAAGACCTCAGGTCCATCTCTAGGACTCCATGCTGCTCATGTCCCCTGAAGACTGGTATCAGGCTACAGTTCCCAAAGCAGGGATCTTACATCCCTTACAAACAGCTCAGGCCCTTGGAGCAGGGGGTGCTCAGATCCATGTTTCAGGGGGAGAAGGGGCGTTTTTGGACCCAAAGTATGTTTCAGTCTTTCATAATTAGGGTAGAAGAACCTCATATCCCTGTATTTGTGTGTGTGTGTGGGGGGGGTGTCTCAGACCCCCAAGAATACTCAGACACCAATCCCTGAGGAGAAAGGACTTCTGTGGATGGGGGGTAATCCATCTCCTGAAGAGGCTTCAGACCCAGTCTCTGTAAGCCCCAGTTCATAAGCAGGAGGATCTTAGGCTCAAGTACCCAAAACAGTGAGGCTTATTTTCTTGAAGAAAGGCTCAGGCTGGGGAGGTGGGGGAAGAGAAGAGCTGAAGGTCTATCACTTAAAAAAAGCTTAAGCTCCTAGAGAGAAATTCAGACTCTTGTCCCCAAAGAGGTCTCAGACCACTGAAAGGAAGCACAGACTCTTGTCACCTGGAAAAGGGATCAATCTCATGTACCTTAGTAGTTTCTGGTCCATGAGTGTTAGTTTTGGCGCTTGTCCCCAAGGGGAAGGGAATCTTATCTCCATGAAAGTCGTTTTATTTCCCTGAAGAAAAGCTACAAGATCCCCTTCTCTAAAGGGAATGTATCTGTGTGTGTCAGATACTTGATTCTAGGAGACAGAATCTTAGGCCCTTGAAAAAAAGGCTTAGAACCTTTAAGGAAGTCGCTGGAATCCATTGGAATGGTCCTGTGTTTTGTTCCCCCTGAAAAGTAAAGGGAGGGTTTGTCCTGTATGTACTGTCTCAAACTCCCGAAAATAGTTTAGATATCTTGGGGACACTCAAAAATGTATAAGGTTTCCATCCTATTTGTGTTCCCCTGAGGAGAAATCTCAGACCCTATTCCAAGAGGAAAGAAAATCTCAAGACACAGAACACAAACCAAGGTCCCCTGGAGTCATGAGACTCCCCTCTCAGGTGGCATTCCTACCTACTGGCCCTACACGAGGACGTCTCAGGGCCCAGAATAATGGCTATGGGTCCCAGAAGAGACCACGGACTCCATCGTTAAGTCCGCCATCTTATCTGGGGCTTCTAACCCTCAAGTCCTTGTTGGTGGGGGGCAGGGAAGAGGGTGTCCTAGGTCCCTACCACCAGAGAATGAATGCCAGGCCCCGGGAGAAGACGTAGGTCCCTTGGGGGGACCTCAAACAGCCTTCCTTGGGTCCCTATCCAGTCTGGGGATCCCACCCACCACATCCACTCACCTATCACCCCGAGCCATACCTGCTCAACGGTTGCGGGGTCCATAGCCTCGATGCGAGCTGCAGCCGCTTCGTATTCGTCCTCACTGTTGTAACCCGCGCCGACCTCCTCACGCTCCGGACTGCCCCCGCCAACCGCTCCGACCCCGGGGGCTTGACGTCGCCGCTTGCTGTGGCCCGGCCCGGAGCAGCAACCTCCCACGCCTACGGTTCCGCCCACGCCCACCACCACGCCCGCCGCGCCCACACCCGCCGCCGCTGAGCCCAGCGCGTCGCCGGGACCGCCGCCGGGACCGACAGGGCCCCCGCAAGGAGGAGGAGAGGCCTGCTGTGGTCGCGGACCCGCCACGGCGCCAGGCGGCACGGCCAGCGCCCAGCGGTGAAGCGCTCCCGGCGGCCCCGGTAGCGGGCCCTGAGGCGGTGGTGAGGCCCGGGAACGGGGCCCCACGACTCCCGAGTCACGGTCGCGGTCGCCACCGCCCACACCCGTGCCGCCGCCGCCCACGCCCACACCCCCGCCGCGACGCGGCGCCGGGGGCAGCGGCCCGGGCGGCGGCGGTTCGTTGGCGGGGTCGGCGTCGGGAGGCGGCGGCTTCTTTTTGGGGAGAATAGTCATGGCGGCACCGCCAAGTACCCCCCAGCAAACCCGGCGCGAGGCACGCTGGGATAGAACCCGGATGAGGGGGCTACTGTGGTGCGCGAAGCACGACGGGATCGGCGGGACCCGGATAAAGAGATTGAGGCACCGGTTCGAGAACCGTCGGTGGCGCGCAGGTCACGGGGCAGGAGAACCCGGATGTGAAGTCCTAGATGATGGCACCGCGGCGAGTTTGTCGTGGCCTTTTCTCCAAGTCCAACAAGTTTACTGCTATGCTCGCTCGTTCCGGCCTGCCGCTTCAAGGGAAACAGAACCAAAACAAGCACCTCTTTGCCCCGCCCCCTCGCAGGTTCTTGAACTACCGGGTGGGGCCCCGGGGCGCTGCGCACGCGCGCCAGGGCACAGTCCCGCCTCTCGTTCGGAAGTACGTGGGCAAAATCTTCGCCGCCGCCAAAACAATTGCAGACACCAACCAATCGAGGCAGTTGCGTGGGTCTACGATGATGCCCACGGGCCAATCAGAAGGTAGCGATCGCCCTCCCGTGCCCTCCGTCTCAGATTTCAGTCAAAGTCTGCACTCTTGTTCCTTGCCTTTCTTCTCTCGACCGTCCTGTCGCGCTCTTCTTTCCCTGAGGCTCTGACTCACAGGCGGGGGTACTATGACAGCACAGTGCGGCCGGCCCCAGGCGCGACAATTTGAAAACGACTCCCTGCCAGGCTTCCAACCTGGCCGCAGACAGCCGGACTGACTGGAAAATATCAACACTCCCAGAGCATAGCAATCCCCTGAAGCGTCAGTTCCGGTCCCACCCACCTGCAAATCCCTGTCCTGCCGAGAGGCGGGCTCCGCTTCACCCTGGCAACAGGCCGAGTTCTGCGGTAATTGGCTAAGAGAAGCCGTCACTAACGTCGGATTGGCCAACCCCGGGACAGACCTGCATCGTGGGGACCTTGGGTATTTGGGAGGCAAACACGCCCTCTTTGGCACCACTGCGCTCCCGCCCTCGAGTTGACCTCCCCGCCTCGGTGGCTAGTGCGCAAACGCGGCACAACCTTCCCACCGTACACCGCTCCCCCCCAAACTGAGTTTACCTGGATTGAGCAAAAGTTTAGGAACCAGCACTGTCCACCAGCCAGCGTCCCGCAATGGGGTTGGTAAAATTCCTGGTAAAGAGCGGCTGGAGATCTACAGGCTAATCGTAGCTCTGCTCCTCCTGTCTGAGTGATCCCTGACAAGTCATTTAACATCCACCCCATCCGCAATTCAAAAAATTATTTATTTTTTTAGTAGTCTCTGTACCCAAGGTGGAGCTCAAACTCACAACCCTCGAGATCGAGTCGCATGCTCTTCCCACTGAGCCAGCCAGGGCCCCCATCTGCAATTTCTACTTCTCTGTAACATGGCAATGATAATTCCAACTTAAGGATCAAAGATTAATGCCTGTAAAGGGCCTAGTGCTGTTCTTGGCACAGAGTTAAGTGCTCAATAAATTAGTCTGAATGGCAGTGCAACGAAAATGATCCCAGGCTTTGGAGTCAGGAAGACATCAGTTCCAGCCCTCCATGGACTGTTACCAACTGTATAACTTTGAACAAGTCATTGTCTCAAATTTGAGATTACCCATGCAAAACGGGAATGATAATGCCTGCCCAGACTACCTCAGGGAGCAGTTATGGGGTTCAGATAAGCTTATGAGCCGAGAAGTTGTTGCGAGAGGTGATGGCTTGCTGCCAGTCTCAGGAGTCAAACTGTACAACATGTTGACTGAAAGAGAGATGATCAGAAATCTCTTCTGAGTGCCACCTAACCTTCTTCCTTCAGATGCCGACCTTGGTTCAGTTCTTCCTTCAGGAATAATATTCAGGAATACTCCTGAAGAAATGACTACAAAAAGAGTGTTGTGTTTTCTGCTCTGGAGACTTAATGGGAGAGGACTCACGTTTACTAGGCTTATTGTGTTCAGGGCACTGTGCCAAATGCCTGTGCATGTTATCACATTGAATCTTCTCCTGAACCTCTCACGTGACCTATATATCCCATTTCCTACTGGATGTTTGTCTAGCACTACACACCTAAACATGAACTTAGGATAATCATTGTAGCTAATCTTCACCAAGTACTTAACTATGTGCCTGGCACTGTGTGTGAACAACTTTGATGTTCCTTTTGACAGGGAATGGTGCCCCCATTCAGCCTTTGCCCAAGCCAGAACTTTTGAGTCAACCCTGCCTGCTCCCTTTTCCTCAACTCCCACATGCCTGTCAATCCCAAGTCTTGCCAACTCTACCTCTCAAATCTCTTGACTCTCCAACTGTTACCACCACTACGTGGTCCAAGCCACCATCACCTACCAATACTGCAAAAGCCTCCTCACCGCTCTTCCTCCCACCAGGACTGTTTCTTTAGAATCCACTCTCCACAGCCAGAACCATCCTTCTGAAATGCAAACCTCATGACAACTTTCCTATTTAAAAACCTGCAGAGGTCTCCATTATCCTTAGGATGAAGTCCGCAATCTGTATCATAACTTCAAAGGCTTTTTGTGAGCTGGAGTGATCTCTTGCTCTCATCACAACCTCACACTCTCCTCCCCAGCTGTACTGAACTCATTTAAGTTCCCCAAGGGCCTTGGGCTTGCTCTCTAACCTCTAGGTCATTGTACATGCTGTACAATGCCTGAAACGTTTTTATCCTTTTGCCTGGCCAACTCCACCTCATTCTTTGGGTGTTGGCCGGCTTAGGTCCTCCTGCCATCTGCATGCTTCTGCAATCCCATCGATTTTAGTCCTACAACACTACATTGTAATTGCTTAACTATCTGCCTTCCATGCTCACCTTGGGAGATCAGAGACAATGTCTTCTTTACCCATCTTTGTGTCACTAGGGCTAGCATGTGATATGCAGTTAATAAATATTTAGTGGGGGCACCTGGGTGGCTCAGTCCGTTAAGCATCCGACTTTGGCTCAGATCATGATCTCGCGGTTCACGAGTTCGAGCCTCACGTTGGGCTCTGTGCTGACAGCTCAGAGCCTGGAGCCTGGTTTGGATTCTATGTCTCCCTCTCTCTCTGCCCTTCCCCCACTGGTACTCTGTCTGTCTCCCTCTCAAAAATAAATAAAACATGAAAAAAAATTTTAAATATTTGGTGAATTACTGTATTATGTTATTATACATGTATTATATTTGGTAATTATTATTTCATAGATTAGCAACCTGAGGCAAGAGAAGTTTTAAGTTTTAAGGATTGGAACCCAGGTTAAACCAAATGCGAGGTCTGTCTTAGTGCTCCACAGAGCTCAGTCACACACTAGTCTAGTGTACCCAGTAGCCCAGAATGTAGGGGATGTCCACAAGGAAGGGAAACTTACCAAACTGAGAAATACTTTTTACTTCTTTTTCTTTTTCACTCTTGAGTTCTTTTTCCTTTTATTAAGTAGGCTCTAGGCCCAATGTGGGGCTCGAACCCACGACCCCAAGATAAAGAGACTCATGTTCTACTGGCTGAGCCAGCCAGGTGCTCCCAAGAGATGCTTTCAATTAGGGTTCAATTCAGAGCCGTTTGCTGTTGGGAAGTCTGGGTTTAAGTCTCCTCTAACCTAGCATGTGCTGCTCTGGGTCTCAGTTTCCCCATCTGTGAGTAAGAAAGCTGGAGCAGATGATGTCCTAGGGGCATGTCTCAAGACATCCTGGCCTGCCTTGCTGGATGTAGATTCAACTCTTCAAGCCACTGTCTTTAATTTCTCCTAGATCCCCATTTTCCACAACGTGTCACCAACCACTGACCTCCCATACCTGTGCCCACACCAGTCCTTCTAGTTGAAAGGAATTGAAACCAGAGTACTTTCAACCCCCCAGCCCAACCCAGCCTCCGAACCCACAGAGCCAGGAGGTGCTCATCCTCATCTCTCCTCTCAGGTTTTATTGACTGATGGAAACTACATCTTTGTCAGCCACCAGCTCCACAGGGACAGTGCTGGGGACAGGGAACCTGAGATGATGCCAGATTTCATCCCAAGAGCAGACACAGAGTTCCGGAAGGTGACCCAAGAGGGAAAAGAGAGAGGAATATGTGAAAAGGCGTTGTGAGGGAGGAGGAGGAGGAAATCAAGAGTTCCTCCTGCCTCCTACAACTCCCAGAGTTCAGGAACAACCCAGGCCTCAGCCCCTGATGCTTCTGGACTTCTGCCCAAGAACATGGAATCAGCCTATGATCTCCAAACACAGCCCAGCTCTCACTGGCTGCTAGGCTCTTATCTCAGCCAGTCCAGGCTCCAGCCCAACCCAGGAAGGAAACAAACCAGAGAAGAGAGGAGGAGTACTTAGAGGTGGCCCCTCTGATTAGGGCAGATGTAAACGCTGCAGCAAACTGGGCAGAGGCTTTGCATAATGTCACGGCAGCAACTGCTATTGCTAGAGATTGCTGGGGGCCCAGCGGAGGACGGGGTTGCAGGGACCCATTTCCAGCAGCCAGGAAAGGGGAATGGCATTTGTGCTATCTGTGTGTATTGGGAGAGGCAGCCTGACCCCTGAGCCAAGGCGAGGGCAGGGGGTGGCAGGTCACTGCTGAGGCCACAGCCCATGAAGCCTGTGGTTGCATTCCGAGCTTCAGAATCGGGGAGTTGTTGGGCTTGGTGGAGGGTGGGGACCTCCCCTAGAGGCCAGAACAGAGGTGAAGGTTCTCTTCTCTGAACCCCCAAACCTCCACAGCCCAGCCAGAGAGAAGAGGAGGTCTCACCTCTTCTCATCAGGCCAGAGCTCAGAAGTCAGGTGGGAGCCTGGGACACAAGAAGAGGAGCATGCAGGAGGCCAGCTAGGAGATGGAGGCCAGTCCCAGTGTGCTGGGGCAAGGAGGCCGGGGGCCTGAGGAAGCCCAGCACCTCAGTGCCCACTGGAACAGCTGTCTGGGGTGGGGAAAGTTGCCCCCTTCCCTGGCCACTTCCCCACCAGATGAGCCATTCCATGAAACTCCATTGCATAGTTCTCAGTGGGGGGCAGAAGGGGTCCCCAGGCATGCCCCTCCCCACCTCCCCAAAATATGGCTTTGGAAAGGAGTCCCCAAGAATCGAGAGGGCCCTCTGGATGGGCGGGCCTACTGCTCACAGGGAAGAGATCTTGACAGTCTCCGGGAGGAGGCAAGGGGTACCCAGGCTGGAGTTCCTGAGGGTGCTGCTGGCCCCACCGCCATCACCAGGGGAGGAAGGCTGGCTCTCATCTGGGGTGTTGGCAGGAGGGGTAGGGATACTGATAATGGCAGCCACGAAGTCCCGGCTGTCGCAGTTCAGGTCAAGGCAGTCATGGGGCTTGGCATTGAGGCTTGAGCGGCTGTGGATAAGGGTGGGGAGACAGAAGGCTCTTAAAAGGTCATCTTAATACTTGCCACAGTGATCATGACATTTAATGAGCACTGACTGAAAAGCTAGCACTGTGCTATAATGCTTCGTCTACATCCTCAATTATGGTGGTGCCCAGTGAGGGCTCTGGGGTCAGATGGTCCTGGGTTCAAATCCTGGTCTCATTTTAGCATCTCTAAACCTCTCTTCTCTTTCTTTCATGTGTAGCACGGGAATAACAGCATTTTCTACCTCATAAGGTCATTGTGGAGATTACATGAGATGGTAAGTGATACAAAGTGCTCAGAGCAGTGCCCGGAACAGAATGAGCACACATTCAAAAATGTTCTCCGTTTCAGTTACTCCTTACGATGCCAAAATTCTCACAACAATCCATAGTCAGATCTATACAACCCTGTCCCTGTTCCTTTCTGGTTTTACTTCCTACCACTCTCCCCCTCACTCACTCCACTCCACTCACAGTAGCTTCCTGGCTACATCTCTAACATGCAGACCCTTTTCAGCCTCAGGGCCTTTGCACAGGCTATTTGTTCTGTCTAGACAGCTCTTCCTCTAGACATCCACATGGCTCCCTCCCTCACCTCCTTCAGGTGTTACCTCAGCAAAACCTTCCCTGACCACACTATTTAAACTGCATCACACCCTCTTCTGTGTTCTCTGTCCCCGATCCCCGATTTATTTTTCTTCTTGGCATTTAACATACTATATCATCTCTGTGTTTCTTTGTTTATTAATTGTCTCATCCCACTAAAATATAAATTCCAGAAGGTCAAGGATTTCTATCTGTTCTCTTCACTGCCTAAAGTGAACTCAACTCCTAAACTCCTGAAGTGAACTCCAAAGTTCCTAAAATTATGCCTGGCATGTAATAGGTGCTCAATAAATGTTTGTTGAAAGAACCAATGAAGAACAAGTTCCAGACAAGATAATCCCAAGCTCCCAGCATACAGGAGTTTGGGTTCGAACTTGGCTTGCTAGGCCCCAAGTCATGAAACCTCAGAGGCCCTGGTGCAAGGTCTGAGCTTCCCCAGGGGTAGCCAACAGGTGGGGGCGCTTACCTCTGAGGGGCAGGACTCCTCCGCAGCCCTGCCAGTGTGTCCAGCTCCTGCATGCTGCCACGACTGACCGAGGCAGTGGAGTTGGCAAGGCGAATGGCACGGCGCTTGGCCCTGCGGGGGCAGCAGGAGGACAGCAGGCTGCCAGGTCCCGCAGGCTGGGAGGACACAGAGGTGCTGCGGCTGGTGCGGCCCCCCAGTGAGTCGGCACCCACGGCCTCGCTGAAGGTCAGCTCATCTGTGAACTCGTGGCACTGTGGGCAGAAGGAAGGCACAGTCACAAGGCACCACACAGGAACTGACCCCACCCCTAGGCCTCTGCTTAGGCCATTTCTTTCTTTCCAGAAGTCATTCTTGATTCCCTTCCCTTGCCCATCCTTCAAGGCTCAGCTGTACCGGGCCCTCTTCCAGGAAGCCCTGTGTGATTTCCACAATTAGTAGTGAGCCTCCCATCCCAGGGTGGGAACTGGCTTGCCCACAGAGGAAATCCCCTCATTCCACCATGCCACCTCTCATTAGGTCTCACCGTTGTCTTCTCCAGACAGTGCAGGAGGTGGTGATGTTGTTGCTCAAAAGCAGAACGGTTCCTGATACACAGCGCCTGTTCGTCCACACTGCTACTGTCCTGGAGTGGACGGAGCAGGGGGATGAGGTCAGGACCCTCTCCTCCTCCCATCACTGCTCACTCCCCAACCCCAATTCAGGCCCCTCCCCACCTCAAGGCCCCCGTTCTGCTTGTACTGCAGGAAGGCATTGGTGGTACCACTCTTTGCCAACCGGATCCTTGCCAAGCGCACCTTCTACAGAGAGAGGAGGAGATAGAGGGTCAGGTGTGTAAACACAAGAGTAGACTGGCTTTGGGTATGGGGAACAGGAGGTACTCAGATGGAAGGGGCAGTTACCTGCTGTGCTCGGCGCTTGTCAGCACGCTGGTTCTGGTGGTAGATGCGGCTAAAGTTGGACACGATGACTGGCACAGGCAGTGCAATGACCAGGACACCACTGAGGGAGCAGATGGATCCGAAAATCTTGCCAGCAATGGTGCTGGGCACCATGTCTCCATAGCTGGGGCCGGGGGAGGTAAGCCAAGGTCAAGAAAAATGTTCAAGCACCTCTCAGTCTCCCCCTCCGTTCCATCCAGCCTGACGCACTTTGCAACCCTGGCCAGGCACTGAAACTCTCTGAGCCTCAGTTTCTCACTCTGCAAAATGTGGGGAAAGACCTCTGTGGCCACCAGTGGGGGGTGGGGGTCAAATGAGAAACTGGCCCTCGGGCCCCTACCATCTGCTGCTCCCATCTGAGCTGCACACCGAACATCAGAGTCAGCTGGAAATCTATTAATACCAAGCAGAGGGGAGAAGGAGGAAGTGACAGGCAGTAAATATAGTTTCCTGGGGAGAGAGTCCCAGCACCACTAGCCAGCTGAGGGGCTCTGAGTCCCGGGAGAAGTGCTCTGTTGTATTTGCTTACATCTGTCTTATCTTCTGTAGGTAGGACCCCTTCTTATCTTCCAGAAAAAAAGTCTTGAAACCGTCCTCATATGAAAAAATAGGGGAGGGGGGAGCCTTGAAACTCCGTCCTCCTTGTCTCCATGCCACCTCCTCTCCCATGGAGCTGGAGCAGTGCCAGTCTAACCAACTTGTTTCACAGGGTGGGGGTGGGGGGACCAAAGCCCAGGGAGGTTCTGTAACTGACTGGCTCAAGATCACACAGCACACTTTTGTTCTGATCACGGGACCAATTAGATCCCCTCCCCTCTGCGGTCCCAGCCTCTAGGCCTTAGCTCAGTCCATGTCCCTCTTCCCCCCAAGGATGGCTGTTGCTTATTTCTTTGTTTTGACTCATTTAAAAGTCTCTCCAACTTGGCCATTTCTGGTCTGTGATGTGTCATCTTAGACTGTGTCCTCAACTATGAGATGCAGGCAGCTGTCAACCCTCCCGGGGTTGTTGTGAGGACTCAGTAGGGTAAAAGGCACCCAAATACCCAGTTCCAACCCGCTCTCAGGACTCAGCATTTGTTTGTCGATCCAATTGTGAACCTCCAACCAGAATTACTTTCTACTCCATACAAACCTCAAATCAATTTTTCTGTACCTCTGTTAAAGCACTGATCAAGCCCAATCCATCCATTCAATAGATATTGAGCAGCAACTGTATACCTAATCCCAGTGATGGAAATTTAGAGGAACATGGTACCTGCCCTAGACAATGTCTTTAAGAAGAACACGAGTTTGGTGATTCCGTGTGATACTTTTATCCCAACTGTTTCCTCTCAGGGATTGGCACTTAAAAAATAATGTCGAAAATACATTGTCCTGGAGAACATCAAAGAATCACAAAGCCACAGGGGTAGTACCCCCATACAGCAGATGATTCTAGAGGTTTGGGAGACATGGGTCCTCAAGATGGGAAAAGGGGGTGATAGAAAGCCAGTACCTATGTATCCTACACCAGAAACTTTCAGAGAAGTTTCACAACTGTGATGTCACTGAATCCCCTCTAGATGAAGGGATAATCATGCCTCATTTGACACAGGAGATAACAGGCCCAGAGAAAACAAGGTCAACAGAAAAAGTGCTGCTAAAACAATCCTTGAACCCAAGTCTCCTGACCTGGAAAGTGAAGGCATTGTCAGAGCTGTGAGGGATTTGGAGATTAGTCCAGCTCCCTTCGTTTTGACAGATGAGCAAACTGAAGTGCACATTGAGAAAAAGAAATCATTTATCTAATCTTCCCAATCTTTTTTTTTTTTTTTGAGAAAGAGAGAGAGAGGGAGAGAGAGAGAGTTTATGTGCATGAGCACACAAGTGGGGGAGGGGCAGAAAGGGAGAGAATCCCTGTGAGGAGCTCCATGTGGGGCTCAAACCCATGAACCATGGGATCATGACCTGAGCTGAAGTCGGACGCTTAACCGACTGAGCCACCCAGGCAGCCCTCTAACCCTAACCTTCAGAAAGGGTGAGTGTAATTGATCGGGCAGCTCCCAACACAGGGTCTGCACTCACCCAAGCGTAGTCATGGTGACAATGGTATACCAGAAGGCCGCAGGGATGCTAGTAAAGTTGGTCTTGTTTGTGCCCTTCTCGGCATAAAACATGACAGTGGCGAAGATGATGATGGCCATGGTAAGGGAAAAGAGGAGAAAGCCCAGCTCAGAGGCACAGCTCTTGAGTGTGTAGCCCAGAATCCTCAAGCCCTGTGAGTGCCTGGAGAACTTGAAGATGCGGAATACCCGGAACACACGCAGGGTGACAAAGGCGCCTGAGACATCCTCGTTCTTGGGCACGAAAAGCCCAATGTAGTAGGGCAAGATGGCCACGACGTCGATAAGGCTCATTACGCTCCGCAGGAAGCGGCAACGGCTGGGGGCGGCGAATAGCCGCAGGAGGTATTCACCCGTGAATATGAGCACACAGGCCGTGTCCATACAGAAAAAGGCCAGTGGGAAGCGGTCGCCACAGGGCTGCTCCCTCGGGGGCCGCCGCGCGGGGCCGCGGCACGGGATGGTCTCGACCACATTGGCGATGACCGACACGGCAATGAAAAAGCCGGTCACATAGTAGAAAACGAGGGCCGCCGTGCTCGTGTGGGGGTTCTCGAAGGCCCGCCAGAGCCGCTGCCGCAAGGAGCTGCCGGCAGGCAGGGCTGGGCCATCCCCGGCCTGCTCAGCTTCCTCGTCCTCCGCCAGGCGCTCGGCGTTCTCCTTCTTGCGGTCCCGGTACTCTTCGAGGCAGCAGTCGCCCACGAGCTCAGGCACCAGACCATAGAAAGCCAGCTCTTCGTCGAAGGCCTGGATGCACTCCTGCCGCGGGCAGTGCAGCCGACCCGTGCGGTAGAAGTTCAGAACATGCCGGAACATGTCGGGGTCGCGATCGAAGAAGTACTCGCCGGAATCAGCATCATAGAAGAATTCCTTTTCTGAACTGCCCAGGAGGGTGTCAGGGTAACGGTCCAGAGTGTTCTTCCAGGTCTCAAAGCGCCGTCCGCTCACGTTCACCACCAGAACCTCATCCCCTCGAGATGCCTTCACCCCGGGCGCAGGGGGCAGGGGCTGCTGGGCCAGGGGCAGCCAGCCCACCGCGGCCGCCCTCGCAAACGGCAGCCACGTGGCCACGCCTGCAGCCATCCTGCCGCGCCCCAGGCCCACGGAGACGGGGGGGGGGGGGGGTGGCCTTTAGGAGAGAGTGGCTGTCTCCAGGATGGTGGGAACTTGGGGAGGCCCTGGGCCACTCGCACAAGCAAACTGGGGGTGTCTACAGAGGCCAAGAGGAACCAGGAGGAGGAACTAGAGAGATGGGCAGGGGCTTGGGGAGCATTTAGAGGGTCTGGGAAGGACCTGGGGGATGTCTTGAGGGAACTACGGAGAAGGGGCTAGGGGGACATGGAGAGTAGCAGAAAAGGGGAGCCTAGAGGGACCAACGAGGATCTCAGGGAGTGTTTAGAAACGCTGAGATGGTTCTAGAGAGATCAGCAGGTGCCTGTGAGATGTCTGGGGTGTCTAGGAGGGGCAAGAAACGCTGGGGACCTGTCCACACTCTCAAGAGTTCTGAGGGAAAATGGGGCTGGGACCCCTTAGTGGGCTTGGAGAGGGGATTGGTGCATCCAGAAGGCTAGAAATGGGACCAGAGGTGTTTGAAAGAGGCCAAGAGTGGCTGGAGCGGGGTTCTGGAGGGACTGAGAAAAGTGAGGTGGGTTGTCCACACCCTCAAGACTTCTGGGGAAAAGATTAGGGAATTGGAGCTCCCTCGTGGATCTAGGAAAGGGGTTGGTGAATGTAAGAGGTGGCTATAGAACCAGGAGGTTGTAAAGAGGCTGAGAGGTGTCTTGGGAGTGCCTAGAGCTGCCAAGAATAGCCTGGGGGGGGGGGTGTCTATACTCTACAGGAGTTCTGGGGAAGGAAGGCGAGGTGGGGCCCCCTAGAGGGGCTAGGGAAGGCAATGGGGTATCTAAAGGGGTAGATATGGGGCTAGGTTATCTTTCAGAGACTGAGAGGTGTCTGGGAGAGAGGGGTATGGGGGGTGCTGAGAAAGTCTGGTCTACCCTCTCCAGGGTTCCAGGGGGAGGAAAGGGGCCCGAGGAAGCCCCCTGGTGCTCAGTTGGAAGTTGGGAACAGCCCCAGCGCACCCAGATGTTAAAAGACTAAGAGGAGAGGGGTCCCCCCAAAATGGGTTGGAGAATGGGATGAGGTGTTGAAAGGGTGTTGGGTGTGTCTCTAGGGAGGGGGGCTGGTGGGCCTTGCAGGAGGTGGATGGGGGAGGCCTGGATAAAGCTGTGTCCCACCGTTGGGGGCTGGTCTGGGGAAACCACACCCCGATGGGCTGTCGGTGTGTGCCGGACAGCGGCAGTAGCAGCAGCGGCAGCAGGAGGAGGAAGAGGAGAAGCAGCCACAGCCAGGCCTAGGAGAGGAGAAGGCAGCACAGGCAGGGGGAGGGGGCTGGGTCCCTGGAAGGACAAGGTCCAGCAGAACCCCTGGGGACTATCCCAGGATGGGTTAGGGTGTGGGGGCTGGACCAGGGAAGGACAAGGACAGCGCTGTTGGTGGCCCCCTCCCCCTCCCCAAAGGGCCGTCCTCACCTGTGTCCCCGCTGCAGCAGCGGCAACAGCGGTGGGGCTGGGGGTACCAAACACCGGAGCTCCTACCCCCCTCTGCAGAGCTGCCCGAGTTCTCCTCCTCCTCTGGCTCTCTCTCCCCGCCCCTCTGAGCTTGCCGGGAGATGGAGAGAGAGACAGGGAGGGGCCTCGTGGCTCCCAGAGCCCCCTCCCCTAGGACAGCCTGAGAGGGACCCTGGGGAGACTCCGCCTCCTACAAAGCTGGTTGGGCCTCAGTCGCGTCATCTGGAAAATGGGGGTGGCAGGGAGCTTTGCCAGTTCTCCCCACCTCCTTCCTGGACTCCCCCCTCTTCCTGCCCAGCTCCTACCCCCTCTGCCCCCAGGGGCCCCCACCCCCACCCGTCTGAATCAGCAGCACTTAGCAGATCCGATCGATGGGGAGGCGTCTGTTAATGGCCCCAGAGCGGAGTGCCATGGGGAATGATGCAGCGCTGTGTCCCCTCCCTGCCCCCATGCTGTAGAAGGGCTGGAGAAGGGGGTGGATGGAGGGACCGGTGGGGGGCATTTCTCTAGATGGCAAGGCCCCCAAAGCTGCTCCCTGGGGGGGGGGCGTGCGTGGGTTAGAGCCCAGCTCTGACCAAAGCTGTTGCTGTGGGATTGGAGCACCATCCTGTTTTCAGATGTGAAGTGGGGGGTAAGGGGAGTGCAGATGGGACAAGCAGGTCCCACCCCCATACCAGCTTCTCTCTCAGGCGGGCCCCATGCTGAGGGGCAGTCTCCCTCATCCGTCCATGTCCAGGAGCCTTCTGAATTCATGCCTTCTCCCCAGAGGACTCTGCTCCTGGATGGCATAGAGCACTGGGTACCAAGCGTACCAGGCATGGATGGGTTCAAACTCCAGCTTTGCTACTGACTTATGTCCTTGAGCAAGTGACTTGCAATGTATCTTCAGTTGTCAGATGTCACGTTACCTATATAGTGTCGTTGGGCACATTAGGAGTGACGTGAAAGGGGATGGCACAGGGCAGGGCACACAGGGGAGGCCTCCGTTTTAGTAATTAAAGGTGTGGTGGGAGCACCTGGGTGGCTCAGTCAGTAGAGCATCTGACTCTTGGTTTTGGCTCAGGTCATAATCTCAGGGTTTGTGGGATCGAGCCCTGACAGGGCTCCACGCTGGTGGTGCAGAGCCTGCTTGGGATTCTCTCGCTCCCTCTCTGCCCCTCCCCCGCTCAGGCACTTGTGTGTGCTCTCTCTAAATATAAATAAACATTAAAAAAAATAAAGGTGTGGTGCAGGGGGGCAATAAATCCAGGCCAATTTTCCACTTTTCAATCAATCTAACCCATGCACATAATCTTCAGTTTGCCCACTCATCACACTCCCGATCTGTCCATTTCTCCATCCCTGCACCCACTCACCACACACCTATCCATTCATTCTCCCACCCACACAACCAAATGCTCTACCTATCCCTCCACCCACCCACTTGCTCACCCATTTGTATATTCACCCTATCCACCCATTTGCCAACCTATCCTTATGTACCCCCCGGACCCATCTACTTGTCTATCCATAGCCCTGCCCGTCATTTATTTACCTACTCTTTACTCTTCCTCATCCATCCATCAATCCATTCCCCTAGCCATCCATCTGTCCACTTACATCCCTGACCTATCCATCTATCCATTTATTCATGCAATCACCCATCCATCCATCTGTCCATTTATTTCTCAACCTATCACTGATCCATGCAACCTTCCACTTATTTATCCATCAGTCCATCTAACCACTATCTATCCTCTCATCTGCCCACTCATCCACACCCACACCCCATACATATCCACCCACATACATATCTGCCCATGTTTCTGTTCCATTCAGTTTGAGGGGCGGGCCCATGGTGACTGGAGACAGCTGGGTGAAGGTAGGGGAAGGGGGATAAAATTGTAGCCAGAGACCACCCTCCTCATGCCACCAGAGACCTCCCTTCCCATTCCAATGGTGTGACCTCCCCGTCACCAGCACATCCCTCCTGGTTGGAAAGAATGAGAGTAGACAGTCAGTGGGTGGGCCCATCTGGCCAGATGGTATTTTGGCTGCAGCCTTTATACACACACACACACGTTGCTAGAACGCTGAACATGGACCGTGCCCCACCCAACATCCCCAATCCCAAATGCAGAGTAGCCAGGCTTCCAGACATAAATTAAAAAATAAAATAAAATAAAAAAGAGTTGGTCTCTGGGGAGGGAGAGCTCATGCAGAGATGAAGGCAAAGGCCCCTGGGAGCCAGGGCCAAGAAGGAGGAGAAATCCCTGACCCTCCCCTCAGGATCCCCACTCCCCAGGGGCTTCTGCCCTAAAACAGGGTCATTAACACCAGCCATCAGGCCTCCAACCCCTTTAATGTCCAGTCTCCCAACCTATTTGATTTTGGCGGTCCCATTTTCCCACCGCAGCCCAAGGGAATGGTTTCCTGGTGGGTGGGGAGGGGAAGGAGTAGGTGCAGCTCGCAGGTCTTTAGCTGGCTTCTCGAGGTTCTACGTCTGGGTCAGGGGACCCCACGCACTCCTTGCTGAGCCGCACAATTTCCTGGGAGAGAACTTCGATGTCCTAAGAAACAAACGAGCCATCAGGGGCCAGAGGAAGCAGCAGGGGAAGCTCCCTCACCAAGCTTGGGGTGTCATCCATCTCACCTCATTAATCAATGCCCAGCTATGTCTAGCCTGGCACAGGAAGGTATTTTGAGAGGCTCACAGAACCCCAGCAGTGGGCTGGGCTTGGAAAAGATAAGTGTGGGGGGGAGAGGAGGGGGAGCCTCCCAGGGATATGGATATAGGCATGGATCACCAGCTGTGCATGGTGAGGGCTGGAGGATACAACCCTCACCTCACGACCATCTTTTCCACTAAATGGTGAGCTCACTTCTCAGAGGCAGGGGCTGGGTCTGCATAATTTCTGACTCCCCCAGAAAAGGGGGAATATCTGGGGGGCAGGATGAGCAAGTAGACGTGTGGGTGGATGCATGGGGGATCCATGGTAGCCAAACAGGTGGGCAACAACAGGTAGGCAGGTTGGCAGGTTGCTGGGCAGGTGGGTAAAAGGTAAGACAAGGGGCTACTGATGAGTAGGTAAGAGGGAGAGAGGGGTATGTCAGGAAATGGGTGGAAAGACATGTGGCAGATGATTAGATGGGTAGGGGGCATATGACCTGGGGGCTGTGTGGTGGGGGGATCAGGTGGGTGTGGAGGGAGGAGGTGGCTAGATGGACAGATGGGTAGGCTGGTAGGCCACACTCGCCTTGTGCAAGTGCATATTCTTGGTGAGCTGCTCTTCCAGCATGTTCTGTAGCTTCTTGTTCATCTCCCGAAGGTTCTCGTCGCCTGGCTTCACTAGGTCTCTCAAAACGCTGCCCAGCCCGCTGCGGTCTGTGTGGCCTGCTGCCACAGACACATCTGCAAGGGGCCAGGCTGAGAACAACCCCTTCGGCAGAGCCGGAGGAGAGATGACAGAGATGGGGCAGAAGAGAGGGAAACAGAGAGTGGGGGCGAAAAGTGGGGGGAGAAGCCATGTGATGCAGGGGGCAGAGGCCTTGCCATGTGAAACCTGGCTGTCACTTACTACCTGTGCAGCCCTGAGAAATGGGGCTAATAAACAATTCGTGGAGCTGGAAAAGTAGCTGCACGCAAAGCGCAGAGCACACAGTCAGCTCTCAGCACATATCAGTCCATGTTATTCTGATCGATACGGGGAAAACAGGGATTGGAGAAGGTGTGAAAGAAAGGAGCAAAAGAAACGAAGATGGGAGAGGGGGGGCAAAAGAGGAGAGAAAGTGGGAGAGGGGAGAAGAACAGATAAGGAGCCCCAAAGGGGTATACATGCAGAGGATGAAAACGTCCAGAGGAGGCACAGGACAGACAGGTAGCAGGAGCAGTGAGACAAGATGAGGAAGCAGGGCAGATAGAAGGGGTGGGGGGAAGAGAGAAGGACAGAGAGACACACTGGGGAAAGGAGAGACCCTGGCAGAAGGGAAGAGCCGAGGTGAAAGACAGACACAGTGATGGGCCTGGCCTGCTCTCCCCTCTGGCAGCTGTGGTCCTTGTCAGTAACTCTGCTGAGTTGCAAGACGAGAGGAAACAGTGGGGCAGGAGGGGGCAGGTCAGAGGCTGGATGGTGGGTGAGGCTAGGGATGGAGCACTGACCGATCCGGCTGTCCATGACGTAGGTCTCAATGATGGCACTCTTCCGGCAAAGGTCCTCTGCCATGGAGGCACTGCTCACCTCCAGGTGCTTCACCTGCAGGGTGGCCCAGCATGTTAATGCACAATAAGGGGCCCAGCCAGGCAGCCCCCCGCCACACACACACAACGCCCCAGCCTCCTCTCCAAGGGAGTGCCAAGTGGGGATAGGCAGGCAGGCAGCACCTTCTCCTCCAGCATCCATTTCTCCTGCTGTGTCTCTGCCAGGCGCTGAAAGAGCTCGGCCACTTCCTCGTCTGACAGCTCTGCTGGCCGCGGAGGCTGGGCCTGAGGGCTGCTGGATAAGGACTGCAGGGAAGAGGAGGGGAGAGGCCAGCCCTGTCTCAGCGCTGCCACCTGCCCCAGATAGATCAGGGGCTGGGAGGGAGCCAGGGGGATGAGGATGGGCTCTGTGACAGGGGCTATAGACAAGTCTCAGCACCTGCGAAGGCTCTGGGTCTCCCTTTGCCTAAAGAGGGACATAGGAGCCACCAAGTCATTTCCTTCCTGAGAAGATGAACAAAGGGCCTATAACAAATGAGATCTCATTTCCAGTTGACAGAAAACTAGGGGACAGAGGAACAAGAAATATGACACCACTAGGAAGCCAGCAGGAAAACCAAAAAGGTGGGATGCTTTCTGCAGGTTAACTGGGTGGTTTCCTCTGTGGGTTGGTGCCATGAAAAAAAAAAAGGGGGGGACCACACTAGACTCAAGACACTTAACGGACATAAAGCAGCCAGATGTGACATGAGCCCTGAAACTGAATGCCAGTTTTCGCAAAACCAGCAATCAAGGACGTTTTGGGGCCAACCAGAGAGATGTGATTAAGGCCAAAGTACCAGATGAGATGAAAATTTACAAAACTGGGAGGGTAAAGATCAGCTGAACAAAAATGGGTTACTTATGATCTCATTTAGGTTCAAGAAAGACCAAGATTCAAGGGACCTAGGTGGCTCAGTCAGTTAAGCATCTGACTTCAGCTCAGGTCATGGTCTCGCAGTTTGTGGGTTCGAGCCCCACATCAGGCTCTGTGCTGACAGCTCAGAGCCTGGAACTTACTTCAGATTCTGTGTCTCCCTCTCTCTCCACCCCTCCGGGGCTCACTTTCTGTCTCTCTCTCAAAAAAAACCCAAACATTAAAAAAAAAAAAAAAAGAGCAAGATCTAGAAGGGTGTGAACCAAGGCTTTATAGTGGTGATCTCTGGATCTCTGGATGGTGAAGATGTGGTTTCTTTGGATTTAAAAGTCTTTGCTTGTGGGTGCTTTTCAAATCTTTCTATACAGCACACATACTACTTACAGATTGATAACAAATCATTTCCAAAGAAAAGTGGCCAGCCCAGGAAGCTGACATTATAGACGACAGTCACAAGTGATAATTATGAGTTGGAAAAAAGGACCTCCAATAGAGATGATGCACCTTCTATGAGCTACATATTTTATGACACCAGGAAAGGTGGAATTAGTTCACAGATGAGGGAACAGAAGGTCAGAGAGAATAACTTGCCCATCCCTGATTTGGCAATCTGAATCCAAGTTGGCAAGCATGGACAACAGTTGACAGGAAAATGTGTGTGCTGGGCCTAGAGCAGTAGATGTTTGCAGGGGAGGAGAAAAGGTGGACCCCCAGAATCTGGGTAGGAGAGGCTGGGCTGTCGACTTTTCCTAGCCCCTTACCCTGGCAGGAACAGTCGAGCTTTCCTTTTCCCGCAAGATCTCCCGGTAGCTGAAGGAGGAGACACTACTGCTGTCTCCAGTCTGGGTCCGGCTTGGTGAGTTCATCTCTGACAGAACCAGCTCCTCGAGGCCTGGGCAGAGAGAGATGAGAAACCTGAGCCCCAATCCCCCAGGGTCCCAGGGCAGCGACTGGCAGGAAGAGGCAGAAATAGATTTGATGGAGATGGACGGAGGCGATGTGACACTCGGGCAGAGGCAAGGTGGAAGCAGACAGTACGACAGGGAGAGGCAGAAACAGAGAAAGTGGCTGCCTCTCCAGGCAAACACACACGCCAGAAGAGAAACAAAGTTGAAGCAGCTGGGAGAAAGTTGGCAATGTGGACCCGTACGGGCATAAAGGGCCGTATGCACTCACTCAGACGTAGGTTATGCAGAAAGGAAGACCGACAGTTGGAGAGAGCACAGGGGCACACCCACACGCAGAGGGGAAATCCAAGAGAGACAGTAAGCCACAGCAGATGAGAGGCAAATAGAGACATGGGTCAGAGCAGAGACCAGAGGGGGAAAAAAAAAAAGAGACGGACATGTAGCCATGAACCTAAATCCGGATTTCATCTAATGGACAAGGACGATGTATGGCAAGCCACTGGAATCTGCTTGTTGATTCATACACTGATCGGTTAGCAAAACAGAAACAAAACTCCTTTATAAAGAGAGGTCACTTCAGGAGACCCAGTGTCTCTGAGAGACACAGATAGGGTGAGCGATACATCCATTTTTGCCATGTCACTTAAAACAGGGCCACCGAGCTCGGGCCTCTACTCTTGCAGCTGCTTCTGGGTATCAGGGAAGGGGGCTGTCATCCCACCCCGAGGGTCTCCAGCAGGAGCCGATGGCTGCAGGGGGACAGGGGAGCAATTTTCTCTGAGCCTGTGATGTGGGAGATGCACCAGAGCTATCATCACTGTGTCTTATCTATTTATTTAAATGTGGGGCGCCTGGGTGGCGCAGTCGGTTAAGCGTCCGACTTCAGCCAGGTCACGATCTCGCGGTCCGGGAGTTCGAGCCCCGCATCAGGCTCTGGGCTGATGGCTCAGAGCCTGGAGCCTGTTTCCGATTCTGTGTCTCCCTCTCTCTCTGCCCCTCCCCCGTTCATGCTCTGTCTCTCTCTGTCCCAAAAATAAATAAACACTGAAAAAAAAAAAATTTAAAAAAAAAAAAATGTATTTATAGGCCATTTCCTTCTTAAAAAATAAAGTCCAAAGCAACTCAAGGGTTTTTGTTGTATCTTCTGCCCTAAGCGGGAGAAATAACATGGATTTTAGCTGCGTGGTGATAATGCTGCACTGCTGTGTGTCTCTCTAGCTCAACCGGGAGCTCCCTGAGGACAGAGTTTCGGGGGGTTTCCTATCAAAGACCCTGGATGTGAGCACGGGGGCTCAGTCCCTATTCATAGAATGAGAGAATGGCTACAAGAAATTTAGAGACACCAGGTGAGGTGTGGGAATATGTATGAGTTGGGGGGATCCAGAGACAGAGACAAAGACAGAGAAGAGAGAGAGAGAGAGGGAAGATAGAGACAGAGAAGGAAAAAGCAGCAAGGGGAAAAGAGAGCAGAGAGAAAGAAAGCAGGGAGAGAGAGAAAAGGAGAGACAGAGAGATGGCACAAGGCGGCACAGAGAGACCAAAACAGAGGAGAGACACAGAAAGAGGTAATGCAGAGGGGCGCCCGGGGGGGCTCAGTCAAGTTAAGCATTCGACTCTTGGTTTTGGCTCAGGTCGTGATGTCATGGTTTTGTGAGTTCCAGCCCCACATCAGGCTCTGCGCTGATGGTGTGGAGCCTGCTTGGGATTCTCTCCCTCTCCCTCTCCCTCTGCCCCTCCCCAGCTCACGCTGTCTCTGTCTCTCTCAAAATAAATAAACACACATAAAAAATTTTTTAAAAAATGAAAAAGAAAGAGGTAATGCAGAGAGCAGGAGAAACAGAGGAGAGCCAGACAGATGCACCAAGTTCAAGAGGGACAGAAAGCGCAGGACAGCCCAGTGGAACGAGGTACAGGAAATACCTCTGGCCTTTGGGCACCAGCCTGGCCTCCTCCCCTGCACCCCAGCCCCCCCTGCCATTTGGTCCCTCACCAGAGCGGCTCTTGCTGTTGGTAAGGATGTCCTGCAGTCGCTCCTGCAGCTTATCAGCCCGTTTCCGCTCCAGGTGCAGCTGGCGCTTGAGGTCCTTGAGCTGTGGGGAACAGGGGGAAAGGGGAGGGCTGAGGCCCAGTGGACCCAGAGGTGGGGGGCCGTGCTTGGACACCTCCCCATCATACCGCAGCACTGCCCTTCTTCTCCAGGATTCGCTGCCCATCCACTGTGTCCTTCACTTCCTGTGGGATAGAGAAGGTGTGGCTGGTGGCTGCCACAACGGCCATGTGCAGTGCGTTCCCTCCCCGCCCTGTTACTATGTGCTGAGGCCCAGGCTGTATCTGGACTGGCGGAGGGACAAGTGACCTGTTTCAGGTTGCTGATGGTCTTCAGGTGGCAGTCCCGCTCCTCCTGGGCCTGCTGGAGCTGATCCCGCACACCCTGTAGCTCCTCTTCCTTGCTCTGCAAACCAGAGGGCAGCTCAGGCCCCTACTTGGGCAACTTCTGTCCTCCCTCTAGGGCCTGGCCCTCCCAGGAGAGAAGGATGCCATCATGCAGGGGGGCACCTTCAGCTCATCAGCGTGCTGCTCCCGACATCGCTTGAGGGCTTCCTCCTGCTCTTGCTGCTGCTGCTGCAGAGATTCCTATGAGACAAGTGGTGGGTCTGGCCATGGCCTCCCAGAGGACGTCACGCCCAGTGAGGGATGTGATGGCGGCAGGGGCCTGCGGGCATGTAGGAGATACTCCTGCAGGGAACACTGTGTGCCCTTAGACAGTACACAGAAGTGTCACCTCCAGGGCTGTGCTGTTTGCATCACAGACTGACATCTGCATTTTATTCTATTTAACAAAATATAACACAGCACTTACTGCACGCCAGGAATGTTGTAGGGATTTGACATATATTGACTCATTTTATACAATCCTCCCATAATACCTAGATGACAGGTATTATTATTATCCCTTTTTTACGGGTGAAGAGAACAGGCCACAGGTCAGGTAACTTGCCCAGAATTAGCAAGGGGCCCAGTCAGGATGGAAACTCATGCAAATGACTACTTCCAGTGTCTGTGCTCTTCACTACTACGTGACACTTCCTCTGAGGTATTATTATGAGTCTTCAAAAAAAATGGCAGTAAAAATCCTTGTTTGAACAAAATCAGTATATTATTACAGGGGCGCCTGGGTGGCTGTTGGTTAAGCATCTGGCTTTGGCTCAGGTCACGGTCTCACGGCTCTTGAGTTCAAGCCCCGCATTGGGTGAGCTCAAGCCCCTGCTTCAAGATTCTCTCTTTTCCTCTCTCTCTGCCCCTCGCTCACTCATGTTCTCTCCCTCTCTCAAAAATTAAAAAAAATAATTTAAAAAATAAAATAAAAATAAAAGAATAAACAGATGTTATAAACACAAACAGTATATTACAATAATTTCCTGACAGAAACAGGTTCAGAAGGAAGAGATGCCTTTTCAAATTTGCATATCTGACATCCTGCCTTACTGATGGCCATCCCCTGACTCCCCTCTGGATGGCTGCTGTGGCGCTGGTGGGGCTGCAGGGATGTCCAAGTCCAGAGTATCTTAGGAAATTCCAGGGCCTGACTGCTCCCAGTCCCCTGGTTTGGCATGGATGTGCCCCAGTAGCCTCTGTGCCTCATCAGGCACCAACTCACCTCGGCCTCCTTCAAGCGCCGTTCAAACCAGCCTTTGGCTCCATCCATGGAGTGTACCTGAGCTTGAAGTTCTTCCACCGTTTGCTGGAGATTCTCCAGCTCCCGTGTTCGGGCCTGGGAGAGGGGAGACCGTCATGGATGGGGCAGGCGGAGGAGCGGACACCTCACCCACACCATTCCCTGGCCCACGGGTGATGCTGTGCTCTCCCACTTTTAGAGACAGAAAGATATCGCCATCCACCCACCCACCTTCTCCTCACGGATCTGCCCACGGAGATCCTCCTCCTGCCGCTTCTTGTCTTCGTGCAGCTCTCGGAGCTCCCGCTCGTAGCGGGCACGCACCCCCAGCACTTCCTTCTCATGCCGCAGTCGGACCGCTCCCAGCTCTTCCTTGTGCTGGGACTTCTCCTGCAGGGTCTCCATTGCCAGCTCATCCAGCATGGCCTTCCGCTTTTCGGCACTCTGGGGGGCAGGAGCATGCCAGTCAATCTCCTCTCTTAACGTCAGACACGGCCTACCACCTTCTCCCCAAGGAACAAGCCCAATTCTGCCTCCTCCCCGTTCCCACAGAACCAGTGAAGTCACTCGTCTATCCTCAGGGAACTGGTCACTTTCCATCCTTTCCTGTTGCCATGCGTTTGCCCACATCACCTGCTCCCTCCCTACAGACCAGGGCCAATCCCTCCCCTTGCAGCCTCTGGGCTTCCAGAGCTGCCCACCTTCCGAGCCTCCTGTAGTTCCTGGGTCAATTGCTCCTTCTCCTGCCCAATTTCTTGAAGTTGTTCCAGGAGCCGACTATTGGCACGTAATGACTCCTAATGAGGGGACAAAGGAGATGAGTTTCATAAAGAACCTCCGGGAGGTGATGGTCACCCAGGACGCTTCTGGTAGACCGGTCTCCCCTAACCCTGGTAAAGTTGGTGCTATTCTCTACATTTCTAGATGAGAACCATGGCAGAGACTGGCAGCAGCTCCCCAGTGTTCTATGTGTCCTCCCCTCTGTCCCTAGCAATAGATTTCGTAGTTGGACACATGGTTGTCGAACTGATTTTTCCCTGCCTCCCTCGCAGTTAGGTGTGGCCCTATGATTAATTTCTGTATGAAGAAGTAGTGAGTGTAACTCAGGTTAAACTCATAAAGGAAAGGGGCATGCTGGGCCCTTCCCTTTTTCCTCCTTCCTTCCAGACAGAATACAAACATGATGGTAGGGGAGCCTGAGCAAGCATCTTGGCTGCCAAGATAGAAGTCTTATGTTGGAGGTGGCAGAACTGCAATGTGGAAGGAATCTGGGTCACTGGTAATTGCAAAGCCATTGTTCCATCCCTAGACAGCCCACCTGGATTCTTACGTGAGAGAGAACGAAGCTTCTATCTTACTTAATCCACTATGGTTCTGGTTTCTACTACAGACTCAAAATGGCTATCCTGTCTAACTGAAGAGGTTCAGTCTCAGCGAAGGAAGACAACCTGGTCTAGGACACAAGGTGCTAATAAGTCAGGAAACCAGACTGGAACCTGGGTCCTCCTGACTCCATAGTCTTCTCCCTGCACCTCATGTAGGACTCCATGGAGCCAGCACTAGGTAACCGGGAGAAGACAGGTCATAGCCAGAGATATCACCTGCAGCTGTGAGTTGAGGTCATCTTTCTGCCCCATGAGGTCTTCATACTCAGTCTGCCGCTGCCGCAATTCAGCTGCCAGCCCAGTATTCTCTTCTCGGAGCATATTGAGTTCTTGGGTCTTTGCTGTTTGGATCTGAAATAAACGGAGGTGATGGGAATTGGAGGGAAAAGGGCCCCAGGGGCCAGCCATAGGGTGTGAGCTTCCCAGTTCTGGGCAGACAAGGAGAGAGGTGGAAAGAGAGCCAGGAGAGTAAGAGAATTTCAAAGGAAAAACGAATGAGATAAAGAGATCAACAGGGGAATGGATGAATGTAGTATGGTCATACAGTGGAATAGTAAACAGAGATAAAAGAACAGACCAATGCTACGTATGGATGAGCCTCACAGGAAAGAAGCCAGGCACAAAAATGGGTGTCTGATTCCACTACATGAAGCTAATGAACAAGTAAAACTAATCTATGTCACTAGAGGTCGGAGGAGTGGTTATTTCTGGGGAAGTACTGATTGGGAAGGGGTAAAAGGGACTTTCCAAGGTGCTGAAAATGCTTTACATCTTGATCTGGGTGGTGGCCCCATGAAGACAGACAGACAGACATGATTCACTGAGTGTACACCACGATTGGTACACTTCTTGTACTTCACTGGAGAGAAACTAGAAAATGCAAGAGAAGCAGGGATGGATGGCCAGAGAGAAGGGTGGAAGCCATCAGAGAGGAGAGGCTGAGAATCAAACAGAAACAGAGGCAGGACAACAGCAGGAGGTCCAGACTGCTCTGCCCTGATGTGGATCAGAAGCAGAAGGAGATGGGAAACTGGGGAGGGATGAGCGAGGGCTCCCGGGTATCCTGTACCTGCTCCAGGGCTGCCAGGCTAGTCCTCAAGGCATTGTTCTCAGCCAAAAGTCCTTCCACTTGTTCCTGTGCATCTGCACTCTGGATGGACACCTGGCCCCACCCCCACAATAGGTGAGAGTGGGTCCAGAACAGGGGGACAGGACCTACCCACAGCCAAGAAAGAAAACACACGGGTGCGCACCCACGGCTAGGGGAGACAGGACCCCTGGGGCCGTGCCTGCCTGTACGATACCTGCTGAGGCTGCCCTCTACTCATCCCCTTACCTCCCAGAAGCTTCCCATTACCATGTACCTGATCTTGTAGGGCTCGCAGAGCTGCTGCATGCTCCAGGCGCTCCCCTTGCCGTTGATCTCTTAGTTCCGCCAAGCTCTGTACAGATCAGGGGAGCCCATTCTAGACCTCAGTCTCCCTTTTGGGGTACATATAACCATACAGGATCCCTCTCTGACCCCCCAGCAGAATGTTCCCAGCACTTGAGGGCCTTGGACTACCCAGCCATCAGACTCAGACTCACCCAAATCCTAGGTCATTACCCCCAGGGGCCTCAGACCCCATATGCTAACTCCAAGAATCTCAGAAAACATCTAAGTTTTTAGGGATTTCAAACTCACTCCACTCCCATCCAAAAGAGGTCTCACACTCACCCAGATGCTAGCTTGGAGGCCCCAGGATTCTCAGACACACTTAGCCCTCAGGGACTACAGTGTCACTCAGACTCCTGACCCCAATTCCCATGGGTTTCAGGCACACTCAGTCTATGTGGCTAGCTCCCGAGAGTCTTAGGGTCCACCCAAACTCATAGCTCCAAACCTTAGAGGTCTCAAACCCCTACAGTCTCCTAGATTCCAGCTCCTGGTGATATCTGACTGACTACCCCCCCCTCCACCTGCCACTCCTGTCCCCAGTCTCTGGGGATCTTCAGACCTAAGTAACTGAAGACCCAGCTTTACCCAGACTTCTGTCGCCAACCTTAGACCCCCAAACCACCATATCCCTAATCCAAGGGATCTCAGACTCACCTGCTCTAGGGGGAAGCCTGGAGGCTTTAAAGTCCCCTAGCCTCTAACTCTCAGACTTTTGCTCCAGTCTCTGGATGTCTTCAACTAACCAGTTTTTGTTTTGTTTTGTTTTGTTTTGTTTTGTTTTGCTTTGTTTTTATTCACAGCCTCCAGAGGTCTCAGAACCACTTAGCCTAAGTAATCCAACTTATTAATTGTCTCAGCTCCCCAAACCAGCCCCCATACCCTGAGGGCCTCAAACACACTCAGCCTCCAGGCGCACCTGTCTTAAACCCTTGAAAGTCTTGTATCTAGAGGGTGCCCCTGGGTGGCTCAGTTGGTTAAGTGACTGACTCTTGATTTTGGCTTAGATCATGATCTCACAGTTCATGAGTTTGAGCCCCACATCGGGCTCTGTGTACTGACAATGTGGAGCCTGCTTGGGATGCCCTCTCCCCCCTCTGCCCCTCCCCCCCCCAAATAAATTAACTAATTAAAAAAAAAAAAGAAAGTCTTATATCTATGCAGTCCCCAAAAGTCTCAAAATCACCAAACCTCCAGGGAGTTCAGGCTCACTCCAGCTCTCGCTCCCAGCCCCCAGTGACTCTAGACTCCTATCTCTAAACTCCCAGAGTTTGAGATTCATCCAACCTTGTGGCACACAGCTCCCAAGTCCTCAGCCCCCTGAGATCTTTGATTCATGCATACTCAGGCCAATTCCTAGGACTCTCGGGGCTCCCTAATTCCCACTGTCTTAGCTCCAAGGGGGTCCAGTACCCATCCAGTCCCTATATTTCCAACACAAGAACTATTAGCCTCCCCAGCCAGTCTCTATAGACCTCAGGGTTCCCTGGACTCCCAGCCCTGGTCTCTATCCCAGCAATCCCAGAATCCAGCCCCTCACCTGATTGGCAGCCTCAAGTTCCTGCTGCAGCTTCTGAGTGCGAGCCAACTGAGCTTTGAGATCCGCTTCTTTCCGCTGCTGTAACTCCTCAATCTTATTCCTGGGGGCGATGGGGGGGCATGTGGACCATGGCCTGAGGACCCGTCTCCCACCTCTGCCCTTGTGGTCTTCAGGAAATTCTGCTGGGTACTGTCCCTATTGTCCACCAATACACCCACCCCTGGTAGTTACCGGCTATCATTGAATAGTGTCTCCTTTTCTGTCTGCAGACGGCAAAAACTGGGCACAGAAAGACAGACATAGATGGGTCAGTTCCACAAGTCAGTCCCCTCTCCAGTCCCTCAAAATTCATTTTCCCACCTTGGGAAAAAAAAGAAATTTACCTTTCTTGCTTCTTTTTCAGTTTCTCAGAGAGCTGGGGTGGGGTGAGGGAGGGGGGTGCAGACAAATGATTGCATATTAATAAAGACAAAAAAATAAATTTAATATTTATAGACACTTCTTACTAAGTCCTTTTTGGGAGCTGGAATTTACTTATGTTATCTCATGGGATCCTCAGAGCAGTCCTGAGAAGTGAGTACTACTGGTTTTACAAATGGGGAAACTGAGTCTCAGAAGAGTTAAGTAATTTGGTTGCCCAGGTGGTCAGGAGAAACAACATGACCTCAACCCAGCTCCCTCAGGCTCCAAAGGCCAGCATTTATGCCCCCAACATATTGCTTGACAGCCACATCATAGAATGGCTAGGGGAGGAGGCCTGGAAGGCAAGATCATGATTGCCTGCCTCATCACTGGGTCTCCAGCTCCTAAGATAAGAGCCAGCAGTCTACACAATGGATGGATGGATGGATGGATGGATGGATGAACAAGCAGAACTGAGAGGACACATAAGAGAAAGATGTGGCCTGCCAGCCACAAGACAGAGGAAGCACATTAGCCTATTCCATATTGAACGCAACTCTGAGACATAAATGTGAGTCTCTCATTTCACAGATGGTGACATTGAGGCTTTGAGGGGGGCACTCCGCTCCTCCTGCCCTGCCAGGGGAAGCATGGCAGGTGGGGAGTGGGGTGGAACAAAGTCCAGGGAAAACTCAGCAGCCCCACCTTAGCAAGTTCCTCCTGCAGTCTGGATGTTTCAGCCTGCTTCGAGCTCTGCAGGGAAGGATGAGGGAGGGAGCTATCTTTAGCAAAGGGGGAGGTGAGGCCTGTGCCTTCCCTTACCCTCCTGCCTTCCTAATCCATTAGCCCACAAGATGGAGATGTCACAGACATTTCCGTGGGACCATAGACTGAGCTAGGGCACCTGCCTGCCTCCTGACACTCCAGCCCCAACAGACCCAGATTCACCTCCAAGCCTTGCAGTTGCTCCCAGAGCAATCTCTTTTCTTCCTTCTCCATTTCCCATTTCAGCTCCACTTCTGCCAATGGCATGGGGGCTGGGACAGTAGGGGCTGGGCCCCCTGGGGGGTCCCCTTGGCCCTCACTGGCAGCTTGGGATCTCCCGGCCTCTTTCCCATAGCGCTCTTGCAGGGCTGGTGGGTAGAACAGAAATATATGATGGATGAGGTGGTCTCCAAAGACCCTTGCCATGCCTCAAATAGATGGGAGAATTGGCCTTGCATCCCTCAGGTAGAAGAGACCCTGCCCAAAATGACCAAAAGCTTACAAAACAAAGGCTCAGCCCCATCCACACCTCCCACAAATATTTTTTTCAAGTTTATTTATTTATCTTGAGAGAGAGAGAATCCCAAGCAGGCTCCGTGCTGTCAGCACAGAGCCCCACTCGGGGCTTGAACTCACAAACCATGAGATCATGACCTGAGCCGGAACCAAGAGTCAGACACTTAGCCAACTGAGCCACCTGGGCACCTCCCTTCACAAATCTTTTAAGCCCTACCATCCACTGAAATCCTGTCTACAATAAGACCAGCCCAAGCCGGTTTCCCTGAGCCCCACCCCTCCATCCCCCAGGCCCCACCATCCTCTACCCACTACTTACAGCTGAATCCTCCTATAACCTCATCTTCAACCAAATTCTACAAAGTCTCCCTCCGGATCACCAAACTACCACCCACCACGCCACAAGCCCCCAAACATCCCCACGTTGGGACCCACACTCTACCAGCCTTTATCCCAGACCCCACTGACAATCTGGGCTCAGAATCTCCCCTAAGCTCCTTCGTTCACTTTCTCCGTTTAGCAAACAGCTCCTTTCTGATGTTCAATCTGCTAACCTAACGTTTGCTAGGTACCAGGCACTGAACTAAACTAAGAAAGCTACCACCTCTTAGCTCAGCTCTACTGCAATCTTCCGGGGAGTGTACATCCCTACGAGCTCTCTGTAGATGAGGAAGCTTTGACTCAGAGAGGTGAAATGGCTTGTCCAAAGTTATACACTGGTTCATAGCAGGGCCAAGCCTAATTCTGAAGCCTTTCCCCTGCCCCCAGGGGGAAGACACCCTACTCAGTCCCCAAGGTCTCTGCATCTCCAAGGAGGGCCTCCTTGTACCTGCCACATTTTTCTGCAAGGCTGTGTTCTCGGCCTGCAGCCTCAGCAGCTCACCATCCACAAGACTCCCAGCTTGGGCAGTGCCTGCCCTGGCAGCTCCATCCTTCAGTTGCTGGTTCTCCCGCTCCAGCTGCTCCATCTGGCTGCAGAGCTGAACAGGGGAGGAGGGAGGGAGCAGAAAAGCGGAGAATCAAAACAACATTTGCTGAAATATACATGGTGCTTGGCTGATGTACTTTATAGTTCACTGAATTCTCATAATATCTCTGTGATGTAGGTGCTGTCATTCCTCATTATCCACCCCCCCCCACTTCACAGATAAGGATGCTGAGCCACAAATGTTAAATGACCTCAAATTCCACATCTGGTAAGTGGCAGAGTCACAGAGGATTGAGGATACCAAGAACACTTTTCTGCTTGCCCAATCCCAACCTCATAGTCATAATCCAAGACCTCAGGCTCCTCTGGAAGTTGCTGGTCCCAGATGTCAACATCACAAATAGCCCTGCTGCCACACCTCTTCTGTGAAGGGTCTGTGTCTGGGAGCCTAGGCACCACAGCTTTCAGGGCATTTCCAAAGCCAGTGCTACCCACACCCACCTCCCCTCCCCCCGCCTTCCACCATCATCAGCGCTCGGCCTTGGAGCGAGGTACAATGCAAATAAAACTAGGCCAGCCCCTTGCTCGACTCCTGGCCAAAACACAGTTTGCAGAGCATTCCTGATAAGTGACGCTAAAACCCCATTTCCAGATGAGAATACTGAGACCTACAGAGAATTTTTATTTTTTTGCCTGGAATTACTTTCTACCCAGAACACTATTCCTTTCATCCAGTTCTTCACATGACTGGCTCCTTTGCATCCTACAGTGCTCTGTTCAGATGTATTCCTTGAAGTAGTAATCCCCCAACACAGAAATCCCAATACTCTCTGTCACAGCACTCTGTTAATTTCGTTTTTTACCTAGTACTAATCACAATTAAATTTACCTAGTACGCTAATTTCCTAAAGCTCTGCACATTTTTGGATTATAAATTGTGATCAACAATTAAACTTTATTTTGTAACATAGCGTCACAAGCACAGATTCTGAAACCAGACTGCTTGGATGTGAACTTCTACTCTGCTATTTATTAGCTATGTGACTTTGAGACAAATTACTTTACTTCTCTGGGGCTCAGTTTTCCTCATGTGCTTAGTAGGGATACTACTAATATCTCATTGGCCTGTTGTAAGAATAAATGAGTGAATAATGTAAAACACATCAAACAGGACCTGGCACACAGTAAACACTATGTAACTGTCAGCTATCTGTACTATTATTATTTTTTAATATCTTATCTTTCTCCCTACCCCATAAGCAGAATATAAGCTACCTAAGAGTGGGGGCTGTTCTGTGCTGCTCACAACTATGTCCAGAACACAGAGCATGAAGGAGGTGCTCAATAACTATTTGTTGAAGGAAAAATTGAGCTGAAATATCTTGGCAAATAAGTGGTAGAGGTAGGCCTTGAATCCAGGTCTCTCTGTTAGCACTTCCAGTTCCCAGGAGGAGGAGGAGGGGGAGTGTGAAGGAGGTTCTATACCTGGTCCAGTGCCTAGCTCAGGACAGGTGCTGGAAAACACAAGCTGTATTTATGGAGGAACCCCTGTCCCTGCCTCATCCTAAAAGAACCATGATACCATTGAGGCTGGAGGCAGGATGCAGTGAGAAGTGAGGCGATGAGGTCAGCTATTACATGAGCACCAGGGGGTCTGAACAGTCAGGGTCAGGGACCCACTCGGAGTTGTTGCTTAAAGGAGTGATGTGGTAAGGCCTGCAGGTCAGGACAACCTCTAGGGCACAGACTGGTAGGACAAACTAGAAGTAAGGAGACCAGCAAGAAGGCTGTGGGAATAAAGCAGGTAAGAGGCAGTAAGGCCTGAGGCAGAGCAGGGCCACAGGATGGATTCAAAACTTTTAAATAGTCAAAAAATATTTTAGAGGAAAAATGAATCAGTAATAACAAAAAGATAGTAGCTAACACCTACATAGCTGATACTATGTGCAAAGCTCCGTTATAAGTGGTGTACAGACATTAATCCATTCAATCTTCACAAAATCCCTGCAAAGCAGGTACTGTCATTATCATTTCCAATTTAAACATCTGGGAACCAAGGAACAGGCAGGTCAAGTGACTTGCTCAAGATTACAGTTAGTAAAAGGCAGAGCCAAGAGTTTAATCTAGGCCTTATGGTTCTTAACTTAGACTTGTTAAATCACCTCTCCCGATATTGTAACTGTTTAAAGGTTGTTTTCGTATTTTCTTATTTAAGGTCTTAAGTACTACATTCTCACATGCAGTCCTGGAAATACCATTTTTGCTGTCGTGATAATTTTTTCCTCAAAACACACTAAAACTTTAGAGACTTATTGATCATGGATACAGAAGATAGATAAAGAAACAAAAGATAATATCTCTAACTCCCTAGTAGATTCAGAAACAGCCAGGACACTAAAACCAGTGAGGAGATAGAATGATCCAATCCAGCACGAATTATCTAGAAGAACTAGAACTCCAGGCTCATGTCAGATGAAGGGAAGGAAGAGTAAAGGGAAGCAGCTAGAACATCTTTCCATCTCATGCTAAGCATAAGAACTTTACCTAAGACCCTCCAGACCCTCCAATGCCCTGGAGCTTCATAGCATCAGCTGTCAAATATACAGAAGGGAACTTGAAGCTCAAAGAAAAGGAGTGCCTTGGTCTGGAACCAGCTGTCCTCAGGGCTCGCAGCCTTCTAATCGCAGCACAGTCGGCAGCCCCATTTGTCAAACCACTGCCCCCCAGCACATAGCAAGGGTGTTTCAGCACCATGGACAGTGATCCATGGCCAGCCTCTGTCCAACCACTTTCAGCTGCCCTCAGACTTTAGCCCAGGTGGCCCCTCCCCTTGGATCCCCCCTTGGATCCCCCTCGGCAATCCCAGGCACCAGCACCTTGCTGAACTCCGCCATAAGTGTGCTGTTCTGCAAGCGGAAATCCTCTTCTTGGCTATGCAGCTTTGCCTGCAGCATCTCATTTTCGCTTAGCAACCCTTCGACTTCCTGCAATGGCACACAAGGGCAGGGTATCCAACAAGGGCAGAAAGGATGGAGAGGTAGGACAACGAAACAGGGAGAAAATGATGGGGGGGGGGAACATAGGGTACAGAGAATGGGATGGGTGAAATCAGGAGATAAAAGGAAGGAAAGAGACAGACATGGAAGGGTAGAGAGAAGGGAAGATGGACATGGCAGGGGAGAGAGTGGGAAGAAAGAGAGGGGTAGACAGAAATAGGTGAGAGGAGGTAGAGAGAGATGAGGGAAGGGGGATATATAGGGATGGAGAGGGACAGAAAAAAAGAAAAGGCAGAAATAAAGATAGGAACAGAGAGATCAAAGGAGGGAGAACAGAACAGAGGTAAGAGAGAGGGGGTCAGGGAAAGAAATGAGTCAAGAAGAGATAGTGGAACAGGGGGAGAGAGAAACAAGGAGTCAGAGGGAGAGATAAAGAAAGGGAGAGAAGAGAAATGACGGCAGACAGGAACAGGCGGGGGAGAGAAAAAGGGAAGGTTGGATGGGGAGAGAAGCAAGAGTCAGAGAGGAACAGGAAAAGAGGCATAGAGAGACTCAGAGAGAAAGATGGGGAGAAAGGGAGAAGGAAAGACACAGAAAGCAGCACAGAGTGAGACAAACACAGGAAAATAAAGACAGACATAGAAACAGGTGACAGTGAGGTAGTCACAGATGTGAGTGCACACACAGAGAAAGAAAGGCCAGTACTAGGAGATCCCAGCATACAGAAATATCACCCCTCAGTCTCCCAGACACATTCACCCACCATGGGTCCCCTTACCTGAGCTTTCTTGCTCTTGCTCAGTGCCTAAGGGTGAGGGGGTGGGAAGAGAGATAAGGTGAACAGAGATGGACTCCCTCACTAGGGTATGGAAACATTGTGGCAAGTGTCAAGGGGGTGGGTAATGACGACAGGTTCAAGGGATGGGAGTGTCTTTAACCACAGAACTTGAATGAAATCTGTAGTCCACAGGAATGATGAAGCAAGTGAGTGAACAACATCCTGTTTACATGTTTTCTTCTAAGCTCTGGAGACTGTTCATGAGTTTTAGTATTTAACCCTTCATGGGCTGGGTCTCTGGGGTCAGAAATTATGGCTTCATTTCTACATCAGTCCAAACACATCTATGTGGATCCCTCCCATGCACCATGAAAACTGCTGCTCCCTTGTTGGGTAGCTGAGGGCACTGCCAGGTTGGGCAATCAGCACCCTACCAAAGAGAAGCTCACCTTCAGGACTACCAGACTTTCCGCATTCTGTATTCCTTCATCTAACAAATATTTATAGAGCACATAACATTGAATTATGCATGGGGACAGGAAGAAAGAGATAAAGGAGGGCCTTGAATGCCTTGAGGGGCCATAATAGGTTACATGCAATTCATCTTCAGATGATCTGAGAGGTAGGTTTAGTCTCAATTTACCAACAGGGCAGGACAGGGATGGGAAGTGGGAGCACAAGGCAGGAGTGTGAGTAGAGGATAGAAGGCAGATTCAAGGGGGGAACCTGGATGGCTCAGTCAGTTAAGTGTCTGACTCTTGATTTCAGCTCTGGTCATGATCCCAGGTTCATGGGATCAAGTCCCATATCAGGCTCTGCGCTGAGCATGGAACCTGCTTAATATTCTCTCCCTCTCCCTCTGCCCCTATACCCTGCTTGTACACTCTTTCTCCCTCTCTCTCTCTCTCTCTCTCTCAAAAAAAAATTTTTTAAAAATACAATTTAAAAAGGCAGATTCAAAACAGATTCACCCATGGATGTGACTATTTTTTAAAAGATTTTTAAAAATGTATTTATTTTGAAAGAGAGAAAGAGAGAGGGAGTGTGAGCAGGGGAGGGGCAGAGAGAGAATACCAAGGGCAGAGCCTCACAAACCATGAGATCATGACCTGAGCCAAAATCAAGAGTCCAACGCTTAATCGACTGAGCCACCTAGGCGGCCCAAGAATTTTTTTGTTTTTAAGTAATCTTTACACCCAACGTGGGGCTTGAACTCACAACCCTGAGATTAAGAGTTGCATCCTCCACTGACTGAGCCAGCCAGATGCCCCTGGATGTGACTATTTAGTTAGAAGGTAGTGAATGAGAATAAGTAATTGAAATTGAAAATGAATTAAGAGTAAACTAAAAATCAGTAATTAAGCAGGATTAGATAAAATTAGCAAACTAAAGAGACTTCTGTGAGAGTTTTTTTGAATGACTGATGACAGCATGTAACATTAGGTCTGGTTCCCTGTAGGTGCTCACTGGCTAGGTGAATGAGTCAGAGGGCTATAGGGAAGAATGGGTGGGTGATTGGGTGGAGGGAGGTACCTTCTGAGCTTTGTTGAATTCCTTATCCAGGTAGGCGACCTTCTGTCGAAGACTGGTGAGTTCTAGTGTGGGGAAAGCAGGGAATCTCAGCCTCAGTCAGTGGTAGGAAGCTGAAAGGTCTTCCTGCCAGGCCTCTGAGGTTTTTTCCCTTGGCCTCTTATATCCAAAAGCCACCCCCATCTAATGAGACCCTCTTGGCTCACCAACACCATTCTTGCGTAGTTCATCTGAAAGCTGGTAGTTATTTGTCCGGAGTTCCAGGAGCTGAGCCTTGGGGGAGGCAGGGAAGGGAAATGACTTGGTCAGGAATGTGTCCCTACTCTCACAGTGAGGGCACCAATCCCCTGAGCCCCACGGATCCTGCTGCCTTCCACATGACTCTTTAGCCACTCCTTAAGACCTATGTACCCTGCATCCTAAATGAGCCTCCAGTCCCTCAGCCCATGTCCTACCTTCTCTAGCTCTACTTATAACCACAGCCAGTGTCACTCTTCTTTCTATCCTCTTCCAATTCACTCAGCACTCAGGCCATGACAGAGCACTGCTCCAGCAGGTTCTTGCTCATATGCATGTTCCATGGTTCTCCACGCCCACAGGATAAAGTTCTTCCTCCTCATCCTCACTGGCCTCATCAGACACTAAACATTGTTCTTTCTGTCATAGAAGAGTATTGTCTATACTCTTGGCCAGACTTGGAGGCCCCTGAGTATAGGGGACAAGGGCCTGCATTCTTCCTTTTTCAAGGGAAGAGGGCCCAGTATACTCCTGTCCAACTTACACTAAGTTGGGGGCTGCCTGGATCCTCCTTACCCCCAAGACTCTCAAAACACATCCAAACCACTTTCAAGAATTAAGGGAGAGTGAGGTATGGGCCACTCCAAATAGCATACCCTTCCTAACAGCCCTGTAAGGCACTGAGGCCAGTTCTTCCCAGACCTACTGTCCCTTACCCCACCAAGTTCTTTCCCTCCTCCCATGGCACCAGCCTCCACCCCCTGGTGGTCGGCTTAAGGTCAGAGGGCTTGGCCCTGTTCTTCTACCAGACCCAGTGATCTACCTGTCATGACCCAATTTGTACACCCTTGTAACACATGGAGAAGCCCTATCTATCAGAACCAAATGGTTTTTCCTTCACTTATGGCCCAGTGAAATCAATCTTCCTCACCCAAGGGTCCCCCACATCCCTCAAGAACTCCCCAGTCATGATCCAATGTGATGGTCCTACATCCTTCAGGGTCTCTCCTCCACAAAACCTTGGGTGGGCCAGTTGAGTGAGTACTCTTACTTGGAATCTCCCCACACAAGTTACAAGTTTTAACTTCCCCTTTCATGGTCCAGTGATCTTACCCTCTCACTCTAAGCCTCCATCACACAGGGACAACTGGTTTCTCTCATTCAAGGATCAAAGGACTACCTATACTCACTTGGAGTTCTTCCTCTCCTCCCACAGAATCCCACTCAGGGCTTCCCCCTTTCAGAGTCTCCTCCCACACAAAATCCAATGGTCTTCCCCGGTAAGGAACTCTCTCAACAAGGGCCTACTCTGGCCTTTCATCCGATCTCAGAGTCGTCCCAGAAAGAATCAAGTGGTCAGGATACCCAATTAGGGTACCTCCCTAAAGCCCAGTGATTTCCCCTCCATGTGGTCCGAGGTAACACTCTTTAACCTCTTTTGGTCTTCTCTCCAACAGGAGTTAACGGTATTACCCAGTCAGGGTCCTCTTCACCCCAGACCTAATGGGATCACCTGTAATCACCCAATGGTACCACCACCTCTTAGAATCCAGTACCAGCACTCACGCAGGATCTCCACCTCTCAGGAACAATGACAGCATGTGGGTTCTTTCCCCAATTCCTCGGCATAGTGGTATCTCCCACAAACATTTCCACCTTCCACCGGGTAATGGTATTGCCCATTCAAGGGCTCCCCCCACCATGACGCAAATGGCCCAACGTCTGCTTCCTTCCTCTCCAGACAAAATGGTTTCGCCCTCTCAGGATTTCCTTCCCTCAAAACCCAATGTTATCATCACCGACCCATGGTGTCCCCCGCACGGGCCCAAAAGTCTCGTCCCCTCCAGGTCTGAGTAAGGTATCACCCACTCTAGGACTCTCTCCTCCGCCCACAAAGCTAATAGAATCCAACCCCTCAGAGCCCAATAGTATCTCGGAATCCAACAGTCTCACCACTCAGAGCCTCAGTTTCCCTTCTCCAGACCAACCCCTTAGACTCAAGGTCCATCCCAACCAACCCCTTCTCAGAGCCGGTGGCCCGACCTCTCTCTACCCCGCCCCCCGTCGGTTAACGCGGTGGTCTTTTCCCCGGTGAGCAGCACCTGCATCCGCTGAAACTCCTCCTCAGACAGAGCTTGCGCCATGTTCCTCCCCCCACCCCCCCGACAGCCTTCTGCGCAGACGCAGTTCGTCCCTCCTGTCAGTATTCTGGCCGGATCAAACCACCGGCCAGGAATGGAGGGGGAGGAGTCTACCCCGGAAGTTCAGTATTTTAGAGACAGATAGAAGAGAATGAAACTGACAGGTCAAGTGAATTGCAATTTAATGTTTTACCACAAACTAGGTCATCTGATCTGGCTTTTGAGCTCTCACAAAGTACCCATTGTGATGCGACCCTGTGGTATCCCTGTGTCATGGTTGGACTCGTCGCTAGGGAAATGTTCGCCGACAGAAAATCACCCTTCCGTCGTACTCCTTTAATGAGAATGGTTGACTTATGATGTTAGAAATGAAAGCGGAAGCTTTGCGCTGGTCTTGTTCCCGCCCTCCTCCGTGTGACCCCGGAGGGGAATCCCGCCTCCTGTGAAGCCCTTGGCTATTTTTTTTTTTTTTTTGGTAAGATTTGACGCTAATTTTCTTGATATGATGCTGTAAATCATGTTAGGTAAAGGACCTAGGCAAAATAAATTTAAAATACCTGAGAGGAAAGAATGGCAGTGAATCAAACGAAAAACTTCGTTTAAAAAACAAAACAAAACAAAAACAGGATGGCGAAACACCAGGAACATCCAAATAAGTAGTAAAATGCTCTATAATCCTCTCTTGTGCTTTCTGGCCCCCTCTGCAACGCCCGCCACCCAAGCAGTAGTTTTCATCTGGGAAAGAAAAACATTAGAAAGCCTGTTTAGAAACATATAAATACTAGCATGATATTTTTAAAAATATTTCGTTGGCGGGGGGTGGTAACTTAACTTTGATATTTTAAATGTACACAGAAACAAGAATGGTACAAGGAAATTCTATGAAGCCTTTACCCAAATTCATAAATTGTTTACGTTTTACCACGTTTTCTTTATCATTCTTTCTATATAAAATTTCTGAACCATTGGCTTCTGTATTTATTGATGATTTTCTAACACCAACTCCTTTGGTATTTATTAGTTGCTGTTCTACTGTAAGGAAGAGCTTTCTCTTCAATTTATGTATGTATAGCTGTACAGACTTATTTTATTCAATGAATTATAATCACTATCATTATTTTCTTTGCCACTCAAACTGTTCCGGATTTGGCCAGTGGGAGTTCCTTCAAGTTGACTTCTGTGTCCCTTTGGCATGCTGCCATCACAGTTTTTTTTTTCTTTTTTCTTTTTTTTTTTTTTTGTAGCACTTTCTTGTTGGCACTACAAGATGCTACAGACTCACCTTATTCTTTTTCAGCCCCAGTTGACAAAGTGTTCATTGCTACTAGGGTCTAATTGTTTCTAGGCCCTCTTAGTGTACACAGTTAGGAAATATATGTATGTATTCTAATCCAGCTAGTCATACATATCTATATATTTTGCTATAGGTATCTATATTTTGAAAACATAAGTTCATTACTAATACCTTACATTTCAGCCCAACAACACAAGGTTCATTTTAGTTTTCTCACTTTCCATATTTGTAAATCCCTTCTCCAACAGAAAGAAACCTGGCTCTCATTATCCACAATAAATTTACTTATTTGTGTAATCATACACATTAAATAACCAAAATTGCTAAACCATAAGACTACTTCAAAAAACAAACCTACCAACTAGAGGTCAATAGTTGTATTACAGTCTTTTGTCTTTAGGGTCATGACAGTCTATAGTCAAAATACTGGGTTTTACAATCTTCAATATTTGACACAGTTCCTTTTGTCTTTAATATGATAGTAGTCAAAATACTGTGTTCAAAAACTACTTGAATTAGTTCTCCTCCTCAAACCCCTTCAATTAGGCTGTGTTATTCATTTGAAATGCAGTCAGATTCCTTTGTTTCTGTTTGAATTACATTTTGCCCCTCCCACCCTTGCTAAGGTAAGCACTCTACTTTCTGGTTTAGCCCTTCTGTGTTTCTTTTCACTCAGATAAACAGGCATATGTATATTATCTTATTTATCCTACATGAAGTATAGCATGCTTTGCATTTTTCATTTGATAATATCTCCTTTCTCACAGCCACACAGTACCCCATTATGTAGACACAATTTAACCACTCTCCTATGTTTTCCCATGTAGGTTGTTTCCAATATTAATTATAAACAATGCCAAAAAGAATACCCTTGTACATATATGTATTTTTGTATTATCTGAGGTATATCTTTAGGGTAAATACATAGGACTAGGACTGCTGCATCAAAAAGTGCATATATAGTTTTGTTAGGTATGTACAAATTTCCTACCAAAAGGGCTGTTCCAATTTTATTTCCACTAGCACTGTATTTGACAGCCTGTTTCCCCACAGCCTTTCCAACAGACTATGTTGTATTTAAAACTTTTCCCTGATCTGAGAGACAAGAGATGGTAGCTCATTGAAGCGTTTGTGGGTTTTTCTGCCCTCATTTCATAGGGATAAATAATTTTCCTGCTGTGGGAAAATGTTTTCAGCCAAGGCTCCTCTTTCCCTTTTGTAATTTCATGAACCTTATTGAGATGCTCTCCCTCTCTCTCCCACCCCCCCAAAAGATAACCCGAGGCTTATTAAAAATTTTAAGAGTTTATTTAAGCAAAAATCTATTTGAATTAGGCAATGTGGTAGGGTCCCCTCCCTAAGAAAAAAAAAAAAAACACCTCAAGGCAACCTGGCTATACACATACGCGACAACAGCCCTCAAGACCTTGTAACATGAGACCACTTAATCAGACTACATGTTTATGTGTTACCATATATGGGAAACAAAAAAGTAAAAATATATTTTAAAAAACTACGCCATGTGGCATTCAATGCTCAGTTCTTGGGGTAAAAACCCAACTGAGCCATGCTGGCACAAATAAAGTTGTTCCTAAAAACAAAACAAAAAACAAAAACAAAAAAACCACATCGGCGTCGTGACTCTATGCGAGAATCCTGCTACAGCAGCATCTAATCTAGTAGATGGAAAGGAGCCCTGAGAAGCTGTACAAAAATAAAAGATTTTTATGGCCGGAAGGGAGCGGAAATAAGGAAATTTTCTAAGCAAAAAACCCAGATTGGTTATTGCAAGGTTACTTTCCTTTAGGGATGGCAGGAGTCTGTCAGGCAGACTACCAAACTAGTGCTGATCAGGTGATTCCTGATTGACTGTGTACGATTCCATTTCTGGGAGAGCCAAAACTGTAATTAAGTCTTGGTTTGGTGAAGTGGGGCTTAGCATAAGCAACTCCATTTTGGGCCGGTTGTCTTGTTTGTTTATTTTAACAATACATATACTTATCTTAAGGCTACAGTTCAGTGAGCTTTGACAATGTATACAACCTTGTAACCACTACCACAATCAATATATAAAACATTTTCATTGCCCCACAAAAATTTCCTTTGTGCCCCATCCTGACCCCCCCCACATCAGACAACTACTGATGTGCTTTCTGTCACTGTAGATTGTATTTGTCTTTTTTAGAGTTTCACACAAATAGAATCAGTTTGCACTCTTCTGTGTCTTGCTTCTTTCCATCAGCATCGTGCTTTTGAGATTCAGCCAACTTGTTGTGCATATCAGAATTTCCCCCCTTCTTATTGATGAATAGAATTCTGTGGTATAGATATTTCACCATCCATTTATCCATTCTCGTTGTTGTTGTTTTTTTCTTTTTTTAAGGAGGCTCCATGCCCAGAGTGGAGCCCAACACAGGGCTTGAACTCACGACCCTGAGATCAAGACCTGAGCTGAGATCGAGAGTCAGACGCTTAACCGACCGAACCACCCAGGTGCCCCTCTCTCAGTGTAGTTTTCATTTCTGTTTCTCTAATTATGAGAGAGATTACACTTTTCATATGCTTAAGGGCCATTTTAATATCCCCCTTTAATGTGTGAATTATCTGTTCACATATCTTTCCCATTTTTCTGTTGGCTCTTTTGACCTTTTTCCCTTAAAATTTTTTAAATGTTTATTTAATTTTGAGAGAGAGAGAGAGTGAGCAGGGGAGGGACACAGAGAGAGACACACACACAGAATCCAAAGCAGGCTCCAGGCCCTGAGCTATCAGCACAGAGCCCAACAGGGGGCTCAAACCCACAAACCATGAGATCATGACCAGAGCCGAATTTGGATGCTCAACCAACTGAGCCACCCAGGCACCCAATTTTTCCCTTAATTTTTTTTTTTGCCATTAGAAAACAAAATAAAATCTTTTTTAATCTTGTTTTATTTTTTTTTAATTTACATCCAAATTAGTTAGCATATAGTGCAACAATGATTTCAGGAGTAGATTCCTTAGTGCCCCTTACCCATTTAGCCCATTCCCCCTCCCACACCCCCTCCAGTAACCCTCAGTTTGTTCTCCATATTTATGAGTCTCTTCTGTTTTGTCCCCCTCCCTGTTTTTATATTATTTTTGTTTCCCTTCCCTTATGTTCATCTGTTTTGTCTCTTAAAATCTTCATATGAGTGAAGTCATGATTTTTGTCTTTCTCTGACTTACTAATTTCACTTAGCATCATACCCTCTGGTTCCATCCACATAGTTGCAAATGACAAGATTTCATTCTTTTTGATTGCTGAGTAATACTCCATTGTGTGTGTGTGTGTGTGTGTGTGTATACCACATCTTTATCCATTCATCCATCGATGGACATTTGGGCTCTTTCCATACTTTGGCTATTGTTGATAGTGCTGCTATAAACATGGGGGTGCATGTGTCCCTTCGAAACAGCACACCTGTATCCCTTGGATAAATGCCTAGTAGTACAATTGCTGGGTCGTAGAGTAGTTCTATTTTTAATTTTTTAGGAACCTCCATACTGTTTTCCAGAGTGGCTGCACCAGCTTACATTCCCATCCCTTAATTTTTAAGAGTTCTTTATATATTAAGGATATGAACACTTTACTGCAATAGATGTTACATGTATTTTCTCCCAGATTGTCAGTTGTCTTTTGGTCATGTTTATGATAATAGTATCTTGGAAATAGAGGTATGTATATACTAATCCATGTATACACACCTATCTATATTTCTGTATCTATCAATCTGTATGTATTTTAAGGAAAACATGAATCCATACTGATATTCCAGTACAACATGGTTCATTCTATCTCTTCTTGCTTATCTGTGTCCTCCCACTCCAACTATGAGAAACCTGGCTCCAACCATCCACCACCTATTTACTTAATTCAATTGCAGTACACATGTATAGTGATATCAGAATTGTTAACTTGTAGCCCTATGGGAAATAAATTTGCCAACATTGAGTTAAATGCTTTTCTATGGTCCCTTTTATCTTTAGCATTGGAGTTTCCAGTCAAAATGCCACTTTCTGGGGCACCTGGGTGTTTTAGTCGGTTGAACATCTGACACTTATGAGCTTAGGTCATAGTCTCATAGTTATGAGATCGAGCCCCATGTCTGGCTCTGCACTGACAACATGGAGCCTGCTTGGGATTCTCTCTCTCCCTCTCTCTCTACTCCCCCTCCCTCAAAATAATTAAATCAACATTTAAAAAAAATACCATTTCAAAGATTACCTAGTTCAGCATGTCTTCTTCCTCTCCCTTCAGTGACGTCATGTTATTTATTTGTCATACAGTTAGATTATGTTGTCATAGTCTGCATTCCATCCTGGGATTACCTGATCTCCTGGTTGGCTTTTTAAAATTTTCATACATTAAAATTTATTTTTTGTGTTGTAATGATCTATAGGTTTTGACAAACACATTTTTTAAATGTTTGTTTATTTATTTTGAGAGAGAGAGAGAGTGTGTGGGGAGGGGCAGAGAGAGAGGGAGACAGAGAATCCCAAGCAGGCCTGACAAGGGACTCGATCTCATGAACCGTGAGATCATGACCTGAGTTGAAATCAAGAGTTGGACGCTTAACCTACTGAGCCACCCAGGTGCCCCCGACAAACACATTTTAAAGTTTTCCTCACATAGATTTTTTTTCACATTTCTTCTTAGGTTCCTTCTTAAGGTATACTATCTTCTTTGTTGCTATTTTAAGTGGAGTTTTCACATTATAATCCTCTAACTGGTTATTATTTGTATATATAAAAGCAATTGATGACTTTAAAAAAATATTTTATTTTTGAGTAATCTCTACACCCAATGTGGGGCTCAAACTCACAACCCTAAGATCAAGAGTCACGTGCTCTACAGACTGAGCCAGCCAGGCACCCCACGAAGGCCATTGACTCCTTTATGTTAATTTCACATCCTTCCACTTTGCTGAATACTTGTATTGTTGGAGTTAGTTTTATCATTGATTCTCTAGAGTTTGCCAGGTACAAAATCATATCGTCTGAAAATAAAGGTATCTTTATTTCTTCTTTTCCAATTCATGTACCTCTAATTGATTTCTCTTATCTAATTACCACTTTCTACAACAGGAACCAGGGCTTCTTGTTGAAATGGTTGATTCCAGGGCTGAGACAGGACAGTACAAGATGAACCTGGGGCATCTTGTTTTACCTGCCATTAAATGAATTTGAACTTAAAAAGAATCTCTGGGGATGGCTGTCTGTCTGTCTGTAGAGCTTGCAACTCTTGATCTCAGGGTTGTGAGTTTGAGCCTCATGTTTGGCGTAGAGATTACTTAAAATTAAATTTTTTAACGTTTATTTATTTTTGAGAGAGAGAGAGAACGGGGGAGGGGCAGAGAGAGGGGGAGACACAGATGTCGAAACAGGCTCCAGGCTCTGAGCTGTCAGCAGAGTCCAACTCGAGGCTCTAACTCCTGAACTGCGAGATCATGACCTGAGCCACCCAGGCGCCCCGAGATTACTTAAAATTAAATCTTTGGGGTGCCTGGGCGACTCAGTCTGTTAAGTGTCTGACTTTGGCTCAGGTCATGATCTCATGGTTTGTGGGTTTGAGGCCTGCTTCAGGCTCTACACTGACAGTGCAGAGCCTGCTTGGGATTCTCTCTCTCTGCCTCTCTCTCTTCCCCTATCCCATTTGTGCCTTTTCTCTCTCTCAAAATAAATTTAAAAAAAAAAGTCCTTGGGGTGCCCGAGTGACTCAGTCATTTAAGCGTCTGACTTTGGCTCAGGTCACCATCTCAAGGTTTGTGGGTTTGAGCCCCGCGTTGGCTCTGTACTGACAGCTCATACTCGTGAACCTCGAGATCATGACCTGAGCTGAAGTCAGATGCTTAAACAACTGAGCCACCCTGTCGCTCCCATCCTCACAAATTACTTCTATCTATCTATCTATCTATCTATCTATCTATCTACTATTTTTAATGTTTATTTAATTTTGAGAGAGACAGACAGATAATGAGCAGGGGAGGTTCAGAGAGAGAGAGGGAGACACAGAATCCGAAACAGGCTCCAGGCTCTGAGCTGTCAGCACAGAGCCCCACGCGGGGCTCGAACTCATGGACCATGAGATCATGACCTGAGCTGAAGTCGGACGCTTAACCGACTGAGCCACCCAGGCGCCCCCCCCCCCCGCCACCGCACACACACAAATTACTTCTTAATTATAATGAAGAAAGGGGTAACTTTACAGTGGAGAAACCTGGTGGACACCACCTTAACCAAGTGGATGACATTAACATCAAAGAGATGGGGACAAACTGGTATTTCCTGCCCCCTGATGTGATGTACTGAGAAAGACACTTCACTTCTGTGGTGTTTCTGCCAAAAATTCAAATCTGAATCTGATCATGAGAAAATACCAAGCAAACCCCAATTGAGGGACATTCTACTAAATAACAGTTTGCACTCTTCAAAAACATCAAGGTCATAAAAAAAAAAAGAAAAACTGAGGAAATGATCCACATTTTAAAAGATTAAAGAAACATGACAACTGTATGCAATCGTGATTCTGGATTGAATCCCTGTACCAGAAAAAAGGTTTTTATTTTACTATAAAGGATATCAGTGGGACAATGGGCAAACTTTGAATAATGTCTGTAAAATAGATAACAAGATTATATCAGTATTGACTTCCTGATTTCGATAATGATACTATGGTTATATAGGGGAATAGCTTTCTCTTAGAGATCTTTGTAAAGGAAAGAGGCCTGAGATTGGCTATCCTCACAAGGACTTGATTGCAAGGTTAGCCCCTGACTAGCATCTGGAAACTTGGCTGATAAACTTTTCCCTACAGTGATATAAAACTTTTTCTAAATGATAAGAATGGTTCACTGTGCCAAACCATTTGTACAATTTATGCTGAGCACCTGCATTCCTTTAGGAAGTCTAGAATTTTGCTCCATGCCAGGTAGAGGGTGACTTGTAGCCATCCCCCAGTGAAAACCTTAGGCACTGAGTCTCTAATGAGCTTCCCTGGAAGACAACATGTCACATGTGTTTTCACAATTCATTGCTGGAGAGGTTACATGCATCCTGTGTGACTCTGCTGGGAGAGGACTCTTAGAGGCTTGTGCCTGGTTTCCTCTGGACTTCAGCCCATGTCCCTTTTCCCTTTGCTCTGGGGAGGTGGGCAGCCTAAGGAGGTCTGTGCAAGGATTTCTCCAGATTCCACCTGTGTCTTTTGTTCTTAATGATCCTATCATGGACCTATCCTTTAACTGTAATAAATCTTAGCTAGGAGTACCACTACATGCTAAATCTTGTAAGTCCTTCTACTGAATCACCAAACTGGGGGATGGTCTTGAGGACCCCTCACACACACACACACACACACACACACACACACACACACAGAAAGAAGGAATGATAAACGGAAGTGGCAAAAATGTTAACATAGGAACATCCCAATTAAAGGGTATACAACTTCTCTGTAAATCTGAAATTATTTCAAAATAAATTTTTTAATGGAAAACGAAACCAAATCTGTATCCTAAGTGGATACATTGCATACTGCTAAAGGTGTATCTACTTCCAGGCCCTCTTCAAGAACATACGTGGGAAATATACATACACAGTTCTCTTTCTCTGACTATCTTATCTAAAATCCTGAGATCATCTTGTTACCTCCAATTCCAAATCAATACTTCAGGGTACATTCTTGTCTCCTCCATCCATCTTTATTTATTTATTTTTTAACTTTTTAAAATGTTTATTTATTTTTGAGAGGGAGAGAGAGAGAGTACGAGCAGGGGAGGGGCAGAGAGTGAGGAAGACACAGAATTTGAAGTAGGCTCCAGGCTCTGAACTGTCAGCCCAGAGCCCGACGCGGGGCTCTAACTCATGAACCATGAGATCATGACCTGAGCTGAAGTCAGATGTTTAACGACTGAGCCACCCAGACACTCCCCCCATCCATATTTATACCTTCCTTCTTATAGCTATAACTCTGTTTGCAAGTAACCTAGCTCCTATTATTCCTGATATATTTTACTTGTTTCCTGAAGCCTAGATCACACAAAAGGGATTTGGGGAATTGTCAACCCATACCTCTACAAGAGCAAATCTATTTACTAGAGTCCAACATTTATTTATAGGCATTTTAAAGGTAAAATTTCCGGGGTGCCTGGGTGGCGCAGTCGGTTAAGCGTCCCACTTCAGCCAGGTCACGATCTCGCGGTCCGTGAGTTCGAGCCCCGAGTTAGGCTCTGGGCTGATGGCTCAGAGCCTGGAGCCTGTTTCCGATTCTGTGTCTCCCTCTCTCTCTGCCCCTCCCCCGTTCATGCTCTGTCTCTCTCTGTCCCAAAAATAAATAAAAAAAAACGTTGAAAGGTAAAATTTCCATACAGAAAGATTTACAAATCAAAATTTATAGCATCTCAGGGCGCCAGGGTGGCTCAGTCGGTCGAGCGTCTGACTTTGGCTCAGGACATGATCTCTTGGTTTGTGAGTTCGAGCCCTGCGTCGGGCTCTGTGCTGACAGCTCAGAAGCTGGAGCCTGCTTCGGATTCTGTGTCTCATTCTCTTTCTGCCCCTCCCCCACTTGTGCTCTGTCTCTCAAAATTTATAGCATCCTGGCAAATGATGAATTTATTCAAGTAGCCCATACCCTTATCAAGTTATAGACTATTTACCAGAACTTTCCCTCCTCCCTCTTTCCAGTCAATCCCTTCCCCCATGGGGCAATTGTTGTTCTGAGTTGGGTTTTTTTTGGGGGGGCATGTGGATATTCTATTGTTCCATCATTTGTTGAAAATATTGCCCATTCTGCACTGCCTTTGCACCTTTTTCAAAAGTCAATTGACCATGTATGTGTGGGTCTATTTCTGGAGTTTCTATTCTCTTTCATTGATATATGTTGCTGTCTTGACACCAGTACCACAATGTCTTGATTAATATAGCTTTGCAATAAATCTTGAAGTCAGGAAGTCCTACAAATTTGTTCTTGCTTTTCTAAGTTGTTGTGGGTTTTTTCTAGAAATAGCTACCATTTTGTTTGTTTGTTTGTTTGTTTTGAGAGTGAGAGAGCACAAGTGAGTGAGAGGCAGAGAGAGAGGGAGAGAGAGTGCCAAACTTAAAGCAGGGCTCCAGATCACCCAATGCTAGCTCACTGGCCAGACCGTGACATCATGACCTGAGTCGAAATCAGATGCTTAATTGACTGAGTCACCCAGGAGCCACATGAATGACATTTTAAAATTTCAATTCCCTAAGGGTCATTGCTGGTATATAGAAATACAGTTAAGTGTAGTATATTGATCTTGAATCCTACAATCTTGCTAAAATCACTTATTAGTTCTAGTGGTTTTTTGTAGATTCCACATGATTTTTTACATAGATGAATACATACATACATACATACATATTATCTCCAAATAAAGACAGCTTTGTTCTTCCTTTCCAATCTGTATACGTTTTCTTTCTTTCTTGCCTTATTACATTGGCTAGAACCTCCAGTACCATGTTGAACTGAAGTGATGAGAGTGGAGATCCTCACTTTGTTCCTGATCTTAGGGAGAAAGACATTCAGTCTTACACTGTTTAGTTTGATGTTACTAACCATTTGCAACGACATGGATGGAACTAGAGAGTATGATGCTAGGTGAACTAAGTTAGCCAGAGAAAGACAAATACCATATGATTTCATTTCTATGTGGAATTTAAGAAACAAAACAAATGAGCAAAGGGGGAAAAAGGGAGAGGGAGAGGCAAACCAAGAAACAAACTGATGATTGCTGGAAGTGAGGTGGGTGGAAGATGAGTGAAATAGGTGATGGAGATTGAGGAGTGCATTTGAAGTGATGACCACTAGATGATGTATAGAAGTGTTGAATCACTATATTGTACTACACCTGAAACTAATAAGACACTGTGTTAACTAAATGGAATCAAAATTAAAACTTAAAAAAAATTGAGGTGAGACAGCTGGGTGGCTCACTTGTTGGGCGTCTGACTTTGGCTTAAGTCATGATCTTGCGGTTTGTCTGTTTGAGCCCCATGTCGGGCTCTCTGCTGACAGCTCAGAGCCTGGAGCCTACTTTGGATTCCGTGTCTCCCTGTCCCTCTGCCCCACCCCTGCTCATGCTCTGTCTGTCTGTCTCTCTCTCAAATAAATAAATAAATAAATATCAAAATGTTTTTTAAAGTTTGAGGTTACTATAGATTTTTTGTAAATGCTCTATATCATGTTGAGGAGATATTATTTTTAATTTCTAGTTTTCTGAGAGTTTTTTTTTAAGTCAGGAATGGATGGTGGAGTTTGTCAAATGCTTTTTCTGCATTTGTCAGATAATCATATGGTTTTGCTTGCATTCTTAGAGTAAATTCAACTTTGTGCTGATGTATTCAGTTTTGTATATATTGCTGGATTTGATTTACTAAAATATTGCTAAAAACTTTTGCATCTCTGTGAAGGATAGCTGTGTATACAGTTGACTCCTTTTTTTTTTAACATTTTACTTATTTTTTTAAGTAAGCTCTATGCTCAACATGGGGCTTGAACTCACGACCCTGAGATCAAGAGTCACAGTCTCCACCCACTGAGCCAACCAGGCGTCCCTACAATTGACAACATGGGGGCTGGGGCACTGACCCCCTGCACAGTTGAAGTCCACATATAAATTTTGACTCCTCAGTGCTGATGCATAGGGGCACTTGTACCCAATGTTATAGCAGCACTTTCAACAATAGCCAAATTATGGAAAGAGCCTAAATGTCCATCAACTGACGAATGGATAAAGAAGATGTGGTTTATATATACAATGGAATACTACTTGGCGATGAGGAAGAATGAAATCTGGCCATTTGTAGCAATGTGGATGGAACTGGAGAGTGTTATGCGAAGTGAAATAAGTCAGGCAGAGAAAGACAGATACCATATGTTTTCACTCATATGTGGATCCTGAGAAACTCAACAGAAGACCACGGGGGAGGAGAAGGGGGGAAAAAGTTACAGAGAGGGAAGGAGGCAAAGCATAACAGACTCTTAAATACTGAAAACAAACTGAGTGTTGATGGGGTGGTGGAGGGGAGAGGAAAGTGGGTGATGGGCATTGAGGAGGGCACCTGTTGGGATGAGCACTGGGTGTTGTATGGAAACCAATTTGACAATAAATTTCATATAAAACAAAGAAAGAAAGAATTAAGGAAAGAAAGAAAGAAAGAAAGAAAGAAAGAAAGACTAGAAGGCAATGTGAAAAATATGACACTTACTTGTGTTCGGGGAGTAGGATTAAGATGTTTATTTTTCTACTTTAAAAGTTATTTTAGGGGCGCCTGGGTGGCTCAGTCGGTTAAGCCTCCGACTTCAGCTCAGGTCATGATCTCACGGTCCGTGAGTTCGAGCCCCGCGTCGGGCTCTGGGCTGATGGCTCAGAGCCTGGAGCCTGCTTCCGATTCTGTGTCTCCCTCTCTCTCTGCCCCTCCCCCGTTCACGCTCTGTCTCTGTCTGTCTCAAAAATAAATAAACGTTAAAAAAAATTTTTTTAAGTTATTTTAATGGTATTATATCAATTTTTATAAAGCCAAAAAAAGAAAAATAAATAAATTTTGACTCCTCAAAACCTTAACTGCTAATAGCCTATTGTTGACCACGAGCCTTACTGATAATATAAACAATTGATTAACACATATTATGTATGCTATATTTATTATATATCATATCCTTATAATAAAGTAAGGTAGAGAAAATAAGGTGTTATTAGGAAATTCATAAGGAAGAGAAAATACATATACAGTACTGTACTATGTTTATCTTAAAAAATCCATGTATAGGGGCTTAGTTTGTTAAGCGTCTGACTCTTGATATCAGCTCAGGTCATGCTCTCACTCCTGAGATGGAGCCCCAAGTCAGGCTCTGAGCTGAGCTTGGGATTCTCTCTCTCCCTATCTCTGCCCCCTTCCTCATTTGCACTCTCTCTCTCTCTCTCTCTCTCTCGAAATAAAGAACAATCTTAAAAAAAAAAATCCACAGCGCTGGGTCAGGCTCTATGCTGACAGCTCAGAGCCTGGAGCCTGCTTCTGATTCTGTGTCTCCCTCTCTACCCCTCACCCACACATGCTCTGTCTCTCTCTCTCATAAATATACATTTTTTAAAAATTAAAAAAAAATCCACATACAGGGGCGCCTGTGTGGCTCAGTTGATTAAGTGTCTGACTCTTGGTTTCAGCTCAGGTTATGATCTAGCAGTTCATGAGTTTGAGCCCCCAGTTGGGCTCTTTGCTGCCAACTCGGAGCCTGCTTGGGATTCTCTCTCCCTTTCTCTCTGCTCCTCCCAGGCTTGCTTGCTCTCTCTCTCTCTCTTGCAAAATAAAAAAAATCCACATATAAATGGACCCACGCAATTCAAACCCATGCTGTTCAAGGGACCACTGTAGGTTTCTTATAATAACATTCTCTGGTCTAGTATCAGAGTAATGCTAGTCTCATAGAATGAGATGGGGAGTATTCCCTCCTCTTAAATCATCTGGAAGAATTTGTGTAGAATTGACATTATTGCTTCCTTAACTATTTGGCAGAATTACCCAAAAAAACCATCTGGGCCTAGAATTTCCTGTGTGGGAAGATGTTGTATTACAAATTCAATTTTTTTTTAATTTTTTAAATGTTTATTTATTTTTGAAAGAGACAGAGACAGAGTGTGAGCAGGGGAGGGGCAGAGAGCGAGGGAGACACAGAATCTGAAACAGGCTCCAGGATCTGAGCTGTCAGCACAGAGCCCAATGTGGGGCTCAAACCCACGAGCCATGAGATCATTACCTGAGTTGAGTCAGATGCTTAACTGACTGAGCCATCCAGGTGCCCCACAAATTCAATTTCTTTACTAGATACAGGGCTATTCAAGTTATCTATTTCTTCCTGAGTGAGCCTTGGTATTTTATGTCTTTCAAGGAACTTGTTGCAAGTTATTGCGACAAAGATGTTCATAATATTCCCCTATTATTCTTTTTTTAAATTGTGATAAAATATGCATAACATAAAACTTACTATTTTAACTATTTTTAAGTGTACAATTCAGTAGCACTAAATAAATTTATAATGTTGTGTAATTATCACCACTGTGTATTTCCAGAACTTTTTCGTCATTCCAAACAGAAACTCTGTACCCATTAAGCAATAACTCCCCATTCTCTCCCAACCCCCAACCCCTGGTAACCTCTATTCTACTTTCTGTCTCTGGGAATTTGCCTACCCTAGATACCTCATAAAAGTGGGATTATACAATACATATAATCTTTTTGTGTCTGGCTTATTTTACTTAGCATAGTGTCCTCAAGATTCATCCATGTTGTAGCATGTGTCAGAACTTTATTTCTTTTTATGGACAAAAACTATTCCACTATATGTATCTACCACATTTTGCTTATCTATGCATCTGTTTTTGGACACTTGGGTTATTTCCACCTTTTGGCTGTTGTGAATAATGCTGCTAAGAATGTTGGTGTACAAGCAACCCTTATTATCCCTTTAATATCTGTAGAAACTGTGGGGATGTTACCTCTCTCATTTTTTTAATACTTTTTAAAAATTTACAACCAAGTTACTTAGCATATACTACAACAATTATTTCAGGAGTAGATTCCTTGATGCCCCTTACCCATTTAGCCTACCCACCTCCCACAACCTCTCCATCAACCCTCTGTTTGTTCTCTATATTTAAGAGTCTCTTATGTTTTGTCTCCTTCCCTGTTTTTATATCACTTTTCCTTCCCTTCCTTTATGTTCATCTGTTTTGTCTCTTAAAGACCTCATATGAGTGAAGTCATATGATTTTTGTCTTTCTCTGACTGACTAATTTCACTCAGCATAATACCCTCCAGTTCCATCCACATAGTTGCAAATGGCAAGATTTCATTCTTTTTGATTGCTGAGTAATACTCCATTGTATAGATATACCACATCTTCTTTATCCATTCATCCATCAATGGACATTTTGGCTCTTTCCATACTTTGGTTTTGTTGATAGCACTGCTATTAACATGGGGGTGCATGTGTCCCTTCGAAACAGCACACCTGTATCCCGTGGATAAATGCCTAGTAGTGCAATTGGTGGGTCGTAGGGTAGTTCTATTTTTAGTTTTTTGAGGAACCTCCAAACTGTTTTCCAGAGTGGCTGTACCAGTTTGCATTCCCAACCTCTCTAATTCTTGATATTGGTCACTTGTGTCTTCTTTTCCTGATCAGTCTAGCTAGAAGTTTATCACCTTTATAAATATTCTCCGTAAATTGGTTTCATTGATTTCCTTTGTTGTTTTTCTGTCTTCCATATCACTGATTTCCACTCTCACCCTTATTATTTTGTTTCTTTTGCTTATTTTTCTAGTTCCTTAAGGTGGAAGTAGGGTAGTTGATTTTAAACTTTCTTAGAATTGCTTTTGCTGAATCCCATTAGTTCTGGTATATTGTTTTCATTTATTCAGTTCATTTTACAACTTCCCACTATAATTCACTTTATAATTTGCCTGTTGATTTCCTCTTTGACCCATAGGTTATAAAAGATGAATTAAAAGATGAATTTAGTTTCCAAGTATTTGGGGGACTTTCCAGATCTACTTCTGTTACTGGTTTCCAATTTAAATCAATTTTTGTTAAAGAACATAGTATGACCTGAATCCTTTAAAATTTCTTCAAACTTGTTTTATGGTCCAGAAAATGGTCTGCCTTTGAAAATATTTTATATGCAGCTGAAGGAAATGTGTATTCTGCATTTGCTGGGTAAAATCTTTCATAAATGTCAGTCAGGTCAAGTTGATTGATAGTTCTGGTATATTCTACATCCTTACTGATTTTCTATTTACTTGATTTTCTGTCTGATTATTCTATTAATTGTTGAGAGTGGAGGGCTGAAATCTGATTTTATTCATGGATTTGTCTATTTCTCATTGCAATCCAACCAACTTTTGTTTCATTTATTTTGAAACTCTGTTATTATCCACATGGTTGGGTTTAAATCCGCTATTTGTTTTCTATTAGTCCTATTTGTTCTTTGCTTCCTCTCTCTTTCTCTCTCGACTTCTTCTGGATTTACTATTTTTTAAAATTTATTTGTTTAAGTAATCTCTACACCCAATGTGGGGCTCAAACTCACAACCCTGAAGTCAATAGTTGCGTGGTCTTCTGACTGAGACAGCCAGGCATCCCTTACTGAGTATTTTCTTATGATACTCTCTTACCTCGTTTGTTGATTCATTACAACTCTTTGTTTTATTTTAGTAGTTGCTTTAGCATTTATTTTTAACTTCTTATTAATCTTTATTATATAATGTTTACCATCCAATGATAGTGTACTACTTCATGTATAGTATAAGAAACTAAAAACCATATATTACCATTTCTCCCTTCCCAACATTTGTGTTATTGTTCGCCATATATTTTATTTCTATGCGTTTATTTCATGTGTTTCTCCCAATACCATGTTCTTCCCCTGCCTCTCTCTCTTGCCTTAAACAAGTATGTTGCTGGGGCGCTTGGGTGGTTCAGTTGGTTAAGTGTCTGATTTCAGCTCAGGTCATGATCTCACGATTGGTGAAATGGAGCCCCACATCTCTCTGTGCTGATAGCGAGTAGCCTGCTTGGGATTCTCTCTCTCCCTCTCTCTCTCTGCCCATCTCCCACTCATGTTCTCTCTAAATAAATAAATAAACAAACAAACACTAAACAGTTTTGTTGCCTTTTATAAGTATTTAAATTATACGAAAAAAAAAGCCTCTCTTTTACTCATGTAGTTATCAATTCTGGTCCTCCTCATTCCTTTGTGTAGATGTAGATTTCCACATGGTATCATTTTCTTTCTGTCTGCAGGTCTTCTGGTGATGAATTCCTTCAGATTTTCCTTTTTTTCCCTTCCATATTTAGGTATCTCTTATTTTGAACTCTTTATCATCAGAATTATATGCTAACCCCTTTTCAAGTTTTGTTTTAATACTTTTTTTTAGCTTATCTATTTATTTATTTTTAAGTAATCTCTACCCCCAATGTGGAACTAGAACTCACGACCCTAAGATCAAGAGTCACATGCTCTTCTGATGAGGTTAGCCAGGTGCCCCTTTTTGTTTTAATTTTTAAATGTTAGTCTTTTTTAACTGCTTTATTGAGATGTAAGTCACATCCCATACAATTCCCTTATTTATTTATTTATTTATTTAATTTTATTTATTTATTTTTTAAAAAATTTTTTAATGTTTATTTATTTTTGAGACAGGGAGAGACAGAGCATGAACAGGGGAGGGTCAGAGAGAGGGAGACACAGAATATGAAGCAGGCTCCAGGCTCTGAGCTGTCAGCACAGAGCCTGATGAGGGGCTAGAACTCACGGACTGCGAGATCATGACCTGAGCCGAAGTCGGCCACCCAACCGACTGAGCCACCCAGGCGCCCCATACAATTCCCTTATTTAAAGTGTATGATTCAATGATTTTTTTAGGATATTCACAGAGTTGTGCAATCATCAGCACAAGTTCAGAACATTTTCATCATCTCAAAAAGAAACTCTTTACCCATTAGCAACTGTTCCCCATTCCCCTCCAACTCTAGGCAACCACTAATCTACTTTCCATTTCTATAGATTTGCTATGTCAGATAGATGGAATCACACAACGTGTGGTCTTTTGTGACTGGCTTCATTCACTAGACATAATGTTTCAAGGTTTATCTGTTATAGCATGTACCAGGACTTCATTCCTTTTTATTGCTGAATAATATCCCATTGTATGGGTATACCACATTTTGTTTATTCATTCATCAGTTGATTGGCATTTGGATTATTTTCACTTTTTGCCTATTATAAATAATCATTTAAAATTATTTATTTGTTTATTTTTTTTTAAATTTTTTTTCAACATTTATTTATTTTTGGGACAGAGAGAGACAGAGCATGAACGAGGGAGGGGCAGAGAGAGAGGGAGACACAGAATCGGAAACAGGCTCCAGGCTCTGAGCCATCAGCCCAGAGCCCGACGCAGGGCTCAAACTCAGGGACCGCGAGATCGTGACCTGGCTGAAGTCGGACGCTTAACCGACTGCGCCACCCAGGCGCCCCTTATTTGTTTATTTTGAGAGAGAGAACATGAGGGAGGGTCAGAGAGAGAGAATCTCAATCAGGCTCCACTGTCAGCACAGAACCTGACTTGGGGCTTGAACTCACAAACCATTAGATCATGACCTGAGCTGAAACCAGGAATGGGATAGTCAACCAACCGAGCCACACACACTGCACTCCCCTCCCCCATCCAGTGTACTTTTAAAATCGTATGTTGTTTTCAGTTCTAGAAATTGAATTTGGGTCTTTTATATATTTTCCACATTTTGTTTATTTATTTTAAGATTTTATTTTTAAGTAATCTCTACACCCAACGTGGGGCTTGAACTCACAACCCTGAGATCAAGAGTTGCTTGCTTAACTGGCTGAGCTAGCACCTGGCTAGCTCATTTCTCCACATTTCTACTTAACATGTCTAATCTTTCCTTTAGCTTCCAGAACATATGAAATACAGTTACAATAACTCTTTTAAGTCCTTGTCTACTAATTCTGTCGTCTGTATCACTTCTGGGTCTGTTTCTACTGAGTTTTCTCTTCATTATGAATTGTATATTCCTTTTTTTTTTTTTTTTGCATACCTGGTGATTTTGTATTCAATGCCAGATGTTGTGACTTTTATCTTGTTGAGTACTGGATATTTTTGTATTCCTCTAACTATTCTTGAGTTTTACTTGGGGATGTGATCAAGTTACTTGGAAACATTTTGTTACTTTTAAGTATAGATTTTAAGCTTTGTTAGACCAGGGCAGTGTTGAGACTTGGGTTAATTGCCGCCACTACCAAGGCGAGACCCTTCTTAGTATTTTACCCAATAATCCATTAATTATCAGGTTTTCCTTTCTGGCTTTTGGGAAAAGGTATTATTTCCTGCTCTGTGTGAATTCCAGCTATTGTTCTTTTTAATCTTTTCGTGTATTTTTCCCTGGCCTTGTGTAGTTTCCTCACAAGCCTGTGCTGATTAACACTCGACTGAATACCACTGGAAACCCCTGGTTGTCTCTGGAATTGCCTCTCGGTGAATCCCTCTCACACTTTGATACTCTGACCTGCTAAATGCCTTGGCTTCCACCAGACTCTCAGATTTCTCCTCAAAACAAGCAGACATCTAGGTTTTTTTTTTTTTTTTTAAGAAATGTTTTCTTATCAAGTAAACTTTAGGGGCTCATGGGTGGTTCAGTCGATTGAGCATCTGACTCTTGATTTCGGCTCAGGTCATGATCCCAAGGTCATGGGATTGAGCCCCACATCGGGCTCTGTGCTCAGCACAGAGCCTGCTTAAAGATCTTTCTCTCTCCCTCTGGCCCTCTCCCCAGCTTGTGCTCTCTCTCTCTCTCTCTCAAAAAACACAAGTGTGTGTGTGTGTATGTGTGTGTACACACACACATGTATAATATTTGACAAAATAAGTGAACTCTACCTCTACCCAATTGTGGGGATCAAACTCACAACCCTGAGATCAAGAGCTGCATGCTCTACCAACTGAGCCAGCCAGGTGTCCCTAGACTTCTAGGTTTTGCCTTAGTTGGTCCCTCTCTGTCTCAGGCAGTAAGCTGAACAATCAATTACAAGGCTCACCTTGTTTATTCTCCATCTCTCAGGGATCACTTTTCTTCATGGCCTGATGTCCCATATCTCAAGATTTGTTCGTTGTTTCATATATTTTCTCTAGATTGTTGTTTTAGGCAGGAAGGTCACTTGGTCCACATTAGTCTATCTTGGTTGAAAGTGGAAATCTTCTTACTGTTTTGCTAATGTTGTAATCTTCTCTACTACTAAATCAGGGATGTTAAAATCTACAATCATGATTGTAGATTTGTGTATTTCACTCTTTATGTTTGTGTTGTGCAATGTATTTTGAGATTCTGTTAGTAGATGTCTTAAATATTTATGATGTTACGTCTTCCTGATGAATTCACACGTCTGTCATTATGAAATGTCTCCATCTCTGGTAATACTCATAGTCTTACAATGTATTTTGTTGGTTATTAATACAGCAATTCCAGCTTTCTCAAGTTTAATGTTTCTGTGGTATATAGTTTTCTATGTGTTAAATTTCAAACTACCTGTGTCTTTTCATGTAATGGGTTTCACCCATAGACAGCATATAGTTGGGTGTAGTGCTGCGCCAAGCCATATTGGTGCCTGAGGCAGAAGGAAAACTGTGTGCTCCTATACATTTTTAATGTAATTTTTTCAGGTTAATTTGTTTTTCAGAGAGAGAGAGATCGCAAGTGGGGGAGAGGCAGAGAGAGAGAGGGAGACACAGAATCCAAAGCAAGCTCCAGGCTCTGAGCTGTCAGTGCAGAGCCCTATGTGGGGCTTGAACCTATGAACCGGGAGATCATGACTTGAGTCGAAGTCGGTCATTTAACTGACCGAGCCACCCAGGCGCCCCTTTAATGTCAGTTTTTAAAACTTTAAAAATGTTCATTTATTTATTTTGTGCCCACAAGAGAGATGTCAGCGCACAGCCTGACCCGAGTCTCAATCTCACAAACCGTGAAATCATGACCTAGCTGAAACCAGGAGTCAGACACATAACTGACTGAGCCACCCAGGCGCCCCATAATGTAATTTTTAGTGGTTAAATTTGCTCTAGAATATTAAAGTTGTGAGGAAAAAATCTGGCAAATGGAGAAGTAGATGTATTAAAGTGCACATTATTTTAAGTTTGAATATTTTACTTGTACCAAAAATAGAATTATTATAATTTTGCCTTCTTTGCTTTAATAGAAGCAAGCTCACCAATAATATTTTTAAAATGTACTTCTTTGCTTATCCTGTTTTCAGTTGAGAGAACTGCCGTGTTTGACAATTTCTCTTGACCAAATAACAATCTGAAATAATTTTTATCAACTTCAGCTTACAGAAACTTATTTTGTAGGACACCACTGTGACTGCTATTGTTAAAATATTCTCAAGCCCTTGCATGAAATCACTAAAGACCCTGAATAAACAAAGCAATCTTGAGAAAGAAAAACAAAGCCATAGGTATCATAATCCCAGATTACTAAAAAGCTGTAGTAATCAAAACAGTAAAAATAGACACATAGATCAATAGGACAGAATAGAGAGCCCAGAAAGAAACCCACACTTATATGGCCAATTAATCTATGACAAAAGAGGCAAGAATATACAATGGGGACAGGACGCCTGGGTGACTCAGTTGGCTGAGCGTACTTCATCTCAGGTCATGATCTCAAGGTTCGTGGGTTCAAGACCCACGTTAGGCTCTGTGCTGACAGCTCGGAGCCTGGAGCCTGTTTTGAATTCTGTGTCTCCCTCTGTCTCTTCCCCTCCCCAGCTCACATTCTGTGTCTCTCTCTCAAAAATAAATAAACATTAAAAAATATTTAGAAAATAGAATATACAAAATGGTAAAAGACAGTCTCTTTAAGAAATGGTGTTGGGGTGCTTGACTGGCTCAGTCAGTAGAGCATGTGACTCTTGATCTTAGGGTTGGAAGTTCGAGTCCCATGTTGTGTGTAGAAATTACTTAAAAATGAAATCTTAAAAAAAAAAAGGAAAAACAAACAAACAAACAAATGGTGTTGGGAAACCCGGGCAGCTACATGCAAAAGAATTAAACTGGACTTTCTTACACCATAGAAAAAAAAAATCTCAAAATAGATTAAAGACCTAAATGTGAGACCTGAAATGACAAAAATTCTATCAGAAAACATAGGCAGTAATTTCTTTGACAGTAGCTATAGAAATATTTTTCTAGATATGTCTCTTTTGGCAAGGGAAACAAAAGCAAAATTAAACTATTGGGACCACACCAAAATAAAAAGCTTTTGAACAGCAAAGGAAACCATTAACAAAACAAAAAGGCAGCCAACTGAATGAGAGATGTTTGTAAATGATATATACAATAAGGGGCTAATATTCAAAATATATAAAGAACTTCTACAACTCAACACCTAAAAAGCAAATAATCCAATTAAAAATGGGCAGAGGAAGGGCGCCTGGGTGGCTCAGTCGGTTAAGCGTCCGACTTCAGCTCAGGTCATGATCTCGTGGTCCGTGAGTTCAAGCCCCGCGTCGGGCTCTGTGCTGATAGCTCAGAGCCTGGAGCCTGTTTCAGATTCTGTGTCTCCCTCTTTCTCTGACCCTCCCCTGTTCATGCTCTCTCTCTGTGTCTCAAAAATAAATAAACGTTAAAAAAATTTTTAAAAAAATGGGCAGAGGACTTGAATAGACATTTTTCCAATGAAGACACACAGATGGCCAACAGAAACATGAAAACATACTCAACATCACGAATCATCAGGAAAATACAAGTAAAAACCACAATAAGATATCACCTCACACCGATCAGAACAGCTAGAACCAAAAAACAAGAACTAACAAGTGATAGCAAGAATGTGGAGAATTGTGCATTGTTAGTGGCATGTAAACCGTGGAAAACAGTATGGAAGTTCCTCAAAAAATTAAAAATAGAATTACCATATGATTCATTAATTCCACTACTGTGTATTTACCCAAAGAAAATGAAAACACTAATTTGAAAAGATATATGCACCCCTATGTTTATTGCAGCATTATTTACAATAGCCAAGATATGGAAGCAACCCAAGTGTCCATCGATAGATGAATGGATAGAGAAGTGGAATATGGGGTACCTGGCTGGGTCAGCTGATAGAGCATGTTACTCTTGATATCAGGGTTGTGAGTTTGACCCCTACATTGGGCATAGAGATTACTTAATTTAAAAAATGTTTTTAAACTTTATTTATTTATTTTGAGAGTGGGGTACAGGCAGAGGGAGAGAGAGAATCCTAAGCAGGCTCTGTGCTGTCAGCGCTGAATCAGATGCAGGGCTCAATCTCACGAACTGTGAGATCATGACCCAAGCCGAAATCAAGAGTCAGACACTTAACTGAGACACCCAGATGCCTTCAATTAAAAAAAAAATTAATGTTTATTTATTGTTGAGAAAATGAGAGAGAGAGAGAGAGAGAGAGAGAGAGAGAGAGAGAATCTGAAGCAGATTCCAGGCTCTGAGCTGTCAGCACGGAGTCTGACACAGGGCTTGAACCCATAAACCATAAGATCATGACCTGAGCCAAAGTCAGGTGCTTAACCCACTGAGCCACCCAGGTGCCCTCCACGTTTTTTGTTTTTTGTTTTTTGTTTTTTTTTTTAATTTTTTTTCAACGTTTATTTATTTTTGGGACAGAGAGAGACAGAGCATGAACGGGGGAGGGGCAGAGAGAGAGGGAGACACAGAATCGGAAACAGGCTCCAGGCTCTGAGCCATCAGCCCAGAGCCCGACGCGGGGCTCGAACTCACGGACCGCGAGATCGTGACCTGGCTGAAGTCGGACGCTTAACCGACTGCGCCACCCAGGCGCCCCCCCTCCACGTTTTTAAAAATAAAAATAAAAAGTAAAAAAGAAGAGGTGTTAGAAAAAAAAGAAGAGGGGTTATAATGGAATATTACTCATAAAAACATAAAAAAAATTTAGATCTTGCCATTTGCAACAACATGGGTAGACCTAGAGGGTATGGTGATAAGTGAAATAAGTCAGTCAGAGAAAGACAACTACCATATGCTCACTCATATGTGGAATTTAGAAAAACAAAGCAAACAAACAAACAAAGACAAAAAAATCCCCCAGACTCTTAAATAAAGAGAAAAAAATTGGCGGTTGCTGGAGGAGAGGTGGGTGTGGGCATGGGTGAAATAGATAAAGGTGATTAAGTATACAACTATCATCAGGAGCACCCAGTAATGTATAGAAGTATAGAATCATTATATTGTACACCTGAAACTAATAATATAACACTGTATGTTAATTATACTTCAATAAAAAAATAATTGATCATTAGACCTTGGGCACCTGAGTGGCTCAGTTGGTTAAGGGTCCAACTGTGGATTTCAGCTCATGTCATGATCTCACAGTTCATGAGATCGAGCCCCCTGTGCTGATAGCACAGAGCCTGCTTGGGATTCTCTCTCTCCCTCTCTCTCTCTGCCCCTCCCTCAGTCATGCTCTCTCTCTCTTTCTTTCAAAATAAAATAAATAAACTTAAAAAAAAACATTTGTCCTGAAAAAAAATTCTCAAAGCCATTTCCAAATTTGGATAAGGTTGCACTAAACAAAATTGGTAAATCAGTTCTAGAAGATCCAAATGTAATGCTGAATTATATTGCAAATTATTGATGTTGAACACTGCTTCAAACTATTTTGGATAAATTTCTGCAGGACGTAGATCAAAATATTTAAGAGCTGGGGCGCCTGGGTGGCTCGGTCGGTTGAGCATCTGATTTTGGCTCAGGTCATGATCTCGCCGTTCGTGAGTTCAAGCCCCGCATCAGCCTCTGTGCTGACAGCTCAGGGCCTGGAGCCTACTTCAGCTTCTGTGTCTCCCTCCCTCTCTGCCCCTCTCCTGCTCACACTCTCTGTCTCTCTCAAAACTAAATAAACATTAAAAAAATATTTAAGATATAAGTCAATGGCTGCCTTTTGTAAATCAGATGTATTTGTAGAAAATAACTTATCTCTGGATAAAATAAAAAATCTGAAAGACACTAAATTTTTCCAGTCACCATTTTAAATGTGAAATTAGAGTATCTATGATCTTTTTAATTTCTGTTTGATATGCACTCTTTCCATAATAAGTGATATTCTCAAACAGTGATTCATACATTTGCAATTTCTTTTTTTTTACATTTGCAATTTCTGTACTATCCTTTTGTGTTTATTTTGAAATTTGACAAGTATATCCATATCTTTTTTGATGTTTATTTATTTTGAAAGAGAGAGAGTGAGTGAGTGAGAGAAAGAGAAAGAAAGCATGTGGGAGGGGAAGAGAGAGAGAGGGAGAGAGAGAATCTCAAGCAGGCTCCATGATGTCCTTGCAGAGCCTGACCCCAGGGCTTGATCCCACAAACCGTGACATCATGATCTGAGCCAAAATCAAGAGTTGGGTGCTCAACAGACTGAGCCACCCAGGCAGCCCCCATATTTTTTTTAAAAAGATTTTTAAAGTCATCTCTACACCCAACATGTGGCTCAAACTCATGATCCCAAGATCAAGAGTTGCATGGTCTTCCAACTGAATCAGCCAGGCGCCCCAAGTATATTCATACCTTGTACTAATGATGTACATTCAGCAAAATCTCTTTCAAAGTTACATCCTCTTATTTGTTGTAAGCAGAGGAATGAGCCATCTATTAAGATTGCAGTTTTTTCCATAGTCATGTTTTTGGTTTTTTTTTTTTTTTATTGCAGAGTTTTACTAACTTTTACCACTTGGCTCAAAATATCGCCCCACACAGATAAATCCCAGATATATTTGTCATGTTTTCACCAAGATGCTTTTCATTTCAGAACAATGTATTTTATCATTTCTTAGTATGTACTTTAATATATAATACACACTTTTGATTTGTGAGCAAAATGCCTTGATTATATTTGATCTTGGTGCCCATCAAATATCTGTAAAATGTTTTAATGTTTTTAAGGCAGACATAAGAATATCCCATCTGTGGGTGCCTGGCTGGCTCAGTTGGAAGAGTATATGATTCTTCATCTCAGGGTTGTGAGTTTGAGCCCCAAGTTGGGTGTAGAGATTACTTAAATAAATATTAAAAAAAAAAAGAATATCCCATATGGTAGTTCAATTCACAAATCATTTCACAATATATACATACATGAAATAATCATGTTGTATGCCTTAAAGATACCCAGTGTTATATGTTAATTACACATAAATAAAGCTGGAAAAAATTAAAATTAAAAAGTCATTTTCAGTAGCTGAGATATTAGGTCTTATAGCAAAAACTATAACTACTTTCTGTAATTTTGATTCATTTCTTAACATATTTTTCTTTTTCTGAACATTGCACCACTTGGCTTTTTAGATGCCATATTTGTCTTTGAAAATTCTTGGTATTAATTTAAAATATATTCAGGGCACTTGGGTGGTTCAGTCGGTTTAATGTCTGACTTTGGCTCAGGTCATGATCATGTGGTTTGTGAGTTCGAGCCCTGCGTCTGGCTCTGTGCTGACAGCTCAGAGCCTGGGGCCTGCTTTGGAATCTGTGACTCCCTCTTTCTCTTCCCCTCTTCTGCTCACGCTATGTCTCTCTGTTTCTCAGAAAATAAATGTTAAAATAATTTTAAAATAATTTAAAATATATTCTTACTAACACAATATTTATAGTAAATATATGTAATATTTCCTTAATATATATCTTAAGATCCTATAAATTATAATATTTAATATAAGATTGGTATGCATAAAAATTTATACCAAAACCACAAAAATCAACCATTACAAACAGCAGAAAACTATGTACCAGATTTTCAGACAAATTTGGTGAGAAACAAATATTTAAAAGTAATTTTTTAGAAAAGAATTTAATAAGAGCAAAGCAAACTATCTGTGTTTTTTTAATGTTTATTTTTCAGAGAGAGAGAGAGTGAATGGGGGGTGCAAAGAAGGGGGACATAGGATCTCAAGTGGGCTCTGTGCTCACAGCAGAGAGCCCAGTGCGGGGCTTGAACTCACCACCCCGAGATCAAGAGTTGGATGGGATGGATGCTCCACTGACTGAGCCAGCCAGGCGCTCCCACCATATGTTATAATATTATTGATTATATTTCCTATGCTATACTTTTTATCCCTGTGACTTATTTTATAACTAGAAATTTCTACCTCTTAATACCCTTCAGCTATTTTGTCTATTTCTCCCAACCCTTCCCCTCTAGCAACCACCAGTTTTTCAGAGATTTTTTTTTTTGTATGTCATTAAGCCTGACCCCACCCATGTTACATGATTCCCGGGGTAGTGCAAAGTGCAGGGTGGAATCCTGTCCTTTTTTTAAAGTTTATATATTTATTTTCAGAGAGGAGGGGGAAGGGCAAAGAGAGAGAGAATCCCAAACAAATTCCACACTGCCAGAATGAAGCCTGATGCGGGGGTCATGAACTCACGAACCATGAGATCATGACCCGAGCCAAAATGAAGAGTTGGACGCTTAACCAACTGAGCCACCCAGGTGCCCCTGGAATCCTGTCTTGATGTAAAATTTTGATGTGTGCATCATGGATTTCTTTGAAATAGTTTTAACTTTTTAAAAATATAATTTGTTGTCAAATTGGTTTCCATACGTCACCCAGTGCTCATCCCAACAGGTGCCCTCCTCAATGCCCATCACCCACTTTCCCCTCTCCCCCACTCCCCCTCAGTTTGTTTTCAGTATTTGAGTCTCTTATGGTTTGCCTCCCTCTCTCTCTGTAACTTTTCCCCCCTTCCCCTCCCCCATGGTCTTCTGTTAAGTTTCTCAAAATCCACCTATGAGTGAAAACATATGGTATTTGTCTTTCTCTGCCTGACTTATTTCACTTAGCATAATACCCTCCAGTTCCATCCATGTTGCTGCAAATGGCCATATTTCATTTCTTCTCATTGCCAAGTAGTATTCCATTGTATATATAAACCACATCTTCTTTATCCATTCGTCAGTTGATGGACATTTAGGCTGTTTCCATAATTTGGCTATTGTTGAAAGTGTTGCTATAAACATTGGGGTACAAGTGCCCCTATGCATCAGCACTCCTGTATCCCTAGGGTAAATTCTTAGCAGTGCTATTGCTGGGTCATAGGGTAGTTCTATTTTTAATTTTTTGAGGAACCTCCACACTGTTTTCCAGAGCGGCTGCACCAGTTTGCATTCCCACCAGCAGTGAAAGAGGGTTCCCATTTCTCCACATGCTCGCCAGCATCTATAGTCTCCTGATTTGTTCATTTTAGCCACTCTGACCAGCGTGAGGTGGTATCTCAGCGTGGTTTTGATTTGTATTTCCCTGATCATTAGTGATGTTGAGCATCTTTTCATGTGCCTGTTGGCCATCTGGATGTCTTCTTTGGAAAAGTGTTTATTCATGTTTTCTGCCCATTTCTTCACTGTATTATTTGGTTTTTGGGTGTGGAGTTTGGTGAGTTCTTTATAGATTTTAGATACTAGCCCTTTATCCGATATGTCATTTGCAAATATCTTTTCCCATTCCGTTGGTTGCCTTTTAGTTTTGTTGATTGTTTCCTTTGCAGTGCAGAAGCTTTTTATCTTGATGAGGTCCCAATAGTTCATTTTTGCTTTTAATTCCCTTGCCTTTGGATATGTGTCGAGTAAGAAATCACTGCGGCTGAGGTCAAAGAGGTTTTTTCCTGCTTTCTCCTCTAGAGTTTTGATGGTTTCCTGTCTCACATTCAGGTCCTTCATCTATTTTGAGTTTATTTTTGTGAATGGTGTAAGAAAGTGGTCTAGTTTCATTCTTCTGCATGTTGCTGTCCAGTTCTCCCAGCACCTTTTGCTAAAGAGACTCTCTTTCTTCCATTGGATGCTGTTTCCTGCTTTGTCAAAGATTAGTTTGCCATACATTCGTGCGTCCAATTCTGGGTTCTCTATTCTATTCCATTGGTCTATGTGTTTTTGTGCCAATACCATACTGTCTTGATGATTACAGCTTTGTAGTAGAGGTTTTATTTTTTCTCAATATTGCAGTAAAATGTTAGTTATCTCTATGTTAACTGTACTGGAATTAAAATTTAAAAAAAAAACAATGTTTTTTTTTTTTTATCTTGATTGCTGAGTTTTTTGACATCCCTTTAAATTTTGCACCCAAGGCAAGTGCCTCACTTGCCTTATCTTAATCCTAGCTCCGGTTGGGTCTGTCTGGTTTTTTTTTTTTTTTTTCTTTCTGGTCTTAAAATCCTTGCCTTTAACGTGGGTTTTTAGTCATTTACACTCTATGGAGTTATTGATATGGTCAGATTAAGTTCTATGATATGTTTTCTATTTGTTCCTTCTGGGTTTTGATCCTCCGTTCCTCCTTTCCCACCTTCTTTTGAGTTAAAATATATTTTAATATTCAATTGTTATTTTATTTTTTAAAATTTAGAAAGAGAGGGTGTGAGCAGGGGAAAGGGGCAGAGGGAGAGAGGGAGAATCTCAAGCAGGCTCCATTCTCAGCGTGGAGCCTGACACAGGGCTCCATCCCACGACCCTGGCATCATGACCTGAGCTGAAATCAAGAGTTGAATGCTCAACCAACTGAGCACCCAGGCGCCCCTCAATTGTTATTCTTCTATTGGCTTGTCACCTGTGCATGTTTTCATTATTTTCTTTAGAGGTGACCTTGGTGATTACAAAATGCATCCTTATGATGCAATGAAATTTAACATTGTACCATTTCACATGAGATGCAAAACCCCTGCAATAGTATAGTTTCTTTTCCCAAGCCTTGTCCTTTGTGTCATTGTTATGTATATTATATCTTCTTGCAGTATAAATTCCACAATTCAGCTTGATCCTCCTTTTTTTTTTTTAAGTAAACTCTATGCTAGATGTGGGGCTTGAACTTAGGACCCTGAGATCAAGAGTTGCATGCTCTACTGACTGAGCCAGTTGGGCACTCCAGTTTGATCCTCTTGAGACAGGTTTTAAGGATATTTTAGAGAGGATCTACAGTAACCCTTACTCTTGCTAGGTCTAGCTGAAGTGGCTTACTGTTAAGGCATGGTCCTTCTGGGGTGTTTGTTTCTTGTTTGAGGTATTGGATGAGGACTCTCCACTCAGGCTGGTCAAAAGACCTGTGTCTCCCAGAACTGTGCAAGCATCCATTCAGCTCATGGAATCCCAGGACTGATCTCTGCTTGGCCTCCCAGTGTCTCACTATAAGCCTGCACAGCCTAGTATTTGGCCACAAACCTACAGCAATGCCTCTGGTGATTTTTGGGAAGTTGGCCTCTAAAAACCTCCTTTCTCTCCAGTAGAGTGAAATCCCAGCATTCCCGCAATCTGGTCTGTCCCAGCCCCCCATCTCAGCTATATTGCTGTCCTCTCCCTACACTCTATGTCCCTACAGGCAGGTCCTGAAAATGACCCAGGTGGAAAGAAGATACAGTCCAGGCTCACTGCAAGCTTTGCTTCTCCTGGCCATCACATTCCATCCAGTGGAGCAGAGGACACCAGAGAGCCTTGATAAACATATCTGTAGAATGATACCAGCTTTGGTCTCAGGGATCCCCCCAAATAAAAAGCCAGCATTGACAGATGGAGACGAAAATAACTGTTTGCTTAAATATACAACCAGTCTTTCCTTATCTTATTGATCTTGACACTTGAAGAATATGGGTAAAATATTTTGCAGGATGTCCCGATTTGGTTTGCTCTTTTCTCGTGATTACACAGGGGTTATGGTGTTTTGAGGAAGAATACAAAGAAAGTGAAATGCCCTTCTCACTGCATCACATCAGGGGGTACATGACAGCAATGTGTCATATAACCAGTGATGTTAACTCATCTCTTGGTTAAGGCGGTGTCTGCCAGGTTTCTCCATGGCGAAGTTACTATTTTTCACTTTCTGTACTCTTGTCATTAGGAGCAAGTGACTGAGTCCAGCTTGTATTCAAGAGGAAGGGAATTAAGCTCCAAGTCCTGGCAGTGGGGAATCAAATATTGAATATTTTGGAGGTGATACTTTAAGGCTGTGCAACTATGGTGTTCACCTTAAAGTTTTAAAATTTTTATTGAACAAAAAATTTTTGTAATGTTTTTATTTATTCTTGAGAGAGAGAGAGAGCGCGTGAGAGAGCACGAGTGGGGGGAGGGGCAGAGAGAAAGGGAGAAACAGAATCTGAGGCAGGCTCCAGGCTCTGAGCTGTCAACACAGAGCGCGATGCAGGGCTCGAACCCACGAACCGCAAGATCATGACCTGAGCTGAAGTCGGACGCTTAACCAACTGAGCCACCCAGTCGCCCCATAATTAAAAAATTTTATTATACTTGACACATTTCTTTTTCTTCACCTTAAAGTTTTGCCCACTAATTTTAGCATTTAGTGGATTAGGTCTGCAGCAATTAAGACTGATATTTTAATGGTAATTTTATATTTCCCTTATTCCTTCTCTATTTATTATTTAGAATTATTTTTTAAATGTGTATTTATTTTGAGAGACACCGACGGGGGGGGGGGGCAGAGAGAGAGAGAGAGAGAGAGAGAAATAATCCCAAGCATGCTCCACATTGTCAGCACAGAACCCAACACGGGGCTTGATCCCATGAACCATGAGATCATGACCTGAGCTGAAATCAAGAGTCGGTTGGCTTACAAAGCATAAGAGACTCTTAAAAACTGAGAACAAACTGAGGGTTGATGGGGGGTGGGAGGGAGGGGAGGGTGGGTGATGGGTATTGAGGAGGGCATCTTTTGGGATGAGCACTGGGTGTTGTATGGAAACCAATTTGAAAATAAATTTCATACATTGAAAAAAAAAAGTCGGTTGGCTTAACCGATTGTGCCACCCAAGCACCCCTGTTATTCAGAATTCTTATGCATGGAAGAGTTGTCCAGTCTCCAGCATTTATTTACTTATCCAGTCATACCACTTATTTATATAACTACAGAATTATTGATATTTAATTTGGGAGCACTATAAACTAACATTATCATTATTTTTTTGTTGCTCAAGTTGTTCCAGATTTGGCCATTGTGAGCTTTCAGGTTGGCTATTATATCCTTAAGACATGTTCCCATTTTGGGGGGGGGGTACTTCCTTACTTTCTGGGACTATATGATGTTCCAGAATCATCTTTTATTTTCCCCATTCTGGCCTTTATTTTTTTTTTTCAACGTTTATTTATTTTTGGGACAGAGAGAGACAGAGCATGAACGGGGGAGGGGCAGAGAGAGAGGGAGACACAGAATTGGAAACAGGCTCCAGGCTCTGAGCCAACAGCCCAGAGCCTGATGCGGGGCTCGAACTCCCGGACCGCGAGATCGTGACCTGGCTGAAGTCGGATGCTTAACCGACTGCGCCACCCAGGCGCCCCCCCATTCTGGCCTTTAAAACCAGCCATTTCTCCAATGATCCTGGTTCCTTTTACTAGAGAATGGCATTTAGAAACCAAGATCTGGGTGCTAGAGATGCTCATTAGTAGTGTCTAGGCCTTCTCAGTGGACAGACTGAGAAACTGTCAGAGGAAACCAAGACATGATGGCTAAAGGCAACATGGTATCTGTGACAGGGAGCTGGGGAGATGGCTCCTCAGGGGTCCCTGCCTATGGATATTCCTGGTCTTTTGTACTCCCCTCCCCTTGAGTAACTTGATCCTAACCAACAAAATGCCTCACCTTTGAGATGTCACTTCCAGTGATTAAATGACAAGACACAGTAACTTCCATTTTGCTAGTTGGCTCTCTTGCTGGCCTTGACAAAGCAAACTACTATGTTGTGAGCTGCCTCATGGAAGGAAAGGAACACAAGGCATGCTGACCGCCAGCAAGGAACTGAGGCCCTCGGTTCAACAGGCTACACAGAGAACCTGATCCTGCCCAACACCCTCCTCGCTTGTATCCTTGCGGGAGCCACTGGAGTAGAGGACCCAGCTAACAACCTGGATTCACGACCCGTAAAAACTGGGAGAAAAAGAGTGTGCATTGTTTTTAAGCCACCGAGATCGTGGTAACTGGCTACACAGGAAGAGATAACAAATGGAGTTTCCTTACTTGGATCCTAGAACAGAAAAAAAAAAAAATCACGGTAAAAAGTCAAATCCAAATAAAGTCTGTGGAGTTCCCGGTACTGCGCCGTTATTTTCTTAAAATTGATAAACATGCCATGGTTATGTAAGATATTTACATTAGGGAGAGCTGGGTGATGGGTATGGGAACATTAATGTCTGCAACTCTTCTGTAAATCTGAAATGATATCAGAACACAAACTTTGAAAAAAAAACACATCTGGGTGTTACAGGTCATGTTTACAAAATTCAAAAGAGAACATGGTAGATTCAAGGAGAAAAAAGTAAAGAAAAGGTATCTGAGAGCCTCCAGTCTGGAGGAAGAGACTCAGCAACCAGGCCTTAAGGGTCAGTGTGATAGGATATAAAGGAGTAGCCAGTGTGGTGGTTATAATCTGCTAGGGGAGACGCAGGGCAGGCCTGATGCCTGCCCTGGGAAATCAGAGTTTGGTGGCAGAATGCCAAAACTAATATTTTCCTCAGCCTTCAAGAAGATACTTGTTTGTTTACCTCCATTTAAATCCCCCCCCACACACAAATGTCAACATTTGTTCCAAAATTGAATTGCTTGCCTGTTCCCCTACCTTCATGGTTTTTGTTTTTTGCCCTTTCAACCATCTGGCATACCTCTACTGTCTGCCAGGAGATAGCCTCCTACACTTCCTTGTGGGTTTCAAAAGTGAACGTGCAAGAAAATCTTTGCCTCCTCTGCCCTCAGCGAAATTCTTCAAGCCAGATCTAACTTTACCATTTAGCTCTTAATCCATTTACAGGTATATCTTCAGATAGTTAAATTCTGGCCCTCAGTTTCTTCAAACGTGAAATGGGAATAAGAATCAGCACTATCTTGATAAATATTCCTCAGATTAAAAAATTAGGCGGGGGCGCCTGGGTGGCTCAGTCGGTTAAGCCTCTGACTTTGGCTCAGGTCATGATCTTACAGCTCGTGATTTCAAGCCATGCATCGGGCTCTGCTGTCAGCACAGAGCCCACTTCAGTTCTTCTCTCTCTGCCCCTCCTCCAATCGCGTTCTGTCTCTGTCTCTCAAATATAAACATTTATAAAAAAAATTAGGTGTAACACTTGTAATAGGAGTGTACCTGGCAGATAGTTAAGGACTGACTGCTTTTTCTTACAGGGTTTTCCTCAAGCCCCTCTATCTAAATTCTTGTGCCCATCTCACTTAAATTGTTTTTTTTCAAAGAACCCTTCTTCTTCCTGGCCAACATGGACCATGCTCACTGTATAGTCAAAAGCAAGGACAGGAGACACTTTGCCAAAGTTAAAAGCGCATCAAACACGCCTAGCATTTATTATTTTAATCACAAACCTACAGACCCCTTAGCACACCCTCCTTGGGGCTCGACCCCAAGGACCCAAAGCTGACAACCTTGGGTGTATGTGGTAGGAAGGATGGGGATGGGCAGGGAGTGTCTCTTAATAACTCTGAAATGGGGAGGACTCCTCCAAATGGAGAACTGAGTGGAGGCTGGAGGTTGGAGGTGGCCTAGCTTCTGAGTGGAGGGTCAATAAAAAAATCAGATAAACAAAAGAGGGGTACATATGCTTTTGCAATCCTCCCTCCAAGCCTCTACTTTGTTAGGGCAGGCTTCCACTTTTTCCTGGACTCAAGAACTCCCCACAAAGGCCCCTTCCTTCCTCCTGTTCCTATACAAAATGTCAGAATGCTGGGGTGCTGGTTCTGGGAACCTGTACTTGGTACCCCCTAATCCCTATCACTTCCCCAAACTGCCCTTCAAGGAAGGAGGCAGGACTCTGCCCAAAGTTGAGGGTCTAATTCTCACTCCTGACCTAGGTCTGGAATGTTGGCCCACAAGATTTGAAGATTTGTCCCCTTCTCCAAGGGCAAGGTCGGCTCAGAGCCCTCCTAGGTTAGGTCCTCTTGGTCCCAGGTTAAGGCTGGGGAGCTTAAGTGCCACTCCCCCCTGCAGCGTGGAATGCTTGGATGGGATGTTGCTAAGGGACAAGGTCTGTGATTTCCACATGGTAGCCTGATCTTAAGGCCTCCTCCATGCCTGAAATACCTGCGCTGGGCTGATCCTATAGGGAAGGGAAGGGGCCTGGCTCCTACATTGCTAGAAGGCCAGGACTGAGCTCCCAGGTGAAGGGGCTCTCATTCTCACTTCTGTTCCTTGGCTGGACAGGGTAGGGAGAATGGGAAAGAGGCAGGGCTTAAACCCCCTGGGTGGGACCTCTATTATTTTGACCCCTCTTCCTTGCCATGGTGGACTAGACTAGTGGTTCCAAGAGAGGGGATAGACCAGTATCTTGATACCTCCTTATCCCTGGAGACCTGGCTAGTAATGTCCCCAAGTCTCAGGGACCCAGCTCATCCTGTCTTCTTCTCTCACCTGGGCAAGGGTGGGTCCCATGGGGTGCAGGTGAGGCTGTGACCTCCAGGTGACAGGCCCTGATGTTACCACCTTCTCCATGGCTTAAATACCTTACCAGCTGGTATTGTGGGGAGGGGGCGGGGCCTAATCTGACTCCTCCTCCTTGCCTGGTTACAGGGGTGGGGCCTCATCTCTTCTCTTCCCCCAGAACACCTGGGCAGGGCAGTCTCTTGGGAGGGTGGGGGAAAAGGCGGGGCCTCATCCTGACGCTTGTCCTCCTTTCCTGGGTGGGGAAGTCCCAGGGGAGGGGTGAGGCCTGATCAGGACTCCTCCTCCATGCTGAAGCTGCTGCGGCGACTGCTGGCCTTGGAGACAGCGGGGGATACCGATGAGAGCAGGGGGTCGGAGGCAGCCCGCAGAGGGGACAGGGCACCAGACAGTCCTCCCACCACCCCCTCCTCCTCCTCCATCAGAATGTCCTCCAGCCCTAGATGGAAGGGGTCCCCCAGATCCCCCAGGTGGTCACTGGGAAAATGCAGGTCCAGAAGGGCATCCGAGGGTGGCGCTGGGGGCTGCTGATGGGGAGCACTCTGGGCAGAGCCCCCAGCTGCATGAAATGTTGCTGTGCCTGGCCTGCCCTCCTCCTCAACGTCCAGCTGCTCTGGTTTGAGGCTGTCAGAGGCAGAAGTTGTGGCCAGGGAGAGCAGCCCTGGGGTGGGAGGTACTGGCAGACCATGGATCTGTGCCTGCAATTCTAGCTCCTGCAAAAAGTAGGGGGTGGGGGTGGGATAAGATGGGGTTCACAGTTCCTCAGAGGCAGAGGAGTTTAATGGTGAAAAGGGCAGGCTGCCTGGGTTCGAAATCAGCCTCTGCCACTCACTAGCTGTGTAACTTTAGGCATGTTGCTTAACCTCTCTGAGCCTCAGAGTCCCAATCTGTAAAATGAGTACAACAATGGTCCCTGCTTCATAGGACTGTTGGGAGGACCAACTTAGTAAGTGGAGATAAGGCTCTCCTCACAGTGCATGGCTGAAGATAAACACTATAGACGTTAGCCAATCCCCATCATTGTTCTTGTTAATGTTATGATTCCTATTTGTCATCACCATCATGTGAATCGGGAAGCCCGGGGATCCCCCAAACATGCCAGGAAAATCCTGGCCGGTCTTCCTCTGCCTCTGCCTGCAGGAAGCACCCCCCCCACCCCAATCTCTGCCACTGCTTTGTCCTCCCAAACCTGAATTCGGAGCTGCAGGCTGCGGTTGGTTTGCTCCAGGGATCGCTGCCGGCTCTCCAGGTCTTTAGAGCGTTGCTGTTCCTTCTGCAACTTGCGGATATAATCCACAGAGGCTTTCAGGATGGTGCCCTTGTTCCAGCGCATCTCCCTGTAGGGCCCAAGGGGGAAGAAAGAAGGGGGTGGTTGCAGACGGGGTCTCGGGAGCTGAGGGGGAATTGCACTAGGCAGAGCACCCCGCTGTAGGCCTAGATCTGAAAGGGGGGGTATACATCAAGGGTATACAATGCTCAGATGGAAACTCCCTGCCTGGAACATTCCAATGGTGCCCCATCACACCATGAACCCAGGAGGCCCTCTCTGACCTGATCCCTCACTGCTTCTTGCCTATATCCCTTGGATTCCTGTCACTACAGCTACACAGGCTTCTTAATGCTCCTAGAACTCAGAAAACCACTCCCACCTCAGGGGCTCCAGCCCAGCTCTGCCCTCTGCCTCAAACACTCTTTCCAAGACACTCAGATGGCTCCTACTTTACCTCCTTAGGATCTTTATTCAAATGTTTCCTTGTCAGTTCAAGGCCTGCCCTGTGCCCACCCTCCTCACCCCAAGTTGTAACCCTTGCCAACATTCCCCCATGTTCTTTTTTTTTTAGTTTATTTATTTTGAGAGAGAGAGAAAAACCATGAGTTGGGGAGGGTCAGAGAGATAAAGCAAGAATCCCAAGCAGGCTCCGAACTGTCAGCATGGAGTCCAATGCGGGGCTCGAACCCACAAACGGTGAGATCATGACCTGAGCCAAAGTCAGACGCTTAAGCAACTGAGCCACTGAGGTGCCCCTATTCTTTTTTTTTTTTAAAGTAAGGTCTGTGCCCAATGTAGGGCTTGAACTCATGACTCTGAGATCAAGAGTTGCATGCTCTACTGACTGAGCCAGCCAGGTGCCCTCCCTCCATCTTCTATTCTTTAATTTTCTCCACAACACTCATAATAATCACTCAGACTTTAGTTATTTATCTTGTTTGTGGTCTGTCTGCCTCCACTAAAATATCAGTTCCACATCAGGGATTTTTGTCTGTTTTGTGCCTCTGGTACCCTCACGGCCTAGCATGGTCTCTGATACAAAGAAGCTCAATACATTTCTTGAATGAATATAGGAAGCACTAAGTGAACAAGAAACTAAGTGCCTAGGGGTACCTGGGTGGCTCAGTCGGTTAAGCACTAGACTTTGGCTCAGGTCATGATCTCACCGGTTTGTGAATTTGAGCCCTGCATGTGGTGAGTTCGAGCCCTGCTTTGGGTGAGCTCCGCTTCTCTCTCTGCCCTTCGTGGGATTCTCTCTCTCCCACTCTCTCTGCCACTTGCTCACTTGTGCCCTCTCTCTCTCAAAAAATAATAATAATAAAATTAAAAATTTAAAAAAAAGAAGGAACTAAGTGCCTATGTCCTACGGGGCCCAGAGGAGGCACACAGACTACAATGTCATGCATCTAAAATTTTAGGTTGATGACAATGAGGAGTATCAATCCTGTTCAGGGTGATGAAGGCTAGGTGGGAGACAGCCAGGAGCAGAAATGCTGGAAGGTTACGCCCCAGGAAGAACTTTAGGGGAATGGGGCCCTTGTCCCACTTCCCGCCAGCCTCCAGCTCCCCTAAGGCCCAGACTCACGGGTCACTGGACTTGGGGATAAGGGTGCCCAGCTCCTTGATCCTGTCGTTAATGTTGAATCGCCGGCGACGCTCAACTTTGGGGGTGGGGGGAGAAGAGTAGGAAAGTTGTCAATGGGCTGAAGAGGGAAGAGGAGGATTTGGGGGGTTGGGAGAGGCTTGCAGGGAGAGGTCCATCAAGGAAGGCCAGGGTGTGGATTAAGGCAGGGCGGCACAGCACGCTGGCAGGGGCATATACATGCACTCACTTAGGTTGTGATTGTCTTTTTTCTGTCGTTCCTTCAAAAGGGCCTTGGCCTCTGTCTCTGGAAGAGAGTGGGAGTAGTCAGGGCCTCTGCACACAGGAGAGAAAGAGGGCAGCAAGTGCAGCTGCCGGGGTGGGGGCGGGTAGGATTTGGTGGGCGCAGGCAGGGAAATGACTTTTTTAAAAAGTGCCACTTTTATGATTTTTTTTTTTAAGAAGCCCGGGTGATAGGTCATTTGTTAAAACCCAAGACAAGAGGAAATGGGGTAAAAGCAAGTCCAGGGTCCACGTGGAAAAAGAGGGCAAACAGCCCGTTTCTGTCTGCTTAGAGCCCTTCCCCCAGCATCAGGCCCACCTGGTTGATATGGGGCTCACCCCGGGGTATGGCATGGGCGCAAAGGGCCAAGACCCTGGCCCTTACCAGAGATCTCCCGTTTGATGTTGGGCAGCTCAGCAGGGCAGGAGTTGCTGACGGTGATGGCAGGCGTGGCCACGCCCTGACTGCTGTACACATCAAGCAGATTCCCTGACACAGGCAGCTAGGGGCAGGGAGGGCAGAGAAATGACGGTTGGGACCAGCCCCCAGGCTTGGCCCCTTCTCAGAACCAGGCTCCCAACCCTCCGCATACTCCAGAGACAATCTAATGCAAGGGCTGGCTGACTCAGCATGGGGAACCTTTCCTTCTCCTTCAAGGGAATTTCACAGAGCAACTCATAGGAAAGACAGGATCTAGGGTACCTACCCTGCTTTGCCAGGGGACCTGAGCCTGCTGGGCCTGTTCATCATGCCCCTGCAGGTCCTCAAATACCTCAGATCATCCTCTGAAGCCCCTCTCCCAAACTCTGGGATTGGCTCTGAGAAGAAATGCTGGAAAACCACCCTTCTCAGGTCTTTGATGGCTCCAAGGCAACATTCCAATCCGCTAGCCCCTCCTAGCAGAACATTCCAACTCAGCATTCTTGGAACACTCCAACCCAATCTCCTCAGACCTTGGGAAATTATCATGGTAATGTTCCATCCAAAATCCAGCCTTCTGGAGAGTTCTAGCCCTATCTCTAGTCTTTTGCCATGATTACGTCGCACCACCTTATGTACATCGTCAAGCACCAAGCTCCTGACTCTAGTATCTTCCTACACGTTCTGATCTCTCAGGAGTTCTCATCCAACTACTCCACGAGCACTCACTGCTTTTATCCCAGCCTCAGTGTTTTCTCTTTCCTTTGCACTCTCCTGGATATACTCTAGGGCAACACACTAATCCTTAAGTAATTAGTCCCACCTCTTGATGAATTAGTCCCATCTCTTGAAACCCCTGCTGGTCTGCTGGACCCATGTAATATAAGGTCCCATTCTTTAGCTGTTCCAAATCAATAAAAAATTCTGAGAAGCTGATGCCATTTTTATACATGCTCTGTCCTTCAGGTAAGTTAGAACAAAGTTACAGCCACTTGGTATGTCCCAAAGCAAGTTATGGGACTTCTGGAATGTTCCAGAACCAGAATGTTACAATTTATTGGTACATCCTTTGCTCTAGAGAGTTTTATCCCCTCTCTAAAAATGACCCAGCCTCTTGGCATGGTTCACTGAAAGAGATGTTGTACATTCCAATCACAAGGTTCAGCCACCCTATGTTTTATGACTTTTGATATGTTCCAATCACTACATGGTCTGGGTATGTCCCAATGACCTGAATCTTTTGGTACATTCAAATTGCTGCAAGAGTTCCATTTCTTGGTCCCTCCCACACTGAAGCTTGAGTGCTTGGGTATGCACTGATATTTACATGAAGTCTCCACCCTGCATATATCAAAATCTACAAGGTCTACCTCTCCATGCAGTCCAACACAAGGTACCAGGGCATTGGTATGCTCTATCTTCATCATACGGCCTCCTTCTCGATCTTAGTACAATCCAAAGCGAGGGTCTTATGTACACAGCCAGCATGGGTGTAGTCTCAGTGATAGAGGGATGCACTGATGTTCAGACCAGCCTCCCATCCCTGGGCCTCACCGTGCTGGGGAGCTGCAGCCCTGCAGTGCCTCCAGGCAGATAGCTGAGCATCTCATCGTTGTAACTGGATTCCAGGCTGATGATCTCATCAATGACATCATCAATCTAGGGGAATAAGTAAATATGGAAGAGTGTTAGAAGAAGCTGGAGGAAGGGGAGCATAGGAAGGTCGTCTACAGCCACTTACCTCCTTCTCTGAGCTGGACCCGATGGTGAGTAGAGCCATGGGGCTGTTGGGAGCACTGCCGGTGGGGCCAGTAGCATGGGCAGCCTCAGGGGCAGGGAGGGGCTGGGCACTTGCAGCCCCCGGTGGTGGGGTGAGGGCCTGGGAAGCCAGCTTGGGGCCAAGTGTGGTGGACAGGTACTGTTTCACCTGCTGCCGGCGTGCCTGCTGCAGGTGGTAACGCGTCGGGTTCTCTAGATGGGTCTGCACCTGTGGGATAAGGGTGAGGAGGGATGGGGGGAGGCAAGGTAGGACAGGGGTGACCCTCAGCCCCAGCCTGACCCTCAGAGGTCATCTGTTTCTAGGCTCAGACCAGCAAACCAGGCCCAGAATCTGAGACCCCCTCCCCAAATACTGGTTAAGTCTCCTCCAGGACCCAAACTCTTTTTTTTAGAAATCCCTCTGAGCCCCCAAGATCCACCCATGGTGGACAGAATCCCTCAGTTTCTGGAGCACCGTGTCACAGTCCCCAAGACCATCCCCCCCCTAGTCTCTAACACCACCTAAGACACCTGAGAACCATACATGGCTTCCCAAGACACCCCAATGGCAAAACTTCTAATGCATCACACATACATGAAGCCCTTCCTACAAAGTTCTTCCTGGGGTTACTTCATAGTCCCCAGGGCCCACTCGAGGCACTCACGACCTTCCGTGGTCCCCAAGACATCCTGTGGCTCCCAAGGACCCCTCACAACTCCACAACACATCCCTAAACACAATGGGATGCTAACAGCCTATTTTAACAGTAACCTAGGACTTTGCTCAAGAGCTACTAGGACCATTCCTCAGTCACTAAGAGACCCCTCCCAGGCCCTCTGTATGTCACCTTACCTTGAGCACCTCCCTGGGCACCTGAGCAGGGGGAGGACGGCCCAATGTGTGGCCCCCAGTGGAGACGCCGACCACAGAGATGGCAGGAGAGGCAGGTGCAGGACTGGGGAAGGAAGAGGCTGCAGCCTGTTCCCGACGCTCACGCCTCTCCTGCTCCTGGGCCTGGGCCCGCATTAGCTGCTGCCGCAGCAAGACCCGCGATGAAGAAGATGACGACATGGCAGGGGTCCTGGAGCCCCCTGCAGAAGATGATGCAGAGAGTGTAGCTGGGGTGGCTTGCAGTGATATTGGGAGGCTGTGGAATGGGAAATATGGGGCCACAGGTAAGCTAAAAGTCTCGTCCCAAGTCTAAGGAATCATAATGGGATGGAGTAGACACTGGAATTAGGCCCGTTTTCTGCCTTCGGAGGCCAAGGTGTGGAGGGGGAGACATAGGAACCAAGCCTGGTCACAGCTTTCAGGGATCACAGTCTGATAGGGCAAGAGATAGGAGAACTCAGCCCAGTCCCAGCCCTCAGGGGTCACTGTCTGATGGGGGAGACACTGTAACTAAGCCCAGTCCCAGCCTTCAGGGATTACAGTCTAGTGGGGGAATTTTAGCCCTCAGTCCTTATAGTGAAGGCTGGATTTGGGCCTTTTCAAACACTGAGCAAAGATGCCATTGCTAGGCTCCAGGAGCAGGGTTCAATCTATTTAAAGGACAGCAGGATGCCAAATTGAGGCTGTGGCAGTACATTTGGATACAGAAGGCTCTTAAGCTCAACTTGGGGCTAAGATGCTCCCTGAGCTCCTGGTGATGGGCATCTGGCTACAAGGGCAACTGCAGGCCTGTTGTCCTCCCCTGCCTAGGCCTCTAGTCTCAGGAGCTAGTCGGTCTTGAAAATCTCGAAGATTTCACAATCCTCTCTTCCTGCCCCTCTTCCAGGTCCCCTCCCCTCTCTTAGAGCCCAGGCAGATGACTCAGCACATTTAGACATCCAAGCTTGGAGAAAGAAGAGACCAGCAGGGGTTCCTCAAGGGCTGGGGTGGGTGCGTTTGTCGAAAGGAGGAAGGGGTGAGCAGGGGTTGTGGGTCTGGCTCCGCCCACCTGGGGGCTGCTGGAATGCTGGCCAGCCCAGGACTCTGGGCCTCTTAGGTTGGCTGCAATATTTGTGTATCAATGGGTATGCAAGTGGGGTGGAGGGGAGGCAGGCGAGGTCTTGCTGGAATCCTAGCTTGGCCACCTGCTTTCCTGTGTGACACACTGTTTCTTGCCCCCAATTTTACTGTCTGGAAAATACAGGCTGGTGAAAGGCTTGGGCTGGCACTGAGGGCCTCTGCATATCAAGAGGGGATGGTGGGGCAGAGGAATTGGGAGGGGAGTCAACGGAGACATACCTTGAGCGTGGTGGTAGGGGTTGGCTTTTGAGCTCGTAGAAACTGTCAGGATCGAGGACGCTTTCTAACTCGATGTCAGCAACAATCCCAGATTCCGGAAGCAAAGAGTTGAGGCTGAGGGTGGAAAGGAAGTAAGGGTGATGGTCAGTGGTTGTATAGAGACCTCACTCCCCTCTGAGAGAGAAAGAGTGGGGAGTGGGAGGAGAGTGTCACATGCCAGGGAGAGGGGAACAGAGTGTCCCTTTCACAGGAGGCCACTCTGCTGGGGTCTTCCTCCCTCTCCACTCCCCACTCTCTTTTGCTCTGTTACCCACAGTCCCTTAGGATTCAAAATAGTAAGAGTGCCAGGATCCCAACTCCTCACTCTAACACAATCATGTGTAACAACCTGGGTTTGAGGAAAATAGAAATGGAGAATTTAGGAATGACAATTCACTTTGCAGGAGTCCTGACTTTGCATTCACAGCTCTTCCAGCCCCCACACCCCCTACTGTTGTCCTGACAGCTGAATGTGAGCCCACGTTTGTCTACACGCTTACAGCACGGTAGGGGCATCCTTCGGCATAACAGTCCATTGTAACACAAACTGAATGCATCACAAAGAACTGGGGTCGATGATTCACTTGACGGAAGGATCTGAGACTTTGCAAATGAGTGCCCCCCCTCCTCAGCCAGAGTTCAGGGGATGCCAATGCACACCCAAATACAAAATGGAAATATCAAAGGCTCTCCTCATACCAGCAATTTGGATTTAAAAGAGGAGGAATTTGGGTGGATGATCCGCTTATACAAGCATTCTTTTCTTGGCTTGTCCAGCGCTCTCCTGTTTTTTTGGATAGAACAAAACACACACACACACCTCTAATACCAACACCCACTTGACACAAAATAAGAAGCCACGTACACCCCTACTTTTCAACTATTTCCACTAATGTGAAGATCCAGATTGTTATGAAGGCATCAGAAGACAGGGAAGCCTATCAGATGCAAAGGCTCCTGCTCAGCCCTTCATGCTGGGTGCAAGACCCTAGTGTGTAGGGGGCATTGACATGCACGTGGATGGATATGCATCCCGAATTGAGTCAAAGATTTAAAATTCTGAGATTGTGGGTGACTTCACTTGACAAGAATTCTCTCCCCTCCCCAAGGATCTGTCTTCCTTCCTTTCCTCACCCTCAGATGGGGACCTAAAACCACCCAGGAAGTCGGGAAGAGGAAGCTCGGGGAGCCGCTGAGCTCAGCACAATCCTAGGAAGAAAGCAGGCAAAGCCCTATCTCATGCTCACACACCCATTGCACAGAAGTTGGAAGAGATGGGACACTGGGGTGGGCAGGGTGTGGACAGAGAGGGCTGGGGCTTACAAGCCTGCTGATGGAGGTGAGGATGGGAAGAGGCCAGAGGACCCACCCAGGCAGGGATGGTGCAATTGGTGCTCATTCCAGCTCTAGGAACAGATTCGAGATTGTTTCCAGGGTCTGAGAGACAGACTGGGAGAGGAAGAGAAAAAGAATGTACGTGTGAGCACAGAAGCCCGGGCGCGCACACACACGTGCGCGCGCAGGGGGTGATCAAGGCTGGCTGAGAGGCTAGGGTGGGTGGCAGCAGGAACGAGACCCTCCTCTGGGTTCCCAAATAAGGTCTGAGGCCTTCTTCTCTGAGCTAAGAGGTAGCACCATCTCTGTTGCCTCTGTAAGCCTCACTATCCCCCGGTCAAGCCCCTATGGGGGTGTGGGAAGAGGACTTTCCCACTCTCCCTGGGATCTGACCCAGCTGGGTGGGTGGGCAGGGGTGAAGTGATTATTCCGGTCAAGTCTTGATGAATGTTCCTTCTCTTGCTCACTCACATACACTCACGAAGCCGGTCCCATGTAGCATATCTGAGATACCCCCAAATCCCTCCAGATTCATGTTACCCCTAAACATAGCTTCCAGCAACCAGCCACTGGGAATCATCCAGCAACCAGCGACCAAGAAAGCACTTCTGTCTCCCAGGACCCCTTCTCTGCCACTGAGGGGAAAAGTCCCTTAAAATCAATGCCTCACCTAGAGTACCCCCTTAAATCCATGCCTGACTGAAGGACCCCAAATTCAGCCTCAGTCCCCCAAGTTCAGTTACCCTAGACCAGGCTGTGGACACAACACAACCTTCCTCTCTAAACCCCCAAATCGGAAACAGGCCTCCCTTCATGCACTTCCATGACTTCTTTAAGCCTCAGTCCAAGCAGGCCACCGACGGATTCCTTAGGTGCCCCCCCAAGACCGGCGCCCCGACGTCCTCCAAACCCAGGCCGAGGGCCTCCAATCCCAGTCTTGGGCTCCCGCTGTCCCCCCAGATAAGGCCCCCAGGAACCCCAGTAGGCACTACCGGCCCCAGGCGGCCCCGCACCTGAGCAGCTGGGCCGAGTCGGCTGGCCTGCGCTCCTCCAACAGCACGAACACGGCTCGAGGGCCTTCCGCGCTGGCCTCTACGCCGTCCCGAGCTGGCTCGGCCGCATGAGACATGACGCCCGGCCCCGGGCGAGCCCTGCCAGGCCGGTCGGGCCTCGGCCCGGTCCCCCTAACAAAATAAGAGTCCCCCTCCCCCCGCTCGCCACCGCCTCCTCCGCTAAGCCATGGAGCCAGCTCTGCGCGGGCGGGCGGCGTCGGGGCGATGGGATGGGCAGTGAGTCATCCCCCGCCCTGAACGGACCAACACCCCCCCCCAACCTAACCCCGGACGACCGCCCTCCTCCCCCTCGTCCTCTCCCCCCTCCTCTTAGGGCTGGGGAAACTCCACAGGAAGTGACCACACGGAATATGGACAGCTCACCGGGCCACCCCCTCTGAGCAAGGCGGCCAATCATAGAGGGGTGCCTCTAGGGCCCGCCCTAAGCTACGCCTCCAACGCCGAGGGAAAACTAGATTCGGCCAGCCCTCATTCGGAGAAGGACGCATTTAGGCCACGCCCTCAGAGACAGAGGCAAATCAGCAAGAGGGAATTTTATTAAGCCACTCCCCTCCTCTCAAAAGATCCCCCCCCCCCCCCGCAAGATTTTTTTTTTTTTAAGCCGCTCCTTGAGTCCTCTGCGCCTGCGCATCGATGGCCTGTAGGCGTGCAGAGGGTCTCCAGGCCACGCTTCTAGCGGCAGAACTGCGCCCCCTCTTGGTCAATATTCGTAATACCTGCTCCCTAGACCGCGCTGCAACCTCCATCTGGCCGTGGCCTCCTCAGCCAAACCCAAAACTATGAGGCCTTGGCAGCTACATTCCCTGGACCAGAACCCCCCGCCTTTTCAGTACCCACTAACTAGCCGCCCAGCTGGTCCTCCCTGGAGCGCTGCTCCTGCTCTATCACCTAGAGCGGTTGTTGTACTAGGACGTTATGCTACACAGTAAGTCTTTAATAAATCTTTGACAGGTAGATGGATGAGTAGAAAGATGGAAATTAGACCTGGTACCTTCGGTGAATGACTTCTAGAATCATAAAGACCCGGGTTTGGATTTGGGCAAGGGATTGCCCCTCGCCAAGCCTCAGCTTTCCTGACCTGTCAATTGGGGTTCATAATACCTGTATGGCAGGGTTGTTATGAGGTTTAGAGATAATTTATGAAAAGTGCTAGCAGTTGTTTGTCAGACAATAAGCTCTCCAAAACTTAATTGATTCACTCATTTGTGCACTAATTCACCAAATCTTGATTGAGCTCTTCTGTGTTCCAGATACATGCAAATTGGCATGTACACAGGGAGGGTCCCCTGCCCACACCTTCAGGTGCACAGTCAGCTCACAAAACACCTGGACCTACAACCTTCCCTTCCTCCTTCCCAACGTCCCAAGACCTTACACAACCGTTGTACCTCAGAGAACTTCACTGAGCTTTGTGCATTCCTGTGTTTGGCACCCTTATTTCCACACGACCCCATTATCCACATAATAAAGATGACACTTCTTCCCCAAATGAATCTTTTTAAAAATATTTTATTTTTAGGGGCACCTGGGTGGCTGAGTTGGTTAAGCGTCCGACTTCAGCTTGGATCATGATATCGTAGTTCGTGAGTTTGAGCCCCGCTTCAGGCTCTGTGCTGACAGCTCAGAGCCTGGAGCCTGCTTCAGCTTCTGTGTCTCCCTCGCTCTCTGCCCCTCCCCCACTCACGCTCTGTCTCTCTCTCTCTCTCTCTCAAAAATAAACATTAAAGAAATTTACAAAAAGACATTTTATTTTTAAGTAATCTCTACACCCAACCTGGGTCTTGAACTTAAAACTCTGCAACTCTTAAAACTTGCAACAAACAACTTAAAACTCTTAAAACATGCAAATCAGGAGTTGCATGCTCTACGGACTGAGCCAGCCAAGTAACCCCCGAATAACTTTTTTTTTAAATCAACACATTACCAATAACATTTCTTTTTTTTTTTTTTTAATTTTTTTTTCAACGTTTATTTATTTTTTTGGGACAGAGAGAGACAGAGCATGAACGGGGGAGGGGCAGAGAGAGAGGGAGACACAGAATCCCAATAACATTTCCAAAATGGAATTTGTAAACCTGATGTTAAAATTCCTGTGGTACCTTGAATATGTAAGAATATGTAATCTTACAAAAGAGGAAGAAAGGATGGAGCATTGTCTTACTAGATTCAAAATATACCATAAATCATTAGTAAGTAAAACATTGTGATATGGGAATAGGAATAGCAAATGAGATCTATGGTACAGGAGAAGTCCAAAAATCGACCTAGATACTTGTGAGAATTAGTAAATGATGTTTCAAAAATGATATTTCAAGTAACTGGGAGGGAGATGGATGAATTTACTAAAATGGTTTGAGGAGAAATGACTGTCTTTTGGGGGGAGGGATTAGACTCCTAATTACACAATTCAGAAAAAATAATTCCATGGAGCGCCAGGCTGGCTCAGTCCATGGAGCTGTCCATGAAGCGAACTCTTGATCTCAGGGTCATGAGTTCGAGCCCCACATTGGGTGTAGAGATTACTTAAAACTAAAATCTTTTTTAAAAATTCCAGATTAAAGACCTAAACATCAAAAAAGAAACTTTAAAAACATCAGAACAAAATACTTTTGGAGAATACGTTTAAAAATTTGACGAAAGGAGCCCGCTTTGTATCCTCCCTGCTGCTCTCTCTCTGCCCCTCCACCACTGACATTCACACACTCTCTCTCTCTTTCTCTCTCAAAAATAAATAAACATTCAGAAAAATATTAAAAACTTGGCTTGTGAGTTTGGGCCCCATATCAGGCTCACTGCTGTCAGCACAGAGCCCACTTTGTATCCTCTTGTTTCCCTTTCTCTCTGCTCCTCCCCTACTAGTTTTCTCTCTCTCTCTCTCTCTCTCTCTCTCTCTCTCTCTCTCTCTCCCTCCCTCCCTCCAAAATAAATAAACATTAAAAAAAATGTTAAAGGGGCACCTGGGTGGCTCAGTCAGTTAAGCATCTGACTCTTGATTTCAGCTCAGGTCATGATCTCATAGTTTGTGGGATTGAGCCCCACGTCAGGCTCTGCACTGACAGCCTGGAGCCCCCTTGGGATTCTCTCTCTCCCTCTCTCTCTGCCCCTCCCCCACTCTCAAAATCAGTAAATAAACTTTTAAAAAGTAACAATAAGCAACACTGATTGGTCATTCTTGGTACTTTATCTGCAGTAATTCATTTTAATTGTCACAACAGACCTCTGAGTAGGGTTCCATTTATTATCCCAAGTTCTAGGTCAGGAAACTGGGGTACAGCTAGGTTAAGTCACTTGCTCTAGGTAATCCCAGTTTATAAAACCTGGAATTGGAACCCAAGCATTCCTTACCACCCTGCTACACTATGTCTCCGGTTTGATGACATCAAAATATAGAACTCTAGGGGGGCCTGGGTGGCTCAATCGGTTAAGCATTTCACTCTTGATTTTGGCTCAGGTCATGGTCCCTTGAGCCCCAAGTAGGGTGCTGCACTGACAGCATGGAGCCTGCTTGGGATTCACTCTCTCCACCCCCCTCTCTGCCCCTCCCCTGATGGCACTTTCTCTCCCTCTCGAAATAAATAAACATTTAAAAAATATATAAAACTGTAATCTGTTGCAAGATGCTACAAATTTAAAAGACTTGCAGCAGATTTTGAGAAAAAATTCTGCAGCGTTAGACTGACAGGCTAATCATCCTGTCACACATCCCAGTTCTACAAACATGAGCTTCATACACACATCTCAAATATCTCCATGACAAGTGCTGCCCATCACATACTCTCCACAATAAGCTCGTCCTCCCTCTCAGTCTCTCTCTTAATCTCTTGCTCACAACTTCACAATTTTTCAACCCTGCTCCCTATCATTCTCTCTCTCTCTCTCTCTCTCTCTCTCTCTCTCTCTTGCATGTGGGGTCTCATTATAAGGCAACTGTGGGGTGGGAAAAAAAACAGGAGATATGGAAGAGGGCGCCTGGGTGGCTCAGTCAGTTAAGTGTCTGACTTCTGCTCAGTTCATGATCTCATGGTTCATGAGTTCCAGCCCCACATTGGGCTCACAGCTGTCAGCGCAGATCCCGCTTCAGAACCTGTTACCCCCACCTCTCTCTGCCCCTCCCCTGCTCACGCATGTGCCTGAGCACTCTCCCTCTCTCTCAAAAATAAATTAACATTTAAGATTTTTTTTTTGATTAAAAAAACCCAGGAGATATGGAGGGAGAAGAGAGGGCACTTGAATGGTGAGGTTGGGCATGTTTAGGGCTAGATGTGAGTGGTGATCAAGGGTGGCTTGGGGCAAGGTTAGGATCTATTACATAACAGTTTGCATGTAACTCAAGGATCATGTGAAGGTCTTCAGGAGGAATGGGGCTGCCAGAAACAGTTTAAGAGTGCAGGTGGGAGCTATTGGAGGGTAAATTGGGAATACCATTAGGGGGTTGGAAGATGGTTTGGGGTGCAGTTGGAGAGACTATGGGAAGATAGTGAGTGATTAGAGAGAGAGTTTGGTCTTCTGTAAGGTTGTAAAGTAGTAGAGCTGTTAACTGTCATAGGATGGTGTGGTCAGCTGACTAATGATCCCCCCCCCCCAAAAAAAATGTCCGTGTCCTAATCCCCGAACCTGTGAGTGTTACCTTTTATGGCAAAATATGGTTTGCATATGTGGTTTAATTAATTATTTTGAGACAGGGAGGGGTGCCTGGGTGGCTCAGTCGGTTGAGTGGTTGAGTGTTAGACTTCGGTTTGGGTCATGATCTTGCGGTTCACGAGTTTGGGCCCCACATGGGGCTCTGTGCTGACAGCTCAGAGTCTGAAGCCTGCTTCGGATTCTGTGTGTCTCTCTCTCTGGAACCACCCTCCACCCTGCTTGGACTCTGTCTCTCTCTCTCTCTCTCTCTCTCTGTCAAAAAGAAATAAACATTTTTTAAAAAAAGGATTTTGAGATGGGGAGATTATCCTGGATTATCTGAATGGAACCTGACTGCAATCACAAGTGTCCTTATAAGAGGAAGGCAGAGGCAGATTTGACAGAAAAAGAGAAGGTGATGCAACGTGATGTAGCCACAAGCAAAGGAATGCAAGAAACCACCAGAAGCTGGAAGAGGTAACAAAAAGATTCTCCTCTAGAGTCTGCAGAGAGAGTCCAGCTCTTCAGACACTTTGATTTTGGCTTTGTGAAATTTATTTTCTGTGTGAAATTTTGGCCCCCAGAACTGTGAAATAATAGATTTCTTATATATTTTTAAAATTTTTTTAATATTTATTTTTGAGAGAGGGACAAACAGACAAAGTGTGAGCAGGGGAGGAACAGAGAGAGAGGGAGGCACAGAATCCAAAGCAGGCTCCAGGCTCCGAGCTGTCAGCACAGAGCCTGACGCAGGGCTTGAACCCACGAACCATGAGATCATGACCTGAGCCAAAGTCGGATGCTTAACCGACTGAGCCACCCAGGTCCCCCTAGATCTCTTATATTTTAAGCCATGGGATTTGTTGTAATTAGTTAAAGCGGCCACAGGAAACTAACACAGATTTTGGTACTTGGATGTAGAATGCTGCTTTGTCTTAGTCTCCTTGAGCCACCATAACAGAATACCACAGACTGGTTGCATTAAACAACAGAAATTTATTTTCCTGAAGATCAGGAGGCTAGAAGTCCAAGAGCAAGATGCTGTATGGATTGGAGTCCGATGAGGACTGTCTGCCTTACTTGCAGATAGGTGCTTCTTGTGTCCTCACATGACCTCTCCTTTATGCATGTGTTCCTGATGTCTCTTCCTCTTCTTATAAGGACACCAACCCTATTGGATCAGGGCCCCCTTTATGACCTCATTTAACTTTACCTCTGTAAAGGCCCTATTTCCAAATATAGTCATGTTAGGGGTTATGGCTCCAACATATGAATGGGGGACCAATTCAGTCCATAACATATTGTAACAAATACCTAAAAATATTGAAGTGGCTTTGGAATTGGATCATGTGTAGAGGCTGGAATTGGATCAAGTTTGAGGTACATGATAGAAAAATCCTGGATTGCCTTGAAGAAATTGTTGGTAGAAACACGAACATGGAAAGCACTGCTGGTGAAGGTTCAGAAGGAAGTGAGGAGAATAGTTGAGAAAGCTTATATTGTCTTTTTTTAAAGTTTATTTATTTATTTTGAGAGAGAGATAGAGAGAAAACAAGCAGGGGAGGGGCAGAAAGAGAAGGGAGAGAGAGAGAATCCCAAGCAGACTCCGGACTGTCAGCGTGGAGACTGACACAGGTCTTGAACCCATGAACCATGAGATCATGACCTGAGCTGAAACCAAGAGTCAGACGCTTTACCAACTGAGATACCCAGATGCCCCAAAGCTTACATTGTCTTAAGAATACATATATATTGGGGCACCTGGGTGGATCAGTTGGTTAAGCGTCTGACTGTTGATCTCAGTTCAGGTCTTGATATCAGGGTCGTGAGTTCAAGCCCTATGTTGGGCTCCATGCTGGGAATGAAGCCTACTTAAAATTATGTATATGTATATGTGTATATATATATGTATGTATATATATATATAATCATAAATAGAATATTGGTAGAAATATGAATGTTAAAGATGCTGCTGGTGAGGGCTCAGAGGGAAATCAACATGTTATTGGAAATTGGGGAAAAGGAGATCCTTATTATATAGAAACAGAAAGTGGAGTTGAATTGTGTCCTACTGTTGTGTGAAAACCAGAGCTTGTAAGTGATGGACTTGGATATTTAGCTGAGGAGATTTCCAAGGGAAGTGTTGGAGGTACTGCCTGGATTCTTCTTGCTGATTTTAGTAACATGTGAAAGGAAAGAGATAAATTGAGAGAAGAACTGCTAAGCAAAATGGATCCAGGTTTTGATGATTTAGAAAATTCTCAGGCTGTCCAGATTGCAGAAGACACAAAATTTAGGAGATTTGCTGTCAGAAAAGTATGCTCTGGAGAGAACCAAAGGTGTGGCTGGACAACCTTTTGCTAGTACTAAAGAGATAAGGTGTGTGCCTCATGGATCCTGCCAACCATTTCAGCAGAAGTCAGGAACAGAGATGGGATTTTCCATGGAAGATCTTTTGAGGACCCTCTTGTCTAATGGTGTGAATTTCTGTGACTTCCATGGAAGACCCACAAAATTTTTGAGAATGAAGGTTATATTGCCAGAAACACTGCCTGGTCGGCTTGAAAGAAACAGAAATACATGAAATGAAGGAAGGATGTTGGGCTCCCAAAATTCTACCAGAAAGATACAGGGTGAAACTACTCAGCAGCAAACATGTACTACTCTTCAAAAGAAGGGAAGAATGACTTTGAGGGCAGAGCTGTGGGCCCAGAGGTGGAACTTCAAGCCATAGCGGATTATTCCCAGGCCTTGAAACCTAATGGAACTTGCCCTGCTGCATTTCAAAATTACTCAGGACCAGTGACACCTTTTTTTCCTTCCATTTCCCCCCTTTTGGAATAGGAATGGCTTTAACTCTTATTTCATGTCTGTCCCACCATTGTGTTTTGGGAATAGATAACTTGTTTTCTAGTTTCACAGGCCCAGAGATGGAGAGGAATGTTGCCTTAGGTTGGATCATACCTGGAGTCTCACTTATACCTGATTTAGATGATGAGGTTTGGAACCTTTGAACTGATAAAATTAAAGTGAGATTTTGAAGTTGAGTTGATGCTGTAATGGTTCAAACCTTTGGGGGTATTGGGATGAGGTACATGTGTTTTGCATGTGGGGTAGATGTATAACTTTGGGAATCAAAGGGTGAATGATGCCGCCCAAAAGATATGCACATCCTAATTCCTGGAACATGTGAGTATACCTTAGATGGCAAAAAAGAAAAAGAAAAAGGACTTTGCGGTTTTCAGATATGATTAAGGTAAGGATTTTGAGATGGGGAAATTATCCTGCATTATTAAGGGGACCCTAGCTGTAATAACAAGTGTCCTTACCTAAATTTTTCTTAAAGTTTATTTATTTATTTTGAGAGAGAAAGTGAGAGAGCAAGCAGGGGAGGGGCAGAGAAAGAGGGAGAGAGAGAATCCCAAGCAGGCTCCACGCTGTCAGCACAGAGCCCGATGCGGGGCTTGAACCCATGAACCATGAGATCATGACCTGAGCTGAAGCCAAGAGTTGGACGCTTAACCGACTGAGCCACCCAGGCGCCCAATAAACGTCCTTAGAAGAGGGAAGCAGAAGCAGATTTCATAGACAGAATGGAAAGCAATGCGACCAAGGAAGCAAAGATTCAAGTGATGTGGTTATAGGCCAAGGAATGCTGACAGCTGCTAATGTAGGAAGGTGGCAGATTCTCCCCTAGAAAGAGGAGCATAGCCCTACTGGCACCTTGGTTTTGGTCTTCTGGCCCCCAGAACTGTGAGAGGATAAATTTCTTAGGTTGTAAGTCACCAGGTTTGTGGAAATTTATCACAGCAGCCACAGCAAGCTAATGCAGAGGACTTGGAGTATATTTGGTGGTTCTTGGAGAGATTATGCTTGGTGGCTTTCAAAGACATTTTGAGGGTATAATTAGGATCCATTGGAAAGACAAGGCTGGGTATAGTGGTAATTCAAGAGTGAGGGTTTGGAGGTATAGTTTTGGGCTGCAGAGTATGCTTCAGGGGGTACATGGAGAGTGCTTTGGAGTCAATATGGGGTGTTTTGGGTGCATATTGGGGGTAGATGGGAGGGTGATTTGGAAGTGCTCTTTGGAGGTTAATGGTTTTAGGGCTGATTGCAGATGGTTTAGGGGAACAAGTTGGGGGTAGTGAATGGCAGTTTATTCATAACGTTTGGGAGTCCACGGAGGGTGGATTGGGGGTACTGCTTGGGATCAATGAGCAATAGTTTGGGGATACATTTTGAGGGATGATGGAGGGTGGTTTGGGGACACAGAAGTTTAGAAGAGTTTAGAAGTGTGTGGTGGCTGATAGAAGGCAATTTGGGGTCCTGCTTGGGGGTCCATTCGGGGGTGACTTGGGGTGAAGGGTTCCAGTCTGATCACCGAGGGGGCGTGGCCTCATTACAGGAGCGCTTCACCGCCCTCGAGAAAGCGTGTGCGCACGCGCTCCCAGCTGGTTCACTCCTGGCGCTCCCAGGGCAGGAAAATCGAAGACCCAAACTGGCGCCTGCGCACTTGGTCTCCGCCGCTGCTGTGGTCTTGCGCCCCGCCCCCGTCCCCCCACCTCCCCCCAGGCTCGCGCTCAGCGGCGGCGGTGTTGGTGCCGCCGGGAGCGGACGGACCCGAGGTGAAGGTGGGGGGCTGGGGTCCACCGCCCGCGGCCGAGTCCCCGCGCCTCTCCTACCCTCCCCGCGCCCCCCCGTGTGGCCCCCACTGCTAACAGTCGCGCGGCCAAACGCGGCCCACGGGCAGGGCGGGGAAGGGGAGTAGACGCGAGGCCGGGGACGAGCGGGGGGGGGGGGGGAGCGGCGAGGGAGGGGCGCACCCACCACCCCTCCTGGCCTACAGCGACCCCGCCTACATCGCGGGACGGGGACCCTCGGTGAGTAACGCCCGCTTGGGGAGGAAGGGAGGAGACAGGGCGGGGTGAGGGCCCGGAAACGCCGGCAGGGGCTGTACCTGCGTGCGCACCCGCGATCTCTGACCCTGTGGTCCCACTCCCGACCCCTACCTGACCTGACTACATCTTTTCTTAACCTCAAGCTCTGGCCAGTCTTGGCCCCACTACCTCCGCTCTGACCCCTGACCTAACCATGTTTAGGCCTGGCGTGATCCTCAATCCCTATTTTGTTCCCCTAAACCCAGTCCTGACCCCAAACCCCACCCAGTTCTTTTCTCAGGATCCTTGGCTTGACCCTGTTCCATCCCTGAAGCTCATCTTGCCTTGTCCTGATCATCCTGATTTCTGTCCTGATGCTTGACACATCAGTTCCCTAAACTCTTGTCCCTGAACCCCTTCCATTCATGTCCTGCCCCCCTCACCGCAGTCTAATTCAGGTCTGTCCAGATTCCTGACCTCTGATTTCTAAACTTTCTCCCCATCTGTACTATCCTTGTCCCCTCCTGACTCCCCATCTCCATCCTGGCCCACCCCCTTTAGACCATACCCCTGTTAACTGCCCTGTCCCTGCCCCCAGCCCTATGCTGTTGTCTCCTGTTTTCTCTTGTCCCATCACTGTCCTCATGCCTATACTTCTTCTGTTCCAGTCTTTTCCTGCTCCTTACCTCCATCCTGAACCTGCCCTTTTTCCCTCTCCCCTACCTTGACTGGTGTCTTGGCCTGTCCTTCATCATGTCTTCTGATTATTCTATACTGACCCTGCCTTGCTCTTCTCTTTTGTTCCTTGCTGCCCCCTACTTTTTCTCTTACCCTTCTTCTGAACCTCACTCCATCCCATCCCCTGGCCAGTGTCTTGGCTCTTTCTCTGTCCTTCCTCCCAACCTCCATCCTCCAATGACTCTGATTCTGTCTTGTCTCCTACACCCCTTCCTGCCCTCTCCCTTTCTGTCCCAACCCCAGACCCCTGTTCTACCCCTTACCTTGCCCCTCCACCCTGTTCAGAGCTCTCTTTTCCTAACACCCACTTTCCATCTCCTCTGAGCCTAAAAGAACTGGGGTCCCATTATACCCTGCCCCTGAACTTGGAGATTCTGCTGTTCCCATGATCTCAAGTTCATCCCAAATGCTTCTCGCAGCATGAGCAAGAGCAAGCAGCCTTGTGGGCCCTGTGTGGCTAAGAGGGTTTTCATATGTGATGTCCCTCACCCCCACCCAGTGATCTCACACAGAGCTTGCATTTGTCTCCCTTCCCCGGGAGAGCATGGAACTGTTCCTATGCCCCCCACCCTCCCCGAGTGTGAAAGAACACCCTAAATTATTCAGTGACTCTGGGAGTCTGTGTGGTCTGGATCATGTTTCCAGCCTTGCTAGGTTGGGGGCTGTCCCATGTCCAGGTGGGGCGGGTGGCAAGCAAACATAGACGGGTGGGGGACTCAGGAGTGTGTGTGAATCTTCTGTGTCATGTTACCCCATCTCCTAGTCTCAATCCTGGGTGTGCATGATCTGGAAAAAGTCCATTCCAGGCCAGAGGCTTCAGGGCTTCGTGGGGAGGGTGTTGGGAGTGGGGGTGGGGGTTTATCCCCCTTCTCTTGGCTGTATGCAATACAAATTTTGGTGCTAAATCCATCCCACCTCTGTGGGGCGTGTGTGTGTAGGGGGTGGTCACTGGGTGTTAGAATCAGGCCTATCCAATAGTGACAATAACAACCACAAGAACAATATGAGGTTCTCTCTCTGAATCTCCTTGATTCTGAGGACAGGCAGGGAGAATGTGGAGAGTGAGAAGATAACGTGTTAATTCAGTTATGTTTTGTTTCCTCCATTTGTCATAGAGTAGTGAGATTTTGAATAATGAGATACTAGACCCATCTCATTCATCTAAAACATTTATCCAAACCTATTAATAACAACACAAGCATCCTTCATTGTCCCAGTGTCTGTTTGGCACCTGACTTCTGAGAGGGAGAGCTTGGGTAGTTCAGACAGTAAAAGATACCAGGTTATCTGGAGGTTTTTTGGTTTTGCACTTTACACAGTGAGCGGGGAGGTGAGGGACAATGGCCCCAACTAAAAAATATATTCAAATAGATTCATTTCCCTGAGCTCCAGTGGCAAGAGTTGGGATAGTAAGAATACCGTGTTGTGTGAATATATTTGGTTCCTGCATCTTGCCTCGTAAGGAAAGCTCAGAGAGTAGTGGGTGCCAGCTCTATCTCAAAAGTGCATCCAGATCCATTCAGCTCCTGTATATGGATACTGAGTGTTCAGAGAATTGATCTGAAGATGTTTGGTTCCTGCATTTTTGATGTTGAGTAGGGAGAAGTCAGATAATGAGGGAAAACAACTGTTTCAAATATGCCTGGATTGATAGGGAGGGTTCCATGTCTGGGTAGCACGTAGGGAGGGTTTGGAGGCTGAGGGATACGAGCTCTGTCTCACCAGTGCATCTGAATACATTTAGTTCTTGATTTTGGATAGTGAGAATTTGGACACATTTATTTGACGAACAACAGCTCTGCTTCAAATTTATCAGGTACAGCACAGGGATACCAGCTTGGTCTCAAAAAAATATGCACAGACACACAGACACACACACACATTTGATTGCTGAGTTTGGATTGAGAGGAATAGTTGTAATTATGACAGGGCACCTGAGTGACTTAGTCGATTAGGCATCAGACGTTGGCTCAGGTCATGATCTCATGGTTCGTGGGTTCGAGTCCCGTGTTGGGCTCTGTGCTGATAGCTCTGAGCCTGGAGCCTGCTTCAGATTCTGTGTCTCTCTCTGCCCCTTTCCTGTGCTCTCTCTCTCTCTCTCTCAAGAATAAATAAACATTGAAAAAAATTTAATTGTCGCAGCCAACACACATCAAACACTTACCAAGGGCCAGTTACTGTCCTAAGCAAGTTTTAAGTGTATTAATTCAAGTCATGCTCACAACAATCCTGTGAAGTCCATACTGTTGTTATGATCCCCATTTTACACATGAGGACATTGAGGCACAGAGAGGATAAGTGACTTGTCCAAGCAGTCACACAGACATAAGTGGCAGAGCAGGGTTGAATCCCAGAGTTACCACTTGCTACCCCTACATGAGGCCACATGAGGTTCAGGTCCTGGCTGGGGTAGGGCCTAGAGGTTGGCCATATTCCAGGCTGTTAGAAGTCGTGGACCAGGGCAACGATGTGTGCGGGTGATTCTGCCCCACCTGTCTGCCTGGCCCAAGAGGCCCAGTTACCTGCTTTCCCCTCCTTACTCCTGCACCAGGCCACCTCTGCATGAGTTTATTCTTGTTGTTATCAACTGTCATTAATGATGTGATGTGAGTTTCCTTGTACTTTGAAATGCCTTCCAAAGTGACTCTGGCTTTGTTGGCTATGTAACCATTGTTTACCCATTTTACAGATGAGGAAACCTAGGCCTTGCTATTCATTCTACATTGCCAGCTAGATACCCTTGTCCCTCTCAGCTCTGGTTTTAGAATTGTCCTTCTTCCCAACATTCTTGGTGTCCGCCAAGAGGCAGGAGAGGCCACAGCTGAGGGGACACTCCCCGTCAACACCCAGCCACCTACCTTATGGCTGCTGCCTCCACCAGCCCTAAACAGTGAAGCAGGGAGAAAGGGGGGTGGATGAAAGGGGCCTTTGTGTCCCTTGCCGGAAATCTCACCCCCAGGAAGAAAGGTGGGCAGGGTGATGGGAGGCCTCAATAGCATGTGTGTGGGGCAGGGCGTTGTTGCTGATACAGAGCTCCCCTCCAGGCTTGGCCCACCTGCCAAGTGGGGAGGGAGGTTTCCTCACTCTGCTCTTTCACATCACAGCATGGGCTGCTGCAGGGGCCCGGGTTGGGCTTGGGCCCTGAGGTCACAGAGCAGATGGTCCCAAATGGAGCACAGGATGTGTGGTATGTGCTGGGGCAGGCCAGAGCCCTCAATTTCCTTGACTCCTGGCCAGAAATGCCCACGGGGGAGGAGTGGGGGAGAGCCAGCCTGGATGTGAAGAAGCATGAGCCCCCTCCCCACTCCTCCTCCCTTGCAGGAGTAGCCTCTGTCTGCCTCCAACCCAGGACCCGGCCCCCTGAGTTCTGAGTCCACCCGCTCTTAACGCCTCTGTGATCAGAATCAGACCTCTTCACCTGTCCAAGCCCCAGCTTCCTCATCGGCAAGCTGGCTATGAAGAGGTGGGTCTGCGTCATTCTCCCAGGTTCGTAGTGACCAGGATGGGTGAAAACGTGTGTTTTGTCAGTTTGCTGGGATGATTTCTTCCGGAGGTGCAGAAGGTGGTCGGGTCTTGACACCCGGTTTTTCCTGGGAAAAGTTGACCTCCTCTGTCCCCAGCTTGGGAAACTGTTACCCCAGTGAGGGTGGCGGTTGTCCCAAGACCTTATCCCACTCCAGCCTTGCCCTGGGAGGAAAGGGTAGGGGCCTCAGGAATGTGGTGCTCGCTGCCAAGAGACACACGCCAGATTTACATACACCTGAGGCCTCCTGTGTGCTTAACAACGCCCCAGAACTCCGTCCCCCAGCTCCAAGGTCATAAATACCCTTGGGTGGGCAGGGTCTGACGTGGGAAGCTGGGTAGCACCAGGGGCAGCCCCACTCCCACTACCCTTAGCCCTTCTTTCTTGGTTCTCTGCTAGGTGACTGGGGAGAGCAGGGCTGTCTGGGCTCTCTTCTTGGCCACGCTGAACGCCTTGAAGGGCCCTAGCCCTGACACTGCCCCTAAAGGTGTCCTGAGCCCTGGTGACAGGCAGGCAAGGGTTAAGAGGTATGGGCTGGCCCAGTCCCTGGCCAGGTAGGCTGGGCTATTGCCTAGTGGGAGGCGGCCTAGGCATCTGCCACTGGCTCACTGCTCACTGCCACTACCAGCTGGAACAGGGCCTGGTTGAGACAACTATTTTATCGAGGTACTTGAGGCCACCCCACAGCACCTCTCTGGCGTTGGTGAGCACCTGGGAACAGGGGGCCCAGGGGCAGGGTAAGGGAAGAAGGGTCTAGGGTGTACTGAGGCCCCCTGTGGGAGAAAGCCAAGTCTGTGCAAGAGGTACAGCAAAGAAGGAGGGCCCGAGTGGAAGAGCAAAGCCCCAAATGCCCAATTTCCTTTGCTGGCACGAGGCCGATTCCTTGCCGGAAATGAACAAGGGGAAGGGTTGGGGGAGAAGAGAAGCCAGAGTCCCCCCTTCTCCACTGTCCTCCCTACTTCCTCTCCCCCTTTCCCCTGCCCTGGGAAGGAGCATCTGCCCTCCTGCAACCTGGGGCCTGACCCCCCAGCAAAGCCCAGACTGGGCTGTTGAGAAACTACTTCCTGGCACCTGCCTGCCCCCAGCCTGTTCACCCAGAGTGGGGGCAGGGGGTCTCCAGGGCAGTGTGGGGAACAGTTCCAGACACTGGGAGTTTGTGCTCTGATTGGGACAAGATATGGAAATGGGGGTCCCACTGAGGGTGTTGGGGTGCCACCCAGGTGAGGTGTCTTGGTTGTAAACAGTCATTAAGGCCAGGAATTTCTTTCTCGGCTGTGGTGTCAGAAGGGCAGACCTGAAAAACCTGCTGGGCCCGCCTCTGGGTGTGTATGGGGGGGGGTACCTTCTGCAGCTCTCCTGCTGTAGCCCTTCCTGGGACGGGATTTAGGAGCTGGTGTGGGGGGTGGTGTGGGGGACGTTAGGGAAGGGGACTGCTGGAATCCCCCTTTTCACCATCTCCAGGTGGGGCTAGGGGAGTTCTAGACCCCTAGGCAAATGTGCAGAGGGGAGGCAAGTGGAGGCAGAGGTTTGGGAGCCCGGTGTGGGGGTGTGGGGCGTTGACCCTGTGTCTCCCTACCCAGTGACCCCGTGACTCAGGCCTGAGCTATGTCCCCAAGGTCAGGCTTACAGGGTGGAGTCGGGGTTCCTGTCTGGACCCTGTTGATCTAGGATGCAGTGAGCTCTCAGGGAAAGCAGGCTTAAGGAAGCCCAGTGTGGGATGTGGGGGAAGGATTAGGGGAGCCCTGGGAGAGTTCCTCAAACTCAAATGGGGGTTGGGGAAGAAGGAACCCCAGGAGCTTAGGGACAGAGGAAGCTGAGCTGGGACCTCAAGGAAACCACACTGTGCTGGGCAGTGTCGGATCTTGGAGGCCGGGCTTTTGAGTACCTCTCTGCAAAGTACGCGTTGCTGCCTGGGTGTGCAAAAAGCTTGAGAGACTGATCCCTGTCCCTGAGGCTGAGGACAGAGGACCACTGTTTTGTGGAGGGCATACAGACTCTATGGGGCTGGTAGGAGGACTGCCAAGAAACTAGTGGCACCATATTAGCCAGTCGACCACATCCCCCAGCGTACAGATGGGGAAGGAGCTTGAACCCACACCTCCTTGGTTGCCTGGGTCTTCTCCACAGCTGGCCACCATGTCATGAAAAGCTGGGGATTAGGTGGGTATGGGATGTCTGTGGCCTCATGAGGCCCTCCCAGTTGCCTGCCGCTGAGGTCAGGCCAGGTGGTGGGAGGTGATGTCACCTGGCTACCCAGCTGGGGACCAAGCAGGATGTGGGAGGGAAGGAGCAAACTCCAGAGGAGGGGATGAGGGCAGGGCTGGCAGCCAGCCAAGGCAGGTTCTGTGGTCAGCCAGGGTGTCTGGGAGCAGAGAAGGAAGCAGGAGGCAGGAGGCTTGTTATCTGCAGCTATGGACTCTTCTGATCACAGTTCCTGCAGGGCATCTTCTCTGTGCTGGGTACAGGACAGGTTGGGGTGGGGAGAGGGGCTGGAGGGGTCCTGGGGCTAAGGAAACACTCCCCCGCTGCATCAAGGCCACAAGATGGAGTTGGGACAAATAGAGACCCACAGATCTGGGCTAGATCCCTAGCTTGGCTACTTTGGCATTCTTTCATTTATGCAACAGACATTCATTGAGTACTTGCTACATGCTCAGAAGTGTTCTGAGTGCCAGAGATAGCAAAAAAAACCAGGACAGATATGTTTCTTGTCTTCGCAGATATGTAAAGGAGGCTCAGTCTCTTGCTGGACAGCAGTTATGAGGGGACATAATGTAGGGATCCACCTCTGGAAGTGACATTTAAGCCCTAGAATGTGAGAGCCAGGGGCCAGAGAGGCAAGACATGAAAAGAGCACTCCAGACAGCCACAGCCTGAGCAAAGGCCCTGAGGCTCACTGGACTGGGAGCTTATGACGAATTAGTGGAGTTAGAACAGCTCCAGTGAGGGAGAGTCGGGCCAGAGGGGTGGGCCTAGGCTGCTACATCCTTAACCATGGATGTTATTTCACCCCTCTGTGACTTACTGTCTTCATCTCTAAAATGGGAGCAATAATCACAGAACTGCCATCACAGGGTGGTTGTAATGATTAAATGTGGCATGGAAGGTAACTGTTCCAGGCACCCAGGTGCTCAATAAATGCCCACTGTTGTTATAGTTGGCTGAACCTGTATCCTTAACTCTCCCTTCCCAGGCAAGACTCCTGACTGTGGCCCATGGACCTCTGAGGAGGCGTCGTAAGTCTGCCCAGCTCCCCGCTTGCTGTACTCCCACTCAATGGGAAGGGAACCAAGGTACCAGGGCCAAGTGGGTCCGGACACTGACAGATTTCTGAGAGGGCAGATCAATCAGGCGGGTGGGGTCAGGGTCCCCCTTCTTCCCAGCTGGGGTGTGGGAAGTTGGGTAGGGGCAGGGGCTGGGGGAACACAGAATACGCTTCCTTAATGGCCCCTGTGCGTTACTGCCAGGCCTTGTCCAGCCATCAGCCACGGCCTCTCGACAGCACCAGGATGGAAGTCAAAGGTCAGCTGATCAGCTCTCCCACCTTCAATGCCTCAGGTAGCTGGCTTGTTCCCCTTTTCTGCCTCTTCCCCTGCTCTGAGTCACCACCTGCCTACTTGGAAAGGGTTGGTCCCTGGCCCCACAGCTGTGCCAGGGTGCCCTGGCTGATCTTTGCTCTGAACTTTGCCTCTTCTGTGTCCAGCTGCCCTGTTTGGAGAAGCTGTCCCCCAGATGAAGTCAGAGCGTCTGCGGGGGCTGCTCGACCGGCAGCGGGCCCTACAGGAGGCCCTGAGCCTGAAACTTCAGGAGCTCCGCAAAGTGTGTCTCCAGGAGGCGGTGAGAGCCTGGCCCTAAGAGTGCCTGGTGGGTGGGGCGGCGGTGAGGAGACGGGGCCACTAGGTAGGTGCTGAGCCACCTGTCTGAGCTGTAGATTCCCTGTCACCTTGTAGCTTCTCAAAGCTCAACTTAGACATCTTCAAATCGGTAAAATATGGCAGTGCAGGCCTGCAGTTCCCTATCAGCAATTTGAAATCCAAAATGCCTCAAAAATAATGGCTATTTCCAAAATCTGGCAGTAAAACCCGACCTGAACTGACAAGGGGTAAGTTTTAGTTTTGATTTATTCCTCTTGGTGTGAACGTCTACACGGTTTGCCAGAAATGATCGTGTGGTTCAGAGCATGCAGCCCCAGGCCCTGAGGGGGGTGTTACGTATCATGCAGTATGTAGACTGTGTCACGTTTACAAAAAATAAGAAATTCTGGATTCCAAAGCAGGTCCCCCTACCTCCCATGCCCATTGCCCCAGGGATTTGGGCCACCAAGGGGCTGAGAGCACACAGCATACCTGTCTGGTGGAGAATTGGGAAGGGGGAGAGAAGTAATAGGCATGGCGTGCTCAGCATCACTGCGCTCTTAGTAGGACACCTGTAGCTTCAGGAGTCGTTATTGCTTTGCCCCATTCCCCCAGCTAACCCTTGGTAGTCTCTGACCCCTGCCCCCACCAGGAGCTGACTGGCCAGCTGCCCCCCGAGTGCCCGCTGGAGCCTGGTGAACGGCCCCAGTTGGTCCGCCGGCGGCCCCCTGCGGCCCGAGCCTACCCTCCGCCGCACCCCAACCCAGCACACCACTCCTTGTGCCCTGCTGAGGTGAACAGATGGGCTTGGAGAGCAAGATGGGGGTGGGACGGGTGCAGAGGAAGAGGAGCCTAGAGGAAGCCAGGCAGGGCTGGGGTTGCATCCAGGGGAGGGAGAGGCTGAGGTGAGGAGGGAATGACTTGAGGGAGGTGGGTTCTGGCTCTGAGGGAGGATGCTGGTCCTCGTCCGTGATAAGCCTCTCACCCTCAGGAAAATGAATATGTCTAGTCTCTTAATCGAGACAGGCCCTGCCTGCAGAAGAAATGAGCTCCACCCTAGAATAGCACCGCCCCCCTCCCCCACCTCAAGTGGAGACAGGCTGTGCCCGCAGTGGTCCCTGTGCTCAGCCATTTCCAACATTTGGTCCTGTCCCACCCTCTTGGATGGGTCCCACAGGAGCTGGCTCTTGAGGCGCTGGAGCGTGAGGTGTCTGTGCAGCAGCAGATTGCGGCCGCCGCCCGCCGCCTGGCCTTGGCCCCTGAGCTGAGCATCGAGCAGCGCCGGCGCCGGCGCCAGGTCCAGGCAGACGCGCTGCGGAGGCTGCACGAGCTGGAGGAACAGCTTGGGGACCTCCGGGCCCGCCTTGGCCTCCCGGTGCTCCCACCGCCGCAGCCCCTACCCCTGTCCACAGGGGCAGTTATCACGGCCCAAGGAGTCTGCCTGGGCACGCGCCTCGCTCAGCTCAGCCAAGGTGAGCCGGGCCCCATTGCCCCCGGCCCCCATGGTGAAAGCAGAGCGTGGCATCGGCTGAGGGACATGGTAGGGGTGGGGTGGGTAAATAGTGAAAAGTGGGAACGAGGTGGATCTGAAGGGACCTGACTTGTAAGAGGAGTTGTGATGAACTGGCTCCACAGCATGGGTGGGGCCGCTGGGAACTAGACCACATGGCACCAGGAGAACGAGGAGCTGAGCCTCAGGTGGTCTTGGACTCAGGTGAAGGTGGGTTATTGGGAAGGAACAGGGCAGGGAGGAGACCATCCAGTGGTGTAAGGGGATGGCACCCAGGCCTTGTATTGATAGGCCTGGGTCTCCCCCTTCTCACCTATAGAGGACGTAGTTCTGCACTCCGAGAGCAGCTCCCTGTCAGAGTCTGGAGCCAGCCATGATAATGGTGAGGACCTCTGTCCCCCCACAGACCCATCCATCCTTTGATGCTCAGCCCCCCCCATCTTCAACCCCATCTCAGCCATGCCCCATCCTCTCATGGGGCCCCTGTCTTTCTTGCGTCACCTTGCCCAACTCATCAGCCCCAGTTCCAGCCCCATGTATTAGCCCCTGCCCAGCCCGCTGCCACTGCCTGTCTCCCTGGCTCCTGCCCTTTGCTTTGCCTGCAACCCATTTGGCCCCCTCTCATTGACTTCTCCCCCACTTTCTGCCTTCCTCTCAGAGGAGCCCCGCAGCTGCTTCCCTCTGGCCGAGCGCCCCTCGCCGCCCAAAGCCTGGGACCAACTGCGGACAGTGTCGGGGGGCAGCCCTGAGCGGCGAACCCCATGGAAACCACCACCGTCAGATCTTTATGGGGATTTGAAGAGCCGGCGGAACTCTGTGGCCAGCCCCACCAGGTGAGGGTGAGCCCCATCCTTCCCCCAGGAACCAGGAGCAGGATCCTGAGCCTGGGGCTGGCAGGAGGGCCTGCTGGTGGGTATGGTCTCTAACCTGGCCCCTGACCTGGGCCTGCCCATCTCTGTCTAGCCCCACACGCTCGCTGCCCAGGAGTGCCTCCAGTTTTGAGGGGCGAAGTGTGCCTGCCACCCCTGTCCTCACCCGGGGCGCTGGCCCCCAGCTCTGCAAGTAAGGGGACTGTGAGGGTGGGTTCGAGGACTAGAGGCAGGAACTGTTAGTTCTAACTATGAGAGCATTATCAAAGGGCATGGGATGTGAGAGGCTGGGCTTTGAAAGGTGTATTTTGGTTAAGTCATTTCTCTTTGAATCTTGGCTCCTCATCTGCGAAGTGGGCATAATACCTGCCTCTGAAAGACACTGTAGGCACAGTAAGTTCTGGTTAACATGTACTGAGCATCTACCATCTGCTGGGAATCCATGCTTTCCAATAGGTGCTATTGCTGATCCCATTTTACAGATGAGGAAACTGAGGCACAGAGAGGTTAAGTGACTTGTTAGTAAACTGAAGACCTGGTGTTTGAACCCAGGCAAGTCTGACTCTAGAGTCTGTGCTTTTAAACACTGTACCCTTGTGCTTCTTAAATACTTGCCAAGTGCCTGCTTCTCCAAGGCTGTGAACAAAACAAAGTCCGGGTCCTTATGGCACTTGCATCCTGTGACCGGTGGCTGTTGGGATGATAGTTTCGGGTAGTTCATACACATGGGGGGGACAGAGTTCAGGAAGTTGAATTCCGGACCCAAGGATCAGCACCCCATCGTGGAGGCGGTGGGGGCTATGAGACACATGGTAGTAGGGCTGAGGGTCACGTGTGTTGGGAAGAGCCCTCTGCTGGCCTTTCTCTGCTAGTACTTCCTCTCCAGCACTCCCCTGCCCCTGCCACAGGCATCTCCCTTGGCGTTGGCGCTGATACCCCCCATATGTCTTCAGGCCCTCCACCCCCCAGCGTCAGACAGAACCTCTGCTGTCTTTTACACACCACTACCTAACACCTTTATACTCACGGTTCCTAATCCTGGGTCCCTTTGGTGCAAGTTGAAGGCTCAGGAAGGGTTGAAGTACGGTGGGCACTTGGCCTGATATTTCTGACCCTACTCTTGTCACCCCCACCTCTGCGTTCCCAGACCCGAAGGCCTCCATTCTCGCCAGTGGTCCGGCAGCCAGGACTCCCAGATGGGCTTCCCCCGGGCGGACCCGGCCTCCGACCGTGCCTCCCTCTTTGCAGCCCGCACCCGCCGCAGCAACAGCTCTGAAGCCCTGCTTGTGGACCGGGCAGCTGGTGGGGGAGCTGGCTCCCCGCCGGCGCCTCTGGCTCCCCCTGCCGCTGGCCCCCCGGTCTGCAAGAGCAGTGAGGTGCTGTACGAGCGCCCCCAACCAACCCCTGCCTTCTCCTCCCGCACATCTGGCCCCCCAGACCCTCCCCGGGCTGCCCGGCCTAGCTCAGCTGCCCCTGCCTCCCGAGGGGCCCCCCGGCTCCCACCTGTGTGTGGGGACTTCCTCTTGGACTATTCCCTGGACCGGGGCCTGCCCCGCAGTGGTGGTGGGGCAGGCTGGGGGGAGCTGCTGCCTGCGGCTGAGGTCCCGGGACCCCTCTCCCGCCGGGATGGGCTCCTCACCATGCTTCCAGGTCCACCACCTGTATATGCAGTTGACGGCAGCAGCCCCCTCCTCCGCAGCAAGGATCCCCACACCCGTGCTACCCGCACCAAGCCCTGTGGCCTGCCCCTGGAGGCCACCGAGGGTCCAGAGGTGCATCCCAACCCTCTGCTGTGGATGCCCCCGCCCACCCGTATCCCCCCGGCTGGTGAGCGCAGTGGTCATAAGAACCTTGCCCTGGAGGGGCTGCGGGACTGGTACATCCGCAACTCGGGACTGGCCGCCGGGCCCCAGCGCCGGCCTGTTCCCTCCCACACGGGCCCGCAACACCCACCCTTCCTCCATGCCCGCTGCTATGAGGTGGGCCAGGCGCTGTATGGGGCCCCCAGCCAGGCGCCGCTCCCGCACTCGAGGAGTTTCACGGCACCCCCTGTCTCCGGCAGGTATGGGGGGTGCTTTTACTGATGGGTAGGGGTCTCTGGAGGCAGATGGCAAAGCTGTCCAGGCTGGGGAGCAGCCAGTCATGGTAGCTAATGACTCAGACCATGAGAGAACTAGCTGCGGCCTCAGCACAGGGTCATCAGGCCCTGCCTAACCTGCATGAGTCCGCGGGGGCTTGGTGGAGAGGGGTGTCTTGGGCCCTGGCAGCAGCAATTTTCCACCAAGCCATAGAAGAATTGTAATATTGGAACAAAACAGTGCATGTCAGCTGAAAATGAGCCTTGAAAGCAGGGTGCTGGGGGAAGGGCCTCCCAGGCCCCTCGTTTTTCTCTTCTTCCTTTTTGCTGTGCTCCCCATGCTTGCAAGCCCAGACGTACTCTCCTGTGTCTGCCTCCGCCTCTTTAACGAGCTTCTTTTCCTCTCTTTCTGTGTCTTGTTTGTCTTTTCCTCTCTCCTCTATCTTGCCACCCTGTCTGGATTCCTGCTACCCCTTCTAAAGATACTACGCGGACTTCCTGTATGCTCCGGAGCTGAGCGCTCGTTTAAGTGACCTGACGCTAGAGGGGGAGCAGTCCTCCAGTTCTGACCCCCAGACCCCGGGGACACTGGTCTGACCCCTTCTGATACACTCCTTGTTGGCCTGGGCACGGCTTTAGTCTGGGGAGCACACAGCTGACCTCGCTGAACCCTGGGGTGTGGTGGTTCTCAGTCCTGGGGGGTGCCGAACCTGATCTTCCAAGGCCCCTGGCACCTTGTGGACCCACGAAGGTGTCTGACACCCTGTTTCCCCTCTCACACTGTGCTGGGAACTGGGGCCCTCAGCCAGTGTAAAAGAGGGAGGATGGTGTAATGGGGACTTCGAGCCCCTTCTTCCATTTCTGTTTACAGTTGTGATTTAGATATTCGCTGTCTTCCCCCAACGCTAGACGTTTTATAAAAGGGAAACTGTGATCTCGTCCTGGTTGGGCTCATTCCTGTCCCCATGCCCAGCCTGTTCCATTCAGGAACCCCCTCCACAAAACGGATCATATAGGGTCTCAGGGCCCTGTTTGGGGCAGCCAGGAGACTCTGGTGTGAACAGAAGCCCCTGCCACCCCCCACCAGGGCAGTTATTGGGGAGGTGGGCTCTCTGCCTGCAATTGGAAAGACTGAAGTCTGGGTAGGGGGCTTGGGTTCATTTTCCTACCCCCAGGGGTGCCGGAAGGAGCCCCAGTCCCTGTCTGCCTGTCTGTGCCCGCTGCCTCTGCCCACAGGACTAGATGGCCCAGCGTTTGGTGGCAGCCTCTGCCCTATCTATCCCCAGTCAGGAAGCCCTGCAGGAGGGGCCAGAGGGCAAAGCCATCAGGTGTGTTGTGTCCTGGGATGCTGCGGTGGTGGAATCTGGCATCTGGTGGATGCCAGTAAAATCCTCAGGTGACGTCTGGCCACAGGCTACGTCACGTCTTCCTTGGCTTTCGTTCCATCCACCACTTTTTAAATCTATACAAGCTGTGTTTTCTATGATACCTGTGACTTTCTGGAGCTGGGGGTCCCCCTACCTCCTTTACCTGGTGTTAAACTTTTCTTTTTCTACCAATGGACCTGGGCCCAAGACACTACCCACACTGGAAGGGGATTTCTATAATAAATGTGTAAACTGAACCCATGTGTTACTCCTCTGTCTGCCTTGCCTTGGGGGCTCACACCTGTAGTTAAGACCAGATAATATATTTTTATGACTCCATGTGATAAGAAATAGAACACTGGAAATAGCCCGTGATAATACCATCTACTTTGGCTTTTCTTGCTGTGATGTGGGGTCACATGTCTTCCTGTCTGCACTCAGATTGCTGGCCTGCCCTGAACAAGAGTCCTCAGTAATACAAATGATAGGAAACACCCTGCCCTTAACTACCTTGTGTGTTAATGCCACGCCAGAGATAACAGGTTCGAGGGAGGAACTGAGAGCTCACCCCTTCAGTCCATGTATTTGACACAAAAAGACCTAGTCAGAAAGAGTCTAGCAGGATCAAAAAGCAGAAAGCCACTTCTGGCCATTGAAATGCAGACTTTACCCAGGAGGCCCAAATCGGCTTGAGAGATGCAACAGTCTTTATTGTTGCCGTAACACTGATACAGATGCCCCATTCCAGGTCAGGGCTACCCCCACCCCACCCCTTGGTCCTCATCACTGTGGGACGTTGGAGAGAGGAGCAGAATCACTAAGCAGAGCTGGAGAGAGGCAAGTGGGACTGGAGAGGGTTCGGGTCACCTGGAACCAAGGGTTCGACAGGGTCAGGATGCCTGAATCCTCTGTCCTGATGGGGGCTGGGAACACTTGGGTCCTGGGTTCAAGATTTGGCAATGCCCTGATCTGGGTTCAAAGCTGGGGTGGGGGTCTAGAAAAGCCTTAGTCCAGGGTTCAAGAGAATGCCTTGGGCCCAGATCCCACCTTTGGCGCTGAGGATGGGAGATGGGTGGGTCCCAGACTGGAGGTGGGGGAGTATCACTGGGTCCAGGGTTTGAGGATGGCCATGGATGCTCAGGTATCCAAGCCCTCAAGTTCAGGGCTGAAGAAGAGTCTGGTCCCCTAGGTAATGGGAGCTGATCAGGGGGAGGGTCACAGATGTCCTGCTTTCTGAATTGGACGGGGCCCTCTATTTCAAGGGCTTGGAAAGGGCTCTGGGTCCCAGTACAGGGCCAGGGTGGGGGTGGCATTCTCCAGGTCTTGGGTACAAATCCTAGACCCCTACGATCCAGCCTCCTGCTCTTGTCCCAGCGCCTCCAGTAGCAGCCCCATTGGCGTCCGCTTGAGACCAATACTCTCAATCTTGTTCTCAATCTTGTTCTTGAGGTTCCGCAGGCGCAGTGAGGCGTGCACCAGAATCACTGTGGGCAGTGCCGAGAGGAGTGGGGTCAGTGGGGTGAGACATCAGCTTTAGCCAGTGGGGGGACCACGGAGGGGAATTGGAGCACAGGAGGGGAATTGGAACCAACAGAGTCTTAAGTGGCCAGGATGCCTCTGATCTTAAAGTGTGGCTGAGTACAGAGTTTTGCAGCTGGGGCGTGGCCAGGGAGGGCGCACAGCAACTGGGACGTGGTTGGTGGAAGACACTTAATACCAACAGGGAAGCCAGAAAAGGCGGTAGTTAAAGAGGGGCGTTCCCAGAAAAAGGAAGGCGAAGCCAGGGAAGGCGCTTTGTGAAGGGGGTGTGGCCAAGTGCCCGCCTGGTTGCTCGGCCTCTTCTCAGGGCAGGGCAGGGCTGCCACTGTGCGCAAGCGCTGGCCGTTTTCTCGGCGGTCTCAGGGTAGTGAATACTCACGAAGCACAGGTCCGGCGACGCCTAGCAGGAAGGTGCAAGCGCTGCCCGCGGCCCAGAGAACAAGGAGGCCGAAGGCAAGCACTGCAGCCAGGCAGGCGGCCGGGTGGCTGCGGCGGCAGCGGCGCACGGCTGCTTGAGTCTCTGCCGCCCACACCAGCACGCCAAGGGCCACCGTCACTACCAGCGCGCTTAGGAGGGTATGCAGCGGGCGCACGTACCTGTGAGGACAATGGAACTAAGCTAGTCCAGCAGACGGGGAGAGAGCTGCCCAGCCTCCAAGCCTCCTGGACCACCGTCCATTCAATCCCGGACCCCAGGAGCTTTGGTTCTCCTCTCTCCGGATCCTCCAGCCCAACAAATAACTTCCCCCAGCCCTGTCTCCCAATAGGCCCACCCTCCAGGATTTCTGACTCCCAGGAGCCCTGTGGACCCTCGTTTCTTTGGTGTCGATCCTACAGTCCCATCTTCCTTAGCTCTTCCGCTTCAGGCCTTCCCATCCCGCTAGGCCTCCAGGCTCCCAGCTCTTTCGTTCCAACCCTACCCCCCCAGGGCCCGCATGCAGGGCCCGTCTCCAACCCCTCAGGCCCCACCCCAACCCGCCCCTAAATCCACCCTTGGAGCTAGGCCTGTAGATTCCTCTTCCAGGCCTTATGTCTCTATACATTTCCCTCTCCCGGGCCCAGAGTCCTTACAAGAAAGACACCCTTCCAGACTTCCTCCCCTTCAGATTCCCCATCCACTCCCCACTTCTTACAGATCCCTCTCTCCATCATTGCAAGAACCCCTTCAGGCTTTCAGTACCACTCTTAACTTCCAACCCTGCCCAAGTTCCCAGGGGTTCTCCATCCTTCTCTGTTCTCAAACCTTCCACCCCTGGGTCTCCCCTCTTGGTTCAAGTTCCCCAAGAGGTACCTGCTCCTGGAGCATTCCAATCATAGCCAGGATCTCCTCCAAACTAGAGCCCCCACAAGCCCACCCTCCCAACCCTTCAACTTGACCACATCCCTGTCCCTGTATCTGCCCAAAGTCCTCCAGGGCTGCCTTAATCTGGGAGCATCACTCACATCCGTCTCCCCTACCCCTACTTCAGACCCTTTTTATCTTTAGGTCCACCTCGATACCCAGTTTCCCTCCAGTCCCACATTTCTCCATCCTCTCAACCCTCTATCCCCCTCAGGCCCTATCTCACCCAAGGCACTCCTTTTAACCATGTTGACTTCCTTCAAGTCCCCCCTCACCTGTCCCGTAGGCTTTCCGTTTCTAATGAACTCCCCCTTCCAGCCTTGCATCCCCCTCCCGTTCCTCAAAATACCGCGGGTCCACCCTTCTTGCCCTGCAGGCGTCCCTAGCCAACCGGCATCTCCCTCCCTCCCTCACCCGGCCAGAGCGAGTGCGAAGCCGAAGCACAGAAGGTAGTTGGTTTGGTAGTAGAGGAGGTTGTTGATGACGCGGTGGCACCATCGCTGCCGGTCGTAAGGATCCGGAGCCGCCAGACGCGCGGACCCCAGAACGAAGTCGTCCAGGGCGCGTAGCGGTGGCAGCCGCACCTCCGACATCCTGCCGGTCGAAGTAGCTGGACCAGCCCGAAGAGCGGCCGGACTACAACCCCCGTAACACCCCGCTGCACCGCGAGGGACACCGGGAAATGGAGTCTGGACCGAGCGGCTGCTACGCTCACCCCCTAAGTAGATTGGGCAGCGGCAGCAATGCATGTGACCGGAAATGCCAACAACACGTCGGGGCTGTGATGCAGCAAGGGCTGCCGGGAAATTAAGTCTCCGCCGCCCGCAAGGCGTTCCCACTCACCCCCGGGTGGGGGCGCCCAAGCGGGTAGTTCTGGACCGTGCTGATGGCTCAAGTCCATGGTAATCAGACATTCGAGGACACGCAAAGAAAAACAGGGACTGTCAGAAGGACTTGGGTAGGATGCCACTTCTTTCCGGTCAGGGTCCAAGAAGGTCACACCTACTTGGAAACCCCTGCAGGGCCTTTTCTGCTACATCTCCTCCAGGCCCCACCCATGCCCCCCAGGTCCAGCCATAAATACTATTAAGGGCCTTTTATTCATATTCACCACATCAGAGATATCTCTTTCTGGGAAGGTTTTTTAATCCCCACAGGTTGAATTAGGGCACTCTCTCTGGGTCCCTAGCAGTTGTCTCCAGGCTGGGAGCCCCAGGGGGTCTGCTCCCTCCCTGCTTCCCTAGCCTGGCCCTGCTGGCACACAGTCACCAAGAAGTGCTTGGGCGAAGTGAGCTGTCTTGCACTGCCGAGTGGAAGGTGGGCACCTGCCCCACTAATGCTCGCTGGCTGGTAGCTTTCACAGTACTCCTGACCCCCTGAGGGCTTTGCAATCTGCCACTGCAGGTCCCTCGCACAACCCACAGGGTCCTTAAAAGTCATCATCGTCACAGATGTCAAGGTACACATCGAAAGCCTCTCTGTTGCAGTTTCCATCAGGAGTGAAGACATATTTGTGGAAGGTCCCATCTACGCAGATAGCTAGAAGAGGGGGGAGGATGGGCAAAAGGTTAGAAGCTGCGGAAGCCACACACTCCAATCCTTTCAGGTGTCCTATGGCCTAGGGTCTACCTCCAGACCTTTGTCCACATGCCATCCCTCTGATGATGGAGTCGAGCCACCCACTCTAGCTTCCCATGCCTTAAAATTCCTTCAGGTCCAAATTGCAGGACTTTGCCCATGCAGTGCCCCCAGTCAAGGGCTATTCCCACTCACCAATGACAGAGTTGACGTTCTTGGAAGTATTGCGACCGAAGGCGCAGATGCAGGCTGACTCGGCAGGCACGGTGAAGCTCGCCAGGCTCCACTGAGAGTCCACGTACTGCCCAATCATAGGCCCCACCTTGCCCACACGAGCCAGCCTGCAGGCAGCACTGGCTAAGCCCAGGTGTGGTACATGGGCAGGGGGACTGGGGACATGGCAGGGCAGGGCAGGGAGTACTCACGCGGAGCGACGGTTGAGGCGGGTATCTTTGAGAGCAAAGATATGGACCGTGCCCTTATCACTGGAAGCGCAGAGGAAGGAGGAGTCATGGCTGAAGTTGATGCTGGAAGACAGACCAGCAGTGACGCCCATGTGTCATGTGACATGGGGTCACCAGCCCGCCACACATATCCTGTGCTCACCAGTAGAGAGTGGCAGGGTCAGTGCCTCGGCGCAATTCCACCAGTTTCTCCTTGGATTGCGTGTCAAAGAGGCGAATAAGGGTGCCTTTCTGAGAGGCCGAGGCCACTACAGTGCCTGGCTGGTTCAGAGACACGCAGGCCACGTCACTCTGATGTGCATTGATCGTAAATGGAGCAGATGAAGTACCAGGCTTTGTGCTTGCCAGGTCCTGTGGTGGAAGGAGCACTTTGGGCTTGGGGGTATGGGAAGCAGGGGCCAAGCATCCACAGGGGGAGCCAGCCCACCCACCTACCCACCTACCCTTGCCCCCTGATGGCTCACCACAAGTTGCAGACTCCCACATTTGTGTCCTGGGAACACCAGCAGTTGCTTCTCCAGGCTGGGGCAGAGGTCACAGAGCCCTAGGGTGTGAGGATGAAGTGTCGGGGTTGGGGGGATGCAGGGGCCAGGCAGGGTCTCAGAATGGACAGAAGCAGGATAAGGGCCAAGACTTTGACCTTCCATGATATATGTTACCCACAGAACCCTTGGGGAGCTTGCCCTCCGCAGTGCTCCCCAGCAGTAAGGCAGATTCTCCACCTCCTGATGCAGCTGCGGCAGCCCCAGGAGGCCCAAGGATCCCTGGCACAGCCAGCCATGTCCTTACTGGGTGTTTCTGCTCTGCTATCTGGGGCACCTGGGCGTGGGACAGGGCTTCGGGTGGGGACAGAGAACTGGCTAAGGGTTGGAAAGATGGACTGACTGGGAATATGAACATCTGTCAACCCATCTGAGCATCTCTGCACAAAGACTCTCTCTCTGCCCCTCTTTCCCCATTTTCCGGTGTGCCCCTTCCAAACTCTCATTTCTGCCCCTCTGCCCCATCCACTGCCTCCTGACCTCACACCTGCACATCTGGGTCCTCTCACCCTTGGGGTTGTCCCGGGTGTCAAACTCGAACAGCTTTCGGGGGTTGTCGGGAAAGGAATACACGTAGATGCGGTTCCTCAGCACGATCACAATTCTGTGGGCGACACACAACACAGGATGGCCATGAGGGGATGGCGGGATGCCCATGCAGGACTAACCCTCTCGCCTGCTGTGGGGACCTCCTACCTCCCCCACCCCAGTCCTCCTCAGGCTCACTTGTCATGGCGCATGCGCACAGCCAGCACTGGCTTGGTGAAGGTGAACTCCAGCACCAGCTTGTCCTTGGAGTCCTTGCCCTCCCGGGCATCGTCCCAGATCAGCACTGCTGGGCAGGTGGGTGCGTTGTCGGGGCCAAGGTTTAGGGTGAGGGGCAGCCCTGGTGACACAAGACCCACCCCTACTCCCCATGGGACCTCAACCCACTTGCTTAACCTTTTGTTAACACCCAGCGTGGGCTTCATACGGCATGAGCACTTGTGGATGTGATTTCTGAGAACAGGTTTCTAAAACTGTTACATACTCATTTACAGATGAAGAAACTGAGGCTTGAAGAGGTTGAGTATCTTGGCCAAGAACCTCACTGCCCATGAGCAACCCAAGCAGGGACTCACATTCAGGACTGTAACTCCCATTAGTAACTATTTCTGCCTCCAGGGTCCCAGTCCGTACCCCTAGAAGATTTCTGCGATGAATCCTTGGGCTCTGTGACTTGCCTAGGGCTTCTCTTGCCATGTCCCAGTGGGATCAACAAAACCCTTAGAACAAGATGTCTCCTGAGGCTCAAAGCAAGAGGATACTGGGGAGACAGCACCAAGATTTTAAGACCTGTTGGTTGTGTGACCTTGGAAAAGCCACTTAACCTCCCTAAGCCTCAGTTTCTTCATCTGTAAAATTGGGGATAACAATACTTCCTACCACATGGAGTTACTGTGAGGATTAAATAAGTTAATATATATAAAGTGCGTAGAACAGTACCAGGCTTATAGCAAGCGCTCCATAGGTAAGGACATGGCATACAGGAGGCATTCAATAAGTGTTAAGCGAAGGCAAAACACCCAAGCTTCTCAAGCGATAAGATCCATGACTTCCAAGCTGTAGGCCTCACTGTGGGACTCTGAGGTGCTCTGACATCTTCATCTGCCAGTGCCTCGGGGTGCCTGAAGGAGGCCAGGATTCCGGGGAATCTGGGCCAAGGGCGGGATGGGATGAGGGCACTTACCTGAGATCTCTGAGAACTTGGGGCTGCTACCACCACCCACCAGGGCCAGCAGGTTGGAGCGGTGCAGCATTTCCACCAGGCCCATGCTGCCCACCTGCTCATGGTCTGGACAAGGACCAGGATGTCAGTAGGGGTGGGAGCCAATGCCCAGCCCATCCGTTCTGCCCATTGCCCCTCCTCCACCAATGGCTCACCCAGATGCCCCTTCTCCATCAATGGCTCCACATTGTAGATGCGCACACCTGTCTCCATGGCGCAGCAAAAGCAGCCTGGGGAGGGGGGGATTTGGGGCTGCTTCAAAGGATGCCCAGGTGGAAGCCATGGCCCACCTCTGGCCATTCTTTCTGTCCCTCCCTCCAATCCACAAGGGTGCAGGCACAAGCCTCTCTCACTTTGGTCTTGGTTGAAACGCAGACTGGTCACTCCTCGAAGTGGCTGCTGAGTCATGGTCCAGGACTGCTTCCCTGGACACAGATGGGGGTAGGGTTGGGAAGAGTCCTGGGGTTTGCCCTTCTCCTAGAACTCCTGTCCCCAGTGGATTTCTTCTTCCTCCTCCTCCTCCTCTGCCACTTTCTGCCGCCAGCAGGACTGAAGAAAACAACAAAAAAAAGAGGGATAGTTCTGGGGTCTCCACACTAATCTCCTAAGATCCCAAAGAGCATGGCCAGGAACTTCCCCATCTTCTCACACTTGGATGAACCCAGCTCCAGCCCTACCCTGACCTGTATTCCCCATTTCTTTATTACTCCGTAGCCATCAATGCATGTCAGGAAGTAATGGGGGTAGAGGGTTAGTGATATCTCTTCCCCACCCCCAGCCAATCCTGGCTCTAATGCCCCACATGGCCTAGAACCACTTCTCATCTTCACACCTGGACCTAGCATCCAGCTCCACCTGTCAATAAGCAGGGAAATGGAGCTAGGTCATCCACTTCTTCCCACACCTCCCTGACCTGGCCCCGAGACCTGCTATGGTTGGTCCATCACCCACAGGACCACCTCTCCTCATGCCCTCTGAGGCTCCCAGCCAATTCCACCATCTCAGAGCCCTCTCACACCTCCCCTCCTCACAGGCTTCTCCAAACCCCTTCAGGATCCCATGCCTAGCCCCAGATGACCTCTTCTCATGCCATGCTAACTTCTGCCCAACCCGGGTCAGCCTGGATGTTCCCCAAGACCTCCTTATGCCCTAAAGACTCTACATCAGATTCCCCTATCACTCCAAATCGCCCACCCCTGGAACATTCCCTTCCATGTGCTTTGCTGTCATTTCCTCCAACATAGACTGACTAGAACCTACCCCCAGGAATCTCATCCCCCTTACATTCTTCCTCCAGATTCTCTATCCTCTCCCCAAACACCCTGCCCCAGGGCACCCCTCCTCCATCAAGACTCTTGCCCAGGACATACCTCCCAAAACCCCTACCTGGAACAACTTAACCCAACAAGACGCCTGCCCCGGACCCCTCTAAGATTCCTGTCCTAAAAGCCCCCACGCTCCCTTCAAATACCCATCTCCCCCAGACCTTTGCCCAAGCACACCCGTTCCCCATCCTCCAGGAGCTCAAACCTACTTTCCGCCCTTGTACCACCTCCACCAGACCGCCTCACTCTCCAAAGACTCATTCTTTGGACAGCCCCACCTTTCAAGGTCCCTTTTTCGCACCACCATTGCAAAGACCCGTGCCACCCAAGAACTTTGCTCCGGGATGCCTTACCTCCCTCCACTTCTTCATGTCCAAGACCGCCCTCATACTCCTTCCAACACCAGCACTCACTTAAACTCCTTGTCCTAGACACCCCCCTCCCACCATCCACCAAAACCTCTGCTCATGGAACCCTCCCGCTGGACCCTCCTCCAGGTTCGGACCAACTCTGGAATCTTGCCCCAGTTTCCCGCTGCCTGCACTGACCTGATCTCCGCGCGTTCCCGATTCCAACCCCAGCCGTCGGTGCAGCCCGCGGCCCGGTTTTCTGACCTCCCGGGCCCTGACGCCCGGCTCTGGTGTTTACATCAGGTCTCACTTCCGGGGGAGGGAGTCTGTGACCGGAAATGACTCATTTGCGACCGCAACCCTCCTCCCCTGGGTTCCAGGTCTTTGGAGCAACGCAAGCGATAGTGGCGTCTTCAGGGGAGGATGCTCAAGGGCCTGTCTGAGGGAGCAGAGGAGGGTGGGCGAGGGGGAGCCCTTCCTTCGCGGAGAGGGAGCCCTTCCTTCGTGGAGAGGAAGAGGGCCGAGCATTCCCCCGCTCTGTCCTGCTCTGAGGGCGAAAGGCATCAACTTTCTGGGCTAGCAAGATTTGGACCTCCAAGGTGGGCTAGAGGGGCCTTCCTTGTTGGAAATACTAGTCCTCCCAGATTTCTAGAGAGGCGGGGGGGGGGGGGTAGGCCCGAGGCGGGGGCGGACCTGGAGACCCGGTAAAGCTGCAACTCCTTGCCCAGGGGAAGTCAGGGATGAGATTCCATACCCTTGCTTGGTTTTGTTTACAAAATGAAAAAGGGGTTTTTAATGGTAAGAGGTATAATGCTTCCTGTGGAAAAAGAAACCAAATACGTACATACTGGAAATACATTTTAATTCAACTTTTAACGTTTGAGGTAGTTGTGGATTCACGTGTGGTTTGGGGAAATAATACAGAGAAACGAGATGTACTTGTAACAGTTTCCTCCAAAGGTAACATGTAACATTATAGTAAAATGTTACAATCAGGTTATTGATATTGATACAATGTACCCATCCTTTACTTTTTCTTAAGTATTGTTTTTTTAAAAAACTTTTTTTAACATTTATTATTTTTGAGACAGAGAGAGAGAGAGGGAGACACAGAATCTGAAACAGGCTCCAGGCTCTGAGCTGTCAGCACAGAGCCTGACGCGGGGCTCGAACCCATGGACCGCGAGATCATGACCTGAGGTGAAGTCGGACGCTTAACTGACTGAGCCACCCAGGCGCTCCACTTAAGTGTTGTTTTGACGCTTAAATTTTTGACTAATATATAATGGGTATGTTTAATTCCAACGTTAAAATTTATTTATTTTAATTTTTAAAAAATGTTTATTTTTGAGATACAGAGCGCGAGTGGGGCGGGGCAGAGAGAGAGAGAGAGGGAGACAGAGAATCTGAAGCAGGTCTGGGCTCTCAGCATAGAGGTCAATGCAGGGCTCGAACCCACAAATCTCGAGATCATGACCTGAGCTGAGGTCAGAGGCTTAACTGACTGAGCCACCCAGCCCCCTCCCCCCCAATTTTTAAAAATTGCACCTTTTTAACTGATTCATGGAATTCTGGGGAATAAATGTAGCATTGTTCAACTGTTCTCTTACTGATGGCCATCTAGGTTGTTTCATGTATGGTGTTCTCAACATACTGTGAATTTGGCCTCCATATACTAGGTGTGACTCCATTGCTGTGATCCTCAACAAAGCTAATCTTCTGGCTTTCTTTGGTCTCTACTTTATCATGTCCCAGACCATATTTAACTTAATTTAGTTTGGGTTCTGCCACTCCTATGTCTCAGACACTGCTCTTAACCAGATCACCCATGAATAATCATCTTGACTAACCAGCAGTCACTTCCCTACCCTCTCCTGTGACTGCCCAATGCATTCCACAGTTTCTTTCTCTCATTCTCTTGGTTTTCTCTTACATTTCTGGCTACCTTCCGCCTTTATCCAATTTCCAAATATTAGAGTATCCTGGTCCCCTTACTTTTGTAGCCAATATACTCTCCCTAGGTGACTTCATCTTGTTTCATAGCTTTAATTATTGCAAGTGTTTTGGAGATCCACTAATTTAGGCCTATAGCCTAGACCTCTTTCCTGAACACCAGACTCATATATGCTATGACCTGTTTGACGTCTTCCTGTGGATATCTCATAAAGTATCTCAGATTTAACCCACCCAAACAGATCTCTCACATTTTCTTGGTTCAAACACCCTCTTGTCTCTCTCATCTCAACCAATGGGACCACAACACCCAGTTTGTCACTCAAGTCAAATAGCAGACATATCATGCTGAATTGATTATTCTCCATTGTCATTGGCAAATTTTGTTGGTCTCCCTATCAAAAGGTGTCAAAAATAAACCCCTTAGTCATTTACTTACAGTCAAGATAGAGTAACAAAGACTAAATTTTCCCTCTCACATGAAACACCCCCCACAAAAAAAAAGACCCAGACAAAATACATCAAACAGTGGTTTCCAAGACACAGATATCAGGCCTCCCTAAGTTAAGATAGTCCAGAGGGACAAGGGCACTTAGAGTTCAAAGACAGAGTATCAGGAGAGAGCTGCAAAGAGAGAGAAGCACAGAAATCTGCAGAGGGTCCCTGTGAGCAGAGCAGTGATCAGTGCATGCATTTGAGAAAACTACCTAAGGCTAGGGAAAGGCCCATCCAAATGAATTAGAGTGAACAGGGCCTGGTACATAGGCAGAGAATAGTTCTTGCTTCTACAAGCTAGACTGGGAAAACTCCTAATTTGTAGGGCATAGAACACACAGGAAGGTCTTGCCTCAATGGTGGTAAATAATTAGCTGTAGACTTAGTACTGCTTGAGACCCACTTAACAAATCATAAGAGGTAGACTCTGAAAGAGGAAACTGTTTCCAAGTAACTATATCAGTACAAAGGTCAGGAAAATTTATAGGAATAATATAATAATAATAACCCAGCACCTAAAAAAGTAAAATTTACAATTTCTGTTATCCAAACAAGCATGACCAGGCATAAAAGAAGCAGGAGGTACATACTGCAACATGGAAGAACCTTGAAACTAGTATACTAAGTGGCAGAAGCCAGTCACAAAGGACTACATGTTGTTTTTTTAGAAGTGTTTTTATTTATTTATTTTGAGAGAGACAGAGACAGCGTAAGTAGGGGAGGAGCAGAGAGGGAGAGAGGGAGAATCCCAAGCAGGCTCCATGTTGCCAGTGCAGAGCCTGATGCAGGGCTCAAACCCATGAAACTGTGAGATCATGACCTGAGCTGAAACCAGGAGTCCAATGCTTAGCTGACTGAGCCACCCAGGCACCCTGAGGACCACATATTATATGATTCCATTTATGAGATGTCCAGAATAGGCAAGTCCTTAGAGACAGAAAGTGGATTAGTAGTTGCCTAGGGCTGATGGCAGTAGTGATGGCATGGGGGTGGGGGGACTTTGATTAGGAAGGAAAGGGAAATGACTGCTAAGGGGTATGGGGTTTCTTTTGGGGGAGATGAAAATGTTCTAAAACTGATTGTGGTGATGGTTGAACAACAGTATACTAAACGAATTGTACACTTTAAATGATGAATTATGTAGTATGTGAATTATAGAAAAATACACCAAATGGGATTAATGACATCACAAAAGAAAAACATTAGTGACTTGAAGTCATAGCAATAGAAACTAACAAACAAAACAGAGAAATAAATAAATAAATAAGGCATAAATGAGCTATGGAACAATTTCAAATGGCCTAATATGCCATTTGAAATAAAATCCCCAAAGGACAGGAAGGGGGACGGAAAAAGTACGTGAAGAAATAATGTCCTAAAACTTTCCAAAATTAATAAAAAATATAAACGGACAGATCCAAGAAGTTCAATGATCTCCAGTACAAGAAAGTTGGAAAATACTACACAAAGGCACATTGTAATCAAATTACTCCAAACCAATGATAATAGATGAAATCCTACCAGCAGCCAGGGAAAAAAGATGTGTTACCTAAAGGAGAAAAAGAGAAGAATGACAGCTTTCTTGTCAGCAAACAAGAAGACAGTAGGGCAACATCTTTAAAAGAGGATAGTACGTTCTGAATGACAGAGTAAGGAACCCCCAAATCCATTCCTCCATAAAGGTAATGAAAACACTGGCCAACAACAATAGCCAAAAAAAGTCCAAATTAACTTTCTGAGAATTTTCTACATTAGCCAAATACTTGAAACAATCTGAGGAGCATCCATTCAAGAAAAATGCCTGCATCTTGGTAGGAATGAGCTTTGTGTCATTTTAATTTGCCTTATTCCTGCCCCTCTCTACCCAGCTCCATCATACCAATAAAAGCCAGCAGCCTATCAGGATGGAGGGAGGAAAATGTGCTTGGAGCTCCCCTAAAAGCTATATTCTTGGGGCGCCTGGGTGGCCCAGTTGGTTAAGTGTCCGACTTCGGCTCAGGTCATGATCTCGCGGTCCGTGAGTTCGAGCTCCATGTCGGGCCCTGTGCTGACAGCTCAGAGTCTGGAGCCTGTTTCAGATTCTGTGTCTCCCTCTCTCTGACCCTCCCCCGTTCATGCTTTGTCTCTCTCTGTCTCAAAAAAATCAATAAACGTTAAAAAAAATTTTTTTAATGCTATATGCCTAAAGAATTGTCATCCTTTAAAAAAAAAAATCACATGTTAACATAGATAGAATTTTTCCAAAACAACCACAAAAACTATTTAGTGAAAAGAGGGGCATTTTACATTTCTGCAAGTCTCTTTAATGTTTGGTTTAATAGAAAATATCTAGATTCTCATATCTGCTCCTGAGTTCAATCTCTTGTGATATCACATATTTGGTGTCCTGAGAAAAATTCTACTATGCACTTGTGAGAGAATGAGTATGAAAAAGGCAAATAATGTCTTGGTGTCATGAACATACTTCTGACCTCCAGACACCTTAAAAGAGTCTCAAGGACCCCCCACGGATCCCAGACCACACTTAGAACTATTAATCAGTGCTGTTAAAACTTCTGGTTATAAAGGTACCAACCTATCCTCACTTCCACAATGAATGTTTTACCTCATCTTTATACTTGAGTAAATAGGGCTTGACATTGTATTTGAATAAAGATGGGTTCCTAGGTGTTTAAGTCCTCTTAGTTTGCTTTTCAAACAAGTGGTCTGTTTATTAATGTTATATGTTAATAGGACACTCACCAGAAAATGAAGAATGATGAACATTCCTGTTATACAAAGTTGTTATGAGGAAAGGTTTCAGGATTGAAAGGACCAAGTTTCAATGACAGAGTAACCTGTTGAAGAAATCCAAACTTGGATGAACATTTAGGTATTCCAGATTCATGGGAATGAGTTATAAGTATTTACATCTCAGTCAAAAATTTTCTTGATGCATGAATCTTGAAGCTAAACATCACTCTGCTCAGACCCAGTTGGGCCAACTAAAGTTAGAGCCCCTCCTTGGAATGTTTTACCTTCTTTTGTGGGTGTGACACACTGAATTAAACTTCCTCTTCAATGCATCCTGGAAAATGGATTGTTTGTGGCTGGAAGAATCATTTAAGTTTTACTCTGATGTTTTGAAAAGTAGCATCTTGATTTCCACAGGTCTTCATTTATCATTGAACATTCATTCATTCATTTATTAAATCCCTAAAACAGGCACACTGTATGAAATCTTGGGAATAGAAAAGTAAGCAGATCAATATCCTTGTCCTCTAAAGAGAAAGGTGATGGACATACACATAAATGTTATGAAGGGAAAAAGGATTAGAATATAGGAAGAACTGGAGTAGAGGTAGGGGTTGCTATTTTATTTGGGGTGCTCAGAGAAGCTTTTGTGCTAAGGTGACATTTGAGCAGAGACCTGAAGGAAGAGAGGGAATGAGTCTTATGGAAATTTTGGGGAAGAGCATGGTAGGCAAAAAGAACAGGAAGGATATCAATACAGCTTGAGAGGTGAGGTCACAGAGGTATGGGGTTGGGAAAAGATCATACAGGGCCTTGTAGGCCATTTTAAAGGTTTGGTTTAAAAAAAATTTTTTTAAAGGCTTTGGCTCTGTTCTGAGTGAGATAGGGAACCACTGGAGAGTTTGAAGGAGAGGACAGAGATGTGACCAGACTTGCCTTTCCAAAAGAGTACTTCCTGGCTGCTATGTGAAGACCAAGGTGGGGGCAGGGAAAGGGGGAGCAAGGAGGGCAGTTAGGAGGCTACTGCAATAAATCAGACAATGGTTTTTGGTGGCTTGGACACTGGGTAGTGGAAGAGATAAGATGCATTCTGGAATTATTTTGAAGGTGGAGCTGAAGGGATATGTTGATGGATTGGATATAGGGTGTGAGAAAGATAGGAGTCAAGAATGAGTCAAAAGGTTTTGATTCACCTGGGAGTCAGCTGGAGGAGCAGATCTGAGATGGGAAATTGGGAGTTTGGTTTTGTTTTTCTGGAGTCTAAAATGCTTATGGGATATCATGTAGAGATGTTGAATAGGTGGTTGGAGATGACTGAAGATCAGTCAAAATCTTTCCAAATTGATGAAAAACAATCTGTACATCCAAGAAACTAAAGAACTCCAAGTAGGATACATTTAAAGAGATACATACCCAGACATATGATAATCAAACTTTCAAAACATAAAGAAAAAGGATTTTAAAGGCACCAAGGGAGAGAATCATAAAAGCAGGACATACAAGTGATCTTTAATAAGATTTACTATTAGTTTCTCACCAGAAACCAGGGAGGCCATTAGACCGTGGGATGACATATTAAAGTACTGAAAAAGAAATTTTTAACCTAGAATTCCATACCTAGTAAGAATGTCTTGTAAAAACATGGGAAAAAACAAAGATATTTTTAGCCATGAAACACCTAAAAGAATTCAACACCATTTGAACAGCAAAACAGGAAATGTAAAAGAACACCCTTCAGGCAGAAGGAAAATGATATCTGGTTGAAATCTGGATCTACACAGTGAAATGAAGAGCACTGGACGTGGTAACTACATACATAAATATAGAATATATTTTTCTTATTATTTATATCTCTTTAAAAGATAATTGATAAGGGTTCCTGTGTGGCTCAGTTGGTTGAGTGACCAACTCTTGGTTTCAGTTCAGGTCATGATCTTACAGTTTGTGGGTTCGAGCCCTGCATTGGGCTATGCACTGATGTGTGGAGACTGGGATTTTCTCTCTCTCTCTGCCTCTCCCCTGCTCATTCTCTCTCTCTCTCTCTCTTTCTCTCTCTCTCTCTCTCTCTCCCTCCCTCCCCCCCCCTCTCTCAAAACAAATACATTTTAAAAATTTAAAAATAAAAGATAATTGACTATTTAATCAAAAACAACAATGTTTTGTGGTGTTTGTAACATATGTAAAAGTAAGATGCATGAAAGCTATAATAGCATGAAGGTCGGGAAGGAATAAACGGAAACTTATTACTATAAGGTCCTTATATGATCCATGAAGTAGTATATCAGTTAAAGAGGCATACTATAAGTTAAAAATGTATACTATAAATGCTAAACCAACCAATAAAATAACAAATCCAAAAGTTACAGATAACAAACTAACATAGGAGATAAAAAGAAATAGTTAAAAATTTCTGATTAATCCAAAAGAAGATGGAAGAAGTGAGAAAAGGGAACAAAGACAGAACAAATAGAAAACAAATAGTAAGATGATGATATACTCAAACTTTATCATATCACATTATCGCACTAATCACATTAAGATAAATGACCTAAATATCCATTTAAAAGACAAAGATTGCCACTTTGGATAAAAAGCAAGAACTAATTAAATGCTGCCTGTAAGAAACACACTTTAAATACAAAGGCACAAATAGGTTAAAAATAAAAGGATGGAAAAAGATATACCATGCTAACACTAGTTGTTAAAAAAAGATGGAATTGCTATATTGATATCAGACAAAGTAGATTTCAGAGTAAAGGTTATTACAAAGGATAAACATTTATCTTAAACATTTATGCACATAGTAACAGAGCTTCAAAACACATGAAGCAATCATTGATAGAACGTCAAAGAGAAATGGATGAATTCACAATTACAGTTGCAAATTTCCTTATTCCTATTTACATTATTCGTAGAAAAAGTAGGCAGGAAATCAGCAGGAATATGGTAGACTTAAAACAACAGTAGCAACCAACTTGATCTGACTGATATTTATAAAACATTCCATCCAACAACAGCAGAATAACACTCATCTCAAATGCACACAAAAAATTTACCTGTTAAGCAAGACTGAAATATTTGGCCAAGAAATAACAAACCTTTGCTAGATTCAGTTTGTTACATAGCAAAAACAAGAGTAGCAAAGGGGTCAGCTACCCATATCTTTTGCCCCATAGGGTAACACCAAAACAAAAGGGCCAGATGAGTGCAACACCAGTATCAGAACACCCTGTCCCTAAGCACTTTTATAGCGTGCAGCTATACACTGAGGGGTCAGGATGAGACAGAAAACCTTATACCTCATCAGAACTTGTAAGACAATGAAAAACTCTCCCTCAAAGATAGGAAAGTGAGAGATGGTACTACAAAAACATTACTAGGTTGGTTAGTTCTTCTGTCTACAACTGATGTTTTAAAGGAATCCCTTTAAGCTTTAATGGTTGACATTGATGTGGTCACTGATGTGATGGGATGGATGTATGTTATTGAGAAGGAATATTAACTTGCAACAATCACTTTACAACAATACAATCACGGAGAAACCTGTGTGCCTATAATTGGCGTTTGTTGCATTTCTGAGCCCACTTGGTATTCGTGAGAAACAAAAATATCATGGGAGAAATATTTTAAATTACCAGTATTTTAACTTTAACTTTTTATAAAGTTTGGGACTTTATCAAAAAAGGATGTTGAAAACATATGTACTTTTACTTTAGTCAAATTACTTTTCATTATCTGATTTCTTAATTTTATGTATTTGAAATCTTGTGAATTAGGGATATCTATATAAATATATAGATATTTAAAACTTAATGATAACAATAAATGTAATTCAGTAACATGATTCAACAATTAAATTTTCTTTTCAGAACAAGATATAGTTAACTGCATCAAATTTATATATTACTTTGTAATGGTAAATGCTCTAAAAAATATTTAAGCTACTTCAATTCTATACCTCCTTTTTCCCCATAGGGCACACAAGAGAATGTGATGCTATTTTAACCCTCTGTGTGAATTTTGCCTTATCAAACATTGTGCCTCATTTTATTAAAAGCCTTTCTTGGAAAAAAATACTTTCTTGTAGTTTGGGGGGAAAAAAAGGAAAGTGAGCAGTACCCGGCTGGCTCAGTTGGTGGAACGTGGCAACTCTTGATCTTGAGGTTGTAGGTTTCAGCGCCACAATGGGTGTAGAGATTACTTTTAAAAAATCTTTAAAAAAGATAAGAAAGTGAGTGGGAAATTACCTTGTAGCAGCTTCTCACAAGCTTCCCATGTTCTAATGTTCTGGGAAATCATATCTTCTGCCAAGACTTAGATCAGCTGTGGTTAAATTTGCTTACATGAAGTATGCAGATATATGCAAAGTTGTCAGGGCACCAGCATGTAGCAGCTCCCCTCTATTACCAAGAGAGACTTTATGCTGGGTCATGAAATTGGTCTCAAGATGCAAAAGGAATCACGTTATACAAAGTATTTTATCTGACCACAATAGAACTGAATTGGAAGTTGATAACAGAAAGATGTCTGGAAAATCACTAAATACTTGGAAATTAAATAATACACTTTAAAATAACTCATGGATCAAAGAAGAAAGAAACATTGGTATCAGAAAACATTTTGAACTGAATGAGACTAAAAATTCAACATATTAGTATTTCTGGGATGCCACTAAAGCAGTACTTGTGGATGAATTTATAACACTGAATGCCAATATTAGAAAAGAAGAAAGGACTAAGAAAGGTCTAAAATCAATTACCTTGGCTTCCACCATAAGAAACTAGAAAAAGAAGGGGCGCCTGGGTGGCTCAGTTGGTTAAGCGTCCGACTTCAGCTTAGGTCATGATCTCATGGCTCATGAGTTTGGCCCTGTGTTGGGCTCTGTGCTGACAGCTTAGAGCCTGGAGCCTGCTTCAGATTCTGTGTCTCCCTGTCCCTCTCTCTCTCTCTGCCCCTCCCTCACTAGCGTTCTCTCTCTCTCTCTCTCTCTCTCTCTCCCCTTCAAAAATTAATGAACTTTAAAAAATTAAAAAATAAAGAAAATAGAAAAAGAAAAGTAAATGTAAGCTATGGAGTGCCTGGGTGGCTCAGTCGGTTGAGTGTCCAACTCTGATTTCAGCTCAGGTCATGATCCCAGCATCATGGGATCCAGCCCCGTGTTGGGTTCCACACTGAGCATGGAGCCTGCTTAAGATTCTCTCTATCCCTCTGCCCCATTCCCCCACCCCTTGCACTTTTCTCTCTCTCTTTCTAAAATAAAAAAAAAATTTAAAAATTTAAAGGTGAGGTAAGCAGAAAAAAGGAAATAATAAAGATCAAAGTGAAAATCAATGGAAATAGAAAACAGGAAAACCATGGAAAAAATTAATGAAACTAAAAGCTGGTCATTGAGATCAATAAAATTGATAAACATGAAGACTTCTAAAAACAAAAAGAGAGAAGGCACAGCTTACCAATATCAGGAATGAAAGGTGACATCACTATAGATTCTACAGAAACCGAGAAGGATAAAAGAATATTTAAAAAACTTATGCCAATAAATTCCACAACTTAATAAAAATGTACAAATTCCTTGAAAGATACAAATTACCAAAGCTCACTCAAGAAGAATTAGATAGTTGCCAGGTTAGAAGAGCAATTGTTTATTGGACACAGAATTTCAGATTTGTGAGATAAAAAGAGCTCTTGAGATGGATGGTGGTGATGGTTGCAGAACAATGTAAATATACTTAATACCACTGAACTTTAGGGGCGCCTGGGTGGCTCAGTTGGTTAAGCATCCGACTTCAGCTCAGGTCATGATCTCGCGGTCTGTGAGTTCGAGCCCCGCGTTGGGCTCTGTGCTGACAGCTCAGAGCCTGGAGCCTGCTTCGATTCTGTGTCTCCCTCTCTCTCTGCCCCTCCCCCGTTCATGCTCTGTCTCTCTCTGTCTCAAAAATGAATAAAACGTTAAAATAAAATTAAAAAAAAATACCACTGAACTTTACACTTAAAAATGGTCAAGATGGTAAACTTTATGCTATGTGTATTTGATTACAATTAAACCAAAGAAATAGATAACCTGAGTAACTATATATCTATTAAAGAAATGGACTTTCCAGTTAAAATTCTTCCTACAAAGAAAATTCCAGGCCGAGACGGTGTCACTGGTGAATTATGCCAAGCATTTTAAGGAAGAAATAATATCAACTCTATACAAACTCTTACAAAAATTTGAATACTTCCCAGCCATTCTATGGAACCAGCATTACTCTGATAAAAAAACCAGATAAAGACATTACAGAAAAAGAAATCTAAAGACCAATATCCCTTATGACACAGAGGCAAAAATTATAAACATAATTTTAGCAAATTTATTCCAACATTATATTAAAAAGATAATATATTACAACCAAGTGGAGTTTATCCCAGCAACACAGGGTTGCTTTAACATTCAAAAATCAATCAATGTAGGGGCGCCTGGGTGGCTCAGTTGGTTGAGCATCTGACTCTTGATTTCAGCTCAGGTCATGATCCCAGAGTTGTGGGACTGAGCCCCAAGTCCAGCTCCATTCTGAGTGTGGGGTCTGCTTAGGATTCTCTCTCTCTCCCTTTGCTCTTCTCCTCTCTCTCTCTTTCTGTAAAATAAAAAAAATGAGTGTTTTTAAAAAAATAAACATAACTTCACATACTAACAAACAACAAAAGAAAACAAAACCCATATAATCATTTCAATAGATGCAGAAAAGAAGTTGGTAAAATTACATGATTTCCTGATAAAACACTAAGGAAAGTGGGAATAGAAAATAACTTCTTCAACCTAATGCAACAGGTATATGAAAAGATTCTCAACATCACTCATCAGAAGAGAAATGCAAATCAAAACCACAATTAGATACCACCTCACACCTCTCAGAATGGATAAAATCAACAATACAAGAAACAAGGGGTCCCTGGGTGGCTCAGTCAGTTAAGTGTCCAACTCTCTATTTTTGCTCAGGTCATATTCTTCATGAGATTAAACCCCATGTCAGGCTCTGTGATGACAGTGAGAAGCCTGCTTGGGATTCTCTCTCTCCCTCTTTCTGCCCCTCCCCTGCTCTCTCTCTCTCTCTCTCTCTCAAAATAAATAAACTTAAAAAAAAAAAAGAAACAGCAAGTTTTGGTGAGGATGTGGAGAAAAAGGAACCCTCATGCACTGTTGGTGGGAATGCAAACTGGTGCAGCCACAGTGGAAGACAATATGGAAGTTCCTCAAAAAATTAATAAAAGAACTACCATGTGACCCAGTAATCCCACTTCTGGATATTTATCCAAAGGAATTGAAATCAGGATCTTGAAGAGAAATTACCACTCTCATGTTCCTTGCAACATTATTCACAATAGATAATATGTGGAAACAACCTAAATATTAGTCAACAGATGAATGGATAAAGAAAATACAGCATATACATACAATAGAATACTATTTAGCCTTACAAAAAAGAAGGAAATACTGCAATATGCAACAGCGTGGATGGACTTGAAGACATTCTGCTAACTGAAATAAGCCAGACCCAGAAAGATGTATGATTTCACTTATATGAGGTATGTAAAATAGTCAAATTCATAAAATCAAAGACTGGAATGGTGGTTTACAAGTGTTGGGGGAAGGAAGAAATGGGGAGTTACTAATCAACAGGCATAGAGTTTTAGTTAGATTAAGATGAATAAGTTCTAGGGGCACCTGGGTGGCTCAGTCGGTTGTCTGACTCTTGATTTAGGTTCAGGTCATGATCCCAGGGTCATGGGATGAAGCCCCATGTTGGGCTCCACACTGATCATGGAGCCTGCTTAAGAGTGTCTCTCTCTCCCTCTGCCCCTCTCCCCTGCTCAGGCCCTCTCTCTCTCTAAAATAAAAATTCAGGGGCTCCTGGGTGGCTCAGTTTGTTAAGCAGCTGACTTTGGCTCAGGTCATGAGCCGTTTGTGAGTTTGAGCCCTGTGTCAGGCTCTGTGCTGACAGTTCAGAGCCTGGAGACTGCTTCAGATTCTACGTCTCTTGCCCTCTCTGCCCCTCCCCCACTCACACTCTGTCTCTCTATACTTAATAAAAGTTAAAAAAAATTAAATAATAAAATAAAAATACATACATACATCCATAAAATAAGATGAATAAGTTCTAGAGATCTGCTGTGCAACATTGTGCCTATAGTCAACAATTATGTATTGCACACTCAAGGAGGATAGATCTCAGGGTGCCTCAGTGCCTCAGTCAGTTGATCAGCTGGGCAGCCAGTTTTGGCTTAGGTCATGATCTCCCAGTCATGGGAGTGTTGGGCTCCATGCTGACCATGGAGCCTGCTTGGGATTCTCTCTCTCCTTCCTTCTGCCCCTCCACTGCTTGTGCTCTCTCTCTCTATCTCTTTCTCTCTCTCTCTCTCTCAAAAAAAGAGGATAGAGCTCATGTTGTGCTCTTACCACAGTAAAACTTAAAAAGTAAAATCTCCTTGAAAGAAAAAACAGATATGTGTATTGGTTGAAGTATTTCTGAAGCCCTCTCTATCTTGCCTTAATAGGCATGAGAATCTAGTTGTGACTGTAGCCTTTGTCCTTAGAAGTGTTGCCCAAGGCTTGACCCTGAAACAAACCTACCTCTGCCATTATTTTTTGGAAGAGCACTTCTTAACTGGAGCTCATATTATAATTCTCTGGAGGGCTCATAATAATGGAGTGCTGTCCCCTATCCCCAGAATGTCAAATTCATATGCAGGAGAGGCCTGAGAATTTGCACTTCTATGCTGTTTCAAGTTGATGCTGCTGCTGCTGGTCTGGGGTCCACATTGCTAGAATCACTGGGTGCCTGGCACTACAAAATAATACAACTCTACCCCTGGAGTATTGGCTTACCCATCACAAGGGAACTCTTTGATTCAAGGTATGACCAGAGCCTCTAGAAGGACAGGAAGCTGGGACTTTGCTGAATTTATAGCATATAGTTAGGATGTGTTGACCCTGCTTGGTAATAAATGGTTATTTAATAAATGATAGGTATGTTGGAGAGGGGAGAAAAAAACCCTACAGTTAACCTTATACTTAATGGCTAGTGCTTTTTCCCTAAAACCAGGAACAGATATCTATTCTCACCACTACTATTTTACATTGTACTAAAGACTCTAGTCAGTGCACCAAGGCAAGAAAAACAAACAAACAAACAAACAAACAAACAAACACAAGGCAACCAGATTGGAAAGGAAAAAGTAAAACTGTCTTTATTTGAAGACAATATGATTCTCTAGTGGAAAATCCAATGAAAAAAGCTAGTAAATGTAATGTTTAGCAAGATTGCAAGATACAAGCCGCAGCAACTTCTTACTCAACACGTTTCCAGAGGCAAGGGAAACAAAAGCAAAAATGAACTATTGGGACCTCACCAAAACAAAAACCTTCTGCACAGCGAAGGAAATAATCAGCAAAACTAAAAGGCAACTGACGGAATGGGAGAAGATATTTGTAAATGACATATCAGATAAAGGGTTAGTATCCAAAATCTATAAAGAACTTATCAAACTCAACACCCAAAAAACAAATAATCCAGTGAAGAAATGGGCAAAAGACATGACTAGACACTTCTCCAAGGATGACATCCAGATGGCCAACCAACACATGAAAAAATGTTCAACATCACTCATCATCAGGTAAATACAAATCAAAACCACAATGAGATACGACCTCGCATCTGTCAGAATGGTTAACATTAACAACTCAGGCAACAACAGATGTTGGTGAGGATGAGGAGAAAGAGGATCTCTTTTGCATTGCTGGATCTCTTTTGCAAACTGGTGCAGCCACTATGGAAAACAGTTCCTCAAAAAATTAAAAATAGAACTACCCTATGACCCAGCAATTGCACTACTAGGCATTTATCCCAGGGATACAGGTGTGCTATTTCAAAGGGACACATGCACCCCAATGTTTATAGCAGCACTGTCAACAATAGCCAAAGTATGGAAAGAGCCCAAATGTCCATCGATGGATGAATGGATAAAGAAGAAGTGGTGTATATATATACAATGGAGCATTACTCGGCAATCAAAAAGAATGAAATCTTGCCATTCGCAACTACGTGGATGGAACTGGAGAGTATTATGCTAAGCGAAATTAGTCTGTCAGAGAAAGACAAATATCATATGAATTCACTCATGTGAGGACTTTAAGACACAGAACAGATGAACATAAGGGAGGGGAAGCAAAAATAATATAAAAACAGGGAGGGGGACAAAACATAAAAGACTTAAGCATGGAGAACAAACAGAGGGTTGCTGGAGGGGTTGTGGGAGGGGGGATGGGGTAAATGGGTAAGGGGCTTAAGGAATCTACTCCTGAAATCATTGTTGCACTATATGCTAACTAATCTGGTTGTAAATTTAAAAATTTTTTTAAAATTAAAAAAAAAGATTGCAAGATACAAGACCAATGTACAAAAATCAACTGTATTTTTATACATTAGCAATGAACAACTGGAAATTGAAATTAAAAAATAATATGTACAATAATATCAGGAAATATGAAATACTGGGGTACCTGGCTGGCTCAGTTAGTAGAGCATGCTACTCTTGATCTCAGGGCCATGACTTCAAGCCCCATATTTGAGCATGGAGCCTACTCTGAAAAAAAAAAGAAATATGAAATATTTAGGGATAAATATGACAGAAGATGTGCAAGACCTATATATTGAAGACTACAAAAACTGTTGAGAGAAATTAAGGAAGGCATATATAAACGATCCTTTTTCATGGGTCAAAGGCTAAATATTATTAACATGTTGATTCTTCCCAAATTGACCTGTAAATTTGATCCAAATCCAGTAGTCTCTTTTGTTGTAGAAATTGACAAACATTTTCTAAAATTCATATGGAAATATAAAAGACCTAGAATAGCCAAAACAACTTTGCAAAAGATTAACAGAGTTGAAGGGCTAACATTACCTGATTTCAAGAATCATTATAAAGCTACAGTAATCAACACAGTATGATACTGACACACAGATAGACAAATATATCGATAGAACATTATAGAGTCCAGAAACAAATTGATACGTATATGGACAACTGATTTTTTTTCTTTCCATTGTGGTGAATAAGTGATTTGTGATAAATCTTTAAAGCAATGCAGTGGAGAAAGGATAGTCTTTTCAACAAATGGTACTGGAATAGTTTGATAGCCACCTGCAAAAGAATGAGCTTGGATCTGTACCTCCCACCATACACAAAAATTAATTCAAAATGAAATGAAGTCCTAAATGTATAATCTAAAACCATGAGACCTCTAGGGGTTCCTGGTGGCTCAGTCAGTTGAGTGTCTGACTTCAGCTCAGGTCATGATCTCATGGTTTGTGAGTTCGAGCCCCATGTTGGACTTGCTCCTGTCAGCGAAGAGCCTGCTTTGGATTCTTTATCCACCTCTCTCTCTGCCCCTGCTCCGCTCTCTCTCTCTCTCTCAAAAATAAATAAATATTTTTTAAAAACCATAAGACTTCTAGAAAACCTTTGTGACCTTGGATTAGGCAAAAATTTCTTTGATATGACATCAAAAGGACAAACCAAAAAGAATAAATCGATATGTTTGCCTTCATCAAAATTTAATATTTGTTTTTCCTTTTTTAACATTTTTAATGTTTATTTATTTTTGAAGGAGAGACAGAGCATGAGCGGGGGAGGGGCAGAGAGAGAGAGGGAGACACAGAACCCAAAGCATGCTCCCAGCTCTGAGCTGTCAGCACAGAGCCCGATGCAGGGCTTGAACCCACAAACTGTGAGATAATGACCTGCGCCAAAGTCAGACACTTAACTGACTGAGCCACCCAGGCACCCCAACATTTTTGTTTTTCAAAAGACGTTGTTGAGAAAATGAAAAGACAAGCCACACAATGGAAGAAAATACTTGCAAAGCATCTATCTGATAAAGTATCTCTATCCAAAATATATAAAGAACTCTAAAAACTCAACAAGGAAACAAACAGCCCATTTTTTATAAATAGGCAAAGAATTTTACCAGACCTTTCATCAAAGAAGATATACGGATGGCAAATAAACACGTGAAAAGATGCTCAATATCATTGGTTATTAGGGATACGAAAATTAAAACCACAACAAATACCAGAAATAAACATTGGAATGGATAAAATCCAAATGACTGACCATACCAAAATTTGTCAAGGATGTGAGGAACTAGAACTCTTGTACACTACTGGTAGGAATGTAAAATAGTATAATCACTTTGGGAGACAGTTTGACAGAGTTTTTTGTTTGTGTGTTTATTTTTTGGTCATAAGGTCAGTTATTCTTTATACAATTATTTATTGAAAGCTTACTATATGCTACATAGTGTGCTGGACACTTGGGATATTGACAGTTTATTAAAACATTATGGGGCGCCTGGGTGGCTCAGTCGGTTGAGTGTCCGACTTTGGCTCAGATCATGATCTCACGGTTTGTGAGTTCGAGTCCCACGTTGGGCTCTGTGCTGACAGCTCAGGGCCTGGAGCCTGCTTCGGATTCTGTGTCTCCCTCTCTCTCTGCCCCTCCCTTGCTCATGCTCTGTCTCTCTCTGTCTCAAAAATAAATAAAACATTTAAAAAAATTAAAAAAAAAACATTAAATGTATACTTATTACATGATCCAGGCATTCCATTCCCAGAAGTCTATCCACCAGAAAAGGAAATATATGTCCATTCAAAGACTTGTACACTAATCTCCATCAACATCTGAGTAGATAAACAAAAGGTGGTATATCATTGAAGCATTACACAATAGAAAGGAGTGACTTACTGACACATGCTATAACATGTATGAACCTTGAAAACATGATGTTGGGTGAAGGAAGCCAGACACAAAAGGTCACATATTGTATGGTTCATTTATAGGAACTATCCAGAAGAAGCAAATCTGTAGAGACAGAAAATAGATTAGTAATTGCCAGAGGCTGGGGGGAGGGGAAAACAGAGTGAATGCTAACTGGTACAGGGTTTCTTTTAGAGGTGATGAAATGTTCTGGAATTAGATAGTGGTGATAGTTGCACAACCTTATGAATGTACTAAAACCATTGAATTGTACCCTCGAAAGGGGTGGAACCTATGGTATGTGAGTTTTGTCTTATAAAATTCTTTTTTTAATGTTTACTTATTTTTGAGAGAAAGAGAGGCAGAGTGGGAGTGGGAGACGGGTAAGGGGAGAGAAGGAGACACAGAATCTGAAGCAGGTTCTAGGCTCTGAGCTGTCAGCATAGAGCCCAACATGGGGCTCGAACTCACGGGCCATGAGATGACGACCTGAGTGGAAGTAGGAGCTTAACCTACTGAGACACCCAGGTGCCCCTGTGGGTTTTATTATATATATATATATATATATATATATATATATATATATATATGGAATGACCTATTGATACATGAGTCACGTGGATGAATTTTTAATAATTTTGTAGAGTATGTCAGACAGACTCTAGAAAATTTATAGAAAACTCTAGAAAATTCAAAATAAACTGTAGTGACAGAAAGCAGATCAGTGTGTGCTTGGGGATGGGGCTGGGGCCAGAAGAAGGGATTATCAAGGGGCAGAGGAAACTTTTGGGGATAATTATATGTTCACTATCATGATTGTGATGCTGTTCTCATGGGTGTATACATGTTATAGAAATAATACAACCCGTCTCCTGCCTTCCTAGGCCACCGCCATCTCTTTCTGTGTGCATGTCCTTTTGCGATGTTTCTGACAGCATAAAAAGTCATCTTGTAGACCCCAAACATGAACAATTATTTTATTTTATTCACTACTGTGGATATTCTGAATCTTTGCATTAATGCTTTTTGAAAACAATACAAATAGGATATGGCAAAGACAAAGGGGGTGGTGTAGCCTTAATTTTTATAAATGTTCTTCAAGCACTTTTTAAATTCCTTTTTTGTACGTTTATTTATTTATTTTTAATAAAAAATATTTATTTTTGAAGGAGAAAGAGACAGAACTAGAGCAGGGGAGGGACAGAGAGAGAGAGAGAGAGAGAGAGAGAGAGAGACGGAGACACAGAATCTGAAGCAGGCTCCAGGCTCCAAGCTGTCAGCACAGAGCCCAACGTGGGGCTCGAACTCACGAACTGTGGGATCATGACCTGAGCCGAAGTTGGACGCTTAACCAACTGAGCTATCCAGGTGCCCCTCAAACACTTTTTTTTAAAAAAAGGAATAGGCTTTATTTATTTGTTAGAGCAGTTTTAGACTCACAGAAAAATTGTGTGGAAATTAGAACACTGCTCCCCTCCTCCCCATGCGCATCTTCCTGCTTGACATCCCACACCAAAATGGTACATTTGTTACAACTGATGAACTTACACTGACAATGGCATATCATCATCACCCAAAGTCCATAGCTTACAATAGAGTTCACTCTTGGTGTTGTACATGCAAACTGTTTTTACAAATGTGTAATGCCATGTATGCACCACATAATAGACAAAATAGTTTCATCACCCTACAATCCTCTCTGATCTATCTATTCATCCCTCTCTCCCTCCCAACTCCTGGAAACCACTTTTTTATGTTTATTTATTTTTTGAGAGGGAGAAAGACAGAGCGTGAGTGGGGGAGGTGTGGAGAAACACAGAGACACAGAATCCGAAGCAGGCTCCAGGATCTGAGCTGCCAGCACAGAGCCCAAGGCAGGGCTCCAACTCACAAACCGTGAGATCATGACCTGAGCCAAAGTTGGATGCCTAACGGACTGAGCCACCCAGGTGCCCCTCCTGGGAAGCACTTTTTACTGACTTCCTAGTTCTGCCTTTTCCAGAATGGCATGTAGTTGGAATCTTCTAGTGTGCAGTCTCTCCAGATTGGCTCCTTCTTAGTATATGCATTTAAGTTTCCTCTGTAGCATTTTGTGGTTTGATAGCTCACTTCTTTTTAGTGCTGCATAATATTCCACTGTCTGGATGCACCACAGTTTATTTATTTGCTCACCGACTGAAGGACCTCTTGTTTGCTTCCGAGTTTTGGCAATTACGAATAAAGCTGCTGTAGATATCCATGTGCAGGTTTTTGTGGGAACATAAGCCTTCAACTCTTTTTTTTTTCAATATATGAAGTTTATTGTCTAATTGGTTTCCATACAACACCCAGTGCTCATCCCAAAAGGTGCCCTCCTCAATACCCATCACCCACCCTCCCCTCCCTCCCACCCCCCATCAACCCTCAGTTTGTTCTCAGTTTTTAACAGTCTCTTATGCTTTGGCTTTCTCCCACTCTTTTATTTTTTTTCCTTCCCCTCCCCCATGGGTTTCTGTTAAGTCTCTCAGGATCCACATAAGAGTGAAAACATATGGTATCTGTCTTTCTCTGTATGGCTTATTTCACTTAGCATCACACTCTCCAGTTCCATCCACGTGACTACAAAGGGCTATATTTCATTCTTTCTCATTGCCACGTAGTACTCCATTGTGTATATAAACCACAATGTCTTTATCCATAAGCCTTCAACTCTTTTGGGTCAATACTAAGGAATGCGATTGCTGGATCATAGAGTCAAGAGTATGTTCGGTTTTGTAGGAAACAGCCAGACAGACTTCCAGAATGGCTGTGCCATTTTGTGTCCCAGCCTCCAATGGATGCGAGTGCCTGTTGCTCCACCACCTCACCAGCAATTGGTTAGCTGCCATTCTGTGTAGTGCTCATTGTTTTAATTTGCAATTTCCTGATGATGTACAGCACTCTTATTTATCTTTTATTTTTTCGTCATTCTTTATTATTTTTTAATGTTTATTTTTTGAAGGAGAGAGAGACAGAGTAGACAGAGTGTGAGCAGGGGAGGTTCAGAAAGAGAGAGGGAGACACAGAATCGGAAGCAGGCTCCAGGCTCCAAGCTGTCAGCACAGAGCCTGACGCGGGGCTCGAACTCACAAACCAGAGGATCATGACCTAAGCGAAAGTCGGACGCTTAACTGACTAAGCCATGCAGGAGCCCCACTTTTATTTATCTTTTAAAAATTTATTTATTTTGAGAGAGGGAGAGAGAGCAGGACAGGGGCAGAGAGAGAGAGAGGGAGAGAGAGAATCCTAAGTAGGCTCCGCACTGTCGGCACAGAGCTCAATGTGGAGCTTGAACCCACAGACCCTTAGGTCATGACCTGAGCCAAAGTCGGATGCTTAACTAACTCAGCCACCCAGGCGCCCCTAAAGCACTTTTGAAGACAAGGATGGGATAAGGTTATGAGGGAAATCAGAACTCCCAAAGGATTAGTGAGCACAAATAGTGGCATTTAGTCCTGTTTTGAGATGCTGTGGGGAAATATTGAGAGCTTCTCACCCTTTAGCTGGTGGTCTGATGATTCTCCGGCAATGGTAACGCTTCCAGAGAAGTGGTGAAAGGTCAGGGATATATGAAAGGTGCTGGAGATCTGTCTGAGGACTGGGAGGAAAGGTGCTTCCCCAGTTTGAAGCAAGTACCCCAAAGCACCCCAACTGGCACTGATGGGAAAGGTAAGCCTTCCGGGAAACCCCAGTGAGTGGCCAGTGGGAGAATTCATCCCCAACAGTGAAAATCAGCCAGACTGACCAAAGCACTAGAAGGACAAGTGTGTTTACTGTGATTGGGTGTGGGGGGAGCGGCGGTGGTGGTGGAGGGACAGGAGCATAAGCACGCAGCCTTTGGCAGTGGTTGTGTGGAGGTTTCCCATGCTTCTGTCTCAGTGAGAACATGGAGTGTGGCCCTGAAAGCACTGCGGTACCTCTCTGACCTCACCTCCTACTTCCCTCTCCCTCATTTACTCCCCAGCAGCCATGGTGGCCTCCTTGCTATTCCCCAAACATACCAGCAAGGGTGCCACCACAGGCCAAGCTGCTGAAGGACTGTCCCTCACTTCTTTCTTATCTTTACTCCTGTGTCACCTTTGTAGCAAAGAAAGCCTTCCCTGGCCATGCTATGAATCCTGCCATCTGCCCACTCCAGTTCACTTTTACCCTGCTGTTCTTCCCTGCCCCCACTACACCGCTCCTGCCCCACCCCCCCATGACTCATCACTTTCTAGCATACTAGGTAATTTACCTCTTGTGTTTTTTGCTTACTGTCTCTCAGCCTCACTGGAACCGCAGATGCCACAAGGGCAATGATCTTTGTCTGTCTTATTCATGGCCATATCCCCAGCATCACATCTGCCATATAGTAGGGACTCATGTTTGTTGAATGATTTATTCTCTACTTTTCCCCCAGCATGCAGAACAGTACCTGGAATACAGTAAGGGCTCAATAGATGCCTGTTGAATGGATTGGGGCAATAGGAGCACTTGGTGAGGACCCACTGCCCTTCATACAGCTTTCCAAGTTGTTGGGCACTTAATCCTTCTGCGTGGTGCTGGAACATGGAGGTTAACAGGAGCCAATGTGGGGGTGGAGGGGAGGATTCCCTGGCTGAGGAAGGAATGTCAGAGGAGAATCTAACTGCATGCATCTGCCACCAGGCTCAGCCGTTAGGCAACAGAGTCGCAATCACCCAAATAACTCACTCTCTGAAAGGTAAAGAAACTGCTTCTTGAGTCTGCTGCCACAAATTTATGACCCAGTGTCTGGACGGGTTTTTTTTTAATGTTTATTTTTGAGAGAGAGAGAGAGAGAGAGAGAGAGAAGCAGAGCATGAGCAGAGAAGGGGCAGAGAGAGAGAGGGAGACACAGAATCTGAAGAAGGCTCCAGTCTCCAAGCTGTCGGCACAGTCTGATGTGGGTCTTGAACCCACAGACCATGAAATAATGACCTGAGCCAAAATTGGACGCTTAACTGTCTGAGCCACCCAGTTGCCCCTGCACAGTGTTTAATAGAGGCAGTACCCTGCCAGGGAGACTTCTGGAGACTTAGCAGAAGAGGCAGATGCTTTTTCAACCACATCTTGCTCATTCCCTGTGATGTGGAAGAAACCAGTCTGAACAAATTGTATGGGTCACAGCCCTGGCCTTGTGAGTGGCCCAGGGAGAATTCGCAGGCTCACAGCTGTTGCCACAGCAACAGCTGGCAAAGGGCAACCTTGGTAGCCGGCAAGCACCAGGCATCGGGCTGAGAGAAAACTGTGCAGGGTCATCTTTCTTTGTGTGCGATGAACAAGGGACAGATCGGGGAAGCTTCTTGATGCTGTCCACGCTTCTCAGAATGTAAGGAGCCTGTCCTGGAACTGAGGGATCAGGAGGGATGAACTCAGGGGAAACAAAAAGCCACCGTGGTCTGTTGGGGGACGAGGTGTTCTGTTAGGGCTATGTGTTCGGGACACAGGGTTGTATTTAAGAACTTCAGGCCCGCTTTTTTTTTTGTTTGTTTTTGTTTTACCTACATAAATGTTTATTTTTGAGAGGAGGCACAGAGAACCCTGAGCTAGCTCCTCAAGGCCAGCACAGAGCCCTAGGCTGGGTTTGAATTCATGGAACAGTGAGATCATGACCTGAACTGAAATCAAGAGCCACTCAACTGACTGAGCCACCCAGGCGCCCCCAGCCCATTTTTTTGAATGTTTTATTTTTGACAGAGAGACAGAGACCGTGTACGAGCCGGGGAGGGGCAGAGAGAGAGGAGACACAGAATCGGAAGCAGGCTCCAGGCTCGGAGCTGTCAGTACAGAGCACAACCCAGGGCTCAAACTTGTGAGCCATGAGATCAAGACTGACTGAGCCACCCAGAGGCTCCCTCCCTCCCCGACCCCGTTTTTATTTTTTTCCCCTTGGCCCTGTTTTTAAAGACAGGCTCAGGAGAAATGTCATCTCCAGGAAACCAAAATCTGATGAAATCTATTTTAAGTATTATGACACATGGAGGAGAGGAAGGGATTGTCTGAAACTGCCAGGTTATACCACATTGCAGGGCAGAGACAAAGGACCAGTACCATTCTCCAGGAAGCTTTAAGCTCTTCTTGAGGGTGTTACCAAGATGAATTTATTATGATTTGGAGAAAGGAGGAGGCCTTCTTGACTGGGTGTAGCACATACAATAAGGCAAATGGACTACTGGACGTGCCAGATTGGGAACCTTTAGAACTTGTGACCCTTCCCCCCAACATGAAAAACACAACCCAGCCTGGAATTCCGGGGACAGTGTGTACCATCACAATTATGACTCAGCAATGGGAGAAACTAGGGGTGGGGGTTTGTCCTCTGCTGTCTGCTTTAACCGCCCTGCTTGGCCAATCCTGAAAACAGAGGAGTTCTGGAATTAATTAGGGATCAGTAAATTAGTAAATCAGTAATATCTGTCTGTGCAATTATACTTCATAACACATTTTAAAAAATTAATGTTTATTTATTGTTGAGAGAGAGACAGAACATGAGTGGAGGTGGGGCAGAGGAGACACAGAATCCGAAGCAGGCTCCAGTCTGAGCTGTCAGCACAGAGCTTAACGCAGGGCTTGAACCCATAAACCACAAGATCATGACCTGAGCCAACAAAGTCAGACACTTGACTGACTGAGCCACCCAGGCGCTCCTGTGCAATTGTACTTCACACTGGGGTTATGATACTGGAAGGTCTTCCAATCATCCCTTACCTTACTCAGCATATGGCCATTGATTTGGCCAACTGTTTTTCTATACCTGCTCATTTTGGCTCTAAACAGCATTCTGCCTCTGCTGGGCAGAGACAGTAGCTTACCTTTATCGCCCTGCTCTAGGGGTAGTTGCCAAAGAGGAAGGGGATGGGTGAAATCGGTGAAGGGGATTAAGAGGTACAAACTCCCAGTTATCAAAAAAAAAAAAAATGTCAGGGAGACAAGGAATACACCATAGGGAATGGAGTCAATAATGTTGTAATAATGTTGTATGGTGACAGATGGTAGCTACACTTTTCTTAGTGAGCATGGAGTAATGTATTAGAATTGTTCAATCACTTGACGTTGTACACCTGAAACTAAGATAACATTGTATGTATGTATGATAACATGTATTCAACAATTAAAATTTTCAAAAGATTTAATCAGATAAAAAAGAGTTGTAATAATTAAAAAAATTTTTTTTAACGTTTTTATTTATTTTTGAGACAGAGAGAGACAGAGCATGAACGGGGGAGGGTCAGAGAGAGAGGGAGACACAGAATCGGAAGCAGGCTCCAGGCTCTGAGCCATCAGCCCAGACCCCGACGCGGGGCTTGAACTCACAGACCGCGAGATCGTGATCTGAGCTGAAGTCGGACGCTTAACCGACTGAGCCACCCAGGCGACCCAAGAGTTGTAATAATTTTAATGTGATAATTCAATTATTTTTTTAAAAAAATTCTACAGCACTGGGCCATGTCCTGACAGGTCAGGAGTTCATACCAGTGGTCTAGATCTAACTCAAATACCATTTATTACATCAATAACTTAGTGACTAGGGATGATTTATTGTTTTTTTATTTTGTAGTTTTAATTTTATCTAAATCCAAGTTAGTTAACATATAGTGTAATAAAACTATTTTTACCTTCATATATATCTATATTTTCTTTATATACTTAGGTACTCTGATTTTGGGTGTATATAACGGTTATATCATCTTTTTAAAACAAATTCAAGTTAGTTAACATATAGTATAGTATTGGTTTCAGGAGTAGATTTAGTGATTCATCAGTTACAGATAACACCCAGTGCTCATCATCCCAAGTGCTCTCCTTAATGCCCATTACCCATTTAGCCCATCCCCCCCACCCAACACCCCACCAGCAACCCTCAGTTTGTTCTCTGTATTTAAGAGTCTCTTATGGTTTGCCTCCCTCTGTTTTTATCTATTTTTCCTTCCCTACCACTATGGTCATCTGTTTCTTAAATTCCACATATGAGTGAAATCATATATTTATCCTTCTCTAATTTCACTTAGCATAATACCCTCTAGTTCCATTCACGTAGTTGCAAATGGCAACATTCCATTCTTTCTGATCGCCGAGTAATATTCCATTGTATATATATATATACCACATCTTCTTTATCCATTCATCCATCAATGGACATTTGGACTCTTTCCATACTTTGGCTATTGTTGATAGTGCTGCTATAAACATGGGGGTGCATGTGTCCCTTTGAAACAGCACACCTGTATCCCTTGGATAAATGCCTAGTAGTGCAATTGCTGGGTCATAGGGTAGTTCTATTTTTAATTTTTTGAGGAACCTCCAAACTGTTTTCCAGAGTGGCTGCACCAGTTTGCATTTGGGGATGACTTAGAAGCAATTGGACCTAAAGCTCTTGCTTCCCTTGTTGATTTTGGATCTCAGCCCATTAAATGGGAAAAAGTTTGAGGGCTGTCTGACAATAACCTTTTTGAGAGTCCAGTTACCTGGATCAGAGAAATCCTACCTGGGACAAAACTTTTTTTTACCTTCTAGCCAAAGTTTGGGGACTAAAACAGGGGCCCTGAAATTAACTGAGTCCTCTGAGAAATAGTGCAAACACATCCCATTTGTGGGTAGAAGCCTCCCTTCCTCTGGACTCTCATCACTGGCTCAAGATATCCTCTGGACGTCTGGTCTGGACCAAGAGTAAAAAGTAGAGCCACCAATGGGGCGCCTGGGTGGCTCAGTCAGTTAAGCTTCTGACTTTGGCTCAGGTCATGATCTTGCCATCTGTGACTTTGAGCCTCGTGTTGGGCTCTGTGCTGACAGCTGAGTCTGGAGCCTGCTTCGGATTCTGTCTCTCTCTCTCTCAAAAATAAACATTTAAAAAATTAAAAAAAAAAAGTAGAGCCACCACTAGGATTCTTCCTCAGGAAGTTGTACAGAGATGTGGCACTCCAGACTCCATAGCGTCTGCTCAAGGGACACACTTTGTAGCTTCTGTATTCCAAGAATGAACTTGTAAGCAGACAGATCCTTGAACTTGTCTGTCAGCCCATGCAGGGAGGTGGGGCTGAAGCCTGGAACGGCCCCCACTTCCATCAGCTCAGCTCCCGCTTCTACTCAGCTCAGCACACACTTACGATCTTGTCATTTTACTGAGTTTTTGAAATGATTTTTATTACACACTAGCTTCTGGAGAATACCAGGTTTGTTTCAAGCCTCCCTTCAGGCCCATCTATCTTATGCCCTGTCCCTGTCCTGGTCCTGGGGCTGAGGTGCAAGTGGAGGATGGAACAATGACCTCCCCACCTTTGTGAAGACTGTCTTTCCACACCATACAGAGCAGGTGGCAGCGTTGGGGGTGGGAACGGGGCCATGGGTCAGTCTTCATCTGAGTCACTGGGGCCCAGGTACTGGCAGACAGCATCATAGTGAAGTTCCACCAGCTGATTCTCTCTCTGCAGCTGCACCACAGCCCGGCTCTGTTCTCTGTCCCAGTCCAGCAGGCGGCCCACCTAGAGTAGCAGCGGGTGGAGTCAGCAGAGCCAACCCAGACTCTGGGACATCCCCTGCATGCTTCCACCCCCCACGCCCAGGTCTGGGACTCACCTTTCCAGCCTGTGGCCCCAGCACCACCATAACCCGGTTGCCTTGGACCTTGGGGACCAGGGTCTCCAGCATGTCTTCCCTCAGGCCTACAGATGAGGGGAGGGAGTGAGGCCCACAGCCAGGACTAGCCCACCCAGGGTCCTGTCACAAGTCCTTTTCTGTATTCCTGAGAGCCACTCTGTACCCTGTTGACAGGTGTGGGTGAGGACACCTAAGGAGCAGTTCCTAAAAAAGGGAGCACTTATGTAGGAAAATGATGGGTGATGACAACAGATACCGTTTACTGTGGGCACGTTATATGCCCTGCCCTGCACAAGGAGTTCAGGACACATCTGTACAAGAGGGAGAAATAGCTCATTTTCATGCCAATGTCGCAGATGGGGAAAGGAGGGGCTCAGATAATCACTATCACAGAAGCGCCTAATGTTCTGTCAGAAGATTCTGGGCCTTGGGGGCACCTGGGTGGCTCAGTCGGTTAAGCGTCCAACTTTGGCTCAGGTCATGATCTAATGGTTTGTGAGTTCGAGCCCCACATTGGGCTCTGTGCTGACAGCTCAGAGCCTGCTTTAGATCCTCCGTCCCACTCTCTGTCCCTCCCCTGCTGGTTCTCTCTCCCTCCCTCATTCCCTCTCTCTCTCAAAAATAAATAAATAAGCTTAAAAAAAAGACTCAAAATTAAAAAAAAAAAAAGACGATTCTGGACCTTACAAAATATCTGAACTCTACCCTATCTCCCAGCCTCTGCCCACACCAGCCTCTTGGTCTAAGACAGCCTTCCCATCAGCCTCCAGGATGATAACGACCCAGTGGCCATCTCTCAGACTCACCTTCCAGGACCTGGCCTTGATCTGTTCGACACACACAGGTATCTGGGCTGAGGACATCTTCGATCGTCATCTGGGGAGGTCAAGGGATGTGAGAATGTTGGAGTTATGGGGACCTAGTCCCTGGGGGAGGAGGAGAACCCAGGTTGCAGGGTTCCCACCTTGGTGTTATAATACTGGCCACCCTTGTGCAGCTTGTCCACAAAGCGTACGCGTAGGTCCCTGTGCAACCAGTGCTGGCTCCTGGGACCTGCCTTCTCATTCTTGGCAGCAGGCTCCCCCTGTCTGTGGAAAGGGGCCAACATGGGGCTTAGTTCATTAGATGCACATTCTGCTCACCCCACCTTTGCTGCTGCTGTGAAACCCACCCATAATGCTGTCTCTAGTTCCTTCTATGTGCCTGCCTTGCCCTGGAAGCCTTCTCTGACTGCTGGAGCCTCTCCACAGCCTTGCCTTCTCCCCCCCATCCCAGATGCCCAGGGTCCCACCGGTCGGGAAGGTGTTTTCGCTTCCTCTGTGAGTCCTCTTGCTGGCTGGGGAGGTCCTGATCCCGGAGGGCCTTCCATGACGAATCTGTTCCATTCTGTTGCACTGAGGAAGTTTTACGCATCTGGCCTACACAAGGGTGTGTGGGGAGAAGGAGGAAGGAGCCTCAGTGTGCCGTTCTCTTACCTTGCAGGCTACACCTCAGCCTCAGGCCACCTCCCACTTGCCTCAGTGTCCCCTCCTACCATCATGACTTTGCCTACAGCAATGGAATGCTCTCCCCTTCCCTTCAACTGCTGGGGCTTCCTTTAGGAAGCCTTCCTCAGCCACTCGAGCCTGCGCTGATGCTGCTAATCTGAGGCGACCACCTAGTATGGGCTAGAAAATCCTGAGAGCTCTGTCAGCACCAATCTCCCACCTGCCAAACTGCCCCATCCTGCTGCCATGCCTAGAATGCCTTCATCCCTGGTCACGGCCTAGTCCCAGCTGCCCTCACTCCCTAGAAGAAGACAGGCTCATCACCCTGAATAGACCTCCCAAGGATAGGAATTGGTTTCCATACCTGTTTATTCTCTCTCAGAAAGAAGCAAAAGAAAGCCCCAGGGTTACTACATCAATTTTTCCTCAAACTGAATAAACCACTTATCTTCATTCTCGCCTCCTGACCTCTGACCAGAAGTCACACCTGCCAGGCAGACTGCTGATCTCCCCGCCACCCCCACCACCTGGGACAGGCCCTACCACCCCCCCCCCCCCGCCCCGTGGAATGCTTCTCTAACTCTCCCAGCTAGGTAAAAAGCTCACTCACTGAGATCCAAGGAATTCTTGTCAAACTCCTGCTGTGAAACAGGTTGCAGGTAGTACTCACTAACAGTCACCATGCGGCTTCCCACGGCCAGGCGAACCATGGCCCGAACGTTGTCAGGATCGAGGCCTTCTACCTGAATGGTTGGGGGGAGGAAGTTAGGAATGTGGACTAAACCCACATTCCTAGGCCCCAGCTGTCCACTCTTATTTCCAATAGGCTTGACCCCTGTGTCTCCCCCACCAGACTGACCCAAGGCCTGGGACGGGCCCTGGTCCATATGTCTCCCCTGACAGACTCTGTGGCTTGGATATATTTTAAGAATTTAATCCTCAGGAACATGTGGCATATGGCATTCTCTCTTTTAGTTGGAAACTGAGGCTCAGAAAGGCCCAGCAAGTGGTTCTGAGTTACCGAATGAGGCAGCAAGCCAGGCACGCCTGAAAGACAAGGACTTCCAGCCCTTTCCACCCCAAACCCAAGTCTTCCTCCCTCTGGCCCTCACATCAATCTTCCCCACTGCGTGTCTCAGGCTCCCGGCACAGTTTTGTTCCTTACCTTCCCATAGAGGCCTCGGTGCGGGCCAGAAAGAACCACCACAGCTCCCCCAGGCACCAGTCCTTGAGGCTGGTCTTCCTTATCCTTCTCTTGCTCCTCATCTGGCTTTGGCAGGCGGTGGGGGCCAGTGGGGGCCAGGGCCTGGACCTCAGTCAGGTTGGCACCCAGCCCTAACCCCTTTGGTCTCAGTGAGTTGACACGGGGCTTTACCACTCTGCAGGGAGCACAGTATGTGAGCTTGTTGGCCAGGAGAGGGGGAAGATGTAAGTTTTCAGTGCCTCCCCCACGCACTACTATTCAAATTCCACCCTGTCAACATGTTCAAGAATAGCCTTCCCCATCTCACACTAGGACTGCTTTTGATCTACAGAAATAACAATTTCATTTGGTCCAACCTAATAACACATTGGATAGACCATCTATTACATAGTATCTACAGCAGGACCTGAGGCAGATCCCTGTAATCAAACACCCTGATATTTCTACAGGGGAAATCATACAAATGTTCACACCAAGCAAGAGAAATAGACTATAAAATGCTCTGTGTCTCAGGTCATGTTTGGCTACTAAATGGTTTATGAAAAAAATGTTTGGTTTTCAGAATTCTTTGGAGTTGAGAACTGAGAAGAAGTGACCATAAGTCTGTGTGATAATAGCAAATGTCTAGTCTATGTTTATTTGGGGCCAGGGCCTGCTGTAAGTGCTTTATGTGTATAATTTCACATAACTCCACAACAGACCTGGGAAGTCAATATTGTCATTATCCCCATTTTCAGATGACAAAGCTGATGTTCAGAAAAGTAACCTTTACATAAATGGGATCTCGTTACAGAGTTTCAAAGGGTAAATAGGAGATTGAAATAGTAGTGGAAAGGCTTACTAAATTAATTAGGGTGGTAACATGCCCTCTCCCTGCCTGGATGGTTTTGGATGGGTAGTAACCAGGGGGTCTTGTTCGCTGCCCCCATCTGTTGCCCCTTGCCCCTACCCTAGAACTCACTGATTGAAGGTGCGGCCAATGCCCTCGCCAGGTTTCCAGCCCATGCCTCGTAACATGGCCAGCCCATAGGCCTCTACAGGGACTGCCTCGTAATCAGCTTCTTCCGGCACCTACAGGTTCAGGCAGAGGAAGGATGGTTAGGCTTGGCTCACAGTGGGTCCTCCGAAGTGCACTTACTAACACCCACAGGGTGACCCTCAATGCTTCTTTTCCAATAAGCTCAAGGTTAGTTTTGATTTCCTCTTGCTGTCTCTCACTTTACTCCTCCATGTTGTCCTTCAACAAATAATTATAAAGCACCTGTTCTGTGCCAGGTACTAATCTAGGTGATGAGGATAAAGCAGTAAACAAAATAAAAACCCTTGCTCTGTGAGGCTTACATTCTAGTTGTAGAGACACACAATAAATAAAATACATAAAACATGGTATGTCAGGTAGTGATAAGTTATATAAAGAAAAATAAAGCAGCTTAAGGGGATGCAGAGGGATGGAGAAGAGAGGGTTACTGAGTTGATATCTGAGCAGAGACCAGAAAGAGATGACAGAGGGAGCCAGGAGGATAGAGAAGGGAGAGTAGTCCAAGCAGAGAGAACAATAAGAGCAAAGGCCCTGAGGCAGGACAAGATCTGGTGTGGGAAGAGCATCATGAAAGTCAACCTGACTGAAACAGTGCTGTGGAGGCAGAGAGGGTGGTGAGACATTAATCAGGAGATCTGGGCTGGAGCTACAGGAGGCTGGCCACCACACAAGGGGACCCAGTGAGGAAGTTACAGCAATGGTCCAGATGAAAGATACTTGTGGCTCAGACCAGAGTGGTGATGGTGAGAAGTGGTCAGATTCTGGATGTATTCTGCAAAGGGACATGATAGGATTTTGCTGAAAGGCTGTACCTGGGGTATGGAATAAAGAGGGGAGTCAACACTGACTAAGGTTTTTTGGCTGAGAGGAAGGATAGATGTACCTGGGTTCAACTGAGATGTGGAAGGCTGGGGGAGGAGAGGAAATGAGAGAAATGAGGCCAAAGAGGGAACAGGGTGGAAAGTGAAATTAAGGTCCTATTTTTTAAGATGAAAGACATCAGAAGACATCTGAAGGCCAATGAGAACAGTTCAGTCAAAAGAGAGGGTGGTCTGGGGCTGTAAGAGCAATAGGCCCCAAAGAAGCATCGCTAAAAAATTGCGAATAAAGAGGTGAAAAGTAGAATCCATGTGTATGAAAGACAGACTTTGTTGCTTCTTTAGACATACCCTTCACTTCTCCTTATCGATCACCTCCCATCCTCACTCCAATTCTTTATACTCACTTTAGACACACTGCAAGTTGCTTCACCGATGGGCACACACAACACCGACTCCCTGCCACCATGCTGTTGCTTGGGTTGTTCCTGCCATTGGTACTCATGCTGCTCCTCCCTCTCTCACTAAACCCTACTTGTCCTTCCAGGGCTCACTCCTACCACTCTGGTCTGAGGCTCCATCATTTCTAGCCTGCACTACTAGTCTCCTTGCTTCCGCCTTTACTTATTAGTCTGTTCTGCTCATAGTAGCCAGAGAGATCTTGTGAAATCTTAAGTCTTCACCCTCTCTGCTCAGAGCCCTCTCATGGCCCTCATATCATTCACAATAAAAGCCAGAGTCCTCACCATGGCCCACAAGGCCCTGCCTAGTTTAGCCCCAGCCACTTCCTACTTTCCAATTTTGTCACTTTCTATCTCTGCTTAATACAGTGTGATAGATTACACTCTGTCATCATAGACAGTTCTACTTGGCATTTAATATTATTAGTGTTCCTATGTGTCTTGAAACTTGTGTTTCTGGTCTTGGGATGCCTGAAATTGTCTACTACTCCTCCCCTTCACTCATTCCCCTCCAGCTACACTGGTCTCCTTGGTGTTCCTCAAACACTCTAGGCAGAGTCTACCCTCAGGATCTTTACATTTCCTGTTCCATTTGCTCATCTTGTTCATATAATTCCAGAATGCAAGTGCTTTTCCACACCTCAGTATCTGGATTCCTTTGTTAATGCTTCCAAAAAAGGACAGAAGGAGGAAGAGCTAGGCAGCAGGCCTCTAGTACACACACTGACTTTCCCTGCTGGGTGCAGAGAGGCAAGCCTGGCAGACAGGGCAAAGAAAGGCTGGGGCTGGAGGAGTTAGGGGCCAGCTCACTGTCTCAGCTCGGGGTTCGCTGTCTGCCCCTTCTCCGTTAGGGATGCATCCTTTCTGGATCATGGGGATAGCAAGCATGGGGTCGATACCCGAATTTTCTCTCTCCTCCAGGGACTTCTTGGAGTCTAAGGAAGAATGGGAGGAAGCAATGAGGTCCCACCCTCTCCTTCCATTTTCCTCCCCCTCTTCCTTCACTGGGGCAAGGCAAAGAGGGGATCACTTACCCTCAATGATCTCCTTTACAGCCTGAGACAGCACCCCTTCCACCAAGGCCTCAGTGTTTGTGGATGGCCCAGGAGCCTGGGTCGGTGGCTGCCTGCGATGGCCATTCTGGATCAAAGGGATGACGAGTTCCTTGGGGGTTTCTGAGGGCTTCACACTGATGTGGACACAGAGATGTGAAGTTGGGAGAGTAGCATGGTCAGTGGGTTCTGAGCCACACTCCTCCCTTCAGAGAAAACACAAGAGCCACACTCACCCCCAGCTGGAGGGACCACACCCTCGCTCTCATGTCATGTATCTAATGGTGTTTTCTTTAGATTCTCTCCCCCACCCCCAACTCTTAAATATCAGTGCCTTTGAGGAATCAGCCTTCAGTCCTGGAACCTCTGCTCAGCCCAAGACCCACTTCCGTGGCTTTCACAATGACTCACAAGTCACCATCTTCAGCCCAGACTCTCCCCAGGTCCAGGCTCCACACCAACCCCTGGATGGCTTATTCTCTTCTGGAAGTCTCTCCCTCCAACTCTCCTTTCCGCATTAAGCTGATGATGGCCTCCCCAAAACTCCATCTGCCACTCCACCCCATTCCCTATACTGGAGAAGCTCCACCGCTTCAGCTGAGAAACTAGGGGTCCTGTCATTCTCCACTCCTTTCCTTGTCTCAAAACGCACACATCTCAAGGCCCCCAAGTGCTAAAGACACACCCTCTCAGGAATACATCCTCTTTTCTCAAACGCCCTGGCTGTCAGGTCCAATTTCCCCACCTCCCCTGTTACACACTCCCGCCTTCTCGCCTCCACGAATTTCCTCAGGCTGTGCTCCAAAGGTTTGGTGGCCGCTGCCACCAAAACAATCAACTCAGATTCCACCCTCCCGCTTGAACCCACCGAACCTAATTCCAAGGGATGAAAGACACGGCGCTTCACCTCTGCAGCTCCCTCCCTTCCACGGTCTTTAAGAAATCCTTCTCCTCCGGAGCCGCACTCGCGTCGTCTCCCGGATCCGCCAGCCGTCTCCTGGCGGACGTGCGACTGAAGCTGAATGAAATTGGGGCAGCAGAGGCTCCCGCGGGTCGCAAAGTACCGTCTTCAGCGTCCGCCATCTTGCCCCTCTTTCCAGGCGAGTGTGCTGCTTTCTGGGAAGTTTAGTTTGGGCTCAGTTTGACCAGGGCCAGACGACGGGCTTTAGAACTACCTTTCCCAGAAAACACTGCGGCATCGACTGGCGTACGTGGAACAGGGGCCTTAAGAAGTAATTGTTGCTGTTCTTCATAGGGGCGCGTCGCGCCAATCATATAGGAATATGTGGTTCTTGGGGGTATTCATTCTTTCATTCAGGTAGTCAACAAGTAGTTATTAATCGCCGTGCCCTACTGGTATGGGAAGTGTAGATAAAAATACATCATTTAAGAAAAAAATCTGTGTCAGTTGTGTACAATAACAAATAGACATGTAAATGGTGCCTACTGATGCCAGATTTAATACACCACAAGCTCTGGATTCAAATATTAATAAAATAGACCTCCTCCTTTCTAGAGAATCATAGTCCAGTAGGGAACAATGACCTAAACAGATATTAAAAGTATATATACATGTGTGCCTGGAAGGCTCAGATGGTTAAGCATCCCACTCTGGATCCCAGCTCAGGTCTTGATCTCAGGATCCGGAGTTCCAGCCCCACGTTGGGTTCCGCGCTGGGTATGAAGACTACTTAAAAAAATACACATACATACAGTTGACCCTTGAATAATGCAGGGGTTAGGGGATCCAATCCCCTGCCCCCACAGTTGAAAATTTACAAATAACTTATGATTCCTCAAAAACTTAACTACTAATACCCTACTGTTGACTGGAAACCTTAATGATAACCTAAGCAGTAGAGTTACACATATTTTGTATGTTACATGTATTATATACTGTATTTTTTTATACCGTATTCTTAAGAGTAAGCTAAAGAAAAAAAAGAAAATGTTATTCAGAAAATCATAAGGAGGAGTGCCGGGGTGGCTCAGATGGTTAAGCATCTGACTCGATCTCAGTTCAGGTCATGATCTCAGGCTTGTGGGTTCAAGCCCTGCATGGGGCTCTGTGCTATCCGTGCAGAGCCTACTTGGGATTCACTCTCTCCCTCCCTCTCTCTCTCTCTGCCCTCCCCCCACTCTCACTCGCTCCATCTCAAAATAAACAAAAAAATTATAAGGAAGAAAAAATATATTTATAATACTATACTGTATTTATTGAGAAAAATCCTGGTATAAATGGACACGTGCAGTTCAAACCCATGTTGTTCAAGGGTCAACTGTAGTTCTTACTGTTACCCAAAACTGGGTTCACCTTTTGGTAGAAATGGAGCCAAAAGACTCATCCAAGCAAAGAATAGGAAAAGGAAGAGTTTTACTTGCAACAAATAAAGGAGAACACTGGGGATATCTCTCAAAGCAGTGTCTCCTTCAACAATAAAAATGGGTAAGTTTCAAGCTAAAAGTGCATATATATTCATGGAAGGGCTTGCAAAATTGGGAATTCAGCATGGAATTGGAGCAAAGGTCATCTTAAGGCAACTGAGACCAGGTCTCAAGTTAATTGAAGTCAGGAGAGCTGGTCAGCATCATCAATTCTCTGGCTCCAGTTGGTCCGGTATTTGAGTGCTCAAAGGGATTTAAATCCTGCAAAGAAGACTCAAGAATATGTGTCAGGTCAACCTTTACTTTTGAATCAGAAATGGAAGTTTTACCACTGATTTATTGTTGCCGATATGATTAGGCTATCTTCTGGCCTGATAGTGTCTCTTTGTTGTCACATTCTTTTGTTTCCTTCAAATCATTATCTACTGAAATCTATTCTTCTGCAATTTCAACACATCTCAGGAAGTTCTACAAGAAATGTGCAAGTAGTGCTTGTCAGGCAAAAATTGCAAGATGAGCAAGAGTCTAAAATGAGTTTTCTTTCTTTTTTTAAGTTTATTTTTTTATGAGATAAAGAGAGAGAACCAGCGAGGGGGGGGGGGGGTCAGAGGATCCAAAAATGGGCTTTATGCTGACAGCAGTCAGCCCAATGTGGGGCTCGAACTCAGGAACCGTAAGACCATGACCTGAGCAGAAGCCAGATGTTTAACTGACTGAGCCATGCAGGCACCTCTAAAGTGACTTTTCTTATGTCAAGAAATTTATGCCTCATCTTTCTTTTTCCAGGGATCACAAATTATTTCTGCTTATACTACCAACATTAAATATGTTGTGAGAGCCACGTTCTAAGGCTTTGAAAGATTAATGGGACAGATTCCTTTTATTTAGGACCTTAGAGAGAAGAGAAATTGAAAGGGCCCCATGAAGGGCTGTTTTTTGAAGGACTGCTTTTTTGCCCATTTCCCTGCTTCTCTTCTTGCTAGGACCAGCACACCTGCCTTACACATTCCTTATAATACAAATAATGTATGTCCTCCTTGTAAGAATGAAGGAGTTAATGGTTTCTTTGGAACCTTCCAGCACAATAGAAAACTTCTAAGGAATGAGTGAGTGAGGCCATCATGTGTGTATTCCAGACCACCGGTGCTAGAAATCTCAATTTTAAGACCCCCTAGCACCAAGGAATAAGTGACTTATGGAGGACACGTGGACCATTCTCCCTGTTCTGTCCAGTTCCTCGATGCCTGAGAGGACACTTACATCAGACCACAATCCTCAGTAAAAACCCCAGACACCAAGCAAAGACAAGACTCTCTCCTTTCCTGAGTCTCCCAGACACTCTGCCTGTATCTGTACTCTCTCTGTATCTTTAATAAATTCTGCTCTTACTTCTTCTTGGCTCACATTTGATTTTTTTTTTTTTTTTTTTTTAAATTTTTTTTTTTTTTTTTTTTTTAACGTTTATTTATTTTTGGGACAGAGAGAGACAGAGCATGAATGGGGTTGGGGCAGAGAGAGAGGGAGACACAGAATCAGAAACAGGCTCCAGGCTCTGAGCCATCAGCCCAGAGCCTGATGTGGGGCTCGAACTCACGGACTGCGAGATCGTGACCTGGCTGAAGTCGGACGCTTAACCGACTGCGCCACCCAGGCGCCCCTCACATTTGATTTTTATGCTGCGTGAAGCCAAGGACCCTCTTGGCTGGTCCTGCGGGACCCCCTCTGGGTCCTCGGACCCAGCCTGCCTTCATCATAAGAGTTTATAAAGTAGAAGAGTGATACTGAAATAGCCACCAGAAATAATACCACAGATGTGCTAAAAATTCATCCCAAGGATATCATTAAAGATGTGCGAAAAGATTTTTTTAAGTTTATTTAAGAAATCTCTACATCCATGGGGCACCTGGGTACCTCAGTTGGTTAAGTGTCGGACTTCAGCTCAGGTCATGATCTTAAAGTCTGTGGGTTCGAGCCTTGTGTCAGGCTCTGTGCTGACAGTGCAGAGCCTGGAGTCTGCTTCAGATTCTGTGTCTCTCTCTCTCTCTCTCTCTCTCTCTCTCTCTCTCTCTGCCCCTCCCCCACTCACACTCTGTTTCTCTCTCTCTCTCTCTCTCAAAAATAAACATTAAAAAAAAAATCTCTACATCCAACGTGGAGCTCAAACTTATGAGCCTGACATCAAGAGTCACCTGCTCTTCTGACTGAGCCAGCCAGGAGCCCAATGAAAAGATTTTTATGTCAGATTCATCATGGTATTATTTATTGTAGCAAAAGATTGAAGACCACTTAAAGGACAACAGAAGGAGACTGGGTAAATGAATTATAGCACATTTCTTGCATGGAACACATATACTAAAACATTTAAATGTGAAGCTATAAATATACTTAAATGAAAGTGAAATGTTTGGTAAGTAGAATAATGTGCTGGGTCAGAGGATGGTTTGGAAAACACAAACCACAATAATCAATCTCATGGCCATGTTTCCAGGCTTAGAATCCCTGGGCATCCTTAAAGATACCTAGCAGATAAAGACTATAAAGCAACTTTTATAAATGTCGATTTAAATAAAGAGGTAAACTGATGCAAGTTCAACAAGATGAGTTTATTTGGGAATAGCAAAGATTGCAATTCTGGACACCCAAACTGTAGCAAGCTACAGATAAAACCCGAATTACAATTCTTCTCCTATTCCCAAATAAATTCATCTTTCTGAGCTTGCCTCGGTTTACCTCTGTATTTAGGTTGACATTCCTTGGAGTCAGAAGTGGGATCCAAAGGAGATGACCCCAGAAGAATGATGATCCAGGGAATCATGTGAGGTACCTGTCCCAAGCACCTTTCACTCATAGCTTCTGTCAGTCCAGACCTACTTCTCTTGGGTGAGTCTCCTCTAGGATTCTGAGCTCCCTGCCTTTGGTTAACATTTCTGACTTTATTCAAGATCTGTTTAAAAACTATCATTTTTTGGTGAGTACTTGTTTCTCTTAGTGAATACTAGTTTGTTTGGTGAATACTTCTTTGTTTTATTATTGGAAGCACACCAAAATGTTGGTATAGTTCCTTTGGAATTCTTGGGACTGTTAAAAATAAAGCTACACATAAGCCCAAGGTGGAGTCACTTGCCTTCCAAGTTGCAATTAATTGCAACTTCAACCTCTCCAAGAGTGGAATTTTAAACCAATCAATCTGGAATGTTCTGGTCTGCACCAAAGAGGTAATCTGTCACTTGGGGTCCTCTCATTCCCAAAGGAAGATCAGGTAATCTGCATGATAAGAACCACCCCACCCCTCATCCCACATTTTCTTCAGAGGGGAAGTGAATTTACCTAAAACAATACTTTATTTTCTTTTGCTTTTTTTCACTTTTTTTGCCCAATCCTCCTTCCTATAAAAACTTGCCATTTTGTATAACTCCTAGCAAACCTCCACTCTACAGTTTATGAATTGTTTAATAAAACCGACTAAATCTTCAAATTTACTCAGTTAAATGTTTGCTCTTTAGCAGGTATTAGAACTATTAAACAAGCTTGGCAAGTTTACAGAATAGAAGATCAATATACAAAAATCAATTGTTTCCATAGACAAAATAAAGATGCAATTAAAATATTCCATTTACAAGAGCCTCAAAATAATAAAATACCTAGGAATAGATGTATCAAAAAAAGTGTAAAAACTGTACTGTGAAAGCTACAAAACATTGTTGAAAAAAACTTAAAAAGACCTAAGTTATGAAAATACATGCAATACTGAGTCAGAGCCTGTGGGGATTCTCAGCCTTGACCTGTTGGGTACTCTCCTGCAGCTTCCAGCCTCCTCTGCCATCCTCTCCCTTAATCTGTGCCCCCAAATTCATTAAGGAAGTTTCCAGCGCCATGGACTGTTGAAGCTCCCCCAAAGTATCCACAGGTTTTTCACACTTTTCTGTATTTGCCACCCTAGGAACTCTGTATGAGAAGCAAGAGGGTCTTGGGACAAATGACTATTGAAGACATTACTGTCCTTACAATACAGCATACTAAAGGCTGGGATAAGGAAGCGGCTAAGAAAGCTGTAGTGACTCTCCATAGAAAATACAAAGGCCCAACCCGCTAAATTTACATTCTAGGCTTATCTCTTCCAACTTACACGCAGGCTCGACCACAATTTAATTACCTAGGCAGTGCCCAATCAAAGCAATTCTCCAGGTGCCACCCACAAGAATACGTACCCTTATACGCCCCTTCTTAAGTAATCCTGGGCCCAGCTAATAGAATAAGCCTCCAGACTTTCCTACGGCCCTCTAATACACACGAAGATCTCGCTCCTCATATTAACACCCTCAGGCCCTCCCTGGAGGGTGCAATTCCAAGATTGGGCTCCTGAACTTTCCAGGCTCCGCCCTCTAACTGGCCTATGAACTTCAACCCATTCCTGACATTTCGAGTCCCGCCCCTTCGCGCTTGTAGGCTCCACCCCCTAGAGTGGCCTTCCAGGACCGCCCCTTAGCCAAGTGCCCGCCCCCAACGCTCTCCAGGACCCACCTTCTCAGAAATGCCATTCAAAGCCCCACCGACAGGGATAACCAATCCGGCCCGCACTCACAACTAGCCATGCAACATTCACCTACTGCAGTAACCTTCCCAGTGTCACCTCCTGGAGGAATATTCTAGGATCATGTCAGGGCTCCCCCGTCTCGCAGCTCCCTCCGAGCCCCGCCCCACCAGTCCCCCCAGGGGAGCATTGGCCCCACCCAGGGGAGCAACCAACCATCCCGGGTCCGCTACGTCAGAATCCGGCTCCAGTCAGACCCCGCCCCCTGAGAGGCCCCGCCCCGCCCCCGACACGCACCGGCCTTGGGGCGCAGGCGCAATGTGGCGCCCGTCCTGCGTACCAGCGTCGCCACGTCGGCCGCAGCTCGGGCCGCCAGGGGGCGCGCGTCCAGCCGCGCCAGGAGCTGCCGGGCTCTGGGTCCCGCGGGCAGGGAAAGGCCCCGGCCTGCGCGGGTGAAAGGAACAGGTCAGCGCCCGCCGGAGCCTCGGCCAACCCCCACGCTCCCCGACGTCCGAAGACCTAGAATGCCCCTCAAGATCTTCAGAGCCCCCCGACCACTCGCTCGATAGTTCCGAAGGTCGCCCACTGCCCCTCTCAACTCCCGCGACCCCCAGACCATCGCGAGTATGCCGGTGGACCCCCGCCTGCCCCCACCATAATCCTGGAGACAGCTATTTGGCCGAATTATTCCCGGACCCTTCCGAACATCTTGGGACTATCTCTGGAGGTCTCCGACTGCCCCTTCATAAGCCCGGATTCCAAACTCTTTCTGCACGATATCGAGAGGGACCCCGATTTCTCCAGGTGCCCCGACAGAACAGGGTCGGCCGCCGCTGCGGCCCCGGCACCCCCGGTTCCCCTTCCAGATATCCAGGTATCCAGATACCCTGATGGCCCACGTAGTCCCAGATTGCCCCTCCATTTATCCCAGAGGCTTCCCGCCTAACGCCCCCACCCCCGCAATTCACTACAGACCCTGAGGGCCCAGGTGTCCCCAGTGACCCGGGCAGACCCCTGTGGCACAACTCCCCGGAGACTCCTGAGAGCCCCCGGGTCTGGTACACGGCCCCGCGGTGCGGATGCGGGTGCGGGTACGGGTGCAGGTCGGAGACCTGGAGCCCAGCCCGGGTCGCCGGGCCCCCCTGCTCGCCGCCACCGCCACCGCCACTAGGGCGCCTGGGCTGCTTTGTTTACTACCTGTCGGAAGGAAAAGGTGAGGAGCAGACAGGCGGGGCGAGGGGTGGCAGGGACGCGCCCAGTCCCTCCTCACCCTCCCGTACCTCCTCTGCTCCCCCTAGGGTCCGTGACGCCCCCCGCGTGCGGCTCCATGACCCGAAGTCGGTCGGGTGGACGCACGGCCGCCAGCGACGCGTTTGGAGCTCCTGGGCGCGCTCACCTGGCGGCCCGCCAGAGCCTGGGCGCCGCTGTAGCCGGCTGGTCCCGTGCCCGGCGACCTGACCCGCGCAGTCACCTACCTGGCGACAGGCAAGGAGGCCTGGCTGTGGGAGGCAGCGTGAGCGCTTGGCCTCCCTCTACCTCAGGCGCCCCCTCTGCTCTCCCAGGACCCTGGGCTGTGCTCCTTTTCCCACCCAGGAGAGGCTTTATTCCGTGAGCGAGAAGGGGAAGTCGAGGCCCAGAAAAGTTAAGGTCCCCGCCCCAGCTCTGACAACTAAACACGGGGGTGCAGAAGTGGAACCCACGTTTACCAGGGAACTCTGCAGCCTCCAGCAGAGCTTTGCTCCTGGTAGTTACTCGGTACATTTGCAGTGAACGTTGGCCTGAGCCAGGACCTACTTGGGAACTGGAAGAGTCTGTTGAGCTGGGCAGGGGGTAGCCCTTGAGGAGACTTGGGTACCACGGGAGGGTTTGGGGCCCTGAGCATGATAGGGCTGGGAGACTCAAGAAGCCGGGAAGGGCAGGTGCCCTGGAGAGTGGAGGGGTGGTAGGGGTCTGAAGTTGAGGAGGCTTTGAAGGCCCCCCTGTTGGGAGGGGACACCAGCCAATGAGAGGTGAGAAATGAGGCCTCTCTTAGGTATTAAAAGTGGGGGCAGCCTGGGGACAGAGGTTCGGGGGGGGGCACTTGGGCACAGTGCTACTGTAGTGGAAGGAGGAATGGGGTGCAATGAGAGACAGTCTGTGACAACCACTTTGTGGAGGAAGAAACTGAGGGGCACAGGGGCTCAGACACCTGTCCAGGGCCCTACAGCCGGCCAGTCTCAAGAAGCTTACCCCCAACATGCACTGTTTCTGTGACTTTCACTATAAGCTGTGGACACACTGTGTCCTGATGCTCATTCTGGGTGGCCGGGCAGCCTCTCTGGGCCACCTTTCAGGGTCTCTGTGGTGTCATAGGTGAGAGGGGCGGAATGGTCCCTGCTTTCCTTCCTCCTGGAATGTTGTGGCCCTCCCACCTCTGATCTGACCTTGTCTGAAGGGAAATACACTGGACCTTGTTGATTGACTTTCCCTGCCCTAGTTGAAACTTCAAGCAGTAAAGATGGAAAGCACAGCTTTCAATATGGGGCTCATGGCTCTGGGAACTGGTGATTGGTGTAGAGGGGTGATTACATTCTGCAAAAAGAGAGCTTCAGGCTGTGTGGATTGGTGGACAGGAGGTTTTTCAGGGTTTGTGCACTCTTGTAAGGCAAGGCTGGGGGGGGGGTGATGAGGGGAGGCTTTCAGGCATTGACAGCCTCAATGCTTTGGAAATGGGTCATGGAACTTGCCAAGTGGATGGGGGTTCCAGGGTCTAGTAATGAGAAAAGCTTCCAGAGTAGGAGTTGCTCAGTTTTGGGTGACTGTGGGAAAGAATAGGATGTCTAGGGGCATCCAGGTCATGATCTCACAGTTTGGGAGTTTGAGCCTGGCATCCAGCTCTGGGCTGATGGTACAGAGTCTGCTTGAGATTCTGTCTGTCCTTCTCTCTGCCCCTCCCCTAATCAAAATAAATAAGTAAACATTAAAAAAAGAATAGGTGTCCATGGAGGCCTCTGGGATTAACTGTAATGGCAGGGGCCCTGGGTGTTGAGTGGGGGTTCACTGAGAGCTGAAGCCAGCAGGGCCACAAATCTGGGGACACAGTCAAAGATTGAGTTGAAGCAACAGTTCTTAGGTCATTGAGGATGTTGGCAGGGTTGTGGGGTGGTGGAACCCTAGTGACTGCTTCATCCAGAGCCTCAGTTTACCCCTCTGGGAAGTGAGGGTAATGAGATGTGCATTGTAACATTTTCAAGGGATTAGGAATAAAGCTTCCAAATCACCTGCATTGTGTCCAGCTAAGCTATGTGGTAGCAGTCCTGGTGCTTATCTTTAATCAAAATTGATTTTTTTGAGAGAGAGAGAGAGAGAGAGAGAGAGAGAGGGCTCATCAGCTCACCCGATGTGGGACTCGAACCCAGGAACCATGAGGTCATGACCTGAGCAGAAGTCAGATGCTTAACCGACTGAGCCACCCAGGCACTCCTAATCAATCAGAGTGGACAGAGCCAAACCCCTTCTCAGTCCTGCTTCAATGTGGTTTAAACCAATGCTTTTCCTAGCCTTGTCCACTCATGAATATAAACCTATTGCCCCTTTTCACCTCATCTCATTCATGGATTTAAGTCAATTCTTCTCATAGCCCCACCCAATTCTCAACAATTTAATCAAGCCTTTTTTTTTCTTTTTTTAGTGGATTGAGGTTTAACTGACAAAATGTGATTAGTTTTTTTTTCTAATTTTTTTTCAACGTTTATTTATTTTTGGGCCAGAGAGAGACAGAGCATGAATGGGCCCACCACCCCACAACCCTGCCAACATCCTCAATGACCTAAGAACTGTTGCTTCAACTCAATCTTTGACTGTGTCCCCAGATTTGTGGCCCTGCTGGCTTCAGCTCTCAGTGAACCCCCACTCAACACCCAGGGCCCCTGCCATTACAGTTAATCCCAGAGGCCTCCATGGACACCTATTCTTTTTTTAATGTTTACTTATTTATTTTGATTAGGGGAGGGGCAGAGAGAAGGACAGACAGAATCTCAAGCAGACTCTGTACCATCAGCCCAGAGCTGGATGCCAGGCTCAAACTCCCAAACTGTGAGATCATGACCTGGATGCCCCTAGACATCCTATTCTTTCCCACAGTCACCCAAAACTGAGCAACTCCTACTCTGGAAGCTTTTCTCATTACTAGACCCTGGAACCCCCATCCACTTGGCAAGTTCCATGACCCATTTCCAAAGCATTGAGGCTGTCAATGCCTGAAAGCCTCCCCTCATCACCCCCCCCCCAGCCTTGCCTTACAAGAGTGCACAAACCCTGAAAAACCTCCTGTCCACCAATCCACACAGCCTGAAGCTCTCTTTTTGCAGAATGTAATCACCCCTCTACACCAATCACCAGTTCCCAGAGCCATGAGCCCCATATTGAAAGCTGTGCTTTCCATCTTTACTGCTTGAAGTTTCAACTAGGGCAGGGAAAGTCAATCAACAAGGTCCAGTGTATTTCCCTTCAGACAAGGTCAGATCAGAGGTGGGAGGGCCACAACATTCCAGGAGGAAGGAAAGCAGGGACCATTCCGCCCCTCTCACCTATGACACCACAGAGACCCTGAAAGGTGGCCCAGAGAGGCTGCCCGGCCACCCAGAATGAGCATCAGGACACAGTGTGTCCACAGCTTATAGTGAAAGTCACAGAAACAGTGCATGTTGGGGGTAAGCTTCTTGAGACTGGCCGGCTGCAGGGCCCTGGACAGGTGTCTGAGCCCCTGTGCCCCTCAGTTTCTTCCTCCACAAAGTGGTTGTCACAGACTGTCTCTCATTGCACCCCATTCCTCCTTCCACTACAGTAGCACTGTGCCCAAGTGCCCCCCCCCCGAACCTCTGTCCCCAGGCTGCCCCCACTTTTAATACCTAAGAGAGGCCTCATTTCTCACCTCTCATTGGCTGGTGTCCCCTCCCAACAGGGGGGCCTTCAAAGCCTCCTCAACTTCAGACCCCTACCACCCCTCCACTCTCCAGGGCACCTGCCCTTCCCGGCTTCTTGAGTCTCCCAGCCCTATCATGCTCAGGGCCCCAAACCCTCCCGTGGTACCCAAGTCTCCTCAAGGGCTACCCCCTGCCCAGCTCAACAGACTCTTCCAGTTCCCAAGTAGGTCCTGGCTCAGGCCAACGTTCACTGCAAATGTACCGAGTAACTACCAGGAGCAAAGCTCTGCTGGAGGCTGCAGAGTTCCCTGGTAAACGTGGGTTCCACTTCTGCACCCCCGTGTTTAGTTGTCAGAGCTGGGGCGGGGACCTTAACTTTTCTGGGCCTCGACTTCCCCTTCTCGCTCACGGAATAAAGCCTCTCCTGGGTGGGAAAAGGAGCACAGCCCAGGGTCCTGGGAGAGCAGAGGGGGCGCCTGAGGTAGAGGGAGGCCAAGCGCTCACGCTGCCTCCCACAGCCAGGCCTCCTTGCCTGTCGCCAGGTAGGTGACTGCGCGGGTCAGGTCGCCGGGCACGGGACCAGCCGGCTACAGCGGCGCCCAGGCTCTGGCGGGCCGCCAGGTGAGCGCGCCCAGGAGCTCCAAACGCGTCGCTGGCGGCCGTGCGTCCACCCGACCGACTTCGGGTCATGGAGCCGCACGCGGGGGGCGTCACGGACCCTAGGGGGAGCAGAGGAGGTACGGGAGGGTGAGGAGGGACTGGGCGCGTCCCTGCCACCCCTCGCCCCGCCTGTCTGCTCCTCACCTTTTCCTTCCGACAGGTAGTAAACAAAGCAGCCCAGGCGCCCTAGTGGCGGTGGCGGTGGCGGCGAGCAGGGGGGCCCGGCGACCCGGGCTGGGCTCCAGGTCTCCGACCTGCACCCGTACCCGCACCCGCATCCGCACCGCGGGGCCGTGTACCAGACCCGGGGGCTCTCAGGAGTCTCCGGGGAGTTGTGCCACAGGGGTCTGCCCGGGTCACTGGGGACACCTGGGCCCTCAGGGTCTGTAGTGAATTGCGGGGGTGGGGGCGTTAGGCGGGAAGCCTCTGGGATAAATGGAGGGGCAATCTGGGACTACGTGGGCCATCAGGGTATCTGGATACCTGGATATCTGGAAGGGGAACCGGGGGTGCCGGGGCCGCAGCGGCGGCCGACCCTGTTCTGTCGGGGCACCTGGAGAAATCGGGGTCCCTCTCGATATCGTGCAGAAAGAGTTTGGAATCCGGGCTTATGAAGGGGCAGTCGGAGACCTCCAGAGATAGTCCCAAGATGTTCGGAAGGGTCCGGGAATAATTCGGCCAAATAGCTGTCTCCAGGATTATGGTGGGGGCAGGCGGGGGTCCACCGGCATACTCGCGATGGTCTGGGGGTCGCGGGAGTTGAGAGGGGCAGTGGGCGACCTTCGGAACTATCGAGCGAGTGGTCGGGGGGCTCTGAAGATCTTGAGGGGCATTCTAGGTCTTCGGACGTCGGGGAGCGTGGGGGTTGGCCGAGGCTCCGGCGGGCGCTGACCTGTTCCTTTCACCCGCGCAGGCCGGGGCCTTTCCCTGCCCGCGGGACCCAGAGCCCGGCAGCTCCTGGCGCGGCTGGACGCGCGCCCCCTGGCGGCCCGAGCTGCGGCCGACGTGGCGGCGCTGGTACGCAGGACGGGCGCCACATTGCGCCTGCGCCCCAAGGCCGGTGCGTGTCGGGGGCGGGGCGGGGCCTCTCAGGGGGCGGGGTCTGACTGGAGCCGGATTCTGACGTAGCGGACCCGGGATGGTTGGTTGCTCCCCTGGGTGGGGCCAATGCTCCCCTGGGGGGACTGGTGGGGCGGGGCTCGGAGGGAGCTGCGAGACGGGGGAGCCCTGACATGATCCTAGAATATTCCTCCAGGAGGTGACACTGGGAAGGTTACTGCAGTAGGTGAATGTTGCATGGCTAGTTGTGAGTGCGGGCCGGATTGGTTATCCCTGTCGGTGGGGCTTTGAATGGCATTTCTGAGAAGGTGGGTCCTGGAGAGCGTTGGGGGCGGGCACTTGGCTAAGGGGCGGTCCTGGAAGGCCACTCTAGGGGGTGGAGCCTACAAGCGCGAAGGGGCGGGACTCGAAATGTCAGGAATGGGTTGAAGTTCATAGGCCAGTTAGAGGGCGGAGCCTGGAAAGTTCAGGAGCCCAATCTTGGAATTGCACCCTCCAGGGAGGGCCTGAGGGTGTTAATATGAGGAGCGAGATCTTCGTGTGTATTAGAGGGCCGTAGGAAAGTCTGGAGGCTTATTCAAATAGCCCGGCCCAGATTTATTACTTAAAAAGGCTGGGTCAAGTCAGTTATTCAGGTGTGCTGAGTTCAGTTAAATGAGTGCGTGTGTCTCTCTGCATTCCACAGGCAAGGAAATGAGGTGAGGCTAGAATGTTAAGTCAGGGGGTAGATCCTTGTTGGTTTCCATGGAGTACCCCTCTGATTGCCTTTTTCCTCTTCCAGCCATTAGTGTGCTAGATTCTGCCGACATAGAGGTTACAGACAGTCGCCTGCCTAATGCCACTTTTGTGGATCACCGGCCCCAGGTACCATTTTGTCCTCTTAAAGAATGCCACCTGTTTTTAGACTGGAAATGTATGTACACTTGTGTCTTTACTCCAGCATCACCGGTCAGAGACCTTGGGTACAGGTACCGCACCGCCCCAAGTGACCCAGAATAAGGCACGTTCTGCTTCGAAGCCGCTCCAGGCCTCTGGACGGTTCTATGTGGAACTGGTTCGCGGTTCCGCGGGCTTTGGCCTCACATTAAGCGGCGGCCAAGATTCAGCCGGGGATACTCCTCTGGCAGTGCGTGGGCTGCTGAAGGATGGGCCGGCACAGCGCTGTGGTCGCTTGCAGGTAAGGTATAAGACACCCGTCATTAAGCAAGGCTAGCCCAATCCTTACCCTTTGTTGGGGTGTTCTCCATCTGTTCTTTTACAACACCCCTCGCCTTGTACTCTTGCAGGCTGGGGACCTCGTGCTCCACATCAACGGAGAGCCAACGCAGGGCCTCACCCATGCGCAGGTGGTGCAGCGGATTCGCGCAGGCGGACCCCGTCTCCGCCTTGTATTAAGCAGGCCCCTTGAAACCCACCCAGGCAAGCCTGAGGGGATAGGAGGGCCTCAGAAAGGAGATGGTGGGTTTCCCAAAGGAGAGGGGTCAGAGATCTGTGAGAGGAAGGAGAGGGTGGCAGAGTGGAGAGGCTGGGGTCCAGGGCATGAAGAGGTGGTGGTCTCAGTGGGCAGGGTCAGAGTTCACTGCCTGTGACGGGTCATGGTATTACCAAAAGCAGGGTTGGGAAGGGCAGGGTCCCAGGATAGGAATAAAAGTAGATCTTAGAGTGGAGGCTTTTGAGGTACTGGGAGAGGAGTGGGGAGAACGGGTCTGGGGTAAAAGTGGATGTTCGGAAGGAAGAGTTGTGGTCCTCGCATGAGAAGGCAGAATGGGTCTCAGCAGGGAGAGCATGGGATGGTGTAGTGAGGGGGATACAGAGGGTAGGGGGTCTAGTTCCAAAGCTGAGGGATCCATTACGGAAAAGGTTGGGAGTAGAGGGAGGTGGGTTAAGGAAGGGGAGAGTCTAGGGTACTAGATAGGAGGGGTTTGGCATCTTGAGGTCAAGGTCACGGTTTGATTTCTTTTGGGGATTGTAGGACATTATAAGGATTGGGGTCTCTGTCTCCTGCAGCCCCTGGAGCCTCCCTGCCACGCTCCACTATGGGGCTCGGCTCTCAGTTCCCCATCCTATCGCCCAATCTAACCCGCAGTTCTGCCATCCCCAGATCGCAGGCCAGATCCTGGTGGACCAGAGGTGATGAAGTCTCGCAGCGCCAGCGCTTCCCCACGTCAGCACCCGCTATCCCGTACTACGGCCCAAACCCAGGGCAGCCCAGAACCTAGCCCAGAGGGGGCAGCTGACTGCCCCGCGGTTCCTCCACCTGAGCGCCGCACAGAGGACCCTGATGACCGAACCCCAGGTTCCCCGGGACCCTGGCTGGTGCCGAGTGAGGAACGGCTCTCGCGGGCCCTAGGGGTCCCAGGGGCTGCGCAGCTTGCTCTCGAGATGGCAGCTGGGAGGCGGAGGCACTGAGCATTAACAGAGGGTTCAGTGCTCCCTTGGTACAGCCCAACCTGTATCTGGCGTGCCCCGCCGGCCGCACACTAGCATCGCTATCATGGGCGGGGAGAGCTTCCTCTCTGTGTTGTCTCACCCTGCCTCCTGCTGAGCAGGAGACCAGCTCATGCTCCCCTCGAGGTGTCAGTGGTACAGCCCTCCGGACGGGCCAGACCAGCGCTTCTGGTTTCGAGCGGGGGTGGTAATAAAATGGTTCGACCCAGTCTTGACTTGCCAGGTACTGTAGGCCGGGTGGGGCTCCTGAGTTCACCCGGTAAATGAGGGGGTGGGTCGATCTGGTTTCAAGGAGGGCTGCTTCTTGCAGCCATAGACAAACTTACTTCGTGTTGTTTCACTCGTGCCTCTAGCGGGGTCTGCTTTTGCTGATCCTCAGCCGGGCGTGCTTTCTCCCCACTCAGTTTCTCTTCCCCAACTCTTGCTTCTCTCCGCATTCGTTTCACTTTTGGGGAGGTGTGCAGGGCTCACAGATAATCTTTGCTCGTGGCACGGGGAATGCAGAGGTGGGCCCGTTGTAGCAGGAGTGCACCTATATACCCACAGCTCCAGGCAGGAATCCTCCAGACCCTCAGCTGATGAGCAGATAGCAAGGCTAGAACCTGGGTGGCTTCTTTCGCCAGGAGCCTGTGGTCTCTCACTTCCGGCCTGGTTGACCAGCTTTTGCGGGCACGTAGACTGCCACCCTTAGGGCATTGGTTGGGGCCCTGGAGCCCCCTTTGGGGTGGAGTCGGGAAGGCGTGAGGGCATTGGTTGGGGCCCTGGAGCCCCCTTTGGGGTGGAGTCGGGAAGGCGTGAGTCAGAGGGCTGGGCTAAAAAAAGGCTGTTAGAACCTTTGAGCCGTGCCCCCCTCTTCCATAGATGGTGAGGAACTGCAGCCAGGCTTGTATGCACACGCCACATGCTGGGCGTTCCGGTCCTGGGAGAGGCCAGAGTTTCCTCCATCCTGGGAGCAGAGCCCCAAAGCCAGGGCTTATATGGCCAGCGGGACTCCAACTGGGATAGCCCCAAAGCCAGCACTGGCTGAAGCCAGAAATGTCCAGTCACCTCCGCTTGTCACCACATCCTGAACACTTGGCCCCATACCCCCAATGAAGGAAGCTGTGGTCAGGCAGGAGTGGGCAACTCCCACCTCTACAGGGAGGGGTCGGAGAGGGGTGACAAATTGAAAGACCAGAGGTGAGTTTCCAGAGTGACACTGAGAGGAGAGAAGGACTGCAAATCCAGGCTGGGAGCCAGGGTATAAAGAGGTGACCCCTTGAATGGTCAGCACTGTGTACATTGTGGGAGAGTGCGCTGGGGCTTCCAGCTACCCTTGACTCAGAGCCTGGTGGAGGTGTGGCTCTATGGAAGTCAGGAGCCCCAGTCCTATAAACACAGTCACACCCAGGAGACTAATAATAGTAACCCAGCCACCATTTACTTAGCCTTGCCCCACCCCCCCCCCCCCCCGTTGGCTTTACTTGCACTATCTATTTTCATCTACTTACTCCTCTACTCAACAATCCTGTTATGTCCATTTCATGGGGGAGGGAAGTGAGCCCAGACAGTATAAATGACTTGAGGGAGGGTGTTGAAGCAAGATTTAATCAAAGCCAGAATGGGGTACCTGGATGGCTCAGTAGGTGAAGTATGCAACTCTTGATCTGGGGGTTTTATTCAGCCCAGCCCGCTGACTCACGCCTGTGAGTTTGAGCCCTATGTTGGGTGTATAGATTCCTTTAAAAAAATCTTTTTAGGGGCGCCTGGGTGGCGCAGTCGGTTAAGCGTCCGACTTCAGCCAGGTCATGATCTCGCGGTCCGTGAGTTCGAGCCCCGCGTCGGGCTCTGGGCTGATGGCTCAGACAGAGCCTGGAGCCTGTTTCCGATTCTGTGTCTCCCTCTCTCTCTGCCCCTCGCCGTTCATGCTCTGTCTCTCTCTGTCCCAAAAATAAATAAACGTTGAAAAAAAATTAAAAATCTTTTTAAAAAAATCTTTTTGGGGGCACCTGGGTGGCTCAGTTGGTTAAGCATCCGACTTCGGCTCAGGTCATGTTCTCATAGTTGGTGAGTTCAAGCCCTGGATAAGGCTCTCTGCTGTCATCAGGGAGCCCGCTTTGGATCTTTTGTACCCCCCTCCCCTGCCCTTCCCCTGCTTGCTCTCTCTCTTGCTCTCAAAAACAAACATTAAAAAATCTTTTTTTTTTGAGAGAGAGAGAGAAAAAAAGAGTGCAAGTGGGAGAGAGGGAGAGAGAGAATCTTAAGCAGGCTCCATGAGATCATGGAGATCATGGAGATCCATGAGATCAACTGTGGGATCAGGACCTGAGCCAAAAATTAAGAGTCAGACACTTGACTGACTGAGCCACCCAGGTGCCCCCTAAAAAATCTTAATCAAGGCCAGATTCCCAAGCCTGTCCTCTTAATCTCACCTGCATCTGACAAAATAATTGCACTAGGGAGACACTGGTGGAATGAAAAACAAAGATTTCTAACCTTGTGTAGATTTATGTCAGAAAAGAAAAGACAAGAAAATGAATAAATAAAGGATAGCTTCAGAGCCCAGAATCATAAAAATAGCAAAAGGAGGTTATGTTGGTGGAGGTGATGATGGTGGGCTGCTGGTCTCTTTGGAGACATAACATTTGAGCTGGGACCTGAATGACTAGAAGCCAAATGTATGAAGAGCTTGAGGAAGGGCATTGACAGCCATGGGAACAGCAAGTGCAAAGGCCCTGAGGTGGAGCAGAGTTTGTTTTGTTCTAGAATCTCAGACATGTCCTCACAAAGTTGAAAGCATACACTCAGGGGTGGGAGAAATGTGCTTCATTCCTTCCACCACCCAACCACTCTCAGCAATTTGGGCTGACAGAGGGGTGCCCCTTCCTTGGTTTTGAGGGGCCCCAGGTTGGGGGTACAGGCAGGTCCTTGTGTTGAACTGTCCTGCCCTTCCAGCCACAACTCTTCCCTCCTAAAATGAGGTGAGAATAAAACCAAGTCCAGTCTGGATAGTGTGATCCTCAGCACATCTCCATGGATATCCAGATTCCTGTGACCAGGTGCATGTCTCAGATGCAGAAATCAAGGCTGAGTCAGGAGAAATTGCTCACTTAGGATGACACACTTCAAATGTCATCAGCATTGTCACCCAGACTGGCACCCCAGGAGCCTTCCTCTCATCTTGTCAAACTTCCAGCAATAAAGAAATCCATGCTGCTTTCCCATTCCTCATCAAGGGCTGTGCTGGTGGCTGCTCTCCTTAGAACCAGGAAATGGAGGCCCAGCACTTAGGGCCAGGGCTTCCCTAGGATTGCAGAACAGAGAATCAGACCCTGGGCTGTGACACTGTTAATAATATCTGTCCCGATTTACCGAGCAGCTTGATGCTCACCAAGCCCTGTTCTCTTTTAGCCGGTGCGCTAGCACAGTCTCATTTCCATCACTGCTAAGAGGTTTATTCCACCAACCATGATCTTTTATCCGAAATCCCGAAGTCCAAAAAGCACATGTTGGGAACTATTTGGTTACAAAACCTGACCTGACTTAACGAGGCACAATTTTCAGTTCTGACTTATCCCACTTACTGTAAACGACATCCACACCTTTTCTTGAAGAAATATTAAGGTGTTTTTTTTTTTTTGGTTTTTTTTTTTTAACGGAGCAGCCTCAAACCTCGCTGAGAGTGTCAAGAAACACAACTAAGATCCGAAATATTCAGAATTCTGTAAACACACATGGGTTTAACCATGCCCTCAGTCATTTTTACAGCTAAGGAAACGGAGTCATACCTCCCCCTCCCCTCCTCCCACCAAAACCAGATCCCCGCGGTTCCCAATTGAGTCAGCACCGAAAGCATTCCTATTCTGAAAGCGCGAAAGGTCTCGCCATTACCGCCATTACCGCACTTGGTACCCCGCACTGCCAAGCCTCAAAGGCTGGCGCCTCTGGAGGTGGGGCGCCCTGGGGGCTATGAGCCAGGCGGGGAGTATCCTTGGCAGGCGGGGCAAAGGGGCTTCCGGGGCGGCAGCCACCTGGCCCGGCCCCCTCCGGCCCCGCCCGCTTCTGCTCTGCGAGGTGATTCACTCCCTCCTTCGCCTCGGGGGCCCCCTTCCCGTCCAGACGGCGGGCAAGACGGCAGGGTGTGCAGCGTCCCCCAATCCACGGGCAAGCAAGTAGATACTCTGCGCCCCTAGGGACTCCAGCGCACCTCATGGCGGATTCCGAGCGCCTCTCGGCTCCCGGCTGCTGGGCCGCCTGCACCAACTTTTCGCGTACCCGAAAAGGAATTCTCCTGTTGGCTGAGATTGTGAGCGTCCCGGGATAGGCGGGTGGGCAAAGGCGGGGTGGGGTGGCTGGACCACGCGTAGCCCGGCGACCCCAGGTGAGGCAGACGTGGGCCCGGAGGCGCTCCCCAGTGAGGCGAGGGTGGGTGACTTAGTGGCAGAGGCCCGAAACTGGGGGCTCGGGGCGAGTCCGTGGGGTTTGGAGAAGGTGGTCAGGAGCTGCTGGGCCACGGGGTGACGCAAGGGGTCCATAGAGCATATGTGGGGCCCTGTGGAGGGAGACCGCGTGGACACATCGGTGGGCTCAACCGAGGGATCCTAGGGGGCTGGGAGGTGGGGGCCTCCCGTGGCAGGGCGTGGCGCGGCCTGGGCACAGGCGGGCGGGCTGGCCGGGATCCCAGGGGCGGGGCCTGTTGGGGTGGGGCCCTGAGAGCTGGTCCTTTGGGGTAGGGCGGTCCGCCTTTTACCAGTTCTTCCTCACCCTTCTGTGGTCGGGTCGGAGGTCCTTAGCTATTCCGGCCGCTCAGGAGCCTGGGTTTCCTACCTCCCTCAAAGTGGGCGCCGCCTTTGATTCACTTGTAAAAGGGGTGCGACGCCTTTAACACAGCCCTGCCCCTCCGGTGTCATTCTCACCGCTTCCCAAAAGGGTTGCCGAGGGAACCGCAGGTCCCGCCCCTGTCAAGGCCCTGAAGCTGGCGCCAGCAGTACTCACAAAACACCTGGCTGCACCACTCCCAGCAGCCCGCCCCTATGCTGGAAGGGAAAAGGGGCGAAATTGAGGCACCCAACGCTACCCCTTACTAGCTAGGTGACCCTGGGCAAGTCACTTAACCTCTCTGGAGCTCACTTTTCTCACCTGTAAAATAAAGATACTAATAGTACCCAGCTCATTAGGTTGTCGTGATAATTAAGTAAATTAATATTTGTACAGCTCTTAGAAGAACCTTTGAGACACAATGAGCACACAATAAATGTTTAGCTATTATTATTTGTCATCTTTCCAGTCCTGGTAGGCATCAGAGTTTGAGACCTTCAGTTTAAATCAATCCCCTCAGCCCTGATGGGCACTGATCATAGGCCCCCTTTCCCCTGTCATCCTTCCAGATATTTTGCCTGGTGATTCTGATCTGCTTCAGTGCCTCCACACCGGGATACTCCTCCCTGTCGGTGGTTGAAATGATCCTTGCTACTATCTTCTTTGTCATCTACATGTGTGACCTGCACACTAAGATACAGATCATCAACTGGCCTTGGAGTGTGAGAAGGGGGCTGAAAATGGCGTGGTTAGGGAGGGACCTGGGCAGGTGGGATGGTCCCAGTAACTCTGGATGCTGACTTGCCTCTTCTCTTTACACCTCACAGGATTTCTTCCGAACCCTCATAGCAGCCATCCTCTACCTGATCACCTCCATTGTTGTCCTGGTTGAGAGAGGAAATGCCTCCAAAATCATCGCAGGGGTAAAAGCTGCAGGGGCAGCTCTAAAGTAAAGAGAGAGGGGTTTGAGAATCCAGGGGCCATTTCTGCCCCTGTTTTTGCTAGAAAGCGTGTGACCCCTAGCAGGCCACACTTGTCCTCAGAGCCTACAGGAAAGTCTGGCCCAGGCCCTGGTTTTCCTCCCAAGATCACCATTTGCTGTGAAAGGCCATACTTTGTCCAACACAGGGACCTTTGTGGGAAGAGCAAAGAGGCGGCCCCTTTGTCAATACATTAGACTATCATCTGCTAGAACTTTGTCTCAAATGTACAGTGTGAATGGTGCCACCAACATGTGGGGCCACCATGTGGTTTCCCTGTGTTGGGATGGTCTAGGAGGAGGGAGGGTAGGGTAGATTCCAGTCTCCTGGTCTTTCCCTGGGGCTCTCTGGCTTCCTGATCTGGGTTTTAGTCACCATCCCTGTGTTGGGCAGTCATTGGAGGTGGTGGACAAAGAAGCAAAAGCCTGAGTAGGCTGACCAACCTAATCCAACCTCACTTACTCCCATCTCCACCCTCAGGTACTGGGCCTAATTGTCTCATGCCTCTTTGGCTATGATGCCTACATCACTTTCCCCTTGCAGCAGCAAAGACATACAGCAGCCCCTACTGGTAAGTGTGTGTGTGTGTGTGTGGGGTGGGGGGGAGTGTTGCTTAGGGGGCTGAGGAGAGAAGGAAAGGGGTCTCCCAAGGGCATGAATGCCCCTTATTGGTACTGATGGCTTTAGTGCCAGTAAGTACCATAAGCTTCAGTATTCTTGTCTGTAAATAGGCGTATGAATCCAGCCAATGCTTTCCTCTCTTTTCCTCACTTGCAGACCCTGCAGATGGCCCGGTGTAGGTGAACTCCCTTCATTTCTCTCTGCAACCTGCAAATAACACTTCCATGGAAATAACTCCCTCCTGCTCCTACAGCACTCCCAGCCAACTCCCAGTCCCTAATTTGAAGTAAAAGTGCCTTTATCGGGAGAATCTATTTTCCTACCTGCCAATCCCTCCTGGGTGTGGCCATTTTTATGGGTGTGCCTATGTCCTCCTTCCTTCTGCAGTATCCAAAAGGAGACACCTGTTCTGCCTGGACTATGGACCCACTTAAGCCACAAAATGAGGGAGGAGGGAGCCTCAGATTTGAGATTTTAGGTCCCAGGTTGTGACCCACACCAAAAAAACTCCTCAGTGTGGGCGGTTCTGTGGAGGGATAAATAAAGAGATTGTTAGAACATATGGTAATGAATAAATTAATCCTTTGATCAAATGTGGATAAATCTCAAGCATCAGGAGGGGAAAATTGGGAGGAGGACAGCTGGAGCAAGGAGGTAAAGAAGCCACACCTGTTTTACAACAAATATTAAATTAATCCATTAACAAAAAACAGATGAAGGAGGAAGGGGATTTATGATTTAGGTTGGGGGATGGGATCATCTACTTGGACTTGAGAATGGAGCCCTCCAGGACTACACTGCCTTCAAGCCACGATGCAGTTCTTGTCTCTGGCCTGGCGAGGCATCCCTGGGCGCGAGTTCCCGGAGAGCTGTGGAGATGGGGATTTAGGGGTTCCAGTTGCATTGTCCTGAGCAGGCCGGGGCCTGCACAGATGCGGGGGCAGCGGGATGCGTTCCCCTAGGAAGAAGCCATCCTCCTCTGAGGACTCAGAACTGGGGCTAGAAGGTGAGCTGGAACAAGATCCTGAGTCCGATCTTGATCCCAAGTCACATTGGTGGTGGCTATATCTGCCAGATTGGCGGCGGTGATAGTGGTGGTTGTGGTGGTGGTGGTGGTGGCGGCGGCGACGACGGGTGGGGGCCCTGGGTGGGGGACTGCGTGGCCTGCGACGCTGGGCTGGGGGCGCACTCAGGGTCCGCCGCGGGCCTCCCTCGGACACCAGAGGGTCACGGAAGCTGACACGAGGGGTGCTCTGGCGACCAAAGGCACCATCTTCCGGGCTCGGGTCTGGCTGTCTGGGGGGTCCTGGGGGTGGCTCGGGGGGACTGCGGAGCCCCAGCTCTGGCATGGAGTGGCGGTGGGGGGCCCCTCTCAGAAAGCGGGCTGGCTCCTCGGGGCCTGTAACTGAAAAGAGAGATGGAGCAACTCCCTGTTATCTCCCCCCGCCCCCAACCACCCAGGGGAGGCCTGTGGAAAGGCTTTCTCTGCTTTCCCCCATCGGGACTGGGAAAGTGGGGACAGGGGTCGGAGAGGGGCAGCAAGGTGGGGAATTTGGGCAATATGAGGCCTAGGGCAGGCTATGGGTGGAGGGAATGGGAGCTAGGCTTCTGATAGAAGGGGCGTGGCATGGGCTAAAGCCGACCAAATTTGCCTTAGGATAGGGGCGGGGCCTGGGCGTGGAGGGTTAGTCGAGGGTTTGGAAGGAAGGAGGAACAACTCGGGCTCAAGCAGGAACAAGTTGAGGCTAGGGGACTGGCCTTGTAACTGAGCGGGGAGGAACCAGGGTTCACGAGGGGGTGTAGTTTGGGCTGGAGACGAGACCTAGTTTGGGGATGGAACAAGGGTTGAGATGGGGGCGGTGCCGGGGATGCCCCAGGTGAAGGGCCTGGGTGAATCGAGCTCAGGGGGCCAGGGTTGAGGCGGAGGGACGAGTAGAGGCTGGGCGTGGCTCTAGAGGCTGGGCGTGGCTCGAGGGTTAGCTCACCAGGCTCCGGCTCCGTGCTGGTGCCTTTGGTGGAGGTCTCGGACGCCTCCTCCGCAGCAGAGAAAGAGGCCGTGGATGCTGCAAGAGGCGCGGGGACCGTGCCCGCGCTCCAGCTACGGCGGCCGGACCCAGAAGCCGTGGGCTCCGACCCCAGGCTGCAGGCTCTCGAGCAGAAGATTAGGCCGCGGCGTGGCAGGAAGGGGCGGCCCAGCAGGGCTCGCCCGCAGCGACTACAGCAGAAGCAGCGGTCTGAGGCGTGCCAGTGCTGGCCCTCATAAGCCATCTGCCCCTGGTCCAGGCCTGCAGAGACCGAAGAAGGGGGAAGCTGAGGCAGGGTCATCAGGCATATCCCCACCCGTTCTGAATGGGCCCTTCTTGGGAAGAGGCAGGGAATCTGAGGCAGGGTGTCCCAAGACTCCCTCCTTCCCCCAACTCTTCAGAATGGGGCTCTTCTCTGGAGAAAGCGGGAAACCCGAGCTTTGGGCTTTGCCCTGAGTTTCGTCATCCCTTCTTTTCTGGAAACTGTTTCCTCCTTCCCTTTCTTTCCTAGGGTGCTCCCTCCCAGAGTTGGGGCTTGGCATTGGACTCTAAGATGTGGGTCAGGCTTCAACTTTAAGAAGTGGCTTCTGGTGCATGGGGTGCAGAAGGCAGACCTGATGAAAAGACCAGGGTGGTGGGAACAGGGCTTAGAAGGTAGGGCGGGGCCTTGGTAGGAAAGGAGTGGGCCTTAGACGGTAGGGTGTGGTTTAGAAGGTAGGAGGAATCTTTACAGAATAGGGCACAGCTTGGGGGAGTTGGGCTTTGGATGAGGGACTAAAGGAGGGGGGAGGGGCTGGGAATTAGAGGGAACTCTGGAAGTGGGCCTAGATGTGTCGTGGTGCCTAGTGTTGTGCAGGTGGGGTTTAGAAAGTACGGCATAACGGGGGATACCGGTGAGAGATTTGCAGTGAAGGGTATAGGGCTTTGGTCCTGGCACTAGACTGAAAGCATGGAATATTAACGGAGGATCCTGCTGGGGTGGTGCTGTGGCCCAGCTGTCCATCTGTCCCCTTGTTCAATGTCACGTTCACCCACCAATATGCTCCCCACAGCCATCACAGTACTCCGCATGGCGGGCCTCGTAGCAGGCACAGCAGTGGGGGCGGCTCTGACGCATGACGTAGCGCTGCCCTCCTAGCGATGCTTCACATTCAAAGCAGCAGAAGTGACCCATGTGCCAGTGCCGGCCCTCAGCCTCGGTGCACTCAGGGGAGAAGATGATCTGGGGGGGGGGGGAACACAGGCCACCTTGGCCATCAGAGGGGCCTGCCCGTGGCCCTGCCCGCTCTCCACTCCCACCCCTGGGTAGAGAGGCACGAACCTCATCACAGGCTTGGCAGCGCGGGCGCAGGCATTCAGCATGGTGACGACCACAGTAGACTTTGCCAGCATGATAGAAGTAGATGAGGTCCACCAGCAGCTCCCGGCACGTGGAGCACACAAAACACTGTGGGTGCCAGCAGGCACCCAGGCCTGCCCTGCTGGCAAACACTGCGATGTCCCCACCTCCAATCTGCTTCCCGCACTGCCAAATGACAGATAGACACTGCCACCAAGATGGTCAGATGGATGGGGTCAGCCAAGTCATGCAGGTCGCACTTGGGCCATCCCCATGGCAGACCTCTGTGACTGGTTCCACCAGTGGGGTAACTTTGAAACAGGTCCTGCCTACAGGGGAGGGTACCTTACAGACTGACCCTGCTCCTGGGGGAAACCATAGAGACAGGCCCTTCTAATCATGGGTGGCCTTAAAGGCAAATCTTGGCTTTAGGGAGCTGGGGAAATCAAAGAGATAGACCTGGTCCAGTGGGGGAAACTTAGTGACAAACCTCACTTTAGATCCTAACAGTAGGATTTAGGGTCAGGCTCTACCTACCAGGAGGGGCCTTAAAGATAAATTTGACCCACCACTGGGCCCTACAGACAGGTCCTGCTACTGGGGGTCAGTTCTTTTTTTTTTTTTTTTTTTTAATTTTTTTTTCAACGTTTATTTATTTTTGGGACAGAGAGAGACAGAGCATGAACGGGGGAGGGGCAGAGAGAGAGGGAGACACACAGAATCAGAAACAGGCTCCAGGCTCCGAGCCATCAGCCCAGAGCCCGACGCGGGGCTTGAACTCACGGACCGCGAGATCGTGACCTGGCTGAAGTCGGACGCTTAACCGACTGCGCCACCCAGGCGCCCCTGGGGGTCAGTTCTTAAGGACATGTTTCAACCACAAGAGGACCAGAGAGTCAGCCCACACCTCACATCCACTGCGTGGAGGGAACTAATAGAGAAGGTCCACTAGAGCCTCCCGAGAGACAGACCACACTCAACAGTGAGATGGGAGGAACAGGCCCTGTCCACCAGGGGGTCCTACAGACAGACCTTGCTGGCCAGGGAGGTGGCAAGGGATGGTCCATGCCTAACAGTGGGATAGGAGGAAAAGACCCCATCCACCAGAGGGGACATTAGAGACAGACCACTAGGGCTTAAGTGGCAGGCCTCATCTTACCAGGGCCTGGAACAAAGGCACTACTCACTCACCCAGGCCCTCCCTTGCTCACCTCCTCACAGATGGCTCCAGTGATGGTCACAGGGAAGATGCGCACAGTGCCGCGCCCCAGATTCTCTCGTTTCCGCTGCTGGCTGAAGGCTCTGAGCTCTTTCTTCTCTTCCTCTTCCAGTGCTGTGCAGTACTGTGCCTGGGGTAGGAAGGTCTTCCAGGCACCTCCCACGATGCCTGCCCCTCCCCACCTTCCAGAATTCATCCCAGCTCAGAGTTCACTTCTAGGTCTTTCTATAGATGTTACTTCCTGCCTGAAATTCCCACCCTTTACCTCTTCTCCCGAGGCTCAGCTGTGGTTTTGCCAAGGAATGTCCTGATTGTCCCTGTCTGTCCAGACCTCAGATCAGCTTACCTTTCCTCCTCTGACCCTGTCCATTTCTTTTTTTAAAAATGTTTTATTTATTTATTTTGAGAGAGACAGACAGTGTGAGCAGGGAAGGGATAGAGAGACAGGGAGAGAGGGAGAGAGAGAGAGAGAGAGAGAATCCCAGGCAGGCTCCGCAGTGTCAGCGCAGAGCCCAATACGGGGCTGGAACTCACAAAATTGTGAGATCATGACCTGAGTCGAAGTTGGATGCTTAACCGGCTGAGCCACCCAGGTGCCCCTGGCCCTGTCCATTTCTTTCTAGCTGCTTAGCATATGCTCAGGCTGTGCCCCCCACCCCCACCCCGACCTGGCATGCCCTTCCTGTCTTTTCTCTCCTCACCTCACTGTCGTGTGGGGGCAGCTGGTGCAGCAGCTGCTTGATCCTGTATTTCTCCCCGGGACTGTTGACATAGGGGACCTTGTCCTCTGGGAGGCAGCTGAAAAACTGGTATACCTGGGAGGACACGGGGAATGGGAGACAATGATTGAGACTAGGGGTGAGTTGTGATACAGTGAGATGGTGGGACCCTACTTCTCTGAGAAAATTAAAGTCATCACAAGGGAATGTCTAGTGACACTCTCCATCTCCCCTTCCTACAGTCTGGATCATTTCCATCACCCCCCAAATACACTGTAAGTTCTTTCAGGTCTTGACCCCACTTTCCTTTCCATCATTCTCTTTCCTTTTACAGCTGTTGGGTGCATTCACTGTGTCCACTTCCTCTCCTCCCATTGTCTCCAGACCCGACCTCAGTCAGGCTTCCCCACCCCTTCCATCCCTGCCCCTCTTCCAAAGCTGTTCCTGTCATGGTCATTGACAAGGTGCACACCATTAAAATCATTGTTCAGGTCTCAGGCCCTATAACAACTGGACTCTTCAGTAGCACTGGACACAGTTGATCGCTCCCTTATCCTGGAAACACTTTGTTCCCTTGGCTTCTAGAACACCACACTGTCTTGGGTTTCCTCTACCTTATTGGCTGATCCTTCTCTGTCTCCCTTTTGGTTCCTCCTCAAATAGCTGAGCCCCAAATGTGGGAGGGTTCTCAGGCTCATCCTTGGGTTTCTTGACTCTCTCTACATTCAGTCCCTTGGGAATCATGTCCAACCTCATGGCTATGAATACTACGTCATGGCTAATGCCTCACAAATGCATACCTCCAGCCCTGTGACTTCTCCCCTGATATCCCAGCAACATGGCCACTCAAACCTTTAACAGACATCTCAAACTCCAGATGGCCAAACCCAAATTTATGTTCTTACTTCTCAACTTGCTCCGGCCTTGGCCGGTCCCACATCAGTTAATCCATCCATCCTTGAGGTCATTTTTGACTCCTCTCGCTCACATATTCACAAGCAAATCCTCTTAGCTCTGCTTGTGAAACATCTGCAATCTGATCACCACTTGCTACTTATACTGCCAATATTGTCATCAGTCACAGGACTACTCCAGTAGCCTCTCCCTCACTGCCCCCCCCCCCGCCCCCCCGCTTCCAGCCTTACTCCTTGTTTGTTCTACACGCAGCAGTCAGAGGGATCCTGCTAATCCTAAAACAAACCACATCCCTTTCTGCTCACAACACTTTCGTGGCTTCCCCCTCACTCAGAGTAGAGGTCCAAGTCTTCTCCATGACCCCCCTCCACCTCTTGGACTTCACCTCCCCCCACTTTCCCAGTCACTCACTGTTCTAGCTACACTGTCTCCTCACTGTTCCTCACACGTGCCAAGAATGCTGCTGCCTCAGGGCCTTTGCATCAACTCTTCCTTTTGCCTGGATAGCTCTACCCTTGGGTATCTGCATGGCTTACTTCTTTACCTCCTTCAGGAAGCCCAAACATCATATTCTCACAGAGGTTGACTTGGGCACCCTATTTACAGTTCTAACTTTCTCTCTACTCCTTCCCTGCTTTTTTTATTGCATAGTCCTTACACCATCTGACATATTTTTATAGGTTTGTTTATATTGGCTGTTGTTCACCTTAGGAATCTAACTTCCATGTGGGTGGATGTATTTTTTTGTGTGTGTGTGTTTTGTTCACTGCTGTGTCCTCAGTGCCTAGAACAGTGTCTGGGATGCAGTAGGTGTTCAATAACTATTTGTTGAATGAATTAATTAATGGTGATGTGGTGAATGAAGTGCTGGGATAAGACCTGAGTTAAGAGATAGAATAGGAGTGGGGTGAACATGCCCTAATTAACCCACTCAATGATCACTCAGGGTCTCCTGAGAATTGTGGGGGGCCGACCACTGTGAGATTACATAGGGGTCAGAAGGATACATGCAATTTGACCACACACCCTAGTGTGGTCCCACAAATAGGTTTATATATGTGTGTGCCTGCATGCGTGTGCATCCACTGGAGAACAGGAGCAGGTGGCAGCCTCTGGTCACCTGCTCTGGCTTGAGACCAGGGGGCACCCAGGCATACTCCTCCGAGGCACAGCCAGAGTCATCATCGGAGATGGAGTGGTGCTGGAAGTCTGAGATTAGCCGACACATGATGCGTTCCAGATCCACAGGCACCATGTGCACAGCATGCTCTTCCCTCGGGCATTTGCAGTGCTGACAGATCTTTCTGAGGGAGAGGGAAGGGTGTCAATTACTAAGGCGTAGTAGCTCACTTGGACCCTTTGGCAGCCCCAAGGAAGTACAAATAAGGGGCAGGGACATACAGATTATTGTCACCCAAGGACTCTAAGCCAGGACAGGGCTCTGGGCCCAGGGGTGGGACTGCTGTGGGTGAGAGAGGAGCAGAAGGAGTGGCTGTGAACTGCAGGTGGGGCTGTGGCCCCTGACTATCATCTCTGGGACTCGGTCAGACTGTCCTGGCAGTGGGCCTGAATAAAGGTGGGGCTCTGAGTCTGAGATTGGAGTTACATATTCAGAGGTTTCTTTCCAGGACTGGCTTTGGATATTGTGGGGGAACTTTTCCTAGAGGCAGGCTCTAGCCTGTGCTGGGTCTGAACTTGTGGGCGGGTGGGGGCTCTGAGCCTGTGGGTAGGGCCTGAGTGTGCCGGCTGTGGGTTCTGTGGGATTTCACGAGACGTTTTGGGTACAGGGCTCCAGGTGGAGGATAGGACACTGGGTCTGGGAGAAGAGTTCTGAGTCTGAGAGGGGCTGGATGTCAGTGGATGCTGCTCAGCCCCTGGGACTGAGGACTTCCCTAGGGATGGACTGGCAGCCAGGCGAGAACACTTCTGGGGGGCGGGGCTATGTAGTGGGTGGAGTTTTCCTGGGAACTGGACAATTGGGAATGAGTCAGGGGGTGGGGCCCTGAGTCTGAGCGTAAGGCTATTGCCCCAACTGAGCTGCTTCCATGGACTAAGCTCAAGCCTACGGGTGTGGCCTGAGCTTCTGGGGGTTCCCCTGAGGACGGGGCCCTGACAAAGACAAGGCCCTCAGATGGTCACCTACCTCCAGCCGTGCAGCAGGAAGCCGGGGCACTGTTCCCTGCAGGAGTTGCAGGGCTGGCCGCGGTCTGGGTCCTCCGCCTCTGGAGGCTGAAGTGGGTGAGGGCAGACGCGGTACCAGACGAGGTGCGGGGGCGGGGAGAGAGAAGTCAACGCCCGCCTCTCCACTCCCAGGCCCGCGACCGCACGCCAGGGCCTGTCCCACCAGGGCAGCGGTGGGCAGGCTGGGACAGCGCCGAGAGTGCAGGAGAGGAGGACACAACTGAGGTAGAGGCGGGGAAGTTGAGGCCACCTCCCTATATACCCCTTTTCAGGGAATTCCCTTCCCCCTCACCCAGCCTTGGACACCTCCCACCAGCCTCTGACTCCTCCAGGCCTCAAACACCTCCCCCAGAACTCAGAACACTCTCCACACCAGAGCACCAAGACTCTAATCCGGGTGGCCCTCCCAGGCCTCATCTTGGCCCCTTCTCCATCCAGGAGGCCAGCAGCACTCCAATTCCACAGGGTAGGAGTCTGAGGCCCCATCCTCACTTGGGATCCCCACATGAACCCTGTCCCTCTTTTCCGAAGCCCTTCCCCCAAACCCTGGCTTCCCCCCTTTCATACCTAAGGAACTGGATCAGGATCTCAGGAGGCCCATGATCCATTCAATAATCCCCACCCCAAGAAGTCTTGGCCTTTGGTCCTTTGGACCACCAAACCCAGACCCCACTTAAAGACCCCCTCCAAAGGAAGAGCAGCCCCACTATCTAGGAGGTCAAAAAGCTCCTGGCTCAGGTAGAAGCCTGGAAGCCCTCTAACTCCAAATCCCAATCCCTGGACCCTTAGTATTTAGGCACCTCAGGAGTGTAGGACCTCACCCCTAAGATCACTTTCTGCCAAGGTACAAGATTCCCTCAGATGCTCAGGAGGTCCTTACTCAATTCAGGACTCCATGATCCAGTCTTTTGGCCCTCAGAATCCCCTCCCAGAATTCACACGAGAGGACCACCAGGTCCTGGGGTGCTGATGGAAGTGTGCAGAGAGGCGATTAGGGAGCATTTGCCACCAGATCTCCACGTTCCTTCATCCACACGTTTCCAGCAGCCCCAGCCCGTCTGTTCTGGGAATCTGGAGATGGGGATTCCCAAACCCTCAGTGGCGCGCCTCCTCGCTATCCCTATCCTCTGCCCCCTCTCCACCGCTGCCCCGAGTATCGCTCACCGCGCGACCGGAGCGGCGCCTCCGGGACCCACGCGCGAACATGGCGCGCCCGGGCAGGGTCAAGCCGGGCAGGGTCAGGCCGATGGAATCCTCACGGGCCGTCAGGCCACCGCGCGTCCGGCCTGGGAGATCTGTTCCGTATATCTGACACCGGCATGGGAGGAGCGCGCCAAGCACCGCCCGCTCCTGGGCCTGCACTCACTCCTGGGCCAAGGCGCCCCCTGCCTAGAGGTGAGGGGCACGCAGCCCAGGAGCGCCGTACAGGAGAGCTCCCCAGCTTTCCCGCCCCGAGCCAAAACCAGGCCTCAGAAGGCACGCCTCCCAGAACCTCAGGGTAACACATGGCCTCTCACGGAATATTTTAGGGCCTGAAGAGGCGGGGGGGGGGGGGGGGGGGGGGGGGGGAATGCGGGGGAGGGGGGAATGCGGGGGAGGGGAACTTGGAAGTGGCCACCTGGCTGCAAGGAGTGGTGCGCTAGGGTACTTGTACTGGCGTTTCATGTCCATTTATCTTGGATGTTATTGGGAGGAGGGGTTAAAGCCACCTCTTGGCCCCCTCCCCACTGGTGATCTTCTGAGGGTCTCTTTCTCCCCAGTGAATGCTGCAAGTGTGATCCCTAAGCCCATTGCAGTCCCAGCTGGTGCTCCCTCACCACCATCAGAGAACTAACTCTTATTCACCCCCATAGCCCCCACACCAAAACTCTATCAGAGCCAGGACCATTTGATATTTATGGGGAGAAGGTTAAAGTCACAGGCCAGGTTTGGAGGCCCTACTCCCAGCTCCCTCCCCTTCCTTACAGGCCCAGCTGTCTTGTCCCCTAAATCCTGAGAAATAGATACTAAAGCCTTCCCTCCCTGGCTCCCATTTTTCTCTCCCCAGTTAGATATCCCTTTCCCTGAGTTCAGTCCATAGCTGGGAGTCTCTCCTTCACAGGTCAGGCTTCACGGCCCCTCAGGGCTGGGAGGAGGGGGTCCCTGACCCGGCAGTCAGGACTCAGGTACCAGGCAGGGGTTTCTAATTAGGCAAGGTGGCGGTGGCAGCTGGGCCTTTTATTATGGGCACAGGGGACCTCATCCATACCCAGCTCCAATATGCACATCCCAGTCACTTCCCGCCCCTCCCTGCCCCATGGAGTAGCCAGGGAATGAGTGAATGAATGAACTAATGAGTCACCCCAGTGCCCTGCCTCCTGGCCTTGCAGCCCATTGGGTCTCCCAGTTCTCCATCTGGGGCAGAGGAAGAAAATGTCAAGAAAGCAGAGTCTGAAGAATATGAGGTGGGTTAGGTAGAAGTCTCCCTATTAAGTGTAGGGGTTCTATTCAGACCATTTGGGGTTTGAAGACAGGGTTCCATGGAGTCTGGGAAGGAGAGTGGCTAGTGGACCAGAATTAGAACTGAACCATAGAAAGAGCATTCAGCCGGTTGCCAGTAGTGGGACACTGGGCAGGACTACTTAGAGTGTGACTTAAAGTGATCAACAGGAGAGGCTTCACAGAGGATGTGGCTTGGCATAACACTGCTGGAGGGACCTAAAATGATGGGGTGACTTGAATGGCAGGTCCAGCAGGTCAGGGGCGGAGCTTCCTCTTTCTACCTCTCCCCCATCTGTCCTTCTTCTCATCCCCCACCACTGCCCCCCCAAAAAGACACACTGAGAAATCAGAGCCGGGTGGACTAGGTGGTTGAGGAGTTTATTTAGGGGAGGAGAATTAATCCTATTTGTTCTTCCTTGGGGAGGTCTTCAAACAATACTGAAGGGCAAGGAAAAGGGTGGGTGTCTGGAGGAGAGGGGGAGGGACCACAGCCAGACAAAGTGGCAACACACAATCACAGGCACTACCGACGTCACAGACACAGCAGTGGGTGCAGGATAGGGACTCCAGACCGGGTCTCCAACCACCCCAGGATGGGTGGGGGTATGGAAGGAGGGAGGAGGCAAGGAAAGGGGAAGAAGGGTGGGCTGGCCCCACAGACCTGTTGGCTCTGTCCTCTGATTACCTAGCTGTCCCATCATGGGGGTGGGCAAGGGTGTGGAGGATGCTTCTCTCTGGGTCCCACCCCTTACCCTCCAAGCTATACCTCTTAGCTCCTCCCAGGCCAGTTCAGTCCCCAGCTTTGGCCAGGGATATTCCTGCCCCCCCCCCCCCCGCAACTGCCAAACTTGCCCACTCTAAAACATATTTTTTCACTGCTCCATTAGGGTGGGCTGCCCCTTCTGAAACCACCATGAACACCCACTCTAAGCCCTGCCCTGCCTAGAACCCAGACCATGACCTCACCTCAAGCTTAGCCCATTCCTGAATCCCACTTCTTCCCTTGCACAAGATCTATCCCCTTTAGAATCAAACTCATTCTCCTGAATGTTCCTAGTTACACCCCTTCCATAGACCGGTCCCAACACAAGACCTGCCCACTTTGGAGCCTTCCCCATTACCTGATTCAGGCCCCACCCCTCTAGAACCATGCCCTCAATGATCTTCCAAATGCAGTCTCCAGGTTCCAAGTCACACCCCTTACACAAAATCCTGTCCTACTCCAAACCCTGCCCACTCTTGGGGCCCAACCCCTGCTTCACTCAAGGCTCCACCCATTCTAGAACCATGCCCTCAGCCTCCTTCCAAGACCCACTCCAGAATGCCCTAGGGCATCCCTCTTCTGACTCCAGATCCAGTATGGCTGACTAGTCCTCTCCACCCCAGAGCTCCTCTCCAAGTCCACCTTGCATCTCAAGTCCACCCGTCTACCTTTATCCCCTCTCAGGTTTGAATTTCCCCTAATGGCCCCTGTCCAGGCATTGCTGGAGGAATCCAGGCCAAGTTGGGAGAAGGGAAGGGAGAGAGGGGAGAGAATCTGAAGTCACACCCACCCTCCCCACATAGCTGAGATCTGTTTTTTCCCTGTCCCCCTTTCAGAGTCCCCCAACCTCAGGGCACAGGGCCAGAGAACAGAGAGGGGCCAAGGGATGCAAGGGAAGCAGTGGGGGTAGGAGAGGGGCCCACTTAAGGTCAGGCCCCTAATGCATGAGGGGTGTGGAGTGGGGGCAGGGCTCAGACAGATAAATAGATATTTATATATAATATATATATATATAAACAGCAAAGAGAGTTAGAGTCTCCTGGCTTGAGGGGCGGAGACCTGGGGTGTAGGGGTGGGAAGGGGGGCAGGGCTTCTGAGCTCTTGCCCACCCATGGGGTCCTCCCGGGCTGCACTGACCTGTGGAGACAAAAGACACAGAAAGGAGAGGGGGTCCAGACTTAGGTTGTACCCTTAGGGAGGGGGGCTGGGCTTCTATGCCTCCACCTTGGCTTTACTCTCTGTCTGCCATGCTTTTTCTTCCTTCTTCCTTCACTCATAGTCCCCTAGCTGCTCCTATTGGGAAGATATACCTTGCGCCCACTAGGTTAAGTATCAAAGACATTATGGTCACCCCTCCCCCAACCCCCAAAAGTCCATTTACAGGTAATGTTCTAGCCATTGGTGATCAACTGTATTGGGCAAAACAAAAATCCTTATCTTTGTGGTGCTTGCATTGTGGCAGAGGAGACAGACTTCAAACAATAACGAAAATGTATAAGTGAGTTGTAGGATGACATAAGGAGATAATAAGGGAAATGTAAAAACAAAAAGTAGACCAGGGTGAGGGGGATTAGGAGTACCAACAGGGGAAGAAATGTTGCTGTAGTAAGTAGGGTAGTCAGAGAAGACTTCATTTAAGAAGTGATATTGGAATAAAGAATTAAGGAGGTGAAGGACTTTGCCATGCAGATAACTGGAATGAAGAGCATTTCAGGCAGGGGGAACACCCAGTGCAAAGTCCCTGGAGTGGAACCATGTCTAGTGTGTTTGAGGAACAGCAAGGAGGTCCGTGGGGCTCGAGTGGTATGAGCATGGGAGGAGGTGATGTCAGAGAGGTAGGTAATGGGGTCATATAGGGCCTTGTGGACTAGGTTGGGAGGACATTAGTTTTGACTCTGGATGAGGTGTAAGTCATGGGAAGATTTTGAGCAGAGAAGCATAAAATGAGAGTAAAATATCTCATGTCGTTTCTATTATTTCCTCAATAAATGTTTCTTAACATTAGTAGGGCTCTGATATATGTACAGCATAAATAAGTCATGGTGACATCCCCTAGTTTAGTGGAAGAGATAGTCAATAAACATATTAACTAATAATCATGGGCTGTGATAAAGAAAAGCACGGGATACTAAAACAGAGATAAGAAAGGGGACTTGGGGCGCCTGGGTGGCTTAGTTGGTTAAGTGTCCAGCTTTGGCTCAGGTCATGATCTCCCGGTTTGTGAGTTTGAGCCCCTCATTGGGCTCTGTGCTGACAGCTCAGAGCCTGGAGCCTGCTTTGGATTCTGTGTCTCATTCTCTCTCTGCCCCTCCCCTACTTGTGCTCTGTCTCTCTCTGTCTCTCAAAAATAAATAAATGTAAAAAAACTTAGAAAGGGGACTAGTAAGCCACTGGCCAGGTAAGGTTATCAGGGTATGTGGGTGCAAAACTCCAGGGGGAGAGCAAGTACCACGGTCCTGAAGTTGGATTGTGCCTGGAACAGAGTTGGGGGTGGGGAGTGGTAGGAAGCAGGAGGTCAGAGAAGTGATGGGTAAGGCTTTGTGTAGACCCTGGTGAGGGCATTGGCTTTTAATGTGAGATGGGAGCCCAGGCAGAGCTCTGAGCACAGGAGGGCAGTGTCCTGATTTAGAATTTAACAGGATCCCTCCCAATGCTGTGAGTAGAACAGAATGGGAATGTGGGTGGAAAGCTATGAAGATGTCCAGGCTCGGAGAGGACAGTGAGAAGTGGAAGATTATGGATATATTTTGAAGGTAGAGTCAACAGGGTTTTTTGATGAATTAGATGTGAGGTACCTAATAAACTCTTCCCTATCCTTTCCATACTGGTCAAGTGCAAGAAGCTACCTCCACCCACGTGTTGCCATCCCCCTGCCTCTTCTCCCCATTTCCTTCCCTCCTACGTGAGGAAATCACACTTCCCTTTTCAGGCCCAGCAAAAAGGCCCGCAAGCTTTCGCATTGCCTTCGCCGCCCCCTTTTCCTTCTGTGAAATTCCACACCACCTCCCTCACCACTAGGGTTGGGGAGAAGTGGCAGATCTGTCACTTCCTCTGGGATTGGTGGGCTTGTCTGACCTTCATGACCCAAGCCTGTTTACCGTCACCATCTACCTGCCTTATCCTAACATATTGGCTTATCAAGCAGTTCTAAGGCCCACCTCCTCTTCCCAACGTAGCTCCTACACTGTGCAAATCTCCCTGCCATTCCCTTCAGAGAGGCACTTCTACTTCTCTCCCATTGGTTCTTCATTCTGCCCATCTTCAAGCACCACTCTCTTGCTCTTCATTTATTGGCTAGTTTTTCGTCCTTAGCATGTAGCTCCGCCTCTCTGTTGGCTCTTCCAACGCCCCTGCATCTACGAATCACTTATTCTTGACTCTTATTGGTTTACTGACCCGCCCGTCTCCTTTCCTATACCCTCCTTGGCCGCACCGCCCGCCAGTCACTCACCAGACTACATCTGATTGGAGAAGGAGGTGGGCGCACCCTGAGGGCCATAGCCTTGCTGCCCGTAGTCTCCCTGTGGGTAGCCGCCGCCACCGCCGCCGGTGGGCTGCCCGTAGTCGGGCTGGTAGCCACCCTGGGGTCCGTAGGTGTCCTGGGGCCCGTACCCGCCGGGGCCCTGCCCATAGCCCGCCTCGCCATAGGCGTCCCCGGGCGCTGGCTGCTTCTCAGGGGCGCCAGGGGGTGCGCGCATGAATGGGGCGGCCCAGCCTGTCTCCTTGAACACGAACCACAGGTTGCCGACCCAGAGCACCAGATTCAGGAAGCCGAATACCTGCGGGGAGACAAAGCCCTGCTGTCGCACCGCGCGTCCGTTGACTTGGCCCTGGGGAACATCGAGACTGCGCGTGTTGGGCCTCCCAAAGGGTGGTGGTTTCTAAAACTCGGACCCTGTAGAGTCCTGGGGCATGAACGTAAATGTGGAGAAAAGTCACCTGGGGTGCGGGGGCATGAGACGTGTTAGAATTCAGATTCTCGGGGATGTTGATATCACTGTTACATATATATATTTATACATGTATAAAATATGGTAAACAATATAAATTTGTAATATAGTAAAATGCTAAGTATAAATTTTTATTAAATATGTAGGTATACCACTAATAGATGCATATACACACATAGGTATGTATATGCAAATATATGTATATACACATACAACATATATAAATATGTACTTTTATATTAAAACACATATATAGAACTTAAATATATGTAATATAATTCAATTTTGGGGCAGGAAGTAATATCTCCTCCTTATAGTTGAAACTGGGGCCCAGCTCTAGAGGCTAAGATGCTCAAGGTCTCACACCCAGCGAGCAACAGAAAAAAGTTGGAATCTTAGCATCTGTAACACTTGTACACAACTTACCACGTGCCAGGCCCTTTTCTAACTTTGTTATTAGTTCGCTAAATACTCAACTTCGGAGCAGGACCTCGTACTAGTTTTCAATTTACATGCTCAGACTGAGGCTGAGATGCTGAGTAACTAGTTTTGAGCTCACAGGTGGCAGAGCTGGGATTGAAACTCAGACAGTTTGACTCCGGCCAGTAGGGGGCGTCCAAGTGGGAAACATTTCAAGTTACTCTCATTCTGCATACTGTATAAGGACACTGAGGTCCCAAGGCCGTCTTGAGTCGTCAGAGATTCTACATGACTAGGCTGGGCCTGGGATCCAGATCTCCCTAACCTAATCGGTCAGAAGGTCTTATATTCCCCTCTTGGGGATTATTTGAGGTATCTCAGTGGTTAAAATTTCTATCTCATCCTTTAAGGCACTGTTGTTGGCATGCTTCCTCCAGGGAGCCCTCTTGGATCTCCTCTGAATTCTCCTCTCATACTCTCTCTCCACCACTCCCCATGCCAGACAGTGGGTTTCCCAGCCTCCTTCCCCAGATGGCCCACCATCCCAGTAACCTTCCCAGGGCTTACCACTGAAGTGTTGAGGCCAGAGGTCACAGGGTCCCTCAGCTCCTTGCATGTATTCCCTGTCTGATGGCAGACAGACATCCCCTTGATAATGTTCTCTGGGTCAGTGGCCATCTTCACATCTGACAGCCCCTTGGCCCATGCTGATGAGCTAACCAGCCACATGAAGGCAAACACTGCCGTGGCCAGAAAGTCCTAGGACAGACAGAGGAGAGGCAGACAACGCTGTGAGTGGGCCGCTTCATGTCATGCTGTGGGGCCTCCTCAGATCACAGGCTTTCTTGGGGAGGGGGAGGTGTCCTTCAGAAAAGCCCTGTCTCTCCTCTACCTTTTGAGCTCTGAAGCCACCAATACTCACTTGAAGGTGAGCATTCCTAGCTTGGGCTTGTGTGTGTGTGTGTGACACAGAGGATGTGGGAGTGTAATTGTGATGTGTGGGTGTGGGCATAGGGGGATTTTGTGGGATGGTTTCCGAATCTGTGGAAAGTAGTGTGTCTTCATCCTTTTGTCTGAATGTGGGAATCTGTGTCATTTTGTGTCTGGGATGAGGGTGTATGAGTACAGCTGTGTAGGAATCAGTGTGTCTGGTGGCACAGTGACAGGCATGACTGTCACAGTGAACCTCTGTGCACCTTTCTTTGATCTAGACTGTGTGGTTGTGTGTGAGGTGGCGGGTTTCCAGGTGTAGGCCTGTCTGGGATTCTGTGTGGGCTATGAGTGTGTCCCTGTCATTCTATGATTTGGTTTCTTTTATGCTCACAGCCTCAGCAGCAGTAACATCTGTGGCTGTTATGGTGACTGCTTGCATGTGGGACTGTCTGGGTTTGGTGTGGCCTGTGAACATGGTGGTGTCCCTGAGCCTTCATGTCCCCCTGGCCCCTGCATTTGAGTGGCGGTGTGGGCTTACCATCATGGGTCCTTTGTTATTCTCTCGGTACTTGTTCTGCAGGAAGATGTAGGTGGCCAGAGCCCCCATGGAGTAGAGGAAGGCAAACACGGCCACTGTGACAAAGAATTCGGCTGATGAGGAATAGTCTCCCACCAGGAAGACTTTGTCAGTGTCCCCTCGGCAGGTGGGTGCATCAAAGTACACTTGGTGCAGCCTGTGGAGAGATGGCAGGTGTGGCCCAGACCCTAAGAACACTCTCATTCCCCCTACCCAGCCATGGGTTCCCCAGATTCTGACAAGGTCCCAGGAAGGAAGAGGAGGAAGTAACCAGTCACAGAGCACCTACTGTATTCCAGTCACATTTTACTGATTACTCACAGAATCCTGGTGAAATGGGTCTTACTCATCCCCTCCTCCAACCCAGGCACTTTGACCTCTTAATTATTTGTAAAACATACCAGGCACCCTTCCACCCCAGGATCTTTGCACTGGAATGTCCTTCTCCTAGATATCTTCATGTATTACTCCCTTCATGTCCTTCAGGTTTTGCTCAACTGTCACCTCAGTGAGGACTTCCCTGCTCTCACTATTAAAATGAAATGGAGCCATTCCCTCCTAGTACTCCTTAGCCCCCTTCCTAGCTCCATTTTTCTCCATAGTAGGTGCTCAGTAAATGTGTATCAAATGAAAAGTACAGAGGCTCAGAGAAGCGCATTAACTTGCCTAAAGTCACACAGCTGGAGAGAGAATGGTGCAGTTGGGATCTGAACCCTGTGTTTTTCCCTACATCGTGTTGACTCTTCTCCCTACCTCACTTCAGGTCCCCAAGAGAAGAGGAACATGCATATCAGAGGAAAGATCAGAGACTACAAAGCAGGAGACAGACAGAAAGACAGGAGGGTGGAAGAGATCCTGGAACAAACAGAATGTATGTATGTGAGGTGGGGAGAGGCAGATTGGGAAGGTATCCTGGGACCTTTCCTGCGGTGTAATGGAGGAGGGGTCATAGGGAGAAAACGTGTTTAGGGAGAAGGTCTGAGGTATGGTTCCAGATCCTTGGTCTCAGACTGGGGGGCAGGATCCTGAGACTGAGCAAATGGTCCTAGGCTCCTTGTGTAGCAAAGGTTCTGAGTGAAGGGGCTTGCACTTATTGATCACCTACAAGGCACTTTAGATAATTGACTCATTTAATTACCCTCCCCGCCCTCAATTCTCTAAAGCAGGCATTATTATACCCATTTTACAGATGAACAGAGGCTTAGCAAGTTTATGTTAAGTTGCCCAAGGTTGTATAATTGCTAAGTGACAGAGCTAAGAGTTGAATCTGGGTTGAGTTTCTGGGTTCCTAGTAGGCTGGGTTGGTAGAGGGGGGGTGTCCTGAGGAGTTCTTGGGGGATTATAAGGGAAGTGGGGGTCGGTTAGGGGGACCAGGGCAAAGACTTTTTTTCCAGGAGACTTGTGGGTAAAAGGCATATCTTCAGGACTGGAGGTCCTAGGTGTGGGAGCAATCGGGAGGGGAGGGCACCAGTTTTTGTGGCCTTCTGGATTCCCAAAGGGCCTGCCCCCAGCAGTATCCCATGCTGCCAACTCCTCTTTCCCCAAACTCTCTTGCCTGGCTTCTGTGAACCAGTGGATTCCTGTTGCTCCCCTTTGCCCCTCGGGCTGCACCTCCCTGGTGCCTCTTTTTCTTTCAACCATTCCTCACAGCCTGTGCTGGGTTTCCTCTCTCCACTCTGCCCTCTCACCCTGGGTGATCCCCTGAGCCTACATTTATCCTTAGTGCTCAAAAAATGCCCAATTTCCAACTCAATCCCTGACCTCTTTCCTGAGTTCCTAATAAATAAATGTATTTATTTTCTTTATTTTAACAAACACTCATGGAGCAGGACACCTGGGTGACTCAGTCAGTTGAGCGTCTGACTCTTGGTTTCTGTTCAGATCATGATCCCAGAGTTGTAGGATCCAGCTCCGTATTGCGCACTGTGCTTAGCATGGAGCCTGCTTAAGATTCTCTCTCCCTCTCCCTCTCTCTCTCTTTCTCTGTGCATATCCCCTGCTCACGCACATACACACACTCTCTCTCTCAAATAAAAAAATAAAAATAAAAAACACTCATGGAGCACTTATTGTATTCCCAGCACTGTGCTAAGCACTTTCCAAGTATTAACTTACTTAATATTCATCATAACTTTGTAAGGTGGGTATTATTATCTGCTTTTGCAGACAAGGAAATTGAGACCCAAAGCAGTTATGTGATTTGTCTAAGTAGTAGAGGAGCCTCAAAAGTCTCTATTAAAGTTGTGTCTGTGGGTTTCTGTCTTCCCACCCACCCAGGAGGTAAGCAGCATCGTGAGGGCAGTGACTTTGCCTGCTTATGCTTGCCCTCATGTACCTAGCACCTGGTGCACACAACTCAGTAAATATCAGAATTGCTTAATTGGATTTAGTCATTTCCTATAGCTAATTAGCACCCACTCATCATTCTCTGTTATAAAACCCAGCACAAGGATTCCCTTCTTTGAATTTCTCCCAATCTGCAATCATCCCTTTCTAGCAATTTATTTGTTATAATTTGGCTCCATAAGGGTAGGAAGCTAGGTCTGTTTTTTCCCGTTAGGTCCCCAGCACTTTGAGCAGAAACTGGCATACAATAGGTTCTCAAAAATGTGTATGGAAAAAACGAATGGGAATTAAATAAGATTGGCTGACATTAATATATATATATATATATATATATATATATATATATATATATATAGCCTTAACGCAGTAGGTGCTCAATTAATGTCAGCCAATCTTATTTAATATATATATTAAATATATATATATATATATATATATATGGGATCCTGTTTATTACCGGTCTCCTGCCCCTCCCTATTCACTAGAACATAGCCAGAGGGCAACAGTCTAGGCCTGTCTGACTCACCACACATCTAGATGTCCAGAGCAGTGCCAGGCACAAAGTAGGTGCTCAGTGCATGCACAGTGACCTTAGCCAGTGTGGTACCCTGAGGTGGGGGCTGAACAGGAGCCACTGGGGAGGTGGTGTTGGCCAGTCCCACCCCACCCCCACCCTCTCTCTCAGGATTCCAGGGGTGGGGTAGGGTGGGGGCGCACCTGAAGGGGTATTCGAAGTCAACCTCGATGCTGAGATCACTCTCGGACTTGTTGGCACACTCTACGCTCAGCCGGAGCTTCCCGGTGTAACTGCCGCATGTGGCAAAGGCGAAGATGGCAAAGACCTTGGGCAGCAGGGATGGAGATGGCCATGGTTATCCTGTGTACACGTGGGATAGGGATGCCCTCCTCTGGACAGATCAGGGCCCAGCACAAGCAGCACCAGATGGACCAGTCTCCATCCCCACCCCCACCCCTTAATCAGGGCTCATCGGCTCCAAGGACAAGCTGATTACAGGGGTGTGGCCATCTCTTCCGTCTTTTTCTCAATGTCTCTCTCAGTCTCTACCTCTCCGTGCCCTGACCCCTCCCTTCTGTTTCAGTCTATTTCTGTGTCTCTCTGTGTATTTCTGCCTGTCTCTTGTTCTCTATGTCTCTAGTTCTCTTGGTATCTGTCTGTTTCTCTTTCTCAGATGTCTCTGTATCTCTGTTTCTCTCTCTGCCTCTGACTCTCTAGCATCAATGTGTGTCTTTTTATGTCTCTTTTTTCTCTATCTCTGTGTAAATGTATGTCTCTCTCTATGTGTCTTTATGTCCTTGGTCTGTTTGTCTCTATCTTCCTGTTCCGTCTCTGACTTGCTCTCGGTATCATGCTCTCTCTGTCTCCCTTGTGGTATCTCTCTCTTTTCAGTTCCTCCTCTTCTCTTTCCTCTGAGTATCTCTTTTTCTCTGTTTCTATCTCTCCCCCATTCCATTTTTCTGCCACTTTCCCTGTGTCTATTTCTCTTTGCATCTCTGTCTCCCTTTTCTTTGTCTCTTTCTGTTTGTCTCCACTTTCTCTCATCTCTGTATCTTTTTTTTTTCTTGGTATTTCCACCTCTGTCTCCATCATTTCCTGCCTCTCATTCTCTTTCACTGTCCCTGGATTTCTCTGGCTTTGCATCTTTTCCGCAGCAACCAGCTTCAGGCTCCACCTCCCCTGCCCCTCTCTCACCTCAGGGGAGGAGGTAGGACGTCACATTCTTCCACTTTACAACGGGGGTACCCTTGGTCTTACATGACGTCACATCACAGCCCATTGATTCTCTAGCCCCAACCCCTTGGGACTTCACCCTGGAGCCCAATTCTTTTGTCCTCTTCCACCCCCCACCTACTCATCCATTCTGTGCTCACCACCCCTACTCCACCCTTGCTCTTCCAGACCCCATCACCTCCTTCTTTCTCCTCATGGCCCAGTCCACACTCACCCATTGCAGCACCTTCACGAAGCCAAGGGGCTCCTTGACCACCCGGAACTGACCCCCGGCCACCAGCTGAGGAGAGAAACGGTGGGGAGGGGGTGGGGTTGTTGGGCATGGAGAGGGAGGTGAGGGGCAAGGCCACCAGGCAATGACCCTTGGGGATAGGGCATGTGACCTCCAGGAGGGAGTGATGTTCGGAGAGGGAGTGAGAAGGAGAAAGTGACACTTAAGGGAAGGTTTGAGCACAGGGTCTCTGAGAGAAGACCCCTGGGGTTCAGGACTGGTGGGGGGGGGTTAGGGGAGATAGTGAGGTAGGTTGCAGAGGGTTGTCAGGGTGAGGAAGATGGGGATGGGGTCAGGACTAACTGGGGAAGGGGAAAAGGTCTGAAACGGTAAAGGTGAGTCAGATGGCGAAGAGGATCAGGTGGAGAGAGTGAGGAAGGAGTTGGGGTTCATTATGGTGGGGGATGGGGTCTTGGATGGTGAAGGTGAGTCATAACAGGGAGGGAATCAGGTTGGCTAGGGTGGGGGAGGGGTCTGCAGTGGTAAAGGTGAGTCAGATGGTGGTTGGGGGGTCTGAAGTGATGAGGATGGGGAGGGGTTGGTACTGGTTAGAGAGGGGGTGAGGTTCTGAGGTGGTGAAGAAGAGTGAGATGGCAGAGAGGGTCCCGGCTGATTAAGGTGGGGGAGGGCTGGGACATGGCTTCACTGGATATGTGCTGGGGGAGGGGAGAGTAGGAGCTTTGGAGAGGCAAAATTGGATCGTCCCCCTTGGTCTGTTCTGGGGGAAAGGGTGGTCATTCACTGGGGTACCTTCTCTGGGAGGGGCAGGTGTCAGCTCCCCCTGCAACCCCCGCCCCAACGCCTTCTGTCGCTCTATTTCCTAGCTCATCTACAGCAACCCCCATCTTCTTCCACTCCTCCTCCCCTCGCCCCCCTCCGCCCCTACCCTAGCCCCAAGACCCCTCTTCCTCTCCTCTCCTCACGGTTGCCAATAAGGAACCCAGCTTCTGGCGGACCCCGCTGCGGCAGAGAGGACGGCCCTCGCTGCGGCAAAGGGCTCACTCCTTTTCTCCACCTCCCCTTTCCTCCCTCGCCTGCCGCAGACCCCAGCCCCAGCTCCGGGACCGGGTGTCTGCTGCCAGGACCCTGGCCACCACCTCTCAGAGTCGCCTGATCCGCTGCATCCGGACGGGGAAGCCGGACAGCGGCGGGCTCTGTCCTCGGTGCTGGAACGCGTACCTGATTCACCACGTCCATGTCTGCCAGCAGCAGCATCAGCAATGCGGGGGGCGGGAGGCGCCTGCTAACAAGGGCGGGCGCGGGGCGCGGCGGGGGCGGCGCGCGATCGTCGGAACAGCCTAGGCGGCCGCGGCTCCGCCCCTCGCGCCCCCGCCCCACTCGTTGCGCGCGCCTGCATACAGCCGGACGAACCTCAATCTCGCCAGGCGCCATTCCAGTCCTAAGGCTGGGGCCGCGAGAGCGCTCCGGGAACATCGGTGTCTCTGAAAACACAGCCCAAGGTCTGGGGCGAGGAGGACCGGTCGGTCCTACGGTATGACGTTTTTGCCAGGCCTTTTACTGAGTTTGTTGAATGTGTTCACTCATTTAATCATTACAGCAGCCCTATGTGGTAGGAACTATTAGCCCCATTTTTACGGATGAGGAAAATGAGTCCCCAGAGAGGTGAAGCTATTTGCACAAGGTCGCCCAGCTAGTAATTGGCAGTGCCCAAAGTCCCTGCGATTTAAACATAGTGCAAGGTCTTAAAAACCCCTCCTTCCCCCTCCAACCATCTCCCCTATTAATCTCTTTCCTTTTAGTCATATTTTTGTCTGCTCCTACTCTACCCTTTATATCCTGTTTATTCCTCAGCCCTCTTAATTGGACTATCCCTCTTTCATGCTACTAAAACTAGGCCTACAAGGTCAATGGCGATTGCCATGTTGCAAAATCCAGTGGATAAAATACAACTGCAATTTAAGATGTTCAGCCTCATTTATACTTAAAGAAATGCCTACAAAAACTACTAAGATACTGTTTTTTGTCTTTGAGGGTGGTGAATATAAAAAAAAAAGTTTGCTGAAGCTCAATATTGGCAGGTTGGCCAGAAACAGGCATTCCCATAAATTACCAGTGGAAGTTAAGTTGGTATAACCTCTAGAGTGGGCAATTTGGCAAAATCTAGCAAACTAACAAATCCATATATTGTTTGGCTCAGTATTTCTACTTCTAGGAATTTAGCTTACAGGTAGATTCATGCATGTGCTAAAAGGTGTATGTACAAGATGATTCACTGCAGCACTGTTTATAATATGAAAGAATGGACACTCCCTAAGTGCTCAATACTGGTGACCTGTTTAAGTAAACTCTGATACAACCACAAAATGGAGTACTATGTAGCTGTCATTAATAATAATATGGAGATATGGAATGATCACCAAGATAGTTAAAGAAGAAATGTAAGATGCCAAACTGTGTGGGAATAGTGTAGAAAGAAAAGGAGAGAATTATATCATAATTATATAGAGAATAGCTAACATCTTAAATTGTGGCTATTCTATGTCAAGCACTGTTGGGATAGCTTCAATATATCACTCATTCAAATACTTACAGCAACCCTATAAGGCAGGTACTAGTATCATCCTCATTTTACATCTTTATAGCTGAATAAACTAAGGTGTAGAGAAGTTAAGGAGTTTTCCTAAACTCACACAACTAGTAAGTAATGGAATCAAGATCTGAACCGGGAAGCCTGGCTCTAGCACCTGTTATTCTTAACCACTGTGCTAAGTTAACAGTAAAGCATCCTATACCTGTATAAAACATCTGATAACACAGGTTGCCTCTAGAGGGAAGGGAAATTTTCCACTTTGTACCCCTTTGTGCCTTTTGAATTTTTAAAAAATGTTTATTTTTGAGAGAGAGAGTGAGCCGGGGAGGGGCAGAGAGGGTGGGAGATAGGATCCAAACTGGGCTCTGAGCTGACAGTAGAGAGCCCCACTTGGGGCACAAACTCAAGAACCTTGAGATCATGACCTGAGCCAAGATAAGACGTTTAATCGACTGAGCCACCCAGGTGCCCCTGTGCCTTTTGAATTTCGAACCATCTGAATGTGTACCTATCTTTTAAACATCCTCCTCTCACAGTCAAATTCACACAAATATGTAATAGATACTTCCCATTTAGTGCCTTTTTTGGGGGAAAGAGCATGGGTTTTGGCATTTAATCGCTTCAATTTGAAGACCACTTTTAATATTTATTCCTGTATGACTTCAGACATGTGAAATAGTTTAAAATGGTACTTATAGTGTTGTTGCACTGATTAAACAAGGTTATCACTGTTATGCACTTAACCCAGGGCCAAATAAATGGTTCATTCTACTTCCTACACATCTCTGGAATCCACTAATTTCTCACCATCTCCTCTGCCACCTCCCCTGGCTAAGGCAACCATGGTTCCTGCCAATTTTAGCATCTCCAGTCTCTTCCCCCTCCCTTCTGTTTTCAGCACAGCCGTCAGAGCATCCATCTAAAATGCAGTTAACTATGTCACTACCCTGCTCATATCTCTCCCATGGCTCCTCACTGCTTTTAGGAAAACTCCCAGGGTTTAGAGATAGGCATTGAAGGGTCTGCATCGTCTGGCCTCAGGTGGCCTCTTCCACCTTACCCCTCAACAGTCTCCTTTCACTCTCTATGTTCTGCCCATGACTTGCTGTGCCCACAATACCCCAGCCTAACCACTCCAAGCCTTGGTTTTAAGGCCTGGCGCAATCCTATATTCTGAGTCCCAGTCTCCAATTCTGGCTTCCCTCAAATTTCAGTCCTGGCTGGATTGACACAAATTATACAAATGAGAAATTACTGCTCTGAGAGCTGGGATGAAACCCTAGGTCAGATGGTGGCCCCATCCAGGACCTTTCCCACCACTGCCTCCAATTCCTTTGGAGTAGGGCTGACTACCACCTTGGACAAGCCCTGTGTCATGTCTAGGCCAGCTCAGTTTGGTCTGAGGGAAACCCAGAACAGTGAGTGCCTGGCACAAAGTAAATGTCTGATATAGCTTCACTTAGTTAACGAGACCCCAAAGGGTGGGTAATGACTACAGGCAGGGCAAGAAGCAGAAATAGGAGCTCTGGGATCTGGGTGGGAGGAGAGTGGGATACTCTTAGGTGGTCTCAGGAATACCCGGTGGGCCCTGAGTGGGTTCCCCCAGGGTAGGAGCCTCGCTGTTTGCTGTCATCCATGTCTTCTGTTAGGGACTTAGATTTCCTTTCTCTTAGGCAGAAGGTAGGAAGTGGGAGACAGGGTAATCCTGATTTAGCTTCCCGGAAATTCCTGATGCTGTCAGAGGACCCCTCTGCCTGACATATTACATACCACACTAATTCCAACCTCCTGGCCTTTCTATTGGCAGGACTCCATTCTGAGTATTCTTATCCTTTCCATCCCATCTGTCTGTCCTTCCTCAGTTTGACCTGCCTGACCCCTTGTGGCATCTCTGACTTCCCCCCACTCCTCATCTAAGCCCCCACACATCCTCTCTCCTCCTTCCTCCATCTCTGTCTGGTCCCCTTCCCCTCCCCCACCACCTCCACTCAGTCTCCAGCTTTTTTTGGCTTCTGTCTCTTCTTCCTCCTCCTCCCTCCTTCCCTGACGCTGAATAATCAGGCCTGGCTGTCCTGGTTTCTGGAAATACTCGTGTGTGGGCAGTGGCTCGGGGCTGAAGCAGGGGATGGATAGCTGGGGGGCCGCTGGATAGCCCCAGGCCCCCAGTGCAAAGACATCAAAATCCAGGGCTGTAGTCCATGCCTGTCTCCCTCTGGGGAAGGGAGAGCAGGAGGTTTATTGAGCAGTGGAGGACAGATGGGAATTCAGAGGGCATGGACACAGGCCATTTCGTCTCCCAGGTCCTCCTCATCTAAGCGAGAGAGGATGGATTCCTCATCACTATAGAGTGAGCTGGTCCCCTGTGCCAGCAGATCACTGGCAGCACTGTCCATCTCGTCCAGTGTCAGGCGACACGCATCTGCAATCTCCTGCTTGGCCAGGGCCACAAAGCGTGGGTCTCGGGCAAAGAGGCCCAGGCCCTCAGAGATGAGCACCTGGGGGCACAGATGGGATCAGAGTTGACAGAGAGCACAACATGGAGCCAAAGCAGTGTGCACAGAGGGGTCAGTGTAGATAGATGATGCATGCATGAAGGTGTGCAGGGTAGTCACTGGGGACGGTCACACACACATCATGCTGAGCAGTCACAGAGCAAGGGGATAGACAGTTACATGCATAACACAGAGACTGAAGGCCTCTATTCCCTCCTTCCCAAGCTCCCACTTCCTCCCCTTCTCCCCCATCCCTCTTGCCCACAGCCCTGCTGGACTCACAGCCTCCACCAGGCTGTCGGCACTGCCCCTCTTGCCACGGCTGGAGTCTGAGTGGGTTCCAGGCACATGCAGACAGGTGAAGGTGCGCAGTGGACCACTGGATTTGCCGAGGTACCCCTCCCCCGCTGCACCCTCCTCCACCAATAACAGTGGGGCATATAGGAGCCGACCCCGCTGAGGAGGGGTTGCCCAGGAACCCTGGACCAGAATAAACATCAGGGGGATAATTATAGATGGGTGACGTGTGAAAGTTTAGGACTCAGCCCTGTGCCTACATCTTACCACCCCCACCCCTGCAAATACAGCTGGAGTCAAACTGAATGCATATAAATCAGACTTGAGTTTATTTAAGAGCATAGAAGACCTGGGTTTAAATATGAGCTTTGCCACTTACTAGCTGTGTGATCTGGGGTAAACTTCTCTGAGCCTCAGTTTCCTCATCTGTAAACTGGAACTAACCTATGTCACAGGTACAGTGAGGGTTTTGTGAATTCATACATGCCCCATTCCTCAGAAGATGTAGTGTGTTTGATAAATTCAGCCTAGGATGACTCTACCCTTCCAGACCTTAGCACCCTATTCCCCCATCTCACCTGCGCCCTGCTGGGGCCCGAGTTGCGCCCACGATGATAGGTGCCTGGGATGGGTAAATCTTCACAACTGCCCTGGCGCCGCAGACACTGGATAGTGAAGGAAGGCTTCCGACCTGGGGGTAGGGGAAGGCAGAGGGGGCGAAGAAGAATTTCAATGCCACCCCAGCCCTCTGCCCTGCTGGCCCTTGTGGGGCCCCCAGCACCCATGCCCTCTCTCACCTGCAGGTGTGGGGGGCAGCAGACGGCGGCGTGGTGCATTGTGGCCATCCACATATCTCTGGGGTCTGTGAGGTGGCAAAAGGATGGGGCGCAGGGGAGTCCCTGCCTGCTCATCTAGGTAGGAGAGCCTGTGCGGGAAAGAGGGCTGGGGGTGAGCTCAGGCTTGGGAATGGGTGATGGGGTTCCATTAGTTCTGCCCTCCTGCACATGGCTAATGGGCTCATCCTACATGTCATGGCCAGAGTCCTTGGCGGGGACTTCCTTTTCCTCGTTCTGATTCTCTTGCTCTTTGGTTCCCTTGGGCTGAGAACTTTCTTCTTCTGGAATGGTGAAAATGAACCCCCCAGAGCTTCTCCTGGGGAAAGTGAAGCAAGTTAGACAGACCAGATCCACCACCCCCCCGCCCCTCAGTATGTGGCCCTGCACTGCTGGTTCCTTCTTGTTCTGTGCCCCATCCCTACAGTAGGATTTTATTTATTTATTTATTTATTTATTTATTTATTTAACGTTTATTTATTTTTGAGACAGAGAGAGACAGAGCATGAACGGGGGAGGGTCAGAGAGAGGGAGACACAGAATCTGAAACAGGCTCCGGGCTCTGAGCTGTCAGCACAGAGCCTGACACGGGGCTTGAACTCACTGACCACGAGATCATGACCTGAGCCAAAGTCGGCTGCTTAACTGACTGAGCCACCCAGGCGCCCCAGTTTTTTTTTTTTTTTTATTGGGAAAACTCACATACCAGAAAATTAACCTGTCATCATTTTAAAATGAACATGGGCTTTCTTTTAATACATATTTCTCATGGGAAGGACACAACATTTAAAAAAAAAAAATCAAAGTTGGCCTGTTGAAGAGACACCTTCAACACAAGAACTGGGGGTGTGTTGGGAGAGGTGAGGAGGAGGCTGTCAAAGTGACAGCTAGGTGTGACTTCATTTCATTCTTTCATTATCCCCGTGAGATAAGTGCTATTATTATCCCCCTTTTACATGTGACAAAACTGAGGACCATGGAAGTTCCACATTATGTGCTTCTTTTTTTTTTTTTTTTTTAAGTAGCCTTTATGCCCAGTGTGAAGTCCAATGTGGGGCTTGAACTCATGACCCTGAGATCAAGACCCTAGCTGAGATCAAGAGTCAGATGCTGAACCACCCAGGCGCCCCTATGTGTTCTTTGTATTAAACCTTTGCATTGCCTTTCTCATATGAATCTCTTCTTATCCTCTATTCCCATCCGAGCCCTTGAGTCCCTTCCATCCTTCCCAAATTTCCATTCAAAGGCCCTCTTGCTCCTGAATTATCTCCATGTATTGGCTAGTCCCTGCCTTCCCTTACAATATCCCACCAGACCCTTGACCATACCTGTGGCCATGGGATCCAGCCTGGGGCACACTGGACTGTCTGGAATTGGGAGTCCCCCCATCATCGTCACTGGGCCCAAGGGAGAGTGAATCTGGAAGTCTGTCCCCAACAGGCAGAGATACAGAAATCACAGAACTCCGGCGAGATGGGGGCTGGGAGCCCGTTGGGGCCTGTGGAAGTTACAGGATTGAATGTTGCCATTCATGTTATCATATCTAAGTCACTTGGTCAGTGACACAAGTCACTTGGAGTTTATCTCCAATGACCTTACTAGGGGCTGAATCTGGGTCTCACCCTCCAACAGTGGATGGTAGGTATCAAATAATACCTGTTTGCCTGTTTCAGGGGGAGTACTTCTCTGGGGACCTCCCTTCCCCCAGAGGCAGTGTCAAAGTTACCTAAGGAATTGAAGAACTATTTCTACAATCAAATTCCCAGGGGAGTGAAAACTTGTCCTCACTGTGTATGTTTCTGGATCCTTCTTATCTTCCTCTTCCTCTCCCTCCTGCCCCTCTTCCTCCTCCTCTTCATCTGTGTCACAGGTGAGGGCCTGCCGGATCTCAGGACCCAAGTTCTGTAGGCTCCTTAGACCAGCCTGTGGGGGTGAAAAAATGGGGAAGGAAGGCAGCCCAGGGTCTAAATTTCCCTGTCCATGAGCCTGCTTCCTGTGCAGGAGTGTGGAGTGGGGGAAGGGGTCCCTCAGCCACCACTGACCCTCTGAGACCTGGAGCCTCAGTTTCCTCATCTGTGACATGGGTTCCGCGAGATCAAGAGGGCAGTCATCCTTAGCCACAGTCCTCCACATACTCCCACCCACGCACCCAGGCCCCTCTAAAGACCTGAAGAGCAGAGGAAGTGCTTGAGGGGGCCTCGCTTCCTAGTAGCCCCTTCTCCTTCCTCCGCCTGAATTTGCGGAAATAGTCCTGGATCAGAAATGTGGCGTAGAATTTGCCTACGGTGACCTCTTCCTCTGGGGGCAAGGGAGAAAAGTCAAGGTCACACAGGGGTCTCCTGTTACCCCCCTACCCAGAGCATAGGCTCCCCTTCACCCCCCTCCATCCAGTGCTAGTTTTGTGATGGTGAGCAATCCTTTGACATTTGGGCGGGCTCAAGGAATTGGGGTGGAGCTAGCTCACCGTCAGAAGGGGGGATGACTTCATCTAGCAGCTTCTGCTTCATCCGCTTCCAGATCTTTTTGATGACAATCCGCAGCTCCTGATTGGCTTGTTCCAGGTTCCCTGCATCGGGAGAGGATGTGGGGCCTGAGCCAATAGGAAGAGCCCTTCACAGCCACTCCCTCCCTGTTGGAAGGGGCTTCACCAGCTTCTACCGCAGTCACACACCGCCCCCATTGAACTGGTGGGAAAACAGGCCTGGAGAAGCCAAAGTCACTCATTTCGAGGTTCAGAGACAGGAGCCAGGCCCATCACTCAATGAGTGATCCCTGCACCCTCCCCAGGGACTCTCCTGCTCTTGTCCTTTCTCCATCCCTCCCATGCACCTTCTGTCTTGATCTTCAAGGATGTCCGAACCAGGGCAAAGAGTGTGGCATTGAATGTCACTGTCCCATCTGAGTTGAGGGGCATGTTCATCGCCACAAGTCTCTACACACACCAGGGACGTAGAACTCACTTTGAGCAAATGCCAGGGATGAAGGCACTGGATGCCCAGGGGCAGAAACCTTTAAGGATAAAGCAAAACACACCCTCCCCACCCAAGGCACACCCCTGCCCACCCTTGCCATATGATGGACAGCCCTCTCAGAGGTGGGGGGGGGGGGTGGGTGCACAGACCTTGCAGGCCACTCGGTGTGGGCACAGCTTCCCAAATCCCAAGGGGGGCTGGATCCGTCTCAGCAGGGCAACCACGTCCAGGTGCTTGATGCGGCCCCTGGGGCAGGTGGGGTGGGTAGGAGGCACCGCTGGATTGGAGATAACCCCTCCAGCCCTTTCTGAAGACTCCATCAGCTTATAAGTACCTCCCCCACCAACACCCCAGAGCCAACCCTATCTATGGTAGTTGGGGAAGACAGAGAACAGAGGCAGTGGAAACTTGGGGCATCTATTGACTAGGTAATGGGAGGTACAGGTCAGAGGTTCTGTGTCTGGGGGAATGAGTGGGGCAGTGCACTGTCCCCTGCAATCCCAGTTATGTGGATACATGTCATACTTGGCTCCAGGGTCATATTCAGACCAGATCCTCTTGAATTCATCGAGGTGATGTGGGCCCAGGATGGACCAATCTCTGGTTAGATAATCAAAGTTGTCCATGATGACAGCCACAAAGAGATTTATGATCTGTGGGCCAGTGAATAGTGGGGGTTAGGTGAAGGGCAGAGTAGGGTGTTGGGGGTTGGTGGGATGCTGAGGTACACTTATGGTTACTGGGTCACAAGTTCCTGGGTTGATCTTGTCAGACCAGCCTTTTCACCTACTCTGAAGATCTGGGCTCCCCACCTCCTCCCCAGACCCCTCAGGGACAGCCCCCATGGCAATGGTGGTGGTTGTGGGGAAACGGTCCTCACCAGGAAGGCACAGAGCATGAAGAAACTGATAAAATAGGCGATGGCAAAATTGCTGCCACAGGTAAACTCCTCACCAGGGCTGATGTCAGATTCAGGGTCACACCGACTCCCAGGAAGGCTGGCAAGCATTATCTCCTGCCATGCCTCACCGGTGGCACACCTGGGGGGTCACACAAGGGGCCATCCTTGAGGGGAGGCTATGAAGTCATGGCAAGTGTCATTGTGGGGGCTGGAGGGGTGAGGAGATGATCCACTTCTTGCCAGGGGCTGTATCTGGCACAGATAGCATTTCAGTATTTTATTTTATTTTTTTAAGTTTTTTTAAAAAATTTATTTTTGAGAGAAAGAGCGAGAGAGATGAACGAGAGCAAGTGCACGAAGCAGGGGATGGGCAGAGATAGAGAGGAAGAGAACAAATCCCAAGCAGGCTCTGCATTGTTAGCACGGAGCCCAATGTGGGGCTCAAACCCATGAACCATGAGATCATGACCTGAGCTGATGTCAGACACTTAACCGACTGAGACACCCAAGGGCCCCAGCATTTAGATATTTTAGAAGCTGGTGTGGCCAAGATGATGACAGTCATGTTCGTGTTTTACTGATGGGGCACTGAGGCCTAAGAAAAGGATACATCTTATAGCCAGAAAAAGGATGGCTGAGGCTAGATTATTATACAAAATTCTTCAAATCACAGCCAGAAAAGACCTCAGGCAAAACGTAGCCCCATGCTGCCCTGTTATTTCTACACCTCAGGCAGTCCAGGGCCCAGACAAGGGTATGTGAGCACCCAAGGGCATGCTGGGGACCAAGGTGGCAGTGGACGGGGGTAGATGTCACCTGAACAAAAGTAGCACAGCCTGTGGAAAGGTCTGAAAATTGTTGTTTCGGTTGATCTGTGTGCCATCTTGAAGAGCCACTTTACCAAACATCTGTGGGCACACAGGGCATGTGTCAGAGGGGCGAACCCATGCCCCTACAAGTTGTCACTCATTTCACAACTTCTAATACTCAAAGGATCCTCACAACCCTGATGTGCAGTCACTGCACATCCCATTTCACAGGTGTGTGGACTGACTCAGCATCAACCAGCTTGTATTTCAACCCACCACCCTCATTGTGTATGAATTCTTACCCAACACCCCTCAGCAGAAGTGTGCCTGAGGGATGCTACCTAGGGTCCCCACTTGCCTGCATCCCAATGACTGCATAAATAAAGAATATCATCGCGATGAGAAGAGCCACATAGGGCAAGGCCTATAGGGGTGGAGAGGAGGATAGATATTCAGGTCCAGCCAAAGAACTATAAGCCCCAGAATACACTGCTTCCTCAAGTCTGGGCTTGATGAGAGATGTGGCCCATCCCCAAAGTTCCCATGACTACCAGTGTCTCCCAAATGTGGACACGGTACTAAATACAATAGAATAAGGTTAGTGAGGCCAAGGTATGTTGGGAATTGGGAGCCTAGAAAAGAGAGAAAACCGGAAATGGTAAATTGCAGATGGATATGGCACACTGGGAGATGCAGTTCAGGTTGAGAGGTATGAGATGTGGGTGAGGGGTGGTCAAAGGGACGGGAGCTTACCTGGAAGGACTTGATGAATGTCCAGAGCAATGTGCGGATTCCTTCACCTTTACTGAGAAGCTTCACTAGCCGCATGACTCGGAAGAGGCGAAAGAAGGTGATGGAAATGCGAGAACTGTCTTCAGAGCTCTGAGGTTGAGGGTGTGGTGGGTATGATCAGTCTACAGTTTCCCCAGTCACCTCCCTATCTCATTATTTGGCCCTCCCAGCCCCCAAATCCCTCAGAACTCAGGCCCCAGGGTAGTCAGAGAACATTTCTAAGGACTTTTAAGAAGCAAGGAAGGGCAGGTAGGTGTGGAAAGAAGCATAGAGTCCCTGTTGTGAGGTGGGGGTACCTCGCCAAGGTGGCCACCATTCTGAAGGGAGATACAGCCAAGACAGAGGTGACAGAGGATATGATGAGATCACAGGCCCAAATGAACATAGGAGAAATGATGTAGCAGATATAGGGGATAATGGATGGTAGAGTCATTATTCAAGGGATTATGGAGAAGGTTATGTGGCAGTGGGTCAAGATGGTTGTGGGAAAAGTTGGCAGTGAGGGTGGAAGGGAAAGAAGAAGGTACAGGAAATGATGGAAGAGAGACAATGGAGCCAATGGAGGAAATGATGGAGCCAGTGGTTTCATGAGATGATGGAGTTGAGAGAACCGATGGAGGACCCAATGGAGAAGCCAGCGATGAAGATATGGAACCAGCAGCATTGTCAATTGAGGTGATAGAACCATGGAGGAGATGATGGAGCCAATGGTACAGTCATTGGTGAGCCGTGAAAGACCCAGTGTCGGAGACAATGGAGTCAGTGGTGGAAATGGAGTCAATGAAGTAGTCAGAAGAGATGGCAGGAGTTGGTGGAGATGATGGAGCCAATGGAGAGGAATGTAGAGGCAATAGAGGAAATAATATAAATAAAAAGAGAGTCATTTTAGGATATGACAGAGCCAGAGGATAGGTTGCAAATGGAATAAGGGAGTTGGTGGAGGGGGACTTTGGCTAAACCTGATAGGGACTCAGGAGATATAGAGCTAGAATGAAGAGCACTGAGTCTTCAGGAGTAGGATGGAGGTGAGTGAGGCACCTACTCATGTGAAAGAAAGACCTGGGGTTGAGGGGGGGGAAGGTTGGTAGGGGAAAGGTGGGTTAGTGGAGAGGCCAGTCCTTACATTGACTTCAGTGACGGCAATGTCCACTACGCTGCCCACCACAATAAGAGCATCAAATGTGTTCCAGGCATCAGCAAAGTAATGCTGTAGGCAGGAAAAAAGTAGAGCCCTGTCTTCTCAGAGCTAGCATAGGGCACCAATAGTGGTAGGGGACATTGGGGAGGCAGGGCCCAGCTTGGACCACATGATAGGCCTGCATATGGACCCCTCTCACACCATGGTCTCAAGAGTCCTTGGTTCCTGTTCCCTGCCACCTCCCCCAAGAGCTCTGCAATGAGCTCCACCCTAAGGAATTCACCCACTGCAGGAGATTCTAAGGCTTGCAGGAGGCACCTTGGGTTTGAAGGCAATGATTTTGAGCACCATCTCAACAGTGAAAAGGCCAGTGAAGACCATGTTGAGGATGTCCATGGCATAGTTAAAGGGAGCAGTCTGTTCATAGTGCTGGAGGAGAAAGTCAGGTGTGAGTACAGAGCCTGAGGCAGAGACCTCCCCACCCACAACAAAATATTTTCTGGCTTGGACTGAGGTGAGTCTGGAGATGAGATAGCATGATGGGTTGGCCAAATCCCTCACACTGTCTGTTTCTCAATAAGGATATTGGAAAGCCCAGCTCTTGATCTCCTGGCTTTCCTTGCATCTACTTCTGACTAAGAAAGAAACAGAAGTCTGCTGCTAAGTAGTTTCCATGAAAACTATTTTTGCTTTCCAATAAAAGGCTCAAATGAGGAGAGCCCCGGGTACAACCTTCCCTCATTTTTCCTGCCTTGAATGCGGTTTTGATGTCTAGAGCTGTGGCAGTTATCTTGTGATAATGAAGCAACAATCATGAGAATGAAAGCCAACTTGCTAAGAATGGTGGAGGAGAAAGAGCCTGGATACCTGATGAACCATAATCAAACAGCCCATCTCTACACTTCTTGTTATGTGAGGTAGCTATCATATATTGTTGACTCCACTATGCACATCTTTTCACATTTAGAACCTCTGACACTGGGGTACATTTCACAATCAATGGCAACTTACAATGGCCATCTGCCATTTCCCCTATATTCTTACATCTCTTAAGTCAGGATGCAACTGACAATTATTGGCCTTAGATGTGAAGAAATGTGGAAAATATTTTTATAGCTTAATCTCTGTCAGCTGGGGGTTTTGCACTTGCAGCCTAAAGCATTCCTAATGTTTCCCAGGGGGCTGTGTGGACAGAATAGGGTCCAGTGTCTGGCAGGAGTCAGGGTGGGGGAGATCAGACCTGCATGGCTAGAGCAACGGTGTTGAGCAGGATGAGCAGGAACATGAGATACTCGAAGGCAGCAGAGTTCACAGCTGCCCACACGCGATACTGATGTGGGTTCTTGGGGATGTAGCGGCGGAGTGGCTGGGCCTTGAGGGCATACTCCACACACTGGCGCTGCATATGGGTGCAGGGCATGAGTGAGCTTGGTATCTCAAGGCAAGGAGGTGGGGAGGGGTTGGTGGCCATAGGTCAGGGGTCAGAGGTCACCTGGTTCTTGTCCAGCTCACAGTTTTGGTACTCTTGCTCGCCCTGGGCACGGAAAGTAATGATGACAAAGCCCACAAAGATGTTCATCATGAAGAATGCAATGATGATGATGTAGACAATGAAGAACACTGAGATCTCCACGTGGTAATTATAGATAGGGCCCTTGTCCTCTGCGTTTGCATCGATGGCCTTGTATAGTAGACTGGGGAGCCAATGGCGGTAGATGAGGAGATATCCCAGCCCCCTTCCAGACATGCCCCCAGATACCTCATAACAAACACTCCAGAATCTCCTGCTTGGCATCCCAAAGACCCCCAAATCCCATGACCTAACCACCTTAGACCTCCACACATACCCCAAGAGACCCCCACCTGACCTCAAAGACCCCCAATTCCCTGTCTCAGCCCTCCAGAGACCTAGAGATCCCCATACAACCCTCTAGAGAATCCCTACCCTGGTCCTCCAAGACCCCCAAATCCCTTAAGTTCCCACATATCCCTAAATATCCTTCTCCAGCCACCAGGAAACCCCATGCACCTCCCCAGAACTCCTCCACAAGCCCCCAAAGATCTCTAAATCCTGTCCCATAAACTTGGATTCCTTGCTCCATCTCCCCCAAAGATCTTCAACTAGTACCCCTAAAGACTTGTACATCTCTCTGGAAACCCCTGAATCTCCAGCTCCATCTCCTCTGAGACCTCCCCCAGTGTCCCCTCCAGACCTCTACCTAGTCCCCCCAAAATCCCACACCCAGTCCTCTCTAGACTTCCACCTAGCTCCTCAGAGACCTATACCCAATTCCTGGAGACACCCCTTACCCAGTTCCCAAAGCATCCCCAGCCAACTTCTGGAGGACCCCCAGCCAGTTCTTTGATATGCCCACCAGTCCCCCCAAAACCCTATCCAGTCTCAAGAGACCTTTATCACATCCCAAGGTACCTTCCCACCCATCCCAAGAAGACCCTAGCATAGACTCCTGCCCTGTTCCCTGCCCATTACTGGAGCCCTGCTCCTCACGCAGGCCAGCCTTCGAAGGTGGAGACAGTGAACAAGGCCATCATGGCTGAAAGGACATTGTCAAAGTTGAAATCGCTGTTGACCCAGAGCCGCTCCCGGACGAGGGGCCGTGATACATCTCCATCAGGGTAGACCAGGAAGGAGCCCCTGTGGATGTTGCAGACAGGCTGGGTGGGTGAGGAGAGGTGGGGATCTGGGGAAAGGGGACTGAGGTGTAGAGCATGGAAGTAACAGGGCAGAGTGGTAGAGTTGGATATCCTGTCCCCCATTTACTGGCTGGGTGACCTTGGGTATTTAACCTCTCTGTGCTTCAGTTTTCCCTATCTATGAATTAAGGATAATACAACATATTTCCTGACTTGTTACAAGGATTAATTAAGTCACTCAATGAGAATAGTGTCTGGCATTAGTTGGTACCATATATATTAGCTATCATCACCATTATAATCATCACCACCCCCAAGAAAAAGTAATACTAATAATCAACATTTATCAGCACTAAGTATATGCCAGGCACTGTTCTTGGCTTTACATGTAGTAACTTTACATTGTAGTACACTCTCCATGTAGTAACTCACTTACTCCTCACCACCACCTTGTGAGATCTGCACTCTTTTTATCCCCATTTTTCAGTTAATTAAAATGGGATTCAGCAAGGCTGAGAAATGTACCCATGTCTCATGAGATGAATTTGAACCAGGAATGCCTGACTTCAAAGCCCATGCTTTTAACCACTACCCTCTACAGTAATCTGGAGATGGAAGCCTGGGATTTGGTGGCAGTGATGGTGGGTGGGGGGAGTATTTGGAGATTTCTGGGGAGTCTGGAGTAGAATGTAGGTAACTCTGGAGAATATGGAGAGGGGTTTGGGGGAGGTATTGGGGGGTTTCTTAGGGGTTGGTGAGATATGAGGGCCTCTTCAGCTCTTGGGAAAGTTCTGGGGGTATATCTTGGGGCCTTGGGGAATTCACGGTGTTTGGGGGGCCTTGATAAAACTTGAGGGAGTCTCTGCAGTTCTTAGGAGGAAGCTCTAAGGATTCCAGGGGCCTTGGTGAGATCTAGGGGCCTCTTTGGCTTTTAGTAGGGGTCAAGAGCTCCACAAAAGGCAAGGTTTTGAGCACTCACTTGCATTCTTGGGGGGTGTGTTTGGCCTCATCAGTGCAACTGTAGAATTTCCCCTGTATGGAAGATATTTGTCAGGCAGGTTCACCCTTTACTCCCCACCTTGACCCATGCCTGGGCCTCCTTCCAGTGTTTACTCCCACCTTGAAGAGCTGCACGCCAATGCAGGCAAACATGAATTGCAGGAGTGTGGTCACAATCATGATATTCCCGATGGTCCGGATAGCCACGAACACACACTGCACCACGTGCTGCAGGCACCCACAAATATGGCTAACAAACACTGCGGGCCACAGCAGCCTGGGGTAGGGATTCTGGGTGTAGATGGGGCTCAGGGACTTGGGCCGGGGACATCTGGTCATGGATCAGGGATGTGTGGTCAGGGACATATGGTCAAGGGGCAGTGCTACGGGCCAGGGACGTGTGGGCACCAACGAGGAATAAGTGTTTACCAGGAAGGGATATGTGGTCACGTTTCAGGAACTTGTATCAGAGAAATGTGGCCATTGGTATGGGATTTATAGTCACTTGTAAGGGACATGGGTGAGGCCACATGATCAGTGGTCAGGGATGTGTGGTTACATATTGGGTCCAGGCTGTGAGGTCATACACCAGTGCAAACGGTCAGTCTGATTAGAGATCTTGGCCCTTGCAGTGGGGCAGGGCATGGGTCCTGTGGATTTGGGTGGGGATGGGTTACCTTGAGTCCCTTGGCCCTGTTGATGGCTCGGAGAGGCCTCAGTACTCGGAGGACTCTCAGAATCTTCACCACTGAGATGGCACTGGAGCTGGGGAGGGGTCAGTCCTCAGGCCCTGGCCCAGGCTTAGCTTCCGTTCTGGGAGGACTGGAGTGGGCAGGGGGTAGGGAGAGTCACTCACTGGATACCAAAGGAGATGAGGGACACGCTGACCACCAGCAGATCCAACAGGTTGAACCAGCTACGGCAGAAAGAGCCTCGGTGCAGGAAGGCCCCAAACACTGTCATCTGTGGAAGGGTAAAGGGACATCAGGCTAGACTCCAGGTGTGGGGATAGAGAGGGGAGGAGGGTATGGAAACAGGAGAGGTGGGCTGCAGGGGTGGGTGCAGAGTGGATTGGGGCAACTGGGGGTACGACTGGGGGCTTGTTAGTTACCTTTAGTAAAATCTCCACAGTGAAAATGGAGGTGAAAGCATAATCGAAGTACCCTAGAATCTGGCGGGCAAGAGAGGCAAAGCCACTGAGTCATAACTGGGGGGAATCCTAGGTGTGTGTGTGTGTGTGTGTGTCTGTGTGCACCTCTCTGTAAGTTTTCCTGTCCCTCCCTCCCCCTCTCCTTCCTCTCTCATCATCATCAAGGACTTCACTATAAGGCAAAAGTCTTGGCCACCAGAAAGACTGGGGTTCAGATTTGGGCAGATTTGGGCTCTTCTATCTCTGCTCATCTATATTGGTGCCATTGGCCTGCTCAACCTCTCTGAGCCCAAGCTTCCTCCTCAGCCAAATACTGATTTCCCTGGTGTTTCCCCAAGTGTGCACAGTAAGGGCTGGCACCTGCAGCAGCTGCCATTATCACTCTTCTCTTTCTGCCCAACTAGGATCTTCTCTGTGTCTCCAGCCTGGCCCCAGCTTGTGCCCAGCAGGACCCCCCTAGGAGTGTCCCCCCCCCCCCAGCCCCCAGCCAAAGGCTCACGTGGTTGCGGAAGGAGTGGGCTCGGATGGGGTCCTCAGCGGCCAGGGATACGCTGCTGAGGATGATGAACACCAGGATAAGATTGGTGAAGATATGATGGTGGATAAGGGTGTGGCAGGCCTTCCTCAGCCTGGGGAGTAGGGAATGGGTTTTGGTCAGAGCCCAGGACCCCAGAGTTGGTTGGGAGACCCCAAGGGACACAGTTCAGGCTCTGTTGAATCAGGCCATGCACCTGCCAGAGCCCTGGCTGCTTCCTGGCCCTCCACCTGCCCTATTCCCTCCTGCCTTGGCCCCCTACCCACTCCCAGCACTCACGGGTTCGTTTGGCTGAGACAGAAGAAGGCACTGCCCTCAGGGATGGGTACCACCTTCTCCTTGGGTACAACTTCTTGCAGGAGTTCCACATGCCCTGCACCTTCTTCCTCCTCTTCTTCCTCTTCCTCCTCCTCCTCCTCTTCTTCCTCCATGCCTGGCACCAGAAGAAGATCAAAATACAGACAATTAATTGAGAAAATGTATGTAAAGCACCTACAACAGTGCTTGTCATGTGGCAAACTCACTGTTGTGTCTCCAGCACTTAGAACAGTGCCTGGGGCACAGTAGAAGCTGAGGAAATGTGTGTTGAATGAACATCACTATCCTCACAGTCAAATACACACTATTTTATAATAAAGGCTCTGAGAAGTTCTGCAGTAAAACAAAATGTCTGTTTCTCTTCTTTAATCTCAACATCCCAAATGGTGTTGGCGAAACCCCAAGCCCATTATTTTCAAGATGATTTCAGAAAAGACTTCTGCTCAGAGAGAGGGGTCTCAGGGGTCAAGAGCTCTGCCCGGGTGCTGTCTCTAAGGTCCCACACCTCCTCCACCTGCCCCTGCCCACTTGCCTGCTCCTTCATTCTTTCTGCCCTCCTCTTCTTCATTCTCCCCACCAGGTGCCTGGGGACAGAAATATGGGGGTCACTGATGGTGGGGGAGGCACTATAGGATGGACCCAGGGGAGGCACGGAAGGAACACAATAATGGAGGAATGCACAGGCAGAAGATGGGAGTTAAAGATATACACATATACAGGTATTGATGGTAATGGGAGGTATAGACAATGCCCAGGCTTCTAACTTACCAATACTCCATTTTCCTGTGGGGGATTCCCCTCAGCACTCTTCTCCCTGTGTGAGGAAAGGGGGAGTGATTGCTAAGGTTTGCAGTAGATAGGCAAAGCTTAGGGGGAGTCAATGTAGTCAGAACAGACCTTTCTGAGGTCCCATAGAACCTCCCTGCTTCTGCCCTCATCCTCACAGTCTGTCCTTTTCACAGCAGCCAAAGGGGTCCTGTTAAATCTTAAGTCTGGCACATTCTTCGTCTGATCACACCTCTCCCATGGCTCCCACTCAGAGCAAAAACTGAAGTCCTTGCCATGCCCAGAATGCCCCTAGTATGGCCTTCTTATTCTCCCATTTGAGCTCACCTCCTACCACTCTCCTCCTTGCTCACCCCACTCCAGACTCACTGATTTCCTTGGTGGTTTTTGTGAATGTGCTGAATGTGCACCTCAGGACCTTTGCACTTCCTTTCCTTTTGCCTTGAGCACTCTTTCCCCAGATATTTTCATGGCTCACTCCCTCACTTCACTTGGGTCTCTGTTCAGCGGTCACCTCCACATAGAGGCCTTCCTTGACTACCCTAACCAAAATAGCAATCTTCATTTCTCTCTATTCTTTTATTCCATTTTCTTTGCTTCATTACATATTATTAGTATATATTTAATTAAGTTGCGTTATATATTCATTTGTTTGTGTTTTGCTTGCCTTCCCTAACTTCATGAACATGTTAGCTTCATGAAGGTGAAGACTTTGTCTACCTTGACCCCTCTTGTCTCCTCAGTGTCTAGAATATGGCCTGGCACAAAGTAGGTGCTCAATGAATGCATGTTGAATGAATGGGGACTGGCAGATTGGATCTGGGGATATGGATTGCCAGGGTGGCTGAGGCATCTCTGATGGTGTGGATGGATTGCCAGGGTGGCTGAGGCATCTCTGATGGTGTGGGATGTATGTGTGGGGACCCAGTCAGGGATCCCAGGGAGAGACTGTCTTGATGGCAGAGCCAGACATCACCTGCCCTTGTCTTTGGCAGTTCCTGTGTCTCCACTGGCCAGGTTATCCACAGCAATGGCGAGAAACACGTTCAAAAGGATATCTGGGGTGAGTTCAGGCTGCAAAGGTTTAAGAAGCAGCCTGACTGTGGGCCATCAACAACCCCCTATCTTACCCCATGTTCTACCAACATCCAGTCCCCCAAAGCTCCAAGGATACAGTTGCCGCAGATGAAGAGGATGATGAAGTAGACGCAGACCAGCATTCCTGGGAAAAAGGGGCCACCATAGGCCATGATACCATCGTACATGACCACGTTCCAATCCTCACCTGTCAGGATCTGAGGGTGGGAGTTCACTGTGAATCTCTTTGGACCCCCCACCGTATGGTCCCCCCCCAGACCCACCTATTCCATGCTTTCCAGGCCCCACCTGAAAGACAGTGAGGAGGGCCTGGGGGAAGGTATCGAAGGTGCTTCGCTTGGTGTGGGTCTGATCAAAGTTGAACTTGCCCCCAAACAGCTGCATGCCAAGCAGGGAGAAGATTATGATAAAGAGGAAGAGAAGAAGCAGCAACGATGCGATGGATTTCATTGAATTGAGCAGGGATGCCACCAAATTGCTCAGAGATGCCCAGTGCCTAGAATAGAGATGGAGGGTGGACATGTCCAGTGGTGAGTCAGGGGCAAGGGCAGGATGCCAGCTTGGGATGCACTAGGGGTGGGCTGGGTTAAAATGAACTTTGGAGTTGGGTTGAGGTGAAAATAAGAAGTGAGGGGAAGATTGAGTTTGGGGTTAGGGTTGGTGTTAAGGGTGTAATGACAGATGAAGTTAGGATGGAGGTTATATGGAAGTTCATGAAGTTAGAATTGGGTTCAGGTTGGGACTGGGGCTGGGATTGGGGTTAGGAACTATAGCTGGGGTTGGGGTTGGGGTTAGGGGTTAAGAGAGTATTTGGTGTTTTAGATGGCTGAGTTGGGGATAAAGTTGTGTTTGAGAGTTGGATAGAGGAGGGGATAGGGATGAGATAGAGTCTGGGGCTGGAGTTGCAGCTGGAGATAGGTTGCTGGTTAGAAGCTAGGGACATGGAGGTTGTGGTTAGTGATGGGGCTGGGGCTGCAAGTTAGGGATGAGATTGGAGATGGGGCTGGCTTTGGGATTGGGTGTTGGGGCTGTAAATGAGTTTGGTATAATGAGTGGCTGGGGATTGGAGTTAGAGATGGTGTAAGGTTAGGGATGAGTATGGAGTTGAGTTCAGAGATGGTGCTGGGAATAATGTTTTAGCTGGAGCTGAGGTTGAGGAAGGGGATGGAAATGGAGTAGACACCCTCCCCAATGGACTTTAATTTCCATGAGGCAGGAACTTGTGTCCGCTCTGATTCCTGGGGTTTCCCAGGACCTGGAAGGGTGTCTGGCCCACAGTATGCCCTCAATGGATATTTGCTAAATGAACGGTGATGCAGATAGTCACTGGAACTGGGGAGGGAGCTGTTGGGGCTGTGCTTGGGGCCCCAGTCCTCCCCCGCCACACACACCTAGTGACCTTAAAGATCCTGAGGAGGCGCACACATCGGAGCACTGAGATGCCCAGGGGCTGCATGGCGCCCACCTCCACCAGGGTGGTCTCCAGGATGCCCCCACAGACCACAAAGCAGTCAAAGCGGTTGAAGAAAGAAGAAACATAAGCAGAGGGGCCAAGACCGTACAACTTGAGAAGCATCTCCACCGTGAACAGACAGAGCAACACTTTGTTGGCATACTCTGTGGGGAGAAGGACAGAGGTGACCGAACTGGCCAATTTCCTTGGAGATGTGCAGGGAGGTAGGGGCCACAGGGCGATCTGAGGTAGCTGGTATCAGGCAAGACACAGGTTGGTGGTAGCACTAGGGTTAGGAATTGAATTTATAGGTCAGAGTGGGTGAGGTTTTGAGGGGCTCGGAACTGGGGTGAGGGGCAGAATTGGGGTGGGGGCCTTGGTGAGCCTCCATGAGTTCAGGAAAACTCCAACTCAAAGGTAGCATTGGAGTCTGGGGTTTAGTTGGGACTGAGGCTGGTTTGAGGCTTGCAGTGAGAAGTGTGTTCAGTATTCAGGTTGGGGTTGAGGTGAAAACAAGTAATAGTAAGAGCTAACACTTAATAGCACTCTATGTGGGTCCAGCAATGTTCTAAGCACCTTTCACTTCAACTCACTTAATCCCCCCCAACCACCCCATGAAGCAGATAAAATTACTGTCCCTATTTAAAAAAAATGTTTTATTTATTTATTTTTGAGAAAGAGAGATGGAGAGTGAGCAGGGGAGGGGCAGAGAGAGAGGGAGACAGAATCCCAAGCAGGCTCTGCGCTGTCAGCACACAGCCCTATGTGGGGCTCGAAATCATGAACCCTGAGATCATGACCTGGGCCGAAGTCGAATGCTTAACCTACTGAGCCACCCAGGTGCCCCATATTGTCCACATTTTGTAGATGGGGAAACAGAGACATGGAGGGGTTAACCCATCCAGACAGTGTGGAGTTAAGATTCTGGACTCTGGAGCCACCTGCCTGACTCACTTACTAGCTGAGTCCTGGGATTAATCAGTGAACTCTTCACTACCTCAGTGCTCAGTACTCTGTGCCTTAGCACTTAATTCACACAAGGTTTTGGTGAAGAGAAATTGAGTTAATACATGTAAAGTGCTGAGAATGGAGCTTGATGCACACAAGTGCTACATAAGTGTAAGCTACAACGTGGGGTGGGACAAGCTAAGGTTTCTGCATTTATTAGGGCAGGAATGCAATGTCTGGGGGGTCTGAGGAACCCTAGAGATCCTGGACTTGGGTTTCTAGGGTGGAGGGAATTGGGGACTGGGGAAGAGGGCTGGCAGTCCGCGAGGGGAGGTACGCACCCTGGATCTGCGTGAGCCATACGGGCTGTCCGTGGTGCTCTGAGGCGATGGTCAGTGTGTTGAGGAAGACGAGCAGCAGCACGGCCCAGTAACAGGCATTGGACTTCACCGCCCGCCGGCAGCGCGCCCGAAGGCCCCGATTGGCTTTTCGGAGGTGGCGGCTGAGGGGAAATGCGAGCCCACTGATGAAATCACCTACCTAAACCAGGCCTGGGGGTGCTCAGTTGGGTAGCCCGGTGGTCATGGGGGACTCGGAGGTGGGATTTACAAAGTCATGGGGTCCAAGGATCCCAACTCACCAGACCCTGGTTTTCATGATCTTGTTTCTGGAAAAGAGGAGGATGGGAGGTGGGCGTCATAAAGGACCAAGGGGCAGTCAGTGGCTGGGGTTGGAGGTGGGGGGCTGGGATCAAGGTTTGAGGGTAAAGTAAGGACTGGGGTCAGGGTCTAGATGGGGTTCTGGGCCGGGTCAGGGGTTAAGGGCTGCGGGCCCTCACAGGCAGCGTGTACAACCGGCCAGAGCCCCCTCCTCCTCTTCCTCATCGCCTGGGGTCTCTGTCATCGAACCAGTGTCACTGGCTGGGAGGCTGGCTGTGGTCGGGGTGGGAATAGAGGTCAGTCCGTGAAGACCCAAAGGCTCCACACTTGGCTTTCTTCTCTGTCTACCCATCCCGTCCCCCTCCCCAATCTGGATGGACTCTCACCGTGGCTGCTGGTGGAGTGTGTGGAGCGGGTGGAGTGACTGAACCAGCGCAGACGTCCACGTCTCCTAGTGGTTAGCTCTGCCAGTTGTGGCCCTGCAGGGTGGGGAGGACATTTGGGGAGCATGGCCTGAGGCTGGGTTAGGGCCAGGCGTGCGCATATGGCAGGGGGGGCTGTTATTTGGAATCTTTGTTCTGGGTATAGTCTGGGAAGGGTATTGGGGTCTGCGTCTGGGTCTGTATTCTAGGTCAGAACTGGGGGCTGGGCCTGGAGTCATTGCCGGTTGGGGCTGGGTCTCAGGAGGGTAGCCCACATCTGAGGCATGCGTGGGGCAGGGAATGGGCCAGACTGGGATTGCCTACGGTGGCCAGCCCGGCCCTCTTCAGCCATAGAACCAAAGTTGCCATCAGCTGAGGACTCTTCGATGTCCAGCTCCTCTGCCTGCATGATCCAGTCCAGGTAGCCCCGGAGGTCCTCCTCCAACTGCTGCTTCTCCCGAAGCTTCTGGAAGTCCCCTCGTGCTTTTGCTTTCTCCCTCTCCTTGGAGAACTCTCTGAGGGAGGAAGATAGAGGGCTGGGAGGGGGGGACCACCCTGGCTCCCATGCCTTTACCATTCCAGACTCACCGGCCTCCTTGCTGTTCTTTGAATAGGTCAAGCACATTCTAGCTTTGCAGAAGCAAAGGCTGTTCCCTTTGCTTGGAACACTTTCCTCAGACATCCACATGGCCCATTATCTCATCTGTGTCACATTTCTACTCAGATAACACCTTCTCAAGGAGGTCTGTCCTGATTGTCCCTATTTATAATTGCAAGATTTGCCCATTTATATTTTTATCCATCCTTTCTTTCCATAGCACAGATTCCATACGAAACACTACATATGTGAGTCGCCTGGCTGACTCAGTTGGTAGAGCACACAAGTGTCAGGGTTGTCAGTTCAAGCCCCATGTTGGGCGTGGAGTCTACTTAAAATAAAAAACAAAAATAAAAATAAACCACTATGGGTGTGCACGCATGGGTGTATACACAATCTACTGTGTATGTTGCTATTCTCTCCACCACAGTGTAATATCCAAGAAGACAGGGATTTTTGTCTTTTATTCCATCCCTAAAATGGTGCTTGCACACAGATGTTCAATGTTGACTGACTGCATGAAGGGGTATTTCAGATGGGTTCTGAAAGAGTGCCTAGGAGTGTGCTAGGAACAAAAAAAAATGGGAAAGGGACTATTGGCGAAGGTGTCTAAGCTTCTCACCCACTCAGGACACCAAGCACAAGGTTGAGGACGAAGAAGGACCCAAAGATGACGAGACTCACGAAATATAACCAGGGCAGCTCATACCCCATGGCATCCTGCATCTGGGGAGAGAGAGGGCATGCATCTCTCAGGATATGCAGACACTCTCGGAGGAAAGGCAGGTACAGTCTCGCGCTGTGCGCCCGCCATCCACCTCACCCAGTAGAGCACATCTGTCCAGCCTTCCATGGTGACGCACTGGAAGACCGTCAGCATGGCGAAGAAGAAGTTGTCGAAATTGGTGATGCCTCCGTTGGGCCCTGCCCAGCGTCCGCGGCACTCGGTCTGGTTCAGTGTGCATGCACGCCCCGAGCCAGAAGACGCACAGGGCGACGGGTCCTCCTCCGCTTCCACGTCTGTGGGGAGATCAGTTCCGATTTTGAAGCACGTCCCGCCCCCCCCCCGCCCCCCCCGCCCCGCCAGTCACGGCTACCTTGTAGCCCCGCCCACCTGGGAAGTTCAGTATGGGGTTCGAGATTTTTCTAAATCAAGGGCAAGGTTAAGCTCCTAACTCTGCTAGGTCAGGATTCTGAACCACTGGAAAGTTGTGAGTCACAGCTACAGGTATCCGGGTAGTGGAACTGTAAAATTTAGGGTGGAATCTTGTAAATAACAGTGAGACTTGAGCCTGGGGGAGGAGTCCTGTGAATTGGGAAGGGTGTCTTGAAAATGGAGTGGGGGCAAGGCTCGGGCTGAGGTCTGGATGAAGAGCCTGAGTATATGGGGTCAGTCCTGGAGGATGGTGTCGAGTGCAGGGTAGGGCCTTGGCCTGTGAGTGGAGACTCGTGATAGAGGGAGGAGCTATTAGCAAAGGGGCGGTTGTAGTCTGGGATTGAGGGCAGAGTCTTGAGTAAAGGGATAGGGCTTGCTTATCTGGAGGTGGAGCCTAAGGTTGGGGGCGGAGTCTCGTGGATTTGAGTGGGTTTCAAGGAGAAGTGGGTGGGGCCTAGTAGCCAGTGGAGGGGAGTGTCTTGTCCGGGGAGGGGTGGAATGGCTGACCAGATCCCAGGAAGTAACATGTCTTGTGCATTCGTCCAAGGAACAGTTCGAGTCCGATGATGGCATATATGATGATGACGAACAGCACGAGCAGTGCGATGTGCAGTAGTGGCACCAGCGCCTTCATGATGGAATTAAGCACGATGTGCAGGCCTGTGGGGACCGAGGGGCGGGGTCAGCTTAACCCTCTCCTGCTCCCCTCCCCCACCTCCAACCCCCGGGGGCATGCCACTCACTTGGGACCCCAGACACCAGCCTCAGTGGCCGCAGCACCCGAAAAGCCCTCAACGCCTTCACATCGAAGCCCCCCGGCTTCCCGCCGGTATGTGGGGTGTCTCTCGGCCGACCAGGGCCCTGCTCCAGTAGCACGCTAAACAGCCTGGTGGGGTAGCACGGAATTAGGAGGCAGAGGTCCGGCCTTGGGCCCTCCCTCCACCCCTCTCTTCTCGGAAAAGCACAAGTCCCTGTAACTGGAAATGCAAACAAGTTTAAAACGTTAATATTCTTGATTCTGGCTGCCAGATGGAGGCAGTCGGAAGCAGACTTTCCCCTGAGTCCCGAATTCAGCGGGCCTGGGGTAGGAAGTTGAACTAAGGTGGGGGTGTCCCTCGCAGAAGCGTACCCGACAACAACGATGATGAAGTCGAGTAGGTTCCAGCCATTGCGGATGTAGGCGCTAGGATGGAGCACCAGCCCATAGGCCACGATCTTGAGCACAGTCTCCACAGTGAAAATCACCAGGAATACGTACTCCACTTGCTCCTGAGGGCGGAGCCGGGGGTGAGGTGGGAGAGCAGGGAGTTATTTGGGGGTGGGGCTTGAGGGGGGCCGGGGAAGGGAAGCTTAGCCCGGACCTAGGGTGGGGCTGGATGGGGGCGGGCCATCTGGGTCAGAGAGGAGCGGGTGTGGGGAGGATTGAAAGGTTGTGGTGTGGTTCTACTGGGGCTGTATGTGGCTGGGGGTGGCGGGGGTGGTGAGCCTCACCAGGTTGTGGTTGGCAGTATTGGAGTCATCCTCTGGGAAGGGGATGTAGACCCCCAGGGCTACACAGTTGGCAAAGATGGTCAGCAGGATGAGGATGTCGAAGGGCCTCAGGTGGATAGTCAAGGACCCAGGCAGATAGGCCTCAGAATATCCCCACATTCCCTTGGGGCCCTCCCCACCCAATGCTGACGCTTGACCCAAGGTAACCAGCCCTGACATTCCCAACCCCTGCCTTGACCAAGGCTTTGACTTTGAACCCAACTCTTAGACATCCCCAACTCTTGCTGTGATTTAGTCTTTCACCCTTGACACTCCCCCTCCCTGCAGTGACCTTCACGTTTCTCAACTCACCCTCTAATCCAATTCTTGGCTCTTTTTTTTTTTTTTTGAGAGAGAGAGAGAGAGACAGAGAGACAGAGAAACAGAGAGGGAGAGAGAGACAAAGTGCAAGCAGGGAAGGGAAAGAGAGTGAGGACAGAGGATCTGAAGCAGTTCTGCACTGATAGCACAGAGCCCATGTGGGGCTCGAACTCACGAACTGTGAGATCGTGATCTGAGCCAAACTTGGATGCTTAACTGACTGAGCCACCCAAGCATCCCCAATTCTTGACTCTTGATCCCTAGTGACCTCAGCCCTCCTCCATTCCAGCCCTGGCCTAATCCTTGATTTTTGGTACCCTGGTGACCCTCACCCCTGAGCGCTGCCCCTGGTTTCCAAGGATGCTTCCACTCCACAATGCTGATGCAGGACCGCCGCAGGGGGTTGGCCAGAGTGAGGCAGAAGAGCGCTCGGGGTGACCGCTGGGCACTGGTCACTGCCACTGTCTTGTGCTTACTGTGCTGAGTCCTTCGCTTAGGGGTCCCCAGGCCTGATGCCCCGCTGATTTCTTCACCCCCTGATGCTGGAGGCCCAGGGCACAGCCCCCATTCAGGACCAGGGCCTGTCCCATTGGCTGGACTGGGCTCTGGGATGGTGTCTGTGTGGAGAAACCAAGTCAGGGAGGGACTGGGTATTAGGGCAATCATGGCTACCTCCTTCCTGATCCCATCCCAGTGTGTGGGGGAAGAAGAGCTTGTAAAATTAGGGAAAGTTGGGGGGTGCCTGAGTTAAAAATTGAGGGGTGAGAATTGGTGTTGGAATTGATTGGGGGTTGAGAGAGTTTATGGAGAACGGAGGGTGATGTTACATTTCCAAGTAAGATTTGCTGTTAGACTTGGTAGGGAGTTTAAATTGGCTTGGGGTAGGATTAAGTTTATAGCTGGAGGCAAATTTAGGGTTAAATTCGAGTGGTGGACTTCTGGGTTGGGTTTAAATACCGGTGGGAGTGGAGTATGCTTTAGATAGGATTTAGAGTTAGGACTGGGTGTTTGAATGAGTTGGGATTAGAATTAGGATCAAGATTAGGGTTAAAGTTAAGTTTGAATGGGATTTGAATTTGGCATTGGGGTTTTCAGCTAAGGCCATTCCCAATTCCCATGGCCTTGTTTCAGCCTCTGTGAGGCAGTAGGTTGGCTTGGTTAAGATCCCAAGCTTTGGAGAAAACAAGCTGTCTGAGTTTAAATCCTAACTCTGCCACTTGGTAGCTGTGTGTAGTCTTGGGAAAAATTGCACAACCTTTCTGAGCCTCAATTTCCTTATCTGTGTAATGGAGTGATAAGAGTACCTACATTTTAGAGTTGTTGTAAGGATTAATGAGTTTAGCATTCAGAATAATGTCTAGCACCAACTATTATTCCTATTTTGTAGGTAAGGAAATTGATGCAAAAAGAGATTAAGTGATTTGGTGAAGTGGCTGAATTGGGATTCAAATCTATGCAATTTCTTTTTTTTTAATTTTTTAAATGTTTTTATTTATTTTTGAGAGAGACAGAGAGAGACAGAGCATGAACAGGGGAGGAGCAGAGAGGGAGACAGAATCTGAAGCAGGCTCCAGGCTCTGAGCTGTCAGCACAGAGCCGGACGCGGGACTCAAACTAACAAGCCATGGTATCATGACCTAAGCAGAAGTCGGATGCTTACCCGACTAAGCCACCCAGGCACCCCAAACCTATGTAATTTCTGACTCCAAGCCTTCATGACTTACTACCACCAAGAGTGTTCATTCTCTCTCCTCTCTCTCTCTCTCTCTCTCTGTCCTTAAAAATGGATCTGCGCTCTTTTTGGAAAGTCAGAGACCTACTCACTAACAGTATTGATATCCAGACATTGGGGCTGAGGTTAGGTGAATTTAGAGCTCATAGTAAGGGCTGTATCTATGTTGGCGTTTAGACTCTAACAGGAGTTTGCCCTCTGGTTGATAAGGTTTGTGTTGGGATTAAGCTTGGGGCTGGCTTTGGAATTGGACTCAGGGTGGGCACTAAAATAGAGGTTGGGGCCAGGATTAGGGTCGGGATTCAGCTGGGAACTAAAGCTGTGGATGGGGCTGGGAGGCCATAGGTGCAGGGTCTAGGTCAGGCTGAGAGTCAGGGTTCAGGTGGTGGTAAGGCTATGTTTGTTGCTGGATGGGATGGAAACAGGGTGATGTGGTTCTGATCCCCTGGTGGCTCTCCGGGAGTGGGGTCCTGCTGGGCAGGAGATGGGTCAGAGGGACAGAGGGTAGAGCAGAGCCCAGGATTGCTCCAAGGGTCTATAGGGGTGGAAGGCTGCTCTCACCTTTCCCGCCTTCAGATGCCGACATCCTCCTTTCGAGGTTGAAGAGCCATCTGCACACAGCCTCCCTCTCTTCCCCCAGCTTTAGAGAGATTAAGGTCACAGGGCGGGGCCATAGCAGGGTTGGATGGGAGGGTGAGTAGGGGCAAAGATAGGATATTTATGGGCCAGGGCTTGGCAACAGAAATGGTACTGATTTTTAAAAAATATTTTTGTAAAATACATAAAAAGCACCAGTCAGAAATTAAAATAAGAAAAAGGATATCACTTCCCAACAGTATCTGAACTTTGAAGTACATAGAGATAGACCTAACACAATATGCGTATGGGCAAGATCTCCATGGGAAAAAATGATCAAATATTATCAAGTGATTAAAGGGGACCTAACCAAATGGAGAGATATGTTAAATTTACTAATAGAAATAGTCAAGGTTGTGAACATGTCAATTCTTCCCAAAGTGATCTAGAGATTCAGTGTAGTCCGGAACGAAATCCTAAAAGATTTTTCCATGGAATTTGACTAATTGATTTCTAAAATGTATATCGATACACAAAGGACCTAGAAAAGCCAAAATCCTTTGAAAAAGTACAAGATGGGAGGACATTCCAGATCACTGTTTACTGTTATAAAGCTACAGTAATTAAGAACAGAACAGAGTTCAGAAAGTGAGCCCCACATATATGTCCACATGATTTATGACAAATGTGGCTCACATTTGGCTCACACCCTGACAAATGTGACAAATGTGGCTCACAGCCTGCTCAGTGGAGACAGAGTGGTCTTTTTAATGAATGGGGATTTCATGAATGTTTACTGTGTAATTATTCTTTGGAGTGTACACATATGTAAACAAATTGAAAAAAAGCATTACAGAATGCATGAATACTAGTGACTACAATGTATGTAATGCTTTGCTACTGTATTATGTGTCGGGTACACGGTAACAATGCTTTACATGAATTAATTGTTTTAATCCTAGGAAGCAGGTATAGTGATAGTTCTATTTTAGATGAAGAAACTAAGACACAGGGAAGTTATGTAACCTGCCCACCGTTGCACCTTTAGCTACTTGAGCTAAAGACTTGAGCTAAAAAGCTAAGATTCAACCGTAGCCGCTTTACGCTAAAGCCCCAGCCCTTAACTTGTACACTTTTACAATGGTAAGATGAATGCCGCCTTGAACGTACGTGTCAGGAAGCCGCTCTCAGGCTGGTCCCTTTTTTGAACAATGCGCACGGGCACGCGCGTACAAAGGCACACACGCTCGCGCTCTCGCTCTCGCTCAAGGTATATTTCTTTGCCTCCTTGGAAGAACCCCCCCCCCCCACCGCCCCCGGACTGCAAGCGGAAGAACTACAAGTCCCAGCAGCCATTGCACACTCAAGCCTACATACGCACCTTTGCACCAGGACGCCAGGCGTCCGGCGTGCGCCACACTCACTCTCGGAACTACACTTCCCGTCTGTCCCCGCGCAGCCTGTGACACTCCTTGGACCGCGAGTGCAGAGCGGGGTTTCTACAGCCGCGCCTCTCTTGCTCGGACCCGGCCCTGGACCCGGCCTCAGACTCGAACACGGCTCCATCATGGAGGAGGCGGACCGAATCCTCATCCATTCCCTTCGCCAGGCCGGCACGTAAGGACACAGCCCCCGCCCACCCCTAAATACCCACATCCGGGGCTACAAAACTCTGGACCCAGTCACCCGGGAACCTTAAAACCCTGGACGTTGATATCCAGGGTTCCAACTTCCAGGACCCTAAGACACCCCTGGTCCCTTTCACAGACACATACGTGCGCGCGCGCGCGCACACACACACACACACACACACACACACGCAGGCACTGTGACATCAGGGGCTTCCCAAACCCTTTGACCCCGACACTTGGTAAACACTAAACTCCAGGATCCAGACATCTCGAGACCTTAAAACCTTGGAACCTCAAGACCCAGTACCCTGAAATCTGTGGATCTTGACATCAATACCTTGGGACCCTGATACCGGGAAAATCTAAGCCACCTGTATTTTGAGTACCAGGGAATTTAAACACCCAGGACCCCGGCACTCAAAAACCCTGGGCCTGGATACTTGGGAACCTTCAAACCCTGTTCCCCAACACCTGGGCTTTTTAAATCCCCAGATCCTAAAATCTGGCGATCTCAACACTTAGTGACCCTGACGCACAAGGACTTCTGTATTCGAGGCCCCTAAAACCCCAGGGTGCCAATATCTAGGGAGCCTTATGTCTGGATTGCTTGAAACTAGAAGGTCTTATTATCCAGGGATCTTGACATCTAGGGACCCTGACGTTTGGAAGTCCTGAAAACCCGGGCCTCCCAATATCTAGTCTCAAAACTCCAGGAGCTCAATATCTAGGGGCCCCTGACATGCAGGGAACATGATACCTGGGAATCCAGAAACCCAGAGAGCATGCCGCCTGGGTCCCTTGCCCTTCCCAGACCCCAGAAATTTAAGACTTTTAATCATAAGGAAATTTGAGATTTTTTTGAATTCAGATCCCTTCCGTCCACCATTAGGACCTAAGGACTTCCCCAGTTCTTAGTTTTCCAAATGGAAGTCACAGTCACCAACACCTAGGACCTGTTTGAAATGTGGCCATCCTCCCTACTCCCACCTGATACTAATGCTTCCAGAAGGCAGCAGGGCCCAGCATGATCCCCGTTTCCTGGCTACTTCCTACACCAAGCCTGCTCCCTTCTTTTTCAGGGCAGTTCCTCCAGATGTGCAGACCCTGCGAGCCTTCACCACTGAGTTGGTTGTAGAAGCTGTGGTCCGTTGTCTGCGTGTGATCAATCCTGCTGTGGGCTCTGGCCTCAGTCCTCTGCTGCCTCTGGCCATGTCCGCCCGGTTCCGCCTGGCCATGAGCCTGGCTCAGGCCTGCATGGTGAGTGCCCTCCTCCCAATACACACAGCCTCTTCCTTCCTCCTTCACAAAGTTACTAAGTTCCTTTGAAACTCTTGCCTTTCCTTTCTGACACCTCCCCTGGTGGCTTAGTGTTCATTAGTGGTTAAGGATGTTGGGTCTATGGTCAAACCGTCCAAGTTGCTCAGACTCTCACTATACCGCTTGTGAACTGTTTTACCGTAACCCTTCTGGGCTTCAGTTTCCTTATTTGTGAAACTGAGATGATAAAAGTAGAGTCCTTATGGGCATTAAATGAGTTGATCTAGTTTGTGATGCTTAGCACCAAGAGGCTCTGAGTAATGTCATTTCTCCTAGCTTGCTGGCTCTGCGACTTTGGGTTAGTCTCTTAATATCTTTGGGCTTCAGTTTCCTCACTTGCAAAATGGACGTAAGAATTGTACCCACCACATAGGGTTGCTATGAGCATTAAAAATGAGCTGATATGTAAAAAGCTGGATATAATAAGCTTTGTGCAAGTGGTTTTACTCTTCTTAGATAGGCCCGATCTGGCTGCTTGCATCCCAGCAACCTATGGCTTTTAATGAATGTAAACATGGCCAAACAGACCTAGTATATGGTGGTAGGGTGAAAATTTCCATTTAGCCTCTGGGGACAGGGCGGTCAAGTTTCTTGAGTTTGTACCTTGCTTACGTAGTGTCTGTCTCTTAACAGTAGGCTGTGGGGCTCTGTCCTTCCCTTAGATCTCAGGTTCACTTTGCTCTTAGGGGTTCTCAGGTTCTTCTCTCTGGGGCCCTTGGTGCCCTCTCGAGCCTGGCAATCTATCCCCTGGCCTGGGGCTGTTTTCTCGAGGATGACACTTTTTAAGGGAGAAGTTCTGTTCTCTTAGACCAAGGACAGTACACCGTGATGTTGAGGAGGAGTTGGGGATCTGACTTCCCCCGTTTCTCTGTTCCTCTCTTCTGTTTGTGTGGCCTCTCACTGGATCTGGTGTTGGCTTACCTGCGCTTACACTCTCTCTAGCGTGGGGCAGAGAGTGTGGCCAAGAGGGACCCTCGATTGGCCCCAGAACCTCCATTTGCCTGCAGTAGGCAGAAAAGGTCTCTTCTAACCCAGCTGGATGCTTCCATGTTCGGCTGTCTGCCTCTTCATGTGCCCCATGCCTGGAACTACTTTCTGCCACTCAGCCACCTCCATAGTTTGGTGTCTATCACTTCACACACCTGACTCCTGGAATGAGTTTCTATATCAGTCACAACTCTTTGATTGCAGGTGTCGGAAAGAACCCAAAGTAAGGTAGCTTAAAAGCCAGTGGTTTTCACACTCTTTTGACTGTGACCTTATGTTGTGACCTAATACACACACATGCAGGTAATAATGATGTTTTCTGAGTGTATGCCCTGTGTTGGGCACTGTGGTGACATGATGTTAACTTACTTAATTCTTGCGACAACTTTCAGAAGTAGATACCATTGGTATCCCTTTTTTCAGATGAGGAAAGCAAAGCACCAAGAAATTAAGTGATTTGCCTGAGGTCACAAGGTTGGGAAGAGGCAAAACTTGGATTTGGATCCAGGAAGTCTGCTTTCAGAGCCCATGCAGCTCCAGACCAACAGCAACTCTGGCAGAGAAAAAGGCTTTCTGGGCCGGTGTCTCAGTCCTCACCCAGAACCCCGATGGGGCCTTTGATCTCTTAAGGCAGACACATAGGGAAAGTACTATCAGCCCCATTTTACAGCTAGGAAACTTGAGTTTCCAAGTGGTTAAATAACTGGCCCAAGGCTTTATAGCCAGTAAGTAGCAGTGGATGGATTTTAACTCCGATCTTTTTATACCAAAGCCTGGAAAATTATTTCTAAAATAAAAATAAAAATTTCTAAAAAATTATTGTTTTGAGTAGGTCATTTTATTAGACAGGGTCCAGTCTGGAGATAGAAACCCCAGCAGTAGTTGGAACAGGGAAATTTTGATATAAAGAATTGTTAACCAAGGGGCGCCTGGGTGGCTCAGTTGGTTAAGTGTCCGACTTCAGCTGGAGTCATGATCTCATGGTTTGTGGGTTTGAGCCCTGTGTCAGGCTGTGTGCTGACTCTTAGAGCCTGAAGCCTGCTTTGGATTCTGTGTCTCCCTCTGCCCCTCCCTGCTCATTCTCTGTCTCTCTCTGCCTCTCAAAAATAAATAAACGTTAAAAAATTTTTTTAAAGAAGTGTTAACCAAGTAAAAGGTGGTTAGCTATTGAAGGGATAAAAGGGATCTCCAAGGTATGACAGAACAAACATGATACCTGGCTGAGGCTCCCATTCCAGACTGTTTACCCCATTACCCTGCCTGTCTGCTATAAGGGAGTTACTTTGATTGGTTTCTTGTGTGTCTTTCTGGTTCTTCTTTTTTTTTTTTTAATGCAGATATAAGCAAATGTGAATATACTTCTTTCCCCTTTCTTTTTCATTTCTTTCTTTCTTTTCGTATTAAAGAGATTTTAATTGCCCAGTTTCTGGTTATAAGCAATGGTTCATGACTCATACTAAAAGTCCTTTCCACCTAACTTAATAACTGTCTAAGGTACATAACAAACCATGAAGCAAGTCGAGAGCATATTTCTTTGAAATAGTCTAATGGGGCGCCTGGGTGGTGCAGTCAGTTAAGCGTCTGACTTCAGCCAGGTCACGATCTCGCGGTCCGTGAGTTCGAGCCCCGCGTCAGGCTCTGGGCTGATGGCTCAGAGCCTGGAGCCTGTTTCCAATTCTGTGTCTCCCTCTCTCTCTGCCCCTCCCGTTCATGCTCTGTCTCTCTCTGTCCCAAAAATAAATAAACGTTGAAAAAAAAAAAAGAAATAGTCTAAAACACCTGTATCAGAAAGTGATCCACTCGGAGCATTTTATTTAACATGATTAGACAGCCTGTCCTTCCTTTTCGTGGCATTTCATATTCTCTGTTTCCTGGTGGTTTTTCTCCAGAGAGCACATCTATATACTCTGCAGAGTCTGGAAGGGAAAAAGCAAAACCAAAAGCCTGCTTCCTGGTTTGAAGCTGGGGAGAAAAGGCCCTCTTATAACTGTCAGGAGGGTCGACTTGAGGTCATCTTTGAACCACGTGAAGTTTTTTTTTTCAGAGCCCTTCACTTTCCAGGTCTCTGCCCCTTTTTATTTCTTCTTTAGCAGCTTTTTCGTTAGTTTGGCTGTTGTGTTGAGGAAAGTCTCTATGAGTTACTGGCGCTACGTTGTAAATTAATCAAGTGTGTTGTTTGGTTAGACTTTGCCAAATTGCCCTCCCTGGGCTTTGTTTAATTTTGGCCTTCCCAACAGCAGTGTAGGAGAGAGCACCTGTTTCTCCACAGCCTTGTCCACTGATTTTTGCCTGTTCAGTAGGTGAGGAATGGCATCTCAGTATAGTTTTTCTCCTCAGCTTTGTACTTTGACAAACTTTCAAATTTAAAGAAAAACAAAAGTGGAATGATAACCCCTGTATAACCCTTGTATACCCTTCTCCTAGTTTCCTATAGTGTTAACATTTTGCTCCATTCTTGTCTCTGTATATAGATGCGCACGCACACACACACACACACACACACACACACTTTTTTTTGCTGAGCCATTTGAAAGTGGAAGACAGCATGACACTAAAATTTTCAGCATGCCTCTCCTAAGTAGAAGGATATTTGCCAGCATAACCACAATGTTGTGATCACACCCGTGAAATGTAATATTGATAGTATATATTAGTATTGACAGTATATATCAGAATACCAGTATCTAATACCTAGTGCGTGGCCAAATATCCCCCGTTGTCCCCAAAAATATCCTTTGTAGCGTTTTTTTTTTAAACCTGCAGAATCTAATCGAGGATCACACATTTTATTTCACTGTTGTGTCTCTAATCAGACACATCCTACAGTCCTCCCTTGTTTTTGTTTCTTTGTTTCTTTTGTGATGAGGAATGTTTCTGAAGAGTCTAAGCCAGCTGTTGGATGGAATGCCCTATGATTTGAGTTGGTCAGAGTGTTTTCTGATGATTAGATGCAGGTTTTGGGCAGGAACACTGCCAGAGCAATGGGGGCTCCCTCCCAGCGTGCACCTGGAGAAGAGAACGTCGGGTGGTCCCGGGTCGGTGATGCTTGTGTGAGATCTCTCAATGTGCTTTCAGTTTGTGTCTTTCTTATAAGCAAGGTTGGATATATTTGCCTATGTTTAAGGGCCATTTTCATTTCTTTTTCTGTGAACTGCCTGTTCCTATCTTTTGCCAACTTTTCTCTTGTATTACCAGTCTTTTATTGCTTCAGGTTTTTGTTTTCTTTTTTTGAGATTTATGTATATAGAGAAAGCATGAGTCAGGGAGAGGGGCAGAGGGAAAGGGAGGGAGAATCCCAAGCAGAGCCCGATGTGGGGCTCGATGCCATGACCTGGGGATCATGACCTGATCCTGTTTACTAGGTCGATTTATTCTTTGTGTGTGATAGGAACTCCAAATATTTTTTTTTCCATCTTGTCATCACTGTTTGACTTTGTAATTATATTCTTTAAAATTTTTGTTTCGGACACGAGGGTGGTTCAGTTGGTTAAATGTCTGACTCTTGATTTCAGCTCAGGTCATGAACTTGTGATTCGTGAGTTCAAGCTCCTCATCAGGCTCTGCACTGGCAGCAAGGAGCCTTCTTGGGATTTTCTTTCACCCTCTCTCTCTCTTCCCCTCCCCTGCTCTTGTTCTCTCTCTTTCCTTCTCTCTCTCTCTCTCTCTCTCTCTCTTTCTCTCTCAAAAACAAATAAATAAACATTAAAAACTTTTGTTTCTTTTCATGTATTCAGAAATATTCATTTTCTCTTTTATGGCCTCTGGATTTTGGCTCATAGTTAGGCCAGAGCTTTAATCTTATTTCTTGCTCTCTGTAGCATTGACTATAATCACTCTGTGGCTTCCCCCAGAGGTCTGGAAGCCTTGGGGAGCCAAGGGGAAGTTCAGAGAGTAGTGGTTGGTGAGAGAGTGGGAGCATTTGTGGTCTAGGCCCAGGGCTCCCAGGGCAGGAGGATTCTGGCTGCCTAATAGAGGCTACCTCCCCAACCCCCAGGACCTGGGCTATCCGCTGGAGCTTGGCTATCAGAACTTCCTCTACCCCAGTGAGCCTGATCTCCGGGATCTACTTCTCTTCTTGGCTGAGCGTCTGCCCTCCGATGCCTCTGAGGATGCAGATCAGCCTGCAGGTATGGGGTGCCCAGGGCGTGGTGGGGTGAAGAAGAGTGTGGCAGAGGGGCCGAGAGAGGTGGAGGTGGTAAAAAGGTTGGGGGTGTGTGGGATGTGTCTTTGGGAGAGCTGGGTAGGAGAGGAAGATTGGGGCTGGGGGAGGGGAGGCAGTGCAGGGGGAAGGGGGTCTGGGCTTGGGCTGCCCCAGGTGGGGAGTTTGTTCTGGGAGGGTCCTCTCTGCCTCACCTCCTCCTTGCCACCCCCCCCCCCCCCCGCCAACCACATGGGCCTCCTTGGTGCTTCTCAGCCACTCCAGGCATCAGGGCCTTTGTATTTGCCAGATTATTCTTCCCCTTGATATCCTCCTGGTTCACCCCCTTACCTTTTAGAGGTTTTGTTCACATGTCCCCTTGGGGAGGCCCTCCTCAGACTGCCTTGTTTAAAATGACATGCTCCTCTCTGCAGTCTTTACCCTCCTCTTGGATCACCATCCGACAGTTTTCTGTATCGTACTCATGACCTTTGTCATGTTCTCCTCTGCCAGCATGCTGGTTTCATGAGGGCAGGGATGTTCACTGCCATCAGTTTGTTCACTGAAGGATCCCAAGAGTCTAGAACAGTGACTGGTCCATAGTAGGTGCTCAGTAAGTGTTGAATGGCCAAGTGTGAGAACCACAGCTAGACAGATCTGCATCTCTGGGACGGGGTCAGGGAGCCACGGCTGCTTTCCTGGCATATGCATTTTTGGAACTGTGGCACTGTCACCTGATTGATACTCCTTCCCCACTCTTCATAGGTGACTCAGCTATCCTTCTCCGGGCCATCGGGAGCCAAATCCGGGACCAGCTGGCCCTGCCCTGGGTCCCTCCTCTCCTTCGCACTCCCAAGCTACAGCACCTCCAGGTGAGACCCCCCCCCAACTCATATCGATGTTGCTCATCCCTAGCTTGCCCCCCCGACCCCAGGGGGCTCAGGTTTTTGACCCCCCCTCCCACCAGTGCCCCTATCACAGTTCATCATGGAGGCTCTGATTCTGCTCTCCCACCAGGGCTCTGCCTCCCAGAAGCCTTTCCACACTACCAGGCTGGCCATGTCTGAGTTGAGTTCCAGAGGAGGTAAGTGTGAAGCTGCAGAGAGGGGCTGGAGAGAAGGGTAGAGGTGGGCCTGACCCTATGGCCAGGTGGCCAGGCAGGAGGGCTAGCTGACTATGTTCCTGCCTCCAGAGTCCCGGGAGTTCCAGGCGAGTCCTCTGCTGCTACCAGCCCCTACCCAGGTGCCCCAACCCACTGGGAGGGTGGCCTCACTCCTCGAATGCCATGCCATCCAGCTCTGCCAGCACATGGGCCGGGACCACCCTGGGGATGAGGACTGGGTCCACCGGGCACCACGCCATCCCACCCAGGTACTGCCCAATGCTTGGCTCCCCACTGCCAGGGCTCCTGCTCATGGCTGCTTCCTGCTGCTCCCGTCTCAGCTTCCCTTGGTCCTCTGCCCCCTCCTTTCCCCACTTTGTCCTTCATCATCCCCCCTCTGCATGCATGCACCTCCCTGGCTCCTCCCCTGAGAGAACACTGGAGCCAGAAAGACTGTGGGCCTCGGACAAGTCAGTATCCCTCCCCAGAGCCTTGGTTTCCAATTCTGAGATACAGGAGCTGATAGTACCCCCCCCCCCCAGCTCAGGCTAGTGCTTGACTGAACCACGTGTAGGCTCCCAACAACCAGAATGGTCAGGACTTGCCCCCTTCCTTCCTGTTTCTACTACCTTTTTCCCACCCCTGAGTGTCTCATTCTTTCTCTGTCTCTGCCACTGTCACCAATACTCATTTTTTTCTGTCCCTAGATCTCTGCACTGTCTTTTCTGGTCACTGTCTTTCTTGTTCTGTGGCTTTGCCACCCCTCCTTCCCACCCTTCTGTCTGTCTCCTCATGTCTGTACTGCGTCTCTCCCCTTCCCATCTGTTCACCTCTGTAACTGTCTGTTCTGTTTGCCCCCTGCCTCCCCCACTGCCACTTGTTCCATCTTTACTTCTGTCCATCTTTTTGAAACTTACAGAGATTTTCGAACACAGAAATAGAATATTCTAATGAATCTTGTGGAGCTGTAATCCACCTTCAACTATAAGCGTCTCACCAATCTTTCTTCATCTGTTCTCCCCCGATTTTTTTTCACTATTATTTTATTTTAAGAAAATGTTTATTTATTTTGAGAGAGTGAGTGAGAGCATGGGTGCAGGGCAGAGAGAGAGAGAGAGAGAGAGAGAGAGAGAGAGAGAGAGAGAGAGGAATATATCCCAAGCAGGCTCCACACTCAGTGCAGAGCCCGACACAGGGCTCGATCTCATGACCAGGAGATCACGATCTGAGCTGATATCAAGAGTCAGTTGCTTAACTGACTGAGCCACCCAGGTGCCCCCTTTCAGTATTATTTTAAAGCAAATTCCAGTATTCATGCCATTTCAACTGTAAATACTGCAGTATACATCTCTTAACTCATAAGGGCATTCACTTTTTAAAGTAACCACTGGGTCTTTTTCACACTGAGTAATATTAACAATGATCTTTTAATACTGTCACTGAGTTTGTAATCAGATTTCCTCAGTTGTCTCAAAACTACCTCTGTCCCCCACCCCATTCCACTCTGCGTCTACCTGCTTCTCTGCCCAGCACCTCTGGCTCTCTGTCTCTGCTCTGTCCCCACATAGCCTTTAATGTTCCTCTCTTATTTGGGAGCTACTGATTTGCTCTTCTGGTGTGGAGAGAAGTGTGGCTGTGAGGAGAGGACCCTGTCCTTGGGGAGCTCCCAGACCGGTGGGTCAGGAGAGGGGGACTGGGCCCCCTCGGTGGGAGAGGCTACTGGGTGGCCATGACTGGTTGGTAGCACTTTGTCAGGCAGCTCCCTGGAGGAGACAGGGCCTTGGGTGCCTAGTGGGCCTCTACGCCCTCCTGTCTGCCCTGCCATCTGTTTCCAGGAGGACACACGGGCTCAGCGGCAGCGGCTACAGAAGCACCTGGCTGAGCATCTGCGCCACACCTGGGGCCGGCCAGGGGCCCCTCTACAAACCCGAGACCTGGGGGAGCTGCTGCAGGCCTGGGGTGCTGGAGCCAGGACTGGTGCTTCCAAGGGCTCCCGCTTCACACACTCAGAGAAGTTCACCTTCCATCCCGTGAGTGTGTCTCAATGGACACCGGCGTGCTGACGGGGCCGAGGCAGGCTCACAGGGTTGCTCTGTGTACAGACAGCACACTTTGTCCACACAGGTTTCTGTGTTCCCACTGGGCATGCCCTCTCCGCACTGGGGTGGATACCCAGAGGGGTCCCTTGGGTTCTCAGGGGCTTCAGTGGAGAGAGGGTGGAGGGCAGGAGACCATGTAAGGGTGTTGGAGTGCTCTTTGTGCAAACCCCAGCTTCCCCCAGACAGTCTCCTCTGGAGGTATCTTCTGTCCTTTACCCAGAAGGGTGCTGATCCTTCTCATGGGCAGGTGGGCGGGAGCTGTCAGGGTCAGGGAGGTTTCTTTATGAGCAAATGCTTCCAGCCTGTGGTCTCAGAGAGTGCCTGGGTCCTTATACACTCAGTCTGACAGCTGTCGGTGGTTGAGTGGACATGAGGATGGTGCAGGGAGGGCACTTAGAGGGGGTGCTAAGGCTGGGTTGGGAGGGGCAGGGCCTTTCCTCAACAGTCAGGATACTCCCTTCTCACTCCCCCAGGAGCCTGAGGCCCAGGCAGCCCAGGTGTCTGACGTGCTGGCCACCTCCCAGCGGCCTGAACAGGTAAGCGGAGCAGTGGCGGGGGTTCTGGGCCCTTGCCTGCCTGCTGGGCCCGACACCCCCATCCAATTGGCCTGTGCCTCCCAGGACACACGGGCAGCTCAAGAGCAGGAGCTGGAGTCTCTTTGGGAACAACTGGAGGGAGTGAAGCATAACATTGAAGAGGTTGAAGCCAACATGAAGACCCTGGGAATCAGCCTTGTGCAGGTGGGAGGTGGGGGTGGGTCACAGTGGGGCCTAGAGGGACTTGAAGGGGCTGAGAGGACTCTGTAGGGGTCTGCAGATGTTAGAAGGGTTCACAGGCGACCTTGGGGACCTGTGGGCTCTTGATGATTCAGAAAAACCAGTGGGGGTGAGAGAGGGATGTAGGGTCGGGGGGTTGGACCTATGGGGTTGGGTCACCTGTGGGCATCAGTCAGGCCATGTGTGTGTCTATGAGAATCAGGAGGGGTGCGAGCATCTGTGGGCATCTGTGTGGGCATGACGGATCTGTGTGGGCAGGGGCTGGTGGGCCTTGTCAGGGTTCCTGGGGGTCATTGTGGACGTGGAGGGGTCAGAGGGGACTATGGGTGTCTCTCACCGCTTGTAGGTTTTTGTGGCAATCAGGACGGGCCAGGGGGCCAATAGAGGGTAGAGGGATGTGTTGTCATCTGTGGGGGCTCAGGCTAGGCTAGGGCTTTCCAGGCTCAGTGGGGGATGTGGTGTGTGGCTGGGCTCCTGCAATGACGGCAGTGGGGGTCACGGGTGCCAGGTGGAGACCGAGTGTCGGCAGAGCGAGCTGAGCACGGCGGAGCGTGAGCAGGCCCTGCGCTTGAAGAGCCGGGCTGTGGAGCTGCTGCCTGACGGTGCTGCCAACCTCGCCAAGCTGCAGGTGGGGCTGGTGCCATGGCTGGGTGGGAGGGTTGGAGTCGGAAGGGTCCTGTGTGATGGGTATCCCCTACCACCACCCCCACCTAGCTCGTGGTAGAGAGTAGTGCCCAGCGGGTGATCCACTTGGCGGGTCAGTGGGAAAAGCACCGGGTCCCTCTCCTGGCTGAGTACCGCCACCTCCGAAAGCTCCAGGACTGCAGAGAGGTAGGTTGTGGGGTCCTGGGCTGTATGTGGGGGGCAGGTTCAGTCCCTCCCTAGGGGGCCATTCCTGTGCTCTGCTCACTGTCCCTCTGCCCATGGGGTCCTGGCAGCTGGAATCTTCTCGGCGGCTGGCAGAGATCCAGGAGCTGCACCAGAGTGTACGGGCAGCTGCTGAAGAGGCCCGCAGGAAGGAGGAGGTCTATAAGCAGCTGGTAAGGCCTGCATGGGGAGCCCTGGGTGGTTCGGAGTGGGTGGGGGTGGGGGTCCCAGGGGAATGTCTGCTGTGTCCCCACCTAGGTATCAGAGCTGGAGACCCTGCCTCGAGACGTGTCCCGGCTAGCCTATACCCAGCGCATCTTGGAGATTGTGGGCAACATCCGAAAGCAGAAGGAAGAGATCACTAAGGTGCACCATCATGGCTGTGGAGGGTTGGGGCACACGGGCAGGCACGCCCAAGGGGCAGATGTGTGTAGCATGGCCACATGGATACCCCACTCCCTCCGAAAGGCAGAGCTGTGTAGCCATACCCCAACACAGAGCGGTCCTACCCAGTCCACTCCAGCCACACCCGATGCAGTGACTCACACCCTGTCTGGATGTGAGAGCATGAGCACAAATGCCCTCAGCTGGCCGGCTAGTCTGTGCCAGACATGGGCTTATTGGCTACACTGTTCTCCACCAGATCTTATCGGACACAAAGGAACTTCAGAAGGAAATCAACTCCTTGTCTGGGAAGCTGGACCGGACATTTGCAGTGACTGATGAGCTTGTTTTCAAGGTGTGGGACAGGCTGGGCCAGGTGGAGGGGTGGGGGGCGGTGCTAGGCTACTGCCTGCCTGTCTGCTCACAGGTTGGCTTGGGTCTAGGCCCTGTGTGAGCCTTGTAGGTACACTGCTGCTTGGGCCTGGCTGTGCGCCATGGAGGATGAAGTCAGGGGAGTGGGAGAGGGTGGCCTTGTGGGGTCCTGGAGGTGGTAGATGTGGGGAGCGTGGGGGAGGCCCACTGATCCCTTCTGTCCGGTCAGGATGCCAAGAAGGATGATGCCGTTCGGAAGGCATACAAGTATCTAGCTGCTTTGCATGAGGTGAGTGGAGAAGCGTGCCTGGGGCTGCCTGGGGTGGGGCATGGTTGGGGTGCAAGCCTTCTGCTCCTGCCATCCCCAGAACTGCAGCCAGCTCATCCAGACCATTGAGGACACAGGCACAATCATGCGGGAGGTTCGAGACCTTGAGGAGCAGGTGAGGCTTGGGGTAGGAGGGGAAACCAAGACAGGCCAGTGGACAGCAGCTTGGTTAACATCACGAGAGGCTGTGGGACCAGACACAGCCTGTGGCTGGACTCTCAGCCATGCCCCTTAGTAGCTGTGTGTGTGTAATCTGGCATAGGCCAGTGGCCTTCTCTGAGCCTCAGTTTCCACCCCAGAGGTCTTCACACCTGCCTCCCAGGGCTTCAGCTTGAGTATGCGGTGGCTAATCCTGCCATATAGCAAATGATGCTTTAGGTGAACAGATGACACGTGCAGAGGCCTGTCGGTGGGACACAGCAGGCTATTGTTGGAGGAGGGTGGGGGGAGCACGGGAGGGGCCTTGAGTGGCCTCCATGGAGGCAGGGTGGCGAACAGGAGCTGGAAAGGGGGCCCGGACCACTGAAGGGATGTGATTCGCGTTGCCTTAGATCGAGACGGAGATGGGAAAGAAGACCCTCAGCAACCTGGAGAAGATCCGCGAGGACTACCGAGCCCTTCGCCAGGAGAACGCTGGCCTCCTGGGGCGGGTCCGTGAGGCCTGAGGAGCCCCCAGCATAGGTCTCCTCCTGGCCTTAGGCAGGGATTTGGGATGTTGGGGGCCATGGCCAAGCGCTTGCCCTAGCTATTCCCTCTGTTGGCTGTGCAATTCCTCCTCCTATGGCCTTAGCTCCAGACCCCTGCCCACCTGACCCCAACCCTTATCTGGGGTGATCATCCAGAGTGTGGGAATTTGGCTACAGTTTATTGGGGTTAGGGCCTTGGATCCTGAATAAATGAGGGGCTCTGACTGCAGTCTAAGCTGAGGCATGGATGGGGACGTAAGGCACAGAACGGGGGAGGTGGGGTGGGTGACAGGAGAGGCATGGGGTATATTTGGTAATTCAGTGTGTGTGTGGCTGTGAAAGCCCATGTGGGACTCAGGAAATCCACTGTGGCGCTGTGTGGGTGTGCGCACACGTGAGATGCACAGGTGTGTTCTGATGGGCTGTGTGACCAAGAGGATTTGTTGGGAGCTGCTGGAGGATGTGTGTGACTGGTATGTGTCTGTGTGGTTCTTTGGGTCCTGAGATCCTGAAGCTACCAAGGCTGCTTGGGCACACCCCGTGTGGCCCTGTACCTATGGGCCTGGAGGATGGTTGTGGGTGTGTGCTTTGGGGTATGTGGGCTGACAGAACTGTGCTCAGGTGCGATCGTCTGCGTGATTGCAGATTTGAGGTTGCCTGGGTGTGCTGTGGCAGGCTCTTTGTGTTTTGGTGCTTGTATTGCATCCGAGGGACAGGACTGTGACTGCCTGTGTGTCTTTTTGAGCCCCCAGGGTCATCTGGGAGAGTGACTGAGGCAGGCCATGTGTGTGGTTGGTTGCAAAGGCTCAGTTTGGCTAAAGAGCTTGTAGGAAGCCAGGCCTCTGTGAGCAGCCTTGGTGCAGAGCATATGATCTAGGAGGGTAGTCAGCTGAGGATCAGGGTCCCTGGCAGGCAAGACTGTGCACCCCTCACTTCTTGGTCCCTGTGGGCACATCTGGGGCCTGCCACCCCTGCCCCAGGCCACTTCCACCACCCCCACCCCGTCCCCCGTTTCGGCCCCTGTCCTTCCTTCCTCCTTTCCTTGGTCTTGAGATTAGGGGCCAGGTGTGGGGTTGGAACACCTGCTGGGCCTCTGGCTCCTCTTCTTGCGGAACTCGAATTCATCCACGGTCCACACGGCCCCCTTCTCACTCTCCACCCGCACAAAGCATTTGTGTAGGCTCAGGTTGTGGCGGATGGCATTCTGTGGAAGGAAGGCCGGCCAGGCCAGGGGCAGGGGAGATGGGTAGGCAACCATCCTCCAAGGTCAGCACTACTCACCAAAAACCGGCCTCCTGCCCCTTTCCAGCATGCCTGCAAGCCCAGCCTCAGGCCCTCCCACTCCTGAACTTGGTGCAGCACCACGGTGGCATTTGAGGCCCTCCCAGCCACCACCACCCCAAAGGACCTCACCTTCCAGGTGGCGGGGTGGTTTCTGAAGAAGGCAAACATGCGTGTGAACCAGTGGTAGATCTCGTTGAGGGTCCGCTGCTTCTCAGGAGCCTCCAGGATGGCCTGGGGGTAAGGGGGTGTGGGGGTAAGGGAGCCACTCCCTCATAGTTGGGCTGAGGGTGGCAGTGTCTGACACGGGTAGAACTGTGGGAGCTTGATTTGTTTGGATTTAGGAATGGGTTTAAGGGTCAGAGATGATGGCTGCAGTGAGGTTCTGGGTCAGGATGTCAGGATGGGGCTAGGGATAGGTAGGGGAATGTGTGATGTTGTGTAGGGATTAGGTGTGGGCCTAGGATGAAGGTCTAGGCAGGCCCTGATGAAAGTTCTGGGAAGGCATTAGGGAGATTCAGATGAAGGGGTTGGCATGGGGTGAGGACAAGGGTCAGACAGGTGTCACAAGGAAGTGGTTAGAGGCAGGGTCCAGCTGGGGGATATGTGGGCACATTGGGATATGTGAGGACTAGGGAAGGAGTTAGGATAATTATCTGGGGTGGGTTTAGGGCCAGGGGCAAAGATCAGGTTGGTTTGGGGGCTATTTTACAGGTCCAGGAGGGGGTTAAGTATGGGGTTGAGATGGGCATAAGGGAAGGGGTGGGTCAAGGGCCTGAATCTGGCCTGGGTAGTGGTTAGGTTTGGGCTCGGGGCAGGTCTGGGGTGAAGCCAGCGTGGGGGTCGCATCTGAGACATGGGTTTGTTCGTGCAGGAGCCTGTACTGGGGGCACTCAAGAGGAAGGCTGGGACTGTGGGAGGCTTGTCCCCACCCCGTTTCTTTTCCTTCTCCATGGTCTGTGCTGCCTGCTTACCCAGCGGATGAGGGTGGCATAGGTGAAGGGTGGCCGCATGTCGTGGAACTTGAAGTAATCCATGTTGTGGAAGAACTCTAGGAATGGGGGAGAGTCAGGTCCCATTCCGGGGCTCCTCGCCCCCTCTCCCATCCTCCAGTCTACAAGCAGAGTCTACGCAGCTAAAATCCTAAAATCCCTTGCTAACAGCACCAGGCTTCACCATCACAGTTCTTGTGCTGAGCACCGGACATCAAATGTATCATTTACTGTTTGTACCACTCCCACCTCAATGGGCCTTATTGTTTCCAAAGTTTAAAGGAAGTGGAGTATGCACACAAAGGGATGTAACTGGCCACGTGGCAGAGCCAGGATGACACTCCAGGGCCCTGATCCCTGATAAGCTCCTGGCCCCGGACCTTGTGGGTAGTAGGGGATTCGTGAGCTTGGGAGAAGGGAAAAGGAGAGTCCCTGGGAGTTGCTTAGCTAGTTTCCTCCCTTCTGATGACCAAATGGAGTAGCTGAAGCCCAGAATGAGGGCTTCTCTCCAAGTCCCCAGGAGAGATGGGGCTAGAAATTAGAAACCATAGTGGGGGGCTTGCAGGCCTTGGAAATGCTGAGAGACAGCTTTTGTAAGCAGTTGTGTTTTCCCAAAGGCTGGGTGGCAGTGCTGGGGAAGAGCACTATTGGGGCTCCTGTCTCCCACCCAGTGCCAGTCAGGGGCATTAGGGGTTCAAGGGGCACCAAGTATGGCATGGGACATCCTTGCCTGGGAATGTGCTATTTCCATGGCTGCCCCAGAGGTGCCTCCGCACAGCAAACAGGCCGTCGGGGGCCTCCTGGGGGCTGGGCCAGGCTGGGCCAGTGGCGGCTGGGGTGCCAGTGGCCATGATGCAGCAGGAGCCCTTGTCGGATGACGCCTGCAGGAGGAGGGAGAGGCTGGTGATTCAGACCCTTAAACTTTCCACTTGAATTTTAAATAAGTGTTTTTTAAAAGCAAGGGAGCTCTCTTCTCAATTCGTCTGGTGTGGAATCCCATGAAGCAGTGTGAGCTGTATTTATTAGAGTGTGCGTGTGGACCCGTGTGTGTGTGTGTGTGTGTGTGTGTAGAACACCAAAGCTGGGGCCTCGAGCTGGGGTTGAATCAGGCTTCTCTTCTCCCCAACTGTGACCTGTGACCTTAGGGATGATGGTAATACCTATTGAGGATTAAATCAATATGCTCTAGCAACGTTCTCAGAAACGGTGCCTGGCACCCGGGGCCTGCTTCATGGGTGTGTGACCTGTTTAATCACATAGATCCCTGCACTTTGTTTACTCCTCTGTGGTTATCATCTTGAAATCTGAGCCCCGTGTTGTTATCTTGCACTGGGCCCTGCAAATTACATAGCCAATCCTGCCAGTAGCACGGGGTCTGTATTCAGTCAGTGTCTGGCTATTTGCTGTTGCTTTGAAAACTCAAGAGCATGATGTTTTGGGATCTTAGGGTCAGAGGCTTTGTAGTTGGAGGGGACAGATTTCCAGGTCTGGGAATGTTTGGAGCTGGGGACAGGGGCCCAGATGTCCTGGGGCCTGGGTGCAAGGACAAGTCCCCATCCCCTCCCCCCCCAAGCAGTCTGTGCCGCCTACGGGCCTGGCGTGGCTCACCGTGGTTGGAGCTTTGGTCAGAGCCATCTTCCCAGCCAGGTGGGCCTGCATAGCACCCAGCTTCTCCTTCTCCAGCACCAGCTGTGAGGATGGGCATAAAGTGAGGCCTCACCTTGGCCATTCTCCACCACACCTTTTTGCTCAGGTTCCCTGGGAGTGCTCCACCCCCTCCCTTTATGCCAGCCCCCATCCTGGGTGAACTTGGCTCCTGGCACAGGGTGGACATAAGGCTTGCCCATCATCGCCCAACCACCCCTCCCCTACATCACCTGCTGTTCCAAAGACTGCACCACTTCCCTCTGGAGGAGACACTGTGCCCTGCCCTTCTCATCCAGGAGATGGTCCGCCTGGCAGTGCCTGGGTTGGGAGGAGATTCCATGTGGGTGACCATGGTGGACCTGGCTTCCTGGCTCAAATATTCCAAGTGAGGAGGGCCAGACACTCTGGGAGTTCTCTCTTCGGAGTCTCAGCCTCCCTCCCCTCTCTATACCTCAGTCTTCCTCTTATACCTGCTATTCCTTCAACACACGCTACTTGGCACCTCCTGGTGCCAGGCCTGACCTCACCAGCTGAGCCTGGCCAGAGTGCTGGAGATGATGTTGGAAGGCTGCTAAACTGAGAGCAGGCCAGGTAGGTGATGGCAGGAGGGGCACCCCAGGTGGAGGGGACAGCCTGTGTAAAGGCCTGGTCGTGAAGAAGACAGGGTGCAGAGTCGCCACTGATAGTTGGGTTTGGTTGGAGAAGGGGTATGTGCGTGTGTGATGGGGCTGAGGGAGGCAGCAACAGCCACTGTGAGAATATAGGACTTTAGGGATCAATAAAATCAGGTTGGTGTGTTGGTATCAGGGGTAGCAGGGCAAAGCAGTTAGGAGTGTGGTTTCTGGAGCCTGGAACCTTCTGCCTGGGTTCAAACCACAGCTCTGTCACTTAGGAACTGGGTGATCTTGATCAAGACACTTAACTCTTTTTGGCCTCAGTTTCTGTATCTGTAAAATGGAGGTAAATAATAGTATGTACCTCTATTATGATGCCCCATTACACAGATGAGGAAACCAAGGCCCAGAGAAGCTAAGTAACTTGCCCAAGGTCACACAGCCAGTGAGTGATAGAGCTGGGATTTGAACCTACAGTCTCAGCCTTTGCCTTTTGCCTCTTCGCTACCTATGAGGCCTGAGCTGAGACCTGTACCACAGGCCTCCTCCTACAAACTGGGGCCCCTCCCGGACAGGATAGGGCCTGGGTCACTCACTTGAGGAAATCCTCTGGCTCCTCGAAGACCTTCTCACATCCAGGCCACTTGCAGACACCATTTGCCAGCAGTGAATAGGAGCCCTGGGGCACGGTTGAAAGGGTGCTGGGGGAACAGAGGGTGTTCAGGGGAGGGAATGCCAGGGCAGGGGTCCTTCCCAGCCTTGTCCACTGACCTGTCTTTCCGGGGTGTGCTGGGGCTTGGGAAGGTGCAGAGCAGTGCCGGCTCCCTGGACACCCATTCCAGGCTGGCCACGTTGATTCCTGTAGGTCAGGACAGGGCACCTTTGGGGACTGAGAGCTCAGCCCACAGAGACTCTCATTTTGAGCTTCCCACCCTCCTGAGCTTCGCAGGCCCTGACTCCCAATGGGTTCTGTTGTCCCTCACGTCCAAGGCTTCTGGTGGAGCCGCTCAAAGACTGCCATTTGCAAGTGCTGACATTTTGACTATGCAAAGATCTGCAGTTCCATGATTCTGACATTCTACGTCTTTAAGGTTGTGAGCCTGACATTTTTTTGGAGGTTGGAGTTTCCAATATGATAAGGCCTGATACCTCTGCCCTCCTGAGGGCTACCATTCAGCAGCCTACACTGCTCACGTTCAAGGACTTGGGGGCTCGGGTTCTGTAGAGCCGTGGGGTGGGGTGTTACCAGGTGGCAGGCCGGGCCGGGCCTTGAGGGAGAAGACACCAGTGGCAGCAGTGGGTGGTGGGAGGCTGATCATAGCTGGGCTGTCCAGTGGGCGCACCTGCAGCACAGGGGTCCGAGCATGGGTATCCACCGTTGAGAGCTGGGGGCACATATGGGCTGTGGTTTAGCCTGCCCCCACCCAGTTCTCCTCCCTGCTCCCTCCTCCCTGCCCAGTCCGGGTCAGTACCTGGTGCATGAAGTGTGGCCTGTCCTGGAGGAGTGCCTGCAAGTGGGGCGAGGGGCCCAGCCGTGTCCCAGAGGGTGCCACCATGACTAGGGGCACTGTAGGCAGCTGGGGGGGGGGGGGAGAAGGCAGGCAGGTGAGATGTCATCCTTCTTCTCATTGGCCTACATGTCTAATTCACATGCTCCTCACCACAAGCCTACATGGCAGGGACTCTGACCATCCCCTTTGCGCATACGAGGAAACTGAGGCTCAGGGAGAGTGAATGACTTTTTCAAGATCAAGCAGCTAATAAGTGGCAGAGCTGGCCTCAATCCTATCGCCTCAACTCTTTGGGCTCCAGCCCTCCCCTCTGTCGCATGGGGATGGGGTCACATGGCCATGCCTGTGGGACCATGATAGGATCTCCTCTCCTGAGACAAGGATTGGGAGGTTGGGGAGAGCCTCGAATCTCTGAGACCTGCTAACTGGGGACTTTCTTGGCCCTGTGACATCTGCATAAGTCACAGACTTGCCTGGGACCCAGAAAACCACTTCCTGTGCCCCAGCTGGGCCCCCCGCCCAGTGCCACAGTAAAGGTCGGCACCTGTAGCCCCAGGTACCCCACCCTGCCTGCCCCATTCTGGGCCCTGGGCCTCACCTGCAGCTGTGATGGTGGCATGGGGTTCAAAGAGGAGGAGGCATGGGCCCCGCCTCGGAGGTCCCGGCCCTGGAAGGTTGCCCCTGGGCCCTTGGCCCCCAGCGGGTCTGAAGTCTTGGGTCCAGCCCTCCAGCTGGGTGAGGCTCCTGGGGATGGGCCAAGTGCCAAGGAAGGGGCCGAGGGCTTGGCTGGCCTGGGGTTGGGCATTGGGTCCTTGTCCGAGGGCAGGCTGTGGGGACATATGGGGAAGGAGTTACACATGTCCCTTGTGGGGTGTGTGTGTGTGAACTGCTCAACCACCTGAACCACGTGGGCACCTCCGTTGGTCAGAGCAGGCATTGGCTGGGGCATGTCCCCAAAGGCTCCCCAGCTGAACCCCAGCACTGGTCACGTGTACGTGTGGCACACACCACACACACATTGGTGTCAGGAATACAGGTATGTGTGTGTCTCCACACATGCCCCGTGTGCAGATGTGCACTGGTCCAGCACTCGGCTTGCCTGTGCATGCTGGCACAGCCCTGGTGGCGATATGTCCTCCACAAGGGAGGTGGGGGATTTGGGGTGGTTTGTGGGGCCTCAGCCAGGGCAGGTCTCAGCTTTTTTCCCCAATCATTTGAGGCTTGTCTCCAGGCCTCAGCCACCTGGGCCTCTCTGCACTCTGCACAGGCCACGTGACCTTTGCTGATCCTGCTGGGAATGGTCCATGACTCTCCTGGTGGCATTATTTTATCCCAGTGACCTGGCATACACAAGAGTGGAGGGGGGCATGGACTCAAGATCCCTCTGGCTGCTGTGAGAGGGACAGACTCTAGGAAGGTGAAAACAGGAGTACTGGTGAGGAGGCTCCTGTGATAATCCAAGCAAGTGACAGCTGGGGCACAGACCAGGGTGGTGGCAGTGGAGATGGTAAGAAGTAGGTGGATTTTGAGTGTTTTGAAGGTGGAGTCAGGAGAATATGCTGGCAGCTTGGATGTGGTGGGGGGTGGTGAGAAAGGGAGGGTCAAGGTGACCTCCAGGTATTTGCCTGAGCAGCTGGAAGGACAGAGCAGACATTACCTGAGATAGGGACAACGGGGACAGCAAGGTTGGGGGTGAGGACACCAGGTGTGGATAGACACAAAGGGTCTGGTGTTAGACATGCCAGTGGAAATACTGAGCGGCAGCTGAGTACAGGAGTCTGGGGCCCAGGCAGGGGCGGGGTCTGATCATCTCTGGGCTCTTGCCCCAAACGGAGCTGACATGGCAGGTGCCAGAGAGGAGAGACCGGCTCTCTTGAGCCAAGGCCTGTGGGAGCATCTTGACTCAGCCCCCACCAGAGTTTATCCCAACTCTGCTGTCCAAGCCTGCACTTGTGCTATATGCCCTGCCTGGAAAGTCTGCTCTTCCTCTGTATGCCCTATCTGAACCCTATCCAGAAAGTCCTCCATAATGGCTCCAGGCACCTTTGCTGAGCCCCAGAACCTTACACTCTGCAACAGGCAGGGCTTCAGTTTCTCGGAATCCCAGTCTAAGAGGAAGCCAGAGCTGGAAGGGACTGCCTAGTCCAGCCTCCGTTTTACTGAAGGGGACACCCAGGTGCAGCGTTTCACAGTCCCATGGCAACTTGAGAGCTCCATATATTTCTCCAGAAAGTGTGAATGTGTGCACATTTCACAAGGCCCCTGATGTGGGGCTGTGTGTGTGTGTGTGTGTGAAAGAGAGAGAGAGAATCCCCACCCCGCAGCACTGGGTTAGGCACACAGCTGCCGATAGTAGCCTAGGCCAGCACAAGGAGGGTTTAGGGGAACAGTTGCTCCTTCCTTTCTTTACTGTGAGCTCACAGGGGTTGACAGAGCTCTAGTGCAGAGGGAGGTTGGAGGTGAGAAACCAGGTACTAAATTCTTAGGCTCTCGGGGTTAGAACATTACTGAGTGAGAATCAAGAGCCTGGGTCTACGGAGGCTCAGAACTCAGTGACCATGAGGAGGTGAACAAATTCATGAGGGCAGAGATTGAGGTGATGCTTCTAGAAGCCAAGGCATGTCAAAGACTGCCAAGAATCCACCAGTAGCTAGGAGAGCGGCATGGACAGATTCTCCCTCACAGCGTCAGAAGGAACCAACCCTACCTGCACCTTGATCTCGGACTCCTGGCCTCCAGAACTGTGAGACAATAAATTTCTGTTGTTTAAGCCTCCTGGTTTGTGGTAATTTGTTACAGAAAACTGAGTAAACGAATACCGATTTTTGGTCAGTTTATAGATGGTTTCTACCACTCTGGCCTGGCCCACATCGCTGGTCTGTGGTCACTTCTGAAGCTGCCTGGACACTTGGCTGGGGCTTATAAGAAATCTCCTCCCCAAACACATCTGGAATGGCCAGACTCAGGGAAGCATCAATACATTCTCAGAAAGGGGACATAGATAGGGTCTGTCTGGTGGTGGGGAACCTGGAGGGCCGGGCTGGGCAGCCGGCTTCCTGCATCGTCTGTTGGGGCGTCCCTTTCTGACTGTTTCTCAGAAGCTGCATGGAGGATGTTTCTGGGACACAGAGTGTGTTTTCATATCGGGGTCTGCATCTGGGCCCTGTTGTCACTTCCCCAGATTTTCCGCCATTGACGTCATGGCGGCCGGATGCACTGGGCTTCATCGGCACCAAGGAGGAAGAGAAGGGGGCAGATACCCCACCCCACGGGTTTCGTTCCGAGAATTGGCTGGCCCATCCTGCAGCTGGCTTGGCCCAGGTGGGGGTGATGTGGGTGCTTGCGGATGTGGTGAGTGACGTCCATCTGGCCACCATGACAAGCCCTGGGCCCTGTAGACCTGGCCCTTCTTGGGCCATGGAGAGGCCCAAGGTTTGATGCTTGGGGAGTACCGTGTAGAGCCTACAGGTATTGGGACCCTGGGGATCTTCAAATGGTACTATGCCAGAATCACAGAACCTCAGAATCACTATACTTCAGAATCACAGAACATCATTTCTTAGGTTCAAAGGATCTCAGAATCTCAAACCCACTCTATGGGGTTCAGGGGTCCAACCTCTCAATATGGGAAGGCCAATGTCAATGGTGTCCAAACTCACTAGAACTCCCTGAAGGACAGGAAGGTCACTACTTCATAGGGTCTCTGGCTTACCAGGCTTGGAATTGTAGCAAGTCTCCTCTTAGCCTCCCTCCTAAGTTCTGTGAAGGCAGGAGGGTCAGAATCATCTCCTCTCCTTCCCCCAGCCTGGGGCTGGGCTATGCCACTAACTAGCTATAACTCTCCTCAGGCTCATATGTAAAGTGGGACAGTAATAGTACCCCTCTTCTAAAGTTAATGCACATGAAATGCTTAACAAAATGTCAGCTCGGTAAATGAACACGTACAGGGCCTCAGTCTCCCCTCCATTCTGGGATGATGTTCCCACACTCATAGCCATTCCATGAGGGATAGGGAAGGAGGCAGGGAGGTAGAGGCCAGCGTGCCTTCAGCTAGGGCCTGCCTCATGGCATGGAGCAGGAAAAGCCTCGGCCTTTGCCAGTAGAGAGCCCACTGCCAGGCTCTATGGAGGGGCTCCAGGATGGAAGTTACCAGGGGCCAGGGTCAACTCTTGGGACATGGCTAAGCTCTATTCATAGCTAGACACAGATACATTGACTGACTTATGTCCCTCCAGTATCACCACCCTCTGGCCAAAAGGCCTCTGAACCCATGGGACTATGGGACCCCACCCAGACTAGCTCTTGTGAGGCTGGGCCCTACGCTGGCCCATGTGGCCACAGAGCCTCCTGCCTGAGTAAGGGCCCAAGTCATGAGAAGGCAGAAGGAGGAATGGCAGCAGCTGGTGGGCAGCTCAGGTCCCCCTCCTCCCCTCATGGGTGCTGAGAAGTAAACTGAGGCCCATGGTGGGGGCAGACAGAACCAGGGTCTCACTGAGAATCCCATGGTCTGAGCTTGGGTCTCAACTTTGCCTCTGCTTCTCTGTGAGGCCTTGGGAGAAGCCCTCCTGCCCATCTCTGGGCCTCAATTTGCCCCTTTGTACACTGGGTGGGGAGAGGCATGGAGTAGATGAGGGCCAGGGCCCTTCTACTTTGTGTCTGGGTGAGTTGTTCACCTGTCTGCAGGGCATCAAGTTGACAACTGCCCCTCTATCCAGGGGACTGAGAGACAGGGATACATAGAGACAGAAACAGAAAGAGACAGACAGATAGACATAGGGGAACAGAAAGACCCAGAGAACAAGAGATACAGAGAGATGGGAGAAACATGAGGTGGGACAGAGATAAACAGAGAGTGTGAGATGCTGAGAGAAAGAGAGACAGAGTGACAGAGATGGGGGAGGGGAACTCATAGGAGCAGAAAGTCATAGAAGTACACACAAAAAGGGAGACAGAAAATGAGAGAAACAAAAAGGACAAGAGACAGAAACAACAGCACATAGAGATGGAGAGAGACAGAGAGAGAGAGAGACAGAGACAGAGACAGAGACAGAGACAGAGAGGGATGCCCCAGATAAGAACAGTTACTGTTAGCTGGTTTTTGGCTGGAGGAACTGAGGCTGCATCAAATAACAAGGAATAAGGAAGGGCAAGATGCTGGGGACCTATGGCCAGGGAATATATTGTACTGCAAAGCAACAATCAGCAAATCAGGATGGCCCAGGTATAAGAACAGACACTGAGGAACAGAACAAAATGGGAAGCTCAATCACAGGCCAATGTCTAGAGGGAATCGAGTTTGTGATGAATGTGGCATTTCAAACTGGGAGACAGGGGAGAATATATTGTTTAACAAGTGTTTCTGGGACAATTAAGGGGAAAATAAAGTTATTCAACGAATAATCAGTCCATTTTCCCACCAATTCCTCTCTGCCCAGTTTGAAATGTCATGATCATGGACCCTGCAATAAAATCCAGATCTATTAAAGAGATAAACGATAATATCTAATGCTGCCTTTGGGTTTACTGAATGCCAGACTCTATGCTAAGCACTTAACATGGTTAAGATATTTAATCCTTATAACAACTCTTTGAGGTAGGTACTACTAGAATCATCACAGTACATATGAGGAAATGAAGGTACAGACAAGTTAAATGCCTAGCTAAAAATCACACAGATGACTTGGTGTGAGGCTGGGTTTGTCCCAGACAGTCTGGCTCCAGTACCCACACTCTTAACCTCCACAGCAAATGGAAAAAATGAAGCCATAAAAGAGACTAGAAGCCAACACAGGCGAACATTTATCTCATTTTCAAGGACTTTCTAAGCACAAAACCAGAGACAGTAACCACAGAAGAAAAGAGTAACCCATTTGACTATATAAAAACATCATAGCATCACAAAACTCCATAAACAAATATAAAAAGTGATAAATTGGGGGAAAATATTTGCTACATATGTATGGCTATTGGAAGGTTAATATCCTTTCTAAATAAAAAGCTGTGACAAATCAATAAGAAAAAATGATGAACACTCTATTAGGACTAGGGATATGACCAGATGACTTAAGAAAAAGTACGAATGATCAACAGTATAAGTAATCAAAGAATGCAAATTTCAACAATGTGGTAATATTTTTTCTTACCTGTTATGCTGAGAAAGGACTTAAAAATGATAATACCCACCCAGGGGCTAGCTCGAGTACAAGGAGCATAAAACAGGACAACCTTTTGGAAGAACAATTTGCAGAGAGGGTCGGAAACCTTAAAAACACACACACGTCTGGCCCTGGCAACTCCATTTTCAGGAATCCAAGGAACTAATCAGGGATGATTCTGGGGAAAATCTAGAAATAACCTGAACGTCTAATAATTGGCACTTGGTCAATTCATGGTTCATACCAATGTGAGGACAGTCTTGACAGCCATGAAAGATCGTCTGTTGGAACAATTTTTAGTGATCTACAAAAATGCTCCTATTCTTTGAATAAAGCAGGAACAATACCAACAGAGAGAGTGGTTCTAACTTGGTTTAAAAAAAAAATACTAACAGTGAAGAGTCAGCACTTGCTAAGCCTGCAGAGATGAGCTCGCCCCAGCCCTGAACGACTGCTTGGTTCCTGGACATGGACTCTGGACACACACACACACACACACACACACACACACAGTCCTGGGGTAGGACCACAGAGCTAAATCACATTGCCAGTGACTCAAAGTGCCCCCCAGGAGGGTCTTTCATGCCATGCAAGCACAAATTCAATGAAATGCTCAGCCTGACTTGACAGCTCACAACCCTCCTTCGATCGGGGCAAACAAAACTGATGCTCACTCTTGTAAAATGTAAATGTCTTCATCAACGTTACTCAATACACTATTATTAAGCACCAACAGTCCAAAGCTCTGTGCTGGATGGTGGGTGGGAAGGCAGGTGGGGGAGGCTAGACAAGAGAGCAGGAGAGACAGTGTGAGATAGACGGACAGAGACAGGGAAGCTGGGCAGAGCCAGAGAAAGACAGAGTGGTGGAGAGTCTGAGTACCTGGGAAAAAGACAGAAAGAGAGGGGCAGAGCAACATGGAAAGAGGGAGACAGGACCAGCAGACAGAGAGGGATGGGAGCTATCAGGAGTCAAGAGACAAAGAGGAGGGAGAGGTGTAGTTGAAATTTTCAGTTACACCTGGGCAGTGTTTCAGGTTGTTCAAGGCTCGGGAATTCATAAAGACGGGCAGTTGGCATATTTTAAAAGTCCTGCCCATCTATATATCAGTTTATTTATCTTTGCCTCTGCCCACACATTGATTAAGTACTTTACCTATCAGTCTTCTGGCATTGATTATTACTATTATTATTGTCAAAAATATCTTACCTGACTGGAACCACAGTAGTTGTGTGTGTCTTGATGGTACCGGAGGGCCCCTGCCTGCACCGCGCCCCCCCACCCCGCCAGTGCCTACCTCTGTGCCATCTCTTTCACTGGACCCGCATCTGATGGGGGAGAGCAGGGACACTCACCTTCTTGAAGTGGACTCACAGAAAAGGATCAGCCAGGCTTGTGGGAAACTGTCGCATATCAAAAACAACTTTGCTTTTATACCGAGAAGAAAAACCACGGTGTGGAAGCCACAGACCTCTCTCTTCTAATAATCCAATTTTTTTTCGATGAGTATGTGTGCTGATAATCACAGGGTGGGGGGGGTTCTCATAGTTTTTTCTCTCTCTTGCTCTCTCTCTCTCTCACTCACTCTGTTTCTCCTCTTCTTGATTATGAGACTTAAACGGAAATTTTGAAATTTTGGGTTTTTTCTTTGCCCTTTACGAGTCATCTGAAAATATGATTTCTTCCCCTCACCACAGAGGTGAGAGGTATCAATGAGATAACAGGGCTCATGAGAAACCACAGTTTTTTAAACAAAAGTGTGTAGAGTTAGAAAAAAAAAAAACAAGGGAAAAAAACTCAAATAAATCACAGAGGCGTCCCAAGCAGGTAGAGACATCACTCTGTGTGTGTGATGGAACGGGAAACACCAGGGAAAGAAACTGAATAGGACTGGGTTTCCAGAAGCTTTGCTTTGCTCTATGCCTCAGTTTCTCCTTAGGGAGAATTGATACGGTCAGCACTGCTCTTACTGCCCAGGGAGGGGGAGCTCTGCATCCCGTCTTCCCGCAGAGGGTGAGGGGCATGGAAGTTATTTCACGGAGAAAAATGCAGGGAGTCCGTCTCTACCCCCCACCACCACAATTCACAGAATCTAAGAATCTGAGAATCACTGGCTCCTAGAATCCACTTAGCATCACTGAGTAAGGAAAGGGAGAAAAGTCTTGCCTCATCATGTCGTAGAGCCTGAGAACTCAGACCTGGAGGGTATCCTACAGGGAAGGTCCTGACAAGGCCCCTGGTGTTAATGCATCCATTCTCATGATGGCCAGAGGCCCCCTGGGACCCCAATCCCCTCATAGTCAGGGATACCATGACCTGATGCTTCTGAGGTCCTCAGCCTTTGCAATTTTCTACTTCGACAAATCCCAGCTTCCAAGGTTTTAGGATTCTAGATTACCACCATCATCCCCATAGCTGACACTGATCTCCAGTTTTCCAGGTGCCAGACATAGTGCTGAATGATTCTCACAAATGATCACATTCAGTCCTCACTGCAGCCTGTTGCGGTCCATCTTGTCATCACAGCCATCCTACAGATGGGGAAAACGGAGGTGCCGAGTAGTTGAGCAACTTGCCCAAGATGACAGAGCTGGCAAGTGGGGGCTCTGCCTTCTTAAGGTGCCGGGCTTAAAAATCCCCAGGTTTCCTTGAGCCCAAAAGTCTTGGGTTTTAAATTCTAGGATGCAGTGACAGCGAAGTTCTGAGATTTGGAGATTCTTCTGTGGGCTTGAAGCTTGTGAGGTTTTATGGTTGTCCAAGTATTGGTAGCTGCATTTCCTTACTTCAGCAGTGACCCCCTCTAACCAATGGTTAACAGGGGAGACCAGGCCCCAGGGGCTTCTACTGATAGGCTGTGGCTGAGGATCCCAGCCCCCAGTTCCTCAGCGCCCTGCATGGCCCAGGGTTCTGTCATCCAATGTCTACTCCAACTCCTCTGCAAGACTGGCTTTGGGCCTGGGGAAGAGAAATTGGAAACGGCTTTTTATTCACATGATACAAACCCAGGGGCCAAGAACCACTCCTTCGCCCCTTCATCTTTTTTCTTCCCCTTACCACCTCCCAAGTACTGAAAAAAAGGAGAGCCTCTTTCCTTAACTCAGACTCACCTTTCTGGAAAAGCCTAGAGGGGGCCTGATGGCCTGGCTTTGTGAAGATAAGAAAAAAAAAAGGGTGAATAGAAAAAAAAAAAAGACCTAAAAAAATCAGCCAACAACAACAATTAAAAAGAATAAGAAACCAACCCTCCCTACCATTAGTTCAAAACAAGACTTTCACTGGTTGAGGCTTCTGAGTTGGTGGGACAGATCTGAAGCCCAAAGATGGCCTGTGTGCGCAAGGCAGCCAGGGGAGGCACCAAAGTGGAATGAGGTTCTCAGATTGGAGGCCTGCGGGGACCTCATGTACGGCAGGGGCTTAACAGGTATGGCATGTGGTTGTGAGCAAGAGGGTGTGAGGAGCTTGTTCATCAGGAAGGAGTCCTGGGGAGCTGACTTTAAGGATGTTACCAAAGCTAATGACCCCTTGCTCCTCATGGACTTGGGTCTCAACATTCTTTATACTCCCTGTATAATTAACTGTAAACTAGACCAGTTCTAGAGGTCAAGGCCTCATTCCTTGCCCCAGGACCTGTCCCCTCTTGAGAGAGGAGGCTGGTTTTCTTTTACAGGGTCAGAGGTGTGGGCTGCATCCTTCTTATACCCTCCCTAGGCCATCTCTCCCTTATTGTCACTCACTCCATGAGATGAGTGGCCAGAGAAGTAGGGAGATAGCTGAATGAGGATGGTGGCCTAGAGTACCAGGAGGGCACTTGAGTGGGGCCTGGTGTGTCGGTGGGGTGATGCTACTGCTGCAGAGAGCCAGGACCCTTGCAGAGTGAAGGCTGGGGGGGGGGGTCAGCTGGGCAGAGAGGGGCAGGCAGAAGTCACCACCTCCTCTTTGTACTGGACTACATCCTCTTGTGTGGAAGACTTTAAAAAAATTTTTTTTCAGAGAGAGTGAGTAAGTGAGGAGGGGAGAGGGGCAGAGGGAGAGAGAGAGAGAGAGGATCTTAAGCAGGCACACTCAGCACAGAGCCCAATGTGGAGCTCAATCCCACGACCCTGGGATTGTGACCTGAGCCTAAATCAAGAGTCAGACGCTCAACTGACTGAGCCACCCAGGTGCCCCTTGTGTGGAAGGCTTCTGGGGGAGAGTACACAGGATTACACAGGCACATCCATGAAAGTCCCCAGAGAAGGGGAGGCCTTTGACAAAGACTTAAAGGAGGTGAGGGATGGAGCCATGTAGACATCTAAGTGACTCCAGAGGAAACAGCCAGCTCAAAGGCCCTGAGGTGGGAGTGTGTGATTTTCTCGACGTCTAGGAAGGTGGTCAGTGTGGTTAGAGTGGTGTGAGCAAGAGGAAGATGGGTTGGAGGTGAGGTCAGAGAGGGGACTTCGGGGTTAGACCATGCAGGACCTTGTAGCTCGTGGTAAGGACTTTGGCTTTTACTCTGAGTAAGGAGGAAGCCACAGGAGGGTTGTGAGTACAGGAGAGACATGAACTGCTTTAGGATGTAACAGGATCTCTGACTGCTGAGTGTAGAACAGACTGTAGGAGTGAAGGTGGAAGCAGAGGCACCAGAGACGAGGAGACTACTGTAATAGTCCAGTGACTGATGATGGTGCTGGCAGTGGAGAGGGTGGATCTGGGAAATATTTTGAATGGAGGGCTGACAGAATTTGTTGAAGGGCAAGAGTCCTGGGGCCAGTCTAGGACACAGATAATACCCTAACAAGAAGTCAGGAAAAAAAATTCTATCTGTGTAAGCCCCTATTCTTTTGTGATTGTTTTCCTGTTACTTGCGACTGAACATATTCCTTCCTGATCCATGACCTCCTCACCCTGGACGCTGAGACTTGAGAAAGGGAGGTGACTAGGGTGGTAACCTTCTCCTTCCTAGGGATGCTGTAAGTCAGAACCTTGCATACAGTAGGTGTTCAGAAAACCCTCCCAGGATGGAGGGGGAAAGTATGAATGGCCATGCTCAGTGGGCAAAAGCTACATTTCAGTTTAAGGCAGGACCTTAAAGGGAGAGAGAAAGGATGAGGAAGCAGAAGGAGCAGTGCTTGTGGAAGAGGGAACAGCAGAGCAGAGATGGGGGACAGAAAGAGGGAAGTGAGGCCACTTTGGGGTGTGGAGTGCGAGACAAGAAAGACGGGACTTTGGTTTGTGATTACATTAGTTGATGTCTGCCAACATGTCCAACAACCAACTCCTGGTGGCATGCAATCAGGCTCAGTGTTTTGCTGAGCTCAAGTTAGAAAAAGCTCATTTTCCAGAAAAGGTCAACTTCTCATTTGGCCATTCATTCAACAATGGTGCCAAGTCCTGGAGAATGCTGAGGGTGACAATCAAGGACATTCTTGGCTAGTGGCACTGCTCAAAGGTTCCATGGTGGGCAGGGAAGACCCAGTAACTGTGACAGCCGAGTCCGTTTTGCTTTCTTAAACCTCACACTACGGAGCAGTCTAGGGGATTCATAGCCCTGGGGCAATGAGAAGTCACGAAGGGCTAAGGAGAAGGTAAATCCAACCACAAGACGAACACTCTCCCTAACGGCTGCGTGCATTCTACGGATCTGTGGCCCAAGCACCCTACAGCCCAGACCGTCTACGCACCGTCCCCTCGTCTGGCCTCCTTATTATTGGCTGTTCATCCCCTCCTTCACACAACCTACAATATCCCGGTTGGCTCTGCTCTTTCTCGTCCCGCCTCCGAGTCCTGCGGTCCAGCTACGCTTTCTAGCCTTGGCATTGGTTTATTTCATGCTAGCACCGCCCTTTGAGGCCTTAACTGCCTTCAGTCTGGCTCTCTCATTGGCTATCCGCCATCAATATCTTCCTGGCTCCCGCCTCCATGGTCCACTTCCATTGGGCCTGCCTCTCCAGTCCCGCCTCCGAGGCCGCTCTAACACCGCCCCTTGGTCTCTTTCTAGCCTTTGTATTAGTTAGTTCAGCCCTGTCATCGCCTCCTGAAGGTATAGTGCAAGCTCACAAGACTCCCCATTGGCTCGCTGTAGCTATTATCTTATCGTCATCTCCTTTACGCAACAGGCGCATGGCTCCCCATTGGCTATTTGCAGTTTCTGTCTTCGCGTCCCATCGCCTACGCAACTAAGGGATTTCCTACTTTTCGGGTCTTTCCATTCGCTCCCCATTGCCCCCATCGCCTGTAATCATTCCACTTTCCCCGTCGCCCACATGCCGCTCCCGCTCCCACTCCCCCACTACCTCTCCTACTTTTGCTCTTTTCATCCCGGGCCTCGCACCACACCTATTTAGCGTCCCCCTGCATTGATTCCCCGACCATCCCGCCTCCTGCACCGCCCACTCTCGGGCATTCTCATTGGCTGCGTGCTTCTCCTGCACTTGAGTCATCGCTACGTCATCCTGGCGCGGCTCCCCATTGGCTCTCTGCTATACCTGTCTCCATCTCACCGCCTACGCCCCCCGTGAGCCGTAACCCCCCCGCGTTGGCCTTCCCATTGGCTGCCCGCCCCTCCAGGCCCTGCCCCCGCCGGTCCCGCCACCCGTGCCGTCGGTGCCGCCGCCGCCGCCGATATGGCGCGCCCGGCCCCTGTGGAGCCCCCGCTGCGGCATCCCGCGCCCCCCTCGCCGGCTGCGGGTGAGCCCCGCACCTCAGTTGAGGCAGCGGTGGCCCCGCGGAGAGTGCTGTTCGCCGACGAGGCCCTGGGGCTGCCGCTGGCGCAGCTGCGCCGCTACCGGCCGTGGGGCGGGCCCGGGGCGGGCAAGATGGCGGCGGCGGCCGGGCAAGATGGCGACGGCGGCGGGGCTGACGAGGACGACGATGGCGAGGATGGGGATGAAGGGGAGGAGGAAGAGGAAGCTTGCCCTGAGCCCTCGTCGCTGTGCCCCGTCCCCGCTGGCGGGGGGTTTTACCTGGTGCCCACATTTTCGCTGCCGCCTGCGCCGGGCCGTCTGGAGCGCTTGGGGCGCGTCATGGTGGAGCTGGAGGCGCTGCTGCCGCCTCCTGGAGCGGTCCCCGGGGGTGCCGGGGTGTGGGTGCCTGGGGGACGCCCGCCGGTGCTGCGCGGGTTGGTACGCGTGCTGAACCGCTCCTTCGAGAAGGCGGTGCACGTGCGGGCCTCACACGACGGCTGGGCTTCCTTCTGCGACCATCCAGCGCGCTACGTCCCGCGCAGCCCACCGGGGGCAGGAGCGGGAGGACCAGGAGCAGGAGATCCCATCCTGGATCCCGGCCTGGGCCTGGGCTTGGGCCCTGGCCAGGCGTCCGCCTCCTCGCCCGACGATGGCGGCCGCACTGACCGCTTTGCCTTCCAGCTGCCCTTTGCTGAGGGCGCGGGCGATGGGGCGCGCCTGGACTTCGTGGTGCGCTATGAGACCCCCGAGGGCACTTTCTGGGCCAACAACCACGGCCGCAACTACACAGTCCTGCTCCGGATCGCACCCGCTCCCACACCCACTGATGCTGAAGGGCTGCCCCAGCAGCAGCAGCTGCAGCAGCTGGAGCCACAGCCCGAGTGCCAGGGTCCCGTGGAGGCTGAGGCCAGGCAGCTGAAGAGCTGCATGAAGCCGGTGAGGCGCAGGTAATGTCTGCCAGCGCCACCTCCGCCAACACAAGGCTGTGTCTGGGATGGAGGACGAGCATCCTGACCCAGGAACCCTGCAGGCCTGCTCTCCAGGACAGGGAGGAGGGCGCATTCAGTCAGTTAGTCAAAGAGTAATAGAGGCCAAACATATGCTAGGCTCTGTTTTAATTACTGGGGTTTCATTCATTCATTTATTGAATTCCACTGTAAAGCCCTGAACAAGACAGACCTCTTCCCTGCCCTCAAGGATCATACAGGCTCCTATTGGAGACGGTTTGAAGAAAAACAGGCCAGCAGATAAGATACATAGGGATAAGATTAGTTGCTGAGAGGAAAGTGAAAAAAGGGGATAGTTTGGAGGGAATAGCTGCTTTAGAGTGTTCAGGGAAGGCCTTTAAGGAGGTGAGTCTTTGATGATGATAAGAGTCCTGCACAGATATGGAGTGGAGGGGAGAAAGTTTGTAGAAAAGGGAACAGGGAGAGCTTTTCCAAGGAGTTGCCATTTCAACTGAGTCCCGAATGATAAAAGAGGAGTGGTTGTGCACACATATGGGAGCAAGGGTGTTCCCAGGCAGAGGGAACAGTGAGTACAAAGGTCCTGAGTGAGAGTGAGCTTGGCGTGAATGATGAGCAGTGTGTGGGAGTGGACAGAACTTCAGTGACATGGTAGTGTGGACCAAGGGCCTTGCCAGTGCGGACAGGGAATCTGATCCCCATTTGACAGAGCAGCAAACCAGGGACCCAGAGGGAGAAACTGGTTGAGGAAGTGATGGCGCCTGGCTTTTCCAATTCTACCACCACTGACCTTGAAGCCTGTGCATCTCTTTACTGTTAAGTTCTAATCTAGTGTAAGGCCTCCTGGAGGATTGAGGGGCTGAGTCCATGCTCTCCCAGGGAGGCAGTGGCTCTGGCAGAGGCAGAACCAGGTGGGCCTGGACTTGAAGCTCTCCTCCTTCGTTTTTGCCTGTGGCCATTCAGAGCCTGGGAGAAGGAACCAGTTAATCCCAGGAGGCCCTGATAGGAGACTAGGTTTTCTCAAACTAAGAGTTCTTTGAGGGTATCAGCTAGGCCTGATTCTTTGGGGGGGGGGGTCACCTAAGCCTAGCCTGGGGTAAGTAGTCTCTGTGCACCTGTGGGAAGTGCATACATTTCCCTGCTTCTGGGAGGACTGGAAATGGGGATGGGAAAATGCGTTTGGGACCTTGTATATGCTTGATCAGAAGCCTCTGGTTGCAGCAAGATGTTTGTGGTCCTGGCAAGGCCTTAGGCTGTGAGTGAGTGGTTCAGAAAGGTCCAGCTTGGGGTTGGTGGGCAGATGTGTCTGGGTATGCGAGCAAGCAGGCAAGCACCCACTTACTGACCTGTGAACTCCATAGTAACCTGAGACTTAGTTTAAAGGGGGCAGGCAGCATGCCTTTCCTTACAGTGTTAAGAGAGTGGATTCTGACATCAGAGTGCTTCGGTTCAAATTGCAGCTCTGCCATCTATTGGCATTGTGAGCTTGGCTAACTCATTTGACTGCACTGTACCTCAATACCCTCATCTAGAAAACAGATAATTATAACCCCTACTTCACAGGAGATGAGTAAAAGCCCCCAGAACCGAACGTGGCTCATAGTTGTGCCAGAAAGTGTTAGCTAGTGTTTATATTTGTATTTAGGGAATCACACGTACAGTTCTTTGGATACCCCTCCCAAATGCTGCTCTGCCTATCACCTGCTGTGTGGCCTTGCCTCAGTTTCTTCATCTGTAAGCCTCAGTTTTCTTACCTGCTAAAGGGGATAACAGTCACTTTGGTTGGATTGGATGCAGTGAACATGGGCAAGGTACTGAAGTGCGGTGGTAGCTGTGAAAGATAACAGTGGCCAGCATTTACTGATCTCTGAGCTGAGAGCTTCAAGTCTGTTCCCTCCTGAGCCCTGCTGTGCATGCTGCGTGGTATAGGTGCTATGATATGCACGTTTAAGAAAGGAGACTGAGGTAGCTCAGGGAGGTGAGCCAGCTTGCTCAAGTCCACTCAGCTAGTGAGTGACAGGACCAGGGAGACATGCTAGGGGCATTTTTTTCCTACTCTGGAAGGTCTGACCAGGTTCAGGGAAAATTCTGCATTTCACTCCCAGTGTTCCCAGCAGGTCATGCTTTCCTTTTAACTGTTCTCTCTGTCCCTGCCTCTGTCTCTGTCTCTCTTTCTCTCTTTGTCTCTCTCTTTGCTTTTTTGAGGCACACCTATACAAGGCATACTGCTCTTAAGTGTAGGGTTCAGTGGATTTTTACGTATGTATGTTCTTGTGTAGAGATCACCCAGATCAAGGTTTCGAGTGGTTCCAGTGCCCCAGAATCATCTTCATTTCTATCATTTCCTAAGTTGTCTTCCCAGGTGGCTGTCATGGGAGCCCTGTCTGTAAGACGCAGCAGTTTGGGTAACAGTTTGGTCATCTTAGAGTGTAAGAGGAAGAGAACAGAGAAATCAAAAGCTCACAGGGCCAAGGTGGGTGGGGAGGGTGTTTTTCTTTTAAAATACATGGGTGGTTTTAAGGAGAAATTGAAGCAGCCCGTTCAGACAATTGTTTTGGTATCTGGCCCCAGGTCTGTGGTTCCTAACATGACTTGTGATATTATTTTAAGTGGGCAGATGGCTTTTGGATAGCTTCTTTATCTTTTGATCTCAGCTCTTGCAAAGGGGAGGTTGCTGCTCATTGCAAGATCAGCGGTAAGATTTTCTTTGTAGGTCGGTGGCTTCCTTGGCGAGTACATTTCAACTTACCATTTTAAAAGCCGTGTGCTTCTGGTGACTTGGAGCGCTGTTGAAGAACAGCTGCCCCCTGCGACCCAGCCCTCTTGGGAAGTGGTAGCTGGTAGCCGATCTCAGGGGATAGGCTTAACCTGCAGGCGCCCCACAGTAGAGAGCTCCTAGTTCAGAAGTGTTGGCTGCAGGCCCACTGTGTGGTGTGCACCAGGCACAGGGCAAGTCTTGGGTAGCCACTGGGAGACAGCTCAGAAACCGAAATGGCCACATTCTCTGGATTGCTGGACCAGGCTTTTGATAACCCTTCGGCTCGGAGATGATCCATCAACAAGCATTTGTTGAGGGCCTACTATGTGCTGGGCACAGTGCTAGGTTCAATCGGGGAAAAAGCTGCAGACTGACGCTAAGATGTCAAAGGATTTAATGGTAGAACTGGGTGGGAGAGGCAGGTACCGAGGGCTTGTATGAGTCTTGGAGCTGCTGCTCTGTATTGGGCATTTTGCCGAGGGTTTGCATGCACAGTCCTCATCTAATCCTTTCAAAACATTCCCTGGGAGAGAGACTGTTTTTACCCCTCTTTCCTGGATGAGCAAACTGAGGCTCCCAGAGTCCAGAGTCCTAGGGCTGGGTCCGGAGGAGTCCTCCTGGTCTGCCTTGGCTTAGTACCCTTAGGGGTGTCCTATTCCTCTTAAAAATAAATACCAAGAAAGCTTTAGCATGACCTTCAAGAACCCCCTGCCCTGTCCCGCAGTCTGGCCCACACCGCTACTAGTCTCACACTGTCCTCTGCCTTCTGAGGTCTTGTCACTGCGGTCTTAACAAGGTACCTTACCCCTTCCTGCCTCAGGGCCTTTGCCCTTGCCGTTTCCATCACCAGGAATGTTGGTCCTGTGCTCCTTGTAGTCTCCTCATTTTGATACTTCAGTTCTAAGAGTACTTCCTCTGGGAAGCCTGTCCATCCCAACATCTTCAGGCCCCAAAGTTGTCATAGCACAGACAGCCAAATAGGCAAGTCCAGCTGGAGAATGTCAGTCACATGGCAGAACAGCTGTATGTTGCCACCAATTTAGGATCATTTCCTACCCTGCCTGGCAGTCCTATTATATTTTTCTGATCCACTCTTGTCTCCACCTTGATGTGACTCAAATGTTCTTTACCTTCAGAATTTACTTCCTGCTTCAAGAAACAGAATGAGGTCATAAGAATGGAACTCCCCACAACTTGCAGCCCCCAAAGCCTGCAAACTAAGTTCCCTCCCTTGTGTTACAGGAGAGGAGGGTACCATTTTCCTCCCCTCAGGCCAGTTCCCCGACTTGTGCCCTGGCTTCTGTTTTCTGCCACTTGCTCCAGAACCTGACCCTTTCCCGGCAGCTTTTCACCGCCCTCCTCACTGATCCTCTATTTCAGCCTTTGTACATGCCAGTGTGTCTACTGTCTTAAAAACTTGTCCTTTGACCCCACCCCTGACCCTGCTACTCCCGGCCAGCACCTAATCACCTCCCTCCCCTTCATTGCTGACCCTCCTCTAAAGAGTTGCCTATGCTCTCCTCCATTTGCTTCAGCCTCCCCACATCTACCAGATTCCATTGGTGGTTTTTGACTTTCTTCTTGAAGTGGTTGAGCACTCCTACTTAAAACACTGTCTTCCTTTGCCTTGGGACCACGCTCTGCTGCTTTTCCTCTTAACTTTCTGGCCCTTCTTCTTGCTCTTTCCTTCAGCCTCACATAGCCAAACTCCATGTCTCCACTTGGCTGACGTCCCAAAGGTGCCTCCCTTGTTTGAGACTGAATCCATCACCTCCCCAATGGTGTTCCTGAGTGGCCTCTCCCCTACCCATCCCTTGCTTATCTTCCTTCTACGCATCCTAAGCCCATCCTGACCCTGGAGTCTAGGCCAGGGCCCTTTGTTCTAGGGCATTCTTCCTTTCCTGAAGGCACTGACCTCAGTTTGTAGTTAGACCTTCATTAGGGGATTACTGGATGACCCTCTCTGCCCTCTTAGACTGTAAGCTCCGTGAGGGGTAGGGACATGGTCTGCTTTTGTTCACCACTGTATTCCTGCAGGGCCTGCCACAGTGCCTGGCACTTAAAGGTGCTCAATAAATGTTTGTTGAAAGAATGAGTGTGAGTTATTTTTTTAAATGTCTTCCTCTACACGAAATTGTAAGCTTCCTAGTTGAGTGTGCTCACCATTGTGTCTCCAGGGTCTGTCACTGGGCTGATGTGCAGTGAGACCTCAAATGATTTTTAGGTCCCCCGTTGCTAAATGGATGGGGACCCAACTTGCTATCTGAGTTCATAGTCTTAGGGGAAACCAGAACAATTACAGTTGAAACAGGACAGGCCAAGGGCCATCTTAGTTGTTTGGAAAGTGAGGGTTTAGTGAGAAAGTGATCATCTTTGACTCCACAGGAAATTGGTAGGCCATCATGGTTAAGGAAGTGGACTGAGGCCACACACTATAGAAGTGGAGGAGCCGGGATCTGAGCTAGGGCGGTCCCGCTCTAGTTCTCCAGTTCTTAACTGCTGTACCAGGCTGGGTGGTGTGTCTTACCAGCCGGGCATTGCTGGGCAAGTTGCTTTCCTTTTCAGAGCCTCAGTTTCCCTTGGTGGAAATTTGGAGGTGATTACTGTTTGTTAGCACTTCATAGGCAATTTCCGACTATTTTCTCAATCCACCCAGCAGCCCTCTGAGGTAGGTATTACCATTATACCTTCTTCGCAGATGAGGAAACTGAGGTATAGAGAGGTTATATAACTTGCTGCAGGTCACACAGCTGGTAGGTGGCAGAGCTGAGGCTATTAAAAATTACATGTCTTGACTCCTTACTGAGATGGGAAATCCATTTCCTGGGTTCCAACAAATATTAAAGAAAAAGGACTAGTATAGGAAATAATCAGTGTGCATCACAACATGTAGTGAAGGTAAGTGTTGTTTCATTCAAAGAACAACTGTTTTTCAGTTCTGTGTAAGTATGTATATTCACACATGTATGGGTGTTGCTGGGTTACGATGTAAAATGTATTTCTTATTGTGGGTCACGGCCAAATGAGTAAAGTCATTGCTGTAAAAGAAGCTCATAGCACAGATAAACTGCTCTCCCTCCACCCTGCTGGATGGGCTGTTAAGCCCCAGGGTTGACACCAGCACACAGTGTGGCTGGGGAAGGCAGAGCGGTGCCCCACATAATATGGTGGCTTTCACAGCCGCTCCAAACCCTGTTCTTTTCAGAAAGCAGATGGCTTGGAACCGGAATTCCAAGTATCGGGGGGCAGGTTTCTGAAGCCACCCGACCCCTGGAGAGTCAGCGTTCTCTTCTAGTTGACTGCATGGGAGCTGGGGTCTGCTGACTTTCCCTCTGGGTGTCAGCACATGACCCACTTTGGGCTGGCCAAGTTCTTTGAAAACCGCGTTGGGGTGCTCACAGAGGACTCGGGGCGGTGCTGGCAGAGATGTGACTGCTCATTGAAAGTCTGCTTTGCTCCTCTCCTTTGGGGGTTGTCAGCCCTCTCTTGCTCTCTGCCTCTGGCAATGCACTTTTTTTTGGTTGTGTCTCTGCTGGCCCAGGCTGGGTCCAATGGCACCTCTTTCTGAAATCTCACCTTCTGGTCTCCCTGGATGCCATCTGAGGTGAGTGGTCACTGAGTTTCCTGACTGCAGGAGGAATTTTCACCCCCAGGAGACTGGCATGCAGGCCCGGCGTGGCCCCTTCTAGGCTGTGCTGTCTTGACTAGTTCTCGAGAACACCCAAAGGATGCATCCCAAGGGGTTCCCAGGCCTTTCCCTGGCCCGCTACTGCCCACTGCCCTTGAGCAGATACCACGTGGCATTTGTGGGGCTAGTGCCAAAAGAGCAGGTTTCCTTCTCGAAAATTAGCAAGCACCCTGGAGGTACAGTTTTGTTCTTAATCTCCTCCCTCCCCATTTTTCTGAGAAGCCCTCTTCTCTGTTACTGATCAATGAGTCAGTACACACTTGTACTCCATTTCTCTTATTATCCTCCTTTTGATTAAAGTCATAGCTGCCCCTGAATGTTTACTGTGAAAGACAGTTCAAAGATATTTAGTTTCTTTTTTTTTTGTTTCAGCCCACAGTTTCAAACACTGTCTTCAAAATGGAGCCCTTTTTGGATTGTTATCAGCGTGGTGTGTAGTTAGTGGGTGTAGAGACACGGTTCCTTGAGCCTCAGTTTCCGCATTTGTAAAAAGGGAAGGGTGTTGCTTTGAAGGATAGATGTGACGGTTTTCAAATGACTTGGTGTATCAATGAAAAGGGCCCACGTTGGAGGAGATGAACAATAAAAGCTTGTGCCTTCTGCTTTCATGTCTCTGACTTCAGAGGTAGGGAGAGTGACCTATGTACTTCTGCTGACTTGGTGCATCTTGGGATCGGCTGAATTGCTTGACCTGATTTTTGGATGTTCCCCCTCTTCTCACGCTCCTCAGCTGCGGAAGAGATGCTCTGGGGGCTGAGGGATTTGTTTTGTATTTGTTTTTCTTCTCTCTCTTCTCCCTTCAACTGAACTGTGGAGTTCTTTCTTTTCCTCCCGCTTTTCTCTCTCACATACATCTAGGACGCCGGAGTGGTATTTAGAAGCCTGGTTGCTGTGCATGTCAGCACTGGGCCAGATGACAGGGGACAGCTTGCCTGGTCCTGCCCCTGGGAGGGAGAGCTGCCCTTCTGTGTGTCTGTGGGTCTTCTTGAAGAGGCTTGCTTTAGAAGATCCTAGGAAGATGACATTTTATCTAATGGAGGACGACGCCAGCAAGTCAGTAGAAATTGTGTTGGGCCACAAGTCCAAAGACGTGGATTTTAAACTTACTGGGGGGACTGGTGTAGGACCAAGCTGGTTTGTTCCAAATCCCCCTTTTTTTTATCCGTGATGCTCAGGTGTTAGTGGCTGGGCTTCCAGAGTCACTCGCTCCAGGGCCTTGTAATATTCAGATTCAAATGCTTTTGGTGGGATGCATGAGCCCTAGTCCATGGAGAAAGACAGATGGTTCCTTCTGGAGCTTCCAGACTCTAGATCCATGTACCTGGTTCAGATTTCCTCCCTGAGGCATCTTTCAGCCACTTCTGTGTCTGGTGGTCTCCTAGCCACATGTCCCAAGATGGCAGGGAAACTGGTTCAAAGAAAAGCCTGAATGAAAGAAGAGGGAGAGATCTTGTCTATTATTGCTACCCCCCATCTACTTCTGGAAAGGATCAGAGATGGGGTTGAGGTAAGACCCCAGTTTCCCTCATCCAGGAAGTAGCAGTTGGTTGATCAAGAGCACAGATTTAGACATAGGAGCTGGAAGGCTTAGGTTTCAATCCTCGCGGCATGACCTTGAGCCGTTTACTCGGCTTTCTGCTTCATCATCTGTGAGGTGAAGATAATACTGCCTACTTCAGAGGATTAAAAGTACCTACCTCAGGATTGCTGTGAGGATTAAATTAACATATGTGAAGCACACAGAACAGTGCCTCACATCATAGTAAGTATTATATTCAGGTCAGTTAGTGGTACTTGGTTTTTGTGAGGTCACTGATTGTTTTCAAAAAGTTGCAACCATCTGCAGAAATGTCAACATCATCATATTACCTTTTAGAAGAAAAAGGTCGGAGCCATTGCCTCAGCTCCTCTGCATCTCTGCACATGTTTTTGTTAATGCTTCCCTCTCATTTGCCTTAATGTATAAACATTTGATACTCATTTCTGAGAATGAGAACAGTGATTTCTCTGTGATCCCTGTAACCCACCCCCACCCCCCGGCAGAGGCTGGCTGAAATACACTTAGCTTATGCCACTTAGACCTCAGGCCTGACTTGCCTGGTGGAGGAGGACCAACACTAGTAGATAGCTATAGTTGATCCACCCCTGCTCTGTGCCAGGCCCTGGTGTCTGGCTTGATGTCTTCATTTCTCTTGACTGCCCTGTGCCTGGTGTGCACATCCTGGCTCTCCTGTGCTCTGTTTTAAGGTGAGGAGGTTGAGGCTCCGAGAGGTTAAGTGGCCTGTGAGGCTGACATGGTGATGGGCGGAGGGTTGGTGGAGGGACCCGGGCCTTTGTGAGCCTGGGTTACTTCCTTTTTCTGCTGGCCTCCTTCCTGTTCTCCAGTTGCTTCCTTTCTCCCCTCTGCTGATTTCCGAGTCCTACAGTCTTCACCTGCCCTTTCTTGGAAAAAGTGGGTTCATTTACAACTGGGAATATACCCTACAGAAACGATCCAACATGTTCATAAAGCTATGCCCAACAATGTCTGCTGTAGCCTGCTTTGTGAGAGCAAAATGAAGGAAACAAGTTAGTTGCTCAGTAGGATGGGAATGGGTACATACATTATGGTGAGCCTATATGATGGTAAACAGCCATTGCAAACATTTGCAAAAGTGTATTAGTGATGCTTCTTACTGCTAAATGGACAAAGCCAGCTGTGAAATTATGTCTGCAGAATCTAAGGGATTTTGTCCACTCTGCAATGAAATTTTCCAAAATGGTAATCGCAGTTGCCTTTGGCTGATATGTGACTCTTTCCCTGCTTCTTTCTGCTTTCCTGTGTTTCATAAAACTTCTACAGTGAACACATAGGGCTTTTCTAATCAGAGGATACAAAGAGGTGGCAGAAGGGAAAACAGCCACTGTCACGTGAGGGTGGGCCACCGCAGAGGCTCAGAAGGTGCCAGTGGGTGGCAGGACTGGCCTCTGGGGACATCAGATCCATGCATTCTCCCTTTTGTCCCACAGGCCTAATGAGGAAGAGCTGAGGATGAAGAACACCGATGATAACCCCCCTGCTGTGGGTAAGCAATTGGCAGGCTGTGGGGGTTTTAGCCATTTCTTTCTTTTTGAAACATTTTTAAATGTTTACTTTTTGAGAGAGAGAGAGAGTATGAGTGGGGGAGGGCCACAGAGAGAGGGAGACACAGAATCCGAAGCAGGCTCCAGGCTCCGAGCTGTCAGCACAGAGTCTGACGTGGGGCTCGAACCCACGGACCATGAAATTGTGACCTGAGCCAAAATCGGACGCTCAACCGACTGAGCCACCCAGGCGCCCCTACCATTTCTTTCTTTCTCCCTGTTTTCTTTCTTACAAATTAAGAGGTGCTCTCTGCCTTAGACTAGCACAGAAAGCTTCAGAGGCAAAACTGCCAAGTGGCCAAAAGACCAGATTTACTTAACTAAACCAGGCCTGCTTGGACACCTGCCTCACCCCAATGCTGCCCTTCTCTTATCTCCAACAGAACGCCCTAATGTCCAGGAGTCAGTGGGTCCCCTGGTGGCCCCCACCCCTCTCCGTCCATGGCCTCAAATGACACTTCAGGTAAGTAGGCCCTGGCAGCCTGTGGATGGACAGCCCAATGGGAGACTGCGTGGTGGGGACTGACTTGCTCTAGGCCTATCCTAGGTCGGAGGGAGTCCCCCTTTGCAAATCAGAACCTGATGGCAGAGGAGTAGGGTGCAATTATTCACTTGAACTTATAGAAATGTCATTTGTTAATTTAGCAAATATTTATTGACTGCTTGCTCTGTGCCAAGCAGTTATGGATGCTGGGAATATGGTAGTGACCAAAAACGCTGTCTTCATGGGTCTTACTAGCATTTTAGTGGAGTGAGACATGACAAAACAAAATAATAGTTAAAATATATGGCATTTTATTTTATTTTATTTTTTAGAAGGTTAAAAATTCTTTTAGAGAGCAAGAATGGAGGAGAGGGGCAGAGGGGGAGAGAGAGAGAGAGAGAGAGAGAGAGAGAGAGAGAGAGAAAGAGAGAAAGAGAAAGAAAGAGAGAATCTTAAGCAGGCTCCATGCTCAGTACAGAGCCCGATGTGGGGGCCAATCCCATGACCCTGGGATCATGACCTGAACCAAAATCAAGAGTTAGATGCTCAACCCACTGAGCCACCCAGGTGCCCCAAAATATAGGGTATTTTAGATGATGATGAGTGCTAAGGAAAAAAAAATTAAGGGATGGGGAGCGTGTGTGTGTGTGTGTGTGTGTGTGTGTGTGTGTGGTATGTGCATGGGTGAGACACAGCCACACACACACACGGGTGAAGGGAAGTTTTGTGAGTTTAGATCCAGTGGCCAGGGGAGTCCTTAGTGGTGAGATTTGAGCAAAGATCTGGAGAAAGTGAGAGTGAGCCATGTGGATAACTAGGGGAAGAACATCCTGGGCAGGTGCAAAGTCCCCTGGCAGGGCCGTGACGAATATGTGTGAGGAACAGCAAGGAGCAGTGGCCAGAAGGGGGGAGCAGCAGGGGGTGAGGTCAGACAGGTGGTGGGGGACAGATTGTGTAGGGTGTCATGGGCCATGGAGAGAGCTCTGACTTTTACTCTGAGTGATGGAAGAGCCACAGAAAGGTCGTGAGCAGAGGAGGGCCATGATCTAACAGGATTTAACAGGCTCCCTCTGGCTGCTGTGAGGGAAATAGGCTGTAGGGGTGAGGGCAGGAGCAGGGGGACGGTGAGGGGGAGGCTACTGCAGTGATCCAGGCAAGCAGTGTGGTGCTGGCAGGGATATATATAGAGAGATTCTGGAGATGTATGTTACTGTGTATGTGTGTGTGTGTTTTAACTTTTTAGTACAAAGATTTTCAAACATACAGAGAAGTAAAGAGACTAGTATAATGAACTCACATACATTCATCACCCAGGTTCAACAAATTTCAGCACTTGTCCATTCCTACTTTTTCCTTACTCCCTCTCCCCCATTTCCTATGGAATTATTTTGGAAAAAAATACAGGCATTATCTTATCCATAAAGACTTCAGTTTGTATCTCAGAAAATTAAGCACTCATAAAAAAACCACATACACCTGATGCAACATCATGCCTCAGGAAATTAACAGTCAATCCTTAGTATCATGAAATATTTGATCAGTGTTCAAATTTCCTTATCTCATAGGCATTGTAAGACCCAAACCAGGTCAACACATTGCATTTAGTTGATGAGTCTTTTTAGATTTTTAAATCTCCCCCACTTTTTCTGGCAATTTGTTTGTTGAAGAAACCTTGTTTGTCCTTTAGAGTTTCCCACAGTCTGGTTTTGGCTGATTGTATTCATGTGGAAACACCTTTCTTACTCTATTAATATATTAGTTCCATTTAATTGGTATGCTCTATTAAATTGAATTAATTTATTTAACTATCAATTTTGTTCAATTGATTTATTAAATATAATCTATTATTATTAAACTAATTTAACTAGAATGGGGCTCTATTGAATTCTCTTATTCCCATTTCATTTATTAACTGGAATTCCTCTCTAAAAAAAACTTTCTCGTACCAGCCATTTGGCTACCTTGAGGGTATATAGTTTATATTGAAAAAGCTGTATATATACTTAATTTTTTCCCTTTTGTTTACCAGTTTTCAGAAGTAATGAACTTCTCCAAGGGTGACCAATTAAAGGATTTTTGGTTTGGGGGTATTATTAACTCATGAATTTTAAACATATTTAATAAGTTTTAATCCATTGCATTTATTTGTTTTGATGCTTGAATTGAACTATCTCTGGTCAGTGTGAACTTACTTACATTGGTTCCAGATTCCTTGTGAACCCACTCCCCATCCTTCTTTGAATACTTCCTCACACGGTGGAATGACAGTATGGCCTAGACTCATCTTGGGCTTTCCCTGCCTCACACCTGGAAGCAGCCATTTATTTAAAAAAGCTCTGGTTCCTTTTAGTGGAGAATGGTATTTAGAAATCAAGATCTGGGTGCTAGATGCTTTTGTTGCTGCTAGATTGGTTATTGTTTCTAGGCCTTGTCAAAATAAATTTGTTTTAATTATTTTTTAAACATTTATTCAGTTTTGAGAGACAGAAAGAGAGCACAAGCAGGGGAGGGGCAGAGAGGGGGGGCAGAGCATGAGTAGGGGAGGGGCAAAGAGAGAGGGAGACATAGAATCTGAAGCGGGCTCCAGGCTCTGAGCTGTCAGCACAGAGCCTGACGTGGGGCTTGAACCCACGAACCGCAAGATCATGACCTGAGCCGAAGTCGGACACTTAACCAACTGAGCCACCCAGGCGCCCCAAAATAAATTTGCTTTAAAAGAGAAAACACATGAACACATGTGGATATTCTAGATATGTTTTGGACACCAACCAACAGTATTTACTGACAGCCATTCACCAAACATTGGTGCCCACGGAATTCCTTAGCTTTATGATCTGCAAGAAGCCCCCCTTTCCTACATCTGATTGTGTTATTTTAATACAGATGACATAGTCTTTCGAGTTTGGAGAATTATAGAGGGCTCCTTAAGGAGTGTTTATTTGGAAACACCTGTGGGGCTGGGTGTGGGCTGTCACCAGCTCTCACTGTCTCTGCTTGTCCCAACCCCTCCTCTACTTCTTTCCTTTCCCTTTCTCTCCCCTCCTGCCCTGCCCCCTCCCAATGGCTCTAGGTTCCTGAAGTTACAGTGACTGGCAAACCCCCAGAGGAAGGTGATGTTCCTAGAAGCAATCCGCCCGTGGCTTTCACAGAGGTCCCCCAGGCACCAGTCATCAGGATTCTCCCCTCTTCCTCTCACTCTGGCCTGGGTGGCTTCCCCAGGGACCAGGCCTCAGGGCCCGATGCAAGTGAGGGGGCAGCTGGGCCTCTCCTGGAACCCAGCCAGCAACAGGTGGAGGCCACGTGGGAAGTATCAAGCGAGAATGGAGGGGGCCGAAAGGACTCCATCGTGGGGGCCATTATGGATGAACCCCCTGGGGGTCTGGAGGTCGTGAGTGGGTTGGAGGAGCTGCTTGGCGAGGACACCATTGACCAAGAGCTGGAGCAGCTCTACCTGTCTCACCTGAGCCGCCTGCGGGCTGCTGTGGCTGCAGGTGGGATAGGAGGTGGTGGGGAGGGCCCTACAGATGGGGGGGTGTCCCCCAGCCATCCCCTGGGCATACTCACGGACCGCGACCTGATCTTGAAGTGGCCTGGCCCTGAGCGGGCTCTGAACAGTGCCCTGGCTGAGGAGATCACACTGCACTATGCCCGGCTGGGGCGTGGTGTGGAGCTTATCAAGGACACTGAGGATCCTGATGAGGAGGGGGAGGGCGAAGAGGGGCTTTCCATTATACCCTCCAGTCCAGAAGGGGATACCCCCAAGGAATCACCTCCGGAAATCCTCTCTGGGGCCCATTCTGTGGTAGCCACTATGGGAGATGTGTGGCTCCCGTGGGCAGAGGGCTCGGGATGTGACATCCCCGTGGTTCTGGGTACAGAGGGTCAGTTCGCTGGGGCTCCAGAAAAGGGGTTGGGCAAGGACACTGATTCTTTGCACATGAATAAAGTGACAGCTGGGGTGACTAGGTCCCTGGGTGGGAAAGAAGGCTGCAAGGAGTTTACCACTGAGTGGGCAGGCAGCCTCGTTCCTATATCTGGCAAGGAACCAGCTGCCCCAGCCCTATGGAGGCAAGGTCTCACCAACCTTAGTCCCTCGGGGGCTGAAGTCTGCCCTTCCAGTTTGGCCAGGCCCCACGTGAGCTCCCAGGATGAAAAGGGTTCAGGCCCAAGCCTTGAGCCCCTAAAGAGGTCACCCACCTTAGCAACTCCTACAGAATGTGTGTGTATATTGCCTCCCCAGCTCTGGGGGCCCTTGACCCAGACTCTGGGGGTCCTGGCTGGGTTGGTAGTTGTCCCTGTGGCTCTGAACAGTGGTATGTCCCTCCTGGTGCTTGCACTGTGCCTCTCTCTGGCCTGGTTCTCGTAGGAGCTGCTTGTGGGGAGCAGCAGTAGGAGGCATTCCCCTCTCTTGGATCTGGGGAGAGGCAGTCCCTGCACCACCCCCAGGGGCTTCAGATGGTACATGTGGCCTATATAGTGAGGGGTCTTTTGCTTCTGAGGATGCTCTACTGAAGAGAGACCTTCCCATCCCTGAGGTCTTGTTGGCACAGGGCTCCCTGTGGTGACACTAGTGGAGGGGAACAGGGCACGGTGGATGGTGTGAGATAACTTTCAGAAAGGAACTGGGCATGTCCTCCCTTCCCCCCCACCCCCAAGCCTGTATTTATTTTTGTATAATTCTCTGGATGAGGGAGAGTGGTCGTGAGCTGGTCTTGGGGCACAATTACCCAGAGATATATTTATTAACAGCCAACCTGTGCAACCTGCTGGAGCTTTATTTTTAATTTAATTTATATAGAGTACCTATTATTATATGCCACAATAGAGCTCTATGAGAAATGATGTGTCTTTCTGTGCCATGTTCTCCTGTTTGGGCCTGAGCGTGTGGGGTGGTTGTGTTCTGTGGGAGGATGAGGGTGGGGAGGGGGGCATGGGACATGGTCATGCCTGCTGCTGCTGCTTCAGTGTATCCTTGAGGATCTGTGTCACCTCACCTCATGGGTCTACTCCGTGTGGTCCAGTGGTCTTGTGGGGGAGGCAGGTCCTTTGGTCTTTTCCATATTCTGCCAGGGAGGGAGGAAGAGTGGTTGCCACATGAGGGTTTGGTGTCAAACACGTGGCTGTGGTCCACCATAGATGTGGGGATACCAGTTGTGAATCAGCCACAGTTTTGACACCAGGAGGGAGACCCCTCTCCCCACCCCAACCCCCAAGATTGGGAAGGTCTCAGAAAGGACAGAGGAGTTAATGTGCTGTGAAGAATTCATACTGGAGTTGCTGTCCACAGACATTGCATTTCTAACTCGAAACAGGAAACTCAGAAGCTTTGACAGAAAGGATAGATATATTTACTGCATGTAAATAAAAATCTCTACATAGCAAAATAAAACCATATATTTATTTACCTCCTCTCATAGCAAAATTTTATACCAGCTTTCTTCAGTTCTCTTCCAGGGCCCTGGTGCTTTTCTGAAACAGCTCCAATCAGATTGCTTGTCTGACCACGTCAGCAGAAGTGCTGGTCACTGGTGATATTCACATTGGTATATCAATGGCCACATCCCAGACTTCACCTTATTTGACCTATTGACAGCATTTAACACAGTTGGTCATCCCCTCAACCTTGAAAGCCTTCTTTACTTGGTTTCCAGGACAGCACATTTGCCTAGTTTTCCTCTTTCCTCATTGGCCACTCTTCTAGAATAGTGCTTGGCACATAGGAGGTACTCAGTACATACCTACTGAATGAAATAAATGAAGGAACAGATAAATCTATGTGCGGAAATACAGAGACATGGCTAGAGAGCTTAACTGGCCATTCAGTGGTCAAAAGCTCAGTACCGTTCCACTGACATTGACTGACCACCTTTGCTCTGGGGACGCAGAGGAAGAATCTCACAGTCTAGTGGAGGAGACAGATACAGAGAAAGGATTTTAGTGCAGTGTGGTTGGTGCATTTGCAGTGATGGGGGTCCCAGAACAGATGCTCAGCCCACTGTGGGGACTCTGGAAACCTTTTTGGAGGATATGGTGTCTTAACTGAGTTAAAATATGAGAAGGAATCCACCAGGTAGTGAAGGGGAAGAGAGGGAAGTCCAGTCAGAAAGAATAGCATTTCAGAGGTCTGGAAGTGGAAAATAGCTACTGAAAACAAATTCAACACCCACTTATTTCACCTGCCTTTCAATGAGGATATTCTGACTTGGTCAAATACCAAATTCAGACATGTGTCCATCGTCTTCCATTGATGTGATAATTTGCTCAGTGTCAAAAAAGGCAACTTTATGCCAACTGGATTGAAAAATTAGATTAAATGGACAAATCACTCAAATTACTACAGACCTTGACTTGCCAAAATTGTCTCAAAAAAGGAAAAGTTGAGTAGTCCTATGACCGTTAAAGGTAATAGAACCTATAGCCCAAAATCTTCTCACATGGAAACTCTGGGTCCAGATGGCTTCCCTGGTGAAATACTCAAGGAACAAATAATTCTGATTTTGCAAAAGCAATTTCAGAGGGCAGAAAGAGGGAGCATTTCTGATACTTTTTATGGGACTGATACAACCTTGATACCAAAACTTGATGAGTGAAAGAATATTACAGATCTCAAGAAAATATACAAATACCTTAAATAACTGCCTGTCTTAGTCTGTTTAGGCCACTGTAACAACATGGTGTAGACTAGGTGGCTAGAAAACAACATTTATTACAGTTTGGGAGGCTGGGAAGTTGAAGATCAAAGCACCTGCAGATTTGGTGTCTGATGAGGACCAACTTCCTGGTTCGTAGATGGCTGTCTTCTAGTGGTGTCCTCACATAGTGAAGGGGCAAGGTTGCCCTCTGCAGTCTCTTTTATAAGGGCACTCACCCCATTCCTGAGGGCTTCACCTTTCATGATCTAATCACCTCCCAAACACCCCCCCCCCACCTCCTAATAACATCACATTGGGAATTAAGTTTCAACATATGACTTGTGAGGGGACACAGTCACTTAGTCTATAGCACTGCTTATGTCCAATATATTTAAAAAGTATAGTATAGTCAAGTTGGATTTATTCTAAAACTGCAATGTGGTTTAGCATTTGAACTCAATCAGCATAAGTTATTTCATTAACATATTAAAGGAGAAAAAACAATAATATCAATAGATGTAGAGAAAGGGTTAGATAAACTTTGACATCTATTCATGATTGTAAAAACCTTAGCAAATTAGAATGGATACGAAAACAAGATTCATCTATATGCTGTTTACAAGAGACCCACTTTAGACCTAAAGACACCTTCAGATTGAAAATAAGGGGATGGAGAACCATCTATCATGCTAATGGTCAACAAAAGAAAGCTGGAGTAGCCATACTTAGATTTAGACTTTAAAATAAAGACTGTATCAAGAGATGCAGAAGGGCATTATATCATAATCAAGGGGTCTATAGACCAAGAAGACCTAACAATTGTAAACATTTATGCGCCAAATGTGGAAACACCCAAATATATAAATCAATCACAAACATAAAGAAACTCATTGATAGTAATACCATAATAGTAGGAGACTTCAACAAACCACTCACAGCAATGGACAGATCATGTAATCAAAAAATCAACAAGGAAACAATGGCTTTGAATGACACACTGGACCAGGTGAACTTAACAGATATATTTAGAACATGTCATCCAAAAGCAGCAGAATATACATTCTTCTCCAGTGCACATGGAACATTCTCCAGAATAGGCCATATACTGGGACACAAATCGGCCCTAAGTACAAAAAGATCGAGATCATACCGTGTATATTTTCAGACCACAACGCTATGAAACTCAAAATCAACCACAAGAAAAAAATTGGAAAGGTAACAAATACTTGGAGACTGAAGAACATCCTACTAAAGAATGAATGGGCTAACCAAGCAGTTAAAGAGGAAATTAAAAAGTATATGGAAGTCAATGAAAATGATAACACCACAACCCCAAACCTCTGGGACACAGCAAAGGCGGTCATAAGAGGAAAGTATATAGCAATCCAGGCCTTCCTAAAGAAGGAAGAAAGATCTCAGATACACAACCTAACCTTACTCCTTAAGGAGCTGGAAAAAGAACAGTAAATAAAACCCAAAACCAGCAGAATACAGGAAATAAAGATTAGAGCACAAATTAATGCTATTTAAACCAAAAAAACAGTAGAACATATAAATGAAACCAGAAGCTGGTTCTTTGAAAGAATTAACAAAATTGATAAACCACTAGCCACTTTGATCAAAAAGAAAAAGGAAAGGACCCAAATAAGCAAAATCAAGAATGAAAGAGGAGAGATCACAGCCAACAGAGCAGAAATAAAAACAATAATAAGAGAATATTATGAGCAATTATATGTCAATAAAATGGATACAATCTGGAAGAAATGTACAAATTCCTGGAAACATACACACTACCAAAACTGAAACAGGAAGAAATAGAAAATTTGAACAGATCCATAACCAGTAAGGAAATCGAATTAGTAATCAAAAATCTGCCAAAAAACAAGAGTCCAGGGCCAGATGGCTTTCCAGAAGAATTCTACCAAATATTTAAGGAAGAGTTAACACCTATTCTCTTGAAGCTGTTCCAAAAAAATAGAAACAGAAGGAAAACTTCTAAACTCTTTCTATGAAGCCAGCATTACCTTGATCCCAAAACCAGACAGACACCACTAAAAAGGAAAACTATAGACCAATTTCCCTGATGAACATGGATGCAAAAATCCTCAACAAGATATTAGCTAACCGGCTCCAACAATACATTAAAAAAATTATTCACCACGACCAAGTGGGATTTACACCTGGGATGCAGGGCTGGTTCAATATCTGCAAAACAATTAATGTGATTCGCCACATCAGTAAAAGAAAGGACAAGAACCATATGATCCTCTCAATAGATGCAGAGAAAGCATTTGACAAAATACAGCATCCTTTCTTGATAAAAACCCTCAAGAAAGTAGGGATAGAAGGAGCATACCTCAAGATCATAAAAACCATATATGAACGACCCAACACTAACATCACCCTCAATGGGGAAAAACTGAGAGCTTTCCCCCTAAGGTCAAGAACAAGACAGGGATGTCCACTCTTGCCACTGTTATTCAACATAGTATTGGAAATCTTAGCCTCTGCAATCAGACAACAAAAGGAATAAAAGGCATCCAAATCAGCCAGGAGGAGGTCAAACTTTCACTCTTTGCAGATTACATGATACTGTATATGGAAAACCCAAAAGATTCCACCAAAAAACTGCTAGAACTGATTCACAAATTTAACAAAGTTTTAGGATATAAAATCAATGCATAGAAATTGGTTGCATTCCTATACACCAACAATGAAGCGACAGAAAGAGAAATCAAGGAATCATTCCTATTTACAGTTGCACCAAAAACCATAAAATCTAACCAAAGAGGTGAAAAATCTATACACTTAAAACTATAGAAAGCTTATGAAAGAAATTGAAGAAGACACACAAAAAAAATGGAAAAAGATTCCATGCTCCTGGATAGGAAGAACAAATATTGTTAAACTAAAAGGCAACTGAAAGAATGGGAGAAGATATTTGCAAACGACATATCAGATAAAGAGTATGTGAAATCTATAAAGAACTTATTAAACTCAACACCCAAAAAACAAAGAATCCAGTGAAGAAATGGGCAAAAGACATGACTAGACACTTCTCCAAGGAAGACATCCAGATGGCCAACCGACACATGAAAAAAGGCTCAACATCACTCATCATCAGGGAAATACAAATCAAAACCACAATGAGATACCACCTTACACCTGTCAGAATGGCTAACATTAACAACTCAGGCAACAACAGATGTTGGCGAGGATGCGGAGAAAGAGTATCTCTTTTGCATTGTTGGTGGGAATGCCAGCTGGTGCAGCCACTCTGGAAAACAGTATGGAGGTTCCTCAAAAAACTAAAAATAGAACTACCCTACGACCCAGCAATTTCACTACTAGGCATTTATCCACGGGATACTGGTGTGCTGTTTCGAAGGGACACATGCACCCCATGTTTATAGCAGCACTATCAACAATAGCCAAAGTATGGAAAGAGCCCAAATGTCCCTTGATGGATGAATGGATAAAGAAGATGTGGTACACACACACACACACACACACACACACAATGGAGTATCACTCGGCAATTAGAATGAAATCTTGCCATTTGTAACTACGTGGATGGAACTGGAGGGTATTAGGCTAAGTGAAATTAGTCAGAGAAAGACAAAAATCATATGACTTCACTCATATGAAGACTTTAAGAGACAAAACAGATGAACATAAGGGAAGGGAAACAAAAATAATATGAAAACAGGGAGGGGGACAAAACAGAAGAGACTCATAAATATGGAGAACAAACTGAGGGTTACTGGAGGGGTTGTGGGAGGGGTATGGGCTAAATGGGTAAGGGGCACTAAGGAATCTACTCCTGAAATCATTGTTGCACTATGTGCTAATTTGGATGTAAATTTAAAAAAATAAAAAATAAAATTAAAAAAAAACCTTAGCAAATTAGTTGAATAAATTTTCTTAAAAGGTATCTATCTGCAAGGAATTACAGTAAATGACATACTTCAAATGAAATTTTAAGAGCTCTGACATTTGGAACATGGCAAGAATGTCTGCTATTGCCATTTCTACTCACCATTGTACTGGAGGGCCTAGCAAGCACAATAAGCCAAGGAAAAGAAATAAAAAATATTTAAAGACTGGAAATGAAGAACAGGATTGTCATTATTTGTAAATGATACTATTGTGTATATAGAAAATCCAAAAAATCCATGGACAAAGTATTAGAATTAATTATTAATAGTTTAAAAACTCTGATTTTCTGATACAAAATCCATATTCAAAAATCAATTGAGGGGCACCTGGGTGACTCAGTCAGTTAAGCGTCTGACTTCTGCTCAGGTCATGATCTTGCGATCCGTGAGTTCGAGACCCGCTTCGGGCTCTGTGCGGACAGCTCAGAGCCTGGAGCCTGCTTCACATTCTGTGTCTCCCTCTCTCTCTGCCCCTCTCCCCCACTCTCTCTCTCTCTCAAATATAAACACTTTAAAAAAATCAATTGCTTCTATATGCTAACAACAAACAGGCAATTTTAATAAAGATACCATTTATGAACTACTTAGAAATTATCAAAAGAAGGCAAGATCTTTCTTTTAAAGATTTTATTTTTAAGAAAGACATTTTAAAAGATTAGATAAATAGATACACATGTTCATCGAATTAAAGCATCCATGTCATAAATCTGTCAGTTCCCTCCAAGCTGTTTCATAGGTTCAATGTAAATCTGATCATGATTTCAGTAGATGTGTGTGTGCATATCATAGCAAGTTAATTCTTAAATTTATGTGGAAGTGCCAACTAGCCAGAACACTCATACTTATTGTAAGACATAGCAATTAAGATGGTGCGATATTGCTGCGAAGGTAGACAGACAATGAAAGACCAGTGGTCTCAGAAACAGACCCACTCATAGACACAGAGTAGGTGGCTGGGGAGGTATTATGAGACAGTGGGAAACAGTTGGGACTTCAAAAAATGGAACAATCCATTATCCAAATTGAAAAAAAATGAAATTGGATCCTTACCTCACAACACAAAAATAACTCTAGGCAGATTCAAAACCTAAACGTGAAAAGCAAAACCAAAGACCTTTAAGATTTTAATATAGAAAAATACTTTCATATACTCATGGTAGAAAAGTTTTTCTTTTTAAAAGAATTTTTAAACGTTTATTCATTTTTGAGAGACAGAGAGAGACAGAGTGTGAGTGGGAGAGGGGCAGAGAGCGAGGGAGACACAGAATCTGAAGCAGGCTCCAGGCTCTGAGCTGTCTGCACAGAACCCGATGCAGGGCTCAAACCCACAAGCCATGAGATCATGACTTGAGTCAAAGTCGGATGCTTAACTGAGCCACCCAGGCGCCCCTAAAAGTTTTTCTTAAACAAGACACAAAACACTAAGCATAAATGACAATTATAAAACATTCAATTATGTTAAAATTAAGAATGTTTTTTGATTAAAAAAAAAACACCATTGGGGTGCCTGGGTGGCTCAGTCAGTTGAGCATTTGACTCTTGATTTCAGCTCAGGTCATGAGCCCAGGGTCATGGGGTCAGGCCCTGCATTGGACTCTGCACTGAGCGTGGAGCCTGCTTGGGATTCTCTCTCTCCCTCTGCTCCTCTCCCCCATTCGTGCTGTTTCTCTCTCTAAAATAAATAAACAAATAAATAAAAACAAGAAAACAAACCAAAAAAACACCCTAAAGAGAGTGAAAATCACAACTTGGGAACAAATTGTGAGAAGATAATTCAAATACATATAACTGATGAAAAGCTCAAACCTAGAACATATAAAAAACTACAAATAGAAAAACCAACAAGATCGTGCCAACAAATGTATAAATAAATTATATATCATAGAATGGAATATTGTATGATGAGAATGAAAAATCTACAACAACATGGAGTAGCCTGGATGAATCACACAGACATGATGTCGAGCAAAAGAAGTCAAACAGAAAAATGGGCAAAATGAATCCGTTTACTGGTGGTAAAATTGTAAAGAAAAGCAAGAGAATGATTATCACCAAGTCATGATAATGTTTACTTCTACGGGAAGGAGGGAGGGATGTAATTGGAAAGGGGCCCAGGAGACTTCTGGAATGTCAATACTGGTCTACAACTTTACCTGGGTGGTTGTTCATGGGTGCACAAGTCATTAATATTCATTGAAATGTACATTTCTCAGGCAAAAGAAGAAATTACAACTAAAACAAAACGTAGTGAGTAGTGGCAGTGATATGACTCTCTGAGACTCCTCCACACAAGCTCTGAGCGACCCCAGCTTTTCTTGTCTAGACCACGAAGTGTAGGTGGACTACTTCCTTTAGAACGTCCCCTGGGGTCAAAGTCTTGCATTTAGTCCTGGAGGTTACTGAGGCTCCCTCAACCCTGTCTGTGGAAGTCATGTTTGGGGGTTGTTTATTCTGTGTCTCCTGACACCAGCCATAGGATGGGGACACTCACCTCTTGGGGGATGGAGAGGATCTGTCCATTTTGTCATCAGACGTCGGAGTCCATCTTCCCTTGGACCTCATTCATACATGGTTTTAGAGCCTGGAAGAGTTCATTTAAAAGCCAGAACCCCAAGTCCTGGTATGTGTGACCTTGGGTAGGTCATCTGTCCCCTCCCAGCCTCAGTTTCTCATTCTTTTTGTTAAGTTTTATTTATTTATTTTTAAGAGAGAATGAGAGCAGGCAAGCAGGGGAGAGGCAGAGAGAGAGGGAGCATCTGAAGCAGGCTCTGCATCGCCAGCACGGAATCCGACATGGTGCTTGAATCCATGAACTGTGAGATCATGACCTGAGCCGAAATCAAAAGTTAGACACTCAACTGACTGAGCCACCCAGGCGCCCCCTCAGTTTCTCATTCTTAAAAGGGGGCTTATGCCCTCTGGGCTTTGGGGAAAACATGTGAAATGATGCCACTCATTAGCACTTTGGATTAATCTAGTAATTCAGGCAGTGTAGCAGGGCAGGAAAGAGGAGGGACTCAAGAGTGGTACAGTTCAGGACTAAATTGCCACCATATCACACAATCAGCAAATTACTCAAGCTCTCTGTGCCTTCCTTTGCTTGTGTGTCCTCAGGGGTAATAACTTTCCCTCCTCACAGGGTTATGGTGAAGGTTACATAAGATAATATGTCAGTTATCTAGGGCAGTGCCTGGCTCAGAATAAATAAAACGTCAGCTGTTATCAGCCCCCTCTCGAACTTTTACAATAACTGTCACCCAAGACACCTTGTTCCCACCCTCAAAGTGTGTTTATTATTATAGTGGTGGATAATGTCAAAGGTGGAGACCTGCTTGTACCCCAGGCCTCTTCCCTGCCTGCCACCTTGAGAGGTATTGGATCCCCAGACATCCTCCCCAGGGGACCCACACTTTCCTCAGTCTCTCCCTGTATTTGAGGTTAACCAAGGCAACAGGGCCACCACCTCATCCAGGAGCACCATCTTGCAGGGGCCACAGCACTGGGAATTTCTGACAGAAATGGGGACCTGAGAGGGAGGAAGGAAGGGTATGAGGTGTTTTCTCACCTAGTAGTTTCCTATTAATGATGTAACAAATTTACAACAAACTTAGTGGCTGAACAACACAAATGTATTATCTTAACAGTTCTGGAGATCAGGAGCCTCACAAGGTGTCTGTGGGGCTGTGTTCCTTCTGGAGGCTCTAGGGGAGAATCTATCCCCTTGCCTTTTCCAGCTTCTAGAGGCTGCCTGTGGTCTTTTGGTTCATGGCTCCTTCCTCCATCTTCAAAGCCAGCAATAGCCAGTTGAGTCTTTCTCACATCACTCTGACTCTTGGGGCACTGGGTGGCTCAGTCAGTTGAGCGTCTGACTTCAGCTCAGTTCATGATCTCATGGTTGTGGGTTCGAGCCCCATATTGGGCTCACCGCTGTCAGCACGGAGCCTGCTTCAGATCCTTTGTCCCCCTCTCTCTCTGCCCCTGACCCACTCGTGCTCTCTCTTTCTCTCTCTCAAAAATAAACATTTAAAAATGTAAAAGAAATCACTCTGATTCTCTCTGTCCTGCCTCCTTCCTTCACTTATAAGAACACTTATGATTACATTGCACCCAGTCAGGTAATTCGGGATACCCACCCCCCCTTCTCAAAATGCTTAACTTAATCACATATGCAAAGTCCCTTTTGCCATGTAAAGTGATATATTCCAGGTCCTACGGTTTATGATGTTGATATCATTTGGGGGCCATATTCTGCCTAGCACAGACCCCCCCCCCCAACCAGGCCCCTGTGGTCACTGCCACACTGAGGCCACAGAGTTGGGCAGATGGAGTTTACCCTTGAAGGGAGCTAGGTACCCATCCTGAAGGGACAACAGCATGTCACCAGATAATTAAGACTGAGTGATTCTTGTAATAATAGCAATAACAACACTATCAGCATTTACTTCCCAGTTACTCTGTGCCAGACACTGGGATGATCATTTTACGTGAATCATGCTTTTCTCACACCAATGCCACGATGTAAATTCTACTTTTATCACGAGTGTACAGACGAAGACACTGAGGCCCCAAGTGTCTTGTGTGTTCTCATCAGTCCTGAGCACAGTCCTTTGATGTGGCTTCCCTGATCTTCCTCTGTCTCCTCCTCCTTGTTACTAGGCCCAGGATCTTGATCTCAGAGTGGCCCCTGCTCTCTGACCTTGGGTCTCAGTCGTCAGCTCAGCTGTCATCTGACCACATAGTACAACCCCTCCACTTGCTGTTCTGGATGTCTGGGGTCCAGGGGAGTCCAAGTTTTAACCTGAGCTTCCTGCTAAGGTAGTGGCCTTTTCTTTTAATTCTGGGAAGTGTGACTGAAACCGTGTTCATACGGTGGAGGTGTTAGTGTCACCACGTACAGCTCAGCCACTGACTGTCCACGATAAAACCTTTACCAGCAGGGGGCGACTCCTCTTCAAGACCAGGGATGCCTTGGGGAAGAAGACAGGAAAGACAGAGGCTTAAACATTCTTATGTCAGAGGGTCACAGGCTTCTGGGTGTGTGAGCCCCAAGTTTGGGTGTCCCTCAGAGCCTCCCTCTCTGCATGTGGACAGCTGAGGGCAGCCTAGGGTCGGCTCTGCGTCTTCCTCCTGGAGAACCCTGGTCTTAGTCACTGCAAATGGCCTTCGTCTTTCTCCTGCTCTTCCTCCTACCAGAAGCTCGGTTCTGTGGTTAAAGGGAGGGTCTCATATTTGTAATATTTTTCTCATTGTAAGGTTGCATTTTAGTTTTTCCTTCCACAAGGTGGACTGGCTCTGTGGCCTTGACCACAGGGCAGGTTGGGCCATAGCTTGTCCTGAAGGCACTGGCACATCCCCAGCAGAGCCTGCGTTTAGGAAAAGGCCCCTAGGTCCCATTCAGATCCTGACCAGCTGCCAGCTCTGCCTCCAGCCAGGGACCTCCCAGAGTCTGAATGCTGGGTCTACAACCCCTAGCTGGGGCGAGTAGAGGCACCAGGGCTGCTGGCCTGGGGGAGTTACAGGCCTGGTGGATGAGGCAGCAGAAACACTCTGTATGGCTTGAGGGGATGTATGGCTGTGGGGTGAAGAATGACCCACCCATATCTGCCCACAGACCTGCTACAGGCTTGCAGACCCAGCTCCTGCCCTCCGTGGGTCTCTGTCTCCTCATCTGCACAATGGGCAGGAGTCTTCCCACACATAGGGGATGCTCATGAATGGAACGGGGTCTGGAGTGATGAGAAAGGAGATTTGGCCCAAGAGAAGGAGGAGCAGGTCAGAGTTGCTGCAGGGAAACCTAACTTGGGTCTCCTCAGGCACAGCCAGGGGCTGCCCGCCTCGAATTGCTCAGGGCAGTCAGACAGGTGGGAAGCTCTGAAATCAGAACTGTGGGCCAAAGTCCAGTTGAGGTCCTCTCTGGCCGCTTGTGTGCTTCCTGTTTGTTCTTACCTGTGCCTGCAGGGATCCCAAGATGAGCTCAGGGAGCTCACTACCTCACTGGTAACTGTGACCCATCAGCAGTCATTAGAGTCGTGTGTCATCTTCACAACCGACCCCCATTAACACTAGTGTAACTTGTTCAAACAGTGGCTCACATGTTCTGAAATGGTTTTGATGATGTGTCATTATTTATTACAGCCAGAATTTACTCAGTCACTCTTCTACTGAATGGATAAGTAGTGTATGATTTAGGTTTTTGCCACCTCATACTACTTGTGGCAAGCATTCCAGGACATACAATAGTGGTCATAAAATAACTCTATTTGTAGTAGCTAAACACTGGAAACAACCCAATTATAACACTAACAGGAAAACAAGTAAATACACTGTGGCAGTTTCTTTGTTTTTTACTTTTTTTAAGTTTATTTATTTTGAGATGGGGGGAGGGAAAGAGAGAATCTCCAGCAGGCTCTGCACCATCAGTGCAGAGCCCCACACAGGGCTTGAACCCACAAAACGTGAGATCATGACCTGATCCGAAGTCAGTCACTTAACTGAATGAGCCACCCAGGTGCCCCCATTGTGGCAGTTTCACAGCATGCAATACGGCACAGCTCTGAGAACAAATGAACGAAACCCACAGAGACATAACACTAAACAGGACACGCTATACGATAATTTTTTAAAAATAAATATCAAGGTAGCAAAAATGTAAAAATGACTTTGTGGTTCTGTGATTTTTTAAAGTATATTTATTTTGAGAGAGAGAGGAGAGAGAGAGAAAGAAAGAGAGAGAGAACTAGTAAGGGAGGGGCAGAGAGAGAGGTGGGTACAGAGGATCCAAAGCAGGCTCTGGGCTGAAAGAAGAGAGCCCCAATGTAGGGCTTGAACTCACAAACTGTGAGATCATGACCTGAGCTGAAGTTGGATGCTTAACCAACTGAGCCACCCATGTGCCCAGTTTCTGTGATTTTTAGCACATGTGTAGATTCATGTAACCACCACCACATTCAGGATGTTCCATCACCTTATAGAGCTCCTTTGTGCTGTCCCTTCATAGTCATACCTTCACACACAAATATGTCCAATTGACAGTTTATGAAGGTGTGTCTATCCTTGTGCCAGTACCACACCATCTTGGGATTATTGTAGCTTTATGGTAAGTCAAAATCCATGTTAGTGAGGCACCTGGGTGGCTTGGTTGGTTAAGCGTTCGACTCTTGATCTTGGCTCAGGTCATGATCTCACAGTTTGTGGGTTTGAGACCCAGGTAGGACTCTACACTGACAGTGTAGAGCCTGCTTGGGATTCTCTCTCTCTTCCTCTCCCTCTTCCTCTCCCTTGCTCATGTGCTTGCTCTCTCAACAATTAATTAATTAATTAATTAATTAATTTAAAAAAGTTTTAAAAAGTCTGTTTGCCCTCCAATTTTGTTCTTCCTTTCCAAAATTACTTTGACAATTCTAGTTTCTTTGTTTTTCCACATACATTTTATTTATTTATTTAGAGGGCACAAGGGAGTGAGGTGCAGAGAGAGAGAGAGAGAGAGAGAAGCGGGGCTCACCCGAAGCGGGGCATGAGCTCATCCCGTGTGGGACTGAAACTCACAAAATGTGAGCTTCTGACCTGAGCCAAAGTCAGATGCTTAATGACTGAGCCGCTTAGGCGCCCCTCCACGTAAATTTTAGAATTGAGTAATCTGTATCCACCAAAAAATCCTACCGTGATTTTGATTGGAATTGCATTAAATGTATAAATCAATTCAGGGACAATTAACATCTTAACTATATTGAATCTGTCAACCTGCATACATAGTCTGTTCATTATTTAGGTTTTTTATTTCTTTCATCAGCTTCTTGTAGTTTACAACATCCACAGATCCTGTACACGTTTGGTTAGATTTTTTTTTTGAGGAGCTTTTGTAAAATAGTATTGTGTGTGTATGTGTTTTTTAAAATTTCAGGTTTCGTTGATAGGGCGCCTGGGTGGCTCAGTCGGTTAAGCGTCTGACTTTGACTCAGGTCATGTTCTCACAGTCCGTGGGTTCAAGCCCCTCATTGGGTTCTGTGCTGATAGCTCAGAGCCTGGAGCCTACTTAGGATTCTCTCTCTGCCCCTCCCCCATTCACACTCTGTCTCTCAAAAATACACATTAAAATAAATAAATAAATAAATAAATAAATAAATAAATAAAATTTCAGTTTTCATTGTTCATTGCTAGTATACAGAAATATGCTTGATTTGTGTGTGCTGAATTGGTAGTCTGCAATGTTGCTAGCCTCACATATTAGCTCCAGCACTTTACTACGCAGATTATCATGTCATCTGAGAATTGGGGTCGTTTTTATTTCTTCCTTCCCAATCTGTAAACCATTGATGACTTTTTCTTGCCCTTCTGCGCTGGCTAGGATTTCCAATACAATGTTAAATAACCAGGGTGAGAGTGGACATTCTTTTTCATTTCCAATCTTAGGGAAAAATCATTATCATGAGCTGCCCTGGTAGACAACACTGCATACGTGTTATTGCAGTTCGTTGCTGGGAGGATGAATTGCGTGACTCCACTGTGAAACAACTCTTTGAGTCTTGTGCTGCTTTCCTTTGCACTTCACCCCATGCACTTAGTCATTTTGCTTAGTATCCTTAAGTCGTAATAAATCTTAGCCTTGGGTACTTCTATATGCTAAGTTCTGTGAATCCTTTTTGCAAATAATTGAACCTGGGTTGGTATCAGGGACCCCAACACAAGCGCATACACATTATACATTATTATGTATTCTTGGTGGATTTTTATCAGTTAGTAAAATCTCTCTTTACCCCTGGTAATGTTTTTGGTTCTGCAGTTTATTTTGTCAGCAATTAATAGACTCCCTTGAGCTTTTTTTTTTTTTTTGGTATGTTTATCTAGTATATCTTTTTTTCATCCTTTTATGTTGGCTTACCTACATCATTCTCTTTAGAGTGAGTTTATTGTACATAGCATATGGTTGGGTCGCGCTGCCTTTTTTTTTTTTTTTTTTTTTTAGGAAAAAAATCCATCCTTAAAATATTTGACTTCGATCATTTGCAATGTAATTACTAGCAGATTTGGATTTTTACTATTGTGTACCATTTGAATTTATACCATTGTGTACCAAGTGTACCATTTTTATCATTCTCTATTTTTTCCTGTTTTTGTCTCTCTGCTTTTTGCTTTCCTTTGGGTTATTTGAACATTGCTTAGAATTCCTCTTAAATTTATCTATTGTGTTTTTGACTGTATGTCCATATACTTTTAAGAGTGATTTGTCTAGGAATTAAAATATACATGCTTTTCTTAAGACTACTAAAAATAAGGGGCGCCTGGGTGGCTCAGTAGGTTAAGCGTCCGACTTCGGCTCAGGTCATGATCTCGCAGCTGGGGAGTTCAAGCCCCACGTGGGGCTCTGTGCTGACAGCTCAGAGCCTGGAGCCTGTTTCGGATTCTGTGTCTCCCTCTTTCTCTGACCATCTCCTGTTCATGCTCTGTCTCTCTCTGTCTCAAACATAAATAAATGTTAAAAAAAAAGACTACTAAAAATAAATATTTTTACCATTTCACATGGAATGTGGAAATCTTACCACCATTTTTGTTTTGTATGCTCTCTTTATCTTAAATATTATATCCCCATATATTGAAACCCGATCAGATGATGTCTTAATTTTAAAAATGTTTTATTTATTTATTATTTATTTATTTATTTATTGAGAAAGAGAGAGAGAGAGAGAGAGAGCCTGAGCAGAGGTGGGGTGGAGAGAGAGGGAGAGAAAGAATCCCAAGCAGGCTTCATGCTGCCAGCACAGAGCCTGACTCGGGGCTTGAACCCACAAACCACGACATCATGACCTGAACTGAAACCAAGAGTCAGACACTTAACCTACTTAGCCACCCAGGCACCCCATAATGATGTCTTAACTTTTAATTTTTGCTTTCCATCCTCAAATATAGTTTAATCAATCCAAAAGGAGAACAGTCTATTGCATTTAGCCATATATTTACCCATTTCTGTTTTTTCTTCATTCCTGATGTTCTTCCTGATATGCTTCCTGATATTGCTTCCTGATATTCCTGATATGCTTCCTCCTATCATTTTTCTTCTGTCTGAATTTCAACCAGAATTCTTTTAGATCTGCTACCAACACATTCTCTTTGTTTGCCTTCATCTCTGAATGTCTTATTTATTTATTTTTAATGTTTATTTATTTTTTTTGAGACAGAGAGAGCCAGAGCATGAGCAGAGGGGGGGGTAGAGAGAGACAGAGGGAGACACAGAATCTGAAGTAGGCTCCAGGCTCTGAGCTGTCAGCACAGAGCCCGACGTGGGGCTTGAACTCACCAGCTGCGAGATCATGACCTGAGCCGAAGTCAGAGGCTTAACCGACTGATCCACCCAGGCGCCCCTATCTGTGAATGTCTTTTTTACAGATTCATTCCTGAAGGACATTTGGCTGGATGTAGAATTCTGGGTTGGATGTAGAATTCTGGGTTGACAGTTCTTTACTTTCAGTACTCTTTTTATTTTTTTTAAGTTTTTATTATTTAGAGCAAGAGTGGGAGAGGGGCAGGGAAAGAGGGAGAGAGAGAATCCCAAGCAGTCTCCGAGCTGTCAGCACAGAGCCTGACACAGACCTAAATCCCACAAACCATGAGATCATGACCTGAGCTGAAATCAAGAGTTGGATGTTTGACTGAGTCATTCAGGCATCCCTATTTTTATTTTTATTTATTTATTTATTTATTTATTTTGAGAGAGAGAGAGAGAGAGAGAGCGCACAAGCAGGGGAGGGTCAGAGAGAGAGGGAGAGGGAGGGTCTCAAGCAGGCTCTGTGCTGTCAGCCTGGGCCTGATGCAGGGTTCGAACTCCCACGAACTGTGAGACCATGACATGAGCCAAAATCAGGAGTCAGAGGCTTAAGTACTTTAAAAATGCCACGGAGAGGGGGGTCCTGGGTGGCTCAGTCAGCTGAGCGTCCGACTCTTGATCACAGCTCAGGTCATGATCCCAGGATTATGGGATCGAGTCCCACTTCAGGTTCTGTGCCAAGCATGGAGCCTCCTTAAGATCCTCTCTCTCTCTGCCCCTCTCCGCTGTGCATGTGCATGCTCTCTCCCTAAAATTAAAAAAAAAAAATTAAAACTTTGGAATACTTCCTACTGGCCTCCATGCTTTCTTTTTTAATGTTTATTTATTTTTGACAGAGAGAGAGAGACAGAGCATGAGCAGGGGAGGGGCAGAGAGAGGAGACACAGAATCCAAAGCAGGCTGCAGGCTCTGAGCTGTCAGCACAGAGCCCGACACAGGGCTCAAACTCACAGGCCCCAAGATCATGACCTGAGCTGAAGTCGGATGCTTCAGCTTGCATGCTGTCTGATGAGAATTCTACAGTCATTCAGATCATTGTTCCCTTATAAATAATGCATCCTTTTTCTCTGGTTGCTTGCAAGAGTTTTTTTTGTTTGTTTGTGGATTTCAGAGTTTGATTATGATGTGTCTGGGCATGGGTTGTTTGGGTCTATCCTGTTTGGTGTTTGCTGAACTCCTTGGTTTGTAGGTTTATGACTTTTGCCAAATTTGCAAAGTCTCCAGCAATTATTACTTTAAAAATATTTTTAATCATCATACTCTTTCACCTCTCCTTTTGGGTTTCTGATTATAAAAGCTATAGATGTCATAGTATTTTGCCACAGGTCCTTGAGATTTTGTTCGTTTTTCTCTCACTCTTTTTCTCTGAGTTGTTTTGATTGAATAATTTCTGTTGTTCTATCTTCAATAACCATTTTATCATCTTCATTCTGCTCCTGAAACCATCCAAGTGAGATTTTTATTTGGTTATCATATTTTTCACTTCAACAAGAACATGAATCATATTGGGGCACCTGGGTGTCTCAGTCAGTTAAACATCCGACTTTAGCTCGGGTCATGATCCCACAATTTGTGAGTTTGAGCCTTGCATTAGGCTCTGCACTCTCAGAACAGAACCTGCTTCAGATCCTCTGTCTCCTTCTCTGCCTCTCCTTTGCTTGCACTCTCTCTCTCAAGAATAAATAAATAAACATAAAAAAAAGTGCACTGTGAAAAGATAGCTCTACCAAAGCATGGCTATTTAATTTTGTTTATTTATCTATTTTATTTTATTTTATTTTATTTTATTTTATTTTATTTCAAAGAATGGTTATTTTATTGAGAGAGCAAGAGAGAAAGAGAGAATGAGAGAGAGAAAGAGCGAGCTTGAGTGGGGGATAAAGGCAGAGGGAGAGAGAGAGAAACCCAATCAGGCTCCACGCTCAGCATGGAGCCCAATGGCAGGGCTCTACCTTACGATCCTGGGATCATGACCCAAGCTGAAATCAAGAGTCAGACGCCCAACTGACTGAGACACCCAGGTGCCCCAAAGCATGGTTGTTTTAAATAGAATCAGGCTTTTAAAATATTGAAGTATGTCTCCTTTTATCAACTGTGGGTGAAAGAGGCAGGGGCCAAGTGCATTGGACATCCTGCGGCTTTCTCAAAGGGTGAAGGTCTATGAGTTTCAAGGGGCTTGGTCTGAGATTTAGAAGGACCAATGGCAATGCTCTCAGCCAAGGTATTTGGAAGGTGTGTACGAATTTTGCCAATTGAGTCCTAATAGTGCCGTTAATGCATTCAACTAACACTGAGGACTACGGATGGTATGCACAATGAAAGTGTAGTAAAACCAGCCAAACAGCACAGACTCATCCAAGCATCTGACTAGTAAAATGGGTTCTTCAATCATTATGAAGTTCAAGAGAGGTTCCCCAGGTTGGGATAATCCTTTCCAACAGAATTTTAGCCACAGAAGGAGCAGTGGCCTGTCAAAAAGGGAAAGCTTTGGCCCAGTGAGAAAATATACAAACCATGACTAAAACATAGTTAAATCCACAAGACAAAGGAAACTATATGAAACCCATTCATGTGAACAGATTTCCCTGGATTATACTTTGGACAGGTGAGATAAGTGAGGCACTTTTAAAAAACTTTTAACTCTAGCTGGTTAACATACAGTGTTATGTTAGTTTCAGGTGTGCAATACAGTGACTCAATAATACCTTACACCACCCAGTGGTCATCACAACTGTACTCTTTAATCCTCATCACCTAGTTCACCCTTGCCTTCACCACCTGCTCTCTGGCACAGGTAGGCACTTTTTGTGGCCTTTTTAATATTTCCTCACCAATATTGGTTCATGAACACTTTTTATCAGAACCGTTTCATCAGTAGACTGATGGTTTAATACATCTACAGTGGTAAAGCAGAGAGAATTATAGAATTTGTGGTAGGGCCGGATTGTTATTTGGTCCAAACCACAGTTCTGTTTTTATTTTTATTATTTTTATTTTTTAATGTTTTGTTTATTTTTGATAGAGAGAGCACGAGAGGGGGAGGGGCAGATAGAGGGACAGAGGATCTGAAGTGGGCTCTGCACTGACAGCAGTGAGCCCAATGTGGGGTTTGAACTTACGAACCTCGAGATCATTACCTGAGCCCAAATTGGTCACTCAACCAACTGAGCCACCCAGGTGCCCCCAGAGTTCTCTTTTTATTTTATTTATTTATTTTAATGTTTATTTATTTTTGAGAGACAGGGTGTAACTGGGGGAGGGGTAGAGGGAGACAGAGACACACAATCCAAAGCAGGCTCCAGGCTCTGAGTTGTTAGCACAGAGCCTGATGTGGAGCCACTGGCTGAGCCACCCAGGCAACCCCAGAGTTGTCTTTTTATGTTGAACCAACAATTAATAGATTTCCAATATTGTTTTTCCCTCTCTGGGGCCAATTGTCGGGTGTCTCTTGTCAATTATTCCAAATTAGCATTTGGGAGAACATCCTTTGGACTATGACAAAGGTTGGCTATTGGTTTTCTTGAGGGCAGTATTTTTGGTGGAAATAACAGCGAGGTAGTTTCCTTTGGTCTCCAAGAAGTTGAGTCTGCTATGCCCAGGAACATTAATAATAGCCAGAGCAGCTGGCAAATGTATGGCATCTAATACATTTTGGACATAAGAGCCATTTAAAATTTTATCCCCATTGGAAGTAAGGAAATCTCATTTCCATAAAGTTCCACAGTCATAAGCTACCCAAAAGGCATACTGACTATTGGTATAAATGTTTGTGGTTGTACCCTTGGCTAAGGTACAAGCTTGAGTAAGGGCGTTTAACTCTGCTGGGCTGAAGTAGCCAAAGGTAAAGGTGTTGTTTTGATGACTTCAAAAGGAGTTACAATAGCATACCCAGCACAATATCAACCATTTTCATCCTTTAAGTAAGAACCATCAGTAAGCCATGAAAAATCTACATTGGTTAGAGGAGTTTCCTGTAAATTGTCACAGGGAGTCAAAAGGTGATTGGCCAACATTAAGCAGCTGTGAAGGGTTTCTTCTGGTCCTTGTTCCAAGATCAGATGCCCTAACTATAGAACCTGATCTTGAGCAAGCTGCAATTTTTCCTTGGAGACCTTATGTCCCTTTAAGGACCAAAGTTTTGACAAGTAGATGCTATCCTCGGTGAAGAGGTTTGAGAAGGGGAACAGAGAAACAAATTATCTATGTATAGTAACAAAGTACAGCCTACAGAAACTTTATATCATCCAAATCAGCTTTTAAGGTCTGTGAAAAATAATAACTCTCCGTGAAATCATGGGACTTTAGTGTCCAGGTGTATTGCCATTTTTCCCAAGTGAAAGCAAAAAGATACTGGTTATCTTTAGTAACTGGAATACTAAAAATGCACTGCATAAATAAATTACAGTGAAATATTTGCTTTCAGTGGGAATGGATGTCAGTAGCACACTGGTGTTAAGGAACAACAGGAAGTCAATGGGTAACAATGTTATTTATTACTCCAAGGTTCTGGACAAATTTATCCTCAGCCATTGGGTTTTCTCACAGGCAAAATAGGGGTACAACAGGAACTAGTGCAGGGGATAATGAGGCTATGAACCTTGTAATCTAGTATGGGGTTGCCTTGAAGGGTATCTTTATAGGGATTGATTAATTATAGGGAGAGGTTTTTGAGGGATCTCTTTGAATCTCAGTGGGGCCTAAAATGTCGATTCTGCCAATATCAGTTGAAGATTGTGCCCATAAAGAGGATAGTAGCTGATCTAATAGGAACAAATGATCGGTGTCCATGGACTCAGTTACAACGCCATCAGAGATAAAGCAAATGAAAGATGTCAAAGAGTCATTTAATTACCCTGGTTGGCTATTTTAATTACCACTGTCAAATTCTGGAATTATTTCCCCCTTTTGGGAGAAATAAATTCTGGCATGACACTTTTCTGAGAAATCTCAGCCCACTGAATGAATAGGGGTGGAGGATCTACAGAGGAAAGGGTGTGCAGCCCTCAAAGGGTCTCAACAAAAGGGAACAGGTTCAGAGACAAGAACCTGTCGAGGTTTATTAGAGACCTCCACTATTTGAACTGTTTTTGTACTCCAAGGCAGGGGCTGCTTTATAACAGTAGGATTGAACATCAAGAGTGTACTTCTGGTGCCTATAAAGACAAACTGAGATTCATTCCTAGAGAGTGGTTTCTCTGAGTCGATTAAGCAGGAAGAGCCCGTGTAGTTCCTCAGTGCCCTGTCACTGGAAATTAGGAAGACATTGGAAAAGCTGGTTAGAGGGCTGAAAGCACTTGTAGTGCTTACATCTATAGCAGTCTTTTTTCCAATGCCCTGGTTCTTTGCAATACTAGCAGAAACAAAGCATTTTGGTTTTGTTTGGGGGCCTTTCTTTGCTGGAGTTGAAAGTTGAGAATTTTAGCAGTGACTCATCTAGGGTGTGAGCAAGCTGGTTTGGCAAGTTAACTAAACCTGGAGAGGACATAGTTTCCCATTCCATCATGGTCCTTTTAACTAAAAAAATAAAGATCTTGGTTCAGCCCATTAATAAACGTGGAATTAAACGCAACCCAGTGGATTCAACATCTAGCAGAAAAACAGGGTTTTCTTTGAAAGCAATCTGAAGTCGATTTTAATAGTCATGAATAGGTTCATCAGGCTTTTGTGTGCAAGCCTGAATTTTGTTCCAATCAACGGTCTTAGGAAAAGCTACTGTAATTGATTAGTGGAGATTTTTGGTGAGTGTTCTAGGATCTTGCCAAAAGTTAGGGGTTTAGTCCTCTAAATACCTTTCCAGATGTTTCCATCAGGCTAGCTTCATCCAATGTTTGGCCTGGTCTTCACCAACAAACATGTGGACTAATTGATATAAATCTGAGAAACTAAGGTTGGTAAAAGTTTGATGACTATGTTACATTCTTCAACAAACTTATGGGGGTCCTCAGTCACTTTAAGAAACTCTTTAACTATAGCCCCCAACTTGGCCTTAGTCCAGGGAACATAAGAAATTTAAGGTTTAATTTGGATCCCCAAAATGTTTAATTTTAAAACATTTTATTTTATTTTATTTTATTTTATTTTGAGAGAGAGAATGCAAGCAGGGGAGAGGGGCAGCGGGGGTGAGAGAATCTTAAGCAGGCTCCATGCTCAGTGCTCGATCTCACGACCATCAGATCATGACCTGCGCCGAAATCAAGAATCATATGCTCAATCAGTTGAGCCACCTAGGCACTCCAACAAAATTTAATTTTAAGGGAGGCATGTTTGGGGGCACCTGGGTGGCTCAGTTGGTTGAGTGTCCAACTCTTGATTTTGACTCAGGTCATGATCCCAGTGTCCTGGAATTGAGCCCTGTGTCAGTGTCTGCTACATGTCAAGGGACAAAGAAAACAGAGGACGGAAAAAGGTCTTAGAAGCCCTTCAGTTACTTCCTTCAATTGTTTATTTGCTTCAGTTAATTTAGAAATAATATTTTGCAATGAGATAAATTTAGAAACCTGAGAATGTTTTGAAACCTCAAGGTACCAATTAAAATAGGCATCCCATTCAGTTTTTGGTTTGTTTCAGTTTAGTTTTTTTGAACTGTGGTTTTATTTATTTATTTATTTATTTAAAAAAAATATTTATTTATTTTGCGGCAAGGAGGGACCGAGAGGCAGAAGGAGATAGTGAGAATCCCAAGCAGGTTCCACAATGTCAGTGCCAAGCCCAATACAGGGTTCAAACCCACGAACCACGAGATCATGACCTAAGCCAAAATCAAGAGTAGGATGCTTAACTGACTGAGTCACCCAGGCACCCCAATGGCTTTCTAATTTACTTTTGAGGAAAAAAAGTTTTGGGAGATCAAAAGTCTCCATAATGGCCACTGGTGTTCTAGATTACTTTTGGCTAAGTTGGTCCATTTAGTTAGAAATGCACATGAGGAGGGAACTGCAGTTTTTAAACATGAAACCAACCAGGGTACCAGAAAGAGGGGAGCACCTCCCATTTCTTAGAGGTTTTTCAGGAACAGCTTTGTTCCAGAAGGAATCAGACCAAAGGCCAGCACAATTCCAACAGGAACAGTCCAGTCCCCAAAAGGATATGACCAAAGGCTAACATAGTTCCAACAGGCACAATTCCAATAGGAACAAGTCTGGTTCTGAAAAGGAGTTTGATCAAAGGCCAAAGAATATTCTCAGAAAGGACAAATCTTTATTTTTATTTTTTTAATGTTTATTTATTTTTGAGAGAGAGAAAGAGTGCAAACAGGGGACAGGCAGAGAGAGAGAGAGAGAGGGACAAAGAGTCCGAAGCAGGCTCTGCACTGACAACAGCAAGCCTGATGTGGGGCTCGAGCTCATGAACCATGAGATCATGACCTGAGCCAAAGTTGGATGCTAAACTGACGGAGCCACCCAGGCATCCCAGAAAGGACAAATCTTTAAAATGATCCCAAATAAAGCCTGGAGAGCTCAAAACACAAACCAAGCAGAACTTGAATCCAGGAGAAAACTTACCCTTAAGCTCTAGGGTTGGCAAGAAAGCAGGGAGCTCAATTGGCTTTGTGGATACCAGCACATGTATTGCTTACCAGTCTTGAAGTTGTTGGGAGTCTTCTCTGGATCTCACTTCTGATCACCAAATAGTGTTAACGTTAAAAATAAAACTGTCAGTTATTTTATCAGCAAAAGATGGATTTATTCAGAAAGAACAGAAATGAAACTTGGGGCACGCAAGCTATGGCAAAACCATAGGCAAGTTGGGAGAACAAAGGAGAAGAATGCTCTTTTATAGAGGAAAATGGGGAGTTGGGAGACAAAAAGTCCACCGAAATAAAGTAGGATTTCCAAGTGTAGTGGTTTTTCATTGGCTGAGTTGTGACAGTCTTTCATTGGCTGGGCTGTTGCTGAGAGGAGAAAACGTTTCTTTACTGGGGTAGTAAAACAGTATGGATTTACAAAGTACCTTCCTTCATGTTGGGGGTACCTTCATGTTGGGGTCTAGAATTAAGGAGATGTGATAGGGTAAGATCTCCCCCTTCTGGCTTCTTGCCTCCGTTTTAGTGAGGTTTCCCATTCTTAATGTTCACACAGTCTTTTCTGCATTGGTGTCCATTGATTGCCTTTCGCATGCAAGTTGAGAATTTTTCTTGGTTCTTCACATTCTGAGTAATTTGAATTATATTCTGGACATTTTGAATATTAGATTATGAGACTAGTGGTCTTGTGTAAATCCTATGGAATATGTTTCCACTTCTATGTCAGCAGGCCTTCTCTCTCTCTTCAGAGGCAAGCACAGTAGCCCTTGTCCTTGTGGCTGAGGTCAGGATAAGGGAAGAAGGTGGGCCTCGCAGGGGAAGGGATTAGATGAAAATGGGGTGAGTCTAGGGGGCATGATTTTAGGTATCTGGATCCTGGAGGCACCAGAAAATGCCAGCAAAGGGCAGCTTTGGGAATCCTAAGTAGGCTCCAGATAAATGGGTGGGAAGCACCCACCCTCCCTGCACATGTGGACCAGTGCACATGCCCAGTGCTGCATGCCTTCCAATTGGCCATTAGTGTGGGGCGTGTGTATTGGATACCTCATGCTGATTTATGCTGGTGGCACTTTACCTTGTGATTTCTTTCTCTCTGCCTGAGACTCAATCTGTAGGTCCCCAGATAAGTTCTCCCAGGAGTTTAAATGTGAGTGGGTGTGAGGAGGGAGCCAGTGAGCTTCAGACACTAGAGTCTGTGTAGTTTCTGGATTATTAGAAGAAATGTCCTCAAGGTCATCAACCTCTTCACAGGTGCAGCAGCTGCCATTGCCTTTGATACCATTTCAGGCCAGGACAAGGGAGAACAGCAGTCTTCAGATGGGAGGGCGTCAGAGAAAGACGGGAAAAATCTTGGGGTCATGATTTGAGGTATCTTGGTCCTAGAGGGCGCAAGAACTGCGGATAGAGGGCTGATTCAAGAATCTACAGTGGGGTGAGGGAATGGGAAGCCCTTGCATACATGGCAGGCACAGGACTCAGTGCACCTGCCCAGCACCATGTGCTTTCCCATCAGCCACTGGCCTGGGGTGTGTGCAACGCAGGCCGCATTTTACCGTCTGGATTTTTTCTTGCTGTTTGAGACTCAATTGGTTGGTCGCTGGATCAGTCCTCTCAGGAATTTAAGTGTGAAGAGGGAGCCAGCAGGCTTTGGGTGAGTAAGAGTGCTGTGGTTCCTGGCTTCCAAATAAGAAGGGTCTTGAGGTCATTGTCCTTCACTTCACAGATGTGGTGGCCGCCATGGCCCTTGACGTCATGCTGGGACTAGGAAAAGTGAGGGTGATGGTTTACAGATGGGGGAGGGGGGGTTAAGATGAAGCTGGGGTGAGTCCTGGTGCATGAGTTGAGATATCTGGGTTCTGGAGGGCCCAGGAACTGCTGACAGAGGGCAGATTCAAGAATCCTCAGTCAGGTGAGGGGATGGGAAGCCCCCACCCAACTGGCACATGCAGGATGCAGTACGCCTGCCCAGCACCACACAATTTTCCATCAGCCACTGGCGCCGGGTGTGTGCAACACGTTCAGGGTGCAGAGCAGTGCAGTTCACGTTTTAAGGTCTGGATTCTTTCTTGCTGTCTGTAACTTAATTGGTAGGTCCCCGGATCAGTCCTCCCAGGAATTTGAGCTTGAAGAGGAAGCCAGCAGGCTGTGGGTGGGTAAGGGTGGTGCGGTTTCTGGCCTCCAAGGAAGAAGGTCCTCAAGGTCTTCCTTTACCTTAGGGTGTTTCAGCCATGGCCATTGTCTGTCTTGGTGAGTGTGGAACAAGAGAGGACAGTGGGGAAGGAGGGTGAGATGAAGATGGGGTGTTTGGGGGGCACGTTTTGAGGTTTCCGGGTCCTGGAGGCACCAAGAATTACTGGCAGAGGGGGGCAGATTGAGGAATCTTTAGTGGGGCCCAGATGAAGGAGCGGAGTAAGTCCCCGCCCACCCGGCGCTCGTGGGATGTAGTGCGCCTGCCCAGCGTCATGGGCTTTCTCATTGGCCATTGGCGTGGGGCGTGTGCCACATGTTCTGGGTGCGGAGCAGCGTAGTTTGCGTCTAATGGTCTGGATTCTTTCTCGCTGTCTGGGACTCAATTGGTATGCTCCCAGATCAGTCCTCCCGGGAATTTGAGCGTGAAGAGGAAGCCAGCAGGCTTTGGGTGGGTAGGGGTGGTGTGGTTCCTGGCCTCAGAAGAGGAAGGGCCTTGAGGTCACCATCTTTCTCCTCACAGGTGTTCTTGCTTCATGGCCCTTGTTACTGAGGTGTAACCCGGATAGGGGAGGGTGATGGGCTGGGGGGGAGGGGTTCAGATGAAGATGGTGTGAATCTTGGGCGTATTATTTGAGGTATGTGGGCTCTGGAGGCCCCAGGAACTGCTGACAGAGGGCAGATTTGGAAATCCTGGGTGGGGCTTCTGGAAAGCCCCGCCCACATGGCACAGTAGGACTCCATGCACATGCCCACTGCCATGCTCTTTCCCACTGGCCATTTGCATGGAGCATGTGCAATGTGTTCCAGGTATGGAGCTGTGTGGGTTGCATCCTGCTATCTGCATTCTTTCTTGCTGAGACTCAATTGCTAGGTTTTCAGATTAGTCTTCCCAGGAAATCAAGTGAGTGTGAGGAGGGATGCAGCAGGCTTTGGGCAAGTAAGGATGACACCGTTCCTGGCCTGTGAGGAAGAAGGTCCTTGAGCGATTACCCTCTTCCTCTTCACAAGTATTGGGGCTGTCATGGCCCTTGATATATAGTGGGATGTGTACAGGGAATAATGGTGGGCTGCAGAGTGGAGGGGTTCAGATTAAGATGGGCTAGTCCTGGGGGCATGATTTGAGGTATTTGGGTCCCGGAGGCACCAGGAACTGTCAACAGAGGGAAAATTTGGGAATCTTAAGTGGGTCCCAGGCAAGGGGGTGGGGAAGCCCTTACCTGTGCTGCACATGTGGGACACAGTATTCATTCCCAGGACTGCTGCACCTTCACCCACAGGTGTGGGGTATGTGCAATGAATTCTGAGTGCTGAGCAGTGTGGGTCTTGTCTTACAATCTGTATTCTTTTTTTTTGCTGTCTGAGACTCAACTGGTAGGTCTGCAGATAAGTTTTTCCAGCAGTTTAAGTGTGAGTGAGTGTGAAGAGGGAGCCAGTAGTTTTGAGGCAGGGGTCAGGGCAGTGTGGTTTCTGGCCCCTGAGGAGGAAAGTCATCTTTCTTCTCACAGGCTTCACAGCCACCCTGTGAAGGGCCCCATCAATGGCCCTTGATGTGGTGGCAGGACAGGGGAGGAGGGTAAGCTAGGGAGAGATGGGGGTCAAATGAAGATGGCATGAGTCTTGGGGGCATTTTTTGAGATATTGGAGTCTTGGAGGCACAAGGAACTGCCAATAGGGCCCACACAATGGAGTCCTCAGTGGGGTCCTGGATAAGGGGCAAGTCTGGTAGTAAAGAAAGGCCCTAGAAATGGGGAATGTTGTGGAGTTGTAACTGCATCCCTGAGATTTGTAGTGTGCCAGGCGGAGTACCAGGAGACGAGAGTGCCACATGTAGTCTTTATTGCAGGCACTCAACCCTGCAATTCTAGTGCAAAACTAGCTGTAGGCGATATATTAGCAGTGAATGTAGTTAGGTGCTGCAATAAAACTTTATTGGAGGCATGGAAAGAAAGGGCTTAGTAAATCAGAGTGTGCCAGCAGTAGTAGTTACTCAAAGTCTTAATTCTCCTGTGGTAGTTTCTTTCTTTTTTTTCTTTTTTAAGTTTATTTATTTTGGAAGAAAGAGCGAGCACAAATGGGAGGGGCAGAGAGAGAGGTAGAGAAAGGATCTCAAGCAGGCTCCATCCAACGTGGGGCTCAAACCCATAAACTTTGAGATCATGACTTGAGCTTGAGCAAAATCAAGAGTCAGAGCCTTGACCGATTGAGCCGCCCAGGTTCCCCTTCAGTGGTATTTTCTTAAATATCTCCAAGATGGTGAAACAAGTTGTAAAACCATATCCCTTCAGAAATATGTTCTTGTCTTTAACACATGCCTTATTTAATTTCTGTGTCTGCTTGGCCATGACATAAACAATTGCCTTTGCAAGCTGCCAGATTTGGTGTGATTGAAAAGTATGCACAATTAAATTACCTTTCGACTTACTTTGAACATATTTTCAATCTTGAAAAAAAAGCACATGTCACCATTTGGCCACAGAAGTGGTCAAATATAACTATCCTCTCAAGTGCATTTTCTAAATCCCAGTATTCTGTTTTCAGTGTGAAATATGAGTTGGCAAATAAGGTCAACATTCAAGCCTAGAGCAAGACAAAATGATCAAAACTCTTTCCAGCTAGTTGGGCCTGTGGTTGTAAGTACTTGAACATTTGATGTTTTTTATTAGTACAAATTTATTTTTGTGAAAGTGTTGAACTAATATAGATACACTGATAAGGGTTTTTCATGCTGATAAGGAGCATTTATCCAGGAGCATCACATTCTGGTATTTCTTGGATGAATGCTGTTATGTTCCCAGGAAATATATCTAATGACTTTCTTACACATTTTAACAACAGATTGCACACATCCATCCCAACATAGATTAAAATAGCTTCCAAAGCCCTTATGGGTAACTCTTTTCTTGGAGTAGCCTCTCTGTGGGAAGAGTAATTTTATTAAGAATAAGTATACTGAATAGTATCGGAGAAATGTCTTTAGATTTTTGTTGTTGTTGTCATTGAACCATTTTATAAATTCCTTTTTAATGTGGCCTCCTCTCTACATTTAGCTGTGGACAGTCTGTTCTGCCAGTCTTTGGTGGATCTTTTTCTGGGTTATTTATACTTATTGGGTGTTACCTAGGTGTCTGTGTGGGACAAAGTGAGCTTAGAATCTTCCTACTCGCCATCTTCCCTGGAAGTGAAATGTTTTTAGATTTACTTATGATCAAATATATCTATGTATTCTGTATATTTATATTATTGACATGTATTAATAACACAACTTTTTATTTGTGTGCATCCATACACACACCCCTCGGCCCAGCAGCCCAGTATTGAACAACATCAGCAAGAAGAGCCACCAACTGACCTTCAGGATAGTATGCCTGATCAAGAGAAAAAAGATAAAGTAGCACCTGTGGTTCAAGGTGAAGGCAAAGGGAAGAAAAATACCTCGTGTATGTGTGTGTGTGATGTGCTTCATGTAGCTTGATATACTTGTAACAGGAGGGAGCACCAAAATAGAAAGGAATCTCAAACATTGCTTGGAAATTAGCTGGAAAAGTGAAGAGAGTATATACTTTGCAGCCTAGGGCAATTCCTTACTATAGTAAATTTCCCCTATTTTATAAATGAGAAAATTGAAGCTCAAGGGTTGTGTTTATCAAAGAGCATTTGGCTATTGAAAACAAAATTTGTATTTAAAAATTTTTTAATGTTTATTTATTTATTTATTTATTAAAAAATTTTTTTTTCAACGTTTATTTTTGGGACAGAGAGAGACAGAGCATGAACGGGGGAGGGGCAGAGAGAGAGGGAGACACAGAATTGGAAACAGGCTCCAGGCTCTGAGCCATCAGCCCAGAGCCCGACGCGGGGCTCGAACTCACGGACCGTGAGATCGTGACCTGGCTGAAGTCGGACGCTTAACTGACTGCGCCACCCAGGCGCCCCTAATGTTTATTTTTGACAGAGAGAGAGAGAGAGAGAGAGCGCTCAAGCATGAGTGGGGGAGGGGCAGAGAGAGAGGGAGACACAGAATCCGAAGCAGGTTCGAGGCTCTGAGCTGTCAGCACAGAGCCTGATGCGGGGCTTGAACTCACAGGCCCCAAGATCATGACCTGAGCCGAAGTCGGACGCTCAACCGACTGAGCCACCCAGGCGCCCCAGGAAATTTGTATTTTTTAAAGTGGCTTTTAAAAGGAGGTTTTTAATCCTTCTGTGGTTAGAAAAACCAAGAGATTAATTATCCTGAGATTAACATGAGACATACGGATTGCTCCCAGATATATAGTATTCTTAGTATATAGTATTTTGAAGTAAAGCATTTATATAATTCAGGCCGTTGTTAAGGGTTCTAGAACATGACTGATAACAACGTCCATTCATTTCTTTCCACCCTACTTCCTTTATTCTTACTGTAAGACAGTATACTTATTGTCATTCACAGATAATTTTGCTCTTATTTTTTGTCCTTTGTTGTGCATGGGATTAATTTATGGAACATTATACATAGGGCCTTTGGACCTAAATATAACTTGTTTATTTTAACCAAGTAAGTGTTTGGTTACCCCAAGAGAGGATGGGTGTCACTTCTAAAAAATTTGTCATAGGTCTGCAAATACACTCAGATAATTCTTGAGAAAGTTACATTTTAATTGTAATTTAAATTCTATCCATGATGTAAACTTGAGACTTCATAGAGCTGTAAGACAGGGTATTTTATGTTATGCATTTTAAAGCCAGAATTAAAAATAAAGTAGCTAGTGGGGTGCCAGGGTGGCTGAGTTAGTTAAGCATCCGACTCTTGATCTCAGCTAGGTCTTGATCTCAGGGTTGTGTGTGTTGAAGCCCCACATCGGGCTCTGTGCTAGGACTGAAGTCTACTTAAAAAAAAAAACAAAACACTGTCTTCCTGGAGTACAATAGGACGATGTCATATATTCTTTTTATTCTTTATAGTTCCAAACCACAAAATTTACAGAAAAGTTACAAGAACAGTACAATTACACACACACACACACACACACACACACACACACACAATTTCCCCAGTTGTCCTGATAATCTCTTTTATATAATTTTTTTATCCAGAGTCCAGTCCAGGATCATGCATTTACATTTAGTTTCTTTTAATCTGGAATAGTTCCACACATTTTTGAAAAGGACAGACCAGTTGGTTTGCAGAATGTTTATCAGTTTTGGGCTTTGTTTTAAGACTTTTTTTTCACTCAACTTGTGCCATGTAACATGCTGAGTATTGAGAGGCATTATTTCAGCCTTGAACTCACACTCTAGTCATAGAGACTCAAGTCACTGGCAAGTACAATCACAAGTGCAGTACAGATCAGTACAAAGGGGACACCTGAGTAGTCTCAGGGCACTCTTGAAAAAGGAAGAGGGTAATAAAACCCTGCTTTCCTAGTTTCTGGTAATACACACCTGAAATAATGCTCTTGTAATTCTTTTTTTAATTTTAATTTTATTTTTATTAAAAAAAGTTATGTTTATTTTTTTTGAGAGAGAGAGACACACAGGCACGAGCAGGGGAGGGGCAGAGAGAGAGGGAGACATAGAATCTGAAGCAGGCTCCAGGCTCTGAACTGTCAGCACAGGGCATGACGCAGGGCTTGAACCCACAAGCCATGAGATCATGACCTGAGCTGAAGTCAGATGCTTAACCAACTGAGCCACCCAGGCACCCTGCTCTAATTCTTAACAACATTTGTTACCACACTAGCCTAAGGCTTTTATTTCATAACACTGAGGGAATGAATATTATTTCCTTATTCATATCTCATGTTTTACTTCTTTTTTTTTTAAATTTTTTTTCAACCTTTATTTATTTTTGGGACAGAGAGAGACAGAGCATGAACGGGGGAGGGGCAGAGAGAGAGGGAGACACAGAATCGGAAACAGGCTCCGGGCTCTGAGCCATCAGCCCAGAGCCCGACGCGGGGCTCGAACTCACGGACCGCGAGATCGTGACCTGGCTGAAGTCGGACGCTTAACCGACTGCGCCACCCAGGTGCCCCCACATGTTTTACTTCTTAAATTGATTACCTTTTTATTTTCAGAGGCCCCATACTCTTTAGATTGTATAAATCTTACACCTTTTATTTTCAAGGGCCTTCCCTGGAACCTGATCAACAGGAACTGGTTCTTCCAAAGACTGGTCGTGAGCATGGAGACGGCCCTGATGTCAGAGGGAAGAGACTTGCAAATCTAGAGTCCCTTAAAATGCCGGAAGCAGGTATGTGATACATTAAGCATGCAAATTATAGGGTGTCTGTTTTCTGCAATGTTATATTTTTAATAACACAGAGGTAACATTATTGCTACTTCCAGTAACAGAGTTCACATACAAAAATGATTTGAAATGTAGTTCAAACCTTGAATGGCAGACTTACAGACTATCAGGCATAGAAACAAATTGGGTCAAAGCCATATTAAATTACAAGACAGGAAAACAGGGGTGCTTGGGTGGCTTAGTCGGTTGGGTGTCCAATTCTTGATTTTGGTTCAGGTCGTGATCCCAGCACCACGTCGGGCTCTGTGCTGAGCATGGAGCCTGCTTGAGATTCTCTCTTCCCCTCTCCCCCTCTACCCCACTCCCTCTCTCTCTCTCTCTCAAATAAAAAAAAGAAAAAGTTTCTTACTTTTGAGTTTAAGTCCTTTAGCAAACAACTAATGATTTTCAAATACTTTTAGAGATATCCACTTTTAACAGATATGTAACACATTTGTAACACACATCAGTTTGTATGAAATATGCTGAGGCCCTGAAATAGGTTCTAATACCAGCTCTAACATAATTTGTGTGACTCTGGATAAATCCCTTAACCTCTGACCCCATCTTTGCTCTTAGGAAAATAGTGGATTCAAATCAGATATGTAAAAATCATTTTTGGTTCTGATTTTGTGTGCCCTGGTTTTGTAGGTTAGAATACAAAGATAATTTGTTTTGTGTGATTTATCATAAATCACCAAACCCTGACCTGAGTCAGATTACAATATCTGAACTGAGGATTCAACGCTACTAAGGAAATGAACAAACACTGTTTGATGTTTGTTTTTGTACAGAGTCCTGAATGCCTATCCTCAGATTCTGTCAAATTTGCAATTCTCTGGCTCTTAAAGGACAATTGTATTTTAAATCTTCCCCCAGATGAAGCCTCAAATGGCTGAATAAAATGTCAAGAGACCATATAGTTTCTAGTTTCTGTGGCTGATCAGGTAGAGAGAATGTATGTAGTCAGTGATGCCCAAGGCACATGTAAGATACCTGTGCCTAGCACAATCCTCATCCTCACTGTCAGTCTTCATGAACTACTGTTTCCACTAAAATGTGGACACCGTGATATAATCACCTCTAACCATGTGGAATGTGGCATGAAAAATTCCCCCCCTGAGATATCAGTTGGTAAGATTTGAAGTTCAAAGACTGTAACTGAAGTCCTTCCTGAGTCATAACTTCAAAATGTTGACCTGAGCCGACATTGGACGCTCAACCAACTGAGCCAACTAGGCACCTTTAATTATAGGAACTTCTGAATTTAAAGCTTGATATTTAGGGAAGAAATGAACTTGCATTAGTCTTCTAAATATTTTCACTGTACATTCCTGGTCCATTCCACTAGATGACGTACACTAAACAAGGTTTTGACTGCTTTTGGGAGCTTACTGAACATGGCTAAAGTGTACCTGTGGGAAGTACAATAGCTCTAAATACATGTTATTAAAAAGGGTAAAGATAATAATATGAGCATGTAATATAAAACAAAATAATTAAAAAGACAACAAAATAAAGCTAAGGGTAAAGGAGAGATTCTTAATAAAAGGCCAGTATGAATCATCAGGCAAAAGAAAAATAATCCAACTAACAGATAAATTGCTCTTTTAGAAAATACTTATGAATAGGGACACCTGGGTGGCTCTGTTGGTTGAGCGTCTGACTTCAGTTCAGGTCATGATCTCACAGTTTGTGGGTTCCAGCCCCGTGTCGGGCTCTGTGCTGACAGCTCAGTGCCTGGAGCCTGCTTCAGATTCTGTGTCTCCTTCTCTTTCTCTGCTCCTCCCCGGCTCTCTCTCTCTCTCTCTCTCAAAAGTAAACATTAAACATTTTTAAAAACAAATACTTACGAATAGAAGATCCACTAGTTTATATAATTTTGAAGAAAATAGACAAAAGGCAAGTATAAAGAATATGAACAAGACACTAACAGATACTGAATGTATTCTATAATTATATAATGTATATGTATATTTGTATGTATATATATGTATAATGTATATGTATGTACATACATATTGTATGTATGTATAATGCATATTTGGCTTTCTGAGTTTCTTTTTCTTCGCCACCCTTCTCCTTTCCCCTCCCTTTTTGGCCAAACTGAGAAATGGTACTGTTTCTCCTTCACAATTTGATGTTACCTTTGATGGTAATGACTTAAAACTGGTGTGAGCATATAATTTATTGCTCAAACTGGCACACTTTTAAGCATCTAAAGAGGCACTATTCGTAATTACCGCAGGAGCATAGGTGAAAACAGGGACAGATGGTCACCCTACTTAAAACAACCACATACGGGCTAAACTAGGTTAAAGTACAGTTTTGCACTTTTCCACTAAAGAGTCAAAACAAATACAATCCTAGCCTTTCTATGTATTTCACTTATGCAATTCCAAGCGTGACATTACTGTTTCAGATATCCTATATTCTGAGTATTTTCTCAAGTCAAAACATTTAAATGATACCTTTTTAAAAGTGTCTTTTGTTTCTTAGGTTTTTCATTGATTGGTTGGATTCTTACTAACAGTATAAGATATTTTTGTTTGCTATTTAAAACTACCTCTGAGTAAATGCATTGGGTTTAATCCATTCTGAACTTGAACTGTCGCTTTGTTTATTTGTACCACTAGAAAGTGTCATTTGCATGCCTTTAGTGTTGTCTAAATAAAGTTCTGCTAAGTAATGTTCTCAACTGTTTTGTTTCTCTTAAAGGTGAAGGGCAATCACAGGTTTAAACGAAGACAAGTTGAAACCATGCAGACTGCTTTTGTGTTGGAAGTTTGCCTGTTAAACTTCTCTCAATAAAGTTTTGCCATCTTGTCCAAAGAAGTTTTGCACATCTATTGTTAAATTTATTCCTAGGAATGTGATGCTATTGAAAATTGCACTTTTTTTTGGAAATTTTATATTTTAAAAATTTATTTCTTAAATTTCAGCATAATTAACATATGGCATTATATTAGTTTCAGGTGAATGATATAGTAATTCAACACTGTGGAGAACAGTATGGAGGTTCCTCAAAAAATAAAAAATAGGGGCGCCTGGGTGGCTTGGTCGGTTGGGCGTCCGACGTCGGCTCAGGTCATGATCTCATGGTCCGTGAGTTCGAGCCCCGCGTCGGACTCTGGCCTGACAGCTCAGAGCCTGGAGCCTGTTTCACATTCTGTGTCTCCCTCTCTCTCTGCCCCTCCCCTGTTCATGCTCTGTCTCTCTCTGTCTCAAAAATAAATAAACGTTAAAAAATTAAAAAAAAATAGAATTACCTTAAGATCCAGTGAATTCTACTGGGTATTTGCCCAAAGAAAATGAGACATTAATTTTTGTATATCGCTTTTTCTTTTCTTTTTTATTTTAGAGAGAGAGGGGAGAGAGTGCGAGTGGGGGAAAGGAGAAGGGTCAGAGAGAGAGAGAGAATTTCAAGCAGGCTACATGCTCAGTGTGGAGTCTGACATGAGGCTAGATCCCAGCACCCTGGGATCATGACCTGAGCCGAAATCAAGAGTCAAACGCTCAGCCGACTGAGCCACCCAGGCGCCCCTTGTAGATTGCCTTTTATATCCAGCAACCTTGCTATATATGTTTATTAATACCAAAAGTTTATCTTTAGAGCCTTTTCAGTTTTCAAAATGCATAATCATACCATCTTTGAATAATAATTTTGTCCCTGACATTTTATTTTATTATTTTATTATTTTTTTTGTTCTGCCATTTTAAAGATTGCATTTTCTATTTCCTTTTCTCATTTTATGGCGTTGGGCAGACCCAAATAGTACAATGTGAAATAGGACTGGTGAGTGGGACATTCTTGTCTTTTTCATGATTAGAAATAGAAAATTTTCAACATTTTCCCATAATGTTTACTGTACATTTTTTGTATATACATTTTATCAGGGTAAAGTCATTCTGTTCTATTCTGAATTTGCTGATAGTATTCATCTTAAATATGTTGAATGTCAGCAAACACAGGGCATTTATTGACATGATGGTAAGATTTTTTCCCTCTATTAAATCTGTTAATATGGTGAATTGCATTCTCAAGTTTCTATGTTTAAGCCAACTTTGTATTCCTAGGGTAAACAACTTGATCATGCGTAATCTACGTCCTAATGATTTGTTTAGGATTTTTATGTATGTCCTCATGAGTGACACTAGCCTTTTTTTTTAAACTTTTTGTTGGACTTTGGTATCAAGGTTATGCTAGCTTCATAAAATGAATCGGGATATAAATGTATTTTTCTGTTTATGAAACTTCAGTGTTGTGGGTAACGTAGGGCTAGTCTTTCCTATCCAGCTGGTTCTGGATTGCTTCTCCATTTTAAGGTCAGACCCTACATAAAGGGCAATGACTGAAGGGGCAGCTCTAGGTTCCCATCCCTTCATACTTTGTGAGGTGCTCAGCTTCCCTGCAGGATCACCTGTAATGATGCCATCACTCTGCTCCTGTTTCTATGCTGACACTAATCTTCTATATCCAGAAAGTTAATATTCTTGGCTCTTGTCTAGATAATTTTGGTCTGTGCTGTCTGGTCGTGAATGGATGACCAACCCAGAGCTGTGTCAAGCTACAACAGCTCCATTTAATTAAATTCTTTGGTAATAACAGGAATACTATCTCACATTTATAGGGTGCATATTATCTGTTAGCCACTTCTATGTACTAGATTTTCTGTACATTTAAGACGTCATCAAATCCTTACAAAGAAGGTAAGTCAGTGTTGTCACAAAACTGACCATCTCTGACCTCAGTAAGAAGCAGATTTGGGGATTGAAGTTTTAAGTTCAAAACCCTTGATCTTTTATCAGAGTAAAAGCTTCTGAAAGTGAATAAGGAAGAACTGATGGCCTATGTGATGACTTTAGTTGTAATCTGATGTTTATGTGATATATATAAATTTAGATATATATCATATACATATACAATATCTATATAATATATACATACATATAATTTGACTTAAAAGGCTTTGTTCTTATCTTGAAGGGTTTCCTATTATGTGCCAAACAGACCTCACATGGTGTCCAAGATGAAATCATTGTTTAAAAAAACACTTAATAATATGATTATCTTGTGCTACAGAAAAATATAACCAGAATACTAAAGCCACTTGGAACAGTTGTTTGTGGGGAGACCGAGAAAACAACTTTGCCACAAGCCTCATGATGGTAAAATGCTACATCTCCTGCAAAGTTATTCAGAGATGGGAGGGAGTAGCCACAAATCTCTTTTTTCAACAAAGTCTTCCATTTGCCTGACATCTCAGAATCCTCGTTAACTGCCAGATTTAAACCTTATATTCCTATTCCTATACACAATGACAGCAAGTTACATCTCTGAGACTCCACTTATATCTTCATACCCCATAAAACAGTTCCTGGAAAGAAACCTAAAACAGTTTTGAAAACCAAGAATAACTCTACTTAGAATCCACCCTGATTCAGGAATGGCGGGGTATTCCAGAAAGTAATTATTACTCCCTCTCGCAGAGGTTTAAAAATGTTTCCTGGCCCAGAGGCACTTGGGTATCTCAGTCGGTAGAGCATCTGACTTTGGCTGAGGTCATGACCTTGTAGTTCAAGACCCACATCAGGCTCACTGCTATCAGTGCAGATCCTCTGTCTCCCTCTCTCTGCCCCTCCCCCCCTTGTGCTCTCTCAAAAATAAATAAAACATTAAAAAAAACTTAAAAATGTTTCCTGGCCCAAAAGGACTGAAAATTCAAGATTCGAATAAAAAAAGATACTCTAAATGTAGAGTATCCCAATTTGCCACAGAATATGTGAGAGGTCACCAGTTTGTGAAGCTGGCTGAAAAAATTAGGGCCTCAGTGGAAGAAAAGGAAAAGGAACCAGGGGGACTAGCTGAGGCAAAATGACTTGGATCCTACCGACTGTGTCTCCTTATAGACTGAGCCATGAAATAGCTATGGGTTTCAGTCCTGGCTCTGACACACTGTGTGATGGTGCAAAAGGCATTTATATCCTCTGGACATCCTTTTAGGTCTGCTTCCTCATTTCTACAGTAGGAGTTACAATGATGGCTGTGATGAATAAGAGGTAACCTACAGATCCATACGGTGGTTGTTTTGGAGGCCATCACACTGGTGGGACAGACAGATACATAAACAGAATAGCAGTTGAAGTGGAAAGGAGAAACACCGGGAAGGGACCCAGGAAAAAAACCAGTGGGGCGACCAGGAGGAAAACCAGGAGAGGGGACTCATTGTCCAAGTGAAAGAGGCCTGGATTCCCACATCTGCTGCTCACTGGGTTTGCATATGTGACCCTGCTGATAGGAGTCTGGGTGCCATCTACCTCAACACTTAAAACTAAAATAAGCAGAGTGATCTCACACTTAAAAACTAAGATAATCTGGGGTGCCTGGGTGGCTCAGTCGGTTGAGCATCCGACTTCAGCTCAGGTGAAGTCATGAGCTGAAGGTGAAGTCAGCATGACCTCACAGCTCTTGAGTTTGAGCCCTGCATTGGGCTTTGTGGTGACAGCTTGGAGCCTGGAGCCTGCTTCGGATTCTGTGTCTCCTCTCTCTGCCCCTCTCCCTTGCTCACGTTCTGTCTGTCTCTCTCAAAAATAAACATTAAAAAAAAGACTAAGATAATCAGATCGGCACTGGTTGTGTGTATCCAAAAATTAGTTACTGAGAGCCTGGTCTATTCACCAACTGTTTTGTATATGGGAAGACTTCAGAGAATTAGCTGATACAGCTCCTAAATGTGGGCTGATCTGATAAAATAGCAGTGACAAAAGACAGACTGACAAGAAAAAAACATACAGATTGACTTATTATAATAAGTTCTATGTGACCCAAAGCGATGGTTAAACCTGAGCATTTTTATGCTATATTTGATGAAGAGTGCAAAGTCATGGAAAAAAAAGGTAAAAGGACAAGAAAAGAAAAGGTCATGAACCAAGTGTAGTAAACTAGGGGAAACAGCAAGGCCTGTTCATTCAGATTCTTCTCGGTGTTTTTGTGTCTCTGAAGAGAAGGATGCTCCTTTCCTCTGGGTTTAGAGAGGCCATCTTTCACATGAGGCGCTTATGACCTGTTTCAGGGAAAGGTCCGAAAATCTTGCCTGTACCTTCAGTTTCTCAAATTCCTACAGCTAAAATATTCAATAGGCCAAGGTGCAATATTTTGGGTAGTAGGCCCTGACGCCATCATTGGTATACTCGATTAACAGAGTAGCATGTATTAGGGCGCCTGGATGGCTCAGTTGGTTAAGCGTCCAACTTTGGCTCAGGTCATGATCTCGAGGTTTGAGAGTTCGAGCCCCGCATTGGGCTCTGTGCTGACAGCTTGGAGCCTGGAGCCTGCTTTGGATTCTGTGTCTCCCTCTCTCTCTGCCCCTTCCCCCACTCACATTCTATCAAAAATGAATAAACATTAAAAAGATTTTTTTTAAAAAGAGTGTAGCATGTGTCATCATCACTCAAACCAAAACCAAACAAATCTTTGAGCACTTGCTGGGAACCAGGCTCCTGCTCTGGGCTAGGCAGGCTCTGAGGACATAGGAATGATTCATATAGGATGAGTTCTCAAACAGCTCATAGTTAATGACTAGAGAACCATCCAGAAGATGACAGAACAAATTTGAGGACAGCCATAGCAGGGGAGAGCCAGAGGGGGCTCAGAACACAGAGGAGAGAGCCCTGTAATTCATACAGTCAGGAATGGCTTCTCCAAGGGGATGATGTGTGTGCCCTAGGTGCCACTTCACTATAGATATATTTCTATCTCTGTTATCATCCTTCTTTCATTAAAAAAAAAACAACTTAGGGGCGCCTGGGTGGCTCAGTTGGTTGTCTGACTTCAGCTCAGGTCATGATCTCGTGGTTTGTGAGTTCGAGCCCTGAATCGGGCTTTGCTGACAGCTTGCAGCCTGGAACCTGCTTTGGATTCTGTGTATCCCTCTTTCTCTCTCTGCCCCTCCCCCACTTGCACTCTGTATCTCCCTCTCTCTCTCTCTCTCTCAAAGATAAATAAACATAAAAAACCTCACTGCTCAATTGTCGTCATAGATGAGGTAATTGAGGATAAGAGAAGCTAAGTATCTTATTCAAGGTCAAATCACTAGTTTCTGGTGCGGCCAGTTTTCAGCCCTGGACTCTTTGAACCCCTGTGTACTTCTCATTATAATCATTTCTTTGCTTTTAATATTGTCTTCTGTCTTAATTTATATTCACCATAAATACTTTTCCTCGCTCTTCTTGTTTTTTTTAAAGTTTATTTTGAGAGCATCAGCGAGGGAGGGGCAGAGAGACAGTATGAGAGAGAGAGTCCCAGGCAGGCTCTGTGCTGTCAGTGAGTAGCTGGATGTAGGGCTCGAACCCACGAACCCCAAGATCATGACCTGAGCTGGTGTCAGACGATTAACCTACTGAGCCACCCAGGCGCCCCTCTTTGCTCTTCCTGTCCCATAAGTTCTTTTTCTTTAATTCATCTGTAGTTTGTTTATTTAGATTTTTTTTACAGCATTAGTGCGAACTGCCAAAATATTTTTCAAAGTGACTGTACAATATTGCATTCCCACCAGCAGTGTGTGAAGGTTCCAGTTGCTCCACATCCTTATGAACACTTGGGGTGGTCAGTCTTTTTAATTGTAGCCATTCTAAAAGGCATGTAGTAGTATCACCTTGGAGTTTTAATTTGCCTTTTAAAAAGGAAGGTAGTGGTATTTCCTTGGAGTTTCAACATGTCGAGCATATTTTCATGTGTTAATTTTCATCCATGCATATTCTTGTCTGTTCAAAATTCCTGTACTCGTTTTATTGAGTGGTTTGTGACCTTTTTTTTAAAGGAATTTATTTATTTATTTATTTATTTTTATTCTGACATTTTACAGTGATATACCTATAGTGATATGCCTAAAGTCTATGTCTTTATTCATTTGTGTTAGATACTCATGCCTTTCATTTTTTAAGGAGCATTCTTGCATTTTTTTTTGGATAATTTTCTCTGCCCTTTCCTATGTTCTCAGTATCTGGAAATTTTCTTTTTTTAATGTTTGTTTATTTATTTTTGAGAGAGAGAAAGTGAGGGAAGGGCAGAGAGAGAGAGAGACAGAGACAGAGAATCCCAAGCAGGCTCTGCACTGTCAACACAGAGCCTGATGCAGGGCTTGATCTCACAAACCGTGAGATCATGACCTGAGCTGAAATAGAGTTGGATGCTTAACCAAATTTTCTTAATCCAATCATAGATTACCTTTACTAAGACTTTATTCATTTCTGAAGATTTTATTTATTTTTTTAAAGTGATCTCCCAACGTGGGGCTTGAATTTACAACTCTGAAATCAGGAGTTGTACACTGTACCAAGTGAGCCAGCCAGGTGCCCCTAAGACTTTATTTTTTATTGTTCCACTCCTTTTGTCTGTTTATTCAACTTTATGGAAGATTCGCTAATGTTTTTTTTTTTTTGGTCTTCCATTGAATGCTTTTTATGAGCTATGGATTTCCAAGAGATAGTTAAAAATCTACTTTTCTGGGGCTTCTGCGTGGCTCAGTCAGTTAAACGTCCAACTACTGATTTCAGCTCAGGTCATGATCTCACTGTTGTGGGATTGAGCCTGGCCTCAGGCTCCCCACACTGGACATGGAGCCTGCTTGAGAGTCTCTCTCTCTGTCTGTCTGTCTGTCTGTCTCTCTCTCTCTTCCTCTGCCCCTTCCCGACTTGTACTCTCTCTCTAAAAAAGTCTACTTTTCTTCACTTGGATAACAATTTTATAAAAATAAAAAGAAAAAAGAATCTACTTTTTCTCAATTAATGAATGCTTAAAATATAAACATACAGCTTACCTGATTCAGCTCTCCCTGTTGGGTTCTGATGCCAATATTATGGGAACTTCCTACAAAATATTGGAAACTTATCTTTCTCTTCTCAGTGGAAGGGTTTACAGAGCACTGGAGTTGTATATTGCCTTGGCATTCCTAAGCTTTGATAATAACCTAAATGTTATTGAAAAGACAAAAGATGGCTGGGAGCAGGAATTCTTAGGTTGTATTGACTTTTATTTTTTATTTTTAAAAAACATTTATTTACTTTTGAGAGACAGAGAGAGATAGAGCACAAGTGGGGGTGGGGCAGAGAGAGAGGGAGACACAGAATCCGAAGTAGGCTTCAAGCTGTCAGCACAGAGCCCAACGATGTAGGGCTCGAACCCATGAACTGTGAGATCATGACCTGAGCGGAACTCGGATGCTTAACTGACTGAGCCACCCAGGCACCCCTAGATTGTATTGACTTCAGTTGGAGTGTTTTCTTTGACCTAAGCTGAAAGCTAGGAAAACCTGTCTTATGTCTGCTGTTTCCCACGTCACCTGACAGTCTTTCAGAAATTTATGTGACAAGGCACTTAAAGGGAAAACAGAAAGTGCAGGCAATGAGAAAAGGTGGGGAGATTTTTTTTTCTTACAGAAAAAGATAAATCCCTGATATCTGGTCTGTTTAGACACCAGTCTATCCTTTAAAAGTGTTGGGAAATCTCTTTTTATTGCTCAGGCTTTGGATCACAGAACTTTGTCAGGAGCTGTGTGCCTGGGTCAGAAGTTATACTGAAGATTGGTCAGCCCCCTAAGCCTGGGCACCCTGGAGAAGAGATACTTTTCTAGGCTGCTGGGATCATTGTCCCAGGCAAGGTAAATAATTGCACAAATTGCTCTGTGTCACAGGGACAAAGACCTCAGGAGGACCAGAGACTGCTAGATGTGTCTGCTGTGCATCAAGAGTCTGAGAATCCCATGATAAATTCCAAAAAGAGGCACCAGCTCCTCCAGGTTGTCCGGCTCAGGACTGGCAGGATGAATATTCACAGTAGTTGTGGGTAAAGGGCCTCCTCCTTCACTGAAATTGTCTTCTTTGGACACTGTGTAGTTATTAAAATTATTTCTTTATTTTAAAATTGTGGTGAAATATACATAGCATAAAGTTTACCATTTTCACAATGTTTAGGTGTACAGTTCTGTGGCATTAAGTCCATTTACATTGTTGTGAACCATCATCACCATCTCCAGAACTCTTTTTACTTTGCAAAGCTGAAACACTGTACCCAGTAAACACTAACACCCTATTTCTCCCTCTGTCTCTCTTTCATTTGTGATACTGGTAGTTTTGTCTTCTCTTTGTCTTTTGCTTGTTTGTGTTTTTGGCCAGTCTGGCTAGTTTTGTCAATTTTATTTATCTTTCCAAGGAACTAGCTTTTGGTTTCATTGATTTTTTTTCTATTGTTATTCTGTTTTCAATTTGTCTTGATTTATTTTCTTATCTTTATTATTTTCTTCCTTCAGCTTGCTTTAGGTTTGTCTTTCTCTGATTTCATAATGTAGAAGCTTAGATCATTGATAAGAAGCCTTGATGGGGATCAGGATATGCTACTCCAAAATGTGGCACCTGGCATACTGAATATTTTAAGTGGAAAGAGTTTGAGAAAACAGCAGAAGCATAAAGTTCACTCTGACCTTCCCCCTGCCCTTTTCCCTTGAAGCAGGTCATAAGACTGTCATGTGAGAGGTGCCCTCCCTATACCCAGAGGATAGGAGAATCCTTATCTCTGAAGACAAAGGGATCTTGAGAAGAATCAGGCTGTGCTGTTTCCCCCAGTTTACTATACTTAACCTGGTACTCCTTGAACTACCATATTCCTCCATGGCTGTCCACTCTTCATCAAACCTAGGATAAAAGTACTCAGGTCCAACTGTTTCTTTGGCTTTTCATTTCCTTATGAAAGCTTCGATGTCATGTAAAACTTATATTAAATAGATTTGTATGCTTTTTTTCCTGTTCATCTGCTTTTTCTCAGTTTAATTTTCAGACCCAGTTAGGGTCTCTAAGAGGGTCAAAGAAAACTTTTCCCTCTATTACAATTTTCTTTTTGAACATAAGCATTTAATATCATAAGTTTTCCTCTATGCACTGCTTTATCTGCATACCACAGATTTTGTTATCAGTTTAATTTATTGAAAAAAAATTTTTTTTAAGTAGGCTTCACATTCAGTGTGGATCCCAACGCTGGGTTTGAACCCACGACCCTGAGATCAAGACCTGAGCTGAGATCAAGAGTCAGATGCCCAACTGACTGAGTCACCAGGCACCCCTGATAAATATTTTCTTGTTTTCAAAAATTTTTTAAATGTTTATTTATTTTTTAATTTTTTTAATGTTTATTATTTATTTTTGAGAGAGAGAGAGACCCCGAGCATGAGGGAGGGAGGGGCAGAGAGAGAGGAAGACAGAATCCGAAGCAAGCTCAAGGCTCTGAGCTGTCAGCACAGAGTTCAACTTGGGGCTCAAACCCACGAACCATGAGATCATGATCTGAGCTGAAGTCAGATGCTTAACCGACTGAGCCACCCAGGCGTCCCAAATGTTTATTTTTTGAAAGACAGAGAGACAGTGCGAGTGGGGGAAGGGCAGAAAGAGAGGGAGACACAAAATTGGAAGCTCCAGGTTCTGAGCTGTTATGACAGCACAAGGCTCGACACGGGGCTTGAACTCATGAACTTCGAGATCATGACGTGAGCGGGTCAGACGCTTAACTGATTGAGCCACCCAGGTGCCCCTGAAAAATAATTTCTAATTTGCTTGGTGACTTACTCTTTGATGTGCTCATAGGTTATGTATATGTGTTTTTAGTTTTCTTTTTCTTTTTTTTTTTAAATTTTTTTTAACGTTTATTTATTTTTGAGGCAGGGAGAGACAGAGCATGAACGTGGGAAGGTCAGAGAGAGAGGGAGACACAGAATCCGAAGCAAGCTCCAGGCTCTGAGCTGTCAGCACAGAGCCCGACGCGGGGCTTGAACTCACGGACCGCAAGATCATGACCTGAGCCGAAGTCGGATGCTTAACTGACTGAGCCACCCAGGCGCCCCTGTGTCTTTAGTTTTCAAACATCTGGGGAATATTCCATGTATTTTTCTGTCATTGATTTCTAGTTTAGCTCCATTAGAGCCAGAGAATATACTGTGCATTATTTCAGTTCTTTTAAGTTTGTTAAAATTTTGTTATGACCCAGAACATGGTCATATTAACACTGACTCTTGTCTTTTTCTTTCAATTATAAAGATTCTCATGATTACACAGGAGATACCTGAGTAATCCAGGCTCATCTCACTATTTTGATCCTTAATTTAATCACACTTGCAGAATTCCTTTTGTCATGTAAGGTGATGTCTTCACAGGTTCTGGGGATTAGGATGAGAGCATCTTTGCGTGGGGGTGGGGTGGGGTCATTATTCTGTGTACCACACCTCCTTTCCCCTCTCCTAAGCCCTTGGGATGACTGTTACTGTCCCCACATTGGTCCACAGAGGTAAGCAGATTTGGCTTACCTCTCTGAGCAGCAAAGTCTCCATCTGACAAAGGAAAAAGTACAGCAGTAGTCAATGGCCACTGGGAATAATAATAATGACTGTGCTGATCATAACAGTTACCATTTACTGTAGGCTTTCCATGTGCCCGTACTTTGCATGGATTATAGGTGTCACCACCCCCATTTTCCAAGTGAGAGTCTGAGGCCCAGCAAGGTCGTATGATTTGCCCAATGTCATGCAGACGGGAAGTAGTGGAGGAGCCAGGGTTAGAAGACAGGCTTTCTCTATAGTCTGTGCCTTTAGCGACTGCCTCAAGTTACGACTGTGATCCTTAGAAGGGTCAGGGGAGGCCCCCTTAAAGTGGATCCTTTATGAATCTAGAACTGTAGGATGGATTTTAGGGTCTGCTAGTGGCCAAATCACTATCATTACTGGACCTACAAAGAGGGTATTTGCCTTCCACCTTTCTCTGTGTGTCTCAGACTCTCTTTCTCTCTTTCTCTCCTCCCTCTTCCTCTCCCTCCCATACATGTGGGTGCACACACAGACCATAGTGTCTTATATTTGTGGCTTAACCTACACAACTAAGGACCTATGTATCTACATAATTCAGGAGATTATGACCCTCAACACACATGGGGGATGCCTTACACAGAGCTCCACAGCTAGTGTAGAAACGCCTATAGCTCTGTTCCCCTATTAAAGTAGCTTCAGTTTTTGAGGGTGAGCAGGAGGCAGCCAGGGAGAGTGACAGTCTTCTGTGGGCATCTGGGGTGGGGGGTGAGCAGCAGAGTGTGAATGGTGTAGGTGTCTAGACCAGGACTTCTGGATCCCTCAACATATCTGTTCCTTAATCAATACTTGCCAGCCACCAGGTGTCCCCTTCCCCTCCCAGGTGTGGTAGAACCCCTCCCTAAGGAATGTGGTGGAAGTCTTCTCAAAACAAAGGAAGATGACATACAGCATGGCCCAATCAACTCCCTGACACGACTCTATAATTTGCACTGTGTCCAATCAGATTATATGTGTCACCATATATGGGAGACCAAAAAGTATAAATTGCATAAAAGGCTATACCCCACTGTGTTCGGGGCTCAGCCTTTTTGGGATCTTAGTACACTGATCCTGGGCTGGCACGAATAAAGATGCTTCCTGGAAAGAAGAAATTGGATGTCGCGTCCCTCTGTGCGAGAATCCTGCTACACAGGAGCCATTTAAAAAAAAAAAATTATTGGGGCGCCTGGGTGGCTCAGTCGGTTAAGTGTCCGACTTCAGCTCAGGTCACGATCTCGTCGGGCCCTGTGCTGACAGCTCGGAGCCTGGAGCCTGCTTCCGATTCTGTGTCTCCCTCTCTCTCTGACCCTCCCCCGTTCATGCTCTGCCTCTCTCTGTCTCAAAAATAAATAAACGTTAAAAAAAATTCATGTTTATTTGAAAGAAAGAGAGAGAATGCAAGTGAGGGAGGGGCAGAGAAGGAGGGAGACACTGACACAGAATCCAAAACAGGCTCCAGGCTCCGGGCTATCAGCACAGAGTCCAACGCAGGGCTTGAACTCACGAAATGTGGGATCATGATCTGAGCCGAAGTCATACACTTAACTGACTGAGCCACCCAGGAGCCCTTCCCAGGAGCCTCTTTAGCCCCCTCCCTCAGCCCTAGTCACAGGGCCTTAGTTATATCCCATTTTTGTCCTGTCAACCAGCACACCAGCTCTACCTCAGAGGACCCACACAGGGACTTTCCGCTTCCTGCAAGTGTACAACATTGTGTAGGACAAAGATCTTCCTGCCACCATGCAGGGGTCTGTCATAAAGTCCTTGTTAGGGAGGAACCAAAAATCCTCCAGGATCCAAGTGTAACTCCAGCCCTGGACTGGGGGGTCCAGGGTAATTCCCCAGGGCTGGGGTAAAGGGAAGGTTTTCTGAGACGATGAGCTGGGATTATTGTCCCATCAGGAGGTGGGATGATGCTGTGCAAGGTTGAGTCTGTAAACAAGGAGAAGGTACCCTGGGGGGTACTGAGGGAGCATGATCGCAGGAGTGCTCCAGTGGCTGTCCCCATGGGCTTTGGCCTCTGGCCGGCTGTGCCCCAAGGCATCTGGGCAACTTGAGTCTGTCATCTGTCTTGTCTGGACCCGAGTATCCTCATCCGTGACAGGGTTTTCTTCTAAGGGGGCCTAGTGAGGATTAAGTGAGATGGCGCCTAAGAAGTGCTTGGGATCAGCCATAAAAAAGAGGGAAGTCTTGCCATTTGTAATAACATGGATGCCTCCAGAGGACATTATGTTAAGTGAAATAAGTCAGACAGAGGAAGACCCATACTGTATGATCTCACTTCTATGTGGAATCTAAAAAAAGCAAACTCCCAGAGAACAAATTGGTGGTTACCAGTGGTGGGGAATTGGGGGCTGGAGAATGGGTGAAGGGGGTTAAAAGTACAAACGTCCAGTTATAAGATACGTAAGTTCTGGAGGTCTACTGTATAGCATAGTGACTATAGTTAACACTACTGTATTGTGTATTTGAAAGTTGTTAAGAGGAGCACCTGGGTGTTTCAGTCAGTAAAGGGTCTAACTTCAGCCCAGGTCATGATCTCACAGTTTTCTGCGGTCAGCACAGAGCCTGCTTCGGATCCTCTGTCCTGCTTCACAGATTCTCTGTCTCTGTCTCTCTCTGCCCCTCCCAGGTTGCATACTGTCTCTCTCTCTCTCCCTCTCTCTCTCTTTCTCAAATAAATAAACATTAAAAAAAGAAAGTTGTTAAGAGATTAGATCTTAGGGGCACCTGGGTGGCTCAGTTAGGCATCTGACATTGGCTCAGGTCATGATCTCCTGGTTGGTGAGTTCCAGCCCTGCATCAGGCTCTGTGCTGACAGCTTGAAGCCTGGAGCCTGCTTCAGATTCTGTGTCTTCCTCTCTCTCTGCTCTTCCCCTGCTCATGCTCTCTCTCTCTCTCTCAAAAATAAACATTAAAAAATAAAAAGAGATTAGATCTTAAAAATTCTCATGACAAAAAAAAAATTGTAACTGTGTGAGGTGATGTATGTTAAGAAAACTTACTGTGGTGATCATTTAGCAATATATACATATATCAAATCTTTATGTTGTACACCTTAAACTTATATGATGTTACATTCTAACTGTATCTCATTAAAGCTGGGAAAAAAAGAAGTGCTTAGGACCCTGCAAATCAAATAGATCTATGATTATCTAAAAGAAAGTTACTTTAATTTAAAATTTAAAATTTTCATGATTTTTTTACCGTATCTCATCGAATCTCAGATACTATAGATTGTGTCTCACACTTCCATTTTAGCTAATACTGAAGAAAGAAAGAATGCTGCTAATTAACTATGACCCAATGCCTTCTTATCTCAGTGACTGTAAGATGAAGTCCTGATTTTTGGTATGTTGATATGTGAAAAGAGGGCATTTTAGATTTGATAAAATATGGGATTTTCCATGGTTTATTTTTATAGTTATCTTTGTGGAAATATATTGTTTTTAATGTTGCGTAGTGATAGAATCTTTTCAAGATATTTCATTGAAGAACAAAAGTGATTTGAACTTATTTGAGATGACTGTATTAGTCTGAATGGGGTCCTGGCCCTTCAGCCTCTCTCAGTTGCCCAGAAGGATCTTTCTGGGGTCAGGTGCACAGAGGCTCACTCCCCATTGGTGCCCACACTGAAGGTACTCTGGATTCTTGCTTCAAGATGGAAGGGGGAGGGGTTAGCCACCAACTGAACATCTGCTCAAGGATGCCCACACGTCAGGTACATCCTGATTGCTGGGAACCTGGCAGTCCCACAGGCATCATACAAACCTTCAGGTGTCACACAGTCTGGTACAGGAGGCTGACACATACATACAAGCATAACAAAAAGAAATGGAAAGGCGCTGCAGTATGTGGCTATGAGAATGGAACTCTGGATCCAGATGGCTTTCATTTGAATCCTGGCTTCATGATTTCCCAGCTGTGTTACCACTGGCAGGTTACTAAACCTGTTTCTCAGGTGCCTCATTTGTAAAATGGAGAAAACAACCTTATCTATCTCATTAGATTGTTGTAAGGCGTATTACATGAGTTAATATTTGTAAAGAATTTATTAAAATTTTTTAATGTTTATTTTTGAGACAGAGAGAGAGAGAGAGAGAGAGAGAGAGAGAGAGAGAGAGAGAGAAGCAGAGCATAAACTGGGGAGGGGCAGAGATGGAGGCACAGAATCGGAAGGAGGCTCCAGGCTGTCAGCACAGAGCCCAATGTGGGGCTCAAACCCACAAGCCGTGAGATCATGAACTGAGCTGAAGTCGGATGCTTAACCGACTGAGCCACCCAAGCGCCTCTTTATTTGTAAAGAATATAGAACAGGTTCTGACATATAATAAATGTTCAATAAATGCTTAATATCTTAAGCATTGAATTACAATTACAGCCCATGGAAGTTCAAGGGACGCAGGGGAAGAAGACATAATGGTAAAGCAAAGATGGTAATAGCACTACCCTCCAAAGTTTATTGTATATATTTCCTTTCATCTTTCTTTTTTTTATAATTTTTTAACGTTTATTCATTTTTTGAGAGACAGAGACAGAGCATGAGCGGGAAAGGGGCAGAGAGAGGGAGACACAGACTCCAAAGCAGGCTCTAGGCTCCGAGCTGTCAGCACAGAGCCCGACGCGGAGCTCGAACTCACCAACTGCGAGATTGTGACCTGAGCCGAAGTCGGACGCTCAACCGACTGAGCCACACAGGAGCCCCTCCTTTCATCTTTCTTAAAGTGTGGTCCTAGGGTTAAGACCCCATCCTTTCGCAGGAAACCTTTCCCCTCCTCTGTTCTGGATGGCACTCCTGTTAATATGGCCCCAGGCTCCAAGATTTCCTTGTGGCTCCCAAGGGGCTCTTCCCAAACGATCATGGAACCCCCTTTCCCTGCCATGCAAAGGCCAGCTGAATGTCAGGGCCTCACTCTGGGCCCCATGAAGGTGGACCCATGAGCCCTGACTCCCCACAGACTATTAGGATCTGGGGATTCTTACCTTCTCAACGTCATTCTGGATGAGCCTATTACTGTATCTTCATTCAAATAATAAAAGTAAATGTCAGCCCATTGCATATGTGAATGAATGACTAAAGCTAAAAGTGATGGCTCATTCTCTCCCAGGCCAGAGCCAGTCCTTCCTAAGGCCACTCATCTGGGACAGCCCTGAGAGTGATATGGAGTCAGAACTGAGGTAAGCAAAGCCCAGCCCCCATTCCTTCAACAGGGATCAGGCCTCTTGGAGTTGCGTCCTTTTTCGGCCCAAGTGCACATTCTACCTGTTTTTCCCTGTAGAAGGCGCTCCCACTCGCCCTTGCAGGTACATACATTCTGTATCATGTCCAGATCTGTGATATAACATGAACCCCAGTCATTAATGTTACTCTGCAAATCATTGGCTATAAGCGGTCATTTAGAGTATCCCCCCCCCCCCCGCCCAGTTTGTTCGTACCATCCTTGTGCACACGTGTGTTTCTTTGGCACATAATCTTACAAGTGGAATTGCTGAGTCAAAGGAGTCACTCACTGAACAAACACCTAAAGAGTGGCTAATAAATGATGGACCCTGCTGTAGGCACTGGGGAGACATCAAGGAACTAAAAGTCCCATGTTCCTGCTTTGGTGGAACTGACATTGCAGTGGAGGAGGTTTCCAGTTTGTATCTTCACAGACGTTGCCTCAATGCTGTCCAATTACCGACATCTTCTGCCCTCTCCTGGATTGGGAACTTTGAGGCAAGGAGATGGGTCCCAGGCCTTTGCTCTCCGCAAAATCTTCCGGTTTAGGGCCTGGGACGGTCCATTTGGGGGACGTCCGGGTGGAGTATGTGTTGAAGGTGGAGGAGACGGGGGATGGAAGGGTCCACTGGGGAGTGGGAAGAGGAAGAGAAATGGTTTACAGGGTATTTCCATAGATACCTCCTTGGTCATGCCACTAGGGGGCTTACAGGAAATAAGGATAAATAATACAAAATGGGACCGTCCTCCCAAGCAAGATATACCCTTATCAGGAGGTAGAGATGGAACAGTCGGCTCTGGGAGGTACCACTGGGTAGGGGGCGTCTATTTTGGAACAAACCATTGTGTGGGCTGCGGAGGCCATAAGGGCTGCTACCACCCCCGTGCAAGGGGTTTCTGCCCAAGCCCCCGATGGAGGCAGGAGTGGCACTACCTTCACCGTCCGCAGCCCCTGCCCATCCTTCCGGTTCCCATCCAAGTCCCAGGTAAGCACCCGCTATAGGACTGAGAACTCCACCTTTCCCGGGTTTCAGTCACAGCTTCTTCTTCAGCTCCACCCATTTTGGTTCTTTGACTTTAAATCAGTGGCTTGCGGGGGCAGGGCCAAGCGATTGGATCGGGGAGAAGGGAGTGGGCCTCAAGGCTTGTTTTGGGATCTGATTGGTAAACGCAAGCTCTCACCAATCTCAGGCTTTTCCTGTGCGCAGAAGGGGCGTGAGCCCTGTCCCCGATCGCGCGCCGAGCTCCTATTGGCCGCTGGTTTGGCGCAGGCGCAGTGGTTGCTTGGCTAGAGTTCCGGGATGTGGCGGTGAGGCTTTCGTGATGTGAACAGGTTTGGATTCGGTCTCCGTGCCTCAGTGTTAACTTGTCAGAGGGGTTGAAGATGGTACTCCTGTAGTAAAATTCACAGATCGCTGCTCGTAGGCATGTTCTGCCTTTTTAGTGCACCGGCGTTGGGGGCTGACACCTCGTGTGTGCCCCTTTCATCCTAAACTCAAGTCGCAAGCCCAGCAGATGCCCCTGTCTCCTCGCCTTTATTCTTGCAGTGCAACCATTCATTCATTCTCTCCATTGCTAAAATTTGAATCTTCGGGTTTGGGATTTAGGGACATTTCACAGAAGTCACTTTATTAAGCAGAAATCCTGCATGGTGAATGGCCCCTGACCCCAGGACCACAGAACAGGGCTCCTTACAAGCCCAGTCTCCCAGCAGGTGGTGCTTTTGCGATCAAATATTTTCCCATGTGCGTTTTCTTCTGGCTGTTAATTCCAGAAATACGTTAAGGACCCAGAGCCAGGATTATGTGGAAACCGTACTGCAATCTAATTTTAAAATGCAGCATAAATCTTCATCTAAATGCATCAGGAAACACTTGTGCTCACAACATTATATTTCCAACATTTCCTCTTGTGATGCATAGTAAAATGGGGGAAGCTACGTAGTCAAAAACTAAAAGTAAACGTGAAAGTATGGGAGGAAAAAGCAAACCCTAAAACTGAGCGCAAGCACACACAAATGAACCTAACTCTTGATCAAACTGATAACCCATGGAGAAAGTATTCTTCCTGATAACTTTCTCTGGCTGTGTTAATATGGGTCATGACACAGAGGAAGGGCTCCATCTGCCCAGGGTTCAATATTCAACTTTCCTTTCTGTCAAGATTTCTGAATGCTTCCTATTTGTTTTAATCAGGATCCTGTCGTTTACCTGAAGCCGGTTTTTCTAGGACAAGGGCAGACTGGAAATACAGTCTATTTAAGTCAGTTACTTATCAGAAAGTGCCTTGGGATTCAAGAGTCAGAACTCGAAGAACTTGGTAAGAAGGGGGCTGGAGCAGACTTACTCTCCACTCAGGTTCCCTCACCATTCCAGCCCCTGGAGTAGCCCAGGTCACTCTAGCCGCTGAGGGCCATAACCTCAGTGTGGTGCTTGTCATGAACCATTGTGAATATACATGTTTGCTGTTTCTTAGAATCCCACTCTGATTTCTCTGTATCAAAGTGACTGCTGAAAAGCCATTATTTGTGTAATTGCCTTTATTTATGACTGTCTGCCCTACTGGCTCTAGAGTCCCCACATTATATTCTTCTGGAGAATGCATAAGAATGGGACTGTTTATATTGCTATGAGCAGCTTTTAATAGCCTGGTTTATTGGATTAATGAGTCACTTACTTTGCACGTGTCTAATGGGACGTGACCCACGGGTAATGAAGAGTGGGTCACTTTTGGTAGGCAGGGGAGTTTTATGGGGGACAAGATCCTGGAGGTTTGCTGGGGGCCCAGGTCACAGTGAAAGGTCACATGGTTAATGGAGGAGGAGGTGGAGGGTGCACGGGGGTGGGTGCCAAAAGGGAGAAGGGAAGACCCAGAAGGAGCACAAGGTATTTTACAATGTTACTGAGGTGTTCTCTTTCCTTTACATTCTTCCGAGTAGTTTTCCCTCTACACATGCCTCCCCATGTTCCCAAGGAAAGGAACCAAGAAAATAAGTTTTGCTTGAGATAACAGTAAAGATATCAATTGACCTCACACAGCTCTTATTACAGAGCTGATTATTTGTCCTATCCAGGGGCTCTTGCTTGTAACGTTCCTATACTGCCTGTGAAATCTCTGTTAAAGTAGTTTTCAAAAAGTATAGAATGAAGGCAGGTGTCCCATGGTGCATTCTCTGGAGACAGTTGGTGGTAAGATATTTATTAAGGACCAACACCTGTGAAAGGAAGGGGACAGAAATGGAGCTGGGCAGAGGCAGAGGTAGAACCACAATGGAGAGCCCAACGAAGTCTTGGCCCGCCAGGCCAGGTGGAAACTTTGGAGTAAGTGTCTTGGTCACCTCCGGCTGCTATAACAAGTGATCATAGACTGGGTAGCTTAAGCAACAATATTTCTCAGAGTTCCAGAAGCTGGAAGTCCCAGAGTAGAGTGCCAGCATGGTCAGATTCTTGTGAGAACTGTCTTCTGGGTCGTAGACTGCCGACTTCTCCTTGTACCCTCACATGGCAGAAAGAGTGTGAGCTAGGTGTTTGGCCTCTTTTATAAGAGCACTGATCCCACTCATGAGGGCTCCACCCTCGTTATCTGTTTACCTCCCACAGGCCTACTACCTCCAAATACCATCACATTGGGATTAGGGTTTCAATATATGAATTCTGAGGGACTAAGAGGTACATACTTCCAGTTATAAAATGAATAAGCCAGGGGATAAAAAGTACAGCATAGGGAATGTAGTCAACAATATTGTAATAACTTTGCGTGGTGACACATGGTAGATACACTTATCATGGTGAGCCTTGTGTAATGTATAGAATTATTGATTCACTATGTGGTACACCTGAAACTAATATAACATTGTATGTCACCTATACTTCAATTAAAAAATCGGGTGATGGGGGTGTGGTTGGCTCCGTCGGTTAAAGCATCCAACTCTTAAAAATTTTTTTAGTGTTTATTTTTAAGAGAGAGAGAGAGAGAGAGCACGCACGAGCAGAGATGGGGCAGAGAGAGAGGGAGATATAGAATCTGAAGCAGGCTCCAGGCTCTGAGCTGTCAGCACAGAGCCATGTGGGGCTCCAACTTACGAGCCTTGAGATCATGACCTGAGCCGAAGTTGGATGCCCAACCGACTGAGCCACCCAGGCACCCGCTACTTCTTATATTTATTTATTTTTGGGAGAGCACAAGTGGAGGAGTGGCAGGGAGAGGGAGACAGAGGATTGGAAGTGGGTTCTGTGCTGACAGGCTGACTGCAGCGGGCCCGATGTAGGGCTCAAACTCATGAACCACAAGATGACTTGAGCCAAAGTTGGATGCTCAACTGACTGAGCCATCCAGGTGTCCCTAAAGCATCCAACTCTTTATTTTGATTCATGCCATGATCTCATGGTCATAAGATCAAGCCCTGCATGGGGCTCTGCACTGACATTCAGGAGCCTGCTTGGGATTCTCTCTCTCCCTCTGTTTCTGCCCCCCACCTCTCTCTCTCTCTCTCTCTCTCTCTCTCTCTCTCTCTCTCTCTCAAAATAAATAAATAAACTTAAAAAAAATCAGGTGGTGTTAGCCCTACAACTTAGTTCTTTTTCAAAGCTCTTTTGGCTATTTTCAGTCCTTAGCACTTCCAGATGAATTTTAGATTTTGCTTGTCAGTTTCTATAAAAAAACAAGATGAGACAAAACCAGCAAACCCAAAAGCCAAAAGTTAACACATCCTGCTGGGATTTTGACTGGATTGTGTTGAATGTATAGACCATTCTGGGTAGAATTGATATCTTATCAATATTGAGTCTTCTGATCTATAAACAAAGTATACATGTCTGTTTATTTATGTCTTTAATTTTTCTCAGCAGTGTTTTGTAGTTTTCTGTGTGCAAGTGTTACATACCTTTTGTCAGTATGTCAGTATGTCAATATTTCATATTTTTGATGCTATTGTAAGTGGAATTGTTTTCTTAATTTCATTTTCAGATTTGCAGGCTAGAACCTCCAGTGCTGTATTTTTTTAATACTTATTTTGTTTCGGAGAGACAGAGAGACAGACAGAGTGTGCACGGGGGAGCGGCAGAGAGAGAGAGGGAGACACAGAATCCGAAGCAGGCTCCAGGCTCTGAGCTGTCAACACAGAACCAGATGCAGGGCTTGCACTCACAAACTGAGATCATGGCCTGAGCCGAAGTTGGATGCTTAACTGACTGAGCCACGCAGGAGCCTCTCCAGTGCAGTATTTAATAGAAGTGGTAAGAGTAGAAATCCCTGTCTTGTTTCTGATGTCATGGAGAAAGCATTCAGTCTTTCACCATTAAGTATGGTGTTAGCTGTGATTTTCCATAGATGTCTATTATCAGGTTGAGGAATTTTTATTCTGTTCCTTGTTTGCTGAGAGTTTTTGTTAGAAATCAGTGTTGACGTTTTTAAAATGCTTTTTTCTGACTCTATTGAAATGATCATATCATTTTTTTCCTTTTCATTTGTTAACATGGTGAAATAACATTGGTTTTCAAATGTTAAACCAGCCCTACATTCCTGGAATAGACCCTAGCTCTCATGATGTATTATCCTTTTAAGATATTGTATTATTTTAAAGTTTATTTTGGGAGAAAGAGTGAGTACATGAAGGGGCAGAGAGAGAGAGAGAGAGAGAGAGAGAGAGAATTCCAAGCAGGTTCCACACCATGTGGGACTTGAGATCATGACCTGAGCTGAAGTCAGATGCTTAACTGATCCACCCAGGCACCCCAATATATTGTTTTATTTGGTGTGCTAAAATTTTGTTTAAAATTTTGTGTCTATGATTACAAAACATTGGTCTGTAATTTTCTTTTCAAATGTCTTTTTTAAAAAAAGTTTATTTATTTATTTTGAAGTGGGGGGGAGCAAGGGCAGAGAGAGAGAGAGAGAGAGAGAGAGAGAGAGAGAGAGAGAGAGAATCCCAAGCAGGCTCTGCACTGTCAACCCAGAGCGTGATGTGGGGCTCAAACTCAGAAACCGTGAGATCATGGCCTGAGCTGAAATCAAGAGTTGGATGCTTAACTGACTGAACTGCCCAGGTGCCCACTCTTTTTGAATGTATTTGTCTGATTTAAAAAAAATTTATTTATTTAAAATTAAGTTAGCATACTTTGTCAGATTTTTGTATCAGGGTATAAAGCTGGCCTCATAGAATGAGTTGGGAAGGATTTTTTCCTTTTTAGTGTTATGGAGGAATTTGTGTAGAATTGGTATTTTCCCCTTAAGTATTTGGTAGAATTCACCAGTGAGGCCATCTAATTATCTATTTCTTCTTGACTAAGCTTGGGTAATTTTTCTTTTGATGAATTTGTCCATTTCATGTCAGTTGTCAGATTTATTGGTGTAAAGTTGTTAACAATGTTTCCTTAATTATCCTCCTAATATGTGTCAAATCAGTGGTGACATCACCTCCATTCCCAATATTGGTCATTTGTGCTTCTCTCTCCGGTAATTCATTGCTGACTCTTGCCTCATGCCTGACTCACCCCAAACGAGGGGCTCGCAGCCAGCCCTGTAAACTGGACTGTGGATTATCTCCCTCTAGTCCTCTGTCTCGCTCTGAGCATCTTGGCACTTGGGAGTGTGAATGGAACAACCTGCTCTTCTTATGCTTCCTAAAATTAAACTCCTTCATATTTTCATCCCAGCTAGAGTATGGGCTCTCTTAAAGCAGGAAGAAGGGTTGACATCCCCCTTTTTTGTTACATCTCTCTTGGTGCAGTGTAATGCTGACCTGGGTACACAATAAGTACACAATGCATAAGTGAGGATTGATCGCTTCGTCCTATAATAAACATTTGGTTTCTTTTTAACATTTATGCATTTTTTTGAGAGACAGAGACAGTACGAGCAGGGGAGGGGCAGAGAGAGAGGGAGACACAGAATCCAAAGCAGGCTCCAGGCTCTGAGCTGTCAGCACAGAGCCCAATGATATACGGCTCAAACCCATGAACTGTGAGATCATGACCTGAGCTGAAGTTGGACACTCAACCGACTGAGCCACCCAGGCACCCCTGGTTTTTTTTTTTTTATATGACCCCGTTAATGTCCAAGTTGAAGCTTTCTCCTTCAATATAAAGCGTTCTGTTTCACAGCAGTTGCAATGGGATTCATGAAGAATATTATGAAGTGTGAGTTGATTTAACTTAAGACATCATGGTTGCTGAATGACAGTCATAAAGTTAAAGGGAGTTTCAGAGATGACATATTTCACTTTGAAGGAGGATGCATGGGACAGCACAGGGAACCAGACTTTGCAGCTTTATGTTAAGTTCAGTTGAGGAAGTTAAAAATTCAGCCTTACTCCTGAATATTTGAACTGGGCATTAGATTGTGTCCTAACCTTCATAGATATCCAGTTTCTGAGAAAACGAGTCTTTTTAAGGCAATGAGAAGACACCTGCGTGAAATCTGTTCCTGGATGCATTCAGGGACTCTGTTGAATCCTCAGGCTGGGGCTGGGCTGCTGTTATGGAGCCTGCAGTAAAACAGGAACTTCTGGTTCCAATTGCTTCTTACCAAAGCCTCAAAACATTTAAAGGAGGTGAGGTGCTAGCACCCAGAAGAAAAGAGCATTTGTGCAGGTTAGAGCATGGGACAGGACAAATAGCAGAATAGGCCGCCACAGAGGAAGGCATTGCTGGTCTCTCGGCGACATCCTGAAAGGCTAGATCCACCTGCAACATGCCAGACACCTACTTGGTACAGTACAGTGGTGGGGAGGAAAAGATATATCTGTCATGTTTTAGTCCCTCCAGGAGGGATAAACCATCCCAGGCAAGCATTCTGTAAGTCACCATTTGATCATTTCCACAACCAGGGCTTTGGGAGGACAGAACTGGTTGGTGCTTTTGAGCCAGTCCCTGAAATGAGTTCCCATGCAACATCTCAAAATAAATAACCAGTCAAGTGGGACCGTAGTAACTTCCCCAAGGAGAGATATTGGGTGTACCAGATAACATGAGCCTAGCTAATTCACCATTAACAATTTCCCTGTTATTCAGGTATTCAGTGCAGGATTGTGCTAACTGCTTCTCAGGAATGCTCTTAATCCTCACAACATCCTTTGAAGAGGTAGGGGACATTATTACCTCTGTTTTACACATTAGGGACCTGAGGCACACAGAGGACATGTGACTTGCTTCCAGGTCACACTGCTAGCAGATGATGGGGCCAAGGCTCAAACTTCTCCATGTCCTGAAGCAACTGTCCTTCCTTAATAGTAAGGATCAGCTCTTAATAAGCACCTGGGCTCCATTACATTACCTAATTCATTTTATCATCACCGCAACACTATCAGGCATGTGTCATTATTTTCTCATTTTACAGAAAGAAAAACTGAGGCAAGAAAGGTGAGGTAACTTGCTCAAAGTTTCACAGCTAATAAATGGATTGGAATCTTGGCAGTCTAGTGATGGAGTCCAAGTTCTAAGCCCCATTCATGTAATGCCTCTCAAGGGTCACATTACATGAAATGTTTGCCCAGCATCAACTGCCTGCTCTGCAGCATAACCTGAGTGTTAAAATATGCCTTTACCGAAGTGACCATGGGATTCCAACTCTGATGAGTTCTGCTGCAAATCACATTACTGGTTCATTTGCAGAGACAGGTCTAGAACCTTGCCTTTCTGATGGGGTAGGGTGGGGATAGCATGTAGAGAATAACACAAAGGCCCTAAAAAGGCCCTAAAAAGGCCCCAGCTGTTCAAAAACCTCTCTCTCTTCTATCTCCAATGATACTCTTGGATTACTCAAAGATTACTCTTTGGATTAAAACCTGTCTCCCTAAAGATCATAACTGAAGAAGAAATATGGTGCCATATTTATTCTCTAGTTGACTGTGGTCAGCTTGCTGAATTGGCCCTGAGGGTATGGGACACAGAACAGGGCATTCTGGATGGGACGAGGGTAATGGGGAGGTTCTAGAAGGAAAGACAAGAGGGAGTGAGTAGGGCACTGGAAACTGAGCAGGAATAGTGAAAAGGGAGAGGAAATCTGATAAGAGAGGAAAGATGGTCCCCAAAGGAGGACAGATAAGAGGCCTCCAAATACTCATTGTTTCCTCCATCATCTCCCCATGGCCTGACCCTGATCTTAGGAAGCCCTCATGCCCAGGATTCAGCTAAACAGCTGGGGAGTGGAGAAACATCAGTGCCACATGGCATCAAGAGCCGGTTGTGGAATGAAACCATAAAACCACCTTCTTCCTTTGTGAAGGAATTTCAGGCATCATCAGCTGGTGGCTTGTTTTTTTTTAAATTTAATTTTTTATTTTTAAAAATTTACATCCAAATTAGCATATAGTGCAGCAATGATTTCAGGAATAGATTCCTTAGTGCCCCTTACCCATTTATCCCATACCCCCTCCCACAACCCCTCCAGTAACCCTCAGTTTGTTCTCCATATTTATGAGTCTCTTCTGTTTTGCCCCCCTCCCTGTTTTCATATTATTTTTGTTTCCCTTCCCTTATGTTCATCTGTTTTGTCTCTTAAAGTCCTCATATGAGTGAAGTCAAATGATTTTTTTTGTCTTTCTCTGACTAATTTCAGTTAGCATGTTACCCTCCAGTGCCATCCACGTAGTTGCAAATGGCAAGATTTCATTCTTTTTGATTGCCGAGTAATACTCTGTTGTATATATATATATACCACATCTTCTTTATCCATTCATCCATCGATGGACATTTGGGCTCTTTCCATACTTTGGCTATTGTTGATAGTGCTGCTATAAACATTGGGGTGCATGTGTCCCTTCGAAACAGCATACCTGTATCCCTTGGATAAATGCCTAGTAGTGCCATTGCTGGGTCGTAGGGTATTTCTATTTTTAGTTTTTTGAGGAACCTCCATATTGTTTTCCAGAGTAGCTGCGCCAGCTTGCATTGCCATCAACAATGCAAAAGAGATCCTCTTTCTCCGCATCCTTGCCAACATCTGTTGTTGCCTGAGTTGTTAATGTTAGCCATTCTGACAGGTGTAAGGTGGTATCTCATTGTGGTTTTGATTTGTATTTCCCTGATGATAAGTGATGTTGAGCCTTTTTTCATGTGTCGGTTGGCCTTCTGGACGTCTTCTTTGGAGAAGTGTCTATTCATGTCTTTTGCCCATTTCTTCCCTGGATTCTTTGTTTTTTGGGTGTTGAGGTTGATAAGTTCTTTGTAGATTTTGGATACTAACCCTTTATCTGATATGTCATTTGCAAATATCTTCTCACATTCTGTTGGTTGCCTTTTAGTTTTGCTGATTGTTTCCTTTGCTGTGCAGAAGCTTTTTATTTTGATGAGGTCCCAATAGTTCATTTTTGCTTTTGTTTCCCTTGCCTCCAGAGACGAGTTGAGTAAGAAGTTGCTGTGGGCAAGATCAAAGAGGTTTTTTTTCTGTTTTCTCCTCGAGGATTTTGATGGCTTCCTGTCTTACATTGAGGTCTTTCATCCATTTTGAGTTTATTTTTGTGTATGGTGTAAGAAAGTGGTCCAAGTTCATTCTTCTGCATGTCGCTGTCCAGTTTTCTCAGAACCACTTGTTGAAGAGACTGTCTTTATTCCATTGGATATTCTGTCCTGCTTTGTCAAAGATTAGTTGGCTATACGTGTGTGGGTCCATTTCTGGGTTCTCTATTCTGTTCCATTGATCTGAGTGTCTGTTCTTGTGCCAGTACCATACTGTCTTGATTATTACAGCTTTGTAGTATAGCTTAAAGTGTGGGATTGTGATGCCTCCTGCTTTGGTTTTCTTTTTCAAGATCACTTTGGCTATTCGGGGTTCCATACAAATTTTAGGATTATTTGTTCTAGCTCTGTGAAAAATGCCGGTGTTATTTTCATAGGGATTGCATTGAATATGTAGATTGCTTTGGGTAGTATCGACATTTTAATAATATTTGTTCTTCCTATCCAGGAGCATGGAATCTTTTTTCCATTTTTTTGTGTGTCTTCTTCAATTTCTTTCATAAGCATTCTATAGTTTTCAGTATATAGATTTTTCACCTCTTTGGTTAGATTTAAAAAAAAATTTTAACGTTTATTTATTACTGAGAGACAGAGAGACACAGAGCATGAACAGGGGAGGGGTAGAGAGAGGGGAGACACAGAATCTGAAGTAGGCTCCAGGATCTGAGCTGTCAGCACACAGCCTGACGCAGGGCTCGAACTCATGAACTGTGAGAACATGACCTGAGCTGAAGTCGGTTGCCCAGCCAACTGAGCCACCCAGGCGCCCCTGGTTAGATTTATTCCTAGGTATTTTATTTTATTTATTTTTTTTTTGTGTGCAACTGGAAATGGGATCGATTCCTTGATTTCTCTTTCTGTCGCTTCATTGTTGGTGTATAGGAATGCAACCGATTTCTGTGCATTGATTTTATATCCTGCAACTTTGCTGAATTCATGAATCAGTTCTAGCAGGTTTTTGGTGAAATCTTTTGGGTTTTCCATATAGAGTATCATGTCATCTGCAAAGAGTGAAAGTTTGACCTCCTCCTGGCTGATTTGGATGCCTTTTATTTCTTTGTGTTGTCTGATTGCAGAGGCTAAGACTTCTAATACTATGTTGAATAACAGTGGCAAGAGTGGACATCCCTGTCTTGTTCCTGACCTTAGGGGGAAAGCTCTCAGTTTTTCCCCATTGAGGATGATGTTAGCATTGGGTCGTTCATATATGGCTTTTATGATCTCGAGGTATGCTCCTTCTCTCCCTACTTTCTTGAGGGTTTTTATCAAGAAAGGATGCTGTATTTTGTCAAATGCTTTCTCTGCATCTATTGAGAGGATCATATGGTTCTTGTCCTTTCTTTTACTGATGTGATGAATCACATTAATTGTTTTGCAGATATTGAACCAGCCCTGCATCCCAGGTGTAAATCCCACTTGGTCGTGGTGAGTAATTTTTTTAATGTATTGTTGGAGCCGGTTGGCTAATATCTTGTTGAGGATTTTTGCATCCATGTTCATCAGGAAAATTGTCTATAGTTCTCCTTTTTAGTGGTGTCTCTGTCTGGTTTTGGAATCAAGGTAATGCTGGCCTCATAGAAAGAGTTTGGAATTTTCCTTCTGTTTCTGTTTTTTGGAACAGCTTCAAGAGAATAGGTGTTAACTCTTCCTTAAATGTTTGGTAGAATTCCTTTGGAAAGCCATCTGGCCCTGGACTCTTGTTTTTTGGCAGATTTTTGATTACTAGTTTGATTTCCTTACTGGTTATGGGTCTGTTCATTTTTCTATTTCTTCCTGTTTCAGTTTTGGTAGTGGATATGTTTGTAGGAATTTGTCCATTTCTTCCAGATTGCCCATTTTATTGGCATATAATTGCTTGTAATATTATTATTGTTTTTATTTCTGCTGTGTTGGTTGTGATCTGTCCTCTTTCATTCTTGATTTTGCTTATTTGGGTCCTTTCCTGTTTCTTTTTATTTTATTTTATTTTATTTTATTTTATTTTATTTTATTTTATTTTATTTTTTCAACGTTTATTTATTTTTGGGACAGAGAGAGACAGAGCATGAACGGGGGAGGGGCAGAGAGAGAGGGAGACACAGAATCGGAAACAGGCTCCAGGCTCTGAGCCATCAGCCCAGAGCCCGACGCGGGGCTCGAACTCACAGACCGCGAGATCGTGACCTGGCTGAAGTCGGATGCTTAACCGACTGCACCACCCAGGCGCCCCTTCCTGTTTCTTTTTGATCAAAGTGGCTAGTGGTTTATCAATTTTGTTAATTCTTTCAATGAACCAGCTTCTGGTTTCATTGAGCTTGGGGTTTTTGCAAGGGGAGCGGCAATTTGGCGCTGGCTTCTGGAGGTCTCACAAACTCTGCAGGCAAAAAGCTCACTCTGCTGGATGCCCAGAAGTCTCGCTTTTCTCAACACCAGAAGTGGCAACAAAACGGAATGGATTTCTGACTTTAGTTGCTGCTGTTTGCAGCCCATACCCACATCCCATACTGTTGTGAATATGGATCAGGTGATGTGCGTTTCAGTGGCATTTGTTAGCAACAGCGGCACTAGGACATCAGCCTTTGCAGTGTTATAGGTCTTGTTCCACTTCATGAGTTGCTTGGGGATGAGGGTTTCTGTCTTTAGACGGAGGGACCCCAGACCAACATGCCATTTATAGATATTCATGTCCAGATGCAGAGGGAAAGGCACCATCCCACCTGACCTCATCTCGGTGGAGCTGCCCTTGAGACCCTGTGCCTGGGCCCCAGTGCTCCAACTCTGATGTCTGGCTGAGCCCCATGCAAATATACAGACCCAAGCTGGGAGTGGGGCCCCTCAAATTCTCCATCTTCCCATGGAACTCTTTGAAGCAGAGTTGAGAACTATATATTTGCCAGATCCTCAGTGGCTTCAGTAGTGTCACCATCTGAGACCACTGTTCGTTTTTCTGCTATTTCTCAACCTCCTGGATAAAATTTATGGAATATATCTGAAGGTCAATTTTATTTATTTATTTATTTATTTATTTATTTATTTGTTTATCTATTTATTCAAAATGTTTATTTCTTGAGAGAGAGAGAGAGAGAGAGAGAGAGAGACAGAGCCTGAGCAGGGGAGGGGCAGAGAGAGACAGAGAGAGAGGGAAACACAGAATCCGAAGCAGGCTCCAGGCTTTGAGCTGTCAGCACAGACCCTGATGAGGGGCTGGAACCACCACGATTGCAAGATCATGACCTGAGCCGAAGTTGGATGCTCAACCGACTGAGCCACCCAGGCACCTCTGAAGCTCAGTTTTAAGTAAGACACCTGGGCTGTTATCCAGGTGATGCAAGTGAGAGATGGCCTTCTAGGTATGCCTTGGATACTGTGGTTACTGTTCAGTTACCCACTTCAGCTCTTCATGAGCCTCTTGTAATGCCTTGATTACTGGGGATCTGGGGGCACGGTACTGAGTAGACTGGAGGTGCAGGAGCTTGGGAACAGATTTGGGGTTCAGAAGAGAGTAATGTGAACCCACTGAACCAGCAAAAGGGGAAATTATCCCAAGCCTCAACTCAAGGTTTACTTCAGTTTTATTAAGCCACAGCAATGTCTACTAGAGTTCACTCTTGCTATGTAAATACAGATTAAATGTTGTTTTTTCAGTTATGTAAAAGTTTAGAACAATGTATTTTTAGGACATAATCTTGCTTTACCATTCCTGTAAGTTGCAAGTTTGACTTCCCTTTGGAAATTGCACAGTGCTCTTAAAAAATATATTGTAATCTTAAATTTTGTAACCACCTGTGTTATAATTGACATTCAATAAATTGCACATATTTAAAGTCTAGGTGATTTTATGAGTTTTGGCATATGCATACACCTGCAAAACCATCCCCATGATCCAGACAGTGAACATATGCATCACCCCCAACAGTTTTCTGCTGCCCCTTGGGAATCCCTGCCTCCCACCCACCCTTTCCACCAACCATCCCATTTCTAGGCAACCACTGTCTGCTTTCTGTGTGTATTTCCTAGAATTTTATATAAATGGAATCATACTGTATATATTTTTTCTCATCTGGCTTCACTCACTCAGCATAATTACTTTTAGATTTATCCATGTTGTTGCTTTGATGTGTTAATTGCATAGCCCCATCTAGCAAGTCTTAAGTTTCCAATTTTACACTTTCATTCCTTCCTTCCGCTGAAGGCTCTGACAACTTTTACAATACACACACCCTTGGGAAAAGTAAAATTTAGGCATTATCAACCATCCAGGTGAAGATCTTGTCAGAACCTTTTTCAGAGAATTGGTTTTGTTAGAGGTGTGATAGAGGTAAGGTGAAAAGAATAAGTCTCCTAGCAAAAGAGACATGTCCCTGAGGGAAACCAACAAAGCAGGCAAGGGAGGCTCTGACTCCTGAAAACAAGTGTTTCCAGCCCCGCAAAGTTGTATGTGTCTGCGAAGCACAATAAAAGGAAGAACAATAAAACAAGGTACGCCCATAGAGAGAGCTGGCTCCATACAGGGCTTTACTCAGTTAACTTTAGCTTGCCTGTCACAAAATTTTTCCATAGGCACTTGCCCTCATGTAGTTACTGTGAATACTTGCCTAGCCTCACCAGATCCCCTAACTTTATAATGCATCTTTTGTATAAATATATTTTGATAAATAAACTTGCTGGGTCGTGTATGCATTTCATGTAAGGTCTCTTTTTAAAGCATGGATTTAAATTTTCTAGACTATAAAATATGGATGTTTCTTCACCTTCTAAATTAGGTACTTTATTTACAATGTTAAGATAGCCCCTGTCCATTTTGTAGAACCATAACTATCATTAAAAATTGCTGCATAAATATTTTCAAGAGCTCTGACTATAATCCTGAAGTGGTTTCTAACCATTGTGAGAGGGAGGAGCTGATCACTGCTATAAACACGAATTCATGCATCCTAGCGGCCACTTTAGCCCTGAGAGACCAGTTCCAAAAGATGTGAAGCAACTCCTGAGTCCCATGGGTATATGGGGGTGAGGGTGGGTAGCAAATACCATAAAAAAACAACAACAAACCTCGATGAAAGTATTAGAACAGTCTTTTTTTTTTCAAGAACAGTCATTTTTATTTCATTTCATTTCATTTCATTTATTTATTGAGAGAGAGAAAGAGGGGGGGGGGAGAGAGAGAGAGAGAGAGAGAGTGAGTCCCAGGCAGACTCCATGCTTAGCACAGAGCCCAACACAGGGTTCAATCTCATGACCCTGGGATCATGACCTGAGCCAAAATCAAGAGTCAGACGCTCAACCAACTGAGCCACCCAGGTGCCCCTCATTTCTATTTTAAAGCACTTACCCTTGGGGCGCCTGGGTGGCGCAGTTGGTTAAGTGTCCGACTTCAGCCAGGTCACGATCTCGCGGTCTGTGAGTTCGAGCCCCGCGTCAGGCTCTGGGCTGATGGCTCAGAGCCTGGAGCCTGTTTCCGATTCTGTGTCTCCCTCTCTCTCTGCCCCTCCCCCGTTCATGCTCTGTCTCTCTCTGTCCCAAAAATAAATAAACGTTGAAAAAAAAATAAAGCACTTACCCTTGATCAGGGTGTCTCAGCCAAGGCTCTGTTGACATCTTGGGCAAGATTTTTCTTTGTTGTGGGGCCTGTACTGTGCCTTGTAGGGTGTTTAGTAGCTTCCCCGACCTCTACCCACTAGATGCCAGTAACACCTCCCTCGTTGTGACAGTCAAAAATGTCTCTAGATATTGAATATCCCCCGGGGGACAGGATATTGCTGTCTGTTGAGAACCATTGCCTTATAGTGAAAGATTCTAAAATTTTAAATTTGAAAATAAAAAAGAGCTTTATTGAGATGTAATGCATAGACCACACAGTTAGCCTTTTAAAAGTGGTTTTTAGGGGTGCCTGGGTGGCTCAGTTGGTTAAGTGTTTGACTTCGGCTCAGGTCATGATCTCATGATCCATTAGTTTGAGCCCCATGTCAGGCTCTGTGCTGACAATTCAGAGCCTGGAACCTGCTTCAGATTCTGTGTCTCCCTCTCTCTCTCTGCCCCTCCCCTGCTCATGCTCTCTCTCCCTCAAAAATAAATAAAACATTAAAAAAATGTAAAAGTGGTTTTTAAATGTCTTTACAAGGTCAAGCAGCCGCTACCACAGTCTAATGTTAGAACAGTTTTGACCCCCCTAAAAGAAACCTCATGCCCATTAAAAGTCAGCCCTTATTCCTCACCACCCCAGGCAGCCACTAATCTATTTTCTGTTTCTATGGATTTGCCTATTCTGGACATTTCATTTAAGTGAAATCATACAATATGTGATTTTTGTGACTGGTTTCTCTCATGTAGCATAATGCTTTCAAGATTCACCGGCTTTTTAGCATGTATCAGGACTTCATTCCTTTTTAAGGATGAATAATATTCCATTTCACTGGTAAACCACATTTTGTTTATCCATTCATTCATCAGTTGATGGACATTTGGCTTACGTCTACCTTTTGGCTATTATTAATAGGCTGCTATGCACATTTGTGCATGGACTTTTGTGTGGACATCTATTTTCATTTCTCTTGAATGAAAGGGATGGAATTACTGGGTCATATAAAACACCTTTAAAACAGTAAATTCTTTTTTTCAAGATATATCTTAAGGCAAACCCAAAATACAAGATAAATTGAAATTCAGTGTTTGAAGGGAGGTTAGCTGGAGCTCCAGAACCCTGCCCAGGATGCCCCTTGACAACCCTGGTGGCCCTGAGATGTCTCCACAGAGCATGGGTGGGGCAGAGAGGAGGTACAGGGCAGGGTTCCCGGGGACACAGCCTGCATTTCTGTGCTTCAGAGACTTACAGAACCTTCCAACAAATTAAAAAAAAAAAAGAATGATTAGTAACTAAGCTCACAACTTTCATCAAGAAGGAGAAAAGCAGGGGTGCCTAGTTGGCTCAGTTGGTTAAACGTCTGACTCTTGGTTTCGGCTCAGGTTATGATCTCACAGTTCGTGAGTTCAAGCCCTGAGTTGGGCTCTGTGCTGGCAGTGTGGAGCCTGCTTGGGATTATCTCTCTCCCTCTCTCTCTGCTCCTACCACCCCTCTCAAAATAAATAAATGCATTTAAAAAAAAGAGAAAATTAGTCTCTTCCTCCATGCTGCCTGTGGAGGTGGCAGCTATCTCCTACTCAGCATCATGGCCACCCTTAGAACCCTTGTGAAGCCCAAGAGCATTAAAAAGAGGACCAAGAGGGGCGCCTGGGTGGCTTGGTCAGTTAAGCGTCCGACTTCGGCTCAGGTCATGATCTCATGGTTCCTGAGTTCGAGCCCCGCATCAGGCTCTGTGCTGACAGCTCAGAGCCTGGAGCCTGTTTCGGATTCTGTGTCTTCCTCTCTCTCTGCCCCTCGCCTGTTCATGCTCTGTCTCTCTCTGTCTCAAAAATAAATAAACGTTTAAAAAAAAAAAAAGAGGACCAAGAATTTCATTCAGCACCAGTCAGACCAATATGTGAAAATTATGTGCAACTGGCAGAAACCAGAGGCATTGACAATAGGGTGCACAGAAGATTCAAGGGCCAGATCTTGATGCCCAATATTGGTTATGGGACCAACAAGAAAACAAAGACTATGTTGTCCAGTGGCTTCTGGAAGTTTCTAGTCCACAATGTCAAGGAGCTTGAAGTGCTGCTGATACGCAACAAATCTTACTGTGCTGAGACTGCTCACAATGTCTCCTTCAAGAAGAGGCAAAGCCATTGTGGAAAGAGCAGCCCAGTTGGCCATCAGAGTCACCGAGCCCAATGCTAGGCTGTACAGCAAAGAAAATGAATAGACAGCTTATGTGCATATTCTATTTGTGTTAATAAAACCATAAAACTGAAAAAAAGAAGGAGAAAACAGTTTGGCAATCACTGTGTGCTTGTTTGTGTCTAGGATACCTCCATGTTTAGTCTCCCATATTAAAGCTTTATTCTTCATCTCCTCCAGGCCCCATGTCTTGGCTTGCAATGTGTTTCCAGTTTGCTGTTTCCTGCCCAGGTCCAGTTCTACCATCTGGATCTCTACTTTTATTTCCTCACTCCATAATAATCACAGGTCCTTAATTGGTCCCTCGGCAGTCTCCTTCTAGTTTTTCCTTCTCTGGCCTATCTAGTCTGCCCCAGCAAGGCGAGGCTTTGGAACAGCATTGCTGTGATTTGGTCTCCACCTTTTGGTCAACGACATGAATTCAAGTTAGTTCTGTTCTATTCTATTCTATTCTATTCTATTCTATTCTATTCTATTCTATTCTATTCTATTCTATTCATTTATTTGTTTATTTATCATGCCCAGAATTTACTGTGCTGGGAATTCTGGAAGGGTTCCAGATATACATCAGAGTCCCTGTCTTTCATTCGGACAGATAAGGCAGTTACAGTAGTATGTGGTAAGAGCCATTGGAATGGCACAAACACAAAAATAGTTAGTGATCTTTTCTGGTGGGTGAGATTGTAGATGACTTTGCGAATGGGACAGCACTGAAGAACTGGTAGGAATTCTTTATATGGAGATGTCAGTAGTAGGGCATCTGGTGGAGAGGATGGCATGAACGAGGGGATGGAAATAGGAAAGCACAGGTGATATAAGAGTCAAATAATTGAAGTAGATGAGTCATGGAAGATCAAGTAGCGCAGTTATGTAGACCAAAGAGAGTGGAAGGCTTTGAAAGCCAGGCCCAGGGGTTTGAAGTTTATGTAGTGGACATTGTAAAACAAGTGATGTGGGGTTTCTCTGCTATTTGTAGTTTTCCTGACCTATTGTTAAGAGATGCTATGATGCAGTTGAAAGGGTTTTGATGCAAGGCTTTGGGGAATCCATGAACTTCTGTCTTGAACTCTTTATGATTTCTTCCAGTTGCTTTATCTCTTTGGGCTGGGATTTCCTTGTCAATGAATCAAGGTGTATGGAACAAAATGATCTTCCAGCATCTCTCCTCCTGATTTTAAGCAGGGACCAAGAAGCCCTGATGCTATTTGAAGAATTAGGATGTTGGGCTAAGGGCTGTGGAAAGATGGCAAGGATCACTTGTGGGATTTCCATGGAAAAATGAGTCCTATTTGGAAACACTGGAAAATAAGAAAATATTTGTTTATAATCAACCCAACTTTCCTCTTGCACCTATTTTTCCCTTTAGTGGCTTCCTTCTCACATTTAGTATAGAAGATTATAAAATTATTCAGAGATGAAGCACATGTGCTTTGCCTCATCTTTATATCCCTAGTGCATAGCACAGTGGCTGGCTCTTAGCCTCTCAGTAAGACTGCTATAATTTCTTCCAGTTTTTATCAAAACCTGCTCTCCAGAAGGAAAAATGTAAGCAAATTCATACTAAGGTATAAATGGCTGATAAATATTTAAATTATGACATATATACTAATGGAAAAATTTCTTTTTTTAAATGTTTATTTTTGAAAGAGAGAGAGAGAGAGGGAGAGAGAGAGAGAATGAGCAGGAGAAGGGCAGAGACAGAGGGAAACACACAATCCAAAGCAGGCTCCAGGCTCCAAGCTGTCAGCACAGAGCCCAACGTGGGCCTCGAACCCATGAACTGTGAGATCATGACCTGAGCTGAAGTTGGATGCTCAACCGACTGAGCCACCCAGGCGCCCCTAGAAAATTTTCTTATAAGGAATGGGATAACCCTTTGCTAAAAACAAAATCCAGCTCTAATAGTGGCATACATAGAACTGAGGGAAGTTTCACAATGGTAGCAGTGACATTTCCAGCTGGGTTCCCAGTCACTATTATCCCTTTTTTTTTTCCTAAACGGGCCCCTCAATTTCCACCTAGAGGCTAAATCTTGCCTTATTCTCTACAAATGATGTCTGTTCTCAGTGAAAATTTCAGGAGCTCTGTTTTAACATTCTGGGAGCTCAACATTGGGCTCTGCTTACTTCTAAATTGATTTCTTGGTCTTTATAGCCCATTTCACAGAACTGGGCTTTTGTCTTATTTCTTCAGCTTGGGTATTTGCCACAATGATGTATACCCTACCCTGGATGATCCCGGATTAGAGCTCTGTGCTTATCTCTTTCCTGTATGTCCTAATACCTTTCCCCACTGACTACCCATGGAATCAAGTTTTGGCTTCCATAGCCAGTCCAGTGCCTACAGTTTTGCCCCCTGTTGTAAGATGCACCTGAGGCTGACTGACAACTTGCTTAGGCTTCCAAGAATCACCATTTATATGTAGCCTGCTCTTTGATACTCTGCCACCATATGCTGAGAGCTAGCCAGAATTTTTGGCACTTAAACTGGATCTTCCTCTGCCACCTCACTCAACTCACCTAACTACTGACCTGGACTGCCCTCTGTCATTTGTTCCCATAGCTCCTGGGTGTTACATCCATCCTGTATGCACATCTGAAGATGAGCCAGCTCCCTTATGAGAAGGGTTTAGTGAGTGTACTTCTAGGTTATGGCTTGTCTCAATTGAACTTATGTTGCCATGTCCTGGAAGATGGCAAACAAGGGCCCATTTATCTGGAGCTCCTGATGCCAGACCCTGGAGATAATAGCCTATCCTGCCAGGTTATAAAGAAAGCCACATGGCTAACATCTTCCTGTGGGAGTCACCTAGGCAACTGAGGCTGCCTTGTTGCCACGAGATAACAGTTTTCCATATGGATACTTTTCTCTAGTTGGACACTTTTTACTTTATTCAGATCTGGTTTATATTTCTCTAAAATTCTCTTCCTTGACACATAGGAAAGTAGACTTAACTTCTGACTATGATCTTCCATATCTGCCTCCTCATGTTATATGCTTATTGCATTCAGCTTAAACAGAAATGAATTTGATTGGCAAAGGGACCATTTATCTGCACAAAGAAGGTAGATTATTTTATGGTATAATTTCAGGCATTCACAGAAAATTTGTATACCCAAACATTACATTGATGTTAACTGCACCATTATTATTTCCATCTAAGCCCTTCAATGGATGTAGCTCAGTTTTTATCCTATGTTTTCAAAGACTCAGAGTGACTTATATAGAAGGAAATAGAAACAAGGTAAAAACTATAGTTAGTAATTATTATGACTACTGTCCTTTTGGATTCTCCCTATCATACATCAATGTTTTTAGAGGAATTATTGGCTTGCACAATTGGGAAATGCAGGTTCTATGCTTTGAGGCACAGCTGGATCTAGGGATTCAAATAACATTATCAGGGTTCCCCCATGTTATCTTCCTTGGTAGACAAAAAAAGTTCTCCAAGAGGACTCTGGTTGGCTGATTTGTGTAACGTGACTTCTTTTTATCCAAATACTATGCCTAAGAGGGAGGTTGATGTGGATTGGCCAGCTTAGGTCACAGGAGGCCCAGCCTAATGGTCAGAAGGGACAGACTTCTTTTGGGGGATATATTTCTTAATTTTTTTTGTTTTGAAATAATTATAGACTTGCAGGATATTGCAAAAATAGTACAATTTCATCCTCACCCATCTTCTCCCAGTGGTGACATCTTACATAGCTGTAGTATAATATCAACACTAGGAAACTGACACTGATGCATTACTGTTAATTAGACTATATACCTCATTCAGTGTTTACCATTAAAAAAACTGCATTTGTGTGTGTGTGTGTGTGTGTGTGTGTGTGTGTGTGTGTAGTTTTATGCCACTGCCACAATCAAGCTCCAGAACTGGTCCATTACCACCGAAGAACATCCTCATGTTACATCTTTGTATTCACTTTACCATGAACCCTTCTTCAGACTGGCTAAACCATCCTACATTCACACCAGCAATGTATGGAGATTCCACTTCTCTGTGTCCTCACCAGTATTTGGTATTTATCACTATTTATTTATTTCAACTAATAGGTGCTTAGTGATATCACATCGTGGTCTTAATTTACATTTCTGTAATGGCCAGTCATGTTGACCATCTTTTCAGATACTTATTTGCCATCCATGTCTCCTTCTTGGTGAAATGTATGTTCCTGTCTTTTGCCCAGTCTCTAGTTGGATTATTTGCTTTTTTATTGTTGTGCTCTTAGAGTTTTTTTGTATATCCTAGATATAAGGCCTTTGTCAGATACGGGGCTGGCAAATATTTTCCCCCAGTTTGTAACTTGTCTTTGCATCTTTTTGACAGGGTCAATGGAACAAATGTCTTTAATTTTGATAAAGTCCAGTTCATCCACTTTTCCTTTTAAGGATTGTGCTCTTGGTGTCAAGCCTAAGAACTCTTTACTGAGTCCTAGATCCTAAAGATTTTTTTCCCTATGTTTTGTTTCTAAAGCCAGTTTCACATTTTACATTAACTCCATGACCCATTTTCAGTTAATTGTACAAAGTTTGAGGTTTAGGTCAAGGTTCTTTTTTTTTTTTTTTTTTTTGCTTATGGCTATCCAACTGCTCCAGCACCATTTGTTGAAAAGGCTATCCTTCCTCCATTGGATCCATTCGATTCTTTTCACATCTTTGTGAAAAACCAGTTGGGTGTGGGAGCACCTGGGTGGCTCAGTTGGTTGAGCGTCCGACTTCAGCCCAGGTCATGATCTCCCGGTTTGTGGGTTCGAGCTCCATGTGGGGCTCACTGCTGTCGGCATGGAGCCTGCTTTGGATCCTCTGTCTCCCTCTCTCTCTACCCCTCCCCTGCTTGTACTATCTCTCTCAAAAATAAATAACCACTAAAAACAACAGTTGGGGATGCCTGGGTGGCTCAGTCAGTTGAGCATCTGACATCAGCTCAGGTCATGATGTCACGGCTCATGAGTTCAAGTCCCACGTTGGGCTCTGTGCTGACCGCTCAGACCCTGGAGCCTGCTTCAGATTCTGTCTCTATCTCTGTCTGCCCCTCCCCCACTCATGCTCTGTCTGTCTGTCAAAAATAAATAAACATTTAAAAAATTAAAAAATAATAAAATAAGAAATATCAGTATAATAACACCACCGATAAATAGAGGTAAATAATTTAAGGAAATAGTTAAAAGGGTTGAATGTGGTTGCCTCTGGGGAATGAGAATGAAGGATGGATAAGGGCAGAACAAAAAACTGTGTTTTTAAAAGTCTTAGAAAGTATCACCAGACTTTTAGAACTTTATAACTATATTGCTTGATAGAAATATAATTAGTAAATCTAAAATTTACAAATAATTATTTTTTATTTCAGTTTTCATCAACTCTGACCACTGGAATTTTCTAGAGAACTTTTTAAAATATCAATTTTCAAGCCCACCTTATACCAATCCAGCTGGGTCTGGGCTTCAGGCATCAACATTCAAAACATATTTCACAGGTTATTTGAATGTGTTTCTGGGGTTGGGGATGGCTGGTTAGAACATATATTATCAGTAGACTTTTGCGGCAGTGAGAAAGGTAAAACATGAAGCTCTTACCATCTTAAAGTCAACCAGCTAATTGGAGATCGGTGGACCAGACACTTTTGGAAGGCTCTGCTTGAGAGAAATCAAACACAGGCTAAATATTTATAGATGGTGAAACAGAGAGAACTAAAGGAAGAGAGTTTAGGAACTTCTAGGTCTACCTCATGTGATTAAAACTAACAAGAGGCTATGACAATTTATATTTTCTGAGTGCATAGAGAGAATAAAAGTAGAAGGGAAAGAAGAAAACATAACTCCTAAATTTAGAATCATAGCATTTTAAAAACTGTACAATTCAGTGTTTTTTAGTATATTCACAGAGTTGTACAACCATCACTACTAACTGATTCTAGAACATTTTCATCATTTCCCAAAGAAACTGTGTACCCATTAGCAGTCATTCCCTATTCCCACCTCCTCCCAGGCCCTGGTAACCACTAACATATTTTCTGTCTCTATGGATTTGCTTCTTTTGACCATTTCATATAAACAGGATTGTACACTATGTAGCCTTTTGTGTCTGGCTTCCTTCACTTTGCATAACGTTTTCAAGGTTCAACCATGTTGTACCATATATTAGTACTTCATTATGGCTGAATAATATTTCATTGCATTGATATACCACATGTTGTTTATCCATTCGTTGGCTGATGGACGTTTAGTCTATTTCCATTTTTGGTGACTGTGAATAATGCTGCTGTGAACATTCATGTACAAGTCTTTTATGCAGACATATGTTTTCATTTGTCTTGGGTATATACCAGAGAGTGGGATGCTGGGTCAAATGGCAGTTCTGTGTTCAAATTTTTGAGGAACTGCTCTGCTAAACTGTTTTCTACTGCAGCTGCACCATTTTACATTCCCACCAGCAATTTATGAGGGTTCCCATTTCTCTACCTCTTTTGTTGACACTTGTTATTATCTGTGTTTTAAATTACTGCCATCCTAGTGGATATGAAGTGGTATCTCGTTGTGGTTTTTATTTGCATTTCCCCTGATTACTAAGGATGTTGGGCACCTCTTCATGTGCTTATTGGTCATTTGTGTATCTTCTTTAGAGAAATGTCTATGCAGGTCCTTTGCCAAATGACCATCTCTGTTGCAACCTGTTAGGCAGGTCAAACTACAACCTCTGCTGCAATTGGTCCCAAACCATCAGGATTTCATCAACGACTGCCAGCTTCCCTGTTTTTGACTCCAGCTTTCAAGTCAGCACTCACCAGAGAAAGCCCAATCTGCTTCACAAGCCAATCACATAAGATGACCTGCTTCTTGGGGTGCCTGGGTGGCTCAGTAGGTTGAGTGTCTGACTCTTGATTTCAGCTCAGGTCGTGATCTGATGGTTTGTGAGTTCGAGCCCCGTGTCTGGCTCCATGCCGACAGTGCAGAGCCTGCTTGGGATTCTCTCTCTCTTTCTCTCTCTGCTCTTCCTTGCTCATGCACTCTCTCTCTCTCAAAATAAACAAATAAATAAACTTTAACAAGATACCCTGCTTCTTATTAGCCCACCTCCAGCTTTTCCTGCCAACAGCCTCCAATCAGACCTGAGAGACTTAATATGCAAATGGACAATGACCAGACACATATACAAATAGAACTTTGCCCCACAATCTGTAGCAACCTGCGAAGGAAACCAGCCCCTTATCAACAATAAATAACCCAGGAAGCCAGTCTGCTATAAATCAGATTTGCAAGAAGTCAGGTTGGTATCTCTAGTGACAATCCAGGAAACTAAACAATAACTTCTGTAACAACCAGCCCCAAATGGCCAGGACTTGATTAATAACTGGCAAGCCTCCTTCATTTTTTAAAATATTTATTTATTTTTGAGAGAGAGACAGAGCATGAGCGGGGGGGGGGGGGGGGGGGCAGGGAAAGAGAGAGAGGGAGACACAGAATCTGAAACAGGCTCCAGGCTCTGAGCTGTCAGCACAGAGCCCAACGTGGGGCTTGAACCCATGAACCATGAGATTATGACCTGAGCTGAAGTCAGATACTTAACCGACTGAGCCACCCAGGCACCCCAAGCCACCTTCATTTTTGTCCCTGCTTCCAAATTAGCACCAATGGGAGAAGGCTAAATATGCTCCCCTAACCAATCACCCAGGATGCCCCGCTTCTAGTTAGCCTGCCTCCCCATGCCAGTGGCCTCCAATCAGGGCACACCTGAAGCCTTTCCTTTCTTTACTATAAAGCTTTCCCTGTCTGCCTTTGAGTCTCTGCCAAAAAGCAAGTGACAGTGTCTGACACCTTTGCCAGCACAAGCTCGGAATGAATAGCCTTTGCTTTTCTCATTTGGTCTGTCTTCATTTATTTCCACAGGGCATACCTAAAGTCTTTCCTTTTTTTTTTTTAACTATAAAACTTTCCCATTCCCCTGCCTGCCTTTGAATCTCTACCAAACATAACTGATGACAGCTGACTCTCTTGCTACAGCAAGCTCTGAATAAATCGCCTGTTTTTGTTCTCATTTGGGTGGTTTTCGTTTATTTTCACAGTAGGGTTGCCAGATAAAATATAGGATACCCTGTGAAATTTGAATTTCAGATAAACAAACAATTTTTAGCATAACTGTGTCCCAAATATTGCATAACTGTGATTTGCTAAATCTAGAACCCTAAGCATATGTAAAAACGTAACTCCACACAGAATTCTCAGAGAGGAGCATCTTAACACAAGGCAGCTGAATAATTTTTGCTCAGCGGAGCCCTCTGGTTTGTTAAATGCCAATTAAATGACATTTCTATTTTCTGTTTTGTTGTGTTTCCATACCAGAAAAGAGCTTATCCTCTAATCAGTACATGCTTTGATTTGCCTTTATCAAGCTGGGAGACTTTCAAGTTACTGTCTGGTTTTCAGCCTCAGGCAATACAAGGCATTTTCTTCTAAAAGTCCTTTGCTCCATGTGTGTTAATTAGAGTTGTTTCCACGGTCTCTGCTGCCAGTCTCCTCTGCTCTTCAGTGCGAGTAATGTCGAGTCGGTTGCCCAAGTCCCTGGAGGTTCATGCAGCCTTCATCGCTGATTTATTTTTGTCCCAACCAGATGGCTCTAGGTTCCTGTGACTGCACGTACAGGAGTCTTTTGGATTATCCTGTTTTTCTTTCCCAGTGCCCAAGGTAAGGGTCGATCTTCAAGAAGCTCATTTGTCAGTAAGATAAGTTATTCACCATAGCTGCTGCCCGGACACTGTAACCAAAGTTATTAGATTTAATATGTTTTCATAAACTCCATAGAAAAAGTGGAAGGGCAGCAGCTGACATGGCTCGGCAGAGAGGAAGGGGACTCTATAGGCGGCACCAGAGGCTCGACTGAGCCCTTCTTCACCTTTAAGGAGGTGGACATGAAAAAGATAAGCAGACTATCTTTAATGAAACTAATACATGCACAAAGTTTAAAGAGACAATAAATCAAAAGTGACACATGCAATATTTCACTGTGAGATTAAGGAATTCATCCAAGGGGAACACTAGGCTTTTATTAAAAAATAATCTCCATACATTCCCACACAATGAAAGCTCTCTTACATCAGCCCAGGATCGAGCTGAATATGCTCTGGTTAGTTCAGGTTTTGAAAACTTGAAAAACATGCAGGAAGCCACCCAATATAAGATTTGTGGCTTTTATTATTTTATTTTATTATTTTATTTTATTTTGAGAGAGAGAGAGGAAGGGAGAAAAAAAGAGAGGGAGGGAGGGAAGCTGGCTCACCTGGGGCTTGTGTTTTTTTGCCCGAAGCTGGGCTGGAGCTCACCAGAAGCGGGCTCGTGCTCACCCGATGCAGGACTTGAACTCACCAACTGTGACACCATGACCTGAGCTGAAGTCAGATGCTTAACAACTGAGTCACCCAGGTGCCCCAGATTTGTGGCATTTAAACTTACACACATGCATGTGTGCACGTGCACACCAGAACACATATAATCCAGGAATTATGAATTACTATTGTCAGGGGTTTCAGTAACCAAAAATGTTTACTGTTCAAAATGCTGAAGGACTCACAATACAGATTGTCAGATGACTGGTTCTCATTCCTAGATGGGTTCCTCTTATGGCCTACCCGCAGTGCAGAAGCCGAGTGGACTCTGGAACAGCAGGGGGAGCTACTTGGCCTTTATCCTGGAGAAACCGAATCAAGAATTCCTGATTTTGGGGGTCTAGCTAGACTACTCTGTGCCTTGTTTTGGCTGGCCTTAGGAAACTCAAAGGCTAATAGTGTGCTTGCCTCATAAGCCAATTAGAGACTTTTGCCTACAAAAGCAATTATGACACACTGCTGTCTGTGAAGAGTGCTGTATAAAGGCAAAAACATGTGCATTGAATGACTCTGGAAATACTTTCCTAATTTAATCTAGACTTTGAAACTGAGAAAGGCAGTGGCAGATGAGTTCTGCGTGTGTTTGGGGGTGGGGGTGGGGAGGGAGATAGGGTACATTCAGAGTAAATAAAAGTATAAGCCAGAAAGAGCAAGAAATGTTTATGAAATTGGGAGTAAAGTGGGTGTTTTCCAGCATGGTTGTAAGAGGGGATATGAGAGAATGAAGAATAGAAAGGCAATGTCAACTACAGTGAACAAAAATCACAATAACAACTACTATAAATAAATTTCCTGCTTTGGATTTGTGAAGTGCTTCTCACCAATGACCACATATAAAGTACATAACTTTCTGAAGTGGGTACTGTAATTCTTATTTTATAGGTGAGGAAACTGAGGCACAAAGTGCTTATGTCACTCAACGTTTCAACCTAGGGTACTGACCTGTAACACATCATCTTGAGTAACTCTGTTGGGCACCAGAAGGATTATCTGGTCAGTCTGACTCTGCTCTTCCCCACCTTCATGCCTTCTTGCATTAAGTATTGTCACCCTCCTTTGCCCTTCCGCAGTTTATTCATATTGTTAAGTTCCACCATGGCCATATTCTTGAAGTATTGTTTCATGTGTATTATATCTCCACAACTCATATTGTTTCTTTAAAGGAAGGGATCTTGTCTGTCCTTTCGTATCTTCCCCAGCACAGGAGCTTAACACACACAATGGTTAATTGATTGATTAGGATTCCACTAAGCATTTCACGTAAGTTCCTTTCTACTTGTAACACTTCTTGAGTGCCTGATTGAACACCTTCATCATCAACTTCACCTGGGAAGGCAGCTTTTCTGCACCTGTGCAGGATGCAGTGCTGGGCACTGGAACTTTGGTGATCTCACTCAGTTTTCTCTAGGTGTGTGTTGTATGTTCCCATTTTTCAAGATAAGGAAACTGAGGCTGATAGAGGTTAGGTAATGTGTCCAAGTGCTCGAGTAAGCAGTTGGTTAGGTTTTAACAGGATGCTTGGAGGCTGACAAAGGGAGAGTCATGGTAAGCTGTAGGGAAAGTTAGAGGCCTGTCCTGGCAGCTGCAAAAACAAAGCTACAACAAACTGGATCAAACCACACAGGCCCAACACACAGAAAGCCAGAGATCTTGACCAAATATTGGAGAAGAGGCATGAAACCGTGTGCCTAAGATATCCCATCACCAAGTAATAAATACTCTTTTATCGCTGCAGAAAGGGATTCTCTATGCCTTTAAGCCCAGCTCGTATCCTTATGATTATTGTTTTATTTTTTTATTTAAATTTTTTAAATGTTTATTTATTTTTGAGAGAGAGAGACAGTGAGAACCAGGGATGGGGAGGGAGACACAGAATCTGAAACAGGCTCCAGGCTCTGAGCTGTCAGAACAGAGTTCGATGGGGACCCCGAACCCATGAAGAGTGAGATCATGACCTGAGCCGAAGTCAGATGGTTAACCAACTGAATCACCCAGGTGCCCCAAATGATTGTTGTTTTAAATTGTAGTTCAGACGGGGCGCCTGGGTGGCTCAGTTGGTTAATCATCTGACGTTGGCTCAGGCCATGATCTGATGGTTCATGGGATCCAGCCCCTCGTCCGGCTCTGTGCTGACATCTCAGAGCCTGGAGCCTGCTTCAGATTCTGTGTCTCCCTCTCTCTCTCTCAAATATAAATAAAAACATTAAAAAAATTGAAATCGTGGTTCAGGCACATCACTTATATCTGTTTTGATTAGATCTCTGGCTCTGAGGTCTTGTTCTACTGGGTTGAATTCTTCCATCTTGTCATTTTGTCTAGGTCACTGTTTTGTGTGTATGTATGTCTGTGTGTGTGTGTGTGTGCGCGCGCGTGCTTGTGTGCGTTAGGAAAGCCTGTTCCATTTCCTGCTCCTGAGAGTAATGGCTGCTCCTGAGAGTAAGAAGAGTTCCTACACTGTCCAGGGCCTGTTGCTTCAGGAAGTGCTTCAGAGTGTGCACTTTTGTTTTGGTTGGTCAGTGCTCTGCAGAGTTTCTCCTTGCCTGCAGTGGGAAGTGTTTGGACCTTGTCCTGTGTGTGGTATTTTAACTAGGTGTGCTTTGGTCTGCTTGTTAAACGAAGCCTGATCTTATTTCCACTAGAGCTGAAGCTCTGCAGCGCTCTATGGTCAGCGGACTTGGTGCATGTACGGGTTTGGTGCTGGTCTTGTGGGCAAGGATCCTGCTGCACTGCTTCTCATGTGGACTTGCCCTAGTAAAGATGCACATGAAAGGCACAGGGGGTTGGAACTTGGTGTAAGTGGCTCCAGCCTCCACTGGGGGTGATGTGTTGCTCACTGATGTCTGTCAGTGCTGATGGGGGAGGCAGAGGGGGCAGGCATGGGAATGGCCTCACCGCACTCTCTTGTCCCCAGAGTGTGGAGTTCGTGCCTGCTGCTATTCAGGAAGCCCTCAGAGCAGAGCAAACAATCTCCCCTGTTGTGTCTACAGCTTCCATCAGATCCCTGCCTTCATCCTTTCTGTGTCTGGTGCCTGCCAGGTGGCACAGTACTCCTGTGTGTTATCTCAGGTTCATGGTTGGGTTTCAAAACTACAAATTTTAGGGACCTGGTGCAGCACAGACCCATGCTGGTCCTCTGGGTGAGGGTCTCATCATGCTGCTGGTTTGCCCCAGAAAAGCAGTTGCACGATTGTGCAGGGTCCTTGAGTTTATGGTAAGGACCATCGAAAAGCTGGCACCAAGGTTTGCTGCTCTCAGTGGGTGTCTCTGTTCCTATGCTAACGAATGAGGCATCACATTGGTGCCTACCTGCTCTTCCCTGCTACACCCCCACACCAAGAGGCTTTGTCACCTTTCCCAAATGCACTCCAAGAAGGAGAACTGTCTCTCCCAGTGTGACCCAGGGGATCCTCAAATCATGCTTTCTGCTCCTGGGACTCCATCCTCCTTTCCTACCGGAGCACCACTGTGCCCCCCAGGCTCCACCCAGCAGTGGTGCAGACTTCTAAATCTTCACACTTTGAGCTCTGTTGCTTATAAAAATGATAATCAGCCTCTTTAGTTTTCCCAGTCAGTGGTTTGGGGAAATGTTCTCTTGTGCAATCCCCTGTGCACTGTTTTCTCTCTGTTTCTCTCTCTCTCTCTCCTTTCACTGAGATCAAAGCTCCCTTCCCTCTGCAGCACCCACAGTTCTTTTCTCCCCGGAGCATGCCTCAGCACCTCTTACCTTCCACAATGTGGCTTATTTTCTCCCTCTAGTTTTGCAGTTTGTTCTCTCAGCATTCCTATTGATTTCTTGGGTGTTCATAATGATTTGATATTTATCTGTGTTCAAGGGATGAGGGACAAGCATAGGAAGTCCCCCTACTGCTCTGCCATCTTAGCTCCTCTTTCCTTAATTCATTTTAATAGACTTTCCCACTTGCACCACTCAACCATTGTGTCTGGTCTTTCCTTGCATTCTTTCTTACAAGACCAAGAGCCTTTGATGATATCCCAGGGATGAGCTGGATGAAGGCCTCAGGGCCCAGGGATCTCCCCCATCCATCTGGCAACAAAATAATAACCCAGAGACATATTGTTAATCATTATCACACTGATTTGCTTGGATGCAAAACACTAATAATAGATTGATTTTATCTAACTTTGGGTTTATCTACAAGAAAGATGAGAGAGGAAAGAAGGAAAACCACAGCCATATTTGGAAATGGTGAACATTGCTTTCCTTTTGTTGGGTGAGCTGGCAACCAGCAAATGGTCAATTGGCCCTTGGGCAGCAGCCTGGCTCCTTAAGGAAAATGAGTTTAGATGTTTATGGATTCCCAGATGACCTTGGGAATTTAACTCTGGGCAATGTGTGATAGGCTGTGTTTGTGCTATATCTGTCACTGTCTTCTTCAACTACCCCTCTCAGTCACTCAGCACCCAGCCAGGTTCCTTCTGATGCTGATTATGAGTTAACCATTGCTTTGGGATCATGACTATGCAGCAGCATTTAAGAACCTGGCTGTTAGATGGTGAAGGAGAGCAAAAAGCCTAAGGACAATAGTAAGTAAAGTTGGGATCCACTGCATGTCCAATTTCTTAGTTTGCCTAAACCCAACCAGGAGAGCAATTACAAGGATTAATTAGGTCAATATTAGCTACACAAGTGGGTTTTTAGTTAACTGATTGTTCCGCTTCTCCTAAGGTATTTATTTGGTACAATAAGATGTGTTACCTATTGCCCAGACTCCACTTAGGCTGGCGAGCAAATAAAACTTCTGTCTGGTAAATTTATACTCATCTATTATACTTCTAATGCTTGAGCTATTTCTTTTGCTGTTTGAGCCAGAGTCTGGTATAAATTATGGATAACATGATCTAGTTCAGGAACTCCTAGCCAGAGTATAAATCCTTGCACCAATCAGTGAAAGTGTCTTGGATACTTCCTGGTAAGGGAATATATCAAAATATTAATAAAATGAGAGCACAGGGAAGTTCAGTTTTGAATGCTTGGAAAGACTGAATGACTATACCCAAAGTGTGGGGCATATTTTAATGTGGCAAACATAGGAAATCCATCTGATTATACCAAGAACATCTCAGGGCTGCACACTGAAGAGGCACAAATGTATTGTTTATGGTATTGCTGATACTGCCTTTCATGTACTTATGAGTGCATACCCGGGAGTTTAAATGCAGTACTTACAGTTCAAAGGACCTGAAAGGGTCCTTTCCAATGTAGTTCTAAGGCGGAGTTTCACTGGTGTCTGTCTCAGTAACCCCAGTCTCCCCAAAACAAATCATGTAAAGGTGTATCTGGGGTATTCTCTTTGCACCTGGTGAGCATATGATGTCATTTTTGACAATATTTGATAAGCTTATGGGTCCTCCTGGAATCATTTCATATGAGGACCTCTGAGGATTTTGAGATGAAGATTGCATTATCATTACAGCTAATGGTTAGATTTCAAGTCAGGGCACATTAATCTTTTGTAGAAATTTTGATGATTTTGATTTTTAAAAGATCATTCCTTCATTCAATTCTGACATAGTTTTACAGGTCAGTATGGACAAGGAAGTTTTTACTTTAATGAAGTACCTTACACAGTTTCTTAAGTATTTCACCTATAAAGTGAGATTCTTTTTTTTTAAATTTTTTAATGTTTATTTATTTTTGAGAGAGACAGAGACAGAATGCAAGTGGGTTAGGAGCAGAGAGAGGGAGACACAGAATCTGGAACAGGCTCCAGGCTCCAAGCTGTCAGCACAGAGCCCGACACGGGGCTTGAACTCACAAGCGGCGAGATCATGACCTGAGCCGAAGTCAGCTGCTCAACCGACTGAGCTACCCAGGTGCCCCTAAGGTGAGATTCTTTAGCACTGGCGAGTAATGAATATATTATCCAGGCGGGAAAACCAAAATCTATCTATTATTAGTATTTGTCTGTTTGTTTGTTTTGGCAACATAGTATTAGCTTTTTATCAGGGGAAGACTTCCATCCAAGCATAAAACTAACAAACCATTACTAAAGTGTTGTAGGATGGAAAACTTTTCCTCTACCCTTATATATTCATTGAATGGGGCTTGTGAATTAAGCTAACAAAAGACAGATTAGCAAGAGAAGAACCAGTGGTTTTTTTTTTTTTTTTACATGTGCAGTGTATATACATGCAGAAGTGCTTAGTGATAAGTAACTCAGAAGGGTGGTTAGAATTGGGAGGCTTACATACCTAACTTAGTAGGGAAAGGGAGAGGGAAAAAGGCTCTTATAAGAAGAACAAATAGGTTTCTTTAGGAATGACAAATGGGTGTTAGGAGAATAAATGGGATATAAGAAAGTTTGTGATGTTTGTTTATGCAGATGCAAGTGGTCTTTCCCTCTTCTTCATGGCCATGAAACTTCTTAGGAAAGGGAATTTATGCTAGGTTTATTTTTGGTTTCTCTCCTGGGAGGAAATCTGAAGAGGGAATTTATGGCAGCTTCATTTCCCAGAAGTTGCTGCTTTGAGTCAGATAATGGAAGCTCTGTGAGAAATTCTTTCTACATCTGTTAATTCTCAGTTGCCTTCAGCTCAAAATAATTTTTATGCCAAAGTGGCAGATTTTGGGGTGGCATATTCTAATCCCCTTCAGTGTTTTTCAAAATTTTGTTTTTGGGCTGAAGGGTAGCAGAATATGCCACCCTAAAATATGCCTCTTTGGCATGAAGATTATTTTGAGTTGATTTTTTTAATAAAAAGAAGACACAGAGGAATCTCTGAAAACAGAGTTGAAGTTACTTTTTTGTAAGGGAAATTTAGATTTGTAAAGGAAATCTCCATTTGTAAGGGTGTCTCCCTCTTTGTACCAGGAAGAAAATGATGACTACAATTTAAGAAACTCATCATTAGAGACTATGCCTGACTTAAATCTGCATAACATCCTTACTGTATTTTTCCTGGTAACCTTCCATAACGGCTACCTCCCAACACCTTTCTTTTGTCATTAGCTGAAGATGGAATTTAAGCTGGTGGGTTGGACCATTTTGGGAAATTTTACTGTTTTTCTGCGTATCTCCCATGTATATGTGAGGCATACATATTATTAAACTTCTGTTTGTTTTTCTCTTATTAGTCTTTCTTTTATTACAGGGAGGTCTCAGTCAAGAATCTAGAAGAGCAGAGGGAAAATTATTTTTCCTCCCCTACAGAACAATTGAGTAAAACCCATTTGCAAATGTTCAAATGGTTTTTGAGGCAAGTGTTCTGAGTTTTGCTTTTCTTCATAGGTTTTCCTTGGTTATGATAATGACAGGGCAAGATTTGGCCATCTTTCTTTTATTTAAATTTTTTAATGTTTTATTTATTTTTGAAAGAAAGAGAGAGAGCATGAGCAGGGGAGGGAGAAAGAGGGAGACACAGAATCCAAAGACAGGCTCCAGGCTCTGAGCTCTCAGCATAGAGCCTGACACAGGGCTCGAACCCACCAACTGTGAGATCATGACCTGAGCCGAAGTCAGAGGCTTAACCGACTGAGCCACCCAGGCACCCGATTTGGCCATCTTTCTGGAGTGAAATTTCCTTACCAATATTTTTGTAAAATTTGAACCACTGTATCGTTACTATTGTGAATAATTTCACAGAGAAAACAAAAAATGTCTGGAGATGGTCTCTGGAAACATTAACCAGCCATCTTGGCAACATCAATGCCTATCATTGTGATGAGGGATAGAAGCAGAAAAATGTTCACTTTTAGCCTGGAAGGCTGACCTATAGTCTGCATAGTTCCGATAAGGATCAAATACATGCTGGTTGCTGCATTCCTAAAGGATCTCATGACTGCCTGTAAATCTCACCAATAGTTAACATCAAACTGAATGATAAGCACCAGAGAAATCTTGTGAAAGTAGTTTTATGAGTAGAAGTTCGAAGAAAACCTTTATGATCTAATACTCCCTGCATGTTCTCTCCCCCTTGAGCATGAAGCATATAACCACAAGCTTCATACAACAAAAGTGTAGCTCTTTCTGCGTATTGGTTCTGTTCCCATCCTACTTAAATAAACTTACTAAGTTGCATGTCAAAACATCTCAAGAATTCTTTCTTAACCATTATGCTCAACTATCCTGCAACAATTGTACACATGATAGTTTTGAGATAGCCACTATTTCTTTTCTTCTGAGGAGGAAGATTATCATATTTGAATGAGACTTTCAGGATTCATGAAATCACAATGAGCAAGCCCTTTACCCCTGTTGAACAGTTACCTTTGCTTCATTATAATATTTAAAGTCTTTGCCCTAGGAGTAGCATAAGCCTCATTAACATAACATAGGATGCAGGTGTAGGCATGTTTTCTACTTATGCCTGTGCAACTTTATGCCCACATTTACATGCTCCGAGAGCCAGTATAAACTGGATGGTGTCTTGGGCTCCTTATTTCAGGTAAGGAATACAGGGTCTTGCTTACTTTTGAAACAGCACTAGGAGTTTTTATCACTGATTTAGTTTCTGATATGGTTAGGCTAGAGACTTGTAAGTTTTTACATTCTCTTTGTTCCCTTAAAATTCTTAACTACTGAGGTTTTGCATTTCTTTGTAATTCTGATACTTCCTAGGAAGTTCTGCAAGAAGTGTACTTGGACAAGTAGGGTATAGATCATGCAAAATGACTTCTCTTGCGTCACAAAAGCTGTATATTATCTTTTTCTGGAAACCTCTAACTCCTTCTGCTTACAACAGGCTTATGATAAACCCCTGATTTTTGAGCAAGTTTGCTTTTATGGGAGGAGCTTAGACCAGTTACGGATGTCCAAAGTTGAGCTTGCTACAAGGCCTGCTCAGAGGAAGAAAAGGTCTACTGTCATATTATAGGAGGATTCTCACACAGAGAGATGGGACATCCAGGCTTTCTTTGTCCAGGAAGCGTCTTCATTTGTGCTGGCATGGGCTCAGTGGGTTAAGGCTTAGCCCAAAAAGGCTAAGCCCTGAGTGCAGCAAGGTATAGCCTTTTATGCAATTTCTACTTCTTTGTCTCCTATATATGGTGACACATATAGTCTGATTGGACACAGTCAAAGTTAGAGTCAAGTCAGAGCTATGCATATATGTATGGGAGTTGATTGGGCCACGTTGAACGTTGCCTTCCTTTGTTATGGAAAGGCCTTCACCACATTCCTTAGGGAGGGGCTCTACCACAATTTGAACCCCATATTCATATTGGGGTTAGACAAATCACAAGTGGTTGAAGTCTAGCAATAGGGCCTGCATGCAAGATAGGTCTTCAGCACCTGTTTTTTTTCTGAAGACCAGTGTTTCTTCCATCATTAGAATGGAATGCAGGTAAATTGGCAGATACTGATATCATGATAATATTTAATTATTTTAATGTTTATTTTTGAGAGTGTGAGAGAGGGACAGAGCACAAGCAGGGGAGGGGCAGAAAGAGAGGGAGACACAGAATCCAAAGCAGGTTCCAGGTTCCAAGCTGTCAGCATGGAGCCCAATGTGGGGCCTGAACCCACGAACTGCGAGATCATGACCTGAGCCAAAGTCGGACACTTAACCAACTGAGCCACCCAAGTGCCCTGATATGAAAATATTAACCAAACAATAATTTGGTTGTATTCTTTGTTTTTCAGTAATACCAAATCTATCTAGCATCCTTAAAAATGGAGGAGAGGCAATATATACAATACTTCACATATGTAAACTACATGTACCAACAATATATTATACCTTGCCCTACATTTAGCAGAGAATGTTATACACAGTTCCAAACTTTTTTCTGTAGACATCTCTCTTTAAAAAAAAAAACTGGCCAGCAATATCGTGGTTCATTTGATTTGATTCACCCCTTTTCAAATCTCTTCCCTCAGTGACACTGCAGCTGTTCCTGACCCTTCTGTCATCATGCCTGTTTCTAACATCCCATTTGCAGGTCATTGCTTCAAATGTGCTATAGGAAGGAACTAGACATACAAGCTTGTTAGAAGGTGGTGTGTGGGGGGAGGAACTCCAAATCTGAATGAAGGCCCAGGGCAATGAAATTGTTCAGCTTTGGAGGATGGGCTGTGTTAATGGATATTTCTGAGATCCATTGTTTTGCTTGCATGATTCTTGCCTTCCACTTTGGTCGAGGTGGCTGTCAGACTGACACCTCAGGAGGACATCACTGCAAACCTTACGTCCACTAGTCTTGTGCAAGGTCTTTGGGAATTTCAAAGGAACACATGACTCTGAATTCTTGGGAACTCAGTCTAATTTGGGATAGTGAATCCTCCTAAGAACAAGGCAACACATCACACATTCATCATATATGAAGTGGTTTGACACTGAAAGAACACATTATAAAGATTTTCTGGAAGAGATATAGGTGCAATCAATTTTCTTTTGAAAGAGTGACAGATAAGTGTAGGGGAGGAAAAATTTCTCCTTATTCCTTTCTAGGTTTCTTTCCTGACTAATAATTAAGTTGACATAAGACAGATTAACAGGAAAAAAAACCAGATTTCGTAAGTATAGGAACCCCGTAAAAATATGAGACCCAAAGGGCAGCCAGGTCATTAGGCTTATGTAACATTTTGAGTTAAGGAAAGAAGTAGATGTCTGGGGATGCAAAGGAGAAAAAGGCCATTCACAGGAAGGTGAGAGAAGATTGTTGGAGAACAAAGGTTGTCTTGTTATGTAGATAAGTTTCAAAGGAATCTCTGGTAATAGCTCTCTTCCTAGTACAGGCCCACTATCCAATGTAAATTTAGGCAGTTGAAGAAGAGGTAAAGAGCTTTTCCTGAATCTGCTGGGTTTTGATTGCCTTTAAGTTAAAATAATCCTTATTCCAGGGAGGCATATTTTGGGGTGGCAAAATCTCTCTTTCATATGCTTTGGTGAGAGCAGAAGACTGTTGAAATATAATTTTCAGAGAAAGGTAAAATCATTACTCTCATACAGATATAAAAGTCAACACATGTTAAGGAAATAATTTAATTCCTATTAAAGAGAACCAGAACCTTACAGTAGTTAAAGCAGTAAAAACAGACTTTATTCAGGAACTATTATATTAGGGAAAAAGAGACCTCAATGTAGAAGTGAGCTCAATTCTAAATACAACAAAGGAAGCTGGGGATTTATATCCTAGGAGCAGAATGAGGGGATCAGTGGATGGAGAATTACTGAGAGGAGACATCAAAGGTAGGGAGATCTTACTAAATTGAGCTAATAGGATTCTTACTGAAAGAAGGCCAGGAGGATGGGATATCAAGGCTGGGGAGATTCTCGCTAAAATGATTTAGAATTTTTGCTACAACTGGGCTATGCAGGTCCCCCAAGGATGTCAAGGCCTAGCTGAGAAGAGGGCTCAGGGAAGCTTGACCAAGTTTGGTCAAGGAGAGTCTTTGTCACTTCTGTGATATGAGAGAACCAGGCAGATTTTATAATTGGTTCAAAGGAAAGGTCAAAACTGCACAGATTTATATGAAGTAAAGCAACATTGAGACAAGTTGCAAAGGTCCACAAAAATCATTTTGCCACAGAGGGGATGAAGCTAATTTCAATTACTGCCAAACAGGACAGAATTTCCATATATATCAGTTACCTACAGCTTACAAAGAATTGCAAAATAGCTCAAAGACAATGACTAGGGCTAGAATCTGATAACCCTGATACAGAGTTTTCCATTGAAACACAAATATTTCTCTATAAGGAGCTTCGGCAAGGTGAATGGAGGGGTTAAGAGCAGAGAAATTAAAAGAGGAGGAATTTAGGAAGAGTACGAAAGCCATTAAAGGTTAATCTATTTGGTTGGACTTGCAATATGATCAGTAGGAGATGCAGTGGTTTTTTTTCATAGTGAAAAAAGTTTCATTTCAGATTCTCTAAATCTTTAATGTGTGAAGATCCCGTGTCTGCATATTTGATCCTAATGGCTTTAGGATTCCTATCAGCTGATTCTAGCTACTTCCAGTTCCTGTGGTTACAGACCTTTTCACTGAACCATGTCTTCTCTGAAGTTGTTCTTTATGAGGGTTTTGAAAACCTTTGGACAGCTTTGAGCTGTATGGGTGGGGTGGGGAGAGAAAGATGATGAGAGATTTGGTTTATTTCTATGTTGGCTTTTATTTTTAATGTTTATTTTTTGAGAAAGAGGGAGGGAGAGTGTGAGTGGGGGAGGGGTAGAGAGTGAGGGAAGCACAGAATCTGAAGCAGGCTCCAGAAATCATTATCCGGTGCCTTTGTTTATCATTTTATAATTTTGGAGGGGGATTTAAAATTTGCTTTTTTTCAGATTCTGTGACTAATGTCTTGCCTCTTTTTTTTTTAAAAAAAATAGATTTATTTATTTTTGATACAGAGAGACAGAGCACAAGTGGGGGAGGAGCAGAGAGAGAAGGAGACACAGAATCTGAAGCAGGCTCCAGGCTCTGAGCTGTCAGCACAGAGCCTGATGCGGGGCTCAAACCCACGAACCATGAGATCATGACCTGAGCCGAAGTCAGATGCTTAACCAACTGAGCCACCCAGGTGCCCCTGCTTTTATTTTTAAAATAACTCTGTACTCCTTGTAAAGTTTTCCCTCAGAACAGTTTTTCCTCTGCACACCTTTTTCCTCATCATTTTAATGTCTGCAGTTTTGTCTGGTGAGTCGAAAGGAATGGTCAGAACTTCATGAACCACCTGCCAGAATAGAGGGACCAAATTATGTAGGCGGGGCCCCTAGAGGGGATAGTAAGGTGAGAGGAGGAATGGGAATATGAGTAAGCATGGTGAGGGGGCAGGGAATGTGGGAGAAACATAAAAGACAAGAGAGCTAGGAATGGCTTATCATGACAAATGGTTTAGTCAGGAAATGGGAGCCAAAATTCCATTCCTGCTAGAACATTTTGCTCAAAAAGTTTTTGGATGGAGCTATAAGGGACAAAAAAGTTTTCCTTGACCCTCTTAGGGTCCCTAGCTAGGTCTGAAAATTAAATGGACAAAGACAGATTAACAGGAGAAAAGCATACACATCTGTTTGATGTATGTTTTATGTGGCATGGGAGCCTTAATGAGGCCTGACCTAACATACTTGAGTATTTTTATGCTAAGTTTGATAAGAAGTAGACTGTTGTAGAGGAATATGATAGGCAAGAAGTATAAAGTTAAGTGTAGTAAACTGAGGGAAACTTAACAAGGCCTGTTCTTTCAGATTCTTCTCAGCATCCTTTGTCTTTAGATATAAGGATGCTCTTTTCCTCTGGGTACAGGAGGGCACCTCTCACATGAGAGTCTTATGACCTGCTTTAGGAGAGAAGGATGAGGGAAGGTGCTTTTGCTGCTTTTTTTTCAAACTCCTTCAGCTTGAAATATTCAATATGCCAAGGTACCATATTTTGGGGTATTGTGTCCTGATCCCTATCATAGCCAAGAATCTTTATTCTCTTTTTTTATGAAAAAATTTTTTATTATAAAATGATCTTTATATTTCCTTCTATAATAGAATTCCCACAGAAATATTATGATTTATGGGATTTGAAGGAATATTTATGTATACTCATTGAGTCATTTTTTAAATGAGATATAATTGACATATAATTATATGTTTAAAATGTGCAATGTGTTGATTTGGTACATTTATATATTGCAATGTGATTACTACTGTAGCATTAGCTAATGCCTCTATGATGTCACATAATTATCATTTTTTTTGTGGTGGCAACATTTAAGATCCAGTCTCTTGGTAATTTGAAGTATATAATGCAATATTGTTGACTATAATCACTATGCAGTGCATTAGATCTCCAGAACTTATTTATCCTACATAATTGCAGCTTTGTACCCTTTGACCAATTTCTCCCCACTTCCCCCCAACCCCAGCCCTGGTAACCACCATTCTACTCTCTGTTCCTATGAGTTTGGCTTTTTTAGATTCCACGTATAACTGAGATCATAGAGTACTTGTCTTTTCTTTGACTTACCTCACTTAGCATAATGTCCTCAAGGTCCATCCATGTTGTTGCAAATGGCAGGATTTTCTTCTTTCTCATGGCTGAATGATATTCCATTGTATATATATATATAACATATCTTTTTTATCCATTCATCTGTTGATGGCCACTTGGGTTGTTTCCATATATTGGTTATTATGAATAATGTTGCAATGAACATGGAGGTGCAGATATCTTTTCAACGTCCTGTTTTCATTTCCTTCAGATATACACCTAGGAGTGGGATTGCTGGATCATATAGTTGTTCTTTTTTTTTTTTTAATGTTTATTCATTTTTGAGAAAGAGAGAGAGACAGGGTGTGAGTGGGGGAGGGGCAGAGAGAGAGTGAGACACAGAATCTGAAGCAGGCTCCAGGCTCTGAGCTGTCAGCACAGAGCCCAGTGCAGAGCCAAAGTTGGACACTTAACCAACTGAGCCACCCAGGCACCCCACAGTAGTTCTATTTTTAATTTTCTGAGGAACCTCCATTCTATTTTTCACAGTGGCTGTACCAGTTTACATTCCCACTAACAGTGCATGAGGGTTCCCTTTTTGCCACATCCTTGCAAACACTTGTTATCTCATCTTGATGATAGCCATTCTAACAGGTGTGAAGTGATAGGTCATTAGTTTTGATTTGCATTTCCCTGATGACTCATATTGAGCATCTTTGCATGTACCTCTTGGCTGTTTGGATATCTTCCTTGAAAAAAACATCTGTTCTTCTGCCCATTTTTACATTGGGTTGTTTGGTTTTTGTTATTAAGCTGTAGGAGTTCTTTATATATTTTGGATATTAACCTCTTATCAGATATAGGACTTGTAAATATTTTCTCCCATATCTTAGGTTACCTGGGTCATTTTTGGTTAGATGACATTTCTCCTTTCTTTTTTTGTGAGTAGAGCAGGAAAAGCAACATGAAACTCAAATATAAAGCCAGAAGGCTCAAAAGCCACATTTGTGTCTTTGGCTCTATTTAGGCAATGGTCACAGAGTACCGTTGGTGTTCAGATGACACCCAATAAATACTATGGTCAGCTTCAGTTCGAGCTCACAAGTGACAAAGACTCTGTCCTTGACCAAACTTTAGTCAGGCTCCTCTGAGACCTCTTTTCAATTAGGCCTTTTCTTTGGACCCTGTCTTCAGTTTGCTTAGTCCAGTTGCAACAAGAATCCTGCTAAGTTAGTTTAGAGAGAATCCTCTTTTTTTTAAGATTTTATTTTTAAGTAATCTCTATACCCATCATGGGGTTCGAACTTACAACCCTGAGATCAAGAGTTGCATGCTCTACCAATTGAGTCAGCTGAGTGCCCTGAGAATCCCCACTCTTGATATCTGATCATTCTGGCTTTCTTTCAGTAAGAATCCTGTTGAGTTAGTTTAGCAAGAATCCCCCTACCCATGATGTTTCCTTTGAGTAATTTTCCATCTACTGACCCCTCATTTGGCTCACTGGTTATAAATCTTCACTTGTCCTTGTTATATTTGGAGTTGAGCCCAATATTTCTCCTCTATGGTGATAGTCTCGACACACTTGAAGGGGTCCAGAATAAGCTACTGTGGCATAAAAATTGTTTTGAGAGGAAGGCATCTGAGTTCCTGAAATATCTTATCTGCCTAAAAGCAGAGCCTCCCAAAAGAACTAAACTGTCATAAATCCCCTTCTTGGGAGCAACCAGGGATGATTGGCTCTTATCAATGGAGATGAGAAGTCTCCACAGGATGCCTGAACAGATGTCATAAAACTACCGTATCTCCTATCTGTTCTCCTAAGGGCCTATTATCTTTCCAAAAAGTCACTTGTTTTTCTGTAAGTACCCTTATCCTGCACCCTTCCCCTATCAAGATGGTGTATAAGCCCCAAATTTTAAATGCCTCCTTAAGTTATATTTTTCTGTGATGTACACACAAGAATAAAAATCTGTTTTACTCTTGATAATCTGTTGTAGGAGAGGAAAACAAAATCTGTTTCTTCTACTCATCCTGGTTTCATTGGCTGGGGCTCTGCAAATTTGACTGACAAAAGACATACTAACAAGAGAAAAACAAATAGAAGTTTATTAATGTGTACATTTGAAATACACATGGGAGAATACTCATTGATGATTAACTCAAAGGGGTGGTTTGAACTTGGGCTTATATGGCATCTTGACAAGAGAACAACACATTTTTTTAGAGGCGTGATAAGATAAAGGAAAAGGACTTTGAGTCTGTAAGGGTGGCAAATTATGAGAAGGTAAATATATGGAAGAACTAATGGAAGATAAGGGCTAGTTAGAAATGTTTGCGTTGATTTTTCTGGTGCTCTCTCTGGGCTGTTAAGTCGAGAGTTGTCTCTGGTGATTAACTTCTGTCCTTCCTCATAGAGAGGAGAGGGGGAACATCTTTACAAATTTATGTTCTACTTGTAGACAGAGGGAGGGCAGAGAGCTTTTTTTGTATCTGCTTCTTCTCACATGTCTTCAGTTTAAAAGAATTCTTATGCCAACATAGCATATTTTGGGATGGCATATTCTGCTACTGTTCACTGTCAGTTTAATTTGCAGTCTCCCAAACACTGAAGCTAAGAGAGTAGAGGGAAAGTTTTTCCTCCCTGATTGATATACCTATTGCAATAGTTCTGACTAAAGTCTTCTGTAGCATGTTAACAAGTGTCAAAATCTTTTTAACAGATGGGATTTTAAGAGTCTATAAGTTACTTCCTGCCTGAGGTTCTTCCTTTTCCTTAAACACATCCTTATGTTATAAAAGCTTATTGTCATCTCTCTGGCATTATGCTACCTAGGGTATTAGGTCAGCTACATTGGCAAGTTCATTTTATTGAATTAAATTTTGGTATTTTTAAAGCTGTCATTTTTGATGCCTTTTTCTTACCAACCATTCCCAAACTGGAGATACTAAAGTGAAAAAGAACACTTTTCACCCATTTTCCTTGCTCTTTTGAGTTAACAACAATGGTTCAGGACACATTTCAAGTTTCAGACAAGTAGTATTTATTGAGAAATTAAGTGCATGGTTATTTCCATGCTGGCTTTTTGGGAGATTCCATTTTTAAAATTATTTATTTATTTATTTATTTATTTATTTATTTATTTATTTATTTATTATTTTTTAAAATTTACATCCAAATTAGTTAGCATATAGTACAACAGTGATTTCAGGAATAGATTCCTTAGTGCCCCTTACCCATTTAGCCCATACCCCCTCCCACAACCCCTCCAGTAACCCTCAGTTTGTTTTCCATATTTATGAGTCTCTTCTGTTTTGTCCCCATCCCTGTTTTTATATTATTTTTGTTTCCCTTCCCTTATGTTCATCTGTTTTGTCTCTTAAAGTCCTCATATGAGTGAAGTCATATGATTTTTGTCTTTCTCTGACTAATTTCACTTAGCATTATACCCTCCAGTTCCATCCACATAGTTGCAAATGGCAAGATTTCATTCTTTTTGATTGCTGAGTAATACTCCATTGTATATATATACCACATCTTCTTTATCCATTCATCCATTGATGGACATTTGGGCTCTTTCCATACTTTGGCTATTGTTGATAGTGCTGCTATAAACATCGGGGTGCATGTGTCCCTTCAAAACAGCACACCTGTATCCCTTGGATAAATGCCTAGTAGTGCAATTGCTGGGTTGTAGGGTAGTTCTATTTTTAGTTTTTTGAGGACCCTCCATACTGTTTTCCAGAGTGGCTGCACCAGCTTGCATTCCCAAGAAAACCATTGTTTTATACTTTGCTGAATACAATCCCAGATATGTGACTCTGAGTCTACATATATGTAGACAGAGTTGTTTGCAATTTTGTATAAATGGGGTAACAGAATCAATGTATGATATTTTGTAAACTTGATATCAGTATCTTTGGGACCTACATGTTTTCAGGAGAAAAGACCCAATCTTTAATGAAAGAAAAACAGCTTGTGTTTGATTTCTACAGTTTTATAATATTCACCATTTTATATGAAGAGTAAAAACAATTCTAGTCTTAAAGTACATATCCCAAACCAACAGGTCACAGATTTTTTATTGCTCTTTATGTCATTACCCTTTTTTCCTTTGTTAATTGCAAAGCTAATAAAGAAATAGATTAAAATAAACAAAAAATATTTAAGTGGAGGAGAATTAGACTCCACCCCTTGATGAGGGGATTGTAAATGAATTTGAAGATGTTTTACAAGCACCATATCCTCTAACTTCTGCTTGATTTTGGACAATGCATGTGTGTAGGTATGGGTGGGAAGAAGTGGGCACCAGCAGATCAGAGTGTGGTTAGAGAGAGAGTTTGTAGGTATTTATCTGTCCATTCTGCCCCCCTAACTCTCTCCCTCCCTGGCTGTGCATCTGTCAATGACTCTGGTTTTCTACCTGCAGCCATAGCTCCTGTCCACTGGCACCTCTTCTGCTTGAATTCTCACGGATTCCAGTAAGACTTCTTCTTCCCCATGCCCCTTCACCTCAAGGGATGGTAATGGCTTCTCCCTGTTGCTACTCCCCAGGTGTCTCAGCACCCTTAACTTCCTTTAACTCCGTTAAAACCTTCAACCAAGTTTAAGGGTTTAAAGTTTAAAGGTTTGCATGGTCCATTAATTCAAGTCTTTCAATTTAAACACTTTGAACCATCTTTTTTATCACCATTAAGCTGACTAATTCAAGGGACTAAAATGGAGATAAAAAGACTATTGGGGGGATGTTATAGTGGTACAATGAAAGATGATAAAGGCCTGAGGGTAGTAGATGGACTCCAGATGGATTATTAAGTAAATTTTGCAAAACCTTGTGACAGATCATAGATTATAGGACTCATGACTGTAAATCAAATGTGTAAGGCGTCTGTGTCAAGAAGAGCAGATGGAAGATTAGGACAAATCAGGCAGTTACCAGAGGTCAATGTTTTGGAGGTCACAAGGCAGAGCTGATGACCCCAGGAGCCAGATATGTCCACATGAGCACTGATCCTAAGCCAGAAGTTGTTTGGCTCAGTCTTTTCTTCTTGTTAGAGTTGCAAGAATTAAATGAACTAAAGTCACACAAAAATGCTTTGAATATTGTAAAGTGCTATATATGTGTGAATTCCAATGGTAATTAATATTATAATTACAACAATTATTGTAATTATTTCTGGGTATTTATATATGTAACGTAATATATTTTGATCATATACAGAAGGGAATTTGAGTTCAATTGAAGAAATGATAGAAATGATATTTCCCCGTGGTTCTTTTTGTTAAACTGGAGAGATTCTATCATTGAAGATCCTCTCTTTTCCACAAATGCTTATCCTTGTGTCTGTGTCTACTCATTGTCACTACTTACTGTTCTTTACCTTTAAGGAAGGGGACAGTAACACAGATGATCTTCCACAATCGCATTAGTGTCCTTGCAATTTCTAACTCTCATTCCATGGGCAATGAGAACAAAGGTAGCTAAGCAATTTGACAGGTGTACTCAGAAGCTATAGGTTGGTCCAATATAAACAATTGAGCAGATACTATGCAGATAGATAATCCAGTTAATATCCCCACTCCCTATATTTTAAATTGTGGTAAAATACACATAACATAGGATGTATCATCTTAACTATTTGAAAAAAAATAATGTTTATTTATTTTTGAAAGAGTGAGAGACAGAGCGTGAGCAGGGGAGAGGCAGAGATAGAGGGAGACACAGAATCTGAAGAAGGCTCCAGGCTCTGAGCTATCAGCTTGAACTCATGAGCCATGAGATCATGACCTGAGCTGAAGTCGGATGTTTAACTGACTGAGCCACCCAGGTGCCCCTCAACCGTTTTTAAGTGTACAGTTCACTAAGGATATTCACACTGTTGAGCAACAGGTCTCCAGAACTTTTCCATCTTCCCAAACTGAAACTTTATACCCATTGAACACTAATTCCCGATTTACCCCTTCCCCAGCCGCTGGTTTTTGGTTCTTGTGAGTAATGCTGCTAGTCAGCACTTTCATAGGGTCTATATTGCAAGGTTTGTGTATTATGTATTTTTGGTCTGTATTCAGGTGTGGAGTCTCTGAAATCTTTGAGGGTTTGTGTCCCAAGGTATAACTCTGAGGTATTCAGAGAATCTTTTTCAGGATGTGAGATTTTATTTTATTTTATTTATTTTTTTAGGATGTGAGATTTTTTTTAAAGACTTTTATTTATTAAAAAAATTTTTTTTTTAATATTTTTTTTTAAATTTTTTTTTTCAACGTTTATTTATTTTTGGGACAGAGAGAGACAGAGCATGAACGGGGGAGGGGCAGAGAGAGAGGGAGACACAGAATCGGAAACAGGCTCCAGGCTCTGAGCCATCAGCCCAGAGCCCGACGCGGGGCTCGAACTCACGGACCGCGAGATCGTGACCTGGCTGAAGTCGGACGCTTAACCGACTGCGCCACCCAGGCGCCCTTAAAAAATTTTTTTAACGTTTTATTTATTTTTGAGACAGAGACAGAGCATGACAGAGCATGAATGGGGGAGGGGCAGAGAGAGAGGGAGACACAGAATAGGAAGCAGGCTCCAGGCCCCGAGCCATCAGCCCAGAGCCTGACGTGGGGCTTGAACTCCCGGACCGCGAGATCATGACCTGAGCTGAAGTTGGACGCTTAACCGACTGAGCCACCCAGGCACCCCAGGATGTGAGATTTTAAAGTGCTTTCATTGTCTGTGTTCCAAGATTTGAATCTGAGATAATTAGGCTTGGATTCAGTGTATGTGGTCACTGAAATTCTTTAGTCAGTGTTCCATGATTTATGGCTGATTTATTTGGGAGGTCTAGGTTCAGGGTCTGAAGTCTTAGAACTTTTATTTTTTATTAAAATTTTTTTCAGCACAGAGCCCAATGCTGAGCTTGAACCCAAAACCATGAGATCATGACCTGAGCCAAAGTCAGACGCTTAACTGACTGAGCCACCTAAGCACCCTTGAAGTCTTAGAACTTTTAGAGAGTCTGTCCAAATTTGGTTGTGAGGTATTTGGTGTCTGAAGTCAGAGTGTGAGGTCCTTGAACTCACCCAGTATCTGTGCTCCAAAGTTTGAATCTGAGGTATGTGGGGTTTGTGTTCAGGTTGTGTGCTGTCTGAAATCTTTGAAGGTCTGTGTTTCAAGATATGAGTCTGAGGCAATTGAGAATCTGTGTTCAGAGCCTCCTGTCTCCAAATTCTTGAGGCTCTGTTCCATTGTGGGAGTTCAGGTACTTGAGCATTTGTGTTCATTGTGTGAAATCTTTGAATATTTGAGGGTTTGTGTCACAAGGTTTGGGTCTGAGGTATCTGTGGGTCTGTGTTCAAGGTGTAAGGTCTCTGAAATTTTATGTTATGTTATGTTATGTTATGTTATGTTATGTTATTTTTTTATTTTTTTGAGAGAGAGACTACAAACAGGGGAGGGGCAGAGAGAGAGAGAGGTGGGGGGAGGCACAGAATCCAAAGCAGGCTTCAGGCTCTGAGCTGTCAGCACAGAACCCGACTTGGGGCTCGAACTCATGAACCATGAGATCATGATCTGAGCCAAAGTCGGAGGCTCAACCAACTGAGCCACTCAGGTGCCTTGAGGTCTGTGTTCCAAGTGTGAGTTTGAGGTATTTGGGGTCTGCTTTCAGGGAGTGAGGTCTCTAAACACTTGGAGGCTCTCTTCCAAGGTTTGAGTCTGATATATTTGAGGTTTCTGTTCTAGATGTGAAGTCCCTGAGCTGCACAAGGTTCTGTGTTCCAAGGTTTGAGTCTGAGGCATCTGGGGGTCTTTGTTCAGGGTTGAAGAAGTCTCTGAACTCTTTGAGGCTTTCTCCCAAGGTTTGAATCTGAGGTATTTATTTATTTTTTTCAGGTTGCAAGGTTTCTAAATGCTTTGATGGTCTGTGTTCCAAGGTTTAACTATAAGGTATTTAGATGTCTATGTTCAGGGTTTGACTTCCCTAAATTCTTTGAGGATGTGTGTCCCAAGGCTTGAAACATAATTAACAGGAGGATCTTAATTCATGGTACATGATAAATAAACTCCTTAAGGATCTGTTCCAAGGTTTGCATCTGAGGTATTTGGCGATCCAGGTTGAGGATGTGGGTTATCTAAAGTATTTGAGTCTATTTTCTTTTTTTTTTTTTAGGTATAATTTATTGTCAAATTGGCTAACATACAGTGTATACAGTGTGCTCTTGGTTTCAGGGGTAGATTCCTATGATTCATTGCTTATATACAACACCCAGTGCTCATCTTAAAGAGTGCCCTCCTCAATGCCCATCACCCATTTTACCCTCTCCCCACCTCCCCCCATCAACCCTCAGTTTGTTCTCTGTATTTAAGAGTCTTTTAAGAGTCTGTTTTCTAAGTTTTGAATCTGAGGTATTCTGAGTCTGCATCCAGGGTTGGGATTTTCTGAACTCTTCTAGGGTCTGTGTTGCATGAATTCATTCAGAGATATTTGGGAACTGTGTTCAAATGTGAGGCCTTCCAGGGTCCACCCTATGGTTTGATTCAGGGATATTTCAGGTTCAATATTTAGAGTTATAACTCTCTGAACTCTTTGGAGGTCTGTGTATCAGGTTTTGAGGTTTATGTATTTGGTGAAATCTGGTCACGGTATGAGTTCTGTTTTAATACATGTTTTGTTATTATTCAGGTATGGTAAGGCCAACAAATCAGGAAATGACTGTTATTGAGAAGATAATTTTTTTATACTTACATATCCCAAGAGAAGATGGAATGCTGAACTATTCAGTGCCACATGGGGAAGCACCAGGGTTAGTCAGGAGGCAGAGATGAGGAAATTGTGAACAAGAATTTCTATTGTGGTTTTCACTGAAAGGAGTAGGCTAGGCAGGGTAATTAGTTTTGGATTTGGCTAATTTGAATAGTTTTAGTGGACTCTGTTTATAGGGGCTGTCTCTGGTTGTCTGGTACCTGGCCCTGGGTGATTAGGGCAGAGGAATAGTGGTCTGCAGTGTGAGAGCCTGGGGTATGGGCTGTGGATTGGTTCGTTTATATTTGAAAAGTGCTCTCTCAGGCAACTTGTTTATTGTTTCTAGGACTTGACTAACCTTGGGAGAGGCAGTCCCTCCAGGGTCAGCAAATCATAAGAATACAGATGTCAAATCATAAGAATACAGAAAACAAAAGACGTGGGTTAATGTAGGATCTCTGAAATCAGTAAGTGTGTTTCTCAGTGTTTGAGTCTGAAGTATTTGGAGTCCTATTTGTTACTGGTGTAAGGTCTCTGAATGCATTGTTGGTCTGTGTCCTATGGTTTTAGTCTGAGGTGTTTGCAGTCTATGTTCAGGGTTTGAGATATCCGATCTTGAGGATCTGTGACAAAGTTTCGATGTAGGGTGTTTGGGTATTTTTTTTGTTGTTGAGGATGTAAGGTCTCTGAAGTCTTTTAGGGTCCGTGTCTCAAATATTGAGTCTGAGGTGTTTGGAAGTTCATGTTCTTGGCGTGAGGTCTAAAACGTTCTGTTGTTTTGAGTCTGAAATATTTCAGGTTCTTCATTTAGTATGTAAAATCTCTGAACTCTGAGCATGTTTGTCCTCAAGATTGAGTGTGATATATTTGGAATTCTGAGTTCAGGGTTTGTGTTCCCTAAATGCCTTGGTGATCTTTTTTTCAGTGTTTGAGTATTAGGTGTGAGACCTCTGAACTTCTAGAGGTTCTGTGTCTCAAGTTGGGTTTGAACTATTTGGGGCCTGAGTTCAGAATGTGTGGTCTTTGAACCCTTTCATTGCCTTTTTGTTTTCTTTCTTTTTTTTAAATTTTTAAAATTTTTATTTTTTTTTAATTTTTAAAAAAATGTTTATTTATTTTTGAGAGAGAGAGAGTGAGAGAGACAGAGCTCGAGAGGGGAAGGGCCAGAGAGAGAGGGAGACACAGAATCTGAAACAGGCTCCAGGCTCTGAGCTGTCAGCACAGAGCCCGATGCGGGGCCTGAACTCACGAACTGCAAGATCATGACCTGAGCCGAAGTCGGACACTTAACCGACTGAGCCACCCAGGCGCCCCGCCTTTTTGTTTTCAATATTAATCTGAGATTTTTGGGATCGTCTTCAAGGTCTGAGGTCTTTGAACTCCTTGAGAGTGTGTATCCTAAACTTTGAGTCTGAGATATTTGGGGTCTTGTTCAAGGTATGGGATTTCTAAATCTTTTGATAGCCTGTTCCAAGGTTTGAGTCTGAGTTATTTTGGGGTCAGTTTTCAAGGTATGATATCTCTGCCCTCTGTAGTGTTCTGTTTCTCAATATTTTACTCTGAGATATGTAGGTGCTTGTGTTCAGGGTATGAGGTCTGTGAATTCATTGAGGGTTTATGTCCTCAGGTTTGAGTCTTAGGTAGTTGGGGGTCTGTCTTGTTGGCATGAGGTCTTTGAATTCTTTAAGTGTCTATCCCAAGGTTTGAATCTGATATGTTTGGAGTTATGTTTTCAAGGTGTGATGTCTCTGAACTCTTAAGGTATGTCCTAGTGTTTAAGTTGAGGGATTTGGGTGTCTTTGATAAGTGTGTGAAGTCTCTGAACTCTTTGAGGGCCTACATCTAGTAAAGTAAGAATGAATCTAGATAGGACCCAGTATTTACCTAAGGGCTTTTCTATGTGTCTCACATATTTTTCTTTGCTGAATTATGAAAAACACCAACCCAAAATGGGAGAATTCACCCTTTGGAGGGGCACAGAACCCCTCTGAGGCCCTGAATGCCACCCCACGGTATAGTCTTTGGGTTCAATCCATGTGAAAGGCTGCTCTGAGAACTTCAACTACCACTTAATACTGGAAGCTCTGGCATCTTAGGAGGTTAACTCAAGAGTGGGTCCCAGACAACCAAGAAGCAATCTGAGTTCTGCTCCTTGGAAGATTGTGTGCTAATGATTCCTAGGGGTATAACCCAAACTGAACCAAGAGAAAAATCAACACACATAATACCTAGCTAAAGCCAAAGCCTAATTTTACATGAAAATGTCCAAATGAATGCAAAGTCTAGTCCTGATAGCCCAAATGTTTGGCATCCAGGAGGTATTCAATATATACAGGATAAATGAATGAATCCAAGTGGCAGCAGGGTATGGGGAAAGAGCTCTTTTTTGCCAGTAAAGTGCTCTGAACTTACAGTCTAGCTTTGCCTATTATGTCTTATGTGACTTTATGTAGGTTAATTCATGCTTCTGAACTTCAGTGTCATTTTTACTTGTAAAACATCATTATACCTATCAACTAGGTTTATTGGGAAGGTATGGAGATGGCTTACTTACACCAATGGAGGACCTAAGTATAGTGCCTGGGCCAGAGCAAAGCAGTGCCAAAAGCCATTGTTATGAATAAATTATCACAACCCATGCCTCTAGGTGCTGCTATGCCTTTGGAGGCCATGAGTGTGTGGTGCTCACTTAGTCAGTGGTTTGTACTCCTGTGCTCCTGCACTTCCTAAGGTTGGCATTTTCTCTGTTGGCATTCATCTCCTGGATCATCACACAAAACTTGACCACATATTAACCACTCTTTTCCAAGATCATCTAGCATCATTTCTGCAGTAACTCTCATAGTCAGGACACAGCACATATATTGTTTCTAATTCTTACAATAATAATAAAGTGGGGATGTGAAGTCCATTTAGAGATTTGGAAAGTGAGCTCAGAGAGGCTAATAAGTAACTTGCTCCAAGTTACATAAAGGGTCAAGTTACCATAAAGGGCAGCAATTGGTGGAAGGGCGGCAGCAATTGGTGGAAGGGCTGCAGCAAAACTCTAGCATGTCCATAGCAGATGCTATCTCAGAAGGAACTACAAAACACAATCCAGGAGTAAATTCATATATTTCAGCTAGTGTGGAGCCCCAGCTTCAGAGCTACCCAAAATTGGATGAATTGAGATCAGTGAGAAATAATGCAGTTTCAAGAGAATGGAGTGCATTTATTTTTCTTTTGCTGATTTCAAGATTTTCTCTTTGTCTTTGGCTGTCAACATTTTTATTATGCTATGTCTAGGTAGGGATTTCTTTGCATTTTTTACATGTAGTCTGTTGAGGTTTTTGGATTTGTAGATTAATGGTTTGTTACCTATTTAGGAAATTTTCAGTGGTTATTTCTTTTTTCTTTAATATTTTTTTAATTTTAGAGAGAGGGAGAGAGTGCACAAGCTGGGAAGAGGGGCAGAGGGAGAGAAAGAAAGAGAGAACCTCAAGCAGGCTCCATGCTGAGCATGGAGCCTGATGCAAGGCTCGATCCCGTCACCCAGGGACCATGACCCTAGCTGAAACCAAGAGTCAGATATTCGACTTACTGAGCCACCCGGGTGCCCCCAGTGGTTATTTCTCCAAATAATTTTTCTGTTCATTTCTCCCTTTCCTCTCCTTCTGATACCTCCATTATATATATATTGGTGTACTTCATTGTATCCCATAGGTCTGTGAGCTATGCGCATTTTTCCTCATCTTTTTATCATCCCTGTTCTTCACATTGAATAATCTAAAATGATCTATCCTCAAGTTCACTAATTCTTTTTTTTTCTGCCTGCTCAAATCTACTTTGAGCCCCTCTGGTGATTTTTTAAAATTTCAGTTTTTTACTTTTCAACTCCAGAATTTCAATTTTTAAAAGTAATTTCTCTCTTAATTGATGTTCTTTATTTGATGAAGACTCAGGGCTCGAACTCATGGATCATGAGATCATGACCTGAGCTGAAATCAGACGCTCAACCAACTGAGCCACCTAGGTGCCCCTGTGAACATATTTATAATAGCTACTTTGCAGTCTTTGTCTGCTGACTCCCACATCTGGGTCCCCTTAAGTTGGTTTCTGCTGCCTGTTTAAAAAAAAAACTGTACAAGAATCACACTCTCCTGTTTCTTTGCATGTCTCATAACTTTCTGTTGAGCAGTAGGCATTTCAGATAACATATCATAACAACTATGGATTCTAATGAGCTTCACATTCCCTCTGAGGCTTTTTCGTGGTGTTGTTTTCTTTTAGCTTATTTGTTTAATGTCTTGCCTGGACTAATTCTATAAAGTAGATTTTCCTTACAGTGTGCAGTCTCTCATGTCAATGCTCAGTTTTTTTCCCCTTGTTTTTATTTTTAAGCCTAGCTTCCTAGAAGTTACCCCAGGTCAATGTAGCTTAATATTCAATCAATAATTATTTAGAGGTTGTGCTTATGTTCCTTGAACCAGTGATGGGGATCAGGACATGCTACTCCAAAGTGGTACCTTAGCATGTTGAATTGTTATGGAACCAGGCTGGAATGCTGGTGGAAAAACCAAGTGGAACTCGGAGATCTTGGTGGATCGGAGATGTATTTAACACTGGTGGGCTCAGAGGAGACCGTTTCTCCAAAGATCTGAGCTCCGAATGAAGGGGGGAAGGGTATTTTATAGTTGTCAGCTTCCATATCTGTGGCGGGTTTTCGCACACTTGGCAAACAGGGCAAGAAGAACCCGAAGAGGGGTCTCTAAGCTAGAGACCAGAGCTTGTTTTAGTGCCATCGGCCATCTTATGGTGTAAAACTTTATTTATTTTCCCAACAGAATATTTGAAATTGAAGGAATTTGAGAAAATGGCAGAAGCAGAAAGGTCACTCTGACCTTCCCCGTATATTTTTCCCCTGAAGCAGGTCATAAGACTCTCATGTGAGAGGTGCCTGCCCTATACTCAGAGGAAAGTATCATCCTTATCTCTGAAGACAAAGGGATGTTGAGAAGAATCTGAACAAGCCTTGCTAATATGATAGGGAAAAGATAGCATAAAATAGGCAGAGAGGGAAAGGTTAGGACCAGAGGTAACTGGGTGGGGAAAAACACATATTTTGGAACAACGCTGGGAGCCTCTGACCACAGCAAACCCCCTCAAGTGTAAGGTTCCTCTTAAGAATGTCACAGACACCACCTACTCCACCTCAGGTTCTCTTCAGGAACAAAAGACCTGACTAGAAATAAGTAGACCATCAAACATATGCTCTGCAAGGAATAGTATGACCATAGACCACCCCTCATACAATGGAAAGGAGCCAATCAGGAATGGACAACCCAGCACCTAGAGCTATGAAGCCAATAGGGATGGGACCTGAGAAGGAACAAGGGGGAAGGGTAGGGGGAGGGCTGACCAGAACCTTATAAAACAAGGACCCTTACCTATAGCCAAGGGCATTCACTTTCAAATGCCCCCTCTCTGTAAAGAGAGCTTTCCTACTATTCTTCCTTTCTAATCTTATGCTCTAATAAACTTTGCCTGCTGTTCATTCTGTGTCCACCTCTTCATTCTTCGAAGCGTTGAGACAAGGAATCCAAGGTATGAAGATAAAAAGTCCTGCAGCACTAATTTTCCCCCAGTTTACTTACCCCATACTCCTTGACCTACCATGTTCTTCCATGGCTGTTCCCTTTTCATCTCTTTTCATCAAGTACTGTGCATAAAAGTACTCAGGTTTAATAATTTCTTTGGATTTTCATTTCCTTATGAAGGCCCTGTGTCATGTAAAACTTATATTAAATACATTTGTGTTTCTTCTGTTAATTTGTCTTTGTCAGTCTAATTTTCAGATCCCACCAGGGACTCTAAGAAGATTGAGGAAAACTTTTTCCTCCTCTTTGCTGATGGATCTGTGAGTGATGTGGGGATTGCTTTTTGCCATGTGTTCTAGTAGAGACTAGTAGTTCTCAAGTGCATGCTGCAGTTGCTTTTTAGTGGGTGCAGTCTGCCAAATGTACACAGCCTCCTGACATCCAGGGAGAAGTATGGTCTTAACAGGGTACTTTTGAGCTGTCCATTTCCCTGGTTCTTACTGTTAAACTTCTGGGTGATTTGATGTTTTGTCTTTTGGTACTGGTTTCATGAAACTATTAGCCTTCTCTTAATTGTCTGACAGTAAGATTGTTACTGTTTTTGACTACACCTGAAGACAGGAGTTACTCCTATTGGGGAGGAAAATATTTTCATTACACCCTTTAAAATCTTCGTTAAGTCCCCCATCATAAAATACATTTAGGGGCGCCTGGGTGGCTCAGTCTGTTGAGTGTCCAACTTCGGCTCAGGTCATGATCTCACGGTTTGTGAATTTGAGCCCCGTGTTGGGCTCTGTGCTGACAGCTCAGAGCCTGGAGTTCTTGCTTTGTATTTTGTGTCTCCTTCTCTCTCTGTTTCTCCCCCACTCGCACTGTGTGTGTCTCTCTCAAAAATAAATGAACATTGGGGTACCTGGGTGACTCAGTCGGTTGAGCATCCGACTTCGGCTCAGGTCATGATCTCACAGTCCGTGAGTTTGAACCCCACATCAGGCTCTGTGCTGACAGTTCGGAGCCTGGAGCCTGCTTCACATTGTGTGTCTCCCCGTCTCTCGGCCCCTCCCCTGCTCATGCTCTCTCTCTGTCAATAATAAATAAACATTAAAAAAATTAAAAAAAAATAAATGAACATTAAGAAAGAGACAGATAAACAAGAGAAAAACAAACAGAAGTTTATTAACATGTATACCTCAGGTATACCTGGGAGATACCCAGGGAAAATTGAGTAACTCCCAGAGATGGCTTAGAATTTAGGCCTAAATACCATCGTCAATTAAAGATGAAAGAAAGGTGTAGGGAGGCCAGGAAAATCATGGTAAACAAGGATATGGTTTGTTATGCAGATTTAAGTCAGTGCCTTCTCCACTGATGAGTCTCTTGTGATTTAGAGTCATCCTTCTCTTCCTAATACAGAGAGACACCCTTACAAATAGAGATTTTCTTTATAAATGTAAATGTCCCTCACCAAAGGGTAACTTCTACTGTTTCCAGACCTTCCATGTGTCTGCTGTTTCTCAAAATAGGCAGCTCAAAATATACAAACCTAATATACTAAAAGGCATATTTTAGGGTAGATTTTCTAGCTTCCTATACACCACATTCTGTTCTAATTAAAATCAGCCCCTCAGCAGGGCTATGGAGGTATCAGTCCTCTAGACTTGCCTCTCCCCATGGGTAGAAATTCTGTGCTCTTACATTGAAGATAGGGCTGGGGACAGGGATGGTGGCCTGTTTCTCCTGGAGTGACACCTGTGTCCTGAAAGTAGAAGCTGAATGGGACTGTAGCTCCTAACTTTTCTGCTTGCCTCTCCCCACATAGAACCACCACCGTATTGATGAGGGAGCACAAGCAAGCTGAGGGCAAAGTACAGGCTAAGGGCACCTCCTGGAATATGTGGTATTCCTCGCACACTCCTGGCTACCCAAGAACAAAGGAAAGGGGTTTAAGTGCTTGCCATGGTGATGTGGGCAACTAAGGCAAATAAAAAAATTAAATTCCCTTACTGCTTACAGCCCATTAACAAGTCCTTGAAACTGGCAAAGTGACCTCCCTCTAGGAGCTTGGCTGCCTTGATGATGACACTTTTCTAGGGGCAAAAGGGAATCTTGGCTTAACATTATCCCGACCTCCCAGGGTCCTGTAAGTCTACTGTAACATATAAAAATTCCTTTGGAAATTTCCTTTATCTCAACTCCCCCAAAATATATGCTAGCAATCATACTCCAAGCTTATGGCCCCCTGATATATATCTGAAGGGTCTCATGACTGAGGTTTTACTAAATGGTAATAAATGACTTGTTTTCCTAACAACAGCTAGCCCCTCAAGGTCCTGGAAATCTGGCTTCCAAGATTCCTTAGAGACTTAATCTATCCCTAAACCCCTTCCAACCTGAGGATATATAACTAGCCACTCCTCACAACCTAGTGCAGGTCTTTTCTGCCCATGGGTCCTGTCCCTGTGCTTTGATAAAATTACCTTTTTGCACCAAAGACATCTTCAAGAATGCTTTCTTGGCCGTCAGCTCTGAACTCCTTGAGCCCCACCATCACCCCAAAACCCCATCACTATGAGTAGGATCTGAGGGTGGGGGTTGCTATTGGATCTCCAGTATTGCCTCATTTGGGGTACAGCCTCCTCCACACCATTGGTGGGGTTTGGGAGTGTTGGGGGGGGGGCTGTAGCTGATGGCCAAGAAAGAATTCTTGAAGATGTCTTCAAGTGCAAAAAGGTGATTTTATTAAAGCACGGGGGCAGGACCCATGGGCAGAAAGAGCTGCACTGGAGTTAGGAAGAGTGACTGGTTATATTCTATGGAGTTGGGTGAGGTAAAGGCAAAAAGGAGGCCTCCAGAAGGACTTTCATATGCTAAGGAGGACTCATAACATACTGGAGTCCTTGCTATTGTCAAGCTAAGGTTGTTTTCCCTCTAGTAAGGCATTTACAGTAAGACAGTAGGGGGTGGAGTGCCTGGGTGGCTCAGTGGGTTAAGCATCCGACTTCAGCTCAGGTCATGATCTCAAGGTTTGTGAGCTCTAGCCATGCACTGGGCCCTGCACTGGGCTCTGTGCTGACAGCTCAGAGCCTGGAGCCTGCTTCAGATTCTGTCTCCTTCTCTCTCTCTGCCCCTTCCCTGCTGGTTCTTTCTCAAATATAAATAAACATTAAAAAAAAAAAGACAGTAGGGTGTTCCTGGAGAAATGTTATACACTGTATTTGCCTCAGGTATTTGTCAATGGGCTGCAGGTTATAAGGAAATTTAATTTTTTAATTATTTTTTAATGTTTATTTATTTTTAGTTTTTAAAATCTTTATTTATTAGAGAGAGAGAGAGAGAGACAGAGAGAGAGAGAGACTGAGCGAGTGGGGGAGGAACAGAGAGAGAGGGAGACACGGACTCCAAAGCAGGCTCCAGGCTCTGAACTGTCAGCACAGAGCCTGACGTGGGGCTCAAACCCACGAACTGTGAATTCATGACCTGAGCTGAAGTGGGAGGCCCAACTGACTAAGCCACCCAGGCGCCCCTAATGTTTATTTATTTTTGAGAGAGAGTGAGAAAGAGAAAGAGCAAGAGCAGGGCAGCGGCAAAAAGAGAGAGGGAGGCACAGAATCTGAAGCAGGCTCTAGGCTCTGAGCTGTCAGCACAGAGACTGACACGGGGCTTGAACTCACGAACCACAAGATCATGACCTGAGCCAAAGTCGGATGCTTAACTGAGCCTTCTAAGTGCCCCAGAAATTTATTTTTTTAAGTTTATTTATTTATTTTGAGAGAGAGGGAGAGCATGAGCATGAGAATGAGCATGAGTGGGGGAGGGGCAGAGAGGGAGAGACAGAATACCAAGCAGGTTCCTCCCTGTCAGCACAGAGCCCACTGCGGGGCTCAATCCCACAAACCCGTGGGATCATGACCTGAACCGAGATCAAGAGTTGGTCACCCAACAGACTGAGCCACCCAGGAGCTCCAAAGAAATTTAATTTTACCTACCATTTCCTTCTCACCTTTGTCCTCTACATCACTATGGAGGGGAGGGTGATGTTGGGGCTCCAGAAAACTGAGTCTATAGGTTTTTAGAGATTAGGCTATTGATAAGATTTCTGTTTTCTTGTAATTTACGAAGACATTTGTAAACTGATGGAGACTCATGTCCTGTATGACTGTGATCGCTATCAGTTAACCATTGGTTTTTCCCTTTCCTTTGTTCTTGGGCAGCTGGGAATGCCTGAGGAGTGTCATATATATCCTGCCTAGGGTGGTTAGGGGGTTTGGGGAGTGTCAGTTTGCCTTCTCATTTCTCATCACTGAGTGGAGGTGGGAGGGGGAAGGAAGCCCTGATCTCTGCCATGAAATAGAGCTTCTATAATACGGAGCTGGTGGGTGGATGGTGGAGGCAGATGAGAGATGCCTGTGACCCACCCTTCTTGGGGTGAAACTATAGCCCTAAAACTGAGAGTGGTGGGTAAAGGGAGCCCCCATCTTCTTGGATGCACTTTCTAGGAGTTAGAGCTTCTATAACATGGAGCTGGCAGGGAGAGTTTAAATTTTTTTAACGTTTATTTTATTTTTTGAGAGAGAGCATGAGCAGGGGAGGAGCAGAGAGAAAGGGAGACAGAATCTGAAGCAGGCTTCAGGCTCTGAGCCATCAGCACAGAGCCCAATGTGGGGCTCGAACCCACGAACTGTGAGATCATGACCTAAGCCGAAGTCGGATGCTTAACCGACTGAGCCACCCAGGCGCTCCAATGGCAGGGAGAGTTTAAAGGGGAGGTAGGAAAGTGGGTTCTAGTGCAAATGCCACAGACTCCTGATGTTCTAAATTTATTAGATTTTATTTATTAGATTTTTCTTGAATAAATGCTTCTCAATTTGCTGTGTTATCTTAGATCATTTGCTTTCTAGAACTTTAAAATATTTTTTTTAATGTTTACTTATTTTGAGAGAGAGAGAGAGGGAGAGGAAAAAAAGTGTGAGCAGGGGAGGGGAAGAGAGAGAGGGAGAGAGAGAATCCCAGCCAGGTTCCAAGCTGCCAGTGCAGAGCCCAACATGGGGCTCAAACTCATGAAATGTGAGATCATGACCTGAGCCAAAATCAAGAGTCATGTGCTTAACTGACTGAGCCACCCAGGCACCCTGCTTTCCAGAAATGTAAATGGTTGTGTTTTATATTTTTATCGATTTTCTTTGTAACTGGGGTGTGAGTCCACTGAGCTCTTCACACTGTCCTGAAGTCCCACCTATCTTACTACTCTTGTTGAACCTACTATAATCCAGGTAAATTAATAGACAAAACACAGCAAGTATAACAAAGACTTGCATTCAGAAAGACTTTTTCCTATAGTTGTGTCCATGCCTCAGCTGTACCTGCTGATGCAGATCTCTGTCCCACTGGTGACTAAGATCTCTTTCGTCCTTGGAGGCTTGAGAGCCTTTTTTTAAAAAAACGTTAATTTATTTTTGAGAGACTGAGAGAGACAGAGCATGAGTGGGGGAGGGGCAGAGAGAGAGGGAGACACAGAATCCGAAGCAGGCTCCAGGCTCCGACGTGGGGCTCGAACTCATGAGCTGTGAAATCATGACCTGAGCCAAACTTGGACGCTTAACTGATTGAGCCACCAGGCACCTAGAAAGCCTTTTTAAAAAAATTTACTTTATTATTATTATTTTTTTTTTAGTAATCTCTACACCCATTGTGGGGCTTGAACTCACGACCCTGAGATCAAGAGTCATATGTTCTTCTGACTGAGCCAGCCAGTTCCACAAGCCTTTGTTTAAGGCACGAACAGCCTAAGAATAGTTGTCCTGCCACTGTCCATGAGTGCATTCCTGCCTCTATAGCAATAGCCACTCACTTGCCTAAAGATAAAGCCATCATAAGCTGTAGTAACTTATCAAGGACTAAACACTCCTGGCACCTGCCAGAAAGACCACCCAGTATGCTGTTTCACCCCTTCCCCTTGCTCATGCCACACTTTTATCTGCTTAGTCACCCAGCAAACATCTGTGGTACATCCATGAAATGTGGCCTTGGAGAACTTTAGTTCTCCTATTGTGGGCTGACATGCTGTCTCTTACTGGGAGTGGCTTTTTTCTCTACTTCTTGCCTTGCCATTTACCCCTGACCTGACTGACCATTTCCCTTTCCTCTGAAATTCTGCATTTCCTAAGTTGGGGACTGAGCATTCAGCCTTCATCACTGGATGCTCCTGTTGTGTGTGAGCTTGTTTGGGCTTGCTCATTGTTCTCTGCAACTTGATGCCTGTCCTGCAGTGAAGGGATCCTGTCCTGGTTCTTTACCATCTCTAGAGCACCTGTTAGATTTTTGTTTTGGAATTTTGTTTGACTGATAATTACATGTGTTATTCTGCCCTAAAACAGCTACTATAGGGCCTTAAGAAAATACTTTGCATTTGTATAGCACTTTAGTCATTTGTGTTAACATGTGTTATCCTGACGTTTTCACTATAACTCTATGATTTGCTGAGGCAAGTAGGTATGGGTATTTTCCCCCCATTTTACGTACTGGAGGGTTGATCCCACCAGAGGTAATTTTAGGGACTTATTTAGAGTCCCAGAGTAAGAATGGATCTGAGGTCTACCTCCTAGCTTGGTGTCTAGTTCTTTCCACAGGACTTCAGAATTAGGAAATACCCTCCCATCAAGAGCAGTCAGTACTTAGGTTAGAACAGAATTTGGTGTGCTGAGAATTCTTCCAGTTACTCAGGATGGGGTGAGAGACATTCAGCTGTCGACTGAACTCTGCAGATAACTTGCAGACTTCCATTTCCTTCCTGTAGCCTCCTATACAAAATTAGTAGCTAACATGCACAAATAGGGATTCTCTAGCCATTTGACCCAAAGGGTAAAAGATGAGGACAAATGGAAGTGTTCACTGTAGCCCCAGCTCTGACAAGAGTTATTTTCCAGCTACAAAGGCATGGAGTGACTTTTTGCTCTGCAGCCTCATGAAGACCTGTGTCTCATCTGTGAATTTGGTGCATAGTATTTACAGCTTTATGCTGATCTCAATCTTGTTTCTCCTTCCTTATTGGATTGTGTTAATATGTTTGTATAGTCCACTATTTTATTTATTTATTTATTTATTTATTTATTTATTTATTTATTCATTCATTCATTCATTTATGAGGGGGGAGGGAGAGAGAGAGAGAGAGAGGAGAGAGAGAGAGAGAGAGAGAGAGAGAGAGAGAGAGAGAGAGAGAGAATGAATCCCAAGCAGGCTCCACACTGCAAGCACAAAGCCCGATATGGGGCTTGAACTCACGAACTGTGAGATCATGGCCTGAGCTGAAATCAAGAGTTGGACGCTTAACCGACTGAGCCACCCAGGCGCCCCTAGTCCACTGTTTTTAAAGTAGTGCCTTCTACGTTATCTCACATAATTCTTAAAATAATTCTTGTGACTTAGGCAGATATTGTCATTTCCATTTCTTTCCCCTCAGCTTCTTTACCCCATCAGTGCTAGTCCCCTCAGGGAGCCTCACTGCATTACCTCCTCCAGGAAGCTTGTCTGATTGGAGCCTGGGAGAGCATAGCACCCTGTGGAGAGGAGGAGTCTGAGAAACTTGAATGAATGAATGAATGAATGAATGAACTTATGACTTCTCAGTCACATCACTCTCACTTGGCAAAGAAAAACAGAGGTTCTGACTGTTTTGTTTTTCTGTTTTATCTAAGTACAAAATGCTAAGGTTTTAAAACATGAGCATATCTGACATTTGGGGAATGGGCACCATAAAAATTCTTACCATGTGATTAACTTATTACATCAGCACCATTGTTTTTTTATGCAAAAGGGAAGAAATGCACAACTGCAAACCTTATTTCTATTTAAAACCTAGATACTTTTAGCAGCACTCACTACTTCCATTATGTGCTGAGAGGATGGAAAGATTGGAGACCTGGAGACCATCTTTCAGATTTACTCTGGAGGAACTGTGTGATATTGTCTTAGATTCTCTGTTTTTTATCCCCCCCCCCCCCCCCGCCAGGAGGTTAAAATAATGTCTTTTTGTGTACTGTCTATATACGCAAAATGAAAGATGTGTTTTAGGCAACTTCAACTTGGAGACAAAGGCAGTTATTCAGATGATTCAGGCCAAAATCCATCCTGCCATGAAGGAGGAAAACAAAGTGTGCAGTTGGACCTGAGCTATCCAGTTTGCATGTTGGCATCTCTCAAATCCATGGAAGAAATTGTTCCTTTGTTTGTGTTACTAGAGAATTTGAGTGGTGGGGGGACCTATTAGTTTATTAAGACTGAAAAGTGAATCATTAATGGCTTCAGGCTACTGACCTTACAGCCAAAGGATAACAGAGACCCAAGGAACCTCTAAATACCTGGAATTACTGGGATTCTAAAGGACTTCTACCCTCCAAGGGCACCCCCCAACTGAGCATTCAGAGTGAAGGTGGGAGAAAAGGAGTACTCACTTGATTGAGTACCCAATGTGTGCTGGACATTGCACTGGGTGACTTATATAGCTTCTTCCTTTAATTCTCATGACAACACTCTGAGATGAGAATTTATAGATGAGAAAACCAAGGCTCAAAGAAATTAAAGTGCCCCAAACAGCTGGCTAACCTTGGATGAGAACCTCTAAAACTCTACTAGTTCCCAAAATTCTTGAATCATCTATCACAGTTACACCTGCTTCTGGAGCATTCTAGGGGTAATTCAAGTTAGTTCATTGTTAGTTAGATTCATTATTTGAGCGTCTACAGTGTGTGGGTATAATGCCAGGAGCTGAAGACACTAAAATGAATAAATCAAGGCCCAACCTGTCGAGAAATCTGATAACAGGTGATCCTGATATACATCTTTGTGACAGTAGTACAATGTGAGCAAATTGCTGTGGGGCTGCAAAGGAGATGCTGATTGGCTGTTTCCTAGGAAAGTCCTTAAGGGCCACCGTATGAGGGAGAGGTCTAAAACCCTAGGGTCACCTGGACCCAGAATCTATTTTCCTCCTTCACTAGGCCATATGGTTAGAAGGAGAATCCCATGTAAGTTAGTTCACAGTGAGAGGCAATAGTGCAGATCAGAAATAGTCTGGCATTTGAGCACATGGAATCTGGGTTTGAATCCCAGCTCTGTCATTTACAATATGTGTCACGTGGTGCAAGTTATTTAACCTGAGTCTTGGGGCTTGCCCTTCTAAAAATATTAGGATAGGGGCACCTTGGTGGCTCAGTCAGTTAAGCATCTGACTTCAGCTCAGGTAATGTTTTCATAGTCTTTGAGTTCGAGCCCCGCGTTGGGCTCTGTGCTGACAGCTCAGAGCCTGGAGCCTGTTTCAGATTCTGTGTCTCCTTCTCTCTCTGCCCCTCCCCTGCTCATGCTCTGTCTCTCTCTGTCTCAAAAATAAATAAAAACATTAAAAAAATTAAAAATATTAAGCTAAACATGCCAGCCTCATGGGATGGTTGTGAAGCAGAATCTCAAGATCCTTTACATTTTGGTTCTTTTCTCTCTTCACAAGTGTGTAAACATATGCCAATTCCCATCTTAGGTCCTCCAGACTGAGGGCTCTTTGAGGACACAAGCAGTGGGAAACCAGGCCAATATGCTTTGCAATCTCAGGTGAAAGGAGACCAAACTCAGGAGGCGTGTCAGCACCATGAAATAAACCAGAAGAAGATCATCCCCAGGGTCTGGCCAGGACACTCAGGTGTAACATCTCAATGACCTGTTGGTAAACAAAACACATCAGAATTAACATTTACCAGTGATAATATTTGGGTGCTTATGAAGAGGGGAAGACCATAAATATTAAGAAGCCAGTGCTGGGAAGAGAGACAGAAAAGGTTTAATAGCCAATCTAGTGAGGAAGAAGGCCAGCTCTGGAATGTGGCATGCTCCCTAAAGGTCCCAGACTACGCTCTAGGAGTTAATGAAACAGATGGTCACCAGAATGTACTGTAGCTGGGAAGGGGGCTGATGAGACTGCAGCTGTCCACAGGTCATCAGTAGCCAAGGAGGCCAGTGTCCCTCTTAGAACCATTCTTCTGAAATTGTAGGTGTGAAGGGGTGTTTGCTTGTTAGCTTCTTAATAGTGATATTGTCTCCTCGTCTTGGCCAGGCTGCCACAGGAAACAGGTCCATGATTAACTGGCGAGACAGAGATGCCTCTTGGGAAGGCCGCAGGGGGGTTGTGGAAGGGAAAGGGAGACATGGGCACATGGGGCACAGTGAGAAGACAGATACTCTGAGCTCTGCAGTGTGAACGCTGGATAAAGGGTATGTCCTAGATTACTGGATTTGTATAGATGGTGGGGGCAGGAGTGAGTGAATATCTGAAGTTTTGACAAGCAAATGACAGTCTGGATTTATAAGTAGCCTTGGTCATAATCACAGTTGTATTTGGGAATCAATAAGACCGCTCTTAGGTTCAGTGATTCATTAGAAGGAATCACAGAACTCAGCAAAGCTATTATACGCATGGTTGTGGATTATTATAGTGAGAAGATACAGATTAAAATCAGCAATGGAAAAAGACTCATAGGATGTGGGGAATAAGCTTAGAAATTCCCTGGGCTTACACTAATGGATTAACAAGGCATAAAGAAGTACAAAGCCATAGAATGCTCACACCCAAGTTTGGGTAAACAAGATTAGGACCCCACGATAGAGCAGGAGGTGCAAAGGCACCCAAAATACGGGGGGGGGGGGCAAAGGCCCACAATATAAAGTTATATGAGGTAAGCAAGACTATGCATTCAGGGTGAAAACACCCCCCCAATTTAGTACTATAGCAGAAAGCTGCTTTCACAGGAAGGAAGGACCAAATTAGGTAAGCAGGTAAATAGGGCTGTAGACTGCTATGCTGCACTGGGGGTGATGCTGCCCAGAGTGGAGCTGATTAGCAAAAGAAAAGGTGCCTTGTTAACCCTGAGGTTATTCTCCCTATCTGCCTTATCCCCTAGGCTAGCTAAGATAAACAGACACGGCGCCTCCTGTCTGCTATTAACAACCATCTGCTCATCTGCCTGGCACAAGGATTTTGTTTTATATTGACCCAAACCCCAAACACCGTGTATCTTCAAATCCCCCTTTTCTCTCATGCCCGTGAATTAATATTCACCGATTCATTGTCTCTTTGTGCATGCCTATCCTGTTTGTAAGCCTTCTGATCTTAATAAATACAGGGCAAGGACCCTTATTCGGGGGTCTTGTCTTTTCCTGGAAATTAGCCATCTCTCGCTTTTCATCCTGTGTCCTGCTCTCTTGCTGCCCAAGAGAGAACTTTAGACTTAGAGTCTACAACAATAGGACAGACTTCAGAAAAGATCAGGTGTGAGCTTCTAGTTTTTTTCTCCCAGTGGAGTCATATGAACAGTGATTAGTTCTCTTAGCAATGACATGTGACAACATGCGTGGAGTATTAGTATTGTCAACTAGGAAAGCTCACCGGAGCCTTGGTGTGGGCCAGTCATGTAGTCATGGGATGCCCATGTGATTGACCTTAGCTGCTCAGTCCCCAGCAACCCCCCCACCCCAGAGGTCAAACTGATACCATATGGCCCAAGGCCTCCACCATAAACCACACTGTTGTTGTAAACTATTTGGTGTGGCCAAGGCCTCAGATCAAAGATACTCTTAACAAGCAGGATATTCCAAAGGCTTAGAGGTTCTCTCCAAGGAGCTGAACAAGGGTCAAACATTTCCTTGGGGTTTTCAGGGGGTGCACAACTCAGACCTGCTGAGTTATCCTTTACTGTACAATGGCAGAAATATAGGAGTGTTAGTTCTTTTCTTTCCAGGAGAATAGCATTGGTTTGGCATGTGGCTTGATATTCTAAAACATGTGTATGCCTCTTTTCTGCCCAGCTAAAATCTTATTTGGATGCTGTGTTTGGCTGGGTTTGGTGGTAGTATTATGAAGAGGGAAATGCACTAGATCAGCAGGAGGAAATGTGGGTCAGCATGGGAGCTCTGTGCCAACTGACTTTGAAGCCACAGAGAAGTCCCTCACCTGCTTGGTTCTAGCATCATCCCCTGTCATTCAGGACTAGTAATGCTTAAGCTACCTCCTGTGAGCAACACTAACCCTTGCTGGGAAGATCAAATTACACAGTAAATGCAAAATCAACTTGAAAATTTAACACAATGCACAAATGAGATATCTGTGATTAAAAGTGGTTTGTTGTTTGGGGTGCCTGGGTGGCTCAGTCGGTTGAGCTTCTGACTTCAGCTCAGGTCATGATCTCACGGGGTTTGTAGGTTCAAGCCCCGCGTAGGGCTCTGTGCTGACAGCTCGGAACCTGGAGCCTGCTTCAGATTCTGTGTCTCCCCCTCTTTCTGCCCCTCTCCTGCTTGCATTCTCTCTCTCTCTCTTTCTCTTTTTCTCAAAAATAAATTAAAAAAATTTTTTTAAATTTAAAAAAAGTGGTTTGCCATTCAATAAGTTTTGAAGGGGAAAAACACCACACAGTGCCTGATCCAGAACATTGGTTGAGGCCAGTGGTAATTTAAATTAAAAAAAAAACATTTTAGACCTTATTTTTTAAAAGTTTTATTTATTTAAGTAATCTCTACACCCCACGTGGGACTTAAACTCACAACCCCAAGACTGTTAGTCATGTGCTCTTCTGACTGAGCCAGCCAGGAGCCCTTAGACCTTATTTTCTAGACTAGCGCAGAGAGTTCCCCATATACCCCCTGATCCTACACATGCACAGCCTCTCCTTGCACTATCAAAATCCACCACTAGAGTTTGTTCTATTGAGAAACCTGCATTTGTTGCATTGAGAAACCTATATTAACACATTATCACCTGAAGTCCATTGTTCACATTAAGGTTCACTGTTGGTGTTGAACATCCTATGGGTTTGGACAAATGTAATGATGTGCATGATAGTACCATCATGGGTAGTTTTGGCAGTGGTAAATTTTAACTTGTCTTCTTAGGTGCAGTGTAGGTCCATTTCTGAAAGATTTATTTGAAAACCTCAAAGATGATGAAAAATGCTGTTAAAAATTCCTAAAGGTTGCAGAGGGCTTATAAATGGTGCCCATCATCTTCATTGGCTATCTGACAAGCCCTCTTATCTAGAAGGCATCTACTCTGGTTCAAATTGTTCTCTTTTGAAATCACCATAGCAGGTTGGTCAGCATCATTCTTTCACCAGAGAGGTCTGGAAGGGGCTGTCAGATGTGGCCCTTACAGGTTGTGAACTGTACAACCCTAGGGGGCGCTATTCACATGGACTGCAGCATAATCATACTCCTTGGAGTTGTGCAGTGTGGAAACCCTGATCCTGAGAAGGATCTAAAAGAGTCTATTCAGAAGTTTTTAGACCTATGTTTAACCAGGCTGTGCTAAAATCTGATTCTTGTCATTAGGTCATTTTTAGATTCCCCTGTGTCTGAAGAGTGTGAAATGCAGTTTGCTACAAATTATTTGCTTTAGATAGGAGTTACTGATCATTTTCCTGTGGAACTGCTTTATCAGTGGTCTTTTTGACACAAAGGGATGGAAAGACTCTGACTCCTGATGTTTAGAAACACAAACACTGTGGCTCCAGCCAGGTGAGAGATGAGCTTGCGTGGGAGACTGTTGGGCCCAAATCATTGTTATGAGTGGCTGCCCATTCCTCCTTCCAGGATTCTCTAGTCACAGAGTTGGCTTAGGGTAAAAAGGACAAGTCTTTCAAGTTTCAGTTATGAATATGACTTAGGGTGTATGGGAATGTTTCATTTTCATGATTCTTGTATCCCATTGCCAACAGTGGCTGAGAGTTGATGATGCTGAATGTATTATGCTACCAAATTTGGAGGCCAGTGACACTCATTGTGTCATTAATTAAATTGCACTAATGTATATGATTAGACAGAGTGCAGATGTAGAAAAATGCTTTTCAATATTTTTTTCCTTCTTATTTATACCTACCAGTAGAGATCCTTAATTAAGCCTTCAGTGGAAAGTATTCCATAAGCTCGGCTTCTCCTTCATCTTGAATACTCACTATGTTAAATGTCCTTCACACTAAAAAGTTGAGGAAAGATAGCTGCTCACGGATCATTTCAGTCTTGTCTTGCCTACACAATCTCCATTTCTTAGATCATCACCATTGTGTTTTCTGTGCTCTCTACATAGCTTTGCCATATTGTTCCTCTAGCTGGATTAGGGCTACAGAAACCAACGAAAGTGGTGGCTTTTATTTTTCTCCCTCAAGAAAGCATCATAAAAGAATATCAGTTTCTCAAATAGTTTGTTTTTTTAAAGTTTTTAAATTTATTTTGAGACACAGAGAAAGAGAGAGAGAGAGAGAGAGAGAGAGAGAGAGAGAGAGAGAACAGGGGAGGGGCAGAGAGAGAGAGGGAGAGAGAATCCCAAGCAAGCTCCATGCTGACAGCACAGAGCCTGACTCAAGGCTCATACCCGTGAACTGTGAGATCATGACCTGAGCCGAAATCAAGAGTTGGATGCTTAACCAACTGAACCACCCAGGTGCCCCTCACATAATTTGTAAAAAGAAAAAAAAAAGGCAACTGGCTTGATTTCTTTTGCTTGGAGAACTAATAAGACTTTCAGAATGTAAAGAAGTTTGGTCCCCTAGCATTTTGTTTGTGTATTTCAACAACTTTTTGTCATTACTGATTCCTACAAATACTATCTTTTCCTCATGCTTTTGCTGCTATATTTGAAGTCACCCCTTTCCCTATTATTGGATCTCTTCTTTCCATTCTAATGACTTCACTAATTCTTTTTTTAAAGTTTATTTATTTATTTTGAGAGAGGCAGAGAGAGTTTGAGCAGGGGAAGGGCAGAGACAGAAGGAGAAACCCAAGCAGGATCTGCGATGTCAGCACAGAGCCTGATGCGGGGCTTGAACTCACAAAACTGTGAGATCATGACCTGAGCTGAAATCAAGAGCTGGATGCTCCACTAACTAAGCCACCCAGGAGCCCCTGACCTTGCTAATTTCTAAGAGCCCAGAGTTTTCAATGCAGGACCAGGGAGGGCATAGGAGAACACTGAGGGTAAGACCAATTAGCATACCAAATTAGCAGTCTGTCAGACAAGTTAGTCTACCAATTAGCATGTCCCTTAGAGGGGGCATTTGGACAGCTATGCTGGATTCTTGGTCATCTTCTGGTTTTGTATTTCCCTTTGAAAGCACTACTTCAACATCTTACTATAATCTCTAAAATATGCATGAAGTTCCTAAAACTGTTATTCATGTAGCCTTCAAAGATTTATTCTTGTGTAGAAAAAAGAAGTAGAATGTAAACCCTTAGTAAACCTTTTTCCCTTACAACATGCAATAAAGCTAAAAGAAGAAAAGAAAATATAAAAGCACTGCTTGTCCTCTGACTAGCTCCACCATTGCCAACAATGTCAACTATGTGTCTTTACATATAAATGTTCACCTCCCCATGGATCAAGAGGGGCCAGAGAAAAGCGAAACAGAAGGGGAAGATGCCTGGAAAGGCATTGACGTCCTAAGGGAGAATTTTTTTTTCCTTTGTGAGAACTGACCAGAGAAACCAAATTAAGTGATCATCCTCATCTTTGTGCTGTGACATCATTAAAGGGCATGTTGTATCCTGAAACCCCTTGCTTTGTATTCATAACCTTAAACCCAAATTAATCTATTGTCACATGGGGTTAGCATGCTTGTTAATGGCAACTAACCAAAAGCCTGAATTGTTCAAGGAAAGCAGCTTTGGACACAAACAACAAGAATTATCTAGTGACCATGGGACATTCTTCTCCTGCATGTAAAGGAGTAACATTCCCCGTCCTCTATTTCTGAGAACTTCTGTTCTGTCTGAAGTGAGGTTTAAATGCCTAGAGAGAATAAAATCCTCGATTAATACGGAGCATATCCTACACAGTCTCACCAATGTATTAATTTAGGTAATGAGCATTTATTAAGCACTGATTTTGAGTCCAGGCCCTTACCATACATTTTTCTATTCATAGAGTTATTGGGAACATATGACTTGTGAGTATCTGCTGAGGAGTCATTTATGAAAATTTTGTGGTCATTGCCTTTGAACAGCTTTTAGTCATGTCACAGAGAAAACAAATCAACAGTCATGTGTGTGACACAGTCTGACCACACAGGGTACTATTAGAGTATAGAGAAGGAATCCCAAATGTAGCCTTGGGCAATCAAGGAGGGTGAGAAGGTGGCATCTAAGATGGACTCAGGAGGACTGGACACAAGAGGTAGGGGTGAGCCTGGTGAAGAAGGTGGGCAATGCCATTCCAGGTGGAGGTAACAGCAGTGCACAGGCCTGGAACTGCATTATGAGTATAGAGGCAATGCAAAGCCATTGAAGAGTTATAGGAAAGAGTGAATCTGATGAGATTTGCCTTTTAGAAAGCGGTCTCTAGCTGCAATGTGGAAAGATGACTGTGGAAAGGCAAGCCTAAGAGGCAGAGAAATGAAGTTAGTGGTCTTTATTTCCCCTGTGAAAGATGGTGGTGGCTGGCTAGAAGGTAGTGAAATCAAGGATGGAGAGAAATTAGCATCTTCAATATATACAATTAACCCAGGGTACCTTGATGGCTCAGTCGGTTAAGCATCCAACTCTTGATTTCAGCTCAGGTCATGATCTCATGGTTTGTGGGTTCAAGCCCTGCATCGGGCTCCATGCTGACAGTGCAGATCCTGCTTGGGATTCTCTCTCTCCCTCTCTCTGCCCCTCCACTGCTTGTTCTCTCTCTTTCAAATTAAATAAATAATCTTAAAAAATATATATACAGTTGACCCTTAAACAACATAGGGGTTAGGGGTGCCAGCCCCCCCCCCCCCCATGCAGTTGAAAATTTACTTATAACTTTTGACTCCCCCCAAACTTAACTACTAATAGCCTACTGTTGACTGGAAGCCTTATTAACAACATAAACACATATTTTGTATGTTATATATATTATATACCACATTCATATAATGAAGGAAGCTACAGAAAAGCAGATGTTAAGAAACTCATAAAGAGGAGAAAATACATTTATAGTGCTGTATTTATTTTAAAAAGTCCACGTATAAGTGGACGTGTGCAGCTCAAACCCATGTTGTTCGAGGCTCAGCTGTATTTAGGAGGCAGAAGAGTCAACCAGATTGGCTGGATGGTTAGATGTGAAGGAGGGGCAGAGGCTGGAAAGACAGAAGTCACATGCAGAGCTTCTGCCCTCCAGGAGCTTCCAGAATGCTTGAGGGACATAACCTGTAAATGTAAACCTTGACATGTCAGGCAGTTTAGTGTAGTCGAAGGAGCCTGGTCTTGAAATCAGCTAAACTTTCCTGGAGCCCCTGTCATACCATTGATTAGCCACATGACAGAGATAGACAGCTTGAACACACTGCATCTCAGTCTCATGACCTTACAGGTGGTTATGAACTTTCATATGTGGAAAGCATGTGGTACCTAAGAAATGGGCTATAAATATTAGTGAACATTTCTATAGAATAATAATTTTTTTTAATGAAATTTATTGACAAATTGGTTTCCATACAACACCCAGTGCTCATCCCAAAAGGTGCCCTCCTCAATACCCATCACCCACCCTCTCCTCCCTCCCACCCCCCACCAACCCTCAGTTTGTTCTCAGTTTTTAACAGTCTCTTATGCTTTGGCTCTCTCCCATTCTAACCTCTTTTTTTTTTTCCTTCCCCTCCCCCATGGGTTCCTGTTCAGTTTCTCAGGATCCACATAAGAGTGAAACCATATGGTATCTGTCTTTCTCTGTATGGCTTATTTCACTTAGCATCACACTCTCCAGTTCCATCCACGTTGCTACAAAAGGCCATATTTCATTTTTTCTCATTGCCACGTAATATTCCATTGTGTATATAAACCACAATTTCTTTATCCATTCATCAGTTGATGGACATTTAGGCTCTTTCCATAATTTGGCTATTGTCGAGAGTGCTGCTATGAACATTGGGGTACAAGTGGCCCTATGCATCAGTACTCCTGTATCCCTTGGATAAATTCCTAGCAGTGCTATTGCTGGGTCATAGGGTAGGTCTACTTTTAATTTTCTGAGGAACCTCCACACTGCTTTCCAGAGCGGCTGCACCAATTTGCATTCCCACCAACAGTGCAAGAGGGTTCCCGTTTCTCCACATCCTCTCCAGCATCTATAGTCTCCTGATTTGTTCATTTTGGCCACTCTGACTGGCGTGAGGTGATACCTGAGTGTGGTTTTGATTTGTATTTCCCTGATAAGGAGCGACGCTGAACATCTTTTCATGTGCCTGTTGGCCATCCGGATGTCTTCTTTAGAGAAGTGTCTATTCATGTTTTCTGCCCATTTCTTCACTGGGTTATTTGTTTTTCGGGTGTGGAGTTTGGTGAGCTCTTTATAGATTTTGGATACTAGCCCTTTGTCCGATATGTCATTTGCGAATATCTTTTCCCATTCTGTTGGTTGCCTTTTAGTTTTGTTGGTTGTTTCCTTTGCTGTGCAGAAGCTTTTTATCTTCATAAGGTCCCAGTAATTCACTTTTGCTTTTAATTCCCTTGCCTTTGGGGATGTGTCGAGTAAGAGATTGCTACGGCTGAGGTCAGAGAGGTCTTTTCCTGCTTTCTCCTCTAAGGTTTTGATGGTTTCCTGTCTCACATTTAGGTCCTTTATCCATTTTGAGTTTATTTTTGTGAGTGGTGTGAGAAAGTGGTCTAGTTTCAACCTTCTGCATGTTGCTGTCCAGTTCTTCCGGCACCATTTGTTAAAGAGGCTGTCTTTTTTCCATTGGATGTTCTTTCCTGCTTTGTCAAAGATGAGTTGGCCATACGTTTGTGGGTCTAGTTCTGGGGTTTCTATTCTATTCCATTGGTCTATGTGTCTGTTTTTGTGCCATAGAATAATAATTATAATTATTCCTCTAACACTGGAAAGATAATACCAGTTATTGTGTAAAACAGTTAAAAACAAATATGGGTTAAAAGAGACATTTTGGGGGGCTCAAATATATATTAAAGGATATTTCTGCTCTTAAAAGATTCTGAGGAAGAGACAACCCGTTCTAATATGCAATTAGGCAAACAAGTAGAAATATGTATCATGTTTCTGAATATCTCAGGGCAATGCGTTCCATGCCTCCCTGGAGCAACATTTTATCCCTATGATGGTCAGGAAGTTCTTCCACATATCCAACTGCAATCCCTCTTGCTTTATCTTAGCCTGTCTGCTTTTGCCTGGTTCTGTTAGGTTTCTTCCTGTTCTTCTAAGTGTAGTTATTGTCTTGTCAGGGAGTGGTTTATCAATATTGTCTCACATGTTTTTGTGCTGGGGCTTTAACTGTATTGCTCTGATTTTTTCACTCTGTCTTAAGAATATGTTGATTTATTTCTTGGAATTGATGTTGTCTTCTCTTCTATACACATTGCTCATCACTTTTCTTTCTTTTTTAAAATTTAAAAATTTTTAATTTTTTAAATTTACTTTCAAGTTGGCTAAAATACAGTGTATACAGTGTGCTCTTGGTTTTGGGGGTACATTCCTGTGAGTCATCACTTACATACAAACCCAGTGCTCATCCCAACAAGTGCCCTCCTCATTGCATCACTTTTCTATGTAGACAAGATATTTACAAATTCTTTTTTCTTTTTTTTTTTTTTTTTTTTTTAGTTTTTTTTTCTTTCTTTTTTTTTTTTTTTTTTTTTTTTTTTTGTGAAATTTATTGACAAATTGGTTTCCATACAACACCCAGTGCTCATCCCAAAAGGTGCCCTCCTCAATACCCATCACCCACCCTCTCCTCCCTCCCACCCCCCATCAACCCTCAGTTTGTTCTCAGTTTTTAACAGTCTCTTATGCTTTGGCTCTCTCCCTTTCTAACCTCTTTTTTTTTTTTTTTCCTTCCCCTCCCCCATGGGTTCCTGTTAAGTTTCTCAGGATCCACATAAGAGTGAGACCATATGGTATCTGTCTTTCTCTGTATGGCTTATTTCACTTAGCATCACACTCTCCAGTTCCATCCACGTTGCTACAAAAGGCCATATTTCATTTTTTCTCATTGCCATGTAATATTCCATTGTGTATATAAACCACAATTTCTTTATCCATTCATCAGTTGATGGACATTTAGGCTCTTTCCATAATTTGGCTATTGTTGAGAGTGCTGCTATGAACATTGGGGTACAAGTGGCCCTATGCATCAGTGCTTACAAATTCTTTTTTCAAAAATGTTCCCTTCTCTGACGGAAATGTTTTGGAATTATATAGTATCAATGGTTGCACAACATAATACATATACTAAAACCCACTGAATCATGCACTTTATTTATTTTTCTTAATCTTTATTTATTTTTGAGAGAGAGAGACAGAGCATGAGCAGGGGAGGGGCAGAGAGAGAGGGAGACACAGAATCTGAGAAGCAGGCTCCAGGCTTCCAGCTGTCAGCACAGAGCCAGACTCAGGGCTCGAGCCCACGAGCAGTAAGATCATGACCTGAGCCGAAGTTGGACGCTTAACCAACTGAGCCACCCAGGAGCCCCTGAATCGTGCACTTTAAAATAGCAGATTTTATGTGACTTATATCTCAGTAAAGGAAAATAAAAAAGAAAATGGTTTGTTGTAAAAAAAAAAAAATGTTCTCCTCTTCTATCTTTTTGGTGGCTTAACTTGAATGGCTTGTATTTGCATGTAAAACATTGCCCAACCCAGGGGCGCCTGGGTGGCTCAGTTGGTTAACCCTCTGACTTCAGTTCAGGTCATGATCTCGCGGTTTGTGAGTTCAAGCCCCGCATTGGGCTCTGTGCTGACAGCTTAGAGCCTGGTTCGGATTCTATGTCTCCCTCTCTCTTTGCCCCTCCCCTCCTCAAAAATAAATAAACATTAAAAAAAAATTAAAAAAACAAAACAAAACAAAGAAAACCAAAACATTTCCGAAGCCAGCATCAAACAGTTTTAGGGAAGCCATTTTAGATCCCTGATACGCAGAAATGTTCAGCACCACTTTATAGAGAGGAACCTGAAGCAAAGAGAGGACCCGATTGACCCAGAGTCACCCAGCTGCCAGATGCCTGCCCCTAATTCATCAGACAGCACAATCTGGTGGCTTTAGGCAAACTGAACTTGGCAATTTCTGATTTTCAAGTTTTCCCTGACCTCCTTCTTCAGGGGTTCCCACAGCCAGCCCTCGCTCTCTTCTATTTTTCCTTCTTCTGATCAAATTTGCTTCTGGAAAGGATCTAGTCTACTTTCAGTGTATTTCAAAGCAGGTGCTACCATTCCCTAGGAGATTTTCCTTTAAATCCTAATCTGTATTTAGTAATCAGAAGGCATTGTTCCCTATAGCGAAAAGCAGGCACTGACAAATTGGTAGGGCAGCTCAGGGAGGAAATGTTCTGGGTCTTACCCAGAGTTCTTCCAGTGTTGCCATATGGCTCCATCTATTCTGTATCTACCTAAAGCCAACTGTATATCTGAGTAATGACGCTGTTCTTCTTGCCAGCTCTCAATGTGTTGACTCTGAGACTGCACTGTACATGAGGCTGTATGGGGCAGACAGACCCAGTCTCTGACCTGAGCCTGTCCACAGATTGCTGGCAGACCTTGGGTGGGCTATTTTGAGCCTTAGTATCCTTGTCTACAGTCTGGCCACAGCAATCCCTATTGTTTTTATTTCAAAAAAGATTCTTTAAATGTTTATTTTTTAGAGGGGGGGGGAGAGATAGAGAGTGAGCGAGCAAGCAAGTGGGGGGAAGGGCAGAGAGAGAGGGAGACAGAATCTGAAGCAGGCTCCACGCTCTGAGCTGTCAGTGGAGAGCCCGATCTGGGACTGGAACCCACAAACTGCAAGATCATGACCGGAGCCAAAGTCAGGCACTTAACTGACTGAGCCACCCACACGCCCCAGCAATCCCTATTTTATAGGATTGAATGGAAGCAAATGTAGAGTTTCCAGTCCAGCGTAGTGCTCAGATAGCTGAGTCTTGTAAATTCTCTTTTTTGACCTGCTTCTAAGTCAAAACCCCTGAGCATGGCCCATGTTTTCATTGCAGTTCCTGTCTTCGGTCCTAGTCCCTGAGGCACAAAAAAAATTAAAAAAATAAAAAAAGTGCCCTTGGGATGGCTGCAATGTGTTGTTCTTAAAAAACTTTTTTTAAATGTTTATTCTTGAGAGAGAGAGAGACAGACAGAGCATGATCAGGGGAAGGGCAGGAAGAGAGGGAGACCCAGAATCCGAAGCAGGCTCTAGGCTCTGAGGTGTCAGCACAGAGCCCAACGTGGGGTTCAACTCACAAGCTGTGAGATCGTGACCTGAGCCAAAGTTGGACACTTAACCAACTGAGCCACCCAGGTGCCCCCATGGGATGGCTGCAATTTGTAATGAGTCAACGTGCCACAAGAAATCTTGTATGTGCTGCCTGTAGTGGGTTGAATTGTGTACCTGCAAAAGATATGTCCAAGTTCCAACCCCCCATTTCTGTACAGGTGAACTTACGTGGACATAGGGTTGTGAAAATTAATAAAAAGAAATCTTGTTTAGAATGGAGTCTGGGAGGCCAGCAAAGGGAATTCTCGTGCCCTACCGTTTGTCAACTGCAGACCCAACAGGAAGAGGTGAAGCTTGCATGTGGATATTACTTTACCACTGCAGCAGGAAGAAGAAAGGCTTTCCTCCTCCCTTAGCAACAGTCCATCCAATGAGAAACTGCCACAACTCACCAATGAAAGGCCACTGCATTTTGAACTCCCAGTTTGTTACAATGGCCTTTTTGGTAATAACAGCCTTTCCAACTCCCCCATTGTCTATATAAAAAAGTGTTCCTCTGGGCGCCAGGGTGGCTCAGTCAGTTGGGCATCCAACTTCAGCTCAGGTCACAATCTCACAGTTTGTGAGTTCGAGCCCTGCATTGGGTTCTGTGCTGACAGCTCAGAGCCTGGAGCCTGTTTCAGATTCTGTGTCTCCATCTCTCCCTGCCCTTGGCCTGCTCGTGCTCTCTCTCTTTCTCTCTCAAAAATAAATAAACATTAAAAAAATTGTTCCTCTACTTTGTTCTTCAGACTTGCCTATGGTTCTGCTGTTGCTTGCTTGAGGCAGATTGTAATTCTCTGCTATTCCTGAATAAACCCATTTTTGCTGGTAAGACAGCTGGTGGTTTTATTTATTTTTTCAACGTTTTTTATTTATTTTTGGGACAGAGAGAAACAGAGCATGAACGGGGGAGGGGCAGAGAGAGAGGGAGACACAGAATCAGAAACAGGCTCCAGGCTCCGAGCCATCAGCCCAGAGCCCGACGCGGGGCTCGAACTCACAGACCACGAGATCGTGACCTGGCTGAAGTCGGACGCTTAACCGACTGCACCACCCAGGCGCCCCTGGTGGTTTTATTTTTAAGGTTAACAGGGACTTTGTGGAGGTTATTAAGTTGAGATCATCTTGCACTTAGGGTGGGCCCTAAACCCAATGATTGATGTCCCTTATGAGATAAAGGAGAAGGGGGTTTGAGACACAGAGACACAGAGGAGAAAGCCTCATGAACATGGAGGTAGAGATTGGAGTTATGTTGCTACAAGCCAAGGAATGTCTTGGACCACTTGAAACTGGAAGAGGCAAGGAAGGATTCTCCCCTACAGTCTTCAGAGGGAGCATGACCCTGTTGACACTTTGATTTCAGACCTCTGACCTCCAGGACTGTGAGAGAATACATTTCTGTTCTTTTACGACACCAAACAACAATTTGTTCATTTGTTACAGCAGCCACAGGAAACAAATACACTGTCTGAAGGAAGGACAATTATTCATTAATGGATATTTCCAGAGAAACTAGCATGCATATTTGCTAGTGCATTTCCATCTGGGTGTATTTAGAGCATCAGGAGAGGCAGGAAGCCTCTCAGTAGCCATCTGGTCTCTCCAGCTCTGGGCTGAGCGGGCACCTGCACATGGATGGTCCCACCCCATGCCCAGATTGCACATGATGGAGTTGCCAACTGTAATGCATTACATGGGAGGCATCTGTAGACCTCTTCATGTGGGAGCAGAATAAACACATAGATCTTTAAATGTTCTCTTGGAAGGGTCTGGCCTGAAGCACAATAGCAGTAGTGGTAATTATATCTCCCCAGGAACACAAATTTCCAGTTACCACACAGTGCTAAGCAGTAGCTGATAATTTTCTTCTTTTTTTTTTTTAAATTAATAAAGTTTATTCATTTTTGAGAGAGAGAGAGAGAGAGACAGACAGACAGACAGACATAGAGACAGAGGGAGAGAGGCAGAGAATCTGAAGCAGATTCCAGGCTCTGAGCTGTCAGCACAGAGTCTGATGTGGGGCTCAAACCCACGAAACATGAAATCATGACCTGAGCTGAAGTCAGATGCTTAACCAACTGAGCCACCCAGGTGCCCCTAATTTTCTTCTTTGACCAAAAGTGTCTTATATTTCTTTTGATGAAATAGAATTAATATTATTTTACTTTCTATGCATTGTATCTATCAATTGAAATGGAGGAAAAAAATCTATTACCAGCTTTCATAGATATATAGATAGATAGGTAGATAGATAGAAAGAAAGATAGATGTATTTATGATTCTCTCCCCATCCTAGGACTTAGAAGCAAATGGAAAGGAAAAGTTGTAATACTAAGTGCATATACTTTAAAGGGACAAATAAGAACAAAGCCCTGCTGGCTCACATGGCAGCTTTGTATCTTTGCCTGCAGGGCTGTGTGTGTGTGTGTGTGTGTGTGTGTGTGCACGCCAGAGAGAACCTCTTCGCAGATTCTGTCCTATAAACAGTCACTTACCCTACCCCTCATCACTGGAAGAAAATCATTTGAAATACATAGCATCTGAAAGTGCTAAAATGCACAGTGGACCCAAGTAGCAGTGATTTATGCCTATGAGGACTCACAGCCAAAACCAAGAAAAAAAGAGCTGGGCTGCTGTCAGTGTCACAGAGGCTCATTGTCAATGCCACAAATGCTGGGGATATTTGTGCCCTCCCTTTTGCTGGAAGCCATTTTGGTACCTCCTATCTCACCTCTGAAGTTTCCTTTGAAGGAAGAGGGAGTGGAATGTCTGCAAGTTTTGACAGTGAGTTCAACCTCTTCTCCCTCGCAGAGCTAAAGGGCCTACTTCCCAGAATGATCCCATCTGACATTTGGATAATACTGGATTCAGTCCATCCATCTCAGAGGAACTTACCAGTCAGGCCTCTGTCCAAGAGAGGTCAACAGAATGCCTAGCTTGTTTTCTCACACAGGACTCTGAGCACTACTCAGCCTGGACATGCTCCCATTCAGTACCTTTTAATGGAGCAAATTTATGCTTCGTAATAAGCAGTAAATACAGCTATTATCCACTTTGCCATCTTTAATCCCTGGATGAGTTTCCAAAATATAATTAAGATGTTTGGATAAACTCATCATTAGGGAAATACAAGTCCAAACCACGGTGAGATACCACCTCACACGTGTCAGAATGGCTAAAATTAACGACTCAGGAAACAACAGATGTTGCCGTGGATGTGGAGAAAGGGAAATCCTTTGGTACTATTGGTGGGAACGCAACTGGTGCAGCCACTCTGGAGAAGAGTATGGCAGTTCTTCAAAAAATTAAAAATAAAACTACCATATGACCCAGCAATTGCATTAGTAGGTATTTATCCAAAGGATACAAAAAATGCTGATTCGAAGGGGCACATGCACCCCAATGTTTATAGCAGCGCTAGCAACAATAGCCAAATTAGAGCCCAAATGTTCATAGACTGATGAATGGATAAAGAAGATGTGGGGCCACCTGGGTGGCTCAGTTGGTTGATTGTTTGACTCTTGGTTTTGGCTCAGGTCACGATCTCATGGTTCATGAGTTGAAGCCCCACATCAGGCTCCTAGCTGACAGCGCAGAGTTTGCTTGGGACTATATCTCCCTCCCTCCCCCTCTCTCTCAAAGTAAATAAATAAACTTAGAAAAAGAACATGTGGGGGCGCCTGAGTGGCTCAGTTGGTTAAGCATCTGACTTCGGCTCAGGTCATGATCTCACGGTTCGTGAGTTCAAGCGCCGTGTCTGGCTCTGGGCTGACAGCTCAGAGCCTGGAGGCTGTTTCAGATTCTGTGTCTCCCTCTGTCTGCCCCTCCGCTGCTTGCACTCTGTCTCTCACATTGTCTCAAAAATAAATAAACATTAAAAAAATTTTTTTTAATAAAAAAAAGAAAAAGAACATGTGAAGGGCGCCTGGGTGGCTCAGTCGGTTGAGCGACCCACTTTGGCTTAGGTCATGATCTTGCGGTTCATGAGTTTAAGCCCCATGTTGGGCTCTGTGCTGACAGCTCAGAGGCTGGAGCCTGTTTGGGATTCTGTGTCTCCCTGTCTCTCTGCCCCTCCCTTGCTCATGCTGTGTGTTTTTCCTCTCAAAAATAAATAAACATTAAAACAATAAAAAAAAGATGTGTGTGTGTGTGTGTCTACACACACACACACACACACACACACACACACACAACACATACATACATACATACACAATAGAATATTACTCGGCAATCAAAATGAATGAAATATTGCCATTTGCAACAGTGTGGATGGAACTATAGTGTATTATGCTAAGTGAAATAAGTCAGTCATAGACAAATGTGATATGATTTTACTCATATGTGGGATTTGAGAAATACAAAACAGGTGAACATAGGGGAAGGGAAGGAAAAAATAAGATAAAAAATAAGATAAAAGCAGAGGGACAGGCAAACCATAAGATACTCTGAACTATAGAGAACAAACTGAGGGTTGCTGGAGTGGATGTGGGTGGGGGGATGGGTAGAAAGAGAGGGACAGTGTGATCTCTTGTGTCTCTTCTTTGTTTTTTTAAATATTTATTTATTTATTGTCTATTTTTATTATTTATTTATTTTACTTTAATGTTTATTTTTGAGAGAGAGAGAGAGAGAGAGAGAGAGCGAGTGGGGAAAGTGCAGAGAGAGAGGGAGACACAGAATCTGAAACAGGCTCCAGGCTCCGAGCTGTCAGCACAGAGCCCAACCCAGGGCTCAAACCCATGGACCACAAGATCATGACCTGAGCCGAAGTCAGCCGCTTAATCCACTGAGCCACCCAGGCGCCCCTCTTTGTTTTTTTGTTTCTAATTTTAGTTTTTAAAATTTTCATTCCAGTATAGTTAACATACAGTGTTATATTAGTTTCAGATGTACAATATAGTGATTCAACAATTCCATACTTTACTCAGTGCTCATCACTATAAGTGCACTCCTTAATCCCCATCACCTATTTCATCCATTCCCCACCTACCACCCTTCTGGTAAGCCTCAGTTTGTTCTCAGAGTTTGTTTTTTGGTTTGTGTCTTTTTTCCCTTTGCCTGTTTGTATTGTTTGTTAGATTCCACATGTATGTGAAATCATATATTTGTCTTTCTCTGACTTACTTCGCTTAGTGTTATACTCTCTAGATCCATCCACGTCGTTCCAAATGGCAAGATTTCATTCTTTTTTATGGCTGAGAAATATTATATATATGTATATATAACATCTTCTTTATTCATTTGTCCATTCATCTATTGACGGACACTGGGGCTGCCTCAATAATGTGGCTATTGTAAAAAATGCTTCAGTAAACATAGGGGTGCGTATATCTTTTTGAATTAGTGTTTTAATATTCTTTGGGTAAATACCCAGTAGTGAAATTACTGGATCATATGGTGGTTCTATTTTTAATTTTTTGATGAGCCTCCATACTTTTTTCCACAGTGGCTGCACCAGTTTGCATTCCCACCAACAGTGCATGAGGGATCTTTTTCCTCCACATCCTTGCCAACACTTGTTTCTTGTGTTTTTTTTCTAAAGTTTATTTATATTGACAGAGAGAGAAAGAGAGAGAGAGAGGCAGAGAGAGAGGGAGAGAGAGTCCCAAGCAGGCACCACACAGTCAGCACAGAGCCTAATGTGGGACTTGATCCCACAAACTGTGAGATCATGACCTGAGCTGAAATGAAGAGTTGGATGCTCAACCTACTGAGCTACCCAGGCACCCCTCTTGTGTTTTGGTGTCACTTCTTTGAAGGGTGCTGATATATTGGACTTTATTTAACCTTAATTACCTCCTTGAAGGCCATATCTCCAAATATAGTCACACTGGGGGTTAGGGCTTCAATGTGTGTTTTGGTTGGGGGTGGGGACAGAATTCAGTCCATAGCAGAAGAGAAACTATAGGCAGTGGAACAACTTCCCAGAGAAACTGTGGGTATGGTGACTCCATTCCCAAGGGAAATAAAAGCTCATTGGGCTGGTCCATTTGCACAGCATGCTGTAGGGAGAACCAATTTCTGGCCATTTCAAGACATGAGAAAGGGGAAGGGCAGACTAAAAGCTCAGGTTGCTTGGGAAACATGATTTGATAAATGTTTTAATTTGGTAAGCTCTCTCTCCCTCATAATGAAATGCATGTATATTCTTTTTTTCATGTATATTCTTACTGAACAGATAGTACTAAGGAAGGAAGGGAGGAAGGAAGGAAGGAAGCAAGGAAGGAAGGAAGGAAGAAATTAGAGCCAGTAGAACTGTGGGGTTACAACTATTATTCACTGCGGGGAAAATGGGGAATAAGAGGCAGTGCTTTCTCTTGATCATTCAAGCAGTTACTGGCAATTTGTTCTGGCCAGCAGAACATCTGATATCATGACTCCAGGTGACTGTATAATAAGCAATCTAGGAATAGAAATGGAATTGTTATTTTTTCTGCCAGAAGAAATTTTTTCTGCCATTTGATTTAAAGGCCAAAGGCTATTAACCATGTCACTGAGAATTATAAAAGTTTTATTAAATATTTATCAAAGTTTTGAATGTGTGATAGATAGGAAAGCTAGACTAATTTAAATCCCTACCATACCAGTCTTCATGAGGTAAAATGAGATATAAAAATTATAGTAGCAAAGACTTCTGTGGAAGCCACCACACCCAATGTTGTGAGCTCATAGCCACTGATTTTCATCTCCCTGGTGGCTGAATGGGAATCACGCAGTGGCCAAAGGGAATGCAAAGAAATGCTTCTCTCTTACTATAATTGTGTAGGTTTCATGGGCTCTTCAAAATGGTATGTGTGTCGGTGTTTACTGGAGCCTGGACTAGCACACCTTCCTTCTGGCATTTTAAAAGAAATAATTTCTAGGCTTGATAGAAGCCCTTGATCTTGCTTCGAAAAGTCATAGGTCAATGAATACTCACATTCCCACCTCACTTTCACTCTGATTTTCTAACCTGATCCTTGCCAAATCAGGCCAAAAAGAAAGCAGTTAGAACCTTGAACTTCCAATTTTAGATAAGTACCAATCTCTACATTAAAGGTCATACAGGGAGGGGCACCTGGGTGGCTCAGTCGGTTAGGCATTGGACTCTTGGTTTTGGCTCAGGTCATGATCTCACAGTCGTGAGATCAAGCCCCACATTGGGCTCCATACTGAAAGTGTGCTTGGGATTCTCTCTCTCTTTCTCTCTCTGCCCCTCCCCTGTTTTCATGCTCTTTCTCTCAAAAATAAAATAATAAACTTAAAAAAATAAAGGCTATACAAATATTTGTGAATTTATCACTGGGACACAGAATTGGTATATTATCTCCAGGTGATTGTCTTCTCTCAACATGTGTATTTATGTATTTATATATAAAGATTTAATTATTTATAAAGGTATCTATCTATATTGATCAGTTGCTGTAACAGACAGAAGGAGGGAAAGAGAGACAAACTTATCAGTCTATGTCATATGGTAGAATATAAGGTTGGAACATAGGTTCAACCCTACTGAAGCCCAGCTGGTCTGACCTTGAAAGGGCTTCCTCTCCTTGAGTCTCAGGGCCTCCATCTGCAAATCCAGAAAATTAATTCATCTTTACTAAAGACTCCTTTGATTCTACTAAAGAATCCTTTGATTCTATAATCATAAGTGTGGTGGTCAGATGCTCTTCCCTTCTTAGGCTACCACCCAGAGAGTGCACTCTGCTTTTATTTTTCATTTTGGTGATGGGGAATTTCAATCTAGACAAGGTTATGAGAGGCCCAGAGCAGTTGGTGATGGAAACTCATCTCCAATTCAAGGCTTTGGCTCCTGGTTCTCTGCTGTATTGACTGCCTTTTAGGTGTATATTGACATCATATTGGTCTATTCAAAATGCCATTCTGAATGACACCACTGACTGGGTGCAAATGTTACATTATTAAAATATTTTTCAGAATATTCTCAATGAGATTTATACCCCTAGAAAGCAGACATCATAGCAAACATATAAAGGGCATGTAGTATTATTTTTAGTTCCTGCCTACTACCAAAAATGTTTGAAGCAGTTTACACTAAAAAAAATTGGAATAACAATCTTAGAAACCCAGGAGGAAAATTTGGGCAGAGAAGTCTCTGAGAAATATCCCCAAACTAATGGCTAGGGAGAATAAATGTCTCCCTCTCTTTTTTTTTCTGTCTCCTTTCTTTTTCCTTTTCCTTCCCCTCTTGATTTGTATTGTTTTCTCCATCATTATTTTCTCCTTTATGTCATTTTTTTCTTTCCCATCTACCTGGTTTAAGGTAAATTGAGTCAGGTTTCTGAGACTTAAAGCCAAAAGCATCCTAGTGGACACATCACTTAAGCTTATTAGGTATGAACTACTATTACCCCTATTTTATAGATGAAGAAAGTTGGGCACAGAAGGGTTAAAAATTGCTTAAAATCACACAACTGATAAATGTGTGGAGCTGGGATTTTATTATTTATTTTTATTTTTTTATTAAAATTTTTTAATGTTTATTTATTTTTGAGAGAGAAAGAGAGAGAGAGAGAGAGAGAGACAGAGTACAAGTGGGGGAGGGGGAAAGAGAGAGGGAGACACAGAATCAGAAGCAGCCTCCAGGCTCTGAGCTGTCAGCACAGAACCCAATGCAGGGCTCAAACCCATGAACTGTGAGATCATGACCTGAGCTGAGGTTGGACGCTTAACTGACTGAGCCACTCAGGTGCCCCTGGAGCTGGGATTTTAATCAAGAAAGTCTGTATGGCTACACCACTAACCTTTAATTTATATGTTCATAAGTGTGAAGTCAGACTTTAAACTGGGTCTATTTGACTCAAACCCCACTGATTTTGACTCCCAGACTCTGCTACCTGTGATAAAAATGATGATGAGCATGGCAATGACAATAACAGTAATGATTATTGTAGCTGACGTTTATTGAGCTTTTATAGTGTGTCAGCATTAATCTAAATATTATAAATAAATTAACTCATTTAATCTTCACAAAACCCCTGTGAGGTAGGTACTAGTATTATCCCCATTTTAGAAACACTCATTTCTATTTATATTCATAAACTGAGGAACAGAAAATTTATTTCTAAAAATTCTTAAGATATAATTCACATACCATAAAATTTACCCTTTTAAATGTTTAAAACTTAGTGATTTTTATTATACTCATTATGTTGCACAACCATCACCACTATATAATTCTAGAACATTTTTATTACCCCCCAAAGAAAGCCTATATGGATTAGCAGTCACTCTCTATGCCCCCCTCCCCACCCCCCAGCTCCTGGCAACCACTAATCTACTTTCTGTCTCTATGGATTTGCCCATTCCGGACATTTCATATAAATGGAATATGTGGCCTTTTGTGTCTGGCTTCTTTCATTTGGAATAGAGAAAAACAGCTAGCATTGATTGGTTGCCATGACTACCGTGTCCTAAGCACCGTTATCGGGATCTTTCTGCACATTATCTCTAATCCTCCCAATAACCTTGTGGCAGAGTGAAACTATTATCTTCATTTTAATGAGGAGACTGAGTCACAGTGCTGTTCACTAACCTGCAGAGTGCAACAGCTCATAAATGACAGAGTTAAAATGCAATTCTAGGTCTCTCTGTATCCAAATCCCACACCCTTTGCACTCCATCCCTCGCCTCAAGGTCACATGAAGATGTGGGGTAGTAATATGGTGGTCTTGAAGCCAGGCAAAGGTGTCATTTAGCCTGATGGTTGTGAGAAGTATAGCCCCAAGCTCTCCTGGTCTGGTGCCTGTCAGTGGGGTGGGGGCAGGGGGCACCCCCTCCCGTGCCTGTGCTGTAGACCTCAGTGAATTTGTCTGCTGAGGTCCTGCTTGACCTCTTCTCTCTGGAGCTCCCTTGAGGCCCCAGGGACACTCTTTGGTTTTACTCAGTTTGGATATGTAGGTTGAAGAGCTTTTATGGTAGAATTTCTGTATTTCTTTATCTGGCTTTGGGCTACACATGGAATCATGATGAAGCAAGTCAAAACTCCTATGGAGGGGAGAAAAAGAATCAATGGAATTCCTTCAAGCATTCCTCAAAGTCTCCAGCTCAGGTACATTTCTTTCTGGGGCTCACTGAATGGACACCAACTACCCTTCCCTGGATGGGGACCCAAGGCTGACAGCTTATATATGCTTCCTCAGGAAGAGGTCTTGGAGTTGCCCATTGGTTTGGTGCACAGAGAGCCATTCATATTGTTGATCTACACTGACAGTTTTCTCCCAATGTAAAATTCTTCAAGCTGTGCCCTCTTGCAATCTGGGGTAATGCACTTCGAATAGAAAGGATCACGTCTGGTTGATAAAGCTAAGATTTGCTCCATGCGGTGGTGATAAATTATTCTTTGTTGGCTTTGGAGGATTTCACATAAAATTAAAAATCATATCTCAAAGAGCTGACTCCTAGGATGTTAGAGGTGGAAGTGGCCCTCAAGACTGAGTATTCAGCCCTTCTTTTTAGAGACAAATAAATCTACGAAGTCCCAGAAAGAAATGTGGCACAGGGCCTGATTGTGGGTGGTATATGTGGGTGCCAATGTGACAGCCTACAGGGAATGGTGTTCTGGTTCCTTTACCCAGTGAGGACTTGGCCCCAGTGATCCCCGAATTTCAGTGACGCACAAACATATCAGGTGGTACTTGTATCATAGACTCTTCTGGCTCTCAGTGCTGCCGTATCACTGTCTCTCTTTTGTGAAAACATGCCCTCCGTAGGGTGGGCCCTGGTCACTACCCAGACCACTGATTATGATGATCATGATGATGACAATGAAAACATCAACTCAGAAAACCCAGAGAGTGGTGGAAGCAACTTGTGTTCTAGTGGTTTGCAAGGATGTCTTGGGGTACAAGACACCCCCCCCACAAGCTGCCACCTCTCCTCAAAGTCACTCATCTGATGTGACCATTTCTCCCTATGAAAGACCACTGGGGCAGCCTGACAGGGATGAGGAGACAGCTCAGGTCAGCCAAGCAGAACCAAAATACCCAACACTACAATTAGCTCTCCCCATGTACTAGCCCCAAGAGTTCTTTTATTTACATACTGCACACAAGCCCATGTACCAGCCCCAAGAGCTCTTTTATGTATATACTGCACACAAGCAGATGTTTATATTTATATTTATGGACAATTAAGAATTAAGTGGTGTTTTCCATGCTCTCTGTATAACAAGGCACAGATATGGATGCTACTGTTCTAGAAATATTGCCTTCCAAAGGAGTTTGTTTCAATAATTTGGAAAATGCAGGTCTAAACAGCTCATTTCTTCAGATTGCCAAACCGGTTTGCCGTTACTGAAACTAGAGGCGTTTAAGAGTCACTGATGAGTTCTCAGATGAAGTGAGAAGCTGGCAGGAAGGAGGGTGTCTGGAGGGAAGTCTTTGTCTTTTTGACACTGGAGACAGTGTGTCTCAGGCTCCCCTTTTTAACTTTTTATCTTGAGATTATTTTAGACTTACAAAGGGATTTTGAAAATGGCACAGTAGTTCTCATATGCCCTTCACCCAGCTTCCCCTTATGGTAACATCTTATATAACCATAGGATATTTATCAAAAGGCATTAACTTTGATACAATACTATTAACTAAACTACAAAATTTATTCATATTTCATCAGTATTTCCACTGAAGTACTTTTTCTATTCCAGGATTCCACACTGCATTTGTTGCCTTAGTCATGTCATGTGTCTTCAGTTTCCTCCTAGTCTGTGGCAGTCTTTCCTTGTCATTCGTGACCTTGACAATTTTGAACATTAGTGGTCAGGTATTTTGTAGAACATCCCTCAATTTTGGTTTGTTTGATGTTTTTCTTGTGATTAGCATAGAAATTTCTCATGATTAGATAGAAATAGACTGAGGTTGTGGGGCCTTTTTGGGTTAAATTTAACGAAGAGAATTATGTTCTTCTGGCTTCCTTCATCTTCCCTCAATGTCTTCTGTCTCCATCTCCAGTCCTCCTCTCTCAACCCTCAGTAGTGAAGACTTTGAAAGTACTTGCTCTGTGTCCAACCCAATGATAGAGGCATGGGCCACTGAGGAAGAAAGGTGCTTTTTATTCTTTTCTCTCTTTCCTTTTTTTTTTTTCAACTTTTTTTTTCTGGGACAGAGAGAGACAGAGCATGAACGGGGGAGGGGCAGAGAGAGAGGGAGACACAGAATCGGAAACAGGCTCCAGGCTCCGAGCCATCAGCCCAGAGCCTGACACGGGGCTCGAACTCACGGACCGTGAGATCGTGACCTGGCTGAAGTCGGACGCTTAACCGACTGCGCCACCCAGGCGCCCCTCTCTTTCCTTTTTTAAACAAGTTTCCTCAAACTCCAGGAAGGAATTCCAATCTCTTACATCAAGACTACAAGGAGGCAGCATAGTGCTCCATTTGAAATAGTTTGAGACAGAATGGGAGAAGATATTTACAGATGAATATCGGATAAAGGGTTAGTATCCAAAATCTATAAAGAACTTACCAAACTCAACACCCAAAAAACAAATAATCCAATGAAGAAATGGGTAGAATACATGAATAGACACTTTTTCAAAGAAGACATCCAGATGGCCAACAGACACATGAAAAGATGCTCAATATCACTCATTATCAGGGAAATACAAATCAAAACCACATTGAGATGCCATCTCATACCAGTCAGAGTGGCTAAAATTAACAACTCAGGAAACAACGGATGTTGGTGAGGATGTGGAGAAACAGGAGCCCTCTTACACTGTTGGTGGGAATGCAAACTGGTGCAGCCACTTTGGAAAACAGTGTGGAGGTTCCTCAAAAAATTAAAAATAGAATTACCCTACCACCCAGCAATAGCACTACTAGGAATTTACCCAAAGGATACAGAAGTGCTGATTCATAGGGGGCACATGTACCCCAATGTTTGTAGCCGTGCTTTCAACAATAACCAAATCATGAAAAGAGCCCAAATGTCCATCAACTGATGAATGGTAAAGAAGATGTGGTTTATGTATACAACGGAATACTACTTGGCAATGAGAAAGAATGAAATCCTGCCATTTGTAACAATGTGGATGGAACTGGAGGGTATTATGCTAAGTGAAATAAGTCAGTCAGAGAAAGACAGATATCATATGTCTTCACTCATATGTGGGACTTGAGAAACTTAGCAGAAGACCATGAGGGAAGGGAAGGGGAAAAAATAGTTTCAAACAGAAAGGGAGGCAAACCCATAAGAAATTATTAAATACAGAGAACAAACTAAGGGTTGATGGGGTCCAAGGGAGAGGGGAAAATGGGTGATGGGCATTGAGGAGGGCACTTGTTGGGATGAGCACTGGGTGTTGTATGTAAATGATGAATCACGGGAATCTACCCCCCAAATCAAGAGCACACAGTATACACTGTATGTTAACTAACTTGACAATAAATTATATTTAAAAAAATGGTTTGAGAAGAGGGGCAGTCCCTCCTGCAGATGGAATTCATCATTACATTGCTTATTGTGTGAAAAACAATGATGTCCCATTAGCAAAATATTAAACCTGAAATTTTTTGTACTGAATTCTTGTGGAGCTTCCTGAGGTTGCCTCCCCACCTGGGTGATGTGATGTCTCATCTCAGAGGTTATGATATTTCTTAGTTTTGGTGGAGAGAGAAACACTAAGTCTTAGTTTTCTGGAGTTTCTAAAAAGATAAGAAGTATTATGAAATCATCAACATTGTAGCTCAGAACATGATCTTCCAATTTATGCCAATGGCTAAGATTACCTTTTTCTGATAAAAGCTTAGGGCTCTTAAACATTTTTTAATTTTTATTTTTTTATTCAAGTATAATTAACATATAGTGTTATATTAGTTTCAGGTGTACAATATAGTGATTCAATAATTTTATACATTATTCAGTGCTCATTATGGTAAGTGTAGTCTCAATCTCCTTTACCTCTTTCACCAATCCCCCTTCCCCTGTCAACCACCAGTTTGTTCTCTATAGTTAAGAGTCTGTTTTTTGTTTGTCTGTTTTTTTCTTTGTTTGTTTTGTTTCTTAAATTCCACATATGATGAAATCATATGGTATGTGTCTTTCTCTGAGTTATTTCACTTAGTATTATACCCTCTAGATCCATCTATGTTATTGCAAATGGCAATAGTTCATTTTTTTAATGAGTCAGTAATATTCCTCTCTCTCTGTCTCTCTCTCTCTCTCTCTCTCTCACACACACACACACACACACATATATATATATATATATATATATATATATATATGAGAGATATGTCCTCTTTATCCATTCATTCATCAATTGATGGACAAATGGGTTGCTTCTGTATCTTGGCTATGGTAAATAATGCTGCAGTAAACATAAGGGTGCATATATCTTTTTGAATTGGTATTTTCATTTTCTTTGGGTAAATAGCCAATAGTGGAATTACTGGATCATATGGTAATTCTATTTTTAAGTTTTTGAGGAACCTCCATACTGTTTTCCATGGTGGCTGCACCAGTTTGCATTTCCGCCAATAGCAACAGTGCACAGGGTTCCTTTTTCTCCACATCCTCCCCAACACTTATTTCTTGTATTTTTAATTTTTTTTAACATTTATTTATTAGTGAGAGACAGAGAGAGACAGACCATAAGCAGGGGAGGGGCAGAGAGAGAGGGAGACACAGAATCTGAAGCAGGCTCCAGGCTCTGAGCTGTCAGCACAGAGCCCAACGTGGGGCTCGAACTCACGAACTGCGAGATCATGACCTGAGTGAGCTGAAGTCAGACGCTTAACCGACTGAGCTACCCAGGCGCCCCGTCTTGTATTTTTGATTTTAGCCATTCTGACAGGTGTGAGGTGATATCTCATTATAGTTTTGATTTATTTGCATTTCCCTTATGATTAGTGATGTTGGCCATCTGTATATCTTTGGGGAAATGTTCATTTCCTCTGCCCATTTTTAAATTGGATTATTTGTTTTTTGGGTGTTGAGTTGTATAAGTTCTTTATTTTGGACATTAACCCCTTCTCAGATACGTCATTTGCAAATATCTTCTCCCGTTCAGTGGGTTGTCTTTTTGTTCTGTTGATGGTCTCTTTCACTGTGCAAAACCTTTTTATTTTGGTGTAATCCTAGTAGTTTAATTTTGCTTTTGTTTCCCTTGCCAAAAGAGACACATCTAGAAAAATGTTTCTATAGCTGATGTCAAAGAGATTACTTCTAGGAGTTTTATGATTTCAGGTCTCACATTCAGGTAAAAGTTTAGGGCTTTTTAAAAAATGCTGTTATTGAACACAAAGTTAGAAGAAGAATTTTTCACATTACTGGTATTTTACAGATTATATCATTGAGGCAAGAGAGGGAAAAACAACCAATTACTCAACAAATGAAAGCACAATTACCCATTTTCTAGGTGCTCAGTTCTTTACTGGTTAGAATAAGGGCATATAGATTTGTAGGACACGGTCCCTATCCTTAAAAAGCTTAAAAATCTAGAATGGGAGTGATTACTACTGCATTTAAAGTGACAATGACAAGGCACTATGTTATGGTGTTGACTTCGAGTGTCATGAGAATTCATAGACAAGTCCAATAAAAGCTCAATAAAGCTTTAAAGAGTAAGTAAAAACTGAACTGAATCTTTAACAATTCATAGAATGTGGAAAGAGAAAAAGCCAGATCCTAGAAGACCCCAGAAACCCCACAGAAAAGTTTGGAGGATTGGGAGCACATGAGTGACAGGAGGAAAGTAGTGTTTACAGAGGTTTAATCTGCCTGAGCTGTGCAGTGGGATGAATTGTTACAGACTGGAGAGTCATTCATCGCCAGGCAAGAATATTTATTCTGGGCTCCCGGAGGCAGCACCAAAGCAATGTGGTTCATTGGTGATACTAGGAATCAGGTAGGAAAGGGAAATTCTTATATGGATCAAGTGGGAGAGACTTTCTGGAGTAAATGTATCCCTGAATGTTTCTTCAATTAATTTAAAAAGTATATTGGTTACCATTTTAAAAGTGCTTGTTATGTGCTAACCATTGCTTTATGTGCATTAGTCATGTAATCTCTTTTCTACAGAGGAGAAAACTGAGGCTTGGAAAGTAAGTAACTTCTTCAAAATCACAGGGTCAGAAAATAGCAAAGTAAACTTTCCCAAATAGGCCTGGTTTCAGAGTCCCTGTCTGTCCTGATGCCCAATACGTGGCTGCAGTATTTCTTCTGTTAGGGCTGGAGGAACCTTTGAATTCTAGTCCAGCCTCTGGTCTTAATGAAGACCTGGCCAAAGCCCTAAAGAGGGAGAGTGGTGTACCTAATCCCTGATAAATTAGCAATTCTGCAAAATCTTGGTGCCTCTGATACCAGGTGCCCTGGTGCTGGGGATGGGGTGTCTGATCCTGATTTCTCTGTGACTTGGGGGAACAAACCTTCTCTAACAGAACTCAGGCTTTAGATTTTGCTGATTAAAATCAGGGTCCGTATGTCCTTCAGTGACTCCTCCCCCTTCAGTTGTGACTAAAGGAAGAGGCTAAAAGGAGGGCTTTGCTGGCCAGAGCTGTACCCAGGGCTGGGAAGTCAGTGGTAGGGATGGTGGACATAAATGTCATCACACCTCTGTATTTTGATTCCCATGACTCTGAAGGCTTTTCTATTTAGACAGTGGCCACTGTGTGTCCTTGGGCAAAATCCTTACCCTTTTTGAACATCAGCATTTTCATTTGTAAAGTGAATATAGTCAACATTCTTGACTTTTTAGGGTTATGGGTGTGAGAATAAAATATGTAGGGAGGCCCTCAATGAATGCTAACTTCCTGAAATACCTTGGTGGGATAAGCAGCAGGTGGTAGAGTGGCAAAATCACTTAATCTGGAGTCAGACAACACTGATGATGCATTTAGGATCTAGCTTGGGTGTGGTCTTGAGTGAAGAAGGGAGGCTCTGGCTATAGCCTCTCACCTGAAAATGGAGGAGTTCATTGTAAGTGGTAATCACTAAGAAGGTATGTGGGATGCAAAGCGGTGGGGAAGTAGAAGCAGATAAAAAAGGGATGGGAGAAGGGAACTGTCCAGAAATCTGCTTTACTTTTTTGCATCTCAAATGTTGTCCCAAAACCTTTTTTTCCATGGAGAACACAAGCCCAATAAAAATATAACTGTAAACTACAGGTGGTTTTAGAGAAACTTAACCATAATAGTAATGATAATATGCACCATATATGTTGAATGATGCTATGACCAAGAAGTGAGCTGGATGGTTTACACAGAGTATGTTAATTTTCTATAAAAATCCTGCAAGATAAGAATTACTGAACACAGTTTCCAGGTGAGGAAACTGAGTTTATGATATATTGAGCTAATATTCCAGGTTCTGCAGACAGGTAGCAGTGAGGATGGGATTCTAACTAGGGTTTCTTGGGCTTCAAATGGCTTGCTCTTTTCTCTATGCCTAGATTATTTCTCATTTTCGCTATGTGCTGGCCTTTCAAGTTGGCCTAATTAACAGGCTACATTTATTTTCAGAAGCTGTAGCCAGACCATAAAGTATTCCTAGTATTCCTTTTTTAGAGCTGATTTTCAGAAATACACCAAGAAATCAGCCCTGCTCCTTTTCAGCCACAGCCTGTTTAGAGTCCAGTGGTATTCCACCTTTGGATTCCCTATCTTGTTGACCAGAGGTGATCCTAAACATTATCTGAATAGCTCCCCAGATGAAAGTTCATACTCAAACGATACATCTTCCCATCATGTTGTACACACTCAGAATACTTATGCTTTGGGATTTGAAGGTGGTTTCAAAAAGAGGTGTTCCAGAAATGGCTTTAGTACTGGAACACTAGTGAGATCCTAAGATGACTACTTTACAATTGAGCAAACCCATCTGAAAATTGAAGTGCTGAAGTGACTAAAAACAATAAGATATAATCCTTCCCCATCTCCTACCCCAACCAAGGTATTCTATATCTGTAAAATGAATGGGGTGTAAATTGGTGTGTGTGTTTTGGGGGGGGGTCCTTCAATGTAATGGACAACAGGATACTGGGAGAGAAATGTGGAGTTTCCCCCCCTCACCATCATCTACTCCTCAAGTTCCTTTCCCTGAACCTAGATCAAAGGTTTTTTTTTAAAAATTTTTTTTTTTCAACGTTTATTTATTTTTGGGACAGAGAGAGACAGAGCATGAACGGGGGAGGGGCAGAGAGAGAGGGAGACACAGAATCGGAAACAGGCTCCAGGCTCTGAGCCGTCAGCCCAGAGCCCGACGCGGGGCTCAAACTCCCGGACCACGAGATCGTGACCTGGCTGAAGTCGGACGCTTAACCGACTGCGCCACCCAGGCGCCCCCTAGATCAAAGGTTTTTAACCTTTACTTTTGGTTCAATGAAATCCAATAATTATCAGCTGCTACTGTGGTTGATGTGGAAATGGAAGTGGGAGGAAGTGGGAGGAAGTGGGAGCCACTCACACTGGCTTTAGCTGTGGGCAATTGGTTCAGGGGCACCTGAAGGGGCCCCAGAAGCCTCTTGTAAGACACAGTTTATTTACTTTATTTATTATGTTTATTTATTTTTGTGAGAGAGAAAGCATATGCAGGGGAGGGGCAGAGAGAAAGAATCCAAAGCAGGTTCCTCACTGACAGTGCAAAGTCCGATGTGGGGCTCAAACTTTTGAACCATAAGATCATGACCTGAGGTGAAATCAAGAGCCAGTTGCTTAACCGACTGAGTCACCCAGGTGCCCCAACCAACTGAACCACCCAGGTGCCCCTCAGCAGTAGTTTTTAACTGTGTCCTACAATGGGGTACCTGGGTGGCTCAGTCGGTTAAGCAACCGGCTCTTGATTTTTTTTTTTTAAATTTTTTTTTTCAACGTTTATTTATTTTTTGGGACAGAGAGAGACAGAGCATGAACGGGGGAGGGGCAGAGAGAGAGGGAGACACAGAATCGGAAACAGGCTCCAGGCTCTGAGCCGTCAGCCCAGAGCCTGACGCGGGGCTCGAACTCACGGACCGCGAGATCGTGACCTGGCTGAAGTCGGATGCTTAACCGACTGCGCCACCCAGGCGCCCCAACCGGCTCTTGATTTTGACTCAGGTCTTGATATGGTTTGGGAGGTTGGGCTCCATGCTGTCAGCTTGGGATTCTCTCTCTACTTTTCTCTCTGCCCCTCCCCTGCACACTCTTGCTCTCATTCTCTCTCTCTGTCTCAAAAATAAATAAATAAACTAAAAACAGTAAACTACTGCTGAGATAATTTATCAGGTTTCTTAGCGGGTTTTTTGTGTGTGTGTGTGTGTGTGTGTGTGTGTGAAGGATTCCTTATATACCAGTTCCTACCCTGTCGGGCTTTCAGTATCCTCACCTAAAAGTGAAGAATTTCTAAGGTCCCTTTGAATTCTAATCATTTGTATTTCTAGTGTCCTCTGATGACCAGGACCAGACAGTGAGGGTGAGAAACCATTGCTGACTGACCCTCCCATCTAGGGCTTCAACTCATTCATTCCTGGTGAGGGCTGAGGGGACATGATCTGTGGAATTGGCCTGCACCAACTCTCCTTCTGGCTCCCTCCCTCCCTGCTGCTTCATATGGTAATGAACAGCTGATGCCACTGTGCCCAGTTTTCTTCAGCAAATCTTCTATCATGTTTTATTGCTTTGGAATTGCTCAACTGATGTGCATGTGCTTCTTGCCTTGGCTCATTTCACTTATTCACAACAAAGATGGCAATCCTGCCAGGTCAACAGAACACAGTTAAATACATTGCAAATTATGTAACACATTCAACAAGTGTTTGCCTGCCACATATTACATATTCAGAAGGCAGTGGCTGCAAAAGGAGTTGAAAAAACAAAGTGCTGCCTGAACCACTGAGACAGAGCAGGGACTGGACTCTGGTCCCCTCAGCCCTAACCACCAAATCAAGCACTCCAGGATAGCTAAAACTCTATGTCCTTGAGTGGTATATCTTACAGGAATGCAGAGACAGGATGTGTACTGAAAAGAGGGACTTGACTCCAAAGACTGGTGAAGACAGGACCAAACCAGTTTGCACCAAGATGGACCCAAGTACTGAACTTTCACCAACTTTGCCCCCCATTATAACACTAAAAATCATGCCAAGGAGTAGACATTTAACATGTTAATTAGACATGTGATGCCTGAAGAAACATGACCTTTAAGTACACAGGTGCTAATAAATAAGTGCTTCTACGTGCTCAGAGTACCCTTTTCCTACCTATGTTTCTTTAAAAAATTCTCCCTGACCTCTTCCTGGGGAGTCATCCTGAGGATTGTTTCCTTTGGGCTGTTTCCCTTGTGCTCAAGCATAAGCCCCAGTAAAGCCTTGCCTGAAACTCCTGTTTGGCCTTTTGTCCATTTCTATTACTTAGTGAGCCCAAGGTTGATATCCTGATTTGATAACATGATGACCTCTACTGTGCTGTTTGATCTGGAGCATGTTACACTGTCTGGCACCTGTTTATTCTTTAAAGTGTCCAGGGGCACCTGGGTGGCTCAGTCAGTTAAGTGTCCGACTTAGGCTCAGGTCATGATCTCATGGTTCATGGGTTCAAGCCCTGCATCAGGCTCTGTGCTGACCACTCAGAGGCTGGAGCCTGCTTCGGATTCAGTGTGTCCCTCTCTCTCTGCCCCTGCCCTGCTTGTGCGCTCTCTCTCTCTCTCTCTCTCTTCCAAAAATAAATAAACATTAAACTAAAGTGTCCAAATTCTTCTTTAAAATGTCCAAGTTAGATGAGCCTTAAAGCCCTGGCTCTAAAATTCCGTTGATCTCTCTACTGCATTAAACACAGAAGTATATACAAAGATGTGTCTTAGTAAAGGCTACACGCATAGCCCTGTTCCTGGAGAGGGTGGAGAATTGGTTGAAAGGCAGGTTGTGGCTACACTGTGAATGGCCTCAAGGGACACCTGAGGATGTTTGGACATTATCTTACTGCCATGGGGAATTACTGAAGGTTTATACCTGGGCAGTAGGGTGGAGGAAAGTTTTAGATAATATAAAAATAAATCCCCAGGAAGAAAGAGTAATAGGATAAGGAAAGTATGGAATGAATCAGGAAGTTATTCTTGGCAGACTCTAAAAGATTTGAACTGTACCTCTTCTATTTTAACAGATGCATTTGTTTTGTTTTAAAATTTTTTAATATTTATTTATTATTTTTGAGAGAGAGAGAGAGAGTGTGTGTGTGTGAGAACATAAGCAGGGGAGGGGCAGAGAGAGGGAGGGAGATAGAATCCAAAGCAGGCTCCAGGCTGTCAGTGCAGAGCCCGACGTGGGGCTCGAACTCACAAACTGTGATTATGACCTGAGCCAAAGTGGGATGCTTAACTGACTGAGCCAACCAGGCGCCCCTGTTTTTTTTTTTTTTTTTTTAAATATTGTAGCATTGAATATCATGATTTATAAGTTTTTAGTTGGAAAAAAGTACTGGTCAGGATGAAGAATTCTGTTCCTCCTTATTACACATTTTTGGTATAAATGATGCATTTTAAATGTCTTGTTAGAGAAGAGGAGCCATTCAGTATAACATGTCAGCATCGGGGTGCCTGCATGGCTCAGTCGGTTAAGTGTCCGACTCTTGATTTCAGCTCAGGTCATGATCTCATGGTTCGTGAATTCCAGCCCCACACTATCAGTGCAGAGCCTGCTTGGGATTCTCTCTCTCTCTGTCTGTCTCTGCCCCTCCCTCACTCTCGCATGTGTGCACATGCGCTTGCTCTCTCTCTCTCTCTCTCTCTCTCTCTCTCGCTCTCTCAAAATAAAGAAATAAAAACTTTTAAAAAATGTCAGCATTACTGTCCCCAAGGAGTAGGGACTCTAGAGTCTGATAACCATTTAAATTATGACACATATACTAATAGAAAATTTTCTTTTTAAAAAATGTTTAGTTTTGAGAGAGAGAGAGAGAGAGAGAGAGAGAGAGAGAGAGTGTGTGTGTGCGTGTGTGTGAGCAGGGGAGGGGCAGAGAGAGAGGGAGACACAGAATCTGAAGCAGGCTCCAGGCTCTGAGCTGTCAGCACAGAGCCCGACATGGGGCTTGAGCTCATGAACTGTGAGATCATGACCTGAGCCAAGTCGGACACTTAACCAACTGAGCCACCAAGGTGCCCCATATACTTTATATAACATATATAAAGCATCTTCACCAATAGAGAAGAAAAAGAATAGGAAAATGGGCTAAGGACTCAGTTCACCAGGTACAGTTATTTGAAATACATAGCACTCTAACTTGGAAGTGTCATTTCTAAGGAAATGGAGATGCATGAGGATGTACCCATAGAATTTCATCCTAAAGTAATAACAGTATATATTGTGGAATTATGCATGAGTTTGTTTATTGATATGTATCTTTTTTAAACTATAAATATGTATTACTTGTATAATGTTTTTAAAGAAAAGTGGTCCCAGACAAAATGGTGAAAATTAAAGGTTTTGCTTCACTTTTTGAAATCCATTTCCTTTTCTTTTTTTTTTTTTTAATTTTTTTTTTCAACGTTTATTTATTTTTGGGACAGAGAGAGACAGAGCATGAACGGGGGAGGGGGAGAGAGAGAGGGAGACACAGAATCGGAAACAGGCTCCAGGCTCTGAGCCATCAGCCCAGAGCCCGACGCGGGGCTCGAACTCACGGACCGCGAGATCGTGACCTGGCTGAAGTCGGACGCTTAACCGACTGAGCCACCCAGGGGCCCCCCATTTCCTTTTCTACAGCATCCCTTCCGTCCTTCCAGTCCAATTCCCCACATGGTTTCAAAGATTCAGTCTTAACTCTTAGGCACACCTGATTCCTAGCCCAAGTCACACACAGTTTCACTATCTCTCAGCCACTGTGGTGCTTCTGACCTTTACCAACTGCTCCCACTACTCCTTGCTGTTGGCTTAGAGGAGTGGATGTAGTTATACACAGTAATATCCATCAGTCTACATATACGTTAGAACACAGTTTCTGCTGATTAGGGAAAGGGAATCAGTTTTTCATCTTTGCATGGGAAAGTTGTCACTGTGCATTATGATTAAGTGATTCCCATGTCCTGAGTAAAATGGCATGCTTCCAGAGGGATGCAAAATGGGAAGTCCTTGGCATTCTTGCCAGCAGCCTCCCTGTCTGTTCCCTTGGAGGACATGATGAGTCTATTATGGCAGTCTTTCCAGCTGACCCCTGGCACAGCCTCAGAATCATGACCCAGTATTCCTGAGCATAGTGCTTTATCCTAGATCCTCAAAGTATTGTCTTAGCATCACCCAGGAATTTATTAAAGATGCAAATATTCAGGCCCCATTCCAAATGTACTGAATCAGAATCTGGGACTCATTTTCAGGAATTCTTGTAGAGTATACAGCTGTGCCAGAAAATTACCTAAATATAACCCAATCATCCCATTTCATTGAGCATGGTTTGAAGTCACCTAGGATATTTTAGAAAAGCATTTTATATACATTATCTTATTCTTCAAAACAACCTACCAGGGTGATTCCATTGTTCTGTTCATTTGACAGATAAAGCCAAGACATAGGCAGGGGCCAAATGTTCTGAAAGTTGCTAAGCCTAGACTCAAATATTCCAGGCACTATGTGAACTTGGTGAAGGAAAATGATGTATGAGACAAGGTCTTGGAATAAAACTTTTTATAATCTTTAAGCATGCCCACAAATAACTAAAATGAAGAAGTATCTAGAACTTCCAAGGGGTACAAGAGAATGTCATAAACTTTTGAAGGAAGAGGTCACCTTCAAGTTCAATCATCAGAGCAGATTTCATGAAGAAGGTGCTTTTTTTTTCAGCATTTATTTATTTTTCAGAGACAGAGAGAGACAGAGTACAAGCAGGAGAGGGTCAGGCAGAGAGGGAGACACAGAATCTGAGGCAGGCTCCAGGCTCTGAGGAAGGTGCTTTTAAAAAAAAATTTTAATGTTTATTTATTTTTGAGAGAGAGACAGAGTGTGAGCGGGGGACGGGGAGAGAGACAGGGAGACATAGAATCTGAAGCAGGCTCCAGGCTCTGAGCTGTGAGCAGAACCTGACATGGGGCTTGAACCCATGGACCGCGAGGTCATGACCAGAGCCAAAGTCAGATGATTAGCTGACTGAGCCACCCAGATGCCCCAAGAAGGTGCTTTTTAAATGTAGCCTTGAAAGATGTAAGTAAGGGTCCTTAGGAAAAGACTGGGTGAATTACTACTATGTGGAAAGTATAACACTCTTAAACAAGATATGACATAGAGAAATGCTCAGTAATATCAGCTACTAGTGTACAATATAATGATTCAACACTTCCATACAACACCCATTGCTCACCACGGTAAGTGCACTCCTTAATCCCCACCACCTGTTTAACTTATTCCCCACTGGCCTCCCCTCTGGTAACCATCTGTTTGTTCTCTATAATTCTGTTTCTTTGTTTCTCTCTCTCTCTCTCTCTCTCTCTCTCTTTTTCCCTTTGCTCATTTGCTGTTTCTCAAATTTTATGTTAACTAACTGGAATTAAAACAAGAACGTAAATAAGATAAAATTAAATATATGTATATACATACATATATGTATGTATATACATACACACACACACACACACACACACACACACACATATATATATATATATATATATATATATAGAGAGAGAGAGAGAGAGAGAGAGAGAGAGAATGTCAAGCAGGCTCCACACTCAGCACCGAGCCTGATGTGGGGCTTGATCTCAAAACCCTGGGACCAAGACCTGAGCCAAAATTGAGTCGGATGCTCAACTGACTGAGCTACCCAGGTGCCCCTAAATTTTTTAATTTAAATTCAAGTTAGTTAACATACAGTGTAATATTGGTTTCAGGAGCAGAACCCAGTGATTCATCATTCACATATAACACCAAGTGCTCATTCCAACAAATGCCCTCCTTAATACCCATCACCCATTTAGCCCATTCTCCCACCCACATCCCCTCTAGTAACTCTCAGTTTGTTCTGTTTAAGAGTTTCTTATGGTTTGCTTCCCTCTCTGTTTTTATCTTATTTTTCCTTCCCTTCCCCTATGTTCATCTGTTTTGTTCCTTAAATTCCACATATGAGTGAAACCATATGGTATTTATCTTTCTCTGACTTATTTTGCTTAGCATAATACACTCTAGCTCCATCCATGTTGTTGCAAATAGCAAGATTTCATTATTTTTGATAGCTGAGTAATATTCCATTGTATGTATACCATATCTTTATCCATTCAACAGTCGATGGACATTTTGGCTCTTTCCATAGTTTGGCTATTGTTGGTAATGCTGCTATAAATATTGGGGGCATATACCCTTTTGAATCTGTATTTTTGTATTCTTTGGGTAAATACCTAGTAGCCCAATTTCTGGGTTGTAGGGTAGTTCTATTTTTAACTTAAAAACTTTTTAAACTCATATATTTTGAGAGAGAGGAAAGTGTGAGAGTGGCATAGGGGCAGAAAAAGAGGGAGAGAAAATTCCAAGCAGGCTCTGTGCTGTGTCAGCGTAGCTCAAACTCACGAACTGTGAGATCATGACCTGAGCCAAAATCAAGAGTCCAGAGCTTAACGGACTGAGCACCCAGGCGCCCTTATTTTTAACTTTTTGAGGAACCTCCATACTGTTCTCCAGAGTGGCTGCACCAATTTGCATTCCCACCAAGAGTGTAAGAGGGTTCGCCTTTCTCCGAATCCTCAGCAACATCTGTTGTTTCCTGTGCTGTTAATTTTAGCCATTCTGACATGTGTCAGGTCTCTCTGCTTCTTATGTCCTTTCTGGTGAGGTCTTTTCAGACACCTCCTTTGGAAAATAGCTGTACAACACCATCAGTCTCTACCTCCTTACCCTATTTAATTTCTCTTCATAGCATTCATCACTACGTGACATATATTTATTATGTGTGGGGAAATAAGTTCAAAAATTCTTTACACTTACATAAATGGGTTAAAAAAGCTTAGGGCAGAAAGCTGCCGCCACAGGGTGAAAGAGCCCAAGGTTAGTTAGCGGGATATTATAATGGAATCACGAGTAACTGGTTATATCACCTGCAGGAAACTACTTTCCATCTGGCTCCAATATACCTTGATCACAACTTCAAACTCCCCCCAGACCCTTTGCTTCTTACACACACAAGTTAATGATTACTATCTGATTATTTTCTTCATGTTCACCACATGCATAAGATCTTGTTTCCTTCACGTTCACCACGTGTGTAAGATCTTGAGCGCTCAATAAATACAGAGATGAAACCCCTGTTTGGGGCTCTTGTCTCCTCCCAGACATTAGTCTCTCTTATATTCAATTCTTTGTGTGCTCTCTTGCTGGACAAGAGAGAACTCCAGACTCATAGCCTGCAACAATTATGTATTGGCTTAATGCCTGTCTCTAGAAGAGAGGTTGGCAAACTATTTCCCATGGGCCCAAACTGACCCACTGTCTGTTTTTGAAGATAAAATTTAGAATGCAGCCACACCCATACCTTTACATATTGTTTATGGCTGCTTTTGTACTACAACGGAAGAATGGAATAGTTATGGAAGAGACCATATGATGCTCTTAGCTTAAACTATTTGCTATCTGGCCCTTTACAGGAAAAAGTTTGCTGACCTTTGTTCCAGCATATGAACCCTGTAGAGGCAGGAACTTTGTTTTGTTTATAGCTGTATTCCCAGGTCCCAGAACAGTGTTGGCTATGCTTGGCATATAGCAGGCCTTCAAGAAATATTAGTTTACTGAATGAATGAATGAATGAATGAGTGAATGTAGGAGAAGAGTGAGTGGAATAACCAGAAAAGTAGTCCAGGCTCAAGTTGGATCTTGAATGCTATGCTAAAGGGTTTGGCTGTTGTTCTCTGATGATGGTGAGGGTGTTCTATGAGGAAGAGAGTGAGGGAAACTCTCTAGGTTCTCTCAGTGAAGAGGTTAAACAGCAGTTTGTACTATAAAGATCACTATTATTCATAACAACGTGATGTTAGAGACATCCTATGTAAAGTATGGTCATGCAGGCACCATGGACATCTGGTAATATTACTCTAGGAAAAATAGAGGTTGTTTAAGGGAGGACATGTAAGGTCACAAAATGCAGGGTGTGAACCCTGCTTCTCCCATAGACTAGCTGTGGAGTCTAGAGAATTGAATAAATGTCCCTATACCTCAGTGCTCCTCATCTTCAAAATGGAATATTAACAGGCCCACCATCATTGGTTTGTTTGTAAATTTAAGTGAGTTAATTACATAAAATGTTTGGATTAATGTCAGTCACTCAGGAAATTCTTAATGAATATTAGCTGATACTAGTGACTCTCCATTATTATTGACAACTTTCCATGATGACCCTCCATGTGTGTATTATTATAACAGTGTATAATGTTGTGTAGTAAAGAATTTAACTTTACTCAGAGATCTGGCCTTTGTCCTCATCTGAAAGGTAAGCTTTAGGCCTTGGAATGTCATGCTTGGTAGGAGTGTCTTTGTTTGCTTGGGAGTCTTAGTTCAGTCAGATAGTAACTTGTGATTTAGAGTGGGGGCTTTGAGCCACACCAACAATATGATTTAGTGTGAGGGACTTGGTATAGCCTGATAGTAGCTATGTGATGTTCAGTGGGAACACAGAGCAACACCAACAACGTGATGAAGGGTAGGGGCTTTGGGTCATGCATCTTGACCTCTTGGTGGCTAGATACTGAGACCAGTCATGTGGTCAGGCAACTATGCCTGGTAACTATGCTCTTGTTAGAAATTAATACCAGGAGAGTTAACACTCTTCTGACTCTATGGGGAGAGGACAACTGGAAGCTCTGCATTTGGTATCCTTCCCGACCCTGTCCTGTTCATCTCTTCCCATAGCTGATTTTAATTTTAATCTGTATTCTATCTCTATAATAAACTATAACCATGAATATAACAGCTTTCAGTGAGTCCTGTGAATCCTTTCAGCAGATTATTGAAACTGAGGGTGGTTTTGGGAACCCCCTGAACTTGCAGTTGCTGTTGGTAGTGATAGTGGTCTTATGTGGACCATTCCCTTTAACTTTTCAGTTGGCTATCTTTTAGGGTGGGGCCTCCATGGGCCTCAGGCCTTTTCACAGACTGCCCCCTTGAGAGGTGCTGGGTCCTTACACATCTTCACCAGGGGACCTGCACCCTCCTCAGCCTCTCCACTGTCTCTGAGGTTGGCAGAGGGGACAAGGCCACTGTCTTACCCCAGGAGCACCATTTTGTAGGGGCCACAGGAGTGAGTTTTTCTAATAGCAATGGGGTTCTGGGAAGGAGGAGAGTGCATGTTTTCCTTCTTTCTTTTCTAGACCTTTGTGGTGAATGCCCCTGTTCTCATACTGGGGCCTCATACTGGGGCCACAGAGGTGGACAAGGAGTGAAGTCCTTATCCTATGGGGGAGAAAAATGTATTAATGCATAATAGTGACAATATTCAGAATATTAGAAATTAATAAAAGCTTGACCTTCCCATTGTGCACACAGCTCTGGGCACGTATATGAGTGTTTCTTTAGAACACATTATTAGAAGGGGAATTGCTACATCAAAGGAGTCATTTCATTCAACAGACATCTAATGAGCACATACTGTGTACTGAGTGTGGTTCTAGGCAGTGGGCAAATGTTCTCTTGGGTGTGAGGTCCCTGATCTCTTTGCATTTTTTTCTCTAGAGTGCAGTAAGGACCCTGGGCTTCTTGAGGGTCTCTCTTCAGAGTTTGCAGTGTCTAAGCTGTTATGGGGTCTGTGTCCTGGATATGTCATCTTGGAACGCTGTGAGGGTCTGTGTCCCAGGGGTGAGGCCTCTGAGCTATTTGGGGGATCTTTTTTCCAGCAGATGAGGTTTATGAGAGTTGGGGGGATCTTTTGAAGGGTGTGAGGTTTCTTTCTTTTCTCCCAACTTTATTGAGATATAATTGCATATAACATTGTGTAAGTTTAAGGGGTGCAATGTATCAATTTGATCACATTTATATATTTCAAAATGATTACCACCATAGCATTAGCTAACACCTTCATCCTGTCACGTAGTTGCCATATCCTTTTTTTTTGTGATGAGAACATTTAAGATCTACTCTCTTAGCAACTTTGAAGTATATGATACCTTACTATTAGCTATAATCACTATGGTGTACATTAGATCTCCAGAACTTATTCATCTTATAACTGGAAGCTTGCACCCTTTGACCAATATCTCCCCATTTCTTTCACCTCCCTGTCCCTGGTAACTACTACTCTATTTCTCTGAGTTTGGCTTTTTTAGTTTTAGGTTCCACATATAAGTGATACTGTGCAGTATTTGTCTTTTTCTGTCTGACTTATTTCACTTAGCATAATGCCCTCAAGGTCCATCCAGGTTGTTGGCAAATGGCAGGGTTTCCTTCTTTCTCATGGCTGTATTTTATATATATATAACACATCATCTTTATCCATTCATCTGTTGACAGACACTTAGATTGTTTCTATATATTGACTATTGTTAATAATGCTGCCATTGAACATGGGGGTACACATGTCTCTTCAAGATCCAGTTTTCTTTTTTTTTTAATTTTTTTTCAACGTTTATTTATTTTTGGGACAGAGAGAGACAGAGCATGAACGGGGGAGGGGCAGAGAGAGAGGGAGACACAGAATCGAAAACAGGCTCCAGGCTCTGAGCCATCAGCCCAGAGCCCGACGCGGGGCTCGAACTCCCGGACCGCGAGATCATGACCTGGCTGAAGTCGGACGCTTAACCGACTGCGCCACCCAGGCGCCCCAAGATCCAGTTTTCTTTTCCTTTGTATATATACCCAGAAGTGGGATTGCTGGATCATATGGTAGTTCTATTTTGATTTTTTTTTTTTTTGAGGAAACTCCATACTATTTCTTATAGTGGGGTGGTGACTCTACCAATTTACATGCTCACTAGCAGGGCCCAAGAGTTCCCTTTTCTCCACATCTCACCAACACTTGTCTTTTGTCTTTTTAATGATAGTCATTCTAAGAGGTGTGAGATGATATCTCATTGTAGTTTTGATTTGAATTTCTCAGTGTATGAGGCTTATAGACAGTTTTGGGGTTTTGTTTCTCAGTGTGTGAGGTCTCTGAGTTCCTTGAGTGTGTCTGTGTCCCTGGATTTAATGTTTCTGAGCTGTATCCCAGGGTGTGAGATCTTTGCATTCCTGGGGAGTCTGCATCATGGTGTGTCTGGGCTGTTGTCAGGTCTGTATTCACATTATGAGTTATCTGGCTATTTGGGGGCCTGTATCACTGATTTGAGGTGTCCCAGCTATTTGGTGTGGTCTGTGTGCAGGATTGGAGGTCTCTGGACTCTGGGGTTTTTTGATTCAGGATTTGTGGTCTCCAAATTCAGAGTGTGAATTCTCTGTGTCAATATGTGAGATCTATGGGCTGGTTGGGATCTTTGTTCTTGAGAGGGCTGAACTGGTTGGCTCTTTCCCAGGGTGTGAGATATCTGGCTGTTTGGGAAATTGTATTCTTGGTGTATGGTCTGTGAGATAATTTTGGGTATCTGTCAAAGATATATCTGTCTATATGTCTCTAAGATGTTTCTGTATCTATTTTTGGGTTGTGAGGTCTCAGGGGATTTGAGGAGTCTGTATTCAGAGTGTGAAGTTCCTGAACACTTGGGTATCTGTGTTTGATGAAGTGAATCCCCTGAGCCATTTGGAAGTCTCTGTTTATGAGCTTTGTGAGCATCTTTGTTTAGAGTTATAGATCTCTGAGAAGTTTGGGAGTCTGTGTCCAAGCACAGCAGTTTGAAGGTCCTCATCTCAGAGTATGAGGTCTCTAAGTTGGTTGTCTCTGAATTCACTGAGGATCTATTTTACAAGATTTGAGTATAAGGAAGTTGCCTCCTGGTTGTGAGGCCTTTCAAATTTATGAGGGTCTGTCTTTTAATGTTTGAGTCTGAGGCATTTGAGGATCTGTATTCAAGGTGTATAGCCTCTGAACTATTGAGGGTCCATGTCTCAAAGGGTGAATTTGTAGTATCTGGGGGCTTGTGTTTAGAGTGTTTGTTCTCAGAACTCTTGGGTTTAATGTTTGAATCTGAGGTGTTTAGGAATTTGTGTTCAGAGTGTGGGGTCTCTGTATTCACTGAGGCCTGTTCCCCAAGGTTTGAAACTAAGGTGCATTGGAGTCAGCATTCAGAGTATCAGTCTCTGGATTTTTTTTTAAGTTTATGTATTTATTTTGAGAGAGAGAGAGAGAGAGAGAGAGAGAGAGGCAGAGAAAGAGAGAGGGAGAGAGACAGAGACTCCTAAGCAGGCTCCACACCATCAGCTCAGAGCCCGATGTGGGGCTCAAACTCACAAACCATGAGGTCATGACCTGAGCTGAAGTCAAGAGTCAGATGCTCCACTGATTGAGCCACCCAGGCACCCCTCTCTGGATTTTTACTGTGTCTATGTCCTAATGTTTGAGTCTGAGGTATTTGTGGGTTCATATTCAGAGCACAAGATCTCTGATATTTTTAAGAGTATGAGTTACAAGGGTTGAGTCTGAGGTATTTGGGGGAAAGTCAGTGTTCAGGTTGTTTGGCTTTTCAAATCTTTGAGGGTCTGTATTTTAATGTTTGAATCTCATGTATTTGGATATCTGTATTCAGGATACAAGGTCTCTGAACTATTGAGGTTCTATGTCCCATAGGATGAGTTTGTAGTGTTTGGGAGTTTTTTTCAAAATATTATTAGGTCTCTGAACTCTGAGGCATCTGGGTTTTGATGCTTGAGTCTGAGGTTTGGGGATCTATGTTAAGGCATTATGGTCCTTGGACTCTTTGAATATCTATGTCCTAAACTTTTTAAATCTCAGGTATTTAGGGATCACTGTTAAATGTGTGAGATGTCTGAACTTTTAGTTTCCTTTCCTCAAGGTTTTAGTGTGAGATGTTTGAGGTTGGTATTCAGGGTTTGTGATCTCTGAATTTTTAGAGGGTCTGTGGCTCAAAGTTTAAGTCTATAATATCTGGGGGCCAGTATTCAGGGTATGAGGTCTCTGAAATTGTTGAGACTATTTCCAGGTTTTGAATCTGAGGTATTTTAGGGTCTCCAAAGGGTAATGACTGATATTTTAGGGTTTATGTCAGAAGTTTGAGTTGGAAGTATTTGGGGTCTGAATTCAGGATGTGAGTTCTGTATACTCTTTGTGGCTCTGTGTTCCAAGATTTGAATATGAGTTATTTGGGGTTTTGTTTTCAAGGTATGAGGCCTCTGAACTCTTTGATGATTTCTGTCCCAAAGTTTAAGTCTAAAGTACTTGTGTTCTGTGTACAGGGTGTGAGGTTGCTGAACTCACTGAGAATCTTTGAGCCTTAAGTATTATGTGGTATATGTTCCGGGTGTGATGCCTCTGAATACTAAGGTCTGTGTCACAACTCTGTTTAAGTTAGAGATACTTAGGGGCACCTGGGTGGTACAGTAAGTTAAGCCTCTGACTCTTGATCTCAGCTCAGGTCATGATGTCACACAGCTTGTGGGTTCGAGCCCCACATCAGGCTCTGTGCTGATGGTGTGGATCCTGCTTGGGATTCTGTCTCTCCTTCTCACTGCCCCTCTCCCACTCATGTGCACATGCTCTCTCTCAAAATAAATAAATAAACTTAAAAATTTTTAAAAATTTAAAGATATTTAGAGGTCTATTTTCAGGGTTTGATGTTTCTGCATCTGTGAGTGTCTGTGTTCCAAGGTATGAGAGTGAGGTAACTAAGGGTCTGTGTCCAGAGCTTGAGATCTCTCAACTTGTTAAGCATGTCCCAAAATTTGAGTCTGAGTGAATCTGTGTTCACAGTGTGAGGTCTCTGAAATCTGTGAAGTTTGCCTTGTAAGGCTTGAATCTGAGGTACTTGTGGGTCATACTCAGGGTATGAGATCCCTCAGGTTTTGGGGGGTGGTCTGTATTTTAATGTTTGAATTTGAGGTATTTTTAGGTTTGTGTTCAAGGTGTGAAGTTTCTCAGCTTTTTTGAGGGTATGTACCAAAGTTTGAGTCTGAGGTATTTGGGCGATCTGTGTTTAGAGTTTGAGGTGCCTGAACTTTTAGATGGTCTTTATCTCAATATTTGAGTCTGAAGTATGTGGGTCTGTATTCAGGGTGAGAGGTCTCTGGATTCATTGGCGGTATGTGCCCTAAGGTATAAGTTGAGGTTTTTAGAGGTTTGTATTCAGGGTTTGAGGTCTCTGATCTATTTGAGGTTCTGAGTCCCAAAGTTTGTATCTGAGGGCTCTATTCAATTTTTGAGTCTGAAATATTTGGGGTTCCATATTCAGGATGTGTTTTGCTTGAATTCATTGAGGTCTGTGTTCCAGTGTTTGAGTCTCAGGTATGTGGGGGGTCAGTTTCAGGGTGTGAGGTCTCTGAGGTTTTATTATAAAACCTTTGTTCCTGTTTTAGCATGAATTATTTGATGTCTGAATTCAGGGTGTAAAAATCCATGATATTTAGAAGGTCTTTTCCAATTTTTGGCCAGAAGTAGTTGTGGTTTATATTCAGGATATGAGGTCTCTGCACTCATTGAGGGTCTATGTCCCAAGGCTTGAAACTGAGGTATTTTGGGGTCTATGCTCAGCTTATGAGAGTCCTAAAATATTTGAGGGTCTATATTTTAATTTTTGAGTTCAATATATTTGGGAATTTTATTCAGGGTATGAGGTTGCTGAGTTATTTGAGGTTCTCTGTCCCATGGTATGCATCTATAGTGTTTGGAGGTCTTTTTCAGAGTGTTAGGTCTCTGAATTCTGGGGGATCTCTGTTTAATGTTTGAGTCTGAAGTATTTGGAGATCTGTGTTCAGCTGATGAAGGTTCTGAATTCTTTGAGGATATATCCCAAGGTATTAGTTTGATGTATTTGGAGTCTGTGGTCAGAGTTCCAGATCTGTGAAATTTTAGAGGGTCTGTATCCCAGTATCTGAGTTGAGATACTTGTGGGTCTATGTTCAGGGTGTAGTTCTCTGTACTCTTTGAAGGTATGAGTCAAAAGGTTTGAATCTGAGGTACTTATGTGTCTGTATTAATGGGGTGGGCCCTCTGTACTATTTGAGGGTCTGTGTTCCAAGGTCTAAATTTGAAGTATTTTCTTGTTCACATTCAAAGTGTGAAATCTCTGAGTTGTTTGGGGGTCTGTGTTCCAAGTTTTGAATATGAATTTCCTGAGAGTCTGTTTTCTGTGTGTGAAGTCTCTGATTACTTTGGTATGTGTGTTCCAAGGTTTGCACTTTAGGTATTTTGAGACTTGTATTCAGCGTGTAAGCTCTCTAAACTTACTGAGTTGTGGTTTCCAGAGTCTGATGTGTTTGGGGACAGCATTCTGGGTGTGAGTTCTCTGAACCCTTTCAGAGTCTGTGTTCAGGTTGTAGAGTCTCTTAACTCATTGAGGGTTTGTGTTCCAAAACTAGAAGTCTCTGAACTCTTTGAGGTCAGTGCCTTAAGATTTGAGTCAGAATATTGGGAATCTGTATGCAAGGTGTGATGTCTCTGATATCTAAATGGGGGTCATTGTCCCATGGTGTAAGGATGATGAGCTAGTTAGGGCTTTGTGTTCAGGGTGGAGATCTCTCTCTGGTTTGATATCTCTGGACTGCCTGGGAATTTTTATATAGCATGAGAGGTCATGATATATAAGGTTTGTATAATTTTTGGAGGTCCATTTAAAGGGTGTGAGGTCTCTGAGTTCTTTGGTGTTCTGTGTCCAGGATATGAGCTCTCTGGGCTGTTCATGTGTTTGTGTCCAGAGTGAGTTTTTGGAGTTGCTTGGAGGTACTGGTGCTTGGATAGTTCTCTGAGGTCTTTGGGGGTCTGTGCCCAGGATTTTAGGCCTCTCCCCTATTTAAAGGTCTTTGTATAGTCTCAGAGGTACATGGAGCATATGTTTATATTGAACTCTTTGGGGATCTATTTTTTAGGTTGTAAGGTCTGGATATTTAGGGGTCTATATATCCTCAGTGTCAAATGGCTCAACTCCAAGGGGATGTTGTCCCAGATGTCAGGTCTCTGAGCTGTTTGAGTATGTGTGACCCAGAGCATGATATTAGTTGGCTGTTTGAGAGTCTGTGCCATGGTGTAAAGACTCTTTACTGTTTGGGACTTTCTGTTCTGGGTATGAAGTCTGTGAGCTGCTTAGGGTCCTGTGTTCAGTCCCAGATGTGTGGTCTATGTGTTATCTGTGGATCTGTGTCTACATTATGACATCTCTGGGGGTCTCCTTCCATAGCATAAAATCTCTGAGCTGCTTCAGGGTCTTTATCTCAAGGTATGAGTTCTAGAAACTGTTTGGGGGTCTGAATCAACTCTGGGGCCTGGGGACCTCAAGATGATGGGAGCACATCAGAAAGGTGAGGGAGGCTCTCTGTACTTGGCTGAATACCGGACTGGTCAGGGCAGGGAAAGAAAGCTTTCTGAGGTCTCTGAGGGTGAAGAGGCTCATGTTGGATTCCTCAGAAGGTGGGATAAGGGGGAAGACCCTAGTAAACCAGACCTCCCCCATTCTTGCAGATGTTGTTCCTGGCCTTCAGATGTGGAGAACCCTGGGCCTGGGACCTGTCTCACCTTGACTGACAAGATGTTATTATTATTTTCAGAGGAGCAGATGAGGACTCAGGTAAACTGGGATGCCCTGGCTACACAGCCCCGAGGAGGTGGCTCTGTGGGGAGGGTCAACTCTGTGAGGAAAGCTATGCCACAGGTAACATGCTGGCCAGAGAGGGTTTATGTAGGTGTCCACATCTGTTCACATCCCTGGGCCTGTCTCCTTCCCTATCCGTCTGCCATGGCTTGAACCAACCTCTGGGTCTTAAGTTCCAGAGTGATAATACTCTGAGGCTTTTCTCACAGTCCCCATCCCCAAAGGCTTGAAAAGACCCAGTCCCTGCTGTTGGATTATTGGACTGTGTGCCTGCTAAGGGAGGGAGAGGGGCCCCAGATCTCAATGTTGATAACAAAGCTGAGTATCCACAGTGCTACAGGTTCTGATATTCCACCTGGGAGGGTCTGACTTTGCCCACAATGTCCTCCACAGGTGCCCCATGGGCCCCCTTCAGCTCTTCATAGTGCCCTCTACTCTGCAACAGTCCCAAAATAGGGAATGGAGCTGGGATTAGGTCTCATTCCCCACCCACAACCTTTTATGGATCTTGGGGCCCACGTCCTCTGGGCCTCATTACTCCCATATCTCTAATGGGCACAGGCCACTTCTGTGTCTCACCCATGTCTGCCTTCCTTCCCCATTCAAGCCTAGGCCCTGGACTTCTGGGTTAATCCCTAAACCCAAGTAATTTCCAATATGATTCATGTTCTTTAAAAAAAAAAGTTTATTTATTTATTTTGAGAGAGAGTAAGGGGGAGGGTCAGAGAGAGAGAGGGAGAGAGAGAATCCCAAGTAGGCTCCATGCTGTCAGTGCAGAGCCTGATGCAGGGCTCGATCTCATGAACTGTAAGATCATGACCTGAGCTGAAATTGAGAGTCGGATATTTAACTGACTGAGCCACCCAGGTGCCCCAGTATGATTCATGTTCTTGTTGGTAAAAGGGTCACACAAGTCTTCTTTTACTGGGCCATTCTGCAGGAATCCAACCTTCCTCATCCAGCCCCAAAACACCTGTTCCTTACTCTAGGGCTGAGGGTAGAAGGGAGAAAGGTTAACAAAACATGCTTAAGGGGACAAGGGATGATGTGGGGTATTGTACATTTTATTTGGGGTGATAGTGAAGAGAGTTTCAAATGAAGTGATGTTTGAACAGAGCCTTGAAAAATGCGCCAAGTGCAGGGTTGTGTAAAAGGTGGACTAGACATGGCTAGCCAGTGCAAAGCCTCTGAAGCTTGATTTCTCTTGTGGCAGAAACACTAGGTTCCTCTTTTGGACTTCTGGCTTAAGTCCCGTGGAAGGGGCTCTGAACCACATGCCAGGATGAAGTTCTGAAGCCAGCAGCTGGAAGCTTGGCCTTTGTTTCCTACAAAATATTCAGGGTTTATGGTAATCCATTTCTGGTTGCTGGGATGGGGAAACAGTCTAGGGTGCATAAAGGTCTATGTGGATAGAGTACTCCTTAGAGTGATTGGGAAAGGAGTTGCAGATGGAGCATTTCACTAGTATAATATAGTGGGTTACAAGGAGGGAATGGTCTGCTGTGGGGAGGGTCTGTATTAGACCTGTAAACTATAGTTAGGATGGAGAGGGACTCAACACCAATCCTGGTGGAGGCAAGAATCTGACTCCATCCTCCTGGCTTCTACCTGGGCTCTAAGCAGACACCCACTTTCCAGCTTTGACATTGACGTGTTCTGTGGCCTCCATCATTGTTCTTATCTCCCTCTTCACCCTTTTGTCCACTTTGAATTGGCCTTAAGACTGAGTGTCCAGGGAAGACACTGACTCTGTGATGAGGGAAACAAAAATCAAGGACGTTCCTGAGCACTGAGTGGTCCTAGAGAACTTTCATGCCCCAGCTCTGCCCAGTTACAGAGCTTTCTGGAAGTTCACATAAGTCTCACTCCCTTCCTCAGATTCTGTGCTCTCATTGGCTACTGTTCTGCATGGGCATTTTGGTAGCTGGGCTGGTCTTCACGACTTTGGAGGCAGGGTTTTAGTGCTGGAGTGTGAATACATTTTGGAGTTATCTCTGACTTCTCCTTGCCCCCTTACGCCTGGAGGCATCAGCCAACTCAGTCAACTGTAGACATGCCCTGGTGATTTGGGCTGACCTTGTGTGAGGTTCTGCAGTCATATGTTCCCCCGCTCACCCCTAAACTCAGTAACAAGCCCAGCAGGCACTTCTTCCTCCAGTCAGTCATCCTTGAAGTGCATTCATGCATTCAACCATTCTCTTCTTTACCCGAAAAAAAATTGGATTTGGATTTTAGGGGCACTTCATAGAAGTAACTTCATTAAAGAGGAATTTTTCCCTAGTGGGAGAAGCACAGCAGGTGGTGCAGGATTCCTGATCTCAGGGCACAGAGCCAACAGGGCTCAGTTTGCAACAGTTGGGTGGGATGTAAATGAGGATGTAAGAATATGGGGGAGAGGGCACGAAGGATGAGGCAGAAGAGAGAGGGAAGAAGAAATAATAAAAGCAGGAAGGAGAAGGGGTGCCTGGGTGGCTCAGTCAGTTAAGTGTCTTGCTCTTGATTTCAGCTCAGATCATGATCTTGTGGCTCGTGGGTTTGAGCCCTTGTGTTGGGCTCCTCACTGACAATTTGAAGCCTGCTTGGGATTCTCTCTCTCTCTCCCTCTCTCTCTGCACCTCCTCTGCTCTCTCTGTCTTTCAAAATAAATAAAACTTTTAAAAAGCAGAAAGGAGAAATCAAGAGACATCAGAATAAAAGTTCACACTTACTGATGCTTAATATGGGCCAGACATTGTTTTTAGCAATGCATGGCAAAAGCCTAGAAGGAAATGAAGGGGATCAGGGTAAGCCATCTCCAAATATCCTACTTTGGCATAAGAATTATTTTGAGCTGTTGTGGTGTCTTGGTGGCTCAGTCAGTTAAGTGTCCAACTGTTGATTTCGGCTCAGGTCATGATCTCGGCTCAGGTCATGATCTCACGGTTTGTGAGATGGAGCCTTGTGTCGGGCTCTGCACTGACAGCATGAAGCCTTCTTGGGATTCTCTCTCTCCCTCCCTCTTCCCCTCCCCTGCCTATGCTCTCTCTCTCTCTCAAAATAAATAAATAAATAAATAAATAAATAAATAAATAAACTTTATAAAAAATAAAATAAAATTTCTTAAAAAAAGAATTATTTTGAGCTGACAGACTTTGAGTTCCTGCAATCTCTTATGTGCTTAAAAGCAAAGCCTTTCTAAAGGACTCAAAAGAACTCAATTATCATAAATACTCTCCCTTGGAGCAACTCTTATCTTCTCTTCTGAAGATAAGTTGGCACTACATCCAAACAGACATTGTCAAAAGACTATTATGTGAAAATGAGTGAAGGAAACATAACTCAAAATGGAGTTTGGAAACAATTAAGGGAGGGTTCCCATTCAGGCACCACTTGTTGCAGCTTACTTTACATACCCCAGCAGGAAGAAGGAAGATTATCTCCTTGCTCAGCCACAGTCCAGCTAATGAGAAACCACCACTGCTCAGCCAATGAGAGGCTGCCACAACCTCAAACTCCCACTCTTCTCCAATGAACTTTCATTCACAACAACCCTCCCCAACTCCCTCCTTTATTCTTTAAAAAGCAAGCCCTGGGGTGCTTCAGTGACTCAGTCAGTTAACCATCTGACTTCAGCTCAGGTCATGATCTTGCAGTTTGCGGGTTAGAATCCTACAATGGGCTCTGTGCTTACAGCTCAGAGCCTGGACCCTGGAGCCTGCTTTGGATTCTGTGTCTCCCTCTCTCTCTGTGCCTCCCCAGCTTGTGCTTTCTCTCTCTCAAAAATAAATAAACTTTAAAAATAAAAAAAAAAAGCAAGCCCCTCTCCTTTGTTTCTGGACCTGCGCATGTCCTGAATTGCAATTTCTCTGCTATTCCTGAATAAAATAATTTTTGCTGGTTAAATAGATGGCTATTTTATTTTTAAGGCTGACAATTAAATCTCTCATCTATTCTAAGAGCCCATGTAAAGTCGTTTGCTTTTCCCTAAGTACCCTTTCTCCTCCTTCCTTTCTCTTGCTAACTTAAGTATATAGACTCCAAATTCGAGCCACCCCTTTGAGTTACTCACCACTGAAAGCACCCAAGTATATAGGATCCATGTGTTAGTAATTTCTGTTTTTCTCTTGTTAATCTGCCTTTTATGAGTCTATTTTGTAGGAACCAAGGTGAAGAACCTAAGAGGTAGAGAAAAAATTTTTCTTCCTCTTATAGAAACTGTACCATACATTAAATGGTATTCTTGAGTGTGGAACTCTGGGTAATTTTCCAATAAATAATTTTTCTTTGTTTTATTATTTACTTGCATTTTCCTAGTTTACATTAATCAGTCTTCATGCTGTTTATACTTTTATTTCTTTAGATTTTTTGTACACAGTATAGTTTTAATAAGTTTATCATAAGTCTATATCCACAGGCTTCTACACAAAAGTTTACAAACACATATATCTGAATGAAGACGTTACTTGAAAGACACATTATACACAGGGTAATGTCAAGACTTTCAACACAGGATATTCACATATGCTTCCACACTAATGTTTATGAACACTTTTATCTAAAAGAAGGAAGATGTTACTTGAAAGACTTTTTATACACAGTGTAATTTCAATGAGTTAAGCGTATGGCTAATCCCATATGCTTCTACCATTTTGTTTACAATGAAAAAAAATATTGTTCTAAAGGCTCATTTTCCTAGTCTAACTATTTCAGTGTAGTGTTTTGATATCTTTGTCAAGTTAGAAATCAGTGAGTGAGTGTGGAGGTTCCTCAAAAAATTAAAAATAGACCTACCCTATGACCCAGCAATAGCACTGCTAGGAATTTACCCAAGGGATACAGGAGTACTGATGCATAGGGGCACTTGTACCCCAATGTTTATAGCAGCACTCTCAACAATAGCCAAATTATGGAAAGAGCCTAAATGTCCAGCAACTGATGAATGGATAAAGAAATTGTGGTTTATATACACAATGGAGTACTACGTGGCAATGAGAAAGAATGAAATATGGCCCTTTGTAGCAACGTGGATGGAACTGGAGAGTGTGATGCTAAATGAAATAAGCCATACAGAGAAAGACAGATATCATATGTGTTCACTCTTATGTGGATCCTGAGAAACTTAACAGAAACCCATGGGGGAGGGGAAGGAAAAAAAATAAAAGAGTGGGAGAAAGCCAAAGCATAAGAGACTGTTAAAAACTGAGAACAAACTGAGGGTTGATGGGGGGTGGGAGGGAGGGGAGGGTGGGTGATGGGTATTGAGGAGGGCACCTTTTGGGATGAGCACTGGGTGTTGTATGGAAACCAATTTGACAATAAATTTCATATATTGAAAAAAAAAAGAAATCAGTGAGTGAGCAGGGGCAGTATTTACAGCAAAAGGAAGATTTGAGATACAGTATTCACTGTTGGTATGGGGAAGGATTACAGAGGGGATAGAAGGTCAGCAAAATTCTGCAAGTGTTCTGGAAAATACCAAGGCAATACAGACAAAACACAGGTCCCTAAGAAGAGATTGTGCATTGTCATAAGTTACTTTATTAAGGCTTCATAGACTTTTCCCCAGTTTTGGCTCTAGTGGTTCATTTGATTAGTTCATAGTATGCATAGGCAGTATGATTTGTGACCAATGCCAAGATCATGGGTTCAAGCCTCATCTACAGCACTTTTTACTTTCTGAGCATTTCTGAGGATGTGATCACCTGGATCAGTTTTCTTGCTTTCTGCAAGGCTATAGATTGACAAAGGAAAAAATAGGAAATCAGTACATAGTGAAATGGTTAGACCCAACTTTTCCCCCAACAACACCTGTAAAGCCATAAGTAGAAAGTGAACAATACCAGTTGTAGCATTGAGTTATGAATTATGGGATTCAATTTGATCACTCCTAAAATAAAAATGGAAGTGAATGAAAATTATTAGGGGAAAAAAACTATGAGAGAGAAGACTGTTGGACTATTTTGACAAAGGGAGAGATAGTGATAGATGCTTTGAACTAAGTGGATGTATTGAACATGGAAAGAATTGGGCACATTATACAGGTATTTGGGAAGCAAAATGGACTGAAGTCAGCAAGGATTTGGTCTTGGGGTGAAGGAGAGGTAGGTGTAAAATGTTGAGAGCAGGTTTCTGTGCTGGGAAATAAGAGGGGTGATGGTGCCATTCATTGATATGAATAATACTAGAAGAAGACTATTTTGTAAAGAATTACAAGATAGAAGTTTTTCTCAAAGGGCTCATGGTCTAAATAGAAATTGGGATGAGGGGGGCGCCTGGGTGGCGCAGTCGGTTAAGCGTCCGACTTCAACCAGGTCACGATCTCGCGGTCCGTGAGTTCGAGCCCCGCGTCGGGGTCTGGGCTGATGGCTCAGAGCCTGGAGCCTGTTTCCGATTCTGTGTCTCCCTCTCTCTCTGCCCCTCCCCCGTTCATGCTCTGTCTCTGTCCCAAAAATAAAAATAAATAAAAAAAAAAAAAAAGAAATTGGGATGAGGGATTTCTCTTATGACCTATAGTTACATATCCCTATGAGTTTGAGACCCTAATCCTCTATACTCCTCATATACTCAATGTCACAGGCTCTATAGTTCCAGTATTGTTTTCAGTATATGCCTTTCCTTTAGAAATACGTACATAGAAAATACATGAATATAGCCTAATGCAGAAGTTTCAAATGATATCTAAATGTATGGACTACATTTGGCTATTACCACCTACCCCATTCTTCCCCACCTCACAAGTGACGGGGGGGGGCAGTTAAAGGTGTTTTATTCCAGACATTTTTCTCTGCTCTCACACATCACACATGCATGCAAACACACAAAGAAGGTCCCACTATGAGCATTACCCACTTGTACCCTGTTAATGATATGCCACAGAGAAATCCTGGCCAGTACAGATTGGTCTGTTTTTCAGCTCACTTGTGCTCCATGGTATAACATAAATGCACATCATTCTTTTACCTTCCCATGTGCACTGTTGGCTACTAATAGCCATTTAATGTGTGTGTGTGTGTGTGTTTTTTACCAGTTTTCTCCTTTCTTGTACACATAGCTCTCTCTCTCTGTGTGCGAGGGGGTTTATTACACATTCTTACAAGTAGGATTGTTTGGTCAAAGAATTCAGTCATTCAGCAAACCCTTATTAAGCAGCTACTATGTGGCTAGGGTTTATTCTAGGAGTTAGTGAAAATTAGTGAACACAACAGACAATATCTATAATGGAGTGACCATTTTTTTGAACAATGCTGAGACACTATTGTCTCTCACTGGTGTAGGGAAGTTAATACCTGTTTACTGCTATCCTAAATACCACTCCTGGTTGGGGTTTTGAAGCTGACCAAAAGTATTCAAATGATCCAAAAGAAGTCAGGAAAGAGGGAATAAAATAGATAAACAAGCATTAAAAAATCCAAAATAAAACAAAAACCAGAGGGGCAAACAGAACAACTTCACTTTCCAATAACCTTATAGCCCTGAACACAATCTTGTCAATTATTACATTAAATGTTAATGGTATAAGCAACTCAATAAAAACATAGAGATGCATAGAGTAGACAAAAAGCAACGCCATACTAAATGCCACACACAAGAAACATACTTTAAATATAAAGATACAGAGAGTTTGAAAGTAAATAAATGGAAAAGTTTATATTATAGACACAAAAACATAAGGATGAGGCAAATGCCCAATGCTGTGCTTCTGTGGATCCATCCCTCCAATGGGACTGCCTCCCTCCTAGTGTTTCAGGGCTCCTCCTGCAGGGGACCACCAATGGCAAAGCGAGCTAAGCCTGCCCCTTCCGCCCCTGTGCACCTTGAGTATCCACCCTGGCTAATACACCCTTGGCCAGATACCATCGAAGCAGCACCACAAGCCTGGCAGTGTGCAAGTAGCCCAGATAGGGGCCACAACACTCTACAGTGAGTCCTACCCCTGGGAGAGGGGAAGATAAGGTACACACCAGTCTGACTGTGGCCCCAGCGGTGGGGGCTGACTGCAGCCCCGCCCACCAACACAAGTTACTCTGGACAGCACAGGGGAAGTGCCCTACAGTTTGGAGCTACTGCAGGGACTACCCAAAATGACAAAACGGAAGAATTCTCCTCAAAAGAAACCGCAGGAAGTAGCAACAGCCAACAAGTTGATCAACAACGATTTAAGCAATATAATGGAACAAGAATTTAGAATTATAGTCATAAAATTAATCGCTGGGCTTAAAAAAGGATAGAGGACAGTAGAGAATCTATTGCTACAGAGATCAAGGGACTAAGAAATAGTCATGAGGAGCTAAAAATGCTATACATGAGGTGCAAAATAAAATGGAGGTGGCCATAGCACGGATTGAAGAGGCAGAGGGGACAATACGTGAATTAGAAGATATAATTATGGAAAAAGAGGAAGCTGAGAAAAAGAGAGATAAAAATAATCCAGGAGTATGAGGGGAGAACTAGAGAACTAAGTGATGCAATCAAATGGAACAATATCCGTATCGTAGGAATTCCAGAAGAAGAAGAAGAGAGAGACAGGGGCTGAAGGTGTACTTGAACAAATCATAGCTGAGAACTTCCCTCATCTGGGTAAGGAAAAAGGCATTGAAGTCCAAGAGGCACAGAGAACTCCCTTCAGACATAACTTGAATCGGTCTTCTGCACGACATACCATAGTGAAACTGGCAAAATACAAGGATAAAGAGAAAATTTGAAAGTAGCTAGGGATAAACAGGCCCTAATATACAAAGGTAGACACAAAAGGGTAGTAGCAGACCTATCTACTGAAACTTGGCAGGCCAGAAAGGAGTGGCAGGAAATCTTCAATGTGATGAACAGAAAAAAAATATGCAGCCGAGAATTCTTTATCCAGCAAGTCTGTCATTCAGAATAGAAGGAGAGATAAAGGTTTTCCCAAACAAAAACTGAAGGAATTCATCACCACTAAACCAGCCCTACAAGAGATCCTAAGGGGGACTCTGTGAGTGAAATGTTGCAAGGACCACAAAGTACCAGAGACATCACTACAAGCATGAAACCTACAGACATCACAATGAATCTAAACCCATATCTCTCATTAATAACACTGAATGTAAATGGACTTAATGCTTCAACCAAAAGACATAGGGTATCAGAATGGATAAAAAAACCAAGACCCATCTATTTGCTGTCTACAAGAGACTCATTTTAGACCTGAGGACACCTTCAGATTGAAAGTGAGGGGATGGAGAACTATCTTTCATGCTACTGGAAGTCAAAAGAAGGCTGGAGTAGCCATATTTATATCAGACAAACTAGACTTTAAATTAAAGGCTGTAACAAGAGATGAAGAAGGGCATTATATAATAATTACAGGGTCTATCCATCAGGAAGAGCTAAAAATTATAAATGTCTATGCACCGAACACAGTAGCCCCCAAATATATAAAAAAATTAATCACAAACATCAGCAACCTTATATTAAGAATGTGGTAATTGCAGGGGACTTTAACACCCCACTTACAGAAATGGATAGATCATCTAGACACACGGTCAATAAAGAAACAAGGGCCCTGAATGATACATTAGATCAGATGGACTTGACAGATATGTTTAGAACTCTGCATCCCAAAGCGACAGAACATACTTTCTTCTCGAGTGCACATGGAACATTCTCTAAGACAGATCACATACTGGGTCACAAAAGAGCCCTTGATAAGTATAAAATAATTGAGATCATACCATGCACACTTTCAGACCACAATGCTATGAAACTTGAAATCAACCACAGGAAAAAGGCTAGAAAACCTCCAAAAGCATGGAGGTTAAAGAACACCCTACTAAAGAATGAATGGGTCAACCAGGCAATTAGAGAAGAAATTAAAGAATATATGGAAACAAATGAAAATGAAAATACAACAATCCAAATGCTTTGGGATGCAGCGAAGGCAGTCCTGAGAGGAAAATACATTGCAATCCAGGCCTGTCTCAAGAAACAAGAAAAATCCCAAATACAAAATCTAACAGCACACCTAAAGGAAAGAGAAGCAGAACAGCAAAGGCAGCCTAAACCCAGCAGAAGAAGAGAAATAATAAAAATCAGAGCAGAAATAAACAATACAGAATCTAAAAAAAACTGTAGAGCAGATCAATGAAACCAAGAATTGTTTTTTTTAAAAAAAATAAAGAAAATTGATAAACCTCGGGCCAGGCTTCTCAAAAAGAAAAGGGAGATGACCCAAATAGATAAAATCATGAATGAAAATGGAATTATTACAACCAATCCCTCAGAAATACAAAGCAATCATCAGGAATACTGTGAAAAAGTGTATGCCAACAAACTGGACAACCTGGAAGAAGTGGACAAATTCCTAAGCACCCACACACTTCCAAACTCAAACAGGAAGAAATAGAAAACTTGAACAGACCCATAACCAGCGAAGAGATTGAATCAGTTATCAAAAATCTCCCAACAAATAAGAGTCTAGGACCAGATGGCTTCCCTGGGGAATTCTACCAGACATCTAAGGCAGAGATAATACCTATCCTTCTCAAGTTATTCCAAAAAATAGAAAGGGAAGGAAAACTTCCAGACTCACTTTACTTTGATTCCTAAACCAGACAGAGACCCAGCAAAAAAAGAGAACTATAGGCCAATATCCCTGATGAACATGGGTGCAAAAATTCTCAACAAGATACTAACAAATCGAATTCAACAGCATATAAAAAGAATTATTCACCATATTAAGTGGGATTCATTCTTGGGCTACAGGGCTGGCTCAACATTCACAAATCAATCAATGTGATACATCACATTAATAAAAGAAACGATAAGAACTATATGATCCTGTCAATCAATGCAGAAAAAGCATTTGACAGAATTAAGCATCGTTCCTTAATAAAAGCCCTCGAGAAAGTCGGGATAGAAGGAACATACTTAAACATTACAAAAGCCATTTATGAAAAGCCCACAGCTAATATCATCCTCAATGGGGAAAAACTGAGAGCTTTCTCCCTGAGATCAGGAACACGACAGGGATGTCCACTCTCACTGCTGTTGTTTATCATAGTGTTGGAAATTCTAACATCAGCAATCAGACAACAAAAGGAAATCAAAGGCATCAAAATTGGCAAAGATGAAGTCAAGCTTTCACTCTTTGCAGATGACATACTATACATGGAAAACCTGATAGACTCCACCAAAAGTCTGCTAGAACTGATACATGAATTCAGCAAAGTTGCAGGATACAAAATCAATGTACAGAAATCAGCTGCATTCTTGTACTTAATAAGCAACAGAAAGACAAATAAAGAAACTGATCCCATTCACAATTGCACCAAGAAGCATAAAATACCTAGGAATAAACCTAACCAAAGATGTAAAAGATCTGTATGCTAAAAACTATAGAAAGCTTATGCAAGAAATTGAAGAAGGTACAAAGAAATGGAAAAAAATTCCATGGTCATGGATGGGAAAAATAAATATTGTTAAAATGTCAATACTACCCAAAGCTATCTACACATTCAATGCAGTCCCAATCGAAATTGCACCAGCATTCTTTTCAAAGCTAGAACAAGCAATCCTAAAATTTGTATGGAACCACAAAAGACCCTGAATAGCCAAAGTAATGTTGAAGAAGAAGACCAAAGCTGGAGGTATCACAATCCCAGACTTTAGCCTCTACTACAAAGCTGTAATCCTCAAGACAGCATGGTATTGGCACAAAACAGACACATAGACCAATAGAATAGAATAGAGACTCCAGAATTGGACCCACAAAAGTATGGGCAACTAATCTTTGACAAAGCAGGAAAGACAGTCTCTTTAACAAATGGTGCTGGGAGAACTGGATAGCAACATGCAGAAGAATGAAACTAGACCACTTTCTTACCCCATTCACAAAAATAAACTCAAAATGGATAAAGGACCTGAATGTGAGGCAGGAAACCATCAAAACCCTAGAGGAGAAAGCAGGAAAAAACCTCTCTGACCTCAGCGACAGCAATTTTTTACTTGACACATCTCCAAAGGCAAGGGAATTAAAAGCAAAAATGAACTGTTGGGACCTCATCAAGATAAAAAGCTCTGCAATGCAAAGGAAACAATCAACAAAACTAAAATGCAACCAACGGAATGGGAAAAGATATTTGCAAATGACATATCAGACAAAGGGCTAGTATCCAAAACCTATAAAGAACTCACCAAATTCCACACCGGAAAACCAAATAATCCAGTGAAGAAATGGGCAGAAGACATGAATAGACACTTCTCTAGAGAAGACATCCAGATGACCAACAGGCACATGAAAAGATGCTCAAAGTAACCCCTCATTAGGGAAATACAGATGAAAACCACACTGAGATACTGCCTCATGCCAGTCAGAGTGGCTAAAATGAATAAATCAGGAGACTATAGATGCTGGTGAGGATGTGGAGAAACGGGAACCCTCTTGCACTGTTGGTGGGAATGCAAACTGGTGCAGCCGCTCTGGAAAACAGTGTGGAGGTTCCTCAAGAAATTAAAAAGAGAGCTACCTTATGACCCAGGAATAGCACTGCTAGGAATTTACCCAAGGGATACAGGAGTGCTGATGTAGAGGGGCACTTGTACCCCAGTGTTTATAGAAGCACTTTCAACAATAGCCAAATTGTGTAAAGAGCCTAAATGTCCATCAACTGATTAATGGATAAAGAAATTGTGGTTTATATACACAATGGAATACTACGTGGCAATGAGAAAGAATGAAATATGGCCCTTTGTAGCAACGTGGATGGAACTGGAGAGTGTTATGCTAAGTGAAATAAGTCAGGCAGAGAAAGACAGATACCATATGTTTTCCCTCTTATGTGTATCCTGAGAAACTTGACAGAAGTCCATGGGGGATGGGAAGGGAAAAAAAGTTAGAGAGGCAGGGAGCCAAACCATAAGAGACTCTTAAAAACTGAGAATAAACTGAGGGTTCATGGGGGGTAGGAGGGAGGAGAAAGTGGGTGATGGGCATTGAAGAGGGCACCTGTTGGGATGAGCACTGGGTGTTGTATGGAAACCAATTTGGTAATAAATTTCATATTTAAAAAAACATAAGGATGCAGTGGATATTATAAACCAGATACAGTAGATTTGAAGACAATAAAAGTAAAATGTCATAATGATAAAGGGATAGTTCCTTAGAAAGATATAACAATTATATATATGTATGTACCTAATAATAGAGCCTCAATATACATGAAGCAGAAATTGATGGAAACACAGCAGGAAATTTGAACACTCTCTTTATAGTTGGAATGACTAGACCAAAAACAAATTCACTAAAGACACAAATGGTTTGAGCACTGCTATCAACCATCTGACTTAACTGCCATCTATAGAATGCTCCATTCAACAATTGCAAAATATACAGTCTTTTCAAGTGCATATCATCATTTCACCACAAGATATCATAGGTTAGACCTTAAAGCATATCTTGATAAATTTTAAAGGACCAAGATTATACAGAGCATATTCTATGATCACAGTTGAATTAGATTACAAATCAATTATATGATATATTGGAAACTCCCCAAATTTGGAAGTTAAACAACATACTTTAAAGTGATTCATGGGTCGAAGATGAAATCATGAGAGAAATTAGAAAATATTTTGAGCTGAACAACAGTGAAAGTAGAACAGATCAAAATTCATGGGATTCAACTAAAGGGATGTTTAGAGGAAAATTTATAGGTTTAAATGATAATATTAGAGAAGAAGTATGTAAGGGTACCTGGGTGGCTCAGTCAGTTGAGTGTCTGATTCTTGATTTTAGCTCAGGTCATGATCCCAGGGTCATGGGATCAAGCCCCGCATCGGGCTCTGTGCTGAGTGTGGAGCTTGCTTAAGATTCTCTCTCTTCCTCTGCCCCTCTCCCCAACTTGCACTCTCTCTTTAAAAAAAAAGTGACCTAAGGTCTCTTCTTAAGAAGATAGAAGAAGAGCAAAGTTAATCCCTGGTAACTAGAAGGAAGGAAATAATAAAGAGCAGAAATAAACTTTATTGGAAACAGTAGAGACAATTAACAGAGCCAAAAGTCAGGTCTTGGAAAAGATCAACAAAATTGACAAACCTCTAGCTAGACTGAATAAGACTAGGAAGAGGAAATACATGACTGATATCAGGAACATACATTAGGTTATCAATGAGACCCTACAGATATTGAAAGGGTAATAAGAAAACAGAATAAATAACTCCCAGGCAACAAATTTGACAATGTAGCCAGGATGCATGGAGGGAGAATTTGAACTGTGATGCAAGCCTAATTACTGCCATGGCTGACTCCTTGGGAATCTTTTGAATGCCCATCAGGTTAAGGCTCGATGATATGCCTTTACATCCCCATTTTGATCAGTCATTAAATATAGGCCACCCAGGGAAGGAGTGTGACCTTGAGTGAGGCAGCTCTCTGCAGTTGAGACAATCCCATAAGGGGCTGACAACTGTCTGACAATAGAACCCCCAGCACCTGAAGGACTAAGCCCGTCATTGAAGGGGAAGAAGGGTGGTACATCCCAGTGTCCACCACAGGTCCCTTTACAAATGCTTCTTTTCAAAATCAGATCAACACTATTAGTAACATGACAGAATGGGTTCAGGTAAAGAGAATTAAAGGTATGATGACTTATTAGAGTAATGGATGAATAAATAACAGCATTAATACCTACCACCCACTGTGGGTCAGGCACTGTGGGAGGAACCAAAAATACTTAGAGAAGATATAGTCCCTGGCTCTGCTCCCAGTGGGAGGAGGCACAGCAGACAGGGTGAAATGAAATCTCACATGAAATATGTATTATTATAATGCCACAGGAGTGAAGAACGGTGAACAATTTACTCTGCCTTTGGCTACAGGTGGGAGGTGTGTGTGTGTGAGTGGGCTGGATTTCCAGAAAGGTTTTAGGTAACATTTTAGCATCTATAAGACCAAGAAAATTTTGTACAGGATGTGGTATTTGAGGTGTACTCTAAACATAGTCCTGATATTTTAATGCAGAGTTAGAGTACAGTTTGGTTTAGAAAAATATAATATACACAAAGAGTTCTTCTGAAACAACTGCTAATGGAAGACTGGGTTACTATAAACAATATGTTTTTCCTGGAAACGCTGTTCCTACCAATTATGTGCTGCATTTTAAAAACAACCATTACAATATCTTCAGGATATTTTTCGCATCAGAAAATATAATGGAAATCTATTATGAGCAAGGCTTATTTAGGACATTTTAGTTTACAGACACTATTTTGGACATGTGCTTATGATGTTAAAAAAAAGAAGTTTCCACCACCCTTTGGCTATGTATATATAGGCTCTCTCAATAGGAAATAGTACTTCATTCAGTTACCTCAGATTCAAATCTTGGAATACAGGTTCCAAAGAATTCAGAGACCTCATACCCTGAACACAGACTCCCAAAACCTCACAGACTGAACAGCAATAACCACAAATGACACACACAACTCTCGGAGCTCTGACCCTCTAAAGTTGAGAGACCTCACATTCTTGAGTTTAGATGCCAAAAAAACAAAACAGAAAACAAAAATTGTAAGCAAACTTGGGAAACAAACCCTGAAAGAGGGCAGACTCTTACAACCTTGAAAAGAGACACTGAATACCTCAGACTCCAACCTTGGAACGCATATTATGAGAGTATTCTGTGTCATTACAACATGGACACACCTCTGAATACTGGTGACTGAATATTTGGAACCTAGCCCCTCAATGAATGCATAGACCCTTATACCCGGCATACAATCTTACAAATACCCGAGACTCCAACCTCGGGTCACAGACCTTCAACGAGTTCAGAAAACTTACTCCTTAAAAAAAATACATATATGTCATATAAACATTAGAATACAGGCCCTACAAGATTTATGAGTATTACACCCAGAAAACAGACAAGAAAGACCTCAGATCTTGGAACATACACCCTTAAAGATTTCATAGAACTACAACTCTAAACACAGACATGCCAATACATCAATTTCATTATCATAGACCCTCAAAGTCTTCAAACTCTTACTCTCAAAATATAGATGCATGGGGCGCCTGGGGCGCAGTCGGTTGAGCGTCCGACTTCAGCCAGGTCACGATCTCGCGGTCTGCGAGTTCAAGCCCCGCGTCAGGCTCTGGGCTGATGGCTCGGAGCCTGGAGCCTGTTTCCGATTCTGTGTCTCCCTCTCTCTCTGCCCCTCCCCCATTCATGCTCTGTCTCTCTCTGTCCCAAAAATAAATAAACGTTGAAAAAAATTTTTTTTAAAAATAAAAAAAAATATAGATGCACGAATACCTCAGAATCAATCCTATGAAAAAAAGGATCTTCAAAGAATCAGATACCTCACTCACTGAACATGTACCACCAAACACTTAAGACCCTGACCTGGCAATGTAGACCTTCACAGATCAGGACTTTCACACCCTGAATATAGACTCCAGAAGCTCAGATTCAAAATTCATATCAAATACACCCAGAAATTTCAGAGTCCTCATACTCCAACCACAAATCCCTAATGCACAAACCCAGATCCCCTGTAACATCAGACTGAAACCTATGAACGCAGATCATCAAAATGGTTCACAACCTTCAACTCTGAACTCACAGCCGCATAGAACAAAATCAGACTTTCACACTAACATCTTTACAGCACAGAGAGACCACACACCCAGATCACAGACCCCAAAATACTTCAGATCAAACCTTGGAGCACAGACAGTTAATAAATACAGACACCTCTTATTCCCTGGCCACAGACTCCCAGAACCCCTGTTTCAAACCTTGACACAGACCCTCAAAGACTTCAGGCACACCCATGAACACAGACCTCCAAATACCTCAGATTTAAACCCTTTTTTAAAAGTTTATTTATTTTGTGAGAAAGAACGTGAGCAGGGGAGGGGCAGAGAGAGGAATAGAGAATTCCAAGCAGGCTCTACATCGTCAGTGCAGAGCACGATGTGGGGCTTGAACTCACAAACTGTGAGATCATGACCTGAGCTAAAACCGAGTCAGACACCCAACCAACTGAACCACCCAGGTGCCCCCAGGTTTAAACCTTTGAACATAGATTCTCAGAGTTCAGAGACATCACATCCTGAACAGAGGCATCTAATCAACTCAGACAAAAAACTTGGAACTCAGAACTTAAAAGACTTCAAGGACCTTACTCTTTGAACATAGAGCAAAAATACCTCTGAAACTTGGGATCCAAGCTTAAAATTTCAAAAGACTTTACAACTTTATCACAGACCCTCAATTACCTCAGATTCCAACCTTATGCTGTAGACCCTGAAAAATTTCAGAGACCTCATACCCTGAACACAAACCAGCAGTTACTTCAAACTCAAACCTTTGGACTGACCCTGAAAATTTTCAGAGAACATGAGCACACACCTCTAAATACCTGACTCAAAACATGGAATATATGCTCTTAGAGAGATCAGAGACCTCATACCCTAAACACAGACTTCACAAACACCTCAGGCAAAAAACTTGGAATAAAGACTTGCAAAGAATTCATGGACCTCACTTCTTGAATACAGACCCCCTAATACCTCAGACAGAAATGTGGGACTCAGACATTCTAAAAGTTCAACAATCACACACCCTGAAAACAAGTCTCCTAATTGCTAAGACTAAACCCTCAGAACACAAGCTGAAAATCTCAGAGGTTTCAAACTCTGAATACAGACCTATAAATAACTCAGGCTTAATCTTTGGGACATAGATCCTTGGAAAGTATAGAGACCTCATGCCATGAATGCAGACCTCCAAATACATGAAACTTAAGCCTTTGGAAACAGACCCCTATAGGTTTTAGAGACCTCTCACTCTGAACAGAGACCCCCAAATACCTCAGACTCAAACATTAAAATGAAGACACCAAAAGATATGAGAAGCCTCACACTCTGAACACAGATCCACAGTGACTTTAGGTTTAAACCTTACAACAAATTTTTAAAGACTTCAGAGACCTCACCCTGTGAACACAGAGCACCAAATACTTTAGAGTCAAAATCTGGAGTCACAGACCTTAAAGCATTTGGAGAAGTCACACCCAGAACAGACTTCCAACCCCCTCAGAATCAATCCTTAGGACAGAGACTCTCAAAATTTCAGAGACATCATACCTTGGCTACGGACCCCCAAATAACTCCAACTAAGTCCTTAGGACACAGCCTCTAAAATATCAGACTTCACACTCTGAAAACAGACCCCAAATACCTCATATTCAAAACTTGGAATCCAGATCCTCTAAAAGTTCAAAGACTTCACATGCCAAACACAGACCCTTGAACACCGCAGACTTAAATCTTTGGAAACAGAATTCTATTGAAAACAATTCTATTGTTTTCAGAGACATCTGTCACCGACAGAGACCTCCAAAAACCTCAGAGTTAAACCTTGAGGCACAGACTTAAAAACAGTTGAGGGACCTCACACCTAGTACACAAATTCCTAGTTACCTCATATTTAAATGTTGGAACAGGGGTGCCTGGCTCAGTTAAGCATTTGGATCTTGGTTTTGGCTCAGGTCATGATCTCATGGTTCATGAGTTTGAGCCCCACATCGGGCTCAGTGTTGTTGCTTGGGATTCAATCTCTCTCTCTTCCCCTCCCTCCCTCTCTCCAAATACATACATACATACATACATATATACATACACTTTAATGTTGGAGCAGACCCTGAAGGAATTCAGTAAACTTGAGCACAGAATCCCACCTCAGGTTCAAACTTCCAAACATATACCTTATAACCTAAATGTGGACGTTTAAACAACTCAGACAAAAATTTTGAATACATACCCTCAGAAAGTTTAAAAACTTTATTTCTTGAACTAAGACCTCGAATACCTTAGACCCAAACTTGGGACACAGACCTTCTAAAATTTCAGAGACTTCATGCCTTGAAATACAGACCCTCAAACTATTCACAGACCTTAAACCCTGAACACTCACTCTACATTAATCAGATTAAACCTTGGGGCACCTGGGTGGCTCAGTCGGTTAAGTGCCTGACTTCTGCTCAGTTCATGATCTCATGGCTTGTGGGTTCAAGCCCTGCATCTGGCTCTCTGCTGTCAGCTCAGAGCCCACGTTGGATCCTCTGTCTTCCTCTCTCTCTGTCCCTCCCCCACTCGTTCTCCCCCCCACCATAAGACAAAACATAAAAAGAAACACTTGGGGCATATCTCAAAGTCTTCAGAGATCTCAAACTGTGAACACAGACACCCAAATCTCTCTGACTCAGACCTTGAGCCACAGACTCTCAGAGAGTTCAGAAACCTGAGACTTTATCGCAGTCCCACAATTATGTCAGGCTGAAACCTTGGGGTAGATCTTCAAAGAATTCAGAGAACTCAACCCTGAGCACAGACTCCCTAAGTGTCTCAGATGTAGATTGTGGAACCTAGCCCCTCAAAGATTTCAAAGACATTACTCTTGACCATAGACTTTCAAACACCTCAGGTAAAAATCTGGGAAACAGACTCTCAAAAATTTCAAGGCCTCACTTCTTTTTAAAAATTTTATTTATTTATTTTTAAAATTACATACAAGTTAGTTAGCATATAGTGCAACAATGATTTCAGGAGTAGATTCCTTAATGCCCCTTACCCATTTAGCCCATCCCCCTTCCCACAACCTCTCCAGTAACCCTCTGTTCTCCACATTTAAGAGTCTCTTATGTTTTGTCCCTCTCCCTGTTTTTATATTAGTTTTGCTTCCCTTCCCTGTGTTCATCTGTTCTGGGTCTTAAAGTCGTCATATGAGTGAAGTCATATTAGTCTTTTTCTGATGGACTAATTTTGCTTAGCATAATACCCTCTAGTTCCATCCATGTAGTTGCAAATGGCAAGTTTCATTCTGTTTGATTGCCGAGTAATACTCCATTGTGTGTGTGTGTGTGTGTTTATACACACATACACACACACACACACACATATCTCACGTCTTCTTTATCCATTCATCCGTCGATGGACCTCTGGGCTCCTTCCATACTTTGGCTATTGTTGATAGTGCTGCTATAAACATTGGGGTGCATGTGCCCCTTCAAAACAGCATACCTGTATCCCTCAGATAAATACCTAGTAGTGCAATTGCTGGGTCGTAGGGTAGTTATATTTTTAATTTTTTGAGGAACCTCCATACTGTTTTCCAGAGTGACTGCACTAGTTTGCATTCCCACCAGGAGTGCAAAAAGATTCCTCTTTCTCCAAATCCTCACCTACATGTGTTGTTGCCTGAGTTTTAATTTTAGCCATTCTGATGGGTGTAAGGTGGTATCTCGTTGTGGTTTTGATTTGTATTTCCCTGACGATGAGTGATGTTGAGCATTTTTTTTCATGTGTCTGTTAGCCATCTGGATGTCTTTGGAGAAGTGTCTATTCATGTCTTTTGCCCATTTCTTCACTGGATTATTTGTTTTTTGGGTGTTGAGTTTGGTAAGTTCTTTATAGATTTTGGATACTAACCCTTTATCTGATATGTCATTTGCAAATATCTTCTCCCATTCTTTCAGTTGCCTTTTAGTTTTGCTGATTGTTTCCTTCACTGTGTAGAAGCTTTTTATCTTGAAGAGGTCCCAATAGTTCATTTTTGCTTTTGTTTCCCCTGCCTCTGGAGACATCTCAAGTATGAAGTTCCTGTTGCCGTGGTGAAAGAGGTTGTTGCCTATTTTCTCCTCTAGGATTTTGACGGCTTCCTTTCTTACATTTAGGTCATTCATCCATTTTGAGTTTATTTTTCTATATGGTGTAAAAAAGTGGTACAGGTTCATTCTTCTGCATGTCACTGTCTAGTTTTCCCAGAACCACTTGCTGAAGAAATTGTCTTTATTGCATTGAATATTCTTTTCTGCTTTGTCAAAGATTAGTTGGCCATAGGTTTGTGGGTCCATTTCTGGGTTCTCAATTCTGTTCCATTGATCTGAGTGCCTGTTATTGTGCCAGTACCATACTGTCTTGATGATTACAGCTTGGTAATTCAGCTTGAAGTCTGGGATTGTGATGCCTCCTGCTTTGGTTTTCTTTTTCAAGATTGCTTTGGCTATTCGTGGTCTTTTCTAGTTCTGTACAAATTTTAGGATTATTTTTTCTAGCTCTGTGAAGAATGCTCGTGTTGATAGGTATTGCATTGAATATGTAGATTGCTATGGGTAGTATTGACATTTTATCAATATTTGTTCTTCCTATCCAGGAGCATGGAATCTTTTTCCATTTTGTTGTGTCTTCTTCAATTTCTTTCATAAGGCTTTCTATAGTTTTCAGTGTATAGATTTTTCACCTCTTTGGTTAGATTTATTCTTAGGTATTTTACGGTTTTTGGTGCAACTGGAAATGGGATTGATTCCTTGATTTCTCTTTCTGTCACTTCATTGTTGGTGTATAGGAATGCAACCGATTTCTGTGCATTGATTTTATATCCTGCAACTTTGCTGAATCCATGAATCAGTTCTAGCAGGTTTTTGGTGAAATCTTTTGGGTTTTCCATATAGAGTATCATGTCATTTGTGAAGAGTTAAAGTTTGACCTCCTCCTGGCCAATTTGGATGCCTTTTATTTCTTTGTGTTGTCTGATTGCTGAGGCTAGGACTTCCAATACTATGTCAAGTAACAGTTGTGAGAGTGAATTCCCTGTCTTGTTCCCTGTCTTAGGGGGAAAACTCTCAGTTTTTCTCCATGGAGGATGATATTAGCTTTGGGTCTTTCATATATGTCTTTTATGATCTCGAGGTATGATCCTTCTCTCCCTACTTTCTTGAGGGTTTTTATCAAGAAAGGATGCTGTATTTTGTCAAATGCTTTCTCTGCATCTATTGAGAGGATCATATGGTTCTTGTCCTTTCTTTTATTGATGTGATGAATCACATTGATTGTTTTGCAGATATTGAACCAGCCCTGCATCCCAGGTATAGATCCCACATGGTCGTGGTGAATAATTTTTTTAATGTATTGTTAGAGCTGGTTGGCTAATATCTTGTTGAGGATTTTTGCATCCATGTTCATCAGGGAAATTGGTCTATAGTTCTCCTTTTTAATGGGGTCTTTGTCTTGACCCCATTTTGGAATCAAGGTAATGCTGGCTTCATAGAAAGAGTTTGGAAGTTTTCCTTCCATTTCTATTTTTTGGAACACCTTCAAGAGAACAGTTGTTAACTCTTCCTTAAATGTTTAGCAGAATTCCCCTGAAAGCCATCTGGCCCTGGACTCGTGTTTTTTGAGAGATTTTTGATTACTAATTCAATTTCTTTACTGGTTATGGGTCTGTTCAAATTTTCTATTTCTTCCTGTTTCAGTTTTGGTAGTGTATGTGTTTCTAGGATTTTGTCCATTTCTTCCCGATTAAGGCCTCACTTCTTGAATCCAGACTCAATTACCTCAGACCCAAATTTGGAACAAAGATCCTCTAAAAGTTCAGAGAACTCACACCTCGATCAAAAAGCCCAAGTATCCCACATTCAGATCTTACAACACAGACCTTCAGAATTTTAGAGACGTCACACATTGAACACTGATGCACATAATTCAGATTCAAACCTTGGGATACAGACCTTAAAGAGTTCAGAGATCTTACATCCTGAACATAAACTCCAAATACCTTACACAGAAATCTTGGAGCATAGACACTCAAAGTGTTCAAGGGCCATACTCCTTGAGCATAGATCCCAAATGCCTCAAATCTAAAGCATATATTTAATATTTATTTATTTTTGAGAGAGAGTGAGTGAGAGTAAGCAGGGGAAGGGCACAGAGAGAGGGAGACAGAGAATCCAAAGCAGGCTCTGCACTGTCAGCACAAAGCCTAACGTGGGGCCTGAACCCACAAACCATGAGATCATGACCTGAGCCAGTCAGACGCTCAACCATCTGAGCCACCCAGGTGCCCCTCAAATGTCTCAAATCTAAATGTGGAACACAGACCCTTTAAAATTTTAGGGATCTCAAACCTTGAATGCAAATCCCCATGTACCTCACAAACCTTGTAAGTTTTAAACCTCATACCTCATTAAACCTTATAAAACTGATCTCAATGATTTGAGAGATGTCATAACCTACACAGATAAAGTGTTCAGAGGCCTCACACTCTCAGCACTGATGCCACATAACTCAGATTCAAACCTAGGGACCCAGAAATGGTAAATATCTGGATAAATATAATAATAGATGATTCTTACCCTCCTGAGTTCTTTAAAGTATGTTTGACATTTAAAAGTAAAATTTATAACATTGTCTGATATAGGTTTCAACATGTATAAATGTAACCAATCAGACAACTATAGGATAAAGAGCGGATGGTAAAGAGGCCTATAAGGTGGCAAGGTTTCTACATTTGAACTGAAATGATAAAATATTGATTCTAAGTTGAATATGAAAAGTTAAGTATGTACTTTGTAATTCCTAGAGGAACATACAAAGATATAGTGACGATCACAACAGGGGTGCCCGGGTGGGTCAGTTGGTTGACTGTCCAGCTTTGGCTCAGGTCATGATCTTGTGGTTCACAAGTTTGAGTTCTGCGTTAGGCTCTGTGCTGACAGCTCAGAGCCTGGAGCCTACTCCAGATTCTGTGTCTCCCTCTTCTCTCTGTCCATCCCCTACTCATTCTGTCTTTCTTTCTCTCTCTCTCTCTCTCTCTCTCTCTCTCAGAAATAAATGAAAAAATGTAAAAAAAACCCACCTTGGTTTGGTTGCTGACATTTAAAAAAAATAAAAAAAATCACATCAGATGTATTGAAACAGAATATTGGAAGTTTTAACTAACCCCAAACAAGGCAGTAAAGGTAAAACAGGAATGAAAAACAGGAGGAAAGAACAGAAAACAATAAAATGGTAGTTCTAAATCCAAACATCAATAATACATTGAATTTAAATAGCCTAAAACATCAATTAAAGGACAAAGACTGTCAAAATTAAAAACCATGACCTCAGTATATGCTGTTAGCAAATATAGTGATATAGGTAGGATAACAACAAAACAATGACTGGTTTCCATGCAGAGATATACAGTGCTGGACAGAGCATCACTTCCATTCTTAGAAGAAAAAAGCTGGACAAACTGCGACTTAAATACTTTTCTTGAAACCATTGATGAAATGAGTTTTCTGGGAAAACAATTAACCTGAAATCTAAAGAGACAGGCACTGATAGGAAGGACAAAACACCTGAGCATTTGATTATCTAGAAAAGATGCCTACAAATGTCACATAAGCCAGTAAGAAAGTTCAGGTAAAAATGTTTAACAAATGGCTAAAGGCTGAGTGTGTACTACTGTGAGAGTGTGAAGTCCTAGTGGCTGCAGACCTGGGAGTTTCACACCTGCTTGCACTCTTTTCCTCTAGAACTCCACCAGTCACCAGTAGGTATGTTGAGGAGAATCCTGAGAAGACAGAGGAAATGGGGCTGCAGGCACTGCTGAAACTATACAAACCTATCTCCTCAATCTCCCATACAAAACAAAAGCCTTAATTTGTATGCTGAAAATTATCAAAACCTGTGCCTAAGGTCACTGGTAAAAACCCATTGCAGTTGGGAGGAAAAAAATGGAAACTGCCATTGAAACTCTTGCCTACCCATCCTCCCTATCTCCCCTAACTAGCAAAAGCCTTCATCTGCAGGGGAAGGACATCAAAGCTGTAGCCTAAGGGCACAGGTGGAAACCTACTGCAGCTGGAAGGAGGGAAGGTTGGGTGTGGGGGTGTGAGTGGGGAATAATCTCTGTCTCTGGAGTAAGTGCTAGGCTCAGCATTCCATCTGGCAGGGCAGCAGAAACACTTGTGAAGGCCACATAACCCTGAGACCCAGGTACATGGTGTCTGTCTAATACTGAGATTTAATTAGAATATCAGGAAACATATTCCCTCCCACTACCCACCACACTAACAAGCCTCAAATAAAAAATAAGCATGGAATACAGCTCATAAAGCTGTAAGAGACAGACTTTCTCCAGGGAACAGCACAAGGGAAAGACCCAAAGCCAAATGGGGAGATCAAAAGAAGACATCAGTAGAAGGACTTGAAGGCTCTTGGCTCACTGAGAATAATCACAGCAACAATAAACTTAGTACAACTCCTTACTAAATTAATACTAAATCCTAGCAGAAATACCCATGCTAAAATCCTAGGAAAAGTAACTGTGTGCTCTTCTCCGAACATACAAAATATTTACTTCAGTATCTAACTGTCCCATACAACATGTTAAACTTTCAACAAAGAATTGTTCTGCATACAAACGGCAAGAAACACAGTCTGGAGACAAAGCAATCATCAGAGCCAAACTTGGATATAACATAGATGATGAAAGTATCAGACAGAGAATTTAAAATAATTGCAGTTAATATGTTAATGTTTCTAATGGAAATGGGAATGAGAGAGAAAGTCTTCTCTGATGTTTCAATTAAGCCTTATTTGTAGGCAAGCACTGTGGGCTTGTGTCTTGGGGGAGTGGCCTTCACAATGTTCCTGTCCCTTCCTCTATGGGTAGAGCTTGTCTGCCCTGTTTGCTACTCCCAGCTGCATGAGTATACCCAGCTACAGCTCTGATGCTCTCATTCCTGAAGATGGAAGCTTTAGTTACTTAGGGAAGATAGGAAAGTAGGTCTGGACCAAGTTTCCTTGATGACCTCCATTGCCTTCCCTTAGTTGCAGCACAATTTTACTAGTGCCTGAAGATTAAGATTTTTCATTCTGTAAGGGAGATCTGGGATATGGGTCTGGGAGGATTTGGGCAGTGGCTGTTCTCTTCTCCTTGCTAGCACCATGGGGAAACCTTTCTGGATTGTCTGTGTGAGCCTAGTGGTACTCCTAGAGGAAAAGCCTTGCAAGAGCGTGGGAATCCCACATGGCTGAGTCCCGTCGGAACTTCACATTCTCATGCTAGGTCTCCAGGAATTCATCAAAATTTTTTGTTTAATATTCATAATGGCTAATGCTCCAGTCCTGTGTCTCTCTGCAGGTGCCTATCTCCCTCCAGATTTTGGAAAGACATTTATTCTATGACCTCAGTTCTCTGATGAGTCCGAGGAAACTCATTAATTTGTAATTTTCCCAGTTTTTTCTTTGATGGGATAGGCAACATATTTCCAGCTCTCCATCTCTGAACTGAACATCTAGGTCATATGGTGTGTGTATATTTAACTTCACAGGAACCTGCCAGACCGTTTTCTGGAGGGGCTGTATAATTTTGTATTTGTGTCAATAGCATATGAGAGATCCAGTTGTTCCACATCCTCACCAGTACTTGGTATTGTCAGTACTTTTTCTTTTTGTCATTTAATAGCTGTGTAATGGTATCTCTTGTGGTTGTAATTTGCATCTCCCTAATGGCCAATAATGTGGTGCATCTTTTCATGTGCTAATTTCCCATCTATATATCCTCTTTGGTTTAGTGATCATGACTTTTGGCCAATTTATAAATGGGGGTGTGTTTTTTCCTGTTATTGAGTTTAGAGAGTTCTTTATATATTCTGGATAGAAGCTCTTTGTCAGATATATGATGTGAAAATATTTTGTTTGTAGCTTTTTTTTAAGTTAGAATTTTATTATTTTAAAGACATTGGCGAGCTCTCATGAAGATTCAAACATAAGGTAGGATTTTTTTTAATTTTTAAAAAGTTATTTATTTATTTATTTATTTTGAGAGAGCATGTGAGCAGGGAGGGCAGAGAGAGAGAGAGAGAAAGAGAGAGAGAATCCCAAGCAGGCTCCATGATGTCAGTGCAGAGCGTGATGCGGGGCTTGATCCCATGAACCATGTGATCAAGGCCTGAGCCAAGATCAAGAGTTGAATGCTTAATTGACTGACCCACTAGGTGTCCCAAGGTAGGATTTTATAATATACACATGCATTGTCAAAATTACAGCCTAATCCTCCCTACTCTCATATAATCATAAACCAGCCACCTTATCTTGGACACTTTTAAGATACCTTGAACTGAGATTCAAGTGCTTTGGTGTTATAAGGTCAGAATATTAGGCAACAATATGTTTGACCTTGTAAAGAGATTATATGGGTTCAAAATAATTACCTTCTATGATAGAGAGAAAGGCCTTTAAAGATAAACTGATAAATTTTCAATTATTCAGGCCTAAGACAGGCTCCTATTTCTATCCTTTAATCTTATTAACAATTAGCCCTATGGTTTAGGAATCATACTCCAAGGAATCCAGGAGTTCTGTAGAGGATCCCTCAGAGGCTATCCAAGAGATTAGCAGTGCAGGGACAGAGATGATGAGCCTCTGAGAGTTTCTCCTCTCTGGCTTCAAGCGGAACAGCTGTTTTTTTATTATTAAGTTTGGTCATATTTTTTGTTTAATAAACATTTATATTTTGAAATGATTTTAGCTTTATAGAACAGTAGCAAAGATAATAGAGTTCCCAAATACTCTTCACTCAGATTCACTTAATGTTAACATCTAATATAACCATGGTACACTTTGTAATAACTAAAAAATTAACATTGGTACTGTGCTTGGAGTACTGCTAACTAAACTACAGACTTTATTTAGATTTCACTAATTCCTCCACTAATATTCTTTTAATGTTCCAGAATCCAATTGAGGAAACCATATTGCATTAGAGAAGATTTTCTTTTTATTCTTTTGACAGTGTCTTTCACAAAGCAAAAGTTTCAAATTTTGATGAAGATTGACTTATCAATTTTTTCTTGTATGCATTGTGCTTTAAGTGTCATGTCTAAAAATTCATTGACAAACTCAAGTTCTCCTAGGTTTTTTAAGTGTTATAGTTTTGTATTTTATATCTAGATGTATGATCCATTTGGCATTAATTTTTGTGTATGATGTGAAGTTTAAGTAGAGGTTCATTTTTGTTGCATATTACTGCCCAATCGTCCCCATATCATTTATTAAAAATACAGATCCTCCTTGACTTACAATGGGGTTATGTCCCCAAAACTCTATCATAAGTTGAAAATACTGTAAATTGAAAATGCATCTAATAAGTCTAACCTACCAAACATTATAGCTTAGCCTAGCCTTACTTAAACATGCTCAGAACACTTACATTAGCCTACAGTTGGGCAAAATTATCTAACACATGAAGAAGAGATTGGGGTCTTGGTACAGTGTGCACACACCCACACCTGCCTGGCTGGGAAGCAGCTGGTAAAGGGCATCACTGTCCTTGGTGGAGAAACGTGTGCTGCTGTAGCTACTACAGCTGTGAAGTGATCATGTCTCAGAGGCCAAGGCCCCGGGGGGCCTTGGACAGCACAACTTACCAGGCTGAAGAGGCTGAGGCCTTGGGGCCACACTTGGAGGGCAGACAGGGGCTCTTCCAGGCCAGGAGAGCTAATCTCAGGTTTGGCAGACAGGTCCAGCAAAATGAGTGAGGAGCAAAGAAGAAGACATCTGTTTAGGTCTCTAACCACCTTGTCGCCCAGGCAGTTTGCAGACAAGGGAGCTAGAGCACAGTCTTCCTTGGTCAGATATCTCACCAAGGGCTGCACAAGTCCTGATTTACTCCTGCTGGCTGCCATGGAGCTCAGCTTCAGGCACCAGAGTATACAGGCAGGCAGTCTCTGTAGGGCCTGGGCCACGGCAGTGATGCCCAGGATGATGTAGGATAGAGCCAGTGTCTTTAGGTGCTTGGCATCTTGGAAGGTACTACCTAGGGCTGCCTGGTGGCTCAAAAAGAAACTGGGGCCAAAGCTACAGGCCTGGAGATGCAAAGTACTGAGTGAGGGGCAGGCCTGTAAGAGGAATGCCAGGGCCTGGCCACAGCCATCGCTGAAGGGGTTCATGCTTAATTCCAGCTCCTCCAAGTTCTGCAAGGTGGCCTGTGCAAAGAGGCCTGCGACAAGCTGGCATAGGCCTTCGTGGCCCAGGTGGTTGGAATTCAAACAGGATCAGGCTGGGCATGGTACCAAGGGCAGCCAGCAGCTCAGCAGCACATCCATCCCCTACCCAGTTCCCTGCCAGGTGGGGCTTTCCAGAGTGCCATATGCACTTTGAGGTCCTTCAGTAGTGGGGTGAGCTGGATCTGACACAGGGCCAGGGAGCAGGTGCTGAATGAGGGGCCTGAGCCCTGGTATTTCGTAGCCTGCAGTTCCTGCTGGTACTCCCCTTGCTCCAGGTTTTGGCAGGCCTTGGTTTTCCAGTGTTTTTGAATAGTTTGAGAAGAATAGGTATAATTTTGCCTTAAAATTTATTGTATTATTATTTTTTAATAGAACAGTTTTCTTCAATTTAAATCAGAGTTAGTTAATATATAGTGTAATAATGATTTAGGGAATAGAATTTAGTGATTCATCACTTACATGTAACACCCAGTGCCCATCCCAACAAGTGTCATTCTTTTTTTTTTTAACTATTTTATTTTTTTTATTTTTTATTTTTTTATTTTTATTTTTTTTTATGAAATTTATTGGCAAATTGGTTTCCATACAACACCCAGTGCTCATCCCAAAAGGTGCCCTCCTCAATACCCATCACCCACCCTCTCCTCCCTCCCACCCCCCACCAACCCTCAGTTTGTTCTCAGTTTTTAACAGTCTCTTATGCTTTGGCTCTCTCCCATTCTAACCTCTTTTTTTTTTTCCTTCCCCTCCCCCATGGGTTCCTGTTCAGTTTCTCAGGATCCACATAAGAGTGAAACCATATGGTATCTGTCTTTCTCTGTATGGCTTATTTCACTTAGCATCACACTCTCCAGTTCCATCCACGTTGCTACAAAAGGCCATATTTCATTTTTTCTCATTGCCACGTAATATTCCATTGTGTATATAAACCACAATTTCCTTATCCATTCATCAGTTGATGGACATTTAGGCTCTTTCCATAATTTGGCTATTGTTGAGAGTGCTGCTATGAACATTGGGGTACAAGTGGCCCTATGCATCAGTACTCCTGTATCCCTTGGATAAATTCCTAGCAGTGCTATAGCTGGGTCATAGGGTAGGTCTATTTTTAATTTTCTGAGGAACCTCCACACTGCTTTCCAGAGTGGCTGCACCAATTTGCATTCCCACCAACAGTGCAAGAGGGTTCCCGTTTCTCCACATCCTCTCCAGCATCTATAGTCTCCTGATTTGTTCATTTTGGCCACTCTGACTGGCGTGAGGTGATACCTGAGTGTGGTTTTGATTTGTATTTCCCTGATAAGGAGCGACGCTGAACATCTTTTCATGTGCCTGTTGGCCATCCGGATGTCTTCTTTAGAGAAGTGTCTATTCATGTTTTCTGCCCATTTCTTCACTGGGTTATTTGTTTTTCGGGTGTGGAGTTTGGTGAGCTCTTTATAGATTTTGGATACTAGCCCTTTGTCCGATATGTCATTTGCGAATATCTTTTCCCATTCCGTTGGTTGCCTTTTAGTTTTGTTGGTTGTTTCCTTTGCTGTGCAGAAGCTTTTTATCTTCATAAGGTCCCAGTAATTCACTTTTGCTTTTAATTCCCTTGCCTTTGGGGATGTGTCGAGTAAGAGATTGCTACGGCTGAGGTCAGAGAGGTCTTTTCCTGCTTTCTCCTCTAAGGTTTTGATGGTTTCCTGTCTCACATTTAGGTCCTTTATCCATTTTGAGTTTATTTTTGTGAATGGTGTGAGAAAGTGGTCTAGTTTCAACCTTCTGCATGTTGCTGTCCAGTTCTTCCAGCACCATTTGTTAAAGAGGCTGTCTTTTTTCCATTGGATGTTCTTTCCTGCTTTGTCAAAGATGAGTTGGCCATACGTTTGTGGGTCTAGTTCTGGGGTTTCTATTCTATTCCATTGGTCTATGTGTCTGTTTTTGTGCCAATACCATGCTGTCTTGATGATGACAGCTTTGTAGTAGAGGCTAAAGTCTGGGATTGTGATGCCTCCTGCTTTGGTCTTCTTCTTCAAAATTCCTTTGGCTATTCGGGGCCTTTTGTGGTTCCATATGAATTTTAGGATTGCTTGTTCTAGTTTCGAGAAGAATGCTGGTGCAATTTTGATTGGGATTGCATTGAATGTGTAGATAGCTTTGGGTAGTATTGACATTTTGACAATATTTATTCTTCCAATCCATGAGCAGGGAATGTCTTTCCATTTCTTTAAATCTTCTTCAATTACCTTCATAAGCTTTCTATAGTTTTCAGCATACAGATCCTTTACATCTTTGGTTAGATTTATTCCTAGGTATTTTATGCTTCTTGGTGCAATTGTGAATGGGATCAGTTTCTTTATTTGTCTTTCTGTTGCTTCATTGTTAGTGTATAAGAATGCAACTGATTTCTGTACATTGATTTTGTATCCTGCAACTTTGCTGAATTCATGTATCAGTTCTAGCAGACTTTTGGTGGAGTCTATCGGATTTTCCATGTATAATATCATGTCATCTGCAAAAAGCGAAAGCTTGACTTCATCTTTGCCAATTTTGATGCCTTTGATTTCCTTTTGTTGTCTGATTGCTGATGCTAGAACTTCCAGCACTATGTTAAACAGCAGCGGTGAGAGTGGGCATCCCTGTCGTGTTCCTGATCTCAGGGAAAAAGCTCTCAGTTTTTCCCCGTTGAGGATGATGTTAGCTGTGGGCTTTTCATAAATGGCTTTTATGATCTTTAAGTATGTTCCTTCTATCCCGACTTTCTCAAGGGTTTTTATTAAGAAAGGGTGCTGGATTTTGTCAAAGGCCTTTTCTGCATCGATTGACAGGATCATATGGTTCTTCTCTTTTTTTTTGTTAATGTGATGTATCACGTTGATTGATTTGCGAATGTTGAACCAGCCCTGCATCCCAGGAATGAATCCCACTTGATCATGGTGAATCATTCTTTTTATATGCCGTTGAATTCGATTTGCTAGTATCTTATTGAGAATTTTTGCATCCATATTCATCAGGGATATTGGCCTGTCGTTCTCTTTTTTTACTGGGTCTCTGTCTGGTTTAGGAATCAAAGTAATACTGGCTTCATAGAATGAGTCTGGAAGTTTTCCTTCCCCTTCTATTTCTTGGAATAGCTTGAGAAGGATAGGTATCATCTCTGCTTTAAACGTCTGGTAGAACTCCCCTGGGAAGCCATCTGGTCCTGGACTCTTATTTGTTGGGAGATTTTTGATAACCGATTCAATTTCTTCGCTGGTTATGGGTCTGTTCAAGCTTTCTATTTCCTCCTGATTGAGTTTTGGAAGAGTGTGGGTGTTCAGGAATTTGTCCATTTCTTCCAGGTTGTCCAATTTGTTGGCATATAATTTTTCATAGTATTCCCTGATAATTGTTTGTATCTCTGAGGGATTGGTTGTAATAATTCCATTTTCATTCATGATTTTATCTATTTGGGTCATCTCCCTTTTCTTTTTGAGAAGCCTGGCTAGAGGTTTGTCAATTTTGTTTATTTTTTCAAAAAACCAACTCTTGGTTTCGTTGATCTGCTCTACAGTTTTTTTAGATTCTATATTGTTTATTTCTGCTCTGATCTTTATGATTTCTCTTCTTCTGCTGGGTTTAGGCTGCCTTTGCTGTTCTGCTTCTAGTTCCTTTAGGTGTGCTGTTAGATTTTGTATTTGGGATTTTTCTTGTTTCTTGAGATAGGCCTGGATTGCAATGTATTTTCCTCTCAGGACTGCCTTCGCTGCGTCCCAAAGCGTTTGGATTGTTGTATTTTCATTTTCGTTTGTTTCCATATATTTTTTAATTTCTTCTCTAATTGCCTGGTTGACCCACTCATTCGTTAGTAGGGTGTTCTTTAACCTCCATGCTTTTGGAGGTTTTCCAGACTTTTTCCTGTGGTTGATTTCAAGCTTCATAGCATTGTGGTCTGAAAGTATGCATGGTATAATTTCAATTCTTGTAAACTTATGAAGGGCTGTTTTGTGACCCAGTATATGATCTATCTTGGAGAATGTTCCACGTGCACTCGAGAAGAAAGTATATTCTATTGCTTTGGGATGCAGAGTTCTAAATATATCTGTCAAGTCCATCTGATCCAATATATCATTCAGGGTCCTTGTTTCTTTATTGACCGTGTGTCTAGATGATCTATCCATTTCTGTAAGTGGGGTGTTAAAGTCCCCTGCAATTACCACATTCTTATCAATAAGGTTGCTTATGTTTGAGTAATTGTTTTATATATTTGGGGGCTCTGGTATTCGGTGCATAGACATTTATAATTGTTAGCTCTTCCTGATGGATAGACCCTGTAATTATTGTATAATGTCCTTCTTCATCTGTTGTTACAGCCTTTAATTTAAAGTCTAGAGTGTCTGATATAAGTATGGCTACTCCAGCTTTCTTTTGGCTTCCAGTCACATGATAAATAGTTCTCCATCCCCTCACTCTCAATCTGAAGGTGTCCTCAGGTCTAAAATGAGTCTCTTGTAGACAGCAAATAGATGGGTCTTGTTTTTTTATCCATTCTGATACCCTATGTCTTTTGGTTGGTGCATTTAATCCATTTACTTTCAGTGTTATTATAGAAAGATACGGGTTTAGAGTCATTGTGATGTCTGTATGTTTTATGCCTGTAGTGATGTCTCTGGGACTTTGTCTCACAGGGTCCCCCTTAGGATCTCTTGTAGGGCTGGTTTAGTGGTGACAAATTCCTTCAGTTTTTGTTTGTTTGGGAAGACCTTTATCTCTCCTTCTATTCTAAATGACAGACTTGCTGGATAAAGGATTCTCGCCTGCATATTTTTTCTGTCTAGCACCCTGAAAATCTCGTGCCAATTCTTTCTGGCCTGCCAAGTTTCAAAAGAGAGATCAGTCACGAGTCTTATAGGTCTCCCTTTATATGTGAGGGCACGTTTACCCCTTGCTGCTTTCAGAATTTTCTCTTTATCCTTGTATTTTGCCAGTTTCACTATGATATGTCGTGCAGAAGATCGATTCAAGTTACGTCTGAAGGGAGTTCTCTGCGCCTCTTGGATTTCAATGCCTTTTTCCTTCCCCAGTTCAGGGAAGTTCTCAGCTATAATTTCTTCAAGTACCCCTTCAGCACCTTTCCCTCTCTCTTCCTACTCTGGGATACCAATTATGCGTATATTATTTCTTTTTAGTGTATCACTTAGTTCTCTAATTTCCCCTCATACTCCTGGATTTTTTTTTATCTCTCTTTCTCTCAGCTTCCTCTTTTTCCATAACTTTTTCTTCTAGTTCACCTATTCTCTCCTCTGCCTCTTCAAGCCGAGCTGTGGTGGTTTCCATTTTGTTTTGCATTTCGTTTAAAGCGTTTTTCAGCTCCTCGTGACTGTTCCTTAGTCCCTTGATCTCTGTAGCAAGAGATTCTCTGCTGTCCTCTATACTGTTTTCAAGCCCAGCGATTAATTTTATGACTATTATTCTAAATTCACTTTCTGTTATATTATTTAAATCCTTTTTGATCAGCTCATTAGCTGTTGTTATTTCCTGGAGATTCTTCTGAGGGGAGTTCTTCCGCTTGGTCATTTTGGATAGTCCCTGGCGTGGTGAGGACCTGCAGGGCACTTCCCCTGTGCTGTGGTGTATAACTGGAGTTGGTGGGCGGGGCCGCAGTCAGACCTGATGTCTGCCCCCAGCCCACCGCTGGGGCCACAGTCAGACTGGTGTGTGCCTTCTCTTCCCCTCTCCTAGGGGCGGGATTCACTGTGGGGTGGCGTGGCCCGTCTGGGCTACTTGCACACTGCCAGGCTTGGGATGCTGGGGATCTGGCGTATTAGCTGGGGTGGGTAGGCAAGGTGCACTGGGGCAGGAGGGGCAGGCTTAGATCGCTTCTTCTTAGGTGATCCACTTCAGGAGGGGCCCTGTGGCAGCGGGAGGGAGTCAGATCCGCTGCCGGAGGTTTGGCTCCGCAGAAGCGCAGAGTTGGGTGTTTGCGCGGAGCGAGCAAGTTCCCTGGCAGGAACTGGTTCTCTTTGGGATTTTGGCTAGAGGATGGGCGGGGGAGATGGCGCTGGCGAGCGCCTTTGTTCCCCACCAAACTGAGCTCTGTCGTCAGGGGGCTCAGCAGCTCTCCCTCCCTTTGTCCTCCAGCCTTCCCGCTTTCCGAGCAGAGCTGTTAACTTATGACCTCCCAGACGCTAAGTCGCGCTTGTTGTGGGAACACAGTCCGTCAGGCCCCTCCGCTTTTGCAAGCCAGACTCGGGGACTCTGCTTGGCCGGCGAGCCGCCCCTCCGCCCCGGCTCCCTCTCGCCAGTCCGTGGAGCGCGCACCGCCTCGCCGCCCTTCCTACCCTCTTCCGTGGGCCTCTCATCTGCGTTTGGCTCCGGCGACTCCATTCTGCTAATCCTCTGGCGGTTTTCTGGGTTATTTAGGCAGGTGTAGATGGAATCTAAGTGATCAGCAGGACGTGCTGTGAGCCCAGCGTCCTCCTAAGCCGCCATCTTCAGATCGAACCACAAGTGTCATTCTTAATGTCCCTTGCCCATTTAACCCATCCCCCCCCCCACCCAACACCCCACAAGCAACCCTCAGTTTGTTCTCTGTATGTAAGAGTCTCTTGTGGTTTGTCTCTCTCTGTTTTTATATTATTTTTGCTTCCCTTCTCTTATGTTCATCTGTTTTATTTCTTAAATTCCACATATGAATGAAATCATATGCTATTTGTCTTTCTATGACTGACTGATTTTGCTTAGCATAATACATTTTAGTTCCATCCACATTGTTGCAAATGGCAAGATTTCATTCTTTTTGATCACTAAGTAATACTGCATCGTATATATATACATATATATATACATATATATATATATATATATATATATATATATATACACACCACATCTTCTTTATCCATTCATCCGTCGATGGACCTCTGGGCTCCTTCCATACTTTGGCTATTGTTGATAGTGCTGCTATAAACATTGGGGTGCATGTGCCCCTTCAAAACAGCATACCTGTATCCCTCAGATAAATACCTAGTAGTGCAATTGCTGGGTCGTAGGGTAGTTATATTTTTAATTTTTTGAGGAACCTCTATACTGTTTTCCAGAGTGACTGAACTAGTTTGCATTCCCACCAGGAGTGCAAAAGGGTTCCTCTTTCTCCACATCCTCACCTACATGTGTTGTTGCCTGAGTTTTAATTTTAGCCATTCTGACAGGTGTAAGGTGGTATCTCATTGTGGTTTTGATTTGTATTTCCCTGATGATGAGTGATGTTGAGCATTTTTTTCATGTGTCTGTTAACCATCTGGATGTCTTCTTTGGAGAAGTGTGTATTCATGTCTTTTGCCCATTTCTTCACTGGATTATTTGTTTTTTTTTTTTTTTTTTTTTTTTCGACGTTTTTAATTTATTTTTGGGACAGAGAGAGACAGAGCATGAACAGGGGAGGGGCAGAGAGAGAGGGAGACACAGAATCGGAAACAGGCTCCAGGCTCTGAGCCATCAGCCCAGAGCCTGATGCGGGGCTTGAACTCACGGACCGCGAGATCGTGACCTGGCTGAAGTCGGACGCTTAACCGACTGCGCCACCCAGGCGCCCCTGGATTATTTGTTTTTTGAGTGTTGAGTTTGGTAAGTTCTTTATAGATTTTGGATACTAACCCTTTATCTGATATGTCATTTGCAAATATCTTCTCCCATTCTTTCAGTTGCCTTTTAGTTTTGCTGATTGTTTCCTTCACTGTGTAGAAGCTTTTTATCTTGAAGAGGTCCCAATAGTTCATTTTTGCTTTTGTTTCCCCTGCCTCTGGAGACACCTCAAGTATGAAGTTGCTGTTGCCGTGGTGAAAGAGGTTGTTGCCTATTTTCTCCTCTAGGATTTTGACGGCTTCCTTTCTTACATTTAGGTCATTCATCCATTTTGAGTTTATTTTTCTATATGGTGTAAGAAAGTGGTACAGGTTCATTCTTCTGCATGTCACTGTCCAGTTTTCCCAACACCATTTGCTAAAGAGACTGTCTTTTTTCCATTGGATGTTTTTTCTTGCTTTGTCAAAGATTAGTTGGCCATAAATTTCTGAGTCCAATTCTGGGTTCTCAATTCTGTTCCATTGATCTATGTGTCTGTTTTTGTGCTAGTACCATACTGTCTTGATGATAACAGCTTTATGATACTGCTTGAAGTCGAGAAAGCTTTGGTTTTCTTTTTCAGAATTGCTTTGGCTATTCGGGGTCTTTTCTGGTTCCATACAAATTTTAGGATTGTTTGTTTTAGTTCTGTGAGGAATGCTGGTGTTATTTAATATGGATGGCATTGAATACGTAGACCGCTTTGGGTAGTATCGACATTTAAAAATATATGTTATTCCAATACATGAGCATGGAATATTTTCCATTTGTTTGTGCCTTTTCAATTTCTTTCATAAGTTTTCTATAGTTTTTAGTATACAGATTTTCTACCTCTTTGGTTTGGTTTATTCCTAGGTATTTTACGGTTTTTGGTGCAAATTGTAAATGGGATTGATTCCTTGATTTTTCTTTCTGCTGCTTCATTTTTGGTGTATAGAAATGCAACTGATTTCTGTGCATTGATTTTATATCCTGCAACTTGCTGAATTCATGTATCAGTTCTAGCAGTTTTTTGGTGGAGTCTTTTGGGTTTTCCACATAGAGTATCATGTCGTCTGCAAAGAGTGAAAGTTTGATTCCCTCCCTGCTGATTTGGATGCCTTTTATTTCTTTGTGTTTTCTGATTGCTGAGGCTAGGACTTCAAACACTAAGTTGAATAACAGTGGTGAGAGTGGACATCCCTGTCTTGTTCTTGACCTTAGGAGAAAAATTCTCGGTTTTTCCCCATTGAGGATGATATTAGCTGTGCATCTTTCGTATATGGCCTTCATGATCTTGAGGTATGATCCTTCTATCCCAACTTTCTTGAGGGGTTTTGTCAAGAAAGGATGCTGTATTTTGTCAAATGCTTTTTCTGTGTCTATTGAGAAGATCATGTGGTTCTTATCCTTTGTTCTATTAATGTGATGTAACACATTGATTGATTTGTGGAAATTGAACCAGCCCTGTATCCCAGGAATAAATCCCATTTAATTGTGGTGATTAATTCTTTTAATGATTTGTTGGATCCAATTTGCAAGTATCTTTTTGAGAATTTTTGCGTCCTTGTTCATCAGGGAAATTGGTCTGTAGGTCTCCTTTTTAGTGGGGTCTTTGGTTTTGGAATCAAGGTAATGCTAGCCTCATATAATGAGTTTGGAAGTTTTCCTTCCATTTCTATTTTTTGGAACAGCTTCAAAAGAATAGGTGTTAACTCTTTTTGAAATATTTGGTAGAATTCCCCTGAAAGCCATCCAACCCTGGACTCTTGTGTTTTGGGAGATTTTTGATTACTGATTCAATTTATTTATTGGTTATGGGTCTGTTCAAATTTTCTATTTTTTCCTGTTTCAGTTTTTGTAGTTTATATGTTTCTATGAATTTGTCCATTTCTTTCAGATTGCCTAATTTTGGCATATAATTGCTCATCACATTCTCTTATTATTGTTTGTATTTCTGTGGTGTTGGTTGTGATCTCTCCTCTTTCATTTTTTATATTATTAATTTGGGTCCTTTCCTTTTTCTTTTTGATCAATATGGGTAGAGGTTTATCAATTTTGTTAATTCCTTCAAGGAACCAGCTCCTGGTTTCATTGATCTGTTCTACTGTGTTTTTTTAAATTTCAATATCATTTATTTCTGCCCTAATCTTTATTATTTCCCTTCTTCTGCTGGTAATGGGCTTTATTTGCTGTTCTTTTTCCAGCTCTTTTAGGTGTTAGGTTACATTGTGTATTTGAGACCTTTCTTCCTTATTTAGGAATGTCTGGATAGCTATGTACTTCCCTCTTATGATTGCCTTTGCTGCATCCCAGAGGTTTTTGGCTGTCGTGTTTTCATTTTCCTTGGCTTCCATGTACGTTTTAATTTCCTCTTTGATTTCTTGGTTAGCCCATTCATTCTTTAGTGGGATATTCTTTAATCTCCAAGTATTCATTGTCTTTCCAAATTTTTTCTTATGGTTGATACTGAGTTTCATAGTGTTATGGTCTGAAAAATATACAAGGTATGATCTTGCTATTTTTGTACCTGTTGAGGGCTCATTTGTGACCCAGTATGTGATCTATTCTGGAGAATGTTCCATGTGCACTTGAGAAGAATGTATATTCTGCTGCTTTAGGATGAAATGTTCTGAATATATATGTTAAGTCCATCTGGTCCAGTGTGTCACACACAGGCATTTTTTCCTTGTTGATTTTCTGCATAGATGATCTGTCCATTGTTGTGGGGGTGTTGAAGTCCCCTACTAGTATGGTATTATTATCAATGAGTTTATGTTTGTGATTAATTGATTTATGTATTTGGTGTTCCACATTGGGGGCATAAATCTTTATAATTTTTAGATTTTTCTTCATGGATAGTCCCCTTAATTATGCTACAATGCCCTTCTTCATCTATTGTTACAGCCTTGATTTTAAAATTTAGTTTACCTGATATAATTATGGCTACTCCAGCTTTCTTTTGATGACCATTAGCATGATAAATGGTTCCCCATACCCTTACTTTCAATCTGCAGGTGTCTTTAGGTCTAGAATGAGTCTCTTATAAGCAGCATATAGATGGGTCTTGTTTTCTTATCTATTATTATACCCTATGTCTTTTGATTAGAGAATTTAGTCAGTTGACATTTAGACTGAGTACTAAAAGATATGAATTTAGTGCCATTGTGTTGCCTGTAGAGTTGGAGTTTCTGGTGATATTCTCTGGTCCTTTATGGTCTTTGTTCCTTTTGGTCTTTTTTGTTTTGTTTCATCTTTTCTTCACTCAAAGAGTCTCCCTTAAGATTTCTTGCAAGGCTAGTTTAGTGGTCATGAACTCTTTTACTTTTTGTTTGTCTGGGAAACTCGTTATCTCTCCTTCTATTTTGAATGACAGCCTTTCTGGATAAGGAATTCTTGGCTGCATATTTTTCTGATTCAGAATGTTGAATACATCCTGCCATTCCTTTGTAGCCTGCCAGGTTTCTGTGGGTATGTCTGCTGCGAACCTGATCTGTCTTCCCTTATAGGTTAAGGACTTTTTTTCCCTTTCTGCTTTCATAATTCTTTCCTTGTCTGTGTATTTTGTGAATTTGACCATGGTATGCCTTGATGATGGTCAGTTTTTGTTGAATCTAATTGGAGTTCTCTCTGCTTTTTGGATTTTGATGTCTGTGTCTTTCCCAAGATTAGGGAAGTTTTCCACTATAATTTGCTCACATAAACCTCTGTCCCTTTTTCTCTTTCTTCGTCTTCTGGGACTCCTATGATTCAGATGTTATTCCTTTTTAATAAGTCACTAAGTTTTCTAAGTCTTGTATCATGATCTTTTGCCTTTGTTTCCCTCCTTTTTTTCTGCTTCATTATTCTCCATAATTTTATCTTCTATATCACTAATTCACTGCTCTGCTTTGTCCATCCTTGCCATCATGGCATCTATTCAAGATTACATCTCGGTTAGAGCATTTTTAATTTCATCTGACTAGATTTTATTTATTTCATCTCCTCAGAAAGGGGTTCTATGCTTTTTTCAACCCCAGATAGTATTCTTATTATCATGATTCTAAATTCTAGTTCATACATCTTATTTATATCTGTGTTGATTAAGCCACTGGCTGTCATTTCTTCCTGTTCTTTATTTGGGGTGAATTCCTTCATTTTGTCATTTTGGAGGAAGAAAGAAATAATAAAATAAAAAGTAAAAATTAAAAAATTAAAACAAAACAAAAAATCCAATAAATGAAGCTAGATTCTAGGTGTGTTTTGGTCTGCTTGTTGAGAGAAGCTTGAGAGAATAGAGAAATAACAGAAAGAAAAGGGAAAAAAGTAATAAAAAATTAAAAATTAAAAAAAATTATATAATAAAATAGAATAAAAGAAAATTAAGTAGAATAAAAAAATAAAAAGTAAAGTAAAAAAAATAAAATTTTCTGTATCTAAGAGAGGGTAGAAAAAGAAAATTTAAGCAGAAATAGAACAAAGAAAGTGAATAAATAAATGAATCAGCAAATATTTAAACCTGAAAGAAGCTACATTCATTTTCCCCTAGAACTGAAACTATGAGGCCCTCTATAGTCTGTGCACTAAGCAGGTGGAGTGACTTGTGCTGGTCTTCTAGGCGATGTGCTTGGAGGGTGCAGTTGGGCGGGGCTTGGTGTAACTACATGGTGCTGCTTAGCTTACTGAGGTGTATCAGTGTGTTGTGCATGTGCATGTGCATGCATGGGAGCTCCAGCTCCCTAGTCTCTGGCACAGGAACTTCACGCTCTCACTGACCTACAATCAAGCACCCCTCCTTTGTCTCAGGCCTCTGTTCACTCCCTGCTTCTACTCTGTCTGTGTCCAAGCTGTTGGCCTGCCAGGCAGCACCTCCCTCCAGAGTTTTATCTCAGATGGGGTTGTGTTTCAAAACCCCACACTTCAGAGACCCCTGTGACTTGGACCTGTGCTGACTCTCTTGGATAGGATCTCACTGAGCAATTGCTGGGTGCTGCCTTTCTGCAGAAGACGTTTGTGCAAGCTCGTGCAGTGGCAGAGGTTCAGAGATTATGGCAAATCACAACACACAGTGGGTGCCAGGTTTCACCACACTCTGGTGTCTTTGTCTCAATACCAGCAAACGTGGCTGCTCTCCGAGGTCCTCTGGGACCTTTGCCTGTGGGGAGGCCATATGGCCTCTACCAAGTGCATTCCAAGCAGGGGAACTGCTTTTCCCCATGTAGCACATGGACCCCTCAGACCCCACTGCCTGCTCCTGGGGATTCGCCCTACTTTCTCACCAGAGCACTGCCAGGCACTGAGCTCTGAAACTTCAGACTCTGCACTCCACTGTTTATAGAATCCTGGTGTTATTGAAACCCTCTCCTTTCTTCCTGTCAGTGGTTTTGGGGAACATATTTCTTGATCAGTTCCCTTCGAGTGTTTTCACTCTTTCTCTCTAGCTGCTTTCAGGGGGAGTGCTTTTCTTCCACAATCCTGATGCGCTGCACTCTCCCCCTTTCTCTTTCTCCATTCTCTCTCCACAAAAACAGCTCCCTACCCTCCGTGGTTTTTCTCTCCCCCAGTTCACCTCTCTGCACCATGTACGTGCCAAGTTCTGTGGCTCAAGTTATGCAGATTGTTGTGCTAATCCTCAGATCGATTTCCTGGGTGTTCAAAATGTTTTGGTGCTGATGCATTAAGGGCACTTGTACCTCGATGTTTATAGCAGCACTTTCAACAATAGCCAAATTATGGAAAGAGCCTATATGTCCATCAACTGATGAATGGATAAAGAAACTGTGGTTTATATACACAATGGAATACTACTTGGCAATGAGAAAGAATGAAATATGGCCTTTTGTAGCAATGTGGATAGAACTGGAGCGTGTTATGCTAAGTGAAATAAGTCATACAGAGAAAGACAGATACCATATGTTTTCACTCTTATGTAGATACTGAAAAAATTAACAGAAGACCATGGGGGAAGGGAAGGGAAAAAAAGTTAGAGAGGGAGGGAGCCAAACCATAAGAGACTCTTAAAAACTGAGAATAAACTGAGGGTTGATGGGGGTGGGAGGGAGGGGAAAGTGGGTGATGGGCATTGAGGAGGGCACCTGTTGGGATGAGCACTGGGTGTGTATGGAAACCAATTTGACAATAAATTTCATATTAAAAAAATGTTTTGGTGCTGATCTAGCTGCATTTCAGGGATAAGTTAAGCTCATGGTCTCCATGTTGTTCTTCCATCTTAACTTCTCTCCAAGAATAGGTATTAACTCTTTAAATATTTGGTAGAATTCACCTGTGAAGCCATCTGGCCCTGGACTTTTGTTAGGAATTTTTTATTTCTGACTCAATTTCTTTGCTGGTTATTGGTCTTTTAAAGCTTTCTCTTTCTTCCTGTTTCAGTTTTGGTAGTTTATATGTTTCTAAGAATTTATCCATATCTTCCCTTTTACCCAATTTGTTGACATATAGTTTTTCATAATATTCTCATGTAATTATTTGTATTTCTGTGGTGTTGGTTGTTATTTCTCCTGTCTCATTTGTGATTTTATTTATTTGGGTCCGTTCTCTTTTCTTTTTGATAATGCTGGATAGAGGTTTATCAATTTTATTAATTTTTTTATATGAAATTTATTGACAAATTGGTTTCCATACAACACCCAGTGCTCATCTCAAAAGGTGCCCTCCTCAATACCCATCACCCACCCTCTCCTCCCTCCCACCCCCCACCAACCCTCAGTTTGTTCTCAGTTTTCAACAGTCTCTTATGCTTTGGCTCTCTCCCATTCTAACCTCTTTTTTTTTTTCCTTCCCCTCCGCCATGGGTTCCTGTTTAAGTTTCTCAGGATCCACATAAGAGTGAAACCATATGGTATCTGTCTTTCTCTGTATGGCTTATTTCACTTAGCATCACACTCTCCAGTTCCATCCACGTTGCTACAAAAGGCCATATTTCATTTTTTCTCATTGCCACGTAATATTCCATTGTGTATATAAACCACAATTTCCTTATCCATTCATCAGTTGATGGACATTTAGGCTCTTTCCATAATTTGGCTATTGTTGAGAGTGCTGCTATGAACATTGGGGTACAAGTGGCCCTATGCATCAGTACTCCTGTATCCCTTGGATAAATTCCTAGCAGTGCTATAGCTGGGTCATAGGGTAGGTCTATTTTTAATTTTCTGAGGAACCTCCACACTGCTTTCCAGAGTGGCTGCACCAATTTGCATTCCCACCAACAGTGCAAGAGGGTTCCCGTTTCTCCACATCCTCTCCAGCATCTATAGTCTCCTGATTTGTTCATTTTGGCCACTCTGACTGGCGTGAGGTGATACCTGAGTGTGGTTTTGATTTGTATTTCCCTGATAAGGAGCGACGCTGAACATCTTTTCATGTGCCTGTTGGCCATCCGGATGTCTTCTTTAGAGAAGTGTCTATTCATGTTTTCTGCCCATTTCTTCACTGGGTTATTTGTTTTTCGGGTGTGGAGTTTGGTGAGCTCTTTATAGATTTTGGATACTAGCCCTTTGTCCGATATGTCATTTGCGAATATCTTTTCCCATTCCGTTGGTTGCCTTTTAGTTTTGTTGGTTGTTTCCTTTGCTGTGCAGAAGCTTTTTATCTTCATAAGGTCCCAGTAATTCACTTTTGCTTTTAATTCCCTTGCCTTTGGGGATGTGTCGAGTAAGAGATTGCTACGGCTGAGGTCAGAGAGGTCTTTTCCTGCTTTCTCCTCTAAGGTTTTGATGGTTTCCTGTCTCACATTTAGGTCCTTTATCCATTTTGAGTTTATTTTTGTGAATGGTGTGAGAAAGTGGTCTAGTTTCAACCTTCTGCATGTTGCTGTCCAGTTCTTCCAGCACCATTTGTTAAAGAGGCTGTCTTTTTTCCATTGGATGTTCTTTCCTGCTTTGTCAAAGATGAGTTGGCCATACGTTTGTGGGTCTAGTTCTGGGGTTTCTATTCTATTCCATTGGTCTATGTGTCTGTTTTTGTGCCAATACCATGCTGTCTTGATGATGACAGCTTTGTAGTAGAGGCTAAAGTCTGGGATTGTGATGCCTCCTGCTTTGGTCTTCTTCTTCAAAATTCCTTTGGCTATTCGGGGCCTTTTGTGGTTCCATATGAATTTTAGGATTGCTTGTTCTAGTTTCGAGAAGAATGCTGGTGCAATTTTGATTGGGATTGCATTGAATGTGTAGATAGCTTTGGGTAGTATTGACATTTTGACAATATTTATTCTTCCAATCCATGAGCAGGGAATGTCTTTCCATTTCTTTAAATCTTCTTCAATTACCTTCATAAGCTTTCTATAGTTTTCAGCATACAGATCCTTTACATCTTTGGTTAGATTTATTCCTAGGTATTTTATGCTTCTTGGTGCAATTGTGAATGGGATCAGTTTCTTTATTTGTCTTTCTGTTGCTTCATTGTTAGTGTATAAGAATGCAACTGATTTCTGTACATTGATTTTGTATCCTGCAACTTTGCTGAATTCATGTATCAGTTCTAGCAGACTTTTGGTGGAGTCTATCGGATTTTCCATGTATAATATCATGTCATCTGCAAAAAGCGAAAGCTTGACTTCATCTTTGCCAATTTTGATGCCTTTGATTTCCTTTTGTTGTCTGATTGCTGATGCTAGAACTTCCAGCACTATGTTAAACAGCAGCGGTGAGAGTGGGCATCCCTGTCGTGTTCCTGATCTCAGGGAAAAAGCTCTCAGTTTTTCCCCGTTGAGGATGATGTTAGCTGTGGGCTTTTCATAAATGGCTTTTATGATCTTTAAGTATGTTCCTTCTATCCCGACTTTCTCAAGGGTTTTTATTAAGAAAGGGTGCTGGATTTTGTCAAAGGCCTTTTCTGCATCGATTGACAGGATCATATGGTTCTTCTCTTTTTTTTTGTTAATGTGATGTATCACGTTGATTGATTTGCGAATGTTGAACCAGCCCTGCATCCCAGGAATGAATCCCACTTGATCATGGTGAATCATTCTTTTTATATGCCGTTGAATTCGATTTGCTAGTATCTTATTGAGAATTTTTGCATCCATATTCATCAGGGATATTGGCCTGTCGTTCTCTTTTTTTACTGGGTCTCTGTCTGGTTTAGGAATCAAAGTAATACTGGCTTCATAGAATGAGTCTGGAAGTTTTCCTTCCCCTTCTATTTCTTGGAATAGCTTGAGAAGGATAGGTATCATCTCTGCTTTAAACGTCTGGTAGAACTCCCCTGGGAAGCCATCTGGTCCTGGACTCTTATTTGTTGGGAGATTTTTGATAACCGATTCAATTTCTTCGCTGGTTATGGGTCTGTTCAAGCTTTCTATTTCCTCCTGATTGAGTTTTGGAAGAGTGTGGGTGTTCAGGAATTTGTCCATTTCTTCCAGGTTGTCCAATTTGTTGGCATATAATTTTTCATAGTATTCCCTGATAATTGTTTGTATCTCTGAGGGATTGGTTGTAATAATTCCATTTTCATTCATGATTTTATCTATTTGGGTCATCTCCCTTTTCTTTTTGAGAAGCCTGGCTAGAGGTTTGTCAATTTTGTTTATTTTTTCAAAAAACCAACTCTTGGTTTCGTTGATCTGCTCTACAGTTTTTTTAGATTCTATATTGTTTATTTCTGCTCTGATCTTTATGATTTCTCTTCTTCTGCTGGGTTTAGGCTGCCTTTGCTGTTCTGCTTCTAGTTCCTTTAGGTGTGCTGTTAGATTTTGTATTTGGGATTTTTCTTGTTTCTTGAGATAGGCCTGGATTGCAATGTATTTTCCTCTCAGGACTGCCTTCGCTGCGTCCCAAAGCGTTTGGATTGTTGTATTTTCATTTTCGTTTGTTTCCATATATTTTTAAATTTCTTCTCTAATTGCCTCGTTGACCCACTCATTCGTTAGTAGGGTGTTCTTTAACCTCCATGCTTTTGGAGGTTTTCCAGACTTTTTCCTGTGGTTGATTTCAAGCTTCATAGCATTGTGGTCTGAAAGTATGCATGGTATAATTTCAATTCTTGTAAACTTATGAAGGGCTGTTTTGTGACCCAGTATATGATCTATCTTGGAGAATGTTCCACGTGCACTCGAGAAGAAAGTATATTCTATTGCTTTGGGATGCAGAGTTCTAAATATATCTGTCAAGTCCATCTGATCCAATATATCATTCAGGGTCCTTGTTTCTTTATTGACCGTGTGTCTAGATGATCTATCCATTTCTGTAAGTGGGGTGTTAAAGTCCCCTGCAATTACCACATTCTTATCAATAAGGTTGCTTATGTTTGAGTAATTGTTTTATATATTTGGGGGCTCTGGTATTCGGCGCATAGACATTTATAATTGTTAGCTCTTCCTGATGGATAGACCCTGTAATTATTATATAATGTCCTTCTTCATCTGTTGTTACAGCCTTTAATTTAAAGTCTAGTTTGTCTGATATAAGTATGGCTACTCCAGCTTTCTTTTGGCTTCCAGTCGCATGATAAATAGTTCTCCATCCCCTCACTCTCAATCTAAAGGTGTCCTCAGGTCTAAAATGAGTCTCTTGTAGACAGCAAATAGATGGGTCTTGGTTTTTTTATCCATTATGATACCCTATGTCTTTTGGTTGGCTCATTTAATCCATTTACATTCAGTGTTTTTATAGAAAGATATGGGTTTAGAGTCATTGTGATGTATGTTTTCTGCTTGTAGTGATGTCTCTGGTACTTTGTCTCACAGGATCCCCCTTAGGATCTCTTGTAGGTCTGGTTTAGTGGTGACAAATTCCTTCAGTTTTTGTTTGTTTGGGAAGACCTTTATCTCTACTTCTTTTCTAAATGACAGACTTGCTGGATAAAGGATTCTCGGCTGCATATTTTTTCTGTCTAGCACACTGAAGATCTCGTGCCAATTCTTTCTGGCCTGCCAAGTTTCAAAAGAGAGATCAGTCACGAGTCTTATAGGTCTCCCTTTATATGTGAGGGCACGTTTACCCCTTGCTGCTTTCAGAATTTTCTCTTTATCCTTGTATTTTGCCAGTTTCACTATGATATGTCGTGCAGAAGATCGATTCAAATTACGTCTGAAGGGAGTTCTCTGCGCCTCTTGGATTTCAATGCCTTTTTCCTTCCCCAGTTCAGGGAAGTTCTCAGCTATAATTTCTTCAGTTACCCCTTCAGCACCTTTCCCTCTCTCTTCCTACTCTGGGATACCAATTATGCGTATATTATTTCTTTTTAGTGTATCACTTAGTTCTCTAATTTCCCCTCATACTCCTGGATTTTTTTTTATCTCTCTTTCTCTCAGCTTCCTCTTTTTCCATAACTTTTTCTTCTAGTTCACCTATTCTCTCCTCTGCCTCTTCAAGCCGAGCTGTGGTGGTTTCCATTTTGTTTTGCATTTCGTTTAAAGCGTTTTTCAGCTCCTCGTGACTGTTCCTTAGTCCCTTGATCTCTGTAGCAAGAGATTCTCTGCTGTCCTCTATACTGTTTTCAAGCCCAGCGATTAATTTTATGACTATTATTCTAAATTCACTTTCTGTTATATTATTTAAATCCTTTTTGATCAGCTCATTAGCTGTTGTTATTTCCTGGAGATTCTTCTGAGGGGAGTTCTTCCGCTTGGTCATTTTGGATAGTCCCTGGCGTGGTGAGGACCTGCAGGGCACTTCCCCTGTGCTGTGGTGTATAACTGGAGTTGGTGGGCGGGGCCGCAGTCAGACCTGATGTCTGCCCCCAGCCCACCGCTGGGGCCACAGTCAGACTGGTGTGTGCCTTCTCTTCCCCTCTCCTAGGGGCGGGATTCACTGTGGGGTGGCGTGGCCCATCTGGGCTACTTGCACACTGCCAGGCTTGTGATGCTGGGAATCTGGCGTATTAGCTGGGGTGGGTAGGCAAGGTGCACTGGGGCAGGAGGGGCAGGCTTAGCTCGCTTCTCCTTATGTGATCCACTTCAGGAGGGGCCCTGTGGCAGCGGGAGGGAGTCAGATCCGCTGCTGGAGGGGTGGCTCCGCAGAAGCGCAGAGTTGGGTGTTTGCGCGGAGCCAGCAAGTTCCCTGGCAGGAAGTAGTTCCCTTTGGGATTTTGGCTGGGGGATGGGCGGGGGAGATGGCGCTGGCGAGCGCCTTTGTTCCCCACCAAACTGAGCTCTGTCGTCAGGGGGCTCAGCAGCTCTCCCTCCCTTTGTCCTCCAGCCTTCCCGCTTTCTGAGCAGAGCTGTTTACTTATGACCTCCCAGACGCTAAGTCGTGCTTGCTGTCAGAACACAGTCCGTCAGGCCCCTCCGCTTTTGCAAGCCAGACTCGGGGGCTCTGCTTGGCCGGCGAGCCGCCCCTCTGCCCCGGCTCCCTCTCGCCAGTCCGTGGAGCGCGCACCGCCTCGCCACCCTTCCTACCCTCTTCGTGGGCCTCTCGTCTGCGCTTGGCTCCGGCGACTCTGTTCTGCTAATCCTCTGGCGGTTTTCTGGGTTATTTAGGCAGGTGTAGGTGGAATCTAAGTGATCAGCAGGACGCGCGGTGAGCCCAGCGTCCTCCTACACCGCCATCTTCCCTCTCTCCTCGCCAAAATAATTTCTCCAGAGTATTAACAGGCGTTATCTACCCAAGGAATGGAACAAATAGGAAGTTCAGGTTCTAAGGAGCTGCCTTGTTTGTGCCAGTGGGCCCACGCTAGCTCTTTATTAATTACACCACCTGGGATGCTGATAGCGAACTGAGCTTTGGAACATTTCAGGCCTGGCATGGAATGCAGTTTTTACACAAGCTGCCACAGGGCACTGCTCTCCATGTGCTTTCTTCCCTGACCACTCTTCAATTAAGAAATGCGTTATTCCCTTTCAGCCGGAAAATTCTGTGATTTCTTGTCTTGTGGTTCAGAAATCCGGTTTCACAGCTTATCTTCCGTTAGATGAAAGTGTTTACGGTGTGTCTGGAGCTGCAGTAAGTTCCTGCGGGTGCCCAAGAGCAGGGGCCTCCTCTCTCCTCTAATTAATTTGCTGATGCCTAACTGCACTGATGTAGCGGTGAGATACTGGGGAGAGCTCAATATATGTTAATTTATCTAATTCTTCAATGACTGCAAAACTTCCATTGTCTAGTTTTACTGCAGTTCACATGAGCAAGTACATTACTGGACACATAAGTACTTTTGAATTCTTACAACTGTTGTGTATATACAGCAGTCTACTTGGATGAATATACCTTTAGGATGAATTCCAGAAGGGAGATTTCTGGGAAAGAATGCTTAGTGTATTACTAATTGTAATATGTTGAGAGTATCAGGAGTTTCTCATGAATCTTTATTTTTAAAAAAAAATTTTTTTCAACGTTTATTTATTTTTGGGACAGAGAGAGACAGAGCATGAATGGGGGAGGGGCAGAGAGAGAGGGAGACATAGAATCGGAAACAGGCTCCAGGCTCTGAGCCATCAGCCCAGAGCCCGACGCGGGGCTCGAACTCACGGACCGCGAGATCGTGACCTGGCTGAAGTCGGACGCTTAACCGACTGCGCCACCCAGGCGCCCCTGTCATGAATCTTTAAACCTGCTTCCTTTCCCTCATCTAAGGAGGTGGGGATGGGTTACATAAGCTGTTGGGGATCAACACAAACACCCCTCATACATCCTAGCTGCGCCTTCTATTGCTCTCTTTCTCTCTCTCTCCAAGGCTAGCTGTTTGGGTTTCTCCCAACTGCACATTAGGGTGGTGGTTGTGGGCAGTAACTCCCAGGTCTGGCCCATATTCAGACCACCAGGGGCAGTACCCTAGGCCAGAAGAAGGCCAGACAGGGAAGAACAGACCACTCCCCACCACCATTATCTCCCTCTGAAGTACACACTTGTGGTCAGTGTGTGACCCTGAATCTTTCCTTCCTCCAGGTATTGGAAACAGGCTGGGTCATCATCCCACTCACTGTACCACCATAGGTGGCACCTCATCACCGCTTCATCATGGCTTTGTGTCTGTACATCCTGCTCACAGCTGACCCAGGTAGCATATACCACATTTCTCCTATTGGGTTTCTGGACTCTCTGAACAGGGCTCACATTTGGCCCATGCACCCCCCCAGCCTTGGCCTGGGGTTGGACCTTGACACCTGCTCCACTCCAGACTGGGCACAGTTGCTAGTCCCCACTCTTGATTATCATCTCCAACAATGGTAAATGGGTGGACAAAAAGTCTCTTTTCCCTCTGCTATGGTGAGGGAAGGGAGGAGAGGGACAGGAAGGGCAGAAAGGGATGCCTTGTGGTTCCTCTCAGTGGTCCTAGTGACAATGCTATTACTTCCAGATGTTAATTCTACCCAGAATTAAGATGACCTCATGCTGGGATTTAAATAATAATGACAAGACAGTGGGACTGAGCAATTCTTAGTGGCTGAATTATTTTTAAGGAGCATATATTACTTGTGCTATAAAACAAATAAAATGAAATGATATCTACAGTCTTCACAATGACACAAAGGTTTGGGAGTACCTAATTGTCCGTGGTCATAGTGGTTGCTCTGTGCTAATGCTGCCTGAGGATGAGGTTACCCAGAAGGCTTGTGGCACTGAGAAAATTGGATTTTTTTTCAGTTTAGACTCTAACCTCTCACACGGACAGGACCCCATCTTCCCAGTGTCCTGAAGAAACTTGATCCTACCCAGAGAACACAGCTGCTGCCAACAGACAAAGCACTAAGGTCACGGAGACAGCTGGGCAGCAGATAACCTGTCCAAGAGATAACAGGAAATGACTAAGAGACAATAAAAGAGCTCACCTGAGGAGAAACATGAGCCTGAGGTCAGATCCCACAGTTTATGCTGATTGAAGAGTATGAGACCTCAGTCCTTATCGATAAATCTTTATTTCATACACATAAAGATCTGAATTGTAGGAACAGTTCCTGATTAGATATTAAAAGTGGTTATTCCTAATTCCCTTACTGATCAAAGAAGAATTACATGTTCTTTACACTTGACTCTAAATTGCCTCTATATCTTGTTTGTATGAGACAGGGAGGGTGAGAGAAAGGGAGTGAGGGAAAAAGAGAGGGAGGGATGTGGTAATTCTACTTCTGCCACAGGGCATCTTTCTAACTCTCAAAGAACCTGTGCTTCTCTAAAGGTAACCTGCAGGGTCTGGGAATGCAAGACAGCAAGGGTTTCTGGTTGGGGGTGGAGGTAGGGCAAGGCAAGGTCAAATTCCTTTCTGTCTTATAGGTACTTACCTTTATTTGCTAAAATCAGGGGCAATAGTCCGCTGTCCACCCCCTTCTCTCCCCTACCCTCGCTCTTTCCCTGACAGTGGAGGACCAGTCCACCTAGGTGATGGTGAAGCCTTTGGAGGCTCACCAGATGCAGGAGACCTACAACCCTGAGGACTGTATTTTATATGCTGTGTTACGCTTGGAGTAACCCTGTGTCTTTGTAGTCCTGGAATGTGCTGGCTTGTTTTCCAGGGAAACAAAGCATATTTACTGTCTGACAGGAGGAAGAGGTGAACTTTTCTAAAGTCTCCCTCTTCTTTTGGGATCATGCTGCACATACACAGTGCTACATAACCAGCTGTTTCAAGTTTATAACTCAATGTGAGCAGCACAACTATGACAGCAAACATTATTCAGCATTGGTTTGTGATGGGCGGCCACATTTCATTTTCAAATGTGTTGCAGTTTACTTATATAGTAAGTCCGTGACCATTCTTTTATAAATTAAGCTGCTTTGGAAATCCCATGTATCTAAATCTTTGTTCACATCCAAGACAGTTTCCCTTTTTTTTGAGGGGGGGGGGAAGTGAGCAAGGGGCAGGGAGAGAGAGAGAGAGAGAGAGAGAGAGAGAGAGAGAAGTGGGGCTCACTTCGAGCAGGGCTTGAGCTCACACGATGGGGGGGCTCTATTTCACAAAGCATGAGATCATGACCTGAGCTGAAGTCAGATGTTTAACACAGGCTCCCCCAAGACAGTTTCCTTAACATAAAGTTTTAGAAGTAGAAGTTTTGGGTTACAGAATGTATGCAAGTTTTAAAGCTTATATATTTGAATTTATCAGTCCTTTTCTTTATATTTTTCTGGATTCCTTTCATGCTTGAAATGGCTTTGTAGACTTTCAGAGCCTAAAAGCTCTCACACATCTCTAAGGAGACTAAAGACTCTTGAGGACAACTGGGGCAGCTGCACTGAGAAGAAAACTTGAAGGGCCAACTGGCAGGTGAAATGCAGGGCTGGGAACAGTCCTAGACAGAAGGACTGAAAGATTTTGGGGGTGGATAAGGGAAGGACAGGTCTTCCAGGACTAGGAAACAATTTCCTGCTTCAGGCATGGCAGAATCTCTGCTTGGATGGGGAAGGCTGGATCTACAGCCTATTCGATATATACATCACTGTGCATACACACAGGTGTTACTACACATATGTCCAAATCTTGGGATTGGCTGGTGAAGTTGACCCCACAGAGGTTGTGTTTGGGTGGCAACAGAAGATGGTATCTAACCATTTTCATTCCCTTTCTGATTCTCCAGCAGGCTCCCTGCTGTCTCTCAGCAACTGTAAGTGTGAATAGATGTGAATACTTGAATGTGAGAGGGAGCCAGCAGGACTCAGATGGGTTTAGGTGGTGAGATCTGTGTCCTCTGGGGAGGAAGTTCCTTAAGGCCATCACATCTTTCTCCTCACAGGACTTGTGGCTGCCACAGCCCTTGTTGTGGTGGGGGCAGGACAAGGGAGGATGGTGGACTACAAAGGGCTCAGATGAAAATGGGGTGAGTCTTGGGGATGTTATTTGAAGTATCTGGATGCCAGAGACACCAGGTACTTTTGACAAAGTGCAGATTCAGGAATCCTCAGTGGGGTCAAGGATGAAGGAATGAGAAAGCCCCGCCCACACAGCATGCGCTGGATGCAGTGCGCATGCCCAGTGCCCAGCATTTTCCCATCAGCCACTGACTTGGGTTGTGTGCAAAGCGTTCCGTGTGCAGCACTGTGCGGATCGCATCCTATCATCTGGATTCTTTCTCACTAAGATTCACTTGGTACGTCTTTTACCAATTGGTAGGCAGATGAGTCTGCCCAGAAGTTTAAGTGTGAGTGTGAGGAGGGAGCCAGTGGGCTTTCGGTGGGTCAGGGCCATGTAGTTCCTGGCCTCTGAGGAGGAAGGTCCTTGAGGTCTTTGCCCTCATAGACATTGCGGCTGCCATAGCTCATGTCACAGTGGCGGGGCCAGAACAAGTGAGGACGGTGGGCTGTGGAGGGGAGGGGGTCGCATGAAGAGGGGGCAGGGCTTGGGGCAAATTATGAGGTATCTGGGTCCTAGAGGCACCAGGAACTGACAAAGGGTGGATTTGGGAATTGTCGGTGTGGGCGTGATGAAGGGTGCAGAAGTCATAACCACGTGGTACATGCGAAGGCAGTGCGCATGTCCAATGCTGTGCACCTTTCCAGCCGTTATTGGTATGGAACGTGTGCAGTGTGTTCTGAGTGCTGAGCTGTTGGGGTCGTGTCCTACCACCTGGAGTCTTTCTCTCGTGAGACTTGATCGTTCTCCCAGGAGCTTAAATGTGAGTGAGTGAGGAAAGAGCCAGCGGGCTTCAGGCAGGTCAGGGTGGCCGTTTCTTGTCGCTGAGGAGGAAGGTCACCTTTCTCTTTACAGGTGTTGTGGCTGCCGTGGCTTTTGTCTTTGTTAGAGGGGGGCTGAGACAAGGGAGGGCAATGGGCGGGTGAGAAAGGGGGTCAGATGAAGATGGGGCGAGTCTTGATGATGTTATTTGAGGTATCGGTCTTGGAGGCGCCAGGAACTGCCGACGGAGGGCAGATTTGGGGAATTTTTGGTGAAGCCCCAGTGAGGGGCAGGGAAGCCCTTCCCATGTGGCTTGCAGGATGCAGTGCACATGCCCACTGCCCAGAACTTTCTCCTTGGTGGTTGGCGTGACAGCATGTGCAGCGTGTTCTGGGTGCTGAGCTGAGCATGTCGAGGCTTACCATGTAGATTTTTTCTCGCTGAGAATCAGTAGGTCTGCAGATTAGTCCGCCCAGGAATTTAAGTTTGAGTGAATGTGAAGAGGTTGCTATTTGCCTTTAGGTGGGTAAGGGCAGTGTGGTTCCTGGCCTCCGGTGAGTAAGTCCATGAAGTCATCGTCATCCTCACAGGTATGGCCCACCATAGCCCATGTCGTGGTGGTGGGGCTGGGAAAGGGAGAGTGCCAGATGAAAATGGAGTTGTCTAAGGGGTGCTATTGGAGGCATATGAGTCCTGGGGGCACCTGAAACTGCCGACAGAGCATGGAATTGAGAATGGTCCGTGGAGAGTTAGACAAGACTGTATATTACAAAATCTCTTCATAGTGGAGAGTCCAGTTGTGAAATGAAATCTTTTTAGGAAAGTTGTATGTTTTTTCAAGTACTTGAAGGTCCATTGTCTGCCAAATTGCTGTGAAACAAAGGTTTTGCAAATAGCCTCATTTGATGTGATTGGAAAATAGGCAGTTGTTATGAGTTCAAAATTTATTTTGGAAATCTCAACAAATGTAAAAAAGAATTTATAATTAGCAGTTGGCCATAAAAATATTTCAGTATAATTATTACTTTATTACATTCTTCAATGATTTTTTCTTTTTTATTTATTATTATTTTTTAATTTAAATTCAAGTTCATTAGCATACAGTATAGTCTTAGTTTCAGGAGTAGAACCCAGTGACTCATCTCTTACATATGACACCTAGTGCTCATCCCTAAAAGTACCCTCCTTAATGCCCCTCACCCATTTAACCCATCCTTCCCCACCTCCCCTCCAGCACCCCTCAGTTTGTTCTCTATTTAAGAGTCTCTTATGGTTTGCTTCCCTCTCCCTCTCTGTTTTTATCTTATTTTTTCTTCTCTTCCCCTGTGTTCATCTGTTGTTTCTTAAATTCCACATATGAGTGAAATCCTATGACATTTGTCTTTCTCGAACTGACTGTTTTCGCTTAGCATAATACACTCTAGTTCAATCCATGTTATTGCAAAAAATAGTTTCATTCTTTTTGATTGCTGAGTAGTATTCCATTGTATATACATGCACCCCAATGTTTATAGCAGTGCTATCAACAGTAGCCAAATTATGGAAAGAGCCCAAATGTGCATCAGCTGATGAATGGATAAAGAAGATGTGTATATTTAACGATTTTCTAATTTCAGTGTGAAATATGAGTGCACGAGTAAGATCAAGATCTAGAGGAAAGGGAGATGGAAAAAAGTCTTCTAAGCAGGAAGAACCTGTGGTTGTGAGTGCTTTCATGTTTTACTTCTATTGGCAGAAATAATTTTTTAGGAAAAACTATCAAAAAAAGTTGTTGAACCAGTATAGTATGTTGTTTAAAGGACTTTCTTGCTTAAAATGGATGAAAAATGAATCCAGGAAAGAAACATTGAGGAAAAAGACTTACATTCTGGTGTTGCCTGGATGTGTAAATTGATAGGAGCCCAGGAATCCTCTCTATGACTTCCCTATTGTGCTTATGAATAAACAAACAACACACATCTCAGAAAAGATTAAAAAGGTTTCCAGAATTATTAGTCCTTGCAGATAACTCCTTGGAGTATTTTCTATATATAAAGAGTAATTTTATTGAATACTTTCAGAGAAGAGTATAGGAAAAACTTCAGATTTGTGATTGACTACCTCCATGTAGTATGTGTATTTGTGCCTTCTGTCATTATAGTATTAATATCAATACTCTTTATTTGCACCTATCCTCCCCTAAGGCTAAACAACCAGGTGAAAAAACATCACAGCAAAAGGAACTACCAACTGAGAATCCAGATATTGAGACTGGGCAAATGAAAGAAGGAGCACCTGTGGCTCAAGGTGAAGAGGGGATGAAGAAACATGTTGTATTTCATTTATGATGTTATATTAGTAATAGGAATAGATAAAGGGTTCCTTGAAAATTGGCTGGAAACCTGTTTGGTAAGGGAAAGGTATAGTTTGCAGCTGACTGCAGTCCTTCTCTGTGATAAGTTTTCTTTCTTTCAGCATTTTACCATCCCATATTTAAAATTATTTGGCATGCTTGGAAAGTACAATTCTTGCCAATGCTCTATATTAGCAAAGCAAGGAAACAACATTAAATTTAGACAGAATTATACACTATGTCACTAGTTAAAGTTGGCCTTTTTTGAATGCTGTTTTCTGGGATTCTTAAGTCGTAGCATCAAATGTTTAAGCAGACCTAGATACACTTTGGCTAACTCTTAGATTGTAATTTTTAAAAATCATAATACAGAGAAACAAAAATGTGAAAGACTTTCCTAGTTGCTGTTAAAGTCTTCAATATTTTTGTCTTCCTGAACCATAATCTAGTTGTCATATATTCCTTTTTTAAAAACTTTTTTACTTAGAAAAGATTTAAAGCTTACAGAAAAGTTACAAGAAAAGTACAGTGTACTTTTGATAGGAGCCTCAGACACCTTGATCCACGCATTGCTATGCTAACCTTGTGCCACATATCACCCTTCCTTAGATAATAATACACATATTATTATTGTTAAACCACTTGAGATTAAATTTCAACTCTGTACTCTCAGAGTAATTCAGTATCTGTTTCCTTGAAACAAGGATATTGTTTTACATAACCCCAGTACAATGATCAGATTGAGGAACTTTAACGTTAAGAAAAAATTATTATCTAATATGTGGTCTGTTGCCTAGTAATGTCCAGTTTTGTCAGCTGGCTTAGTAATATCCTTTATACCATTATTTTTTCCTGATCCAGGATCCAACCCAAAACCACCCATTGTATTTAGTTGTCACTTCTCTTTCTACTCCTTTATCCTAGAAGGGTACTTCAGTCTTTCTTTGTCTTTCCTGATTGACAATTTCTGGAGTCCAGGCCATTTGTTTTGTAAAATGTTCTTCAGGTTGGGTTTCTCTCATCTTTTTATTTGTGATGACTTTTTTTCACTCATTTATTGGGGCCTGCTTGGTGGCAGGTCATGTACTCGATGCTGAAGATAAAAATATAAATGAGAGAATGATTTCTGTCTTGTACTCACAATCTTGTCAGAAATTCAGGTAAACAAATGGCTGATCTAGTGGAATAAGTGCAATAATATAAGTGTATATAGGTTACAAAGGTGATAACTAAGTTGTCTTAAACAGTTTTGGAAAAAGAAACACTTCATAGAGGAGGTAATATATAAGAAACATAACTCCCATTTTCTAGCAGAAAAACTTTTTAATGCTTACTGCATTCTTATACATCATACTTTTTACACTACTGACTTACAGAGCTTTATTTAATAATATTAATTTATGGTTTGCTGCTTACATTAATAATTCTGTTTATTTATATAAGAACCTGAACTGGAAAGTGAAACCCAGGGAATGGGTCTGGAAAAGACTGGAGCTGAGCATGTAGATTGCCCTGAGGTGAGAAAGGAAGACTCCACCTAATCCAGCACCTGCTAAAATTCCAGAAGCATGTAAGTTCTCCATTAACAATGCCAGTCATGGGGTTGTTCTTTTCTACAATATTATTATACCTTTGTAACAAATCACGAACACAAAGATTATTTGAAAAGTAGCTTAGACACCAAATGCTTGATTCAGAGACAGTATCAGAAGGAAAAAATGAGTTAACTCAAAGGCATGTTGTTGAATTATAAAACATGGAAGTATTATTACTTTGGAATAGAAGTCCTTTGAAACCTAATGCAAGTGGTCATATACTTACATAAATTATTTAACATACCCCAGTACCAAATGGATATCTAAACAACACAGTAGTATTGATTTTCGTTTAATTTGCCTGAACTATTTCTCAACAATCACTGTATCTTTTAGACACCAAAAAATGATATGGATCTCTTTGTTTTGGCTTTTATAGGTTGACTTATTTGTTTTTTAAATAGTGAGCAAGGCTAAGAAATGGTAATATTTGCCTGCATCTTGTAATGTCATCTATGATGGTAGTGGCTTATAACTAGTGTGACTGTGTAATTTTTATCACCCAAACCAGGACACTCTTGAGAGTTTAAAGGCGTGCTGTTGACTGCTTACACCAGGACAATAGGTGCCAATGAAACAAATGGTCACTTTACTATAAATAGACCATAGAAAAGTTGAACTGAATCAATGAAATATTTTTTTTTAAATGTTTTTTTTCAACGTTTATTTATTTTTGGGACAGAGAGAGACAGAGCATGAACGGGGGAGGGGCAGAGAGAGAGGGAGACACAGAATCGGAAACAGGCTCCAGGCTTTGAGCCATCAGCCCAGAGCCCGACGCGGGGCTCGAACTCCCGGACCGCGAGATCGTGACCTGGCTGAAGTCGGACGCTTAACCGACTGCGCCACCCAGGCGCCCCTCAATGAAATATTTTTGCACAAAAGAGACAAACCAAATGGAATAATGTTTTTGCCTTCTCTTTAGTTAAAATGGTTCCAAGCATGACATCATTATTTTAATTTTTAATTATTTTTAAAGGTTTTGATTTCTTTTTGAGTGGGGGGAGGGGCAGAGAGAGAAGGGGACAGAGGATCCAAAGCAGGCTGCATGCTGACAGCAGAGAGCTCGATGCTGGGCTCGAACTCATGAACCACGAGATCATGACCTGAGCTGAAGGTAGATGCTTAACCCACTGAGCCACCCACATGTCCCAGTGACATTATTATTTTAGCTAATACAGATAATTAGAAGACTATTTCAAATGAATGAATTTCAGTGATACTGGGTTTACTTGCTTGTTTGCTTCTTGGAGTTTCTGCTTGGTTGATTTTATTTTAATTGAAATCAGACAGCTTTTTCTCACTACCTAAAATTATATTTAAGTAAGCTAGTGGGATTTGATCTGTTCTGGGTTTGAGAAATCTGTGTTTCTTCATACCATCAAAAAGAGTGATGTATTTAAAAAGTTGATGCTTATATGCCTGAAAATGTACATTAGTGTAGAGGTCTGTGCCGTGATTAAGGTTCTGGTTTTAGTTTCATCTTATAAAACCAAAGCTGTAGTGTCCTTTATGTACCTTTATTCTTGTCTAAGTAAAGTTCTGCTAAGTGATGTACCCAATTCTTACGTTTATGTTTTAGGTGATGAACAGTCATATGTTCAAAAGAAGACAAGCTGAAGCCATACATATGCTTTGTTATGTTGATAATTTGGCTTAAGTTCTCTCAATAAAGCCTTAATAAAATTTTCTCAGAAGAAGTCATGCATATCTTTTGTTAAATCTGTTTCTAGGAATGTGACGCTATTATAAGTGGTATCTTAAAAAAACTCTTTATTCTATTTAGAGCTGGTCTATAGAAATGCTGTTTATTCTTGTATAATTATTTTGTCTGGCAATTTTGCTAAACTTATTCTAATAGTGTATCTCTACATCCTTTTGGATTTTCTACATACACAGTCATACCACATGCAAATAATGACGGTATTGTTTCTTTTTGAATCTTTCTACCTTGTAGTTCTTGTCCTTACCTTATGACATTAGCCACATCCTTTTAAGTTGGATAGAAGTGATGATAATAGACATCCTTGTGTATCCCTGATCTCTTCAACATTTCACTGTGATGTATGCTATAGATTTTTTATTTTTTTATTTTTTTAAAGTTTATTTATTTATTTTGAGAGAGACAGAGCATGAGCAGGAGACGGGCAGAGAAGGAGAGAGAGAATCCCAAGCAGGCTCCGCACAACTGTGCAGAGCCCAACATGGGGCTAGATCTCACAAACTGAGATTGTGACCTGAGCCAAAATCAAGAGTTGGACACTTAACTGACTGAACCATCCAGGTGCCCTATTTTTTTTAAAGTACTATTGATTTTTAAAAATTAGATCTCTTCTGTTAGATTAAGGAAGTTTCTTTTTATTCCTAGTTTGCTAAGAGTACTTACCATGAATGTTTGTTGAATGTTATTATCACACACTTACTCTACATCTACTGAGGTGATCTTATGAGGTTTTTCCATTAATCTGTTAATGTGGTATTCCTAGACTAAACACAGTTTGAGTCATGATATATTCTCCTTTTTATGTATTGTTGTATTCCTCTTTCTGATGTTTTGTTTAGGATGTTTGTATCTTTGTTCACAAGTGAGATTGGCCCATACGTTTTTTTATGTACTCTCTATCTTGGGATTTGATATTTTCTTATTCTGGCTTCAAAAATGAGTTGAGGTATATATCCGCTTTTTCTGTTTTCTGATAGAGTTCATCTGACTTTGGAATTATTTCTTAAATGTTTGATAGAATTTGTTAGTGAAGCCATCTGGGCTTGGAGTTCATTTTTTAGGAAAGTTTAAAATTAATGATTTAATATTTTCTATTCTCTAGTCAGTTTGGGTAAGTTTTATTTTTATAGAGCTTTGGCCATGTTACCTAAATTTTCATTACAGAGTTGTCCATAATATTCTCTCATTATTCTCTTAATGTCTGCAGGATCTGTGATACTGACATTTTAATTCTTAGTACTGATAATTTGTGCCTTCCCTCTTGCATTATTAACCAGTCTCACTGGAAGTTTACCACCATTATTAGTTTTTAAAAAATAAACCAACTTTTGACTATGCTGATCCTATTCTATTTTTGTTTTATATTTTGTTAATTTTATCTCTCACTTTTATTATTTTTCTTCTTTCTCTGTTTAATTTGCTCTTCTTTTTCTACCTCCTTAAAATAAATGTTTAGCTCACTAATTTTTAGCCTTTAAAAACATTTTTTTAAACGTTTATTTGTTGTTGAGAGACAGAGTGCTAGCAGGGGAGGGAGACACAGAATCTGAAGCAGGCTCCAAGCTCCCAGCTGTCAACACAGCCCCAACGCAGGGCTTGAACACATGAACCACAAGATCATGACCTGAGCTGAAGTTGGACACTTAACCAACTGAGCCACCCAGGCTCCCCTAGCCTTTTTAATATACACTTTTAAATGATAACATTTTCTAAATAGGGCTTTTGTTTCATCTCAAGTTTTGATATATAGTATTTTTGTTATTCAACTTAGCATATTTTCTTATTCTCATTCTGATTTCTTTGAACTATGGACTACTTTTAAGTGTATTCCTTAACCTTTAAACATTTGAACATTTTCTTTTTGTTATGCAGCACAAGTAACTGATACAGCTATTTATAAGAGACACAGCTAAAACATAAGAATTCAGAAAATTTGAAAGTAAAAGTATGGGCAAAAGATATTCTGCACAAAATAGCTAAAATAAGCTTTCAGATAAATAAGCATTACTACAAAATAAGGGATATTTCATGTAGAAAAATTCAATTCATCAGGAATATTTAACAATTTTTTTAATTTTTTAAGGAATATTTAACAATTTTAAATATGAACCTAATAGCATCTCTTCAGAGCATAATGGAAAAATTGGTAGAACCCCAAGGAGAAATCAGTAGAAGAGAAAACAGACAAAAATCAGTAAGGAGTGATATGAAAGATTTGCACATCGTGATTAACAAATTTTACCTAATGGAAATATATAGAACTCTGTACTCAACAACGGAATACATATTCTTTTCAGTGTAATTATTCAGTCAGAGGCTTTACACTGTATATTTAAATTCTTAGAAATTTGTCATGTTTTACAGCCCAGAATATGGTCAATTTTTGTAAAAATTACATATGTGCTTGAAAAGAATGTGTATTCACTTGCTGAATGTAGGTGATGTGCACTGCCTAACTTTGTGTTCCTGTCCTCCATTTATTTTAGTGCTGTGGTCCCCTTGTCCTGACAAGGCAAGGACCCTTGGGCAGTGGCTCAAGTTCTGTTGCCTTCCTCAGCATCCACATGGCGTATAAGAAACTATATTCATTCTTGCCATGCCATATAGTGGTAGTAGAGCATGTCCCTATGCTGTGATTTCTTTTCTCCCAGCTCTCCTAGGCTGCTCTACAAGACTTTCTCTTTGAAATTTCTCCAGGCAAAAACCAAGCATCAGTCTCCAGGGGATATACTTCAGGCTCTAAAACTTGGTCGTCAGACTCCATTCTGGTTGCAGCACTAGGATGGGTGTGTGATTTCCTATAGCTCAGAGCATACAGCTGGTGAGATGCTAGTCTTCCTTTCTTAAACATATTCTAAATGTCTTTTAATGGTTCTCTTAAATCTCAATTCATTTGATTTTAAATGAGGTGGGTAACATAACCTCCCCTCCAACTCAGAGTAGGGAAGATTTATTTCATACCAGCCCCCAGTAGGTTGACATCTTGCAACTTAGGTATTTTATTTTCAATAGACTCTTTAAGGGACTTTCAAACTTCTACTAATCCTGTCATTATGTAGACTGCTTAGACTAGCAGAATGAGGAAATACATTATTCTCATCTCTTTAAAATGTGAGGTAACTTATTGCCTATTGTCCTGTTGTCAGTAGGCATTTGGATATAATGAACTTAAGAGAGAGGTATAAATTTGAAATTCATTAAGGATATAGATAGCATTTGAAGCCATGGGCTCACAGGAACTCATCTAGGGAGAGATTATATACAGAGAAGAGGGCCACAGGCAGAGTCCTGGGGCTTTCCACATAAGGAAGAGCCTATAAAAGGATGAAGAAAAAGGACCACCAGAGAAGTAGGAAGAAACTAGGTGAGTTGTGGTATCAAGAACATGTAAAAGAAATGAAGTATTGAAAGAAATAATAAGCAGTCAACAATTTAAAATGATGGTGAGGGGTCATGCAAAGAGGCTATAAGAAATTCTTAATCTGGCAAGATATGTGTCACCAGAGACTTTGATAAGATCCACTTGCTCAGGAGGAGAAAAGCCTAATTGAAGAGGATCAAGGTGAAATGGGAGGTGAGCAAGTAGAGGTGGTGATTATAGAAAATGTTTTTTGACGGGGCGCCTGGGTGGCGCAGTCGGTTAAGCGTCCGACTTCAGCCAGGTCACGATCTCGCGGTCCGGGAGTTCGAGCCCCGTGTTAGGCTCTGGGCTGATGGCTCAGAGCCTGGAGCCTGTTTCTGATTCTGTGTCTCCCTCTCTCTGCCCCTCCCCCATTCATGCTCTGTCTCTCTCTGTCCCAAAAATAAATAAACGTTGAAAAAAAATTAAAAAAAAAAAAAGAAAATGTTTTTTGAGAAGTTTCAATGCATGAAAGAGGGAAATGGAAATTTAGCTAAGAGGCTGGCATGAGGTCAAGGAAGGGGGGATTATTTTTTGATTGATATTAAAGCATGTTTGTGTGCTGGTGAGAATGGCATAGGAGAGGATGGAACACCTTAGTAAGGCCATAGGGATGGGATCTGAACACAAATGGAGGGGTTGGCTTTGGATATGAACAGGGAGACATTTCCACAATAACGTGGAAAGGCTAATATTGGAGGGCTCAAGGAGAAATTTCTATCTGAGTAGAAGAAGAGGTAAGATTAGAAAGCAGAGAGGGGGAACCCTCTTGCACTGTTGGTGGGAATGCAAACTGGTGCAGCCACTCTGGAAAACAGTGTGGAGTTTCCTCAAAAAATTAAAAATAGACCTACCCTATGACCCAGCAATAGCACTGCTAGGAATTTACCCAAGGGATGCAGGAGTACTGATGCATAGGGGCATTTGTACCCCAATGTTTATAGCAACACTCTCAACAATAGCCAAATTATGGAAAGAGCCTAAATGTCCATCAACTGATGAATGGATAAAGAAATTGTGGTTTATATACACAATGGAGTACTACGTGGCAATGAGAAAGAACGAAATATGGCCCTTTGTAGCAACGTGGATGGAACGGGAGAGTGGGATGCTAAGTGAAATAAGCCATACAGAGAAAGACAGACACCTTATGTCTTCACTCTTATGTGGATCCTGAGAAACTTAACAGAAACCCATGGGGGAGGGGAAGGAAAAAAAAAAGAGGTTAGAGTGGAAGAGAGCCAAAGCATAAGAGACTGTTAAAAACTGAGAACAAACTGAGGGTTGATGGGGGGTGGGAGGGAGGGGAGGGTGGGTGATGGGTATTGAGGAGGGCACCTTTTGGGATGAGCACTGGGTGTTGTATGGAAACCAGTTTGACAATAAACTTCATATATTGAAAAAAAATGATAAAAAGAAAGCAGAGAGGGAATTTCTACTTTTCCCTTTATACCTTTCTATGATTTTTCAATTTTGACCACGACTATATCTTTTTGTAAAATGATAAAGATCTGTTACTAGATTGGAAAAGCTTATTTATTTATTTATTTATTTGAAAGAGAGAGAGATTTTGCACATGTGATCAGAGGAGAGGGAGAGTGAGAGAGAGAGACTCTGAAGCAGGCTCCATGCCCAGTGCAGAGCCCCACGTGGGGCTCCCTTGAGATCATGACCTGAACGGAAATCAAGACTTGGATGATTAACCAACTGAGCCACCCAGGCACCCCTGAAAAACTATTTTTAAAGAGAAGCTTGTGGTTACTTACTTTGCAACCATCTTGTGTTCAGGGGTACACACAGTAGGAGCCCCTAGTAGGAGAAACAGTAGCTCTTATTTGCTTCCCTTCCTTGGCCAAGGTGCAACTAGGCCTGAGGAACAGATAATGGAGACATTCTGCCAGGGCCACATTAAGATCCTTAGAGGGTCTGTCTGAGCCCTGAAAAGACTATGGAGTGTCCTCCTTCCCATTTGCCATATGTATTTTGTGATAAAAATTGATGGTAAAATGTTTATATTTTCCCATGATACAATGTTTATTTGAATATCAAATACAAGTATCAAAATGTTTCTAATGATCTCTTTCTCATTGTGGGGGTGGTGGGGCTTCCCTGCTGGTGACCTAAGTAAGCACTGGCTTAGTTGGCCTTTAGGATAACCTAGTACTGATTCCAGTCCTTCCTTGAGGTGTTTTTCCCTCCCAGTCCATCACCTGGTACTGGATTGCGGTAGATGTGAGGAAATCTAGTACAACTTGGACACTATATTCAGTTTCCATGCCTGTCATCTGGGGGCAGGAGAGAGGTGCCAGCTGGATGGGAAGGGCCCCATAAACTAAGTACCTCATGACAGCAGGGAAACAGTTTGAGTGTTTCATTGCAGGACACAAGGGCAGGGATTTATTGGAAGGATGCTGGGGTGCTTCAAGGAATTGAAGCAAGAGTTGGCTTAGGAAGATTAGGCACCAGAGCAGCTCTGAGGGCCTCAGCTGTAGTGGTTTTTTCCCCTCTTGCCATCGTGTCTGGTGTGTGGAAAAAACCCCAGAGCATGGACAATATGGCACCCCCTTGTCTGTCTACTTCACATGAGGGGGGTTAACTCTCCCTGTACCCTGGGAGAGCCAGCACAGAGGCAACCTGATGGGAACCAGGCATCCTGTCCTTCTTAAAGACTCCTTAACCAACTCCTGCTGCTAACCCCAGGAGGCCTAGGCACTACCTCCTCCCGGAAGGAAGGGGCTGGGCTGAAGGGAGATGTCCAGTGCTAACCAAGGCGAGCACTGCTAGGATATATTCAGGCAGCACAGCCCCATAGCCAGGCAGTGTATACTGGGCCAAGGCCAGCCATCATGGGACTCAGGAAACGTATTCTTCCTAGAACATGCTCTCCCTTGATCTTCAAACACTGGCTATCTACTTCTGAGCATCCTCCTGACTCCCTGGGACCAGCACCTGTGGCCACTTTCCACTGCCAGCAGCTCTCAGTGCAGGAGCTCTCTGAGGCCCTCAAGCCCTCCCCACCCCCTCATCTGTTGGCAGCTCCCCTACTGAAGCTGCTTCCCTCCCCCGACTCCCACCTCTGCCAACCTGGGACTCTGCCAGACCTGAGGATCTTGGGGTAAGGCCAAGGGGCTAAGGCCCCTTTAACTGTAGGGGAGGTGCCAGCAGTAGGCCTAGCCTTGTTGTGCCTGCTGCCCCCGGGTGGCTCAGGCTTGGTGTCTTTTGGGTCAGAAGGACAGCTGCCAAACCCTCATTTTACCCACAGCTTTGGGAGCCTGAGAAGGAGGTGAGGAGCAGGCATAGATTCTGCAAAGCACCAATAAGATAGCCAAAGAGATGTGTCTTTTCAGGCCCAGCAGCCTTGGGAGCTCTACCTCTCCGGATGTGGGGTGCAGGCCCACCCTCAGAATGGACCTGGGGCTTCATCCTTATCTGTGAGGGCAGGATCTGGGGTGGGAGGGAGCCTGGGACGGGCTGGGGGCAGACTCAGCTGTGGAGATGATGGCCTATCATGGTTTCTGATTGCTCCTCAGGATCTGGCCTCTGAGGGGAAATTTCACAGCCCCAGAAGCCTTTCTGGACTTGACTATTCCTCCATCCCTGGCCCTGCAGCACTAGGGGAAGCTGCATGGATGAAGGGATGGACAGGGGAGAAAGATCAGGGCTGTACAAGGGGATGCAAAGACCGTACTCCAGGAATATTGTATGGGGTATAAGATACTCTCTCCCCAGCAGCCTTTGCTGAAGTGCAGTGGACAGTGCTCTGGAAGAGAATAAAAGAACTGACTTGACTCTTGGTTCTCCTTAAAAGTCCTGTGTCTACCTTTAACATGTAGTTGGTCCTTCTTGAGTTTCAGCCTTGTTCCTTGTAAAATGGAGATCATTCCTACCTTACAAGGGGTTCCACACAGATTAAATAAGATAAAAAAATGCAGTGTGTAAAGGAAAGACCTAAGCCTGTTTTAAAGGCACACTGTGAATGTTGGTTGTATGCAAATCTGAATTTTCTCTAGGACCAGGGCTAGAGGGCAGAATACACCAGAGGTGAGGTCCAGCCCTACCTGAGAACCACACAAAAACTTCCCTTGCACCATGTCACATCTCCCCATTCCCTGAAGTTTATCAATAGCCTTCTTGTCCAATGCTTACTGTCACAGGGGGCTCCAGTACAGCTGACTTGCTCTCTAGTGCACATATGAGTGCAGCCACTGTCACACCCAAGGCTCATAAATGAGGCCCTCAGGCAAGAGTAATCCCAGTCTGCATCTGATGGCCAAGAGGAAATGCCAAGCAGAGGTGTGTGCTGTAGAAGTGTGTGGGATATGGTCCTGTGTGTATATGTGTGTAGAATATATGTATAAAATACACTTGCATATTCATTTTCTATGAATATCAAAGAGTAGCCAATTTTCATCTTTATGAACATTTATGGACAGGTACAGAAGAAACTAACAGTAGTTATCACTAGGCAGTAGAACTGGGATCGTGGGCATGGAGAAGAGAGCACTTTAAAAACTTTTACCAATAATGGGACACCTGGGTAACTCGGTTAAGCATCTGACTTTGGCTCACGTTATGATCTCATGTTTCTCCTGAGTTCGAGCGCCGCATCCGGCTCTGTGCTAACAGCTCAAAGCCTGGAGCCTGCTTCATATCCTGTGTCTCCCTCTCTGTCTTCCCTTCCCCACTCAAATTCTTTCTCTCTCTTTCTCTCAAAAATAAATAATAAATATTTTTTTAAACCAACCATTACCATTTGAGTATTTTTACCATGAGTATGTGTTACTTTTATAATAAAGAAAACTTTAAATAAAAAGATATAGATGATAAATTGGTATATAGGTAAAGATGATAGAAAATGGTATATTGGATGGATATATTGGATGGTATAATGGATAAATGATACATAAATATGAGCTAGAGACAGGTAGACCAATATCTCCGTGCCTTAGTTTCCTCACATATGAAATGGCAACTATTTCATAGGATTATAAGTGACAACACATTAGAGCCCTCGGAACAGTTCCTGACACACATTAAGTGCTCAGTAAATGTTATCTCTAGTGTAATGGTGTGAAGGAAGATGGGCTGGCTTGATGTGATAATCTCTTTCGCCATCTTGTGGTCAGTATATGCCATGAAGGAATGTCAATGCCAGTACCCTCTTTGTAGGTGAGTGTATGACTTCAGGCCTTAGTGGGGTGGTGAACCTATGACTTTCAAAATAGAAAAATAATTTAAATAAATTAGAAACTTTATAAATAGGCAGATGATACTTTATAAGTATCTAGATGAGACTTACAGTCCTCTACTCTTTACTTATTTTTGTTCTCAGATCCAGACCCCCAGCCCTGACAGTGTCAAAGAGAAACAATACATTGGCTCTTGTTTGTCTTTGGACCTCCCTTTATCCATCAGACTTCCTAGTTACAAGCAACAGAACCAATTCTAGCTTCTTTAAGCAAAGGTATTTTTGTTAATGGCTACTAGGTAGAGCTCAGGAAATCTCCAACAGGTAAGACAGAACTTGATGACATTCTACCTACTCTAAGGACAGAACTGCTGAGGTGAACCTCATGACTGTGCCATTAGGACATCTACCTCAACTGCTTGTGAGGACTCGATATCTCTAGCCATGCTGTACAATTTTCACTAGGAATAGATTCCACTGGAAAATTGGCTCCTCACTTGTTTCTCCCTTCTTACCCAAAGTCTTTTTTTTTTAACGTTTATTCATTTTTGAGAGACAGAGTGACAGAGTGTGATGAGGGGAAGGGAGAGAGAGAGGGAGGCACAGAATCCTTTTAAACAGGCTCCAGGCTCTGAGTTGTCAGCACAGAGCTTGACACGGAGCTCAAACTGACCACGAGATCATGACCTGAGCTGAAGTCGGACGCTTAACCGATTGAGCCTCCCAGGTGCCCCACTTCTGACCAAAGTCTTGATGGGGAGCATTTGGTGGAGCCTAGGACTCACACCTCTCCCCTAGACTGAGTTCCGCTTTCCACCTTAGGCAGGACTTTTAATGCAGGGATTCCAGAAATTTAGAAAGGCTACTCAGAAGAGGCTGAATAGGGCAGGGGTGGGGGTGGGGTGATGCCCTGTCCCTAGGGGGAGGATAGTGAGCATGTATGCTTCCCCATGTCTCTTCCTGTCTAGCAATAGGTTGTAGATATGGTCCAGGCACCACTGGAAATCTAGGTTTAACTCTAAGTTCCATATTTATTATCCAGTAATACCAGATGGGAGGATTCCTTTAGGCTGGACACTACCTAGGGGCAGGCAGGGACCACGTCTGTCTGGTCTACCACTGTATGCTTCAGCCACTAGCTTGGTGCCTCAATATATGAATGAAGGGACAAGTTAAGCTGGCTGCTTTCCTTAGGTAGCTGTAAATTTTCACTGATACTTAGAGCTCCTAATCTCAGGAGAAGCCTAAGATGTACAGTTTTGGGGTTGTCTTGTTAAGAGAGATCAAAAGAGAGGTAGCTTCCCTCATTCCAAACTACAGCTTCATGTACGGTTTCTGACTACCCTCCAGGAGGATTCTGCCTGAATAGACACATCCCATGTCTCTATTCAGAGGGACCGGACAAACAGGTAACCACCAGATTTTACTGTTCAGCTAAACGCTTTCTTGAAAAAAAATCTGCACTCAGGACATACTTCCAGGAGGAATGTATGCAATATTCTGACAGTGAAATTGCTCCACATTTCTGGGTCTGAAGGCCCATTGGAATTGAACTTTTACATCTAGCAGTAGGCTCAGCCAGCAGCTTCCGATGAAATCTGCTCTACCCATCGCTGAATGGCAAGTCCCCATCTCTGGATACAGCTATTGAAAGGCACAGACCACCAGAGGGAGCAGGTGTGCCTCTTCTGTGGAGGATCATGGCACCTCCTATCTGGATCCTGCTCCTCTGCTCTGGAAAACACTGTTGCCCAGCAACAGGGATGCCAGCGGTGCCTCCAGTCACCAACCCAAAGTGAGACATGGCATGTAAAGGCCTGCCTTCAGATCACACCTACTGTAGCGCTTTGGAACTCACTGGCCACTCAAAATGTGGCCTGCCATCCCTTATCATTTCGAGGGGCCCCAAAACATTCACTGAATTCAGTAGAAGGACTCAAGGGACTTAGTGTATGATTGTACTCACAGCTAAGGTTTATTACAGCAACAGTATATACAATAAGGTCAACAAGGGAAAAAAAGCCACAGGTGTGATCTTAAGGAATCCATGCACAAGCTTCCTTATGCTCTCTCCCTTCTGTGAGGGGGTATACCAAGCACACTTCCCCCAGGAGTGGAAGTGCATGACATGTAGGGAATGTTTTTGTCCAAGGAAGCTCGCTCAGTGCCCGAGTTTTTTTTTTTAACTGGGGGAATGGTCACTAGACACCCTCTGCCTGGCATGTACCAAAATTCAAGAAACTCAGAAGGAAAGCAGGTGTTCAGCATATATGACATTTACACCAACAGGTTAGGCACAGCACGCCACCTTTATCAATTGGGGAACAGGTCAAGTGCTGTATTAATTTTCTATTGCTGTTGTGACAAATCATCACAAAATTAGAGGCTTACACTATATAAACTATTATCTTGGAGCTCTGGAGGTCAGAAATCCAGCACAGCCTCACCAGGCTGAAACCCAGGTGTGGGCATGGCTGCATTCCTTCTGGAGGCTCCAGGGGAGGGTCTGATTCCTGCTCACTCAGGTTGCTGGCAAAATTCAGTTCAGAGGCTCCTGTTTTGTTGTGGGCCATAAACTGAAGGCCGTTCCCAACTCTAGAGGCCACCACATTCCTTGTCTTGTGAGCCCTGTCTCCATCTTCAAAGCTAGAACAGTGAGTAGAATTCTTCTCAAGTCACGTCTTTCTGGCCCCTCTATCATCTCATCTGGCCACAACTGGGAAAAGTTCTCCACTTTTAAGGATTTGTGTGATTAGATTAAGCTCACCTAGATAGTCCAAGATCATCTCCCCATCTCAAAGCCCTTAACCTTAATCACATCTGCAAAATCCTTTTTGCCATATAAAGTAACATATTTATAGGTCCCAGGGATTAGGATGTGGACATCTTTAGGCAGCCAGCATTCTGTCTCTAAGTGCCAAGTTCTCAGATGCCAGCCAAGAGCCAGCCTTGAAAGCAAGGCTTTCTAAAGACAATAGTCTTAGTCTGCTAATATAGTCTGCTATATTAATTACTTTCTGCATACCCGGTTCATATCCAAAGGGACATCATTAGTGATGGCTGATACTACCTTCTAATAGTATGTGGCCCCTCTCATTCTTGTAATGTTTTGGACGTCATAGACAAGTGGAACCAGGCCCAGCTCACAAAGAGGCCTGCGTGCTCCAGACACACTGTAACCTCGGAGCTGTGTAGGGCTGTCACTTTCCCACCCTTCAACCCTGTTAGAAACCAAGGTCAAAGAAACTGTTAGGCTGTGGTGATTACTAGCATGGAACTTGGCAGAAAACAAATTCTAGTTTAAATTCTTAGCTATGTGTGAAGAGCAAGTTACTCATTCTTTCTGATTCTCATTTCCTCATCTGCTTAGAGGTATAATACCACTAATAGATTTAAATGAGCGAATGCACATGACGCACATGTAAGACAATACCTCCCAGATCATAATGGCTAGTGTATAGGAGATGGAATGTCCAGTGGGAACAAAAACAAGATTGAAATCTCCTATTTCCACACAGAGCTTCTTCTTGGGGGAGAAATCAAGAGGCAGAGGTTCACTTTTAGGATTTAGCTTTGTTTTGAACACCTCTCTTTATTAGCAAATTTATTTCTCTTTCTTCTTGTGAAAGTGTGACACTGTGAATGATTAACCTTTGTTTTTCACCCCTAGCTCTAGCTTGCCCTTGTACTCCTGGCCCTGCCTCATTCACAGCAGGTCCAAGGCTTCTGCCCCAGGGTAGAGTTATTTTAGCAGAAATGCAAATAGAATCAAAGAGCCCAAGATCAGCTTTTGAGTTTCAGAAGAGACTTCAGGAAATTTACACAGAGAAAATAGGACTGAAAGAAAGGCTTTTTGAGTTGTAGGATCTTAGGTCTTTTGAATGCCAAGAGATAAGGACCTGGCTTATCTACAAGCATAGAAGAATATGTAGTCTGTCCCAAGGACTACCAGCCATCCCAGACTAGATAAAGATCCCAAAGACTGAAGGGAGGGTTTAGATGGAGGCAGAAAGATACTGATGACATTCAAGACCCAGGGGACTCCAAGCCCCATTTCAGACTCCATTGAAGACTTAAGGAAAAATACTCCACTTTCTCTCTCTCTCTCTCTCTTTCTTCCTCTTCTTCCTTCTCCCCCCTCCCTCCTCTTCCTTTTCTCTCCCTCCCTCCCTCTGTCTTTCTGTTTCTCTCCCTCTCTCCCCACTGGATTTAGGTTTTCTCTCATCTCCAAACATCACGGTGGTATGGCCTGGAGGACCAGAGGGTCACTCGATTAGCTTTTAGTCTGGGCCTTAGGATTGAGAGAGGAAATGAGTCTGTAGTGTTACAAAAGGTCCATCACCAGCTACTAGGTGGTAGGGGTATAGACAAAGGCCTATATTGTGAAAGACTTAGAGTTTACCTGGTATGGGCCCTCAGCAAACCACTTTAGGTTCTCTGACAAAAAAAGACACTGTCCTACCGGCTTGGTAGTCACCATCAAGTGAAGACTCCATTCCTTCCATTACTAGAATAACCATGAGGTTTCTTGACAGCAAGGTGACAATGTCCATGTCACAACAGGTGAACAAAACACACCCAGACAGAGACAGAGTCACTTGTTCTGGGATCAGTCATTCACTGAGAGATGTCAACTTTCCTCATTTCTGGTGGATGTGTGCCTGACCAAGGCGGTGAGTGAGGCATGATATCAAGGTAGAATTTTGAGTGCCACAATTTGGATTGAAATTATTAACCACTCAGTGATGTCTAATTCCTTCTGCCTGCAACTACTAACATTCCATTGTTTCTACCTTCACAACCCTCTGTATTTTGGGGAAGCTTCATGTAATCTCTGGAGAAAAAGGAGATGCCCTGAGAGCCCTGTGTGTCATGGTCAAAAACAAATGAATATTGTTCCTCCAGCTGGGCTCCATGGATGTACATCAGGAGGAACCGTGAGTCCCACTGAATTACAGGCAAATTGTTGTGCACAAGTTGATTTTTGTGCATTTTTCAAGGGGGAGGGGCTGCAGATGTGATCAGATTCTCAGAGGGTTCCAAGATTTATGACATTTTTGCAGGAGGGTGTTCTGGATATGTGCTTTATTAACTGTGCACCCCATGAACACTCATTTGCAGTCCCCACGTCATGTTTTTCCCTGCCTGTGGAGTGGGAAAAACAATACCAAGAACCCAGTTATTGTGAGGCATTAACTAGGAGGTGCTTTGTAAATAAATTGATTTTTGAATGAGGGGTATTTATGTGTTTGTCCTCCTTACCACCCTGAAATGAATTACTCTAGTATATAAAGGGTGATCGGTTGAGATTTTGGATATCAGAGATAAACATTTTACAAAAATGTACATGTACATAGTTTGTATGTGACATAATGATGCATTTAACTCTATTTTTTTCAAGGACTCATTTTCATAGATTATGTGGTATTGTGTGCTTTGAAAATAATGATGATGGGGATAATGATAATTCCTTGTACTTGTGTAGTCTGTACCTTCTCATTTATCTCATCCGTTGTTGACAAAGCCCTCCTCTTACTCTTGTAAATGAAATGAGGCTATTGCTGGGTCCGCAGTGTTTGGTTGCCATGGTTTGAGTTCATTTCATAAGCTGTTGCTTGGCAATCCCACGCGTCAGTTGGCTCTTTTTCTTCCGCACTCACACCACACGCTGTCTGAAGTATAATGAGACAGGCTGGGCAAAGGAGGATGGAGGTCCCCAAGCACTTTCTATCTTCACCCACAGTGCTGATGCCTGATAAATGTGTCAAGAATGGAGCAATGAAGTGGTTATGAACATGGGAGTTAGAGTTAAACGGACCTTCATTCAAATTCTGCTTTGGGATCTGGCTCAATGTGACCTTTAGGTATTTATTTGGAAGCCTGTCTCAGTGTCTTCATGTGTAAAGTGGGGGGATGATAATAGCCAGCTCCTAGAGTAGCTGCAAGGATTGTGGGAGAAAATCCATAACTTTCCTTGTTCTGCAGTAAAATGCTCTGATGTAGCAGTCGGTTTGGATTTAATTTGTACAGTTATGTCCCATTTTCCTTCTTACATAGATTTAGTGGGCCCAATGCAAATCCATGAAGCAAAACAGGAATTTATAAATAATCAGGGCCAAGGGAAAGAACAGGGGGTGTTATTACCAAAGGGAAGACAAGTAGGGATGAGGAGATAGAAAATGTCAAAATAAGATGTCCACTCCAGGTAAGTGGGTGGGTATGCGCTATGCATTCAAAGGGGCTTGCATGGGGGAATGCCTGTCTCCTTCGTAAACATGTACCCACGGCTGGTGGTGTGCTGGTAAAAAAGCTCTCAGGGGAGGAAAACCCTGATTTGTAGCATTTGGCTATTTCCATGGTGTAAATACTCCTACTATGGCTGATTTCAAGCTACCAACATGATGTCTTTGAAAGGAATGTGGAGTTAGAAACAGATGCCCACAATCTGCTCTCAGGAGCCCAAAGGAGCCTGCTTTAGCACAGAACTAATTCCTTTCCCAGGGGCAACTTTATTATTGTTTTTTTTTTTTCTCATTGGAGGACATTCCCAACAAGCTCCTGTCTGTTTTTAGAACAATTTAAGGAGGTCAGTTCTCAAGACTGCTCTTCTGGCCTTCAGTTTTCCTAGACTGGAAGGACATGACTGCAGAAATCTCTGTTGTTCAGTCCCAACCCACATGTTTATAGGGTTGGTTTCTGTGTCCTTTCTGTCACAGGTCTGGGACTCCATGAACTTTACAGGATCCGGGGGAGACTCAGGAGCTAGAAATCACCTAGGTGAAGTGCTATTTGAGGCAGTGTCTTATTTCAAGGCTATTTTCTTTTATCTTTTTTTTTACACAGCCCAACTCAAACATGCTGCCTTCATCATAGTCCCTCATATTCTTAGCTCTATAATGTACATGACCGTAGTCTTTTTATGTTAGTTACCAACCAGTTTTAAAATTAACCACTTTTAAATGAATTTGTGCTACTATACAACTTCTTCATCTAATAGAACTTCAGTGTAGTTGTCTGATTCTGATAGCTGGAATAGATGAATAACTGGGAGGGGAGTGGTTTGAATTCCCTTATGGACTGATTGGTTTCAAGTGTCAGTCAATGATTTTCATTCACAAGAGTAAGACACATTGACCAGCTTTTGGCAAAAGTATGTTGTATGTGTTTTACATTTTACATGTGTTTAATTTGTATTTCCTACTCAATACCTGACAGTGTCCAGTTGAATGGTTTCTGCAGTTACAGTGCCTCAAAACATAGCGTTTCCCCTACAAATCAGCTGAAAAGTACCAGTATGTTTATGTTTTACAGATAGCAACAGAGAAAAGTATCCTACCCCACAACTTTCTAAGGAGTGTAGGCCCCATTAACAGAAGAATTTTTTGGGGGGGAGTGCCTAGGTACAAAGTCATTAACCTCCATATAATGACTTGTCACAAATCTAAAAGGAGTTTTCAGTAGGGGGTAGAGTGTGCAAGTTTGGAGGGAGAAGCTAGAATAGACTTAAACTTCCTTGAAAGAGTAAGAGGAGTGATCAAGAGGACCTGGGCAAGATCCATGAGGGAGAGAAGGAAGCCAAGGAAAATGGCAAGCTGTTTGGGAGATGGTGCAAGGTGACCAGGAAGAGGTGGGTCTGATTCTTGGAGACTGAAAAGAAAGATTTGGGAGAAGAAATAATGTCTAATGGGGATTTTCAAGTTAAATTCTGTGGGGGCAACCTTCCTAACACATCTTCCCCTAGGAAATCTTCATTTAATTGTGCAATGCTCACTGTTCGATGGGAATAGATTCTCTACGGTGACTATGAACAAACTCTGTTTTCAAGATGTAGAGATGGAAAAGAACAGAGCCCATGGATCAGGGAAACACACATGGGCTTATATACAGTCTTGGTAAATGAAAGGACATCGTTGCTTGAAAAGAGCTAGTGTTTTTACCACTCACTGGTTGGGTTGGGATGGAGGGTATTTACTGTGCCTGGCTGGAAGACCATAGGCTAGAGTGACATGGGGAGGACCAGGATGGAGTCCCCTTGAATGTGAGCTTGCAAACTTCTGGAACTGTTCTTGGAACTGACCACCTGGGCTGGACTTCATGTTCTCCAGAGATGGTGCCCAGGAGGGGTAGACCTCTGCTGGGGATAGTCTTGCCAGATCTGGAAGAGCAGCTTCTCAGAAGGAATGAGTATGAATTCCATGAAAAAAAAAAGAGTCAACAATTACTTCATACCAATGTTTTAAAATATTTGAAACATTTGTATACCAAAAAGGAACTTGGTGGGGGGGACTTTTAATCATTTTTACCCTTCAGCCTTTGTGACCAATTATTTAAATGTTGGTGAACAGTGAGGGTGCTATTTTTATGCACCATGAAAAAATCTTAAAACTTTTCAAGTCCACTTTTATATTTTTTGGGCCAATTTTCAGATATTAAGGTTTAGTTCTCGTTTATTTTCAGGAAATTTTGTTTGCCTCACTGCCTTTTTATAAAATTAAAGATTTTATCTCCAGATGTGATTTATTTAGAAGCTAACTCAGGAATACAGAGGCTGTGGCCAAGACGGCTTGATGGCCATCTAAGATTCATATTCTCTTTCCATGCCATGGAATCATGGCCAGTTGAGGATTACAGTTCTCAGCGCCCCCATCCCACCCCCAACTCCATCCAGGTAACTCGTACTTGCTAGTGCAATATGAGGGTTACTACATGGTCAAATAAGGAGCTGTGCCTTCTCCATGACCTCTTTCCCCATTTTCCAGCTAAATGGAAAGGAACACTGGGGCCGTAGAGAAGAGTGAGGTCACAAGATAGGTCACCACCAGGCAACAACATCATCACTGTGGAATTTATGTAGCAAGAATTAAACTTGTCTTAATTTAGATGAATGGATAAAGAAGATGTGGTACACACACACACACACACACACACACACATACACACACATAGGAATATTATGCAGCCATAAAAAGGATGAGATCTTTTCATTTGGAACAACATGGATGGACCTAAAGAGTGTATGATAAGTGAAATAAACCAGAAAAAGACAAACACCATATGATTTAACTTATATGTGGAATCTAAAAAAAAAAAAACCAAGATGAATAAACAAACAAAAAGTAGAATCAGAGCTATAAATACAGAGAGCAAACTGATGGATGCCAGAGGGGAGGGGGTGGAGGTATGAGCAAGATAGGTGAGGGGAGTGGGAGATACAGGCTTCCAGTTATGAAAGGAATAAGCCATGGGAATAAAAGGCACAGCCTAGGGAATATAGTCAGTGGTACTATAATTGTGTTGCATGGTGACAGATGGTAGCTACACTTGTGGTGAGCACAGCATCACATATAGAGTTGCTGAATCACTATGTTGTATGTCTGAAACTAATGTAGCATTGTGTGTCAACTATATTAAAATTAAAAAAAGAAACCTAAAACAACAAAGTTCTATTATGTTAAGCCAGAGTTTATCTCATACAATAGTGAGCATTATTACTTTAGCCAACAGAGAGAGGTATCGGGGACTTCTCTAGTCATCATTCTTGTGGAACATGACCTTGGAATACACTAACTGCCTTTCCAAACTCTCCAACTTTGAAATACATTTCAGAAAACTAGACCAAAAAAATGCCTGGGGTGATGGTAGCGGTATTCTTTAGTAAACCCTCAGTCTGAGCTGGGTCATGTCCTATCAGGGTTGCCTTACAAGAAAGAGTGCAGGCAGAAGGACTGAGGACTGGGCCCCCAAGGGGGTATTTAAGAATTTATCAGTTGGAAAAGACAATGCTAACAGGAAGGTGGTTAATAAGAGCCTAGGACATGCAGCCAAAAGGTAGAAAACTCAAAGTGTAGGTTAAACAGGGATAGCAGCCCACACAAGTGAACCTTCAAAAGAAGAATGATAAGTAATAAAACAGCTGGGAATGATAAGAATGCAGAGGTGGGGAAGGGCTAGTTTGGTGGAACTACCATTTGTGTAGTTGTCTGCTGGCCTATCGCCTTCTGTATATTTCCCCTTGGGCTGCCCAAGCACCCCAACCCCACCAGCAATCCACTGGGCCTTTAGATAGTGTCTGGAAACATTGCATATACAAGCATTCTACATATGAGTGTGCCTTATTCATTCTCTGATTAATGGGACACACTCTGAGGGAGTTGGGGATGTAAGGAAAACAGGGCACAGGGCTAGTGAGAAGGCTGCCTCAGTCATCCCAAAGGCACTCAGCAGGTTGACTCTTTGGAGCGTGGTGCAGCTCCAGGTGGTCCCAGTGAGATGGGCAGAGCCTGCTTCCCACATCTGGAATCCTTTGAAGCTTATAATTCTTGATTTTTTTTATTTTGATGGCCTGCTAAAGATGACTCTGTAGCCTACTCTTCTCCCTTCACTTTTTCCCATTTGGACCTAAGCCTCTGGTGTCAGAGGCCTGGGCAAAAAAGAGTGAGACATTTCCTTATTAAGTCAATTTATTCTGAGAGGGAACATGTAGAACCTAAAAGCAAATTCCATTGAGGACAAGGGGTTCTAATTACTCAGAGAAATGAGCTCCTCTGCCAACACATGCTAGATGCCTTTCATCTGGTCACAAATCTATGATCTGTGGGTGAGGAGGTAGGCTGTGTACCTGATGTGCCTTAATGAGGACTCCTATAATAAGAACAAGTTGTTGGAAGTAATTGTCTGAAGGGACACTAGTCTTAATATCCCTAGTACAGAGCATTCTAATAGGAAGAACTTTATTTTGATCAGTGTGTGTATTAGTCAAGTTTCGGTTGTGCATAGCAGAAATCACTCTGGTTCCTTTAACAGGATATGGATAACACAGGGAGTAATGTGCCTACAAAATCTTCAGAAGGGTTGAAGGAGCAATCTCTAGGCTCAGCTGCCAGGAATGACTACTAGAACAAAATGAAGTGTCCCACCAGCATCACTGCCACCCCAGTCAGGAGCTTGGAGAATCAGGAAGTTTCTTTCCCAAAAGCTAGATTCAGGGTCACACCACCATAGCCACAATCCTGGGATCAGGAATTCGCCACCACAGCTGGTGGCTCTGCTACCTTTGCTGTGCTCCTGAGATTAGGAAGCTGCCATCATATCTGTTTTTCCAGATTCATAGCAGCATAACGGAGCAGCATAACGGAGGTGGCCATATGACAGGCCACCTTCCTCCCCACTTGACTAAATTTTCAAAGTTAATTCTTATTTGAGTACACCAGATTAACAGAACCTAAATTACATTCATTTACTTGTTTCAAAGGAGTAGGAAAATAGAGCTTTTGCTTTCCAGACTCTGTCATTAATAGGAAGGCACACTAGAGAGGGGTCAGGAGAGCTATCTGGCAAGCCAGTCTGCAGAGTTCATTAGTCATTCTCTGCCCAGAAAAAGAGCCCTCATCCCTGCCCCTGACACTCTGAGATGGGCCTTTCATGATATGAAACAGGCCCATTTAGATAAAAGCATCAATTCTGAAAGCAAAGATAATAGTAGCAATATAATGTCACTGGGCTGAGGAACATTATGCTGAGTGAGACCTGCATTGACGTAAGTGATATAGATAATCAAAAATATAACAAAGCTAGATATCTGAAGTGAATATTGTTGTCTGGAAAAGAAACTAAAGCTTGAAAAATGATTTTTGAGAAGAAATGCATTAAAAAGCTGTGACATCAAACACCACTATATATATATATATATATATATATATATGCACACACACACACACACCCATTTGTATATTGATACATTTGTATCTTTAAATATATATATAAATATATATAAATATATATATATATTTAAAGATACAAATGTATCCAAGATTATTTTCCTCCAGTTTTATTGTGAAATAATTAACATACATCACTGGATATCGTTAAAGTATACAGCATGGTGGTTTGATCTATACATAATTTGAAATAATCACCACAATAGGTTTAGTCAAGATAAATTTTAAATACACTTAGAGTGCTAGTCTGTGGGGAAGAAAGGGGAATGAAAGTAGGGATTTGAGGTAAAGGAGAAAAAAAAAATTAAAAAAGAGAATAATAACCTGTACTGACTGATGATAAAAGTGTGCCAAATTCCGTGAGGTATGAATAGTTCAACTTTTGACTTTGTAACATCGATAAAGGATACATAAAAGTTACCAAAAATGTTAACTACTGGCAGGAGGCATGTATTTTAGAAGAATTTGCAGCTGAAATCTTTGCCAAACAGAGCAGGAATAATTGATTTAATAAATTAGATTTAAAATATAAAAAATGCAACATGTAGAATGGGAGAAAATATTTGTAAACCATATATCAGATAAGGAGTTAATATCCAAAATATGTAAAGATAACTGAAAGTTCAATAACAAGAGAAAAAGCAATCGATTAAAAAATGAGCAGAGGAACTAAATAGGAATTTTTCCAAAAAAGATATCCAAATGTCCAATGGGTACATGAAAAGATGCTTAACACCTAATCACCAAGGAAATGCAAACCAAACCCACAGTGACATATCACTTCACACAAGTGACAATGGCTAGTATCAAAAACACAAGAAACAGGAAGTGTTGGCAAGGATGTGGAGAAAAGGGAACGCTTGAGCCCAGTTGGTGGGAATGTAAATTGGTGTAGCTACTATGGAAAACGGTATGGGGATTCCTGAAAAATTAAAAACAGAGCTGCCATATAGTCCAGCAATTCTACTTCTGGGTATTTATCCAGAGGAAATGAAAAACAGGATACCAAAGAGATATTTTCAGTCCCGTGTTTATTGCAGCATTATTCACAATAGCCAAGAGATGGAAATAACTTAAGTATTCATCAGGGGAAGAGTGGATAAAGAAGATGTGGTGTGTGTGCGCACGTGTGTGTGTGTGTGTGTGTGTGTGTGTGATGGAATATTATTCAGCCATGAGAAAGAAGGAAATCCTGCCATTTGTGACAACATGGATGGACCATGAGGACATTATGCTAAAGTGAAGTCAGTCAGACATAGAAAGATAAATACTGTATGATCTCACTTATATGTGGAATTTTAAAAAGCCTTGTAAAAACAGAGTAGACTGGTGGTTATCAGGGGGTGGAGGGTGGGGGAATAGGAGAGATGTTGTTTAAGGGTATAAACTAGCAAATAGTAGATGAACAGTCTTGGAATTATAATGCACAGTATAGTGATTATAGAAAACAATAGTGTATTATAATTATCAAACTTACTAAGAGACTAGATCTTAAGTATTCCCACCATGAAAAAGAAATGATAATTATGGGACATAGTAGAGGTGTTAGCTAATGTGCTGTGGTGGTAATCATATTGCAGTATGTAAATGTATCAAATCAAGATGTTGTACACCTTAAACTTACCCAGTCGTACATGTCAGTAATATCTCAATAAAAAATAAAATAAAAATTAAATACCAAAATTAAAAGAAATATAAATAGCTCTCAAAACTCAGAAAGACATGCAAATATATAATTTTTAAAAAGTTTAGAAAGTGCCATACCAGATTTAAAAACTAAATGTTCCAATGAAAAGCCTGGGAATATTCACATCCTCAATTCTGATAGAAGAGCGTATGGTAGCAAAATAATATCAGAGACTGATAAAAATTGTGCAAATGGAAAATTTATTGAATATGAAAAAAATACACAATGCAAAAATTATTGAAATATTTTAAATTAATTTTTAAGAATTCACAAAGCGAAAAAGTGCTTTGATGCCAGAGCAGTAACATAAAATAGTTGAAAAATGAACACAATCTGTAGTTACAAAAGCATAAACTGCTGTGGGGAGATGCTCGTTTTCAGCCAATTTGCAAACTTAAAAGGTTTAGGAAAATGTTAAAAACCAAACAGAATAAAATTACTTACCTTAAAATGAAATTGGACTATAGACAAGAATATCAAAAGAGCCATAAGGAAACAAGTCAGCAAGAATCTAAAACAAATCTACTTGACTCATAAGATCATTAGAAACTAAGCCCACAGTCATTCAAATTTGCTGAAGGATCCTAATTATTGATTAGAAGCATTTGATCTAAAACCAATTAAAAATCTCACACTTATACTTTATGAGTCCAAAGAAAGGGAGATACATCCAAGCAGCTAAAACTCTGTTATGTTTTGTGAGTGTGATATGTTCCACAGGATTGATTTGCACAAGCCAAGCAAGAAAACCCACGTCAAAACTTGTTGCTCAGAAGCAATTTGGAAGAAAATCCCCTGGGCAGTAAGTCAGTCACTCTTTTAAGGAATTCTGTGTCATCGACAATCTTGATGACACAGAGGGCAATACTGTGTGGAAGACCATGGACGCTTTCAGCTCTGAGCAGAAAAGTGATTCAGAATAGTCAGGTTATAGATGTGAAGAAATTTTAGAAAAGCTTGAAGCAATTTATGTTGCTTGTGTTTTTCATGTATCATAAGAATGACATATGAAAAGATACTATGTCTATATAAGCCTAAAATAATTATTTCAATAAGTAATACACACACACACACACACAAAGAAAACATTATGGTATGGTTTAATTGGCAGAATTTTTACTTTTTATTGTAGCATTACATAAAATAATGGTACCTCTTACATTCAAATCTCCGTGATTCCCATGGACATCAATGAGCCCAACCTTGGGGCCATCTTGCCTACCCTCAGCCCTAGCCAGCAGGTGAGAGCCATTGCTGAACTTCTTAGTGATGCTGGTGCCATCTTACTAGTACATTTCTGATGGCTTTGGTGAATAGTGAGTTTCTGCCCCACCCCATGGAACATGATCTTCTGGTGATATTTATACCTGTGATATATTCATTTCAACATGTCCGGTTCCTCCAGCCTCTGTATTCCTTCTACCATCCTCCAGGCAACTCAAGCATTTGCATTTCACTCAGCATGGGCCTTTGCCTACTCAGGTTTCTAAGAGCCACCCTAGCAGTAAGTTTGCCCCACTGCTAGGGTACTTGCCAGGGTGTTAAATCCACCTCTTGGGAAAGCACCCTCAAATGGATAAATTCTTGCTTATTTAATGTTATGCTCTAGCTGCCTTGGTCAAGTACCCAAAAAATCCAATCCCAGTGCTGTTCACCTGGCTCCTGCCACTATATGTTAGCTAATTCTTGCAGTTGCTTCAGTACATAATCTCTTTCCTTCCTTATTAGGCCCAGCATGTCTTCACTTGGGTTATACCAGAACTTAATCCAAACTATTAGCCTGGCAGTGAGGAGAAAAGATTGGGGCAGCTCCTGAAAGGGAAACCACTTTCTTTGTGGGGCAAAGCCTCCTTGGCATCTTCCAGCATAACAGAAGTACAGGCTCTTACTAGGGAAGGGTGGGCTACCTCTCCAATTTTGGGGAATTTCAGAGTTCAGGGAAATTTACGGAGCCAACATCTCAGGAGTATCCATCCAGATGTCTCCAACCTATTTTTCAGGACCCAGGTTTTTTTCAGCTAGGGCTCTGACTTTAGCATGACTGATTTGCCTGGGATGAGCATTTAATCATCTTGAGGCTCTTACTATCAAGGCTTGAGTCTGCTCTTCTGATGTATGTGTGCTTCTAGTGAAGGAGAAAAGGGCATCTTTATAAGCTATCAACGAGATCCTCCGGCTCTTATACTTCACCATTAATTGCTTGCCAACAGCCCTCAATTCCATTATCCCTTTGTAGGGCATCAATACAAATTAGTAATAACTGGCCAACTTCACTGACCTATCTTTCAAATGCCAGAATCATTGTACGTGCAAGGGCATTCTCTTCCAACAGACATTCCTCCTGGTCACTGCTGGTGAAATCTTTAGCATTTGGGTTACCACTTTGTGGAGACACTTGGGAAGTTCTGCAATAAGGGGAAAAAAAGAACAATCCTTATATTCTAGTTGCAAATGATATAATAGAAAATTAGTCCTGACAATACAGTTTCCTCCTGTTTTTATTTGAAATTTCTTTTTCAAGAGATTATATTGTTTTGTGTACCTTTTTTTTTTTTTTGGTTTGGTTTGGTTTTGGTTTTGTGTAGCTTTATACCCAGTTTCCCCCAGTACTTAATATTTTATGTAAAAGAAAATTGGCATTGGAACACTGTGTGTGCATAGCTCCACATTATTTCATTACAGGTAGATTGGTGTACCACTGCCACAATTAAGATACAGGACTGTTCTATCTCCGTGAAGATCTCCCTGCTACCCCCTATAAGTCATGCCTATTCCCTCCCTACCCACCATTCCTAACCCCTGGCAACCACTTATCTGCTCACTATTTCCTAATTTTGTCACTTCAAGTATGTTATAGGGGCGCCTGAGTGGCTCAGTCGGTTAAGCGTCCGACTTCGGCTCAGGTCATGATCTCATGGTTAGTGAGTTGGAGCCCCACGTGGGGCGCTGTGCTGACAGCTAAGAGCCTGGAGCCTGCTTCAGATTCTGTGTCTCCCTCTCTCTGCCCTTCCCCTGCTGGCACTCTGGCTCTCTCTCTCTCTTTCTCAAAAAAAAAAAAAAAAGTAAAAAAAATTAAAAAAAAATTTCATTTACATTTATTTACGTTTGATAGAGAGAGACAGAGCACAAGTGGGGGGGGGGGCAAAGATAGAAGGAGACACAGAATCCGAAGCAGGCTGCAGACTCCGAGCTGTCAGCACAGAGCCGGACGTGGGGCTCAAACCCACAAACCGCAAGGTCATGACCTGAGCCAAAGTCGGACACTTAACTGACTGAGGCACCCAGGCGCCCCCATTAAAAACACTTTTTTAAAGAATGTTATATAAGTGGAATCATTCAGTGTGTGACCTTTTGAGACTGGCTTTTTTTCCCCACTCAGCATAATGACCTTCAGATCCATCTAAATTATTGTGTGTACAGTCTTTCTTTTAACTGTTAAATAGTATTCCACCATATAGATATACCGAAGTTTGTTTAAACATTTCACCTATTAAAGGACATTTTGGTTGTTCCCAAATTTAGCTCTTCCAAATAAAGCTGCTATGAACATTCAAGTGCATATTTTAAAAATTGTTTATTTATTTATTCTGAGAGAGAGAGTGTGAGGAGGGGTAGGGGGGTAGAAAGAGAGGGAGAGTGAGAATCCATGTTGTCAGTGTAGAGCCCGACGTGGGGCTCGATCCCACGAACTGTGAAATCTTGACCTGAGCTGAAATCAGGAGGCGGCTTCCTAACTGATTGAGCCACCTATATACCCCTCAAGTGCACATTTTTGTGTGGACATAGTTTTCACTTTCTTTCATTTCATTTGATAAGTTTCCAGGATGAATGCCTAGGAGTGAGATTTACTGGGTCATATGGTAGTTTAGTTGTTTAAGAAGCTACTAGATTATTTTCCAGAGTGACTGTAAATTGCTACCAGTAATGTATGACAGATCTAGTTTCTCTGTATCTGTACCAGCACTGGTGTTGTATTTTTTATTTTAGCTGTCCTAAAAGGTGTGTGGTGGTATCTCATAATGATCTAAATTTACATCTCCCTGGGGTGCCTGGGTGACTCAGTTGGTTGAGCTTCTGACTGTTGGTTTCGGCTCAGGTCAAGTCAAGATCTGAGCTGAAACCAAGAGTCAGTCGTTCAATCAACTGAGCCACCCAGGTGCCGCAAAGAGTTTTATAATTTTCAATTTAAATTTGTGATCCATTTTGAGTTACTTTTTGTATAAAATTTGAGGTCTAGGTAGAGGTTCATTTTTTTCTGCCTATGGATTTTCAACTGCTCCAGCACCATTTGTTGAAAAGACTAGCCTTCTTCCATAGAATTGCTCTTGCATTTCGTCAAAGATCAGTTGGCTACACGTGAGTGGGTCTATTTCTAGGTTCTCAATTCTTTCACACTGCTCATCACTGATCATTGAACAATTCTCTGTCATTGATCTCTATTTTTTTCCATTAATATGTCTATATCTCCACAAACACCACATAGTCTTAATTACTACAGTATAAAGGAAATCTTAAAATCAGGCAGTGTGATTCCTTAAACATTATTCTTCTGTTTCAATATTGTAGCTATTCTAGGTTTTTTATTTTTATTTTTTTGCCTTTTTATGTACTTTTTTTTAAAGTTTATTTATTTATTTTTGAGAGAGAGAGAGTGCAAGCAGGGAAGAGGAAGAGAAAGAGAGAGAGGGAGACACAGAATCTGAAGCAGGCTCCAGGCTCCAAGCTGTCAGCATAGAGCCTGATGCGGGGTTCAAACCCATGAACTGTGAAATCATGAAGTCAGATGCTTAACCGACTGAGCCACCCAGGCACCCTTATGTTTTAGAATAACCTTGCCTACATCTGTACAAAAAAAAAAAAAAAACCTTGCTGCAGTTTTTATAGGAGCTTCTTTATTTAAAAATTTTTTTAATGCTTATTTAGTTTTGAGTCAGAGACAAAGCACGAGTGGGGGAGGGGAAGAGAGAGAGGGAGACAGAGAATCCAAAGCAGGCTCCAGGCTCTGAGCTGTTTGCACAGAGCCTGATGCGGGGCTTGAACTCACAAATTGGTGAGATCATGACCTGAGCCAAAGTCAGACACTTAACTGACTGAACCACCCAGGTGTCCCTATAGGAACTGCTTTAAAGCTGTATATAGATTTGGGAAGAATGGGCATCTTTATATGGTGAGTCTTCCAACACATGAGCACAGTATGTTTATTTATTTAGATCTTCTATGCTTTCTTTTGTCAGAACTTGGAAATTTTCAACATATGCATCCTATGTATGTTTTGTCAGATATATGACTTGAGATTTCACTTTTTGGAACAATTGCAAATATTGTTGTGCTTTTAATTTTGATTTCCACATATTTTTTGGTAATATATAGAAATGTGATTGACATTTTTTCATTGATCTTGTATCCTTCAAACTTGCTGAGCTCACTTATACTTTGTAGGAGTTTTTGTTTTTGTAGATTCCTTGGGATTTTCTACGTAGATAATCATGTCATCTGAAAATAGAGGCAGTTTTATGTATTTTTTTCTGATCTCTTTTCTTTTAATTTTTGTTTCTTGCATTACTGCACTGGTTAGAACTTCCAGTACTATGTTGAATAGCAGTGGTGAGAATGAACATCCTTGTCTTGTACCAAACCTTAGGGGGAAAACATTCCGTCTGTCATTAAATATGTTACCTGTAGATTTTTTGTAGGTGTCCTTTACAAAATTTAGGAAGTTCCTCTGTATTCCAAATTTTTAAAGAATCTTTATTGTGAATGGGTGTTGAATTTTGTCAAATACTTTTCTGAATCAGTTGATATAACCATATGATTTTTCTTCTTTAGTCTGTTGATATGGTGGGTTACATTGACTGATTTTCAAATTTTCAGGCAGTCCTGCATTCCTGAAGTAAAGCCTACTTGGTCATGGTGTATAATTTTTGTATATATTGCTGAATTTCATTTGCTAATATTTTCTTAAGGATTTCTGTGTCTGTATTCATGAGGGATATTGGTCTGTAATTTTCTTTTTGGGCTGTCAGTGGCTGATTTTATTATCATGTAACAGTGGCTTCATAGAATGGTTTGGAAAGTATTCTTCCTCTTCTATTTTCTGTAAGAGATTATATAAAGTTGGTGTTAATTCTCCCTTAAATGCTTGGTAGAATTCTTCAGTGAAACCATCTGGGCCTGGATATTTCTAATTGGGGAGTTTTCATAGCTACGTATGCAGTTTCCTTAATAGTTATACTTGTGTCCAAATTATCTATTTTATATTGGGCGAGTTGTAGTAGTTTTTACTTCTTGAGGAATTGGTTCATTTTATTTAAATTGTCATATTTATATGTATAGAGTTGTTAGTTTTCCCTTGTTACTATTATTTTTAAAATTTCTTCAGGGTCTACAGTTGATATTGTTTGCTTCATTGTTGATACTGGTAATTTGTGTCTTATTTTTCTTTGTCAGTCTTATTAGAGGTTTAAAAATAAAAATTTTTAAATGTTTTTATTTATTTTTGAGAGAGAGAGAGAGAGAGAGCAAGCCAGCAGGGGAGGGGCAGAGAGAGAGAGGGAGACACAGAATCTGAAGCAAGCTCCAGGTTCTGAGCTGTCAGCACAGAGCCCAACGCAGGGCTCAAACCCATGAACCGTGAGATCATGACCTGAGCTGAAGTCGGATGCTTAACCAACTGAACCACCCAGGCCCCAGAGGTTTGTCAATTCTATTGATCTTTTCAAATAATCAATCAGCTTTTTGTTTCATTAATTTTCTCTATTGTTACCCCATTTTCAATTTTATTGATTTCTGCTCTTTAGTATTTCCTTCTTTCACTTGATACTTTTTGTTTTTGTTTTTAAGTTTATTTTTTTATTTTGAGAGAGACAGAGACAGCGTGAACGGGGAATGGGTAGAGAGAGGGAGAGAAAGAATCCCAAGCAGGCTCTGCACTGTCAGTGCATGGAGCCTGATGTAGGGCTTGAACCCACAAACCATGAGACCATGACCTGAGCTGAAAGCCAGATTTGGACGCTTAACTGATTGAGCCAGCCAAGGCACCGCAGATAGCCTTTGGTTTTTTGAAGCAGGAGCTTAGGTTATGGATTTGAGACTTTTTCTCTTTTCTACTGTAAACATTTAGTAATATATAAATTCCTTTCTCAGTACTGCTTTAGCTGTGTCCTGCAAATTTTGATATGTTGTGCTTTTTATTTTCTTTCATTTTATGCATTTGCAAAAATTTTTTGTTCTTCCTTGATCCATGAATTATTCAGAAATGTGTTCTTAAGTTTCCAAGTGTTTGGAAATTTTCCTATCATCTTTCCATTACTGATTTCTAGTTTGATTTTATTGTGATCAGAGAACACAGTCTGTATGACATTAATTCTTTTAAATTTTTGAGTTTTTTTTTTAATGGTTCAGGATATGGTCTATCATGGTAACTGTTCTGTGAATTCTTGCAAGGAATATGAATTCTTTTGTTGGGTGGAGTACTGTATAAATGCCAGTTGGATCCTGTTGTTTGATAATGCCTTTGAATTCTTCCTATATCCTTGATGATTTTCTGTGTAGTTTTTCTATCAGTTGTTCAGAGTAATGTGTTGAAATCTTTTTTTTTTTTTTAACATTTATTCAGTTTTGAGAGACAGAGAAAGAGCTCAAGCAGGGGTGGGACAGAGAGAGAGGGAGACACAGAATCCAAAGCAGGTTCCAGGCTCTGAGCTTTCAGTACACAGCCCTACGTGGGGCTCAAACTCACGAACCACGAGATCATGACCTGAGCCTAAGTCGGATGCTTAACCCACTGAGCCACCCAGGCGCCCCGATGTGTTAAAATCTTTAACTTTCATTATGAATTTATTTTTTATTAGTTTTCTCTTCATGAATTTTACAGCGCTACTGTTTGGTTTATATACATTTATGATTGCTATGTCTTCCTGGTATATTAACCTTTATATAATTATGTAATATATCTGATAATTTTTTTATTAATCGACTTAATTTTCTAGAACAGTTTAGATTGACAAAAAATTTGATCAGATAGTACAGAGTCCCCATATATCTCTTGTACAGTTTTCCCTATTATTAACATGGTACATTTGTCACAATCAATGTACCAATATTGATACATTACTATTATCTAAAGCCCATACTTTATTCAGATTCCCTTAGTTTTTACCTAATGTCCTTTTTCTGCCCCGGCGTCAGTTACAGAAAAACAATTACATTTAGTCATTGTGTCTCCTTAATCTCCTTTGTGACAGCTTCTCAGGCATTCCTTGTTTTTGGTGACCTTGTAACAGTTTTGTGGAGGTCAGGTATATTGTAGAGGACTTCTCTATTGGAATTTGCCTGTTTTTCTTATGACTAATCTGAGATTATGGGTTTTAGCAAGGAAGATCCCAGAGGTAAAGTGCCATTCTCATGACATCATATCAAGATTACAACCATGTAGGTGATGTGGACTTTGATCACCTGGCCAAAGTAGTGTTGGTCAGGTTTCTCCACTGCTTTACTTGTTTACTCTTTCCAAACTATACCCTTTGGAAAGAAGTTACTATGTGCAACCCATAGTTGAGGAGGGAGAGTTTATACTCCATGAGAGCAGAGTATCTACATAAATTATTTGGAATTCTTCTGCAAGGGACTCTTATTTCTTTTCCCCATTTATTAATTTATTCAAACATTTATTTATATCAGTATGGCCTCATGGATATTTAGTCTCTTGTAATATTCTTTGCTCCAAAGTGTACTTTATCTGAATATATTTTTACAATCCTTTTACTTTCAAACTCCTGTGTTGGTATATTTGAAGTGAGTTTCTTACAGACACTATACAGTTGGGACATATTTTTTTAATCCCGTATTACTTTCAATTAATGGTATATTGACCATTTTGATCATTGCATTACACTTTAACATAATTATTGATGTTAGGGCTTACGCCTGACATATAATTTATTTTTTGTTTTGTTTGATCTCTTTTTTTTTTGTTTTGTATTCTTTTTTCTTCCCTCCTGTGGGTTACTTGAACTTTTTTTAAGAATAGAATTTTTCCAGGCGCCTGGGTGGCTCAGTTGGTTGAGCGTCCAACTCTTGGATTCAGCTCAGGTCATGATCTCACAGTTCGTGAATTCAAGCCCCACATCTTGGGATCCTCTCTTTCCCTCTCTCTCTGCCCTTCCCATGCTCGTTCACTCTTTCTCTCTCAAATTAAATAAATAAACTTTAAGAAAAAAAGAAGTGAATTTTTATTTACCTGTAGTGTTTTTGAAGTGTATCCCTTTGTGTTGCTTTTTAAAATCTTTGCTCTTTGTATCACTTTTAATTTTTTTAATTTAAAAATATTTTTAATGTTTATTTTTGAGAGAGAGATAGAGAAAGAGAGAGACAGAGAGAGACAGAGAGACAGAGAGAGACACACACACACAGAATCCGACTTGGGGCTCGAACTTACGAACTGTGAGATCATGACCTGAGCCAAAGTCGGACGCTTAACTGACTGAGCCACTCAGGTGTCCCTGTATCACTTTTTCAATGTTTGTGTTACATTATATGTACATAGGACATTATATATATGTTGCTTCTGTTGTTTGTATATATGTATTTTATTATATATATGTTATATATGTATGTGTATGTGTGTGTGTATGGAGAGAGACACACACACATAGAGACAGAGAACTGCCAATGTTTTCTCTAGATATTACATTGTTTACACATACATACTTATCACAGTCTACTGGTGTCAACATTTTACCAGTTTGGGTGAAATGTAGAAACCTTACTTCCTTTTACTCCATTTATAATATAATTGTCTTACATATGTTCTCTGCATACATTGAGAATTACATCACATAGTGTTACAGGTTTTTGCTTCAACCATCAAACATAATTTAGAAAACTCAAGAGTACAAGGAAAATCTATTGTATTTACCCATAGTTTTACTCTTTCTGTTATGCTTTTTCTCCTGCCTGATGTTCCAAGATTCCTTCTTTTTTTTTTATTATTTATTTATTTATTTATTTATTAAAAAAAATTTTTTTTTCAACGTTTATTTATTTTTGGGACAGAGAGAGACAGAGCATGAACAGGGGAGGGGCAGAGAGAGAGGGAGACACAGAATTGGAAACAGGCTCCAGGCTCTGGGCCATCAGCCCAGAGCCCGACGCGGGGCTCGAACTCACAGACCGCGAGATCGTGACCTGGCTGAAGTCGGATGCTTAACCGACTGCGCCACCCAGGTGCCCCCAAGATTCCTTCTTTTAGAATTTCTTTTCTGTTTGGAGAACTTTTTTTTCCCCATTCTTTCAGGGTTGGTTTGCTAGTGGCAAATTCCCTTAGTTTTCCTTTATCTGAGAATGACTTAATTTCCCCTTCATCCTGAAGGAAATTTTTGCTGAACATAGAATTCTGGATCAACAGTTCTTTTCTTCAGCACTTGAAAAATGTTGTGCCAGTTCTTTCTGGCATCTGTGGTTTCTGATGAGAAATCCTCTTTGATTCAAATTGCTTTTTCCCTATAGGCAAGGTGTCATTTCTTTCTTGCTACCTTTTTATTTTGTCCTTTGTATTCAGAAGTTTGAGTATGATGGGTCTTGGTACAGATTTCTTTATGTTTATACAGTTTTGGGGTTGTTCAGCTTCTTGAATCTGTAGGCTTATGTACTGGAGGAAAATTTAAGCCATTATTTCTTTAAATACTTTTTCAGGGGTGCCTAGGTGGCTCAGTCAGCTAAGTGTCTGACTCTTGATTTCGGCTCAGGTCATGATCTTGTGGTTTGTGAGTTCGAGCTCCACATTGGGCTCTGTGCTGACAGTGCAGAGCCTGCGTGGGATTCTCTTTCTCTCTGCCCCTCCCCTGTGCACGCATGCTCTTTCTTTCTCTCTTTCTCTCAAAAATAAATAGATATTTAAAAAATACTTTTTCAGCCCCACCTTTTTTCTCCTGTCCTTTCGTAACTTTAATGACACAGATGTTCAATCTTTTGTTATACTTCCACATGCTTCTTAAGATCTGTTGATTTTTTCCCCCTCAGTCTATTTTCTTTCTATTGATCACACTGGATAATTTCTTTTGTTCTGTTTTCAAGTTCACTGATTCTTTCCTTTGTCTCTTCCATTCTGCTGTTGAGCCCATCTATTAAATTTTTAAATTTCAGTTATTATATTTTTTAGTTTAAAAAATTTCATTTAGTTTCTTTATGTCTTCTATTTCTTTGATGAGTTTCTATTTTCTTTTATTTGTTTCTGTTTGTAATTGCTTGGGGGGAAGCATCCTTATGAATATCTATGTCATCTTGTTGTTGGTATCTTTTGGTTGTCTTTTCTCATTCAAGTGGATGTTTTCCTGGATTTTGATATAATGAGTGATTTTTTAAATTTAAACCTGGACATTTTAGGTATCATGTTATGAGACACTGGATCTTGTTTAAATCTTCTGTTTTAATCATACTCCTTCTAACACTGCTCTGGTATGGGAAGGGGAATACTATTTCATTGCTGCCAGGTGGAATGAAAGTTGAGACTCCTCAGTCAGCTTTCACTGACACCTGTGGGAAGGGTCTTCTCACTGCTTGGAAAGGTGGGGGTTCAGGCTCTCTGTGATGCTTCTGTTTATACCAGTCTGGCTGAAAGGAGCAGGGATGCCTTGTTAGAGTTCTTCTTATAACTTCACTTCTGTGGAAGGATGCTTGTGACTGCTGGATGGTGGTGAAAACACTGCTTCTCCCCTGGGACTTCTCTGACACCATCCCAGTGGGGAAAAGAGGAGGGACCCCTTGTTATCGCCAGGTGGGCATGAAATCCAGGCTTCGCATGTAGTATCCAGTGACACTGTGTCAGAGAGGGCTTGTTACCACCCGGTAGGAATGGAATTTCTGGCTCCCATCTTGCCTTTCTCTGGAAGGATAGAAGTCTAATTTCCCCACTTGGCCTTTGTTAGCATGGGTGGGACTGCACTTTTTTCTTTGGTGTTTGGTTGAAGTAGAGTAGAAAAATTATTTAAAATTTTTCTGTCTTGCAAGGTTGCCCTATTCTTGGTCCTTTGCTTAGAGACAGCAGGCTTTTCAGGAGTTTTTTTTTTTCTTTTTTTTTAAACCTATGCCCATTGACATTTCCAGGTTTTCAGCTTCTGCAGAAGCTCAGTCTAGAATATAGGAGGCAAAACAAACAAAAACAAAACAAAGCCTCAGGGAGTTCACTGCTGTGTCAGTCCTTGGATTCTGGGGTCTATAGCCAGTCTGCCTTCTTCTGTCTACTTTTCAGAGTCTTCTTTTTTTTTTTTTTAATAATTTTTTAATGTTTATTTTTGAAAGAGAGAGAGAGGACGCACATGCGTGAGCGGGGGAGGGGCAAAGAGAGAGGGAGACACAGAATCCAAAGCAGGCTCCAGGCCCTGAGCTGTCAGCACAGAGCCTGACACGGGCGGGGCTCGAGCCCATGAACTGTGAGATCATGACCTGAGCCAAAGTCGGATGCTTAACCGACTGAGCCACCCAGGTGCCCCTCAGAATCTTATGTTTGTTTTATAGACAATGTTAAGGGCTTTTAACTATACTTAGCAGAAGGGATAGGAAGAAGTATACCAACTACATCTTTCCAGAAGCAGACATCATAGTTGCTTTGTTTTTAAATTTCATTTTATTATGAAAAAGGTAACATACACAATAGTAGACAGATTAGTCGAGTGAATCTCCTTTACTCAGCCTCAACAATTTTCAACATTTTGCCAACCTTGTCTCATTTATTCTCCCCACCATGAGGTTTGTTGGAGTCTTTTAACTCAAGTCCTAGAAATAGTGTTGTCTCACTCAGTGTGAGTGTGCATCCCTAACAGAAAAATACCTTTTAAAACATAATCACAATGACATGATCACATTTCACTATTTCACGATAAATCCTTAATGTAATTAAAGACTAATTCATATTCAAATTTCCCTGATCGGTTCAAGAAGTGTTTTTAAAATTGGTTTTCTCAAAATAGGATCCAAGCCAAATGTAACATTATATTTGGTTGTTATCTCTCTTGTCTCTTTTAAAAATCTATAAATTTCCTAAGCCAGCCACAGAAAAACAAATACTGCATGACATCACTTATGTGTGGAATCTAAAAAAGTCCAAGTCATAGATGCAGAGAGTAGAATGGTGTTTTTCAGGGGCTGGAGGGTGGGGGAAATGGGGACATGTTGGTCAAAGAGTACAAAGTTTCAGGATGCAGGATGAATAAGTTCTGGGGATCTAAGGTACAGCGTGGTGACTATAGTTAATAATACTGTACTGTACACTTGAAATTTGCTAAGTAGATCTTAACTGTTCTCACCATTAAAAAGGTAACTATGTGAGGTGATGAATATGTTAATTAACTTGATTGTGGTAATTATTTCACAGTGTGCATGTATATCAAAACATCATGTTGTACACCTTAAATATATGATTTTTATTTGTCAGTGATACCTCAATAAAGCTAAAAAAGGATCTGTACATTTCTCATCTTTCTTTTTCTCATCCCATTTTAAATCCCACTTATCATTGAAGAAAACGGGTCATTTTTCCTATAAAATATTCCACGTTCTGGATTTGCCTGATTGTTTCTTAGTGGTGATGCTATACTTGTTCCTCTATCTCCTATATGTACCATAAACTGGCAGTTAGAGCTAGACACTTGATTAGATTTAGTTTCAATTTTTATTTTTGACATCAGTAAATTATAGGTGGTGCTGTATGCTTACTACTGCATTACATCAGGAGGTATATAATATCTAGCTATCCCACTCTTAGTGATGCTAAATTTGACCAGTGGGTTCAGGTGGTATTAATCTGATCCCTCCATTATAAAATTCTCCATCAACATTTGCCTAATCTTGTTCATCCATTCATGATCATTGCCCTAGATTAGTGATTTTCAACCAGAGATAATTGTCCTCCATGGGACATTTGATAACATCTGAAGACATTTAAAATTTTTTTTTGTAGTTTTTATTTATTTTTGAGAGAGAGAGAGAGAGAGAGAGCAAGGGAGGAGCAGAGGTAGAGGGAGACACAGATCCGAAGCAGGCTCCAGGCTCCTAGCTGTCAGCACAGAGCCCAATGTGGGGCTCGACCTCATGAACTGTGAGATCATGACCTGAGCTGAAGTTGAACATCAGATGCTTAACCAAATGAGCCACTCAAGTGCCCCACTTTTAGTGGTTTTAAAAGGAACGAAATTTACTTGCAATTAGTAGTAAATAAGCCTTAGAGAGCTAATGCACAGTATAGTGAATATAAACAATAGTGCATTAGAATCCTCAAACTTGCTAAGAGACTAAATCTTAATTATTCCAACCACAAAAAAGAAATTATAATTATATGATGTGATAGAAGTGCTATCACTACAATGACAATCATATTGCAATATATAAATGTATCAAATTTCAATAAAAATAAACAAAATAAATACAAATATTTTAAAAGGAATAAAGTTTTGAAAAAGAGTTAGAAAGGGACACCAAGGTGGCTCCATCAGTTGAGCATCCAGCCAGCTCTTGATCTCGGCTCAGGTCGTGATCTCACAGTTTGTGGGATCAAGCCCTGCGTTGGGCTCTGTGCTGACAGCACGGAGCCTGCTTGGGATTCTCTCTCTCCCTTTGTCTCTGCCCCTCCCCTGTTCACAAGTGCTCTCACTCTCTTTCTCTCTCTCTAAAAAATAAATAAACTTCAAAAAAAAAAGGAGGGGCACCTGGGTAGCTCAGTTGGTTGGGCATCTGACTTTGGCTCGGGTCACCATCTTGCAGTCTGTGAGTTCGAGCCCCACGTCGGGCTCTGCAGTGACAGCTCAGAGCCTGGAGCCTGCTTCAGATTTTATTTCCATCTCTCTCTGCCCCTCCCCTGCTCTCACTGTGTCTTTCTGTCTCATAAATAAAATAAAAACATAAAAAATAATTTTAAAAAAGGAATAAAAAGTGTGATTAGGATTTTTAGCTACCAGCTTTGATATACTATAACAAGATGTACCCTTCCCACTCTTCAAACTTTTAAGAGACATTTAGGACAAGCACAAGAATTCAGATTCCACACTTTAGTGAGTAAAATTGGAGAATGTGTTCTCTATTGTGCCTCTGTCTAAGCTCAGGCCCAGGGCCATGCTATATTCCACAAAGCTGACCTCCAGCACTGGAACAGATTTTGGGATTCCAGAGTTTTCCTAAAAGAGAGGGGTAAGATGGTTGGTCAGATGCTGTGTCAGAATGCAGGAGGATGTTCAGAGACCACGTGATGAGGCAGATAGGTAAGGAATCAAAAGTGTGAGTCAAACAGGGCAGGAGTCTGAAGGATCATAGTCAGAGTTGGTAAAGATTGAGGGAAGCTGAGACACAGAATTCCTCAGTCAGCATGTGGTGCAAACCGGGGAAATGGCTGGTTAGAATATGATGCAATGTAACCTCATCTTTGCTGTCATCCCTCACAAACATGACTTTGCTCTCTTTGTGAGCCTTTCTTTTGGCCAGAGAAGGGCCCCAGTCACTGGAATCACATAGGTACAGGCTACCAGGGGCTAGATGTGTGCTTGAAGAAGGCCTTAAGCTCTTCCATTTTGTGCCTGCTGCATACCACCAGGCCTGCTGCTTCCCTCTGTAGGGCTGGCATCTCCTGGAAGCCATTGGTGGATCCCAATGAGCCCATTCCTCAGTCTCCTGGTTGTTGATATGGCTATGGGAGTGCAGGGGGTGAGGCCTTGTCCTACTGCAATGGCAGGTAGGGGCTGCTGAGCTGGATCCTTGATCATCATGAATGGGCTGGCAGGAGGGCTATGGCTGAGCTTAGGGAAATTTGGTTTGGTCCAAATGGAATGGGAAGAGCCCACCTGACCAGCTTCTAGACCCAAAGATCCTGGTGGATCTTTGCCAATCCTTTGCCAGGATTGCCAAAGATTTGCCAATCTTTGCTGAGTGGACTTGCCAATTTCCCTTTCTTTAGCCCAGCGAAGACTTGCAGACCACTAATGAGATGTCAGGGCCTGGATAAAGTAGATGTCAGACATCTCGTTGATAGTAGATATATTCTGAATGGGAACAGGCATAGAAGCAGAGAGCAAGCATAAGGAAATTCAGCGTCCTTAATGTTTTTGTGCTGCAGTTTCCTCATTTGTATGGTGAGAATAATATTAGTGCCGACCTCATCAGGGCGCTATGAGGTTTACATAAAATGGTAAAATACTTCTAAAATAGTGCCTGCATATAATAAACCATTGATGAATGTTAATTATTTCATTATAATTGTGTGTAAATTATAAATCATATCATGTCATTCCCTTGATAACTGCCCCCCAACCCCAAATGATTTCATACAATGGTCTGCAAGGCTTCAGGTGATTTGATTCCTGCCTGCACCTCTCTCCTCATCTTATATCACTCTCCTCCTTCTTGATCACCAAACTCAAGCCATTCTGGCCTTATTTTCATTTCTTAAAATTATGAAGCTTTTTTTACCCTCAGGACCTTTGCACTTGCTCTATACATTTATAACTGGACAAAAAAAAACTTAAAAAAAGAGACACTAAAATCAAGAATCCATAAAGTCTGAGAATCTTAACTACCTAATAATTTTTTTTTAATTTTTATTATTTATTTATTTATTTATTTATTTATTTTAATTTTTTTTCAACGTTTATTTATTTTTGGGACAGAGAGAGACAGAGCATGAACGGGGGAGGGGCAGAGAGAGAGAGGGAGACACAGAATCAGAAACAGGCTCCAGGCTCTGAGCCATCAGCCCAGAGCCCGACGCGGGGCTCGAACTCCCAGACCGTGAGATGGTGACCTGGCGGAAGTCGGACGCTTAACCGACTGTGCCACCCAGGCGCCCCATTTTTTTTTTAATTTTTAAAATGTTTACTTATTTTTGAGAGAGAGAGAGAGAGAGAGAGACTGTGGGGGAGAGAGGGGCGGAGAGAGAGGGAGACACAGAATCTGAAGCCGGCTCCAGGCTCTGAGCTGTCAGCACAGAGCCTGATGCAGGGCTGGAACTCACCTAGCATAAGATCTTGCCCTGAGGCAAAGTCGGGTAGGATGCTCAACCGACTGAGCCACCCAGGCATCCCAACTACATAATTATCTTAAGCACCATAAGGTTAAAAAATGAAATAAAACACAACAGTCAAATGGTAAATGGGAAAAATATACTAGAGTATGACAGATGAAGGGCTAATAGCTTAGTGGTTAAGAATCCAAACTCTAGGTTCCGACTGCTGGGTTTGAATCCCAGGTCCATCATTTACTATCTGTGTGACGTTGAGCATCAATCACTCAATCTCTCTGTGCCTCTATTTCCTCACCTGTAAAACAGTGATGATAACACCTACTTCCTAAAATTGTTGTAAGGGTTAAATCTCTTTAAGAAAGCAACTCTTGGCATACTTTAGGTGTCATACAACTGTTATTTATTATTGCTAGTAAGCAGCCAAAAATACCAGCAAAGGATGTACCTCACATGAACAGTGATACAAAATGGCCAATAAATATTTGAAAATATGGTCAACTTCACTCATAACTAAAAGCATGCGTTCGTTTATTTCACAAATATTTAAATATTTATCAAGTGCCAAAGATTCTTTGGGAATAGTGAACATCTTTCTCTTAGGGAGTTTACATTATAGTTATTTTTATATGTGTGTGTAATATTTAATATATCATGTGGTGATAGTATTTTGAAGACAAAGCAGAGATGAGGTGTTATTTTATATAGAGATCAAGGAAGGACTCTGAGATAAGGTGGCATTTAAGGAGTAATCTTAAGTAATCGAGAAAGCCATAAGGATTTCTAGGGGAAGAGCTTTCTAAGCAGAGGAAACAACAAAGGCAGAGGCTTAGAAGCAGGAGCCAGCTTAGCTTATTCAAGGAACAGCAGTAAATCCAGTTTGTTTGGGGCAAGGCTGAATTGATAGGAAGTGAGGTCTAAGAGACTGTGGTTAGATTCTCTAGGGCTTTAAAGGCTAGGATAAGGACTTGGGACATACTAGGAGTAAAATAGAAAGCTTGCCATCATTTAGAATTGTAATCACCTGTACATGACTGGGATCCAAATAACAAAAGCTCAAATAGGATGATGTTTCAAGTGTGATATTGATTCTAAAACATAATCAACTGTAAGACATGCCATTGTCTTTTAAATTTAATTTTTTAAATCTTTATTTATTTTTGAGATAGAGAGAGAGACAGAGCATGAGCAGGGGAGGGACAGAGGGAGAGGGAGACACAGAATTTGAAGCAGGCTGCAGGCTCTGAGCTGTCAGCACAGAGCCTGACATGGGGCTTGAAATCATGAGTTGTGAGATCATGACCTGAACCGAAGTTGGACACTTAACCGACTGAGCCACCCAGGCACCCCAAGACATGCCATTATTATACGTGCCATCGAGAAAGAAAACAAAATGCTGCCAAGCAGAATCATAAACTGTCACTCAAAGATTTCAGAGATGTTGAAATATGAATGAAGAGATATACCTCTTAGAGTTGGTAAAAAATGGCATTTTTTTTCTCACGTAAGAATAGGTCCAGAGGTAATCATTTTCTTGGTTGCAAGATGGCTACTCAGCTATAGTCATTATACCCTCATTTCCAGGAGGAAGAAGGGGAAACTAGGAGGGGGGAAATGCCTTTTATTCTTCTATATTAATTTTGTGAAAGTCTTCCCCTAAAAACTCATTGGAATTTTTATTGGCATTGCTTTGGATATGTAGATCAACTTGGAGAAAACCGTCTGATGCCCAATGTACAGTGCTAATCTGTAGATCAATATGTATTTACAGTCCCATTTATATTTCATAAAAAGGATAAATGTATACAGCATGCTTGTATTTCCCTAGAAAATTTCTGAAATGAGAAACTGTTAACAGGTGGTCATTTCAGGGGACTAGATTGGGTGTGATTGGCAGGGAAGAGAGGGACTTTAAATTTTCATGTTATGCCTTCTTGTAAACCTTTTTTTAAAAAACCACAGATATTGTACACATTACTTTTATAATAATAAATAGAAACCAGGAACCTTAAAAGTAGAGTGTGCATTAACCTGGGGACACAGGTAGACTTTCCCCGGGGTAAATAAGCACTTAGTTTTAAGGGGATAAACTTCTTTATCCTCAAATTTCCTATTTCATATTTCCTAAAATTGATCTGCCAGAGAACACATGTGGTGGCAGAATCAAGCTGATTCTTTCCATCTCCCCTTTCAAAATGGTGCTTTGTGCACTTTACAAAACAAAGCATTCCTTTTATGCATCCAGAATCTTACCTGGGTGCACTGCCCCACAGTAGAAAATCCTCAGGGCACCAGAGAGACACTTCCAAACATTGTTGTCAATGGTGAAGAAAAAAAAAATTGCTCTAACAAATGAATGGGGATCAAATCCTTTTGCAGTTCAGATGGCTTCCAATGAAATGAAGGAAAACCCAATGGAGCTGTCAGCTGATAAATCAGGGAAAATAATTTTGAAGATAAATCATTGTATAATCCCCTCCCCCATAGATCTCTAAAGGAACTCAGAGACTTGAGTGACATTGCTAAAACAAACGTCCATTTCCATTTACTTACTTATATAACCAAGGTTTCTGTGTGCTAACATTTAGCCAAACAAAAAGTAGAAAGAGAATTGATGCTGAATCCTGTTTCATTCTAGCAATAAGCAATATTTACCCATGGAGACACCCACTAACTTTTTTTCAAAAAAGGGCTTTTCTATCTCTAATACATTTTAATTTTTATGTTTAATAATTACCTATCAAAATTTGTAATATATTTATAATTTTTGATCTATCGTATTCTAATATTAATTGTCCTAATTCAAGCAGGAGTAAAATTTTTAAAAGATTTTATTTTTTAGTAATCTCTACACCCAACATGGGGCTCAAAGTCACAATCCTGAGATGAAGAATCGCATGCTCCACTGACTAGGCCAGGCAGATGCCCCAAGCAGGAGTAAATTTTTAAACAACCTTTAGAGCTTTAGGCTCACAGGAACATTTAAAAAGCGTTTAAATAGCAAAATATATACATACAAATTAAATAGCAAAATATTTTTCCCTGCAGGGAAATATAATAGGATTGTCAATAAAATAATTTCCAGTGCAAAAAATGTATTATTGGGGTAAAATTCTGTTAGAAGACTAAAATGGAATCGAGAACTTAGGGAGAAAAGGAAAAATTTACAACTTCCTACCATCAAGAACTCATTTATGAATTTTTAAAACAGATGATGGTGGCTCTCAAATCATTAAGGTATTTGGGTTTGACTAGTTTCAGGTAAAATGGTGACATAACAGTTTTGTTTGTGAATGTTAACATTTGTCAGAAATCACATTATTTGCAGCTGATTTTTTGATGCAAAATTTTAGATGGCAACTTAAAAATGTGTGAAGGAGCAAAAGGTTAAAAAATATTTTTTAAATGTTTATTATTTATTTTGAGAGAGAGAGTGGAAGCGAGCACAAGCGGGAAGAGGGGGGAGGAGCAGAGAGAGAGGAAGAGAAAGAATTCCGTGCTGACAGCACTGAGCCACCCTTGGGGCTAGAACTCACGAATCCTGAGATCATGATCTGAGCCGAAATCAAGAGTTGGACACTTAACCAACTGAGCCACCCAGGCACCCCCAAAAATATTTTTAAGAAAAAAATAGGACATAGCCCCACACTTGAAGGCCCCAAGGTGTCCCTTCTGATCATAGTTCTCATCGGTCCTCAAGAAAGAATCCCTCTCCTGACTCTTCTCATAATCATTTCCCTGCTTTTCCTTACATTTTGACTATTTGTTTCTGCATTCTAAAGCAATATGGTTTAGCAAACAAACAGAAAAACCAGAGACAGACTCATAAGTACAGAGAACAAACTGATGGTTGCCAGAGAGGAGGGGGGTGGGGGGATGGGTGAAATAGGTGAAGGGGATTAAGAGGCACAAATCGCCAGTTATAAAATAAGTAAGTCACAGGGGATGAAAAGTACACGATAGAGAACGTAGTCAATAACATTGTAATAACTTTGTATGGTGACAGATGGTAACTGTATTTATCACTGAGAACACTACGTAATGCATAGAATTGTATCATTATGCTGTACCCCTGAAACTAACATAACATTGTATGCCAGCTATACTGCAAGTAAAAAAAGATGAAAAAATATTTGAGTGTATTTTGATATAAACCGATAGTTTTATGTATGTTTATACAAAATAAATATCCCAGGAAGTGTCATATACTCTTTTGCCACCTTGTGGTCAGAACTGTGTTCAACCCCAGGCGCCCCGGCTGCATGAGGAGGGGTCTCACCTTGTCAGTCCCTTCTGCTAGCCTTCAGTCAGGTCGCTGTGAGATAGACACGGTGACACTTGCACAGGACTGAACTGAGACACAGGCAAGCAAGCGCGAAGCATGAAAAGGATTAGGCTGTCACCCCCACCCCCACCCCTGAACGTGATTCACGTCAAAAGCAACATGCAATCAGGAAAGAAATGTAAGGAAGTACAATAAAATTCTGACTTTTCTCATGGGGGCTACTTAAAAAAATAGCAAATGTCAAACTGTTTCCGATATTTTTTTTCTTGATTCTTTTGTTTTTGGTGCCTATTCTCTGCTGGTGACCTAGACACTTCCTTAGTCTGCCCTGATTGGGGAGCCCAGCCCTGATTGTGGCCCTGGGGCAAGTTTGTTTGGTTTAGTGCTGCCCATAGCCCCTAGTACAACACCTGGCTCTGGGTTGGAGCTTTTGAAAACACATTTGCTGAGTGAATGATTGGAAAGCCCCCCCTCCACCCCGTTCCAGAACCTCCTGGACACGTGGGCTTCTGCTGGAGGTTGGATAATAAAGTAGTCAGGTTGCTTTGGTTAGTCTTCAGGGGTAGACAGTCTTAGGTACATAGAGATCTTTAGGTCTCTTTGATATCTGTCACTCTGGGGAGGTGGGATGGAGTACCTCCCCCTCCTCCCTCCAGTTCATGACCTCAGGCATTTTTAGCAGCAGCATTAGGAGCAGGAGCAGGATTTCTTCAGTGGGTATGCTAGTTGCAGTTCCTCTGGTTGCAGGTCACAAAGGGCAGGCATTTATTGGAAAGATGCTGGGGTGTTTCAAGGAATTGAAGCAAGAGTTGACTTTGAAAGGCAGGGCACCTTTGCAGCTCTGGGGGACCTTAGCTGTATGGGAGCCAAGCATCTCATTCTCCTTAAGGGTGCATAATTCTTGACAACCAACTCTCGCTGCTAACTCCAGGAGGCTTAGGCACCACCTCCTCCCAGCAGGAAGGGGCCGGCTGAGAGGTGATGTCCAGTGCCAATCAAGGAGAAGTCTGCTAGGGTATACTCAAGCAGCACAGCCCCGTAGCCAGATTGTGTATACGGGGTCAAGGCCAGCCATTACGGGACTCAGGGAACTGACTCTTCCTAGAACACTGGCTATCTACCTCTTCTGAGCCCCCTCCTGACTCCCTGGGACCAGCACCTGTGGCCACTTTCCACTGCCAGCAGCTCAGTGCTCTCAGACCCAGGCCCGCCTCCTCCCCCTGCTGGCTGCTACAACTACCGAAGCTGCTCCCCACCCCCTACTCCCACCTGCTGCCTATCAGGGGCTCTCTGCCAGACTTGGGGGTCTTGGGGCGGTGTCTTCCCCTTTCTCAGCGGTAGGGGAGGTGCCAGCAGTAGGCATGGCCTGTCCCTTCTGGTGCCCCCGGGCGGCTCAGCGTCTGCTGGGGCAGAGGGCATACTGCCAAACCCTCATCCCACCCGCGGCCTTTGGAGCCAGAGAAGGTGAGGAGCAGGCATAGATTCTGCAGAGCACCAATAAGATGGGCAAAAGGGATGTGCCTCTCCGGGCCCAGCAACCTTGGGAGCTCTGCCTCTCCGGATGTGGGGTCCAAGCCCGCCCCCAGAATGGACCTGGTCCTTATCTGTGAGGACAGGACCTGGGGTGGGAGGGAGCCTGGGACAGGGCTGGGGGCAGGCTCAGCTGTAGGGATGATGGCCTATCGTGGTTTCCGACTGCTCCTGAGGACCTGGTCTCTGAGGGGACATTTCACAGCCCCAAAGACCTTTCTGGACTTTATTCCTCCGTCCCCGGCCCCGCAGGGCTGGGGGAAGCTGCATGGACGAAGGGAAGGACGGGGAAAGGGGAGGAGACGATGAAGGGGGTCAGAGCTGCGATTGGAGCTGAGAACTGGAAGCGCCTTAAAGAGACTGCGCGGTCCCCGCCCCCCTTCCCGCCAGCCTCAATGAATTAGAGCTGTGTTTCCCAAACTTGCCTGATCATAAGAATCCTCCCGGGCCCTAGTTAAAGATACAGGTTCCGGAGCACCTCCCTTCGCGATTCTGATTCAGTACATCTGCGGGTGGAGCCGAGGAATCTGTAATTTTAACACGCTCCCCACGTGATTCTCGTGAACAAGCAAGTTTGGGAAATACTGAATTAAAGGAAACGGGGCCTGGCTGCCGAAGCGGCCTCCGCTAGGGGGCTACGGCGGGAGGATTCCCGGGGGGCGTCGCCTGCTTCCGCCGCCGCCTCCTTCAGTGAAAGTCCCTTTTGGGTCCAGCTGTCACAGCCACCGCGCTCCCTCAGGCCGGGCGGGGGACACCCCAGGTCTGCGTGGCCCCCGTGCCGCCACGCCCAGTGGCCGCCCGAGCCCTGCGAGCAGGGGGAGGAGCCGCCGCCAGTGGAGGCGGAGGAGGTAGAGGAGGCGGAGACGGCGGAGACGGCGGAGAAGGCGGAGAGGAAGGTGGAGGCGGAGGCGAAGGTGGAGGGGAAGGTGGAGGCGGCGGGGAAGGTGGAGGCGGCGGGGAAGGTGGACACCGCCGGGAACGTGGAGACAGCGGAGGGTCTGGGCCGCCAGGCTGAGCTCAAGCTGGAGCCCGAACCCGAGCCCGTACCGGAGGCGGAGCAGGAGCCGAAGGGGGAGCCGAAGCAGGAGCTGGAGGATGAGAACCCAGCGCGGAGCGGCGGTGGCGGCAGCAGCGACGAGGTTCCTCCCCCCACCCTTCCCTCCGAACCCCCGAGGCCCCCCGATCCCTCTCCGCGGCGCAGTCGTGCCCCCCGCCGCCGACCCCGGCCGCGGCCACAGACCCGGCTCCGTACCCCGCCGCAGCCTAGGCCACGGCCCCCGCCCCGGCCCCGGCCCCGGCGCGGCCCTGGGGGCGGATGCCTGGATGTGGATTTCGCTGTGGGTCCACCAGGCTGTTCCCACGTGAACAGCTTTAAGGTGGGAGAGAACTGGAGGCAGGAACTGCGGGTGATCTACCAGTGCTTCGTGTGGTGTGGAACCCCAGAGACCAGGAAAAGCAAGGCAAAGTCGTGCATCTGCCATGTGTGTGGCACCCATTTGAACAGACTTCACTCTTGCCTTTCTTGTGTCTTCTTTGGCTGCTTCACAGAGAAACACATTCATGAGCACGCCGAGACAAAACAACACAACTTAGCCGTAGACCTTTATTATGGAGGTATATACTGCTTTATGTGTAAGGATTATGTATATGACAGAGACATTGAGCAAATTGCCAAAGAAGAGCAAGGAGAAGCTTTGAAATTACAGGCCTCCACCTCAACCGAGGTTTCTCACCAGCAGTGTTCAATGCCAGGACTCGGTGAGAAATATCCAACCTGGGAGACAACCAAACCTGAGTTAGAACTGCTGGGACACAACCCAAGGAGAAGAAGAATCACCTCCAGCTTTACCATCGGTTTAAGAGGACTAATCAATCTTGGCAACACGTGCTTTATGAACTGCATCGTCCAGGCCCTTACCCATACTCCGATCCTGAGAGATTTCTTCCTGTCCGACAGGCACAGATGTGAAATGCCAAGTCCTGAGTTGTGTCTGGTCTGTGAGATGTCTTCGCTTTTTCGGGAGTTGTATTCTGGAAACCCATCTCCTCACGTTCCTTATAAATTACTGCACCTGGTATGGATACACGCTCGTCACTTAGCAGGATACAGGCAACAGGATGCCCACGAGTTCCTCATTGCCGCGTTAGATGTCCTGCACAGGCACTGCAAAGGTGATGATGCCGGGAAGGCTGCCAACAATCCCAACCACTGTAACTGCATCATAGACCAAATCTTCACAGGTGGCCTGCAGTCTGATGTCACCTGTCAAGCCTGCCATGGCGTCTCCACCACCATAGACCCATGCTGGGACATCAGTTTGGACTTGCCTGGCTCTTGCACCTCCTTCTGGCCCATGAGCCCAGGGAGGGAGAGCAGTGTGAATGGGGAAAGCCACATACCAGGAATCACCACCCTCACGGACTGCTTGCGAAGGTTTACAAGGCCAGAGCACTTAGGTAGCAGTGCCAAAATCAAATGCGGTAGTTGCCAAAGCTACCAGGAATCTACCAAACAGCTCACGATGAATAAATTACCTGTTGTTGCCTGTTTTCATTTCAAACGGTTTGAACACTCGGCCAAACAGAGGCGCAAGATCACTACATACATATCCTTTCCTCTGGAGCTGGATATGACACCATTTATGGCCTCGAGTAAAGAGAGCAGGATGAATGGACAGTTGCAGCTGCCAACCAATAGTGGAAACGATGAGAATAAGTATTCCTTGTTTGCTGTGGTTAATCACCAAGGAACCTTGGAGAGTGGCCACTACACCAGCTTCATCCGGCACCACAAGGACCAGTGGTTCAAGTGTGATGATGCCGTCATCACCAAGGCCAGTATTAAGGACGTTCTGGACAGTGAAGGGTATTTACTGTTCTATCACAAACAGGTCCTGGAACATGAGTCAGAAAAAGTGAAAGAAATGAATACACAAGCCTACTGAAGTGACACAGACCTACCTGTAATGGAAGATGACAACACCTATACTACAACTGGCTTCGAGATTTAAAGGACCTACTTGCATGGCCCATGGGCCTGACAGAGTAAGAATTGAACAGTACCCAGTGTCTAAAAGGTCCTGGTTGGAAGAGAAGTAGACGGGGTGGGAGAAGAGGCTCTAGTCTAAACAGTCACTTAAAGGAGAATTCAATGGCAGGAATGCTCTAGGTGGGGAAGGCAGGAGCAGGGAAATCCTGACACTGGTACATATCCTATATTCCTCCAAAAGATTGTGTGGGAAAGTGTGGGGTGGGAGGGGGGTGGTGTGTGGGGGGGGGTGTGTGCCCTTGTAACCGTAAAACATCTTTCTCCATGGGTGTTTCAGCTTCAACTGACCAATCACATAACAGTTATATGTTTGGAGAGGGGGAGAAAAGTCTATACAAATGTAGCCCATTACCTATATGGGTCTGAAAGCAGAAAAGTGGAGGAGGCAAGGATATCTCATTGACAAACACCTTTGCCAGTTTCTTTGTATTCGTGATTTTTTGTGCTATTAAATGCAGTATTAAAAAAAAGAAAAGCCCATGAGGCTAGTGAAAGGTGAAGAAGGAAGGGGGCTTGTATAAGGGGAGCAATTGCTCCAAGTGTAGAGAAGACAAAAAAAAAAATACTGTAAGATAAGCAACCAACACAGACAGGCCTCAGCTAAGAGTATAGTGTGTGAGTGTTTAAAAAAAAGCTGTATGATATACTTGAGCAAATCAATGAACCTCTTTGCGATTGTTTTCTCATCTGTACAATGCAGATAATTCCTACCTTAAAGGGTTATTGTTAAAGATTAAATGATATAAAATGTGTCTAAGTATCAAGTAAAAGGCTTGGAACTTTGTAGGGGCTCAGTAAACGTTTGTTGGATCTGAAACTTCTTCGGACCAGGACCAGAATGCATCAGAGGTGAGGGTTGGTCCAACCTGAGACCCATGGACAGAATGGACACACCTCGTTTCACATGCAGTCACTCACGCACATACACACACATGCACACACACTTAACGACTCCCTCCCCAACACTGTCTACTTGGAGCCCCAAGGCAATGGATTCCACCTTTGTCCCTATGTAAGGGCATCACAACCAGTGCCACACCGGGGCGTGGGGGGAGAACTACAACTGTCTCCCAAAGGCCTTCTGTCCATTTGGAAGACCATCCTGTTGTTTCCATGACTAAGCACCCTGATGAGGGGACTCTCAGGACCAGTAGGCTGCCAGGCCTCTGAATGAGGGTGTTTGCTAGTCTTTGCCTTCCACAGTCATGTGTGGGCTGTCACATTCACCTGCAGGCCTGGATCAGTTGAAAGACTATTTTCCAAAGCTCACTGGTCCACCAGCCCAAGGAGATCGATGGAGTGGCACATTGGCCTCTTCCCTGATTCTCCCAGAGGGCAGAACAGCCTGCAGAGGGCTAAGCCAGAACAGATGGGATGTGCCCAGGAGGGGGTAAGCATTGATGGTTCCTTCTTTTCTCCCCGACATCAGGTACAAAAGTATCTATAACCTAGAAAATCTTTGTGGGGAGGGGGGAGACTATCAGACCCATGGGGCTTGGATCCACTGGCTCTGGTAAAAGGCTGGCTCCCCCCACCCCCACCTACAGGGCTTCCCAAATCTACTTCATGTTCCACTAATTTGGAAAATATACGTTTATGAATGTGGTTGGGGATGCATCCCCAGCTAGCTCATAGATATTGTTTAGGACAGGGGTTGTGTCTCCTCTTGGACCCTAGGCTGCACACGCAGCCCCTAGCACAGTTCCTGGTGCATAGTAAGTAGACAGTCAAAACACGTACCGATGAATCAATGAACCAATGCACCTTCCTTTCATAAGCAAAATTTTGCCACCACCCGGGGCCCAAGATCCTCAAAATATATAAAAGTGTTACCTTTGGTATCTTGGAGGAAGGGGGAGATCCAGGGATGAGTGGCCTCAGGTGCCACTTGGCAAATCAGTGCAGGGTATCTGATTATTTTTTTGGGATGTGTCTGGTAGGGCTGCCTGGGAAGACAGCCATGTCCTCATTCCTCCTCTCTGCCATAGGTAGCGTTCAGTAAGGCATGTGCCACCAGATTCTGACTGCTTGCAGAAACTATCTTTGACATTTTTAAGCTTTTTTATTTGGAAATATTTTAAACGTAGAGGAAAGTTGCAAAAATAAAAATAGTATAAAGAACATCTGTATGCCAGATTCACCTATTGCTAACAGTTTTTACCCCATTTACTTTATTGTTTACGTGAATGCACACCCTCATAAGTGTGTGTGTGTGTGTGTGTGTGTGTGTGTCTGGACCATATGATGGTAGATTACATGCATCATAGCCCTTCATGACTAATGTACTTCATGCATTGCCTAAAGATAGGCATGTTCTCTACATTGATGCAATACTAGTATCTAATCTACCATTAGCACTTCAAATTTATCTGCTGGCACAATGATGTCCTTTACAGCATTTCCTTGTCCATCATAGGATCTGGTCTAGGGTGAGGTATTGCTTTTAGTTGTCAGGTTTAACCTGGAACATTTCCACAGACTTACTTTGTCTTGTATGGCATTAGCATTTTTAATACAATGCTCCTCATTTTGGGTTTGTCTGATACAGAAACTGTCTTTTAAATACCCTGCACTCAGGAATAGTTCTAAGAGATATGAATGGCGCGAGACTGCTGAAGCTGACCTCCCTGTCTCCGCTGGTGGAAGGCACAGACCACCAGAGGGAGCAGCTGTGCCTGGCACCTCCTGATTGAAGCACGCACCACCTCTGGGAAACACCATTGTCCCTCAGCAACAGGGGAGCCATTCAAGCCCAGCCCAATGCCCCTACCTGTCACCAACCCCCAAATTGAGCCATGGAGTGTAACAACAGCAGCCAGGGCCTGCTTTCAGATCACACCACCGTGGGACCCAGGGAATCATGTATTCAGCAGGTATGTGTTACCTTGAGCCCAGATGGAGATTCAGGCATGTCTGGCACATTGGGCAGGCACCTCCATGGTGGGGCCTTTAGGGGGATCAGAACAGAATGTCCTTGGCACCTTTATCAACATTCGCATGGGGGGCACAAGGAGGGGAGCAGGGAAGGGGTTAAGTACTTCTTAAACAGCTTCATGGGCAGAGTACGTGAAGATGGGGCCCCGAATAAGGAAAAACACAGGAGATGTCAAAAACAGTGGTTTGTGACTTACTGGGAACTTTCAGACACAACTGGGGTATTTTACATGATGCCTGGAATTCCCGTGTGAGCAGATGTGGGCAAGAGCTGATGAAATTTAAGCTAATTTTTAACTGAGACTCCCACAAGCTGTCATCAGCCAGCCAGGAAAACTCAGTTCCCATGTACATTTATGATCGGGGCCCAGAAGGGTATGGGCAAAAGATGAGTGCTCACAACTGGGGTCTTATCCACCCACAGAGCTCAGAATGAGGGACCATTCTGAGCTCTCTTTCACCCATCATACATGCCTTATATGTATGTAGGTTTTTTTGGCCTAACCCGGTTGAAAATTCAGAAGGCTACTACTTCCCATTTCCTGGAGTAGCCGAATGCTGAAACTTATTCTGGCCCACAGTTCACATACTTAACTGCCTCACTTCTTCCCCATCCACAGGGAATCCTGATCAGGGATGCCATCAACCAAGAGGTCTTTTTCAATCAAGAAACAGAATGGCCCCCACACAACTCATGTTGTCATAATGCAGTAGACCTGATGCCAGGAACCCGTGTTTGCACCAAATGTACACTCACACCCAGAAGTGAAGGCCTAGGTCCTCTGAGAGTATGAAGTTCAGCGCCCACAGCGTATGTCATTACACACTGTCCTTTCCCTGTAGTTGACCCAATACCATTTTTTTTAAACTCATGTATCTAAGTATGTCAGATATATAGGAAAATGCACATATCATAAGGGTACAACTTGATGAATTTCTAGAAAATGAACAGAGCCCTGCAAACAACATCCAGATCAAGAAACAGAACATTATCCATAAGTCAGGCCCCACTTCTGCTTCCTTCCAGTCAATAACCCCAAAAAGCAAACCCTATCCTGACTTCTTTCACTGTAGATCAGTGTTGCCTTTTTTATGCCTTCTATAAAAGGAATGGTTCAGTATGTTTACTTTTGTGTCTGGCTTCTTTGGCTCAACATTTATGAGCTTCAGCTATGAAGTCTTTTTGTCACAAAAAATTATGAGGAATGTCATTATTTCTGTCTAATGAACCAAAAGTAAGAATCCATACTCTTTCTAGTGATTTCTGACATTGAGTCAATTCAAAGGGACATAGGCCATTGCAAAGTTAGACCTCGAGAGTGTCTAATCTCAGCTATAAGAAAATGGTGGATGGAAAATAACCTTCCAGAGAATCTTGGGATATTTAAGTACCCCAGAAATGTTAATCTTGGGTCCTGTCCTAATAATCTTGGACCCCAGCCCTGTTCCAGTAGCTCCTGAATGGGATACTCTTTTCTAGTAAATCCTCAAACTTTAATGTGTAGCAGAGTCACCTTGAGGGCTTATTAATCCATAGATGCCTGGGTCCTGCCCCTAGAATTTCTGATTTCGGTAGATTTGGGATGGGGGCTTGAGAATTTGCATTTCTAACAAATTCCTGAGTGACGCTTTAGGTTCTGGGATCACACTTTGAGAACCAGTGTTCTATTCAGTTTGTTTTCGCACTGTGGTACTCGGAGCCCAAGGAGGCTATGAAGGTGCTCCAGGGAGCATCTTGGAGAGCATCTTGGGGAGCAAGGGGGTGGGTAAATTTTTCTTACCTTTTTTAATGTTTATTTATTTTTGAGAGAGAGACAGAGTGAGAGTGGAGGAGGGGCAGAGAGAGAGGGAGACACAGAATCTGAAGCAGGCTCCAGGCTCCAAGCTGTCAGCACAGAGCCCGATGGGGGGCTCAAACTCTCAAAATTACGAACTGCGAGTTCATGACCTGAGCCCAAGTTGGACGCATAACTTGACTGAGCCACCCAGGTACCCCAAGGGGTGGCTAAACTGGTGAAAATCAGGAACTCTTTTTTTAAATGTTTATTTATTTTGACAGGGGGAGGAGCAGAGAGAGAGAGAGAGAGAGAGAGAATGAGAGAGAAAATCCCAAGCAGGCTCTGTGCTGTCAGCACACAGCCTGATGCAGGGCTTGAACTCGTGAACCATGAGATCATGGCCTGAGCTGAAATCCAGAGTCAGATGCTTAACTGCCTGAGCCACCTGGGTATCCTAAATATGAAGAACTCTTAATCTCACTTTAACCAGAGCAGCTCTCTTCTTACTTATTTTATATTGTGGAATTCCAAATAATATTTTTTTAAATTCCAAGTAATACTTGAAGCAAAAGTTCTGCTACTAAAATTTTTAAAAGTTGGAAATCACTGTGCTAAGGAATTGTAGCCCCTGGGGGAATGATGTATTTGAACTACATGGGTGGCCTATCTGGAAAATAATCCAACATGCTACAGAGACCTGGCCTCCTATATGCCCTTAATCTAGATGGTCCTGCAGGGAACTTAATTTCCTTGGAACTTAAAGAAGTACATATTTATGAGGATGAAAGTGATAAGGGAAAATGCTTAATTATAAATAAGGTGCATATACATAAAGTATGTTTTTTTTTTTCTGGCAATATAGCATGCTAAGATGACATGAATAGCACTCCCCAACTATACACACATATTAACACTAGATAATCTATAACACAAATTTTAATTTATAGGTGACCTTAAAAAATATAAAATCAGGGGCGCCTGGGTGGCTCAGTCAGTTAAGCGTCTGGATTTGGCTCAGGTCATGATCTCGCGGTTCGTGGGTTTGAGCCCTGCGTCGGGCTCTGTGCAGACAGCTTAGAGCCTGGAGCCTGCTTTGGATTCTGTGTCTCCCTTTCTCTCTGACCCTCCCCTGCTCACATTCTGTCTCTGTCTCTCTCTGAAAAGTAACTAAAACATAAAAAAAAATTTTTTTTTACATATAAAATCACCAGAGTAACAGAAAAATTAAAGCCAGGTGAGTAATTGTAAACGGACACTGTAATAGCCCATTATGGTGCTGGTCCCAGGTATCAGACACTAGTGGCTAGGGGCTTAGACCTGGTAATATCATGCCCATGCAGGAACTCACAACACAGCCTCAAGTCCACAAGAGGCAGAGAAGCTGTGACTGAAACCTCTGGATAAAGCCTCTAGTAGCTTCTCTGTCTGTTAAAACTTGTTTGGAAAGTGAGTAGTGAAAAGTCTTATGCTCTCTCTGGAGCTACCAAGAAATGAACACCCCAGGCTTATGTTATATATGGAGGTGGGGTCAAAATTTACCCTCTTGTGTGCTATGGAAACCACATGTGGAAAAATTAAAGTGAAAATGGGAGCAGAACCATTCAAATCTCTAGAACCCCAGCGAGAGCAAATGTACATTTTTATAATCCAGGGCACATGGAACGTCACAGAAAAAGACAATATCTGCTGAATATGGGTTCAGAAACGAACAATAGAAATATACTTGCAAAAGAAATGATACACCATGAAGGAGAGTCACCAGGTGGCACAAGGAATAGAATTAGTATCCCCAAGAAATACTGATGAGAACTACTAGTATTTTCTTGAGAGTGAAATAAGGACATTTTCAGAAAAAAACAAACCTAAGAAAGTGTAGCAATAATAGACTGTCACTAGAATAACTATTGAAAGATATACTTCAGGAAGAAGGTAATTGAAATCAGGAAGAAGGGGTGAACAGGAGGCAAGGAAGAGTGGACAAAAACTGACAAATGTGGGGAAATCTTAGTAGGTGTTAAGTATATAAAACAATAACATTGAATACTATGGAGGTATAAAAACAAGCTGGCACCAAACAATGGAGCACAAAAACATCTAAGACAGTAGGAGACTATTAATATTTAAAGCATTCTGAAGCTCTTGTGTTGTTTGGAAGAAGGGTAGGGATATTTGGACCTTGTTAAGTCAAGATAAATGTTTAAACATTTAAGAATATGGGCTTCTAGTTTCTGGCAATGGCAGGCTTGGTTATTTGATTCAACTTCTCTATTGAAGTAATGAAGTATGCTGGATAAAATCCTTCAAAACCACTTTTTTAAAAAAAAATATTTACTTTTGAGAGAGAGAGTGCACATGAGTGGGGAAAAGGGGCAGAGAGAGAGAGGGACAGAGAGAGCCCCAAGCTCCACTAACAGTACAGAGCCTGACTCTTGGGGCTCGATCTCACCAACCCTGAGATCATGACCTGAGCTGAAATCAAGAGTCAGACGCTTAATTGACTGAGCCACCCAGGCGCCCTGTAAACTTTTTTAAATAATTTTTTTCAATGTTTATTTATTTTCTAGAGAGAGAGAGAGAGAGAGTACATGTGCACACACACAAGTAGGGGAGGGGCAGAGAGAGAGGGGACAAAAGATCCGAAGCAGGCTCTGGGCTGACAGCCCAGAGCTGGATGTGGGACTCGAACTCATGAACTGTGAGATCATGACCTCAGCCAAAGTCAGACGCATAACTGACTGAGCCACCCAGGTGTCCCTCAAAACCACTTTAAAAGGACTGAAGAGCCAAGAGGACAGAGGAAAATGTCCAGGCCAAATTTGGATGAAAGCTTGTAACCAGACAGGTAAGCAGAATATTGGTGCACCAAAGCAATTTGCTCTGAGCATATTTGCCTACATTGCCCACCTGAGTATTGATTCAATGGCCACATAGGGCTAGAGAGACAGAAGTTAAGGCTTAGGGGCAGCCCGAGGTAGGAGTTTAATAAAAGAACCTCTCCACATTGAGCTGAGACCCCAATGGGCTACATCTGCTGCATAAGGGCCAACCAGAATGAACATGCCTATTCCCAGCAATCCCAGAGAACTGTACTGAACGGCTGCCTTGACACCAAGCAGAACTCTTTTGCTTAAAATAAAAGGGGGGGGGCAAAAGGAGGGAGTGCATATACCTTTTTGAATTAGTGTTTTCGTTTTCTTTGGGCAAATGCCCAGCAGTGGAATTACTGCATCCTATGGTATCTTTATTTTTAATTTTTTGAGGCACCTCCATACTATTTTCCACAGTGGCTGTACCAATTTACAATCCCACCAATTTACAGTTTACATCCCACTATGAGGGTTCCTTTTACTCCACATTCTCACCAATACCTGTTGTTTCTTGTGTTTTTGAGTCTGGCCATTCTGGCAGGTGTGAGGTAATATCTTATGGTTTTGATTTGCATTTCCCTGATGATGAGTGATGTTGAGCATCTTTTCATGTGTCTGTTGGCCATCTGTATGTCTTCTTTGGAGAAAGGCTTATTCATGTCCTCTGCCCATTTTTAATTTTTAATTTGTTTTTTGTTTATTTTTTAAAAAAGATTCTCCATTAAGTTTATTTTGCAAACATTTTGTATTTTATATTTCATTGGCTTACATGGTTATAAGGAGAAAAATGTATGCAATTTTAAACACTGAACTATTTATCATTTTAATATGAATTCAGATATACTTTATGTTTATTTCTTTTTAATTTAATTATTTATTTATTTAAATTTTAGTTTTTAAATTTACATCCAAATTAGCATATATCATATAACAATGATTTCAAGAGTAGATTCCTTAGTGCCCCTTACCCATTTAGCCCACCCCCCTCCCACAACCCCTCCAGTAACCCTCTGTTTGTTCTCCATATTTAAGAGTCTCTTATGTTTTGTCCCCCTCCCTGTTTTTATATTAGTTTTGCTTCCCTTCCTTTGTGTTCATCTGTTCCGGGTCTTAAAGTCCTCATATGAGTGAAGTCATATGATATTTGTCTTTCTCTAACTGACTAATTTTGCTTAGCATAATACTTTTCTGTTCCATCCACGTAGTTGTAAATGACAAGATTTCATTCTTTTTGATTGCTGAGTAATACTCCATTGTATATATATATACCATATCTTATTTATCCATTCATCCATCAATGGACATTTGGACTCTTCCCATACTTTGGTTATTGTTGATAGTGCTGATATAAACATTGGGGTGCATGTGTCCCTTTGAAACAGCACACCTGTATCCCTTGGATAAATGCCTAGTAGTGCAATTGCTGGGTCATGGGGTAGTTCTATTTTTAATTTCTTGAGGAACCTCCATACTGTTTTCCAGAGTGGCTGCGCCAGCTTGAATTCCCACCAACAATGCAAAAGAGATACTCTTTCTCCATAGCCTTGCCAACATCTATTGTTGCCTGAGTTGTTAATGTTAGCCATTCTGACAGGTGTAAGGTGGTATCTCATTGTGGTTTTGATTTGTATTTCCCTGATGATGAGTGATGTTGAGCATCTTTTCATGTGTCTGTTGGCCATCTGTATGTCTTCTTTGGAAAAAGGTTTATTCACGTCCTCTGCCCATTTTTAATTTTTAATTTATTTTTTATGTTTATTTTTTTTAAAAGATTCTCCAGTAATTTTATTTTGCAAACATTTTGTATTGTATGTTTTATTGGCTTACACGTTATAAGGAGAAAAGTGTATACAATTTTGAACACTGAACTACTTATCATTTTAATATGAATTCAGATATACTTTATGTTTATTTCTAATTGACCTCCAAGTTGCAGAAGCTCATGAGTTTAGTATAAGTATTCTTTATTTTGTATTTTTTTATTCTTTATTTTTTAATTTTAATTTTATTTTTATTATTTTTAAAGATAATTTATTGTCAAGTTAGCTAACATACAGTGTATACAGTGTGCTCTTGGTTTCAGGGGTAGATTTCCGTGAAGTATAAGTATTCTTGCCATCCCATCCCACTTAGTCAAAGAGTTCAAGATACATATACAAAACACACATGTAAACAGACACAAGCCTTTGTAAAGTAAACAAATTTTTTATAATGTAAATAACTGTTCCTGTTTGGAACTTTCTACATGTAGTTCATGTCTTTTCTGAAACTGAGATAGTCACACTTATTTGACACAATCTTTATAAAGCAAAGTGTTTATCACTTTTCAAACTCAAGTAATTCTTGAGAGCAACATTTTTTTTTATTGGTCTAAAAAGAATGGAGTGTGGAAGGCCAAAGAGGAAAAATCGCTTCAAATGATCAAAACAGAAGAGGACTGAAAATAATATACCTAATCATGTAGGGAGTAAAATTTTAGGTATAGATTCTATTGAAAATATTGATATTCAAAGGAAAAGCTTTGGACCCATTGCCAACACTTAGATTTTTTTCAGTTAATTAAAACCAAGCATGTTGGTTTTATTTAGGAAGATACATTGTCTTTTTTAAAAATATTTTTTTTATTTTTGAGAGAGACAGAGAGTGTGAGCAGGGGAGGGGCAGAGAGAGAGAGAGAGGGAGACAGAGTATCTAATTGGCTGGGTCTCCACACTGACAGGCTGCGAACCTGATGCAGGAATTGCAAGATCACTACCTGAGCCAAAGTCAGTCACTCAAAGGACTTAGCCACAGGAAGATACATTAAGTCTTTGAAGTAAGAATGAAAGGGTTGTACAATTTAATTTCTACATAAACGATTGTTTGAATATACAAAGTATCAAATATAAACAGTAGTGTAGCAAGAAAATAAATTGGCAGAAATAATTACTCAGCCAGTAGCAATAATTAAGACCACCATTTGAAAGATCTTCTATACACAAAGAATGAAGGAATATTGTTATAAGATTTTACAGCACACAACTGAATTCAATCCTAATTCATTCCTATTATGCTTCTTTCTTCTTCAGTATTAGTGGACACCCACATTACCTCCTGTCAATACATTGTGTTTATTATGTGAACTATCACAGGCAGGTAACGTCTTAGAATGCGAACACCTACAATAAGCTGCTTTAGTGAGACACAAATCTTCAATTTTATTTCATTCACCACTTTGAGATTTTCCTTTTGTATTTTAAGATTAATCAAGCTGTCCTGTTGTTTTTCCTTCTGGAGAAATGGGCGAATTGCAAGGTAGCCAAGTAGTACAAGTATACCAAGGAAAGGCAATAACCAAAGCCATTCTGAAACTGTGAGCTGAGTGAACCTAATAATGCTCTCGGGGACAGGGCCGCTCTAGATACATGGAGAGCTGCACCTTCCTGATGTGGGCCACACTCTCCAGTGCTATCCTTGCCAGCAGCGTCCACTGCTTCCAGAGGCGCCCCCCCCACCCCAGGTGAGTTGCTGCACCTGCTGCCCAAGAGCAGAGGTGGTGGGCGGGATGCATTGTAGCCTAGGTCCCACCACTGGGCAGGCCTCTGCCCATTTTTAAATCAGATTATATGTTTTTTTAATGTTTATTTATTTTGAGAAAGAGAGAGAGGGCAGGAGGAGGGGCAGAGAGAGGGAGAAGAGAGAGACAATCTCAAGCAGGCTCCAAGCTTTCAGTGTGGAGCCCCACACGGGCCTCGATTCCACATATTGTGAGATCATGACCTGAGTTGAAATCAAGAGTCAGACGCTTAACCAACTGAGCCACCCAGGCACCCCCACCCCAGATTATTTGTTTATTTTGGTGTTGAGTTGTATAAGTTATTTATATATTTTAGGTATTAACCCCTTATCAGATCTATGATTTGCAAACATCTTTTCCCATTCAGTAGGTTGCTTCTATGTTTTGTTGATAGTTTCTTTCTCTGTGCAGAAGCTTTTTACTATATGCATTGCAGCGCTATTTATAAGAGCCAAGATATGGAAGCAGCCCAAGACCATTGATAGATTAATGAAAAAAGAAGATGTGGTATATATGTATGTACATATATGATGGAATATTACACAGCCATAAAAAAGGATGAGGTCTTGCCATTTGCAACAACATGGATGGACCTAGAGGGTATTATGCCAAGTGAAGTAAATCAGAGAAAGACAAATACCATATGATTTCACTTATATGTGGAGTCTAAAAAACACAACAAATGAATAAACAACAGAAGCAGACATATAAACCCAGAGAACAAACTGATGTTTGCCAGAGGAGAGGAGGGTGGGGGATAGGCAAAAAGGGTGACAGGGAGAGGGACATACAGGCTCCCAGTTGTGGGATGAATAATTCATGGAATAAAAGGTACAGCATAGGGAATATAGTCAATGGTATTGTACACAGACACACATATATATTTCCTTCACCTAAGTATTAATACACTTTTTTTATAGCATAGTTAGAAATAATGACCACAGTCTATAAAACAAGTCTCAATAAATACCACAGCATTAGTTTCATTCAGACTACCTTCCCTGATTATGATTAAGTTCTAAATAAAAAACAATAACCACAAAAATGTTAAAAGAGGTTTTTTTTGGAATGTTTAAAAAACACTTTTATATAACTCCTGGGTTAAAGGTAAATCATAATGTGAATTAAAAAGTATTTAGAACTGAATGATCATATAGATATCAAAACTTGTGGGATATAGTTGAAGCAGAACTTAAAGGGAACTGTATAGCCTTGAAATCTTTTTATTAGAACACAAGTCTAAAATGTAACAAATTTAAGCTTCTGATTCAAGAAGTTAGAAAAGTGGCAACAAATTAAACCTAATGAAAGCAAAAGAAAAAGCATAATCTAATAAGACCATGAAGTGATGAAATAGAAAACAAGGATGCAAAGGAGAAGATCAATAAAATCAAAACTTTGTCCTTTGGAAAGAGAAACTTCTGGCAAGATTGAACAAGAAAACAAAAGACAAGGCATAAGTGAATAATATTGGGAATGAATAGAGGGACAAAACTGCAGGCACTACAGAGATTTTTTAAAATTAAATTAAATTAAATTAAATTTAGGGGTGCCTGGGTGGCTCAGTCAGTTAAGAGTTGGACTCCTGATTTCGGATCAAGTCATGATCTCATGGTTCATGAGTTCAAGTCCATATCAGGCTCTGTGCTGACAGTTTGGGGTCTGCCTGGGATTCTCTCTCACCCTATCTCTCTGCCCATCCCCTGCTCTCGCTCTCTCTCTCTCTCAAAAAATAATAAACTAATAAAAAATTTTAAATTATATTTAATTTAATTTTTAAGTAGGCTTCACACCTAATGCACAGCCTAATGCAGGGTTTGAACTCACAAACCATGAGATCAAGACTTGGGCTGAGATCAAGAGTCAGACACTTAACTTACTGAACCATCCAAGAGCTCCCTGACAGAAATTTTTATTTTTATTTTATTTTATTTTTTATTTTAAATGTTTTATTTTTGAGAGAGAGCAAGTGGGGAAGGTGCAGAGAGAAGGGGACAGAGGATCTGAAGCCAGCTCCATAGTGACAGCAGAGAGCCTGATGTGGAGCTTGAACTCACCAACCATGAGATCACAACCCAAGTCAAAGTCGGAGGCCCACCTGACCAAGCCACCCAGGCATTCCTATTTTGTTTTTAAAGTTTGTTTGTTAAGTTTATTTTTTTGAGAGGGAGAACACGCATGCACGAGCAGGGGAGGGGCAGAGAGAGAGGGAGAGAGAGAGAATCCCAAGCAGGCTCTGCACTATCAGTGCAGAGCCTGATGTGGGGCTAAAATCACGAATGTGAGATCATGACCCAATCTGAAATCAAGAGTCAGACACCTAACTGACTGAGCCACCCAGGCAGCCCAAACAGAGATTTTTAAATAATTTTAAAATACTACAGATTTTTAAATAATTTTAAAATACTATAAACAACTTTCTACCAAATACATATAATAGTATGGATGAGATGAACAATTTTCTAGAAAAACATAACTTTGCAAAACTTATTTAAGAAGAAATAGCCTAAAAATATATACACATTTAAAAAAATTGAATCAAAAAAGTTTTCTTGAGGAGAGAGGGAAGATGGCGGCGTAGGAGGACGCTGGGCTCACCGCGCGTCCTGCTGATCACTTAGATTCCACCTACACCTGCCTCAATAACCCAGAAAACCGCCAGAGGATTAGCAGAACGGAGTCTCCAGAGCCAAGCGCAGACCAGAGGCCCACGGAAGAGGGTAGGAAGGGCGGCGAGGCGGTGCGCGCTCCACGGACTGGCGGGAGGGAGCCGGGGTGGAGTGGCGGCTCGCCGGCCAAGCAGAGCCCCCGAGTCTGGCTTGCAAAAGCGGAGGGGCCTGATGGACTGTGTTCCGACAGCAAGCGCGACTTAGCGTCTGGGAGGTCATAAGTTAACAGCTCTGCTCAGAAAGCGGGAAGGCTGGAGGACAAAGGGAGGGAGAGTTGCTGAGCCCCCGGACGACAGAGCTCAGCTTGGGGGGGAACAAAGGCGCTCGCCAGTGCCATCTCCCTTGCCCATCCCCCAGCCAAAATCCCAAAGGGAACCAGTTCCTGCCAGGGAACTTGCTTGTTCCACGCAAATACCCAATGCTGTGCTTCTGCGGAGCCACCCCTCCAGCAGTGGGCCTGACTCCCTCCCGCTGCCACAGGGCCCCTCCTGAAGTGGATCACCTAAGGAGAAGCGAGCTAAGCCTGCCCCTCCTGCCCCCGTGCACCTTGCCTACCCACCCCAGCTAATACTCCAGATCCCCAGCATCACAAGCCTGGCAGTGTGCAAGTAGCCCAGATGGGCCACGCCACCCCACAGTGAATCCCGCCCCTAGGAGAGGGGAAGAGAAGGCACACACCAGTCTGACTGTGGCCCCAGCGGTGGGCTGGGGGCAGACATCAGGTCTGACTGCGGCCCCGCCCACCAACTCCAGTTATACACCACAGCACAGGGGAAGTGCCCTGCAGGTCCTCACCACTCCAGGGACTATCCAAAATGACCAAACGGAAGAATTCCCCTCAGAAGAATCTCCAGGAAATAACAACAGCTAATGAACTGATCAAAAAGGATTTAAATAATATAACAGAAAGTGAATTTAGAATAATAGTCATAAAATTAATCGCTGGGCTTGAAAACAGTATAGAAGACAGTAGAGAATCTCTTGCTACAGAGATCAAGGGACTAAGGAACAGTCACGAGGAGCTGAAAAGCACTTTAAACGAAATGCAAAACAAAATGGAAATCACCACAGCTCGGCTTGAAGAGGCAGAGGAGAGAATAGGTGAACTAGAAGATAAAGTTATGGAAAAAGAGGAAGCTGAGAGAAAGAGAGATAAAAAAATCCAGGAGTATGAGGGGAAATTAGAGAACTAAGTGATACACTAAAAAGAAATAATATACGCATAATTGGTATCCCAGAGGAGGAAGAGAGAGGGAAAGGTGCTGAAGGGGTACTTGAAGAAATTATAGCTGAGAACTTCCCTGAACTGGGGAAGGAAACAGGCATTGAAATCCAAGAGGCACAGAGAACTCCCTTCAGATGTAACTTGAATCGATCTTCTGCACGACATATCATAGTGAAACTGGCAAAATACAAGGATAAAGAGAAAATTCTGAAAGCAGCAAGGGATAAACGTGCCCTCACATATAAAGGGAGACCTATAAGACTCGTGACTGATCTCTCTTTTGAAAGTTGGCAGGCCAGAAAGAATTGGCACGAGATCTTCAGTGTGCTAAACAGAAAAAATATGCAGGCGAGAATCCTTTATCCAGCAAGTCTGTCATTTAGAATAGAAGGAGAGATAAAGGTCTTCCCAAACAAACAAAAACTGAAGGAATTTGTCACCACTAAACCAGCCATACAAGAGATCCTAAGGGGGACCCTGTGAGACAAAGTACTGGAGACATCACTACAAGCATAAAACATACAGACATCACAATGACTCTAAACCCGTATCTTTCTATAATAACACTGAATGTAAATGCATTAAATGCACCAACCAAAAGACATAGGGTATCATAATGGATAAAAAAACAAGACCCATCTATTTGCTGTCTACAAGAGACTCATTTTAGACCTGAGGACACCTTCAGATTGAGAGTGAGGGGATGGAGAACTATTTATCATGCGACTGGAAGCCAAAAGAAAGCTGGAGTAGCCATACTTATATCAGACACTCTAGACTTTAAATTAAAGGCTGTAACAAGAGATGAAGAAGGGCATTATACAATAATTACAGGGTCTATCCATCAGGAAGAGCTAACAATTATCAATGTCTATGCGCCGAATACCAGAGCCCCCAAATATATAAAACAATTACTCATAAACATAAGCAACCTTATTGATAAGAATGTGGTAATTGCAGGGGACTTTAACACCCCACTTACAGAAATGGATAGATCATCTAGACACACGGTCAATAAAGAAACAAGGGCCCTGAATGACACATTGCATCAGATGGACTTGACAGATATATTTAGAACTCTGCATCCCAAAGCAACAGAATATACTTTCTTCTCGAATGCACGTGGAACATTCTCCAAGATAGATCATATACTGGGTCACAAAACAGCCCTTCATAAGTTTACAAGAATTGAAATTATACCATGCATACTTTCAGACCACAATGCTATGAAGCTTGAAATCAACCACAGAAAAAAGTCTGGAAAACCTCCAAAAGCATGGAGGTTAAAGAACACCCTACTAACGAATGAGTGGGTCAACCAGGCAATTAGAGAAGAAATTAAAAAATATATGGAAACAAACGAAAATGAAAATACAACAATCCAAATGCTTTGGGACGCAGCGAAGGCAGTCCTGAGAGGAAAATACATTGCAATCCAGGCCTATCTCAACAAACAAGAAAAATCCCAAATACAAAATCTAACAGCACACCTAAAGGAACTAGAAGCAGAACAGCAAAGGCAGCCTAAACCCAGCAGAAGAAGAGAAATCATAAAGATCAGAGCAGAAATAAACAATATAGAATCTAAAAAAACTGTAGAGCAGATCAACGAAACCAAGAGTTGGTTTTTTGAAAAAATAAACAAAATTGACAAACCTTTAGCCAGGCTTCTCAAAAAGAAAAGGGAGATGACCCAAATTGATAAAATCATGAATGAAAATGGAATTATTACAACCAATCCCTCAGAGATACAAACAATTATCAGGGAATACTATGAAAAATTATATGCCAACAAATTGGACAACCTGGAAGAAATGGACAAATTCCTAAACACCCACACTCTTCCAAAACTCAATCAGGAGGAAATAGAAAGCTTGAACAGACCCATAACCAGCGAAGAAATTGAATCGGTTATCAAAAATCTCCCAACAAATAAGAGTCCAGGACCAGATGGCTTCCCAGGGGAGTTCTACCAGACGTTTAAAGCAGAGATGATACCTATCCTTCTCAAGCTATTCCAAGAAATAGAAGGGGAAGGAAAACTTCCAGACTCATTCTGTGAAGCCAGTATTACTTTGATTCCTAAACCAGACAGAGACCCAGTAAAAAAAGAGAACTACAGGCCAATATCCCTGATGAATATGGATGCAAAAATTCTCAATAAGATACTAGCAAATCGAATTCAACGGCATATAAAAAGAATTATTCACCATGATCAAATGGATTCATTCCTGGGATGCAGGGCTGGTTCAACATTCGCAAATCAATCAACGTGATACATCACATTAACAAAAAAAAGAGAAGAACCATATGATCCTGTCAATCGATGCAGAAAAGGCCTTTGACAAAATCCAGCACCCTTTCTTAATAAAAACCCTTGAGAAAGTCGGGATAGAAGGAACATACTTAAAGATCATAAAAGCCATTTATGAAAAGCCCACAGTTAACATCATCCTCAACGGGGAAAAACTGAGAGCTTTTTCCCTGAGATCAGGAACACGACAGGGATGCCCACTCTCACTGCTGCTGTTTAATATAGTGCTGGAAGTTCTAGCATCAGCAATCAGACAACAAAAGGAAATCAAAGGCATCAAAATTGGCAAAGATGAAGTCAAGCTTTCGCTTTTTGCAGATGACATGATATTATACATGGAAAATCCGATAGACTCCACCAAAAGTCTGCTAGAACTGATACATGAATTCAGCAAAGTTGCAGGATACAAAATCAATGTACAGAAATCAGTTGCATTCTTATACACTAACAATGAAGCAACAGAAAGACAAATAAAGAAACTGATCCCATTCACAATTGCACCAAGAAGCATAAAATACCTAGGAATCAATCTAACCAAAGATGTAAAAGATCTGTATGCTGAAAACTATAGAAAACTTATGAAGGTAATTGAAGATTTAAAGAAATGGAAAGACATTCCCTGCTCATGGATTGGAAGAATAAATATTGTCAAAATGTCAATACTACCCAAAGCTATCTACACATTCAATGTAATCCCAATCAAAATTGCACCAGCATTCTTCTCGAAACTAGAACAAGCAATCCTAAAATTCATATGGAACGACAAAAGGCCCTGAATAGCCAAAGTAATTTTGAAGAAGAAGACCAAAGCAGGAGGCATCACAATCCCAGACTTTAGCCTCCACTACAAAGCTGTAATCATCAAGACAGCATGGTATTGGCACAAAAACAGACACATAGACCAATGGAATAGAATAGAAACCCCAGAACTAGACCCACAAACGTATGGCCAACTCATCTTTGACAAAGCAGGAAAGAACATCCAATGGAAAAAAGACAGTCTCTTTAACAAATTGTGCTGGGAGAACTGGACAGCAACATGCAGAAGGTTGAAACTAGACCACTTTCTCACACCATTCACAAAAATAAACTCAAAATGGATAAAGGACCTGAATGTGAGACAGGAAGCCATGAAAACCTTAGAGGAGAAAGCAGGAAAAGACCTCTCTGACCTCAGCCATAGCAATCTCTTACTCGACACATCCCCAAAGGCAAGGGAATTAAAAGCAAAAGTGAATTACTGGGACCTTATGAAGATAAAAAGCTTCTGCACAGCAAAGGAAACAACCAACAAAACTAAAAGGCAACCAACGGAGTGGGAAAAGATATTTGCAAATGACATATCGGACAAAGGGCTAGTATCCAAAATCTATAAAGAGCTCACCAAACTCCACACCCGAAAAACAAATAACCCAGTGAAGAAATGGGCAGAAAACATGAATAGACACTTCTCTAAAGAAGACATCCAGATGGCCAACAGGCACATGAAAAGATGTTCAGCGTCGCTCCTTATCAGGGAAATACAAATCAAAACCACACTCAGATATCACCTCACACCAGTCAGAGTGGCCAAAATGAACAAATCGGAAGTCTATAGATGCTGGGGAGGATGTGGAGAAACGGGAACCCTCTTGCACTGTTGGTGGGAATGCAAACTGGTGCAGCCGCTCTGGAAAGCAGTGTGGAGGTTCCTCAGAAAATTAAAAATAGACCTACCCTATGACCCAGCAATAGCACTGCTAGGAATTTATCCAAGGGATACAGGAGCACTGATGCATAGGGCCACTTGTACCCCAATGTTCATAGCAGCACTGTCAACAATAACCAAATTATGGAAAGAGCCTAAATGTCCATCAACTGATGGATAAAGAAATTGTGGTTTATATACACAATGGAATACTACGTGGCAATGAGAAAGAACGAAATATGGCCTTTTGTAGCAATGTGGATGGAACTGGAGAGTGTGATGCTAAGTGAAATAAGCCATACAGAGAAAGACAGATACCATATGTTTTCACTCTTATGTGGATCCTGAGAAACTTAACAGAAACCCATGGGGGAGGGGAAGGAAAGAAAAAAAGAGGTTAGAGTGGGAGAGAGCCAAAGCATAAGATACTGTTAAAAACTGAGAACAAACTGAGGGTTGATGGGGGGTGGGAGGGAGGGCAGGGTGGGTGATGGGTATTGAGGAGGGCACCTTTTGGGATGAGCACTGGGTGTTGTATGGAAACCAATTTGACAATAAATTTCATATATTAAAGAAAAGTTTTCTTTTTTTTAAGTTTATTTATTTTGAGAGAGAGAGAGAACAAGCAGGGGAGGGGCAGAGGGAGAAGGAGAGAGAGAATCCCAAGCAGGCTCCTGCGCTGTCAGTGTAGAGCCTGATGTGGGGCTCGATCTCATGAACCCATGAGATCATGACCTGAGCAGAAATAAAGAGTTGGTCGCTTAACTGACTGAGCCACCCAGGCGCCCCTAAAAAAAGTTTTCTAAGGTAAGATCTACCTACTTAGAAACGTACTTAATACAAACTGTTTCAGGAAATGTAAAAAGAGGAAACACTCCCATATCATTGTATGCAATTGATATATAGTCTTTATGGAGAATAACCAATCTCACATACAAACTTAGATACAAAAATCCTTAAAATGCTAGCAAACCAAAGTAGCAATGCATATGAAAAAGATATATCATGACCAAATTTTATTTTTCTCAAGAATGCAAGTATGGCTTAATATTAGAAAATTGATTGAGACTTCTGGTCAAAGATGGAGGGTTGAATCTCACGTTAGTTTTTCCTCCCTCCTGAGACATTACTAAATGGATAGCAAAGGGATTTTAGAAAGCAAAAAATCCACAAAGACAAGGAGAGAGTATGCAAGAGCAATAAAATTGGGGGACCTAGAAAGCTCAGTTTTCAACTCCAACATGTAAAAAATTTAGAAGTTATTGCTCCCATGCTTACAATAAGAATGCTGGGCCAACTGAAAATAGATGATTTTCTTAGACCCATTGGAGAACTGAAGTCACAGGGCAATGTGCCACCTTGAAATCTGGAGACACAGGCAGATACAAAGAAATTCGGTACCTGAGTTGTGCTTATCTGGAATGGAAGCCAGTATAAGCAATAGAGTTAAGACCACGTATTTGACTAGTAATTTGGACATATTGCTGGAAACTGTGGGCTGGTGCACACACACACACACACACACACACAGGGAATATATCATTATATCTCTATATATCTATCATTATGTCTACATATAGAGAGAGGGATAGCCTGTTGACCCTGATTCTTTGAATAACCCTACTCATACAAAAACAGAAGAAATAGTTGAAGCTATTTGCAGCAGTAATCGCCAAAAATGGTCCCAAGTTAATGACTGACACAAAACCACAAATCTGGAAAGCTCAGAGAACAGCAAGGAAGATAAACACCAAACAAAAACAAAATAAAACACAAAAAGCCCACACCTAACTTCAGAAAACTAAGGACAGAGAAAATCTTAAAGGAATACAGAGAAAGCAGATAACTGACTTAGTAGTCCCAAGAAAGCTGAATCCTAAAATGATAGTGGACCAAGTAGAGAGGCAATCCCATTTTACACAATGAGATCCTCAAAAACTTTTAGGAATTGATGGCATCAATAACTTCTGACGGTAGGGGTGATGGTGAGACTAAAAATAGGAGGCTTGGTTAATAAATCATTTAAGAAGCAGTTAGTGCACAAAGAAAAGCCGGGAAGCCAATGATTTCACTGGCAAATTCTACCAGATTTTCAAAAGAGAATTATGAACAATCTTTTACAAGTCTCCCACAAAGTACAAGAGGACGAACACTTCCCAGCTGATTGTATGAAGCTTATATTACCTTCATACCAATGCCAGAGAAAAACATTACAAGAAAACTATAGACCAATATATATATATATATTTTTTATGAAATTTATTGACAAATTGGTTTCCATACAACACCCAGTGCTCATCCCAAAAGGTGCCCTCCTCAATACCCATCACCCACCCTCTCCTCCCTCCCACCCCCCGTCAACCCTCAGTTTGTTCTCAGTTTTTAACAGTCTCTTATGCTTTGGCTCTCTCCCATTCTAACCTCTTTTTTTTTTTTCCTTCCCCTCCCCCATGGGTTCCTGTTAAGTTTCTCAGGATCCACATAAGAGTGAAACCATATGGTATCTGTCTTTCTCTGTATGGCTTATTTCACTTCGCATCACACTCTCCAGTTCCATCCACGTTGCTACAAAAGGCCATATTTCATTTTTTCTCATTGCCACGTAATATTCCATTGTGTATATAAACCACAATTTCTTTATCCATTCATCAGTTGATGGACATTTAGGCTCTTTCCATAATTTGGCTATTGTTGAGAGTGCTGCTATGAACATTGGGGTACAAGTGGCCCTATGCATCAGTGCTCCTGTATCCCTTGGATAAATTCCTAGCAGTGCTATTGCTGGGTCATAGGGTAGGTCTATTTTTAATTTTCTGAGGAACCTCCACACTGCTTTCCAGAGCGGCTGCACCAATTTGCATTCCCACCAACAGTGCAAGAGGGTTCCCATTTCTCCACATCCTCCCCAGCATCTATAGTCTCCTGATTTGTTCATTTTGGCCACTCTGACTGGCGTGAGGTGATACCTGAGTGTGGTTTTGATTTGTATTTCCCTGATAAGGAGCGACGCTGAACATCTTTTCATGTGCCTGTTGGCCATCCGGATGTCTTCTTTAGAGAAGTGTCTATTCATGTTTTCTGCCCATTTCTTCACTGGGTTATTTGTTTTTTGGGTGTGGAGTTTGGTGAGCTCTTTATAGATTTTGGATACTAGCCCTTTGTCCGATATGTCATTTGCGAATATCTTTTCTCATTCCGTTGGTTGCCTTTTAGTTTTGTTGGTTGTTTCCTTTGCTGTGCAGAAGCTTTTTATCTTCATAAGGTCCCAGTAATTCACTTTTGCTTTTAATTCCCTTGCCTTTGGGGATGTGTCGAGTAAGAGATTGCTATGGCTGAGGTCAGAGAGGTCTTTTCCTGCTTTCTCCTCTAAGGTTTTCATGGCTTCCTGTCTCACATTCAGGTCCTTTATCCATTTTGAGTTTATTTTTGTGAATGGTGTGAGAAAGTGGTCTAGTTTCAACCTTCTGCATGTTGCTGTCCAGTTCTCCCAGCACCATTTGTTAAAGAGACTGTCTTTTTTCCATTGGATGTTCTTTCCTGCTTTGTCAAAGATGAGTTGGCCATACGTTTGTGGGTCTAGTTCTGGGGTTTCTATTCTATTCCATTTAGACCAATATATTTTATGAAAATAGATGTGAAACTCCTCAACGAAATGGTAATAAACTGAGTACAGCAGCATATTAAAAGGATTATAAACCATGACAAAGTCGGATTCGTCCCATGGTGCAAGATTGAGTCAACGTATGAAAATCAAACAATGAAGGCACCTGGGTGGCTCAGTCGGTTAAGTGTCCAACTTTGGCACACGTCATGGTCTCAGAGTATGTGAGTTCGAGCCCCGCATTGGGCTCTATGCTGACAGCTCAGAGCCTGGAGCCTGCCTCAGATCTGTGTCTCCCTCTCTCTCTGCCCCTTCCCCACTTGCTGTCTCTCCCTCTCAAAAAATGAATAAACATTAAAAATTAAAAAAAAATCAATCAATGTAATACACCCTATTGATAGAATGAAGTGAAAAAACTCCATGATAATTTCAACAGATTTGATAAAAAACAAACAATATCAAGAGTTAGCAAAGATATGGAGAAATTGGAACTCTTGAACATTACTGGTTGGAATATAAAATGATGCAGCTGCTTTGGAAAACAGTTTGGCAGTTCCTCAAAAAGTTGAACACAGAGTTATCATATGACCCAGAAATTCCACTCCTAGGAATATACCCAAGAAATATGAAAACATGCACACACAAAAACTCATAGATATACGTTTATGGCAGAATTATTCATAATAGCCCAAATCCAGAAAGAACCCAAATGACCCTAAACTGGTGAATGGAAAACAAAATCTGGCATATCTATACAATGGAATATTCAGCTACAAGAGGAATGAAGTATGTGCTACAACACGTGTGCTACAACGTAGGTGAATCTTGAAAACATAATGAAGTGAAAGAAGCCAGACACAAAGTACCATGCATTGTATGATTCCATATATAGGAGATGCTCATGATAGGCAAATCCATAGAGCCGGAAATTAGATTAGTGGTCACTTGGGGCTGAGGGAAAGGGGGAATGTCAGTGACTGCTAAGGGACAGGGTTTCCTTTTGGGTTGATAAAAATGTTCTGGAATTAGAAAATGGTGATTATTGCATAATCCTGTGAATATACTAAAATCCACCAAATTGTACACTTTAAAAGTGTGAGTTTTAGCTTCTTCATAGCAAAGGAAACAATCAACAAAACTAAAAGGCAACCAACAGAATGGGAAAAGATATTTGCAAATGACATATCAGACAAAGGGCTAGTATCCAAAATCTATAAAGAGCTCACCAAACTCCACACCCGAAAAACAAATAACCCAGTGAAGAAATGGGCAGAAAACACGAATAGACACTTCTCTAAAGAAGACATCCAGATGGCCAACAGGCACATGAAAAGATGCTCAACGTCGCTCCTCATTAGGGAAATACAAATCAAAAACACACTCAGATATCACCTCACGCCAGAGTGGCCAAAATGAACAAATCAGGAGACTATAGACGCTGGAAAGGATGTGGAGAAACAGGAACCCTCTTGCACTGTTGGTGGGAATGCAAACTGGTGCAGCCACTCTGGAAAACAGTGTGGAGGTTCCTCAGAAAATTAAAAATAGACCTACCCTATGACCCAGCAGTAGTACTGTTAGGAATTTACCCAAGGGATACAGGAGTACTGATGCATAGGGGCACTTGTACCCCAATGTTTATAGCAACACTCTCAACAATAGCCAAATTGTGGAAAGAGCCAAATTGTGGAAATGTCCATCAACTGATGAATGGATAAAGAAATTGTGGTTTATATACACAATGGAGTACTACGTGGCAATGAGAAAGAATGAAATATGGCCCTTTGTAGCCACGTGGATGGAACTGGAGAGTGTGATGCTAAGTGAAATAAGCCATACAGAGAAAGACAGATACCATATGTTTTCACTCTTATGTGGATCCTGAGAAACTTAACAGAAACCCATGGGGGAGGGGAAGGAAAAAAAAGAGGTTAGAGTGGGAGAGAGCCAAAGCATAAGAAACTCTTAAAAACTGAGAACAAACTGAGGGTTGATGGGGGGGGTGGGAGGGAGGGGAGGGTAGGTGATGGGTATTGAGGAGGGCACCTTTTGGGATGAGCACTGGGTGTTGTATGGAAACCAATTTGACAATAAACTTCATATATTGAAAAAAAAATAAAGTTATACAAAAAAATAAATAAATGTTAAGAAAAATTAAAAAAACTGTTAATTCTGTTAATTTCATGTGAAGTGTGAATTTTATGTCAAAAACCAATTAAGAAATTTCAAATAGTTAAGTGGGACATAGGTTGGCCTTTAATGTCAATATTAAGAGAACATATTAGCTAGACAATTTTAGGAAAGGCATTATATGCTTTTTGGACAGATGTATATGTTATTTTACATAATAATCCAAGGTACAATAACAGATAATTGATTATATAATAATTTTATTATACGAAGATAAGAGGTGTTTACCTATAGAGCATTCATGTTGAACAAAATAATTTTTTTTTTTTTTTTTTTTTTTTTTTTATGTTTCAAAAGGTTTCTTTTTTTTTTTTTTTTTTTTTTTTTTTCTGAAATTTATTGACAAATTGGTTTCCATACAACACCCAGTGCTCATCCCAAAAGGTGCCCTCCTCAATACCCATCACCCACCCTCTCCTCCCTCCCACCCCCCATCAACCCTCAGTTTGTTCTCAGTTTTTAACAGTCTCTTATGCTTTGGCTCTCTCCCTTTCTAACCTCTTTTTTTTTTTTTTCCTTCCCCTCCCCCATGGGTTCCTATTAAGTTTCTCAGGATCCACATAAGAGTGAGACCATATGGTATCTGTCTTTCTCTGTATGGCTTATTTCACTTAGCATCACACTCTCCAGTTCCATCCACGTTGCTACAAAAGGCCATATTTCATTTTTTCTCATTGCCATGTAATATTCCATTGTGTATATAAACCACAATTTCTTTATCCATTCATCAGTTGATGGACATTTAGGCTCTTTCCATAATTTGGCTATTGTTGAGAGTGCTGCTATGAACATTGGGGTACACGTGGCCCTATGCATCAGTGCTCCTGTATCCCTTGGATAAATTCCTAGCAGTGCTATTGCTGGGTCATAGGGTAGGTCTATTTTTAATTTTCTGAGGAACCTCCACACTGCTTTCCAGAGCGGCTGCACCAATTTGCATTCCCACCAACAGTGCAAGAGGGTTCCCATTTCTCCACATCCTCCCCAGCATCTATAGTCTCCTGATTTGTTCATTTTGGCCACTCTGACTGGCGTGAGGTGATACCTGAGTGTGGTTTTGATTTGTATTTCCCTGATAAGGAGCGACGCTGAACATCTTTTCATGTGCCTGTTGGCCATCCGGATGTCTTCTTTAGAGAAGTGTCTATTCATGTTTTCTGCCCATTTCTTCACTGGGTTATTTGTTTTTTGGGTGTGGAGTTTGGTGAGCTCTTTATAGATTTTGGATACTAGCCCTTTGTCCGATATGTCATTTGCGAATATCTTTTCTCATTCCGTTGGTTGCCTTTTAGTTTTGTTGGTTGTTTCCTTTGCTGTGCAGAAGCTTTTTATCTTCATAAGGTCCCAGTAATTCACTTTTGCTTTTAATTCCCTTGCCTTTGGGGATGTGTCGAGTAAGAGATTGCTATGGCTGAGGTCAGAGAGGTCTTTTCCTGCTTTCTCCTCTAAGGTTTTCATGGCTTCCTGTCTCACATTCAGGTCCTTTATCCATTTTGAGTTTATTTTTGTGAATGGTGTGAGAAAGTGGTCTAGTTTCAACCTTCTGCATGTTGCTGTCCAGTTCTCCCAGCACCATTTGTTAAAGAGACTGTCTTTTTTCCATTGGATGTTCTTTCCTGCTTTGTCAAAGATGAGTTGGCCATACGTTTGTGGGTCTAGTTCTGGGGTTTCTATTCTATTCCATTTAGACCAATATATTTTATGAAAATAGATGTGAAACTCCTCAACGAAATGGTAATAAACTGAGTACAGCAGCATATTAAAAGGATTATAAACCATGACAAAGTCGGATTCGTCCCATGGTGCAAGATTGAGTCAACGTATGAAAATCAAACAATGAAGGCACCTGGGTGGCTCAGTCGGTTAAGTGTCCAACTTTGGCACACGTCATGGTCTCAGAGTATGTGAGTTCGAGCCCCGCATTGGGCTCTATGCTGACAGCTCAGAGCCTGGAGCCTGCCTCAGATCTGTGTCTCCCTCTCTCTCTGCCCCTTCCCCACTTGCTGTCTCTCCCTCTCAAAAAATGAATAAACATTAAAAATTAAAAAAAAATCAATCAATGTAATACACCCTATTGATAGAATGAAGTGAAAAAACTCCATGATAATTTCAACAGATTTGATAAAAAACAAACAATATCAAGAGTTAGCAAAGATATGGAGAAATTGGAACTCTTGAACATTACTGGTTGGAATATAAAATGATGCAGCTGCTTTGGAAAACAGTTTGGCAGTTCCTCAAAAAGTTGAACACAGAGTTATCATATGACCCAGAAATTCCACTCCTAGGAATATACCCAAGAAATATGAAAACATGCACACACAAAAACTCATAGATATACGTTTATGGCAGAATTATTCATAATAGCCCAAATCCAGAAAGAACCCAAATGACCCTAAACTGGTGAATGGAAAACAAAATCTGGCATATCTATACAATGGAATATTCAGCTACAAGAGGAATGAAGTATGTGCTACAACACGTGTGCTACAACGTAGGTGAATCTTGAAAACATAATGAAGTGAAAGAAGCCAGACACAAAGTACCATGCATTGTATGATTCCATATATAGGAGATGCTCATGATAGGCAAATCCATAGAGCCGGAAATTAGATTAGTGGTCACTTGGGGCTGAGGGAAAGGGGGAATGTCAGTGACTGCTAAGGGACAGGGTTTCCTTTTGGGTTGATAAAAATGTTCTGGAATTAGAAAATGGTGATTATTGCATAATCCTGTGAATATACTAAAATCCACCAAATTGTACACTTTAAAAGTGTGAGTTTTAGCTTCTTCATAGCAAAGGAAACAATCAACAAAACTAAAAGGCAACCAACAGAATGGGAAAAGATATTTGCAAATGACATATCAGACAAAGGGCTAGTATCCAAAATCTATAAAGAGCTCACCAAACTCCACACCCGAAAAACAAATAACCCAGTGAAGAAATGGGCAGAAAACACGAATAGACACTTCTCTAAAGAAGACATCCAGATGGCCAACAGGCACATGAAAAGATGCTCAACGTCGCTCCTCATTAGGGAAATACAAATCAAAAACACACTCAGATATCACCTCACGCCAGAGTGGCCAAAATGAACAAATCAGGAGACTATAGACGCTGGAAAGGATGTGGAGAAACAGGAACCCTCTTGCACTGTTGGTGGGAATGCAAACTGGTGCAGCCACTCTGGAAAACAGTGTGGAGGTTCCTCAGAAAATTAAAAATAGACCTACCCTATGACCCAGCAGTAGTACTGTTAGGAATTTACCCAAGGGATACAGGAGTACTGATGCATAGGGGCACTTGTACCCCAATGTTTATAGCAACACTCTCAACAATAGCCAAATTGTGGAAAGAGCCAAATTGTGGAAATGTCCATCAACTGATGAATGGATAAAGAAATTGTGGTTTATATACACAATGGAGTACTACGTGGCAATGAGAAAGAATGAAATATGGCCCTTTGTAGCCACGTGGATGGAACTGGAGAGTGTGATGCTAAGTGAAATAAGCCATACAGAGAAAGACAGATACCATATGTTTTCACTCTTATGTGGATCCTGAGAAACTTAACAGAAACCCATGGGGGAGGGGAAGGAAAAAAAAGAGGTTAGAGTGGGAGAGAGCCAAAGCATAAGAAACTCTTAAAAACTGAGAACAAACTGAGGGTTGATGGGGGGGGTGGGAGGGAGGGGAGGGTAGGTGATGGGTATTGAGGAGGGCACCTTTTGGGATGAGCACTGGGTGTTGTATGGAAACCAATTTGACAATAAACTTCATATATTGAAAAAAAAATAAAGTTATACAAAAAAATAAATAAATGTTAAGAAAAATTAAAAAAACTGTTAATTCTGTTAATTTCATGTGAAGTGTGAATTTTATGTCAAAAACCAATTAAGAAATTTCAAATAGTTAAGTGGGACATAGGTTGGCCTTTAATGTCAATATTAAGAGAACATATTAGCTAGACAATTTTAGGAAAGGCATTATATGCTTTTTGGACAGATGTATATGTTATTTTACATAATAATCCAAGGTACAATAACAGATAATTGATTATATAATAATTTTATTATACGAAGATAAGAGGTGTTTACCTATAGAGCATTCATGTTGAACAAAATAATTTTTTTTTTTTTTTTTTTTTTTTTTTTATGTTTCAAAAGGTTTCTTTTTTTTTTTTTTTTTTTTTTTTTTTTTCTGAAATTTATTGACAAATTGGTTTCCATACAACACCCAGTGCTCATCCCAAAAGGTGCCCTCCTCAATACCCATCACCCACCCTCTCCTCCCTCCCACCCCCCATCAACCCTCAGTTTGTTCTCAGTTTTTAACAGTCTCTTATGCTTTGGCTCTCTCCCTTTCTAACCTCTTTTTTTTTTTTTTCCTTCCCCTCCCCCATGGGTTCCTATTAAGTTTCTCAGGATCCACATAAGAGTGAGACCATATGGTATCTGTCTTTCTCTGTATGGCTTATTTCACTTAGCATCACACTCTCCAGTTCCATCCACGTTGCTACAAAAGGCCATATTTCATTTTTTCTCATTGCCATGTAATATTCCATTGTGTATATAAACCACAATTTCTTTATCCATTCATCAGTTGATGGACATTTAGGCTCTTTCCATAATTTGGCTATTGTTGAGAGTGCTGCTATGAACATTGGGGTACACGTGGCCCTATGCATCAGTGCTCCTGTATCCCTTGGATAAATTCCTAGCAGTGCTATTGCTGGGTCATAGGGTAGGTCTATTTTTAATTTTCTGAGGAACCTCCACACTGCTTTCCAGAGCGGCTGCACCAATTTGCATTCCCACCAACAGTGCAAGAGGGTTCCCATTTCTCCACATCCTCCCCAGCATCTATAGTCTCCTGATTTGTTCATTTTGGCCACTCTGACTGGCGTGAGGTGATACCTGAGTGTGGTTTTGATTTGTATTTCCCTGATAAGGAGCGACGCTGAACATCTTTTCATGTGCCTGTTGGCCATCCGGATGTCTTCTTTAGAGAAGTGTCTATTCATGTTTTCTGCCCATTTCTTCACTGGGTTATTTGTTTTTTGGGTGTGGAGTTTGGTGAGCTCTTTATAGATTTTGGATACTAGCCCTTTGTCCGATATGTCATTTGCGAATATCTTTTCTCATTCCGTTGGTTGCCTTTTAGTTTTGTTGGTTGTTTCCTTTGCTGTGCAGAAGCTTTTTATCTTCATAAGGTCCCAGTAATTCACTTTTGCTTTTAATTCCCTTGCCTTTGGGGATGTGTCGAGTAAGAGATTGCTATGGCTGAGGTCAGAGAGGTCTTTTCCTGCTTTCTCCTCTAAGGTTTTCATGGCTTCCTGTCTCACATTCAGGTCCTTTATCCATTTTGAGTTTATTTTTGTGAATGGTGTGAGAAAGTGGTCTAGTTTCAACCTTCTGCATGTTGCTGTCCAGTTCTCCCAGCACCATTTGTTAAAGAGACTGTCTTTTTTCCATTGGATGTTCTTTCCTGCTTTGTCAAAGATGAGTTGGCCATACGTTTGTGGGTCTAGTTCTGGGGTTTCTATTCTATTCCATTTAGACCAATATATTTTATGAAAATAGATGTGAAACTCCTCAACGAAATGGTAATAAACTGAGTACAGCAGCATATTAAAAGGATTATAAACCATGACAAAGTCGGATTCGTCCCATGGTGCAAGATTGAGTCAACGTATGAAAATCAAACAATGAAGGCACCTGGGTGGCTCAGTCGGTTAAGTGTCCAACTTTGGCACACGTCATGGTCTCAGAGTATGTGAGTTCGAGCCCCGCATTGGGCTCTATGCTGACAGCTCAGAGCCTGGAGCCTGCCTCAGATCTGTGTCTCCCTCTCTCTCTGCCCCTTCCCCACTTGCTGTCTCTCCCTCTCAAAAAATGAATAAACATTAAAAATTAAAAAAAAATCAATCAATGTAATACACCCTATTGATAGAATGAAGTGAAAAAACTCCATGATAATTTCAACAGATTTGATAAAAAACAAACAATATCAAGAGTTAGCAAAGATATGGAGAAATTGGAACTCTTGAACATTACTGGTTGGAATATAAAATGATGCAGCTGCTTTGGAAAACAGTTTGGCAGTTCCTCAAAAAGTTGAACACAGAGTTATCATATGACCCAGAAATTCCACTCCTAGGAATATACCCAAGAAATATGAAAACATGCACACACAAAAACTCATAGATATACGTTTATGGCAGAATTATTCATAATAGCCCAAATCCAGAAAGAACCCAAATGACCCTAAACTGGTGAATGGAAAACAAAATCTGGCATATCTATACAATGGAATATTCAGCTACAAGAGGAATGAAGTATGTGCTACAACACGTGTGCTACAACGTAGGTGAATCTTGAAAACATAATGAAGTGAAAGAAGCCAGACACAAAGTACCATGCATTGTATGATTCCATATATAGGAGATGCTCATGATAGGCAAATCCATAGAGCCGGAAATTAGATTAGTGGTCACTTGGGGCTGAGGGAAAGGGGGAATGTCAGTGACTGCTAAGGGACAGGGTTTCCTTTTGGGTTGATAAAAATGTTCTGGAATTAGAAAATGGTGATTATTGCATAATCCTGTGAATATACTAAAATCCACCAAATTGTACACTTTAAAAGTGTGAGTTTTAGCTTCTTCATAGCAAAGGAAACAATCAACAAAACTAAAAGGCAACCAACAGAATGGGAAAAGATATTTGCAAATGACATATCAGACAAAGGGCTAGTATCCAAAATCTATAAAGAGCTCACCAAACTCCACACCCGAAAAACAAATAACCCAGTGAAGAAATGGGCAGAAAACACGAATAGACACTTCTCTAAAGAAGACATCCAGATGGCCAACAGGCACATGAAAAGATGCTCAACGTCGCTCCTCATTAGGGAAATACAAATCAAAAACACACTCAGATATCACCTCACGCCAGAGTGGCCAAAATGAACAAATCAGGAGACTATAGACGCTGGAAAGGATGTGGAGAAACAGGAACCCTCTTGCACTGTTGGTGGGAATGCAAACTGGTGCAGCCACTCTGGAAAACAGTGTGGAGGTTCCTCAGAAAATTAAAAATAGACCTACCCTATGACCCAGCAGTAGTACTGTTAGGAATTTACCCAAGGGATACAGGAGTACTGATGCATAGGGGCACTTGTACCCCAATGTTTATAGCAACACTCTCAACAATAGCCAAATTGTGGAAAGAGCCAAATTGTGGAAATGTCCATCAACTGATGAATGGATAAAGAAATTGTGGTTTATATACACAATGGAGTACTACGTGGCAATGAGAAAGAATGAAATATGGCCCTTTGTAGCCACGTGGATGGAACTGGAGAGTGTGATGCTAAGTGAAATAAGCCATACAGAGAAAGACAGATACCATATGTTTTCACTCTTATGTGGATCCTGAGAAACTTAACAGAAACCCATGGGGGAGGGGAAGGAAAAAAAAGAGGTTAGAGTGGGAGAGAGCCAAAGCATAAGAAACTCTTAAAAACTGAGAACAAACTGAGGGTTGATGGGGGGGGTGGGAGGGAGGGGAGGGTAGGTGATGGGTATTGAGGAGGGCACCTTTTGGGATGAGCACTGGGTGTTGTATGGAAACCAATTTGACAATAAACTTCATATATTGAAAAAAAAATAAAGTTATACAAAAAAATAAATAAATGTTAAGAAAAATTAAAAAAACTGTTAATTCTGTTAATTTCATGTGAAGTGTGAATTTTATGTCAAAAACCAATTAAGAAATTTCAAATAGTTAAGTGGGACATAGGTTGGCCTTTAATGTCAATATTAAGAGAACATATTAGCTAGACAATTTTAGGAAAGGCATTATATGCTTTTTGGACAGATGTATATGTTATTTTACATAATAATCCAAGGTACAATAACAGATAATTGATTATATAATAATTTTATTATACGAAGATAAGAGGTGTTTACCTATAGAGCATTCATGTTGAACAAAATAATTTTTTTTTTTTTTTTTTTTTTTTTTTTATGTTTCAAAAGGTTTCTTTTTTTTTTTTTTTTTTTTTTTTTTTTCTGAAATTTATTGACAAATTGGTTTCCATACAACACCCAGTGCTCATCCCAAAAGGTGCCCTCCTCAATACCCATCACCCACCCTCTCCTCCCTCCCACCCCCCATCAACCCTCAGTTTGTTCTCAGTTTTTAACAGTCTCTTATGCTTTGGCTCTCTCCCTTTCTAACCTCTTTTTTTTTTTTTTCCTTCCCCTCCCCCATGGGTTCCTATTAAGTTTCTCAGGATCCACATAAGAGTGAGACCATATGGTATCTGTCTTTCTCTGTATGGCTTATTTCACTTAGCATCACACTCTCCAGTTCCATCCACGTTGCTACAAAAGGCCATATTTCATTTTTTCTCATTGCCATGTAATATTCCATTGTGTATATAAACCACAATTTCTTTATCCATTCATCAGTTGATGGACATTTAGGCTCTTTCCATAATTTGGCTATTGTTGAGAGTGCTGCTATGAACATTGGGGTACACGTGGCCCTATGCATCAGTGCTCCTGTATCCCTTGGATAAATTCCTAGCAGTGCTATTGCTGGGTCATAGGGTAGGTCTATTTTTAATTTTCTGAGGAACCTCCACACTGCTTTCCAGAGCGGCTGCACCAATTTGCATTCCCACCAACAGTGCAAGAGGGTTCCCATTTCTCCACATCCTCCCCAGCATCTATAGTCTCCTGATTTGTTCATTTTGGCCACTCTGACTGGCGTGAGGTGATACCTGAGTGTGGTTTTGATTTGTATTTCCCTGATAAGGAGCGACGCTGAACATCTTTTCATGTGCCTGTTGGCCATCCGGATGTCTTCTTTAGAGAAGTGTCTATTCATGTTTTCTGCCCATTTCTTCACTGGGTTATTTGTTTTTTGGGTGTGGAGTTTGGTGAGCTCTTTATAGATTTTGGATACTAGCCCTTTGTCCGATATGTCATTTGCGAATATCTTTTCTCATTCCGTTGGTTGCCTTTTAGTTTTGTTGGTTGTTTCCTTTGCTGTGCAGAAGCTTTTTATCTTCATAAGGTCCCAGTAATTCACTTTTGCTTTTAATTCCCTTGCCTTTGGGGATGTGTCGAGTAAGAGATTGCTATGGCTGAGGTCAGAGAGGTCTTTTCCTGCTTTCTCCTCTAAGGTTTTCATGGCTTCCTGTCTCACATTCAGGTCCTTTATCCATTTTGAGTTTATTTTTGTGAATGGTGTGAGAAAGTGGTCTAGTTTCAACCTTCTGCATGTTGCTGTCCAGTTCTCCCAGCACCATTTGTTAAAGAGACTGTCTTTTTTCCATTGGATGTTCTTTCCTGCTTTGTCAAAGATGAGTTGGCCATACGTTTGTGGGTCTAGTTCTGGGGTTTCTATTCTATTCCATTTAGACCAATATATTTTATGAAAATAGATGTGAAACTCCTCAACGAAATGGTAATAAACTGAGTACAGCAGCATATTAAAAGGATTATAAACCATGACAAAGTCGGATTCGTCCCATGGTGCAAGATTGAGTCAACGTATGAAAATCAAACAATGAAGGCACCTGGGTGGCTCAGTCGGTTAAGTGTCCAACTTTGGCACACGTCATGGTCTCAGAGTATGTGAGTTCGAGCCCCGCATTGGGCTCTATGCTGACAGCTCAGAGCCTGGAGCCTGCCTCAGATCTGTGTCTCCCTCTCTCTCTGCCCCTTCCCCACTTGCTGTCTCTCCCTCTCAAAAAATGAATAAACATTAAAAATTAAAAAAAAATCAATCAATGTAATACACCCTATTGATAGAATGAAGTGAAAAAACTCCATGATAATTTCAACAGATTTGATAAAAAACAAACAATATCAAGAGTTAGCAAAGATATGGAGAAATTGGAACTCTTGAACATTACTGGTTGGAATATAAAATGATGCAGCTGCTTTGGAAAACAGTTTGGCAGTTCCTCAAAAAGTTGAACACAGAGTTATCATATGACCCAGAAATTCCACTCCTAGGAATATACCCAAGAAATATGAAAACATGCACACACAAAAACTCATAGATATACGTTTATGGCAGAATTATTCATAATAGCCCAAATCCAGAAAGAACCCAAATGACCCTAAACTGGTGAATGGAAAACAAAATCTGGCATATCTATACAATGGAATATTCAGCTACAAGAGGAATGAAGTATGTGCTACAACACGTGTGCTACAACGTAGGTGAATCTTGAAAACATAATGAAGTGAAAGAAGCCAGACACAAAGTACCATGCATTGTATGATTCCATATATAGGAGATGCTCATGATAGGCAAATCCATAGAGCCGGAAATTAGATTAGTGGTCACTTGGGGCTGAGGGAAAGGGGGAATGTCAGTGACTGCTAAGGGACAGGGTTTCCTTTTGGGTTGATAAAAATGTTCTGGAATTAGAAAATGGTGATTATTGCATAATCCTGTGAATATACTAAAATCCACCAAATTGTACACTTTAAAAGTGTGAGTTTTAGCTTCTTCATAGCAAAGGAAACAATCAACAAAACTAAAAGGCAACCAACAGAATGGGAAAAGATATTTGCAAATGACATATCAGACAAAGGGCTAGTATCCAAAATCTATAAAGAGCTCACCAAACTCCACACCCGAAAAACAAATAACCCAGTGAAGAAATGGGCAGAAAACACGAATAGACACTTCTCTAAAGAAGACATCCAGATGGCCAACAGGCACATGAAAAGATGCTCAACGTCGCTCCTCATTAGGGAAATACAAATCAAAAACACACTCAGATATCACCTCACGCCAGAGTGGCCAAAATGAACAAATCAGGAGACTATAGACGCTGGAAAGGATGTGGAGAAACAGGAACCCTCTTGCACTGTTGGTGGGAATGCAAACTGGTGCAGCCACTCTGGAAAACAGTGTGGAGGTTCCTCAGAAAATTAAAAATAGACCTACCCTATGACCCAGCAGTAGTACTGTTAGGAATTTACCCAAGGGATACAGGAGTACTGATGCATAGGGGCACTTGTACCCCAATGTTTATAGCAACACTCTCAACAATAGCCAAATTGTGGAAAGAGCCAAATTGTGGAAATGTCCATCAACTGATGAATGGATAAAGAAATTGTGGTTTATATACACAATGGAGTACTACGTGGCAATGAGAAAGAATGAAATATGGCCCTTTGTAGCCACGTGGATGGAACTGGAGAGTGTGATGCTAAGTGAAATAAGCCATACAGAGAAAGACAGATACCATATGTTTTCACTCTTATGTGGATCCTGAGAAACTTAACAGAAACCCATGGGGGAGGGGAAGGAAAAAAAAGAGGTTAGAGTGGGAGAGAGCCAAAGCATAAGAAACTCTTAAAAACTGAGAACAAACTGAGGGTTGATGGGGGGGGTGGGAGGGAGGGGAGGGTAGGTGATGGGTATTGAGGAGGGCACCTTTTGGGATGAGCACTGGGTGTTGTATGGAAACCAATTTGACAATAAACTTCATATATTGAAAAAAAAATAAAGTTATACAAAAAAATAAATAAATGTTAAGAAAAATTAAAAAAACTGTTAATTCTGTTAATTTCATGTGAAGTGTGAATTTTATGTCAAAAACCAATTAAGAAATTTCAAATAGTTAAGTGGGACATAGGTTGGCCTTTAATGTCAATATTAAGAGAACATATTAGCTAGACAATTTTAGGAAAGGCATTATATGCTTTTTGGACAGATGTATATGTTATTTTACATAATAATCCAAGGTACAATAACAGATAATTGATTATATAATAATTTTATTATACGAAGATAAGAGGTGTTTACCTATAGAGCATTCATGTTGAACAAAATAATTTTTTTTTTTTTTTTTTTTTTTTATGTTTCAAAAGGTTTCTTTTTTTTTTTTTTTTTTTTTTTTTTTTTTTCTGAAATTTATTGACAAATTGGTTTCCATACAACACCCAGTGCTCATCCCAAAAGGTGCCCTCCTCAATACCCATCACCCACCCTCTCCTCCCTCCCACCCCCCATCAACCCTCAGTTTGTTCTCAGTTTTTAACAGTCTCTTATGCTTTGGCTCTCTCCCTTTCTAACCTCTTTTTTTTTTTTTTCCTTCCCCTCCCCCATGGGTTCCTATTAAGTTTCTCAGGATCCACATAAGAGTGAGACCATATGGTATCTGTCTTTCTCTGTATGGCTTATTTCACTTAGCATCACACTCTCCAGTTCCATCCACGTTGCTACAAAAGGCCATATTTCATTTTTTCTCATTGCCATGTAATATTCCATTGTGTATATAAACCACAATTTCTTTATCCATTCATCAGTTGATGGACATTTAGGCTCTTTCCATAATTTGGCTATTGTTGAGAGTGCTGCTATGAACATTGGGGTACACGTGGCCCTATGCATCAGTGCTCCTGTATCCCTTGGATAAATTCCTAGCAGTGCTATTGCTGGGTCATAGGGTAGGTCTATTTTTAATTTTCTGAGGAACCTCCACACTGCTTTCCAGAGCGGCTGCACCAATTTGCATTCCCACCAACAGTGCAAGAGGGTTCCCGTTTCTCCACATCCTCTCCAGCATCTATAGTCTCCTGATTTGTTCATTTTGGCCACTCTGACTGGCGTGAGGTGATACCTGAGTGTGGTTTTGATTTGTATTTCCCTGATAAGGAGCGACGCTGAACATCTTTTCATGTGTCTGTTGGCCATCCGGATGTCTTCTTTAGAGAAGTGTCTATTCATGTTTTCTGCCCATTTCTTCACTGGGTTATTTGTTTTTCGGGTGTGGAGTTTGGTGAGCTCTTTATAGATTTTGGATACTAGCCCTTTGTCCGATATGTCATTTGCAAATATCTTTTCCCATTCCGTTGGTTGCCTTTTAGTTTTGTTGGTTGTTTCCTTTGCTGTGCAGAAGCTTTTTATCTTCATAAGGTCCCAGTAATTCACTTTTGCTTTTAATTCCCTTGCCTTTGGGGATGTGTCGAGTAAGAGATTGCTACGGCTGAGGTCAGAGAGGTCTTTTCCTGCTTTCTCCTCTAAGGTTTTGATGGTTTCCTGTCTCACATTTAGGTCCTTTATCCATTTTGAGTTTATTTTTGTGAATGGTGTGAGAAAGTGGTCTAGTTTCAACCTTCTGCATGTTGCTGTCCAGTTCTCCCAGCACCATTTGTTAAAGAGGCTGTCTTTTTTCCATTGGATGTTCTTTCCTGCTTTGTCAAAGATGAGTTGGCCATACATTTGTGGGTCTAGTTCTGGGGTTTCTATTCTATTCCATTGGTCTATGTGTCTGTTTTGGTGCCAATACCATGCTGTCTTGATGATGACAGCTTTGTAGTAGAGGCTAAAGTCTGGGATTGTGATGCCTCCTGCTTTGGTCTTCTTCTTCAAAATTCCTTTGGCTATTCGGGGCCTTTTGTGGTTCCATATGAATTTTAGGATTGCTTGTTCTAGTTTCCAGAAGAATGCTGGTGCAATTTTGATTGGGATTGCATTGAATGTGTAGATAGCTTTGGGTAGTATTGACATTTTGACAATATTTATTTTTCCAATCCATGAGCAGGGAATGTCTTTCCATTTCTTTAAATCTTCTTCAATTTCCTTCATAAGCTTTCTATAGTTTTCAGCATACAGATCCTTTACATCTTTGGTTAGATTTATTCCTAGGTATTTTATGCTTCTTGGTGCAATTGTGAATGGGATCAGTTTCTTTATTTGTCTTTCTGTTGCTTCATTGTTAGTGTATAAGAATGCAACTGATTTCTGTACGTTGATTTTGTAGCCTGCAACTTTGCTGAATTCCTGTATCAGTTCTAGCAGACTTTTGGTGGAGTCTATCGGATTTTCCATGTATAATATCATGTCATCTGCAAAAAGCGAAAGCTTGACTTCATCTTTGCCAATTTTGATGCCTTTGATTTCCTTTTGTTGTCTGATTGCTGATGCTAGAACTTCCAGCACTATGTTAAACAGCAGCGGTGAGAGTGGGCATCCTTGTCGTGTTCCTGATCTCAGGGAAAAAGCTTTCAGTTTTTCCCCGTTGAGGATGATGTTAGCTGTGGGCTTTTCATAAATGGCTTTTATGATCTTTAAGTATGTTCCTTCTATCCCGACTTTCTCAAGGGTTTTTATTAAGAAAGGGTGCTGGATTTTGTCGAAGGCCTTTTCTGCATCGATTGACAGGATCATATGGTTCTTCTCTCTTTTTTTGTTAATGTGATGTATCACGTTGATTGATTTGCGAATGTTGAACCAGCCCTGCATCCCAGGAATGAATCCCACTTGATCATGGTGAATAATTCTTTTTATATGCCGTTGAATTCGATTTGCTAGTATCTTATTGAGAATTTTTGCATCCATATTCATCAGGGATATTGGCCTGTAGTTCTCTTTTTTTACTGGGTCTCTGTCTGGTTTAGGAATCAAAGTAATACTGGCTTCATAGAATGAGTCTGGAAGTTTTCCTTCCCTTTCTATTTCTTGGAATAGCTTGAGAAGGATAGGTATTATCTCTGCTTTAAACGTCTGGTAGAACTCCCCTGGGAAGCCATCTGGTCCTGGACTCTTATTTGTTGGGAGATTTTTGATAACCGATTCAATTTCTTCGCTGGTTATGGGTCTGTTCAAGCTTTCTATTTCCTCCTGATTGAGTTTTGGAAGCGTGTGGGTGTTCAGGAATTCGTCCATTTCTTCCAGGTTGTCCAATTTGTTGGCATATAAGTTTTCATAGTATTCCCTGATAATTGTTTGTATCTCTGAGGGATTGGTTGTAATAGTTCCATTTTCATTCATGATTTTATCTATTTGGGTCATCTCCCTTTTCTTTTTGAGAAGCCTGGCTAGAGGTTTGTCAATTTTGTTTATTTTTTCAAAAAACCAACTCTTGGTTTCGTTGATCTGCTCTACAGTTTTTTTAGTTTCTATATTGTTTATTTCTGCTCTGATCTTTATTATTTCTCTTCTTCTGCTGGGCTTAGGCTGCCTTTGCTGTTCTGCTTCTAGTTCCTTTAGGTGTGCTGTTAGATTTTGTATTTGGGATTTTTCTTGTTTCTTGAGATAGGCCTGGATTGCAATGTATTTTCCTCTCAGGACTGCCTTTGCTGCGTCCCAAAGCGTTTGGATTGTTGTATTTTCATTTTCGTTTGTTTCCATATATTTTTTAATTTCTTCTCTAATTGCCTGGTTGACCCACTCATTCGTTAGTAGGGTGTTCTTTAACCTCCATGCTTTTGGAGGTTTTCCAGACTTTTTCCTGTGGTTGATTTCAAGCTTCATGGCATTGTGGTCTGAAAGTAAGCATGGTATAATTTCAATTCTTGTAAACTTATGAAGGGCTGTTTTGTGACCCAGTATATGATCTATCTTGGAGAATGTTCCATGTGCACTCGAGAAGAAAGTATATTCTGTTGCTTTGGGATGCAGAGTTCTAAATATATCTGTCAAGTCCATCTCATCCAATGTCTCATTCAGGGCCCTTGTTTCTTTATTGACCGTGTGTCTAGTTGATCTATCCATTTCTGTAAGTGGTGTATTAAAGTCCCCTGCAATTACCACATTCTTATCAATAAGGTTGCTTATGTTTATGAGTAATTGTTTTATATATTTGGGGGCTCCGGTATTCGGTGCATAGACATTGATAATTGTTAGCTCTTCCTGATGGATAGACCCTGTAACTATTATATAATGTCCTTCTTCATCTCTTGTTACAGCCTTTAATTTAAAGTCTAGTTTGTCTGATATAAGTATGGCTACTCCAGCTTTCTTTTGGCTTCCAGTCGCATGATAAATAGTTCTCCATCCCCTCACTCTCAATCTAAAGGTGTCCTCAGGTCTAAAATGAGTCTCTTGTAGACAGCAAATAGATGGGTCTTGTTTTTTTATCCATTCTGATACCCTATGTCTTTTGGTTGGCGCATTTAATCCATTTACATTCAGTGTTATTATAGAAAGATACGGGTTTAGAGTCATTGTGATGTCTGTATGTTTTATGCTTATAGTGATGTCTCTGGGACTTTGTCTCACAGGGTCCCCCTTAGGATCTCTTGTAGGGCTGGTTTAGTGGTGACAAATTCCTTCAGTTTTTGTTTGTTTGGGAAGACCTTTATCTCTCCTTCTATTCTAAATGACAGACTTGCTGGATAAAGGATTCTTGGCTGCATATTTTTTCTGTCTAGCACCCTGAAAATCTCTTGCCAATTCTTTCTGGCCTGCCAAGTTTCAAAAGAGAGATCAGTCACGAGTCTTATAGGTCTCCCTTTATATGTGAGGGCACGTTTACCCCTTGCTGCTTTCAGAATTTTCTCTTTATCCTTGTATTTTGCCAGTTTCACTATGATATGTCGTGCAGAAGATCGATTCAAGTTACGTCTGAAGGGAGTTCTCTGTGCCTCTTGGATTTCAATGCCTTTTTCCTTCCCCAGTTCAGGGAAGTTCTCAGCTATGATTTCTTCAAGTACCCCTTCAGCACCTTTCCCTCTCTCTTCCTCCTCTGGGATACCAATTATGCGTATATTATTTCTTTTTAGTGTATCACTTAATTCTCTAATTTTCCCCTCATACTCCTGGATTTTTTTATCTCTCTTTTTCTCAGCTTCCTCTTTTTCCATAACTTTATCTTCTAGTTCACCTATTCTCTCCTCTGCCTCTTCAAGCCGAGCTGTGGTGGTTTCCATTTTGTTATGCATTTCGTTTAAAGCGTTTTTCAGCTCCTCGTGACTGTTCCTTAGTCCCTTGATCTCTGTAGCAAGAGATTCTCTGCTGTCCTGTATACTGTTTTCAAGCCCAGCGATTAATTTTATGACTATTATTCTAAATTCACTTTCTGTTATATTATTTAAATCCTTTTTGATCAGCTCATTAGCTGTTGTTATTTCCTGGAGATTCTTCTGAGGGGAGTTCTTCCGCTTGGTCATTTTGGATAGTCCCTGGCGTGGTGAGGACCTGCAGGGCACTTCCCCTGTGCTGTGGTGTATACCTGGAGTTGGTGGGCGGGGCCGCAGTCAGACCTGATGTCTGCCCCCAGCCCACCGCTGAGGCCACAGTCAGACTGGTGTGTGCCTTCTCTTCCCCTCTCCTAGGGGCGGGATTCACTGTGGGGTGGTGTGGCTCGTCTGGGCTACTTGCACCCTGCCAGACTTGTGATGCTGGGGATCTGGCGTATTAGCTGGGGTGGGTAGGCAAGGTGCTCGGGGGCAGGAGGGGCAGGCTTAGATCGCTTCTCCTTAGGTGATCCACTTCAGGAGGGGCCCTGTGGCAGCGGGAGGGAGTCAGATCCGCTGCCGGAGGTTTGGCTCCGCAGAAGCGCAGAGTTGGGTGTTTGCGCGGAGCGAGCAAGTTCCCCGGCAGGAACAGGTTCTCTTTGGGATTTCAGCTGGGGGATGGGCGGGGGAGATGGCGCTGGCGAGCGCCTTTGTTCCCCACCAAACTGAGCTCTGTTGTCAGGGGGCTCAGCAGCTCTCCCTCCCTTTGTCCTCCAGCCTTCCCGCTTTCCGAGCAGAGCTGTTAATTTCTGACCTCCCAGACGCTAAGTCGCGCTTGCTGTCGGAACACAGTCCGCCCGGCCCCTCCGCTTTTGCAAGCCAGACTCGGGGGCTCTGCTTGGCCGGCGAGCCGCCCCTCCGCCCCGGCTCCCTCCCGCCAGTCCGTGGAGCGCGCACCGCCTCGCCGCCCTTCCTACCCTCTTCCGTGGGCCTCTCGTCTGCGTTTGGCTCCGGCGACTCTGTTCTGCTAATCCTCTGGCGGTTTTCTGGGTTATTTAGGCAGGTGTAGATGGAATCTAAGTGATCAGCAGGACGTGCGGTGAGCCCAGCGTCCTCCTAAGCCGCCATCTTGCCGCAACTCCTCACAAAATAATTTTTTAAGTTATATTTAATATTAAGTTTCTGAATTCCATTTAGACTATAAATCTTTTAAGAAAAAGCCTTGAGAATTCCTCATATCTTGTGAAGATTCCATCTTTTCATGCCATAAAAGCAAAAGGTTAAAATTTCATGTGATGGAAAAATTCCAAAATCTTGTACAACATTCATGATAAATCTTTAGTTCAGACTTAATAAAGATTATAAAGAGTTCAAAGAAAGGGAAAAAGTTTAGAGAAAAATGAGAAACTCCTGCCCCAAATATCTCATTCTTTCATTGAACTCAATTGAAAGTGAGTAGGGGCTCCTGGGTGGCTCAGTCGGTTGAACGTCCTACTTCAGCTCAGGTCATGATCTCGCCATTTGTGAATTTGAGCTCTGTGTCGGGTTCTGTGCTGACAGCTCAGAGCCTGGAGCCTGCTTCGGATTCTGTGTCTCCCTCTCTCTCTCTGCCCCTCCCCTGCCCATAGTCTGTCTGTCTCTCAAAAATAAATAAACTTAAAATTTTTAAAAAGAAAGTATTTAGTACTGAACATATGCACTCTAGCGAGCATAGGAGTCCAGCTGCTGACGATGCTGAGAAATTCATATTCTTGCATTGTGTCAAATTGTTAAAAGCCCGTAATAAAATTGTGATTGTAAAAATGCTTACTGATAAAATTTCAGAATTATTCTTGCATTCCAGGAGTCTATTCTATAATAATTATATTCAGCTTTGGCCTTGACTTTTACTGAATGTCATTCATATGTGCTCTGTGTACCACTATTGTCCAGAATATAAAAATCTCACTCCCTTTTAAAAAATGTTTATTGAGAGAGAGAGAGAGAGAGAGAGAGAGAGAGAATATGTGCTAGCAAGGATAGAAGCAGAGAGACAGAGAATCCCAAACAGGCTCCTCGTTGTCAGTGCAGAACCTGACTCAAGGCTCGAGCACACGAACCGGGATGACCTGAGCTGAAACCAAGAGTTGGTCGCTTAACTGACTGAGCCATCCAGGCACCCCTTAAAATCTCTTTTATAAAACAATAAGGATGCACAAGCCAATGGAAAAAATGAACAACAGATGAATAGGTAATTTGCATAAGAGGAAACCCAGATGGATGATATTCAATTTTACTAGCAGTTAGGAAATGCACATTAAACAATATTGATTTACCATTCTCATACTCATCAGATTGGAAAATTTTAAAAGTCTGAAAATACCAACTTGGCGCTGGCAAGGATGTTAGAGTAAGTAGGATTTTCATATACTGCTGGTTGTGTATATTGGTACCACTTTAGAGAGCAATTTGGAGGTTTTTTATTTTTTCTCTCTCACAGGTTGTGAAAGGGATGTGGTACCATCCAGCTACTGCGCTTCTAGGCATAAACCCCAGAGAACTCTTGCACAGACAGTATTGCTTTTTATAGTAAAATTTCTACCAGTGAGGGAAGGGATGAACAAATGTTGATATGTTAACACAATGGAATGCTTTATAGAAATGAAAATCAATTAACTTGATCTATATGTACCACCTGTATAAGCCCTACAAACATAATATTGAGTAACAAAAAAAAAGTTTGGAGGTGATACATGGAGTTTGATGTCATTTATGTAGATTTAATTTTTTTAATGTTTATTTCTTTTTGAGAGAGAGAGAGAGAGACAGACAGACAGAGCGCAAGCAGGGGAGGGGCAGAGAGAGAGGGGGACAAGAATCTGAGGCAGGCTCCAGGCTGTCAGCACAGAGCCCGAAGCAGGGCTCGAATTCACGAACCGCGAGATCATGACCTGAACCAAAGTCGGGTGTTAAACTGGGCCACCCAGGCACCCCTGTAGATTTTAAAAATATACCAAACAGTACAGTTTTTATGGACACATCCATATAGTAGAAGTATAGAAACATTAATAGGAAGAATACAAATTAATTTCAGAATAATGGTTACCTTGGGGGAGGGACAGAGGGGAAGGGATCTGAAAGGAGTACAGAGGGGACTTCATCTGTATCTGGAACATTTTATGTCTTAAAAAAAATTTTTTTTAATGTTTACTTGTGAGAGACAGAGACAGAATATGAGCTGGGGGGGGGCGGGGAGGGCAGAGAGAGAGGGAGACACAGAATCTGAAGCAGGCTCCAGGCTCTGAGCTGTCATCACAGAGCCAGACATGGGGCTTGAACCCACGAACTGTGAGATCATGACCTGAACCAAAGTCGGATGCTCAACTGACTGAGCCACCCAGGCGCCCATGGCACATTTTATTTAAAAAAAAATTTATGCAAACATGCCCCAAATAACAAAATTTAGGGTACATAGGTATTTGTTCTAGCATTCTGTGCACTTTCTATGTGTTTGAAATATTTAGTAATAAAAGCATGATTTATTGCTCTAATCCACCATAAGCAATGCCAAAAGACTGATAACAAACTGAAAAATAGTTACAACTCATATCACACCTGGCTTCTTTTTCTAAAATACAAAGAACTCCTACGAATTTATATGAAAAAGACCACAATAAATATGTGGGCAAAGAATATTGACAGTTCACAGAGAGAAAAATTTGCTCTAACACATCAATGATTCTCAACCTCAGTCATAATAACAGAAATGCAAATTAAGACTAAGTTGAAATGCCATATTATATATATCAGATTAACAAAGATGAAAATAAAAAGTCTGCTAACTCACCAAATTGGTGAGGATGTGAAGAGACAAGACAGAGAGATGTTGGTAGCTATTAAACTGGTGTAGCTTCTGTGTACAGCAACTAGTCACTTCCATTTGTAGGAATTTATCCTACCATATATGCTTGCACACATGCAAAATGATGTATAAAGTTATTTACTGAACCATTGGAGACAACCTAAATGTCTATCAACAGAGATCTGGTTAAATAATTTATGGCACCTCTATACAATAGTCTAAAATGCAGCTATTAAAAAACAAATAAACTCTTGATGTGTTCACGTGGAATAATTGGCAAGACACAGTAAGTGAAAAAAAGCAAAGTACAGAATAATAAGCATGAAATGCCACCATCTCATGTGAATGTATTATCTACCCCAGAGATATGGTTTCAATTATGTAAGCCATGTATGTTTACCTTGTATTAATCTCTGTCCACAAACACATGTGAAATAAATATAACCATATATATATATATTTATAATATATGAAATTTATTGTCAAATTGGTTTCCATACAACACCCAGTGCTCATCCCAAAAGATGCCCTCTTCAATACCCATCACCTACCCTCCCCTCCCTCCCACCCCCCCCATCAACCCTCAGTTTGTTCTCAGTTTTTAAGAGTTTCTTATGCTTTGGCTCTCTCCCACTCTAACCTCTTTTTTTTTTCCTTCCCCTCCCCCATGGGTTTCTGTTAAGTTTCTCAGGATCCACATAAGAGTGAAAACATATGGTATCTGTCTTTCTCTGTATGGCTTATTTCACTTAGCATCACACTCTCCAGTTCCATCCACGTGGCTACAAAGGGCCATATTTCATTCTTTCTCATTGCCACGTAGTATTCCATTGTGTATATAAACCACAATTTTTTTATCCATTCAGTTGATGGACATTTCCACAATTTGGCTCTTTCCACAATTTGGCTCTTGTTGAGAGTGTTGCTATAAACATTGGGGTACAAATGCCTCTATGCATGAGTACTCCTGTATCCCTTGGGTAAATTCCTAGCAGTGCTACTGCTGGGTCATAGGGTAGGTCTATTTTTAATTTTTTGAGGAACCTCCACACTGTTTTCCAGAGTGGCTGCACCAGTTTGCATTCCCACCAACAGTGCAAGAGGGTTCCTGTTTCTCCACATCCTTTCCAGCGTCTATAGTCTCCTGATTTGTTCATTTTGGCCACTCTGGCGTGAGGTGATATCTGAGTGTGTTTTTGATTTGTATTTCCCTAATGAGGAGCGACGTTGGGCATCTTTTCATGTGCCTGTTGGCCATCTGGATGTGTTCTTTAGAGAAGTGTCTATTCGTGTTTTCTGCCCATTTCTTCACTGGGTTATTTGTTTTTCGGGTGTGGAGTTTGGTGAGCTCTTTATAGATTTTGGATACTAGCCCTTTGTCTGATATGTCATTTGCAAATATCTTTTCCCATTCCGTTGGAATATAACCATATTTTCAATAATTCAATCTAATTTGTGTCTCTGAGCCTTCATTTCACCAGTAATACTATTTCAGACCTATCCCCATCTACCACCGAAATCCAGATATTTTAGATAGTGCCAGGATATTGGAGATTGGCGGTTGGTCCTCAATCATCTGTCTACATAGTTTGCCACTAAGTAAATCTTGGGCCTCACAGTCCCATGAAGTCTGGTGGCTATCTGATGAATCTATGCCATGTTGGGGACATGTAATTTTCATAATGCTGCCTATGGCACCATCTGTTGAGTTGTGCCACATAGCAATACAGAAAAATGTATGATCATGGCTGATTAGATAGATAGATAAATAGATAGACACATGGTACATAGATAACTACTATGTGCCAGACACTGTAATGAATGCTGGGTATATAGCAGTGAACAAAACATGTGAAAATCCCTGATTTAAAGAGTCTATATTCTAGAGGAAAAGGAGAAGCCTAACTCTGCAGTAGTTTTATGAGGAGGCTGGAATGGAGGTTGAAGCCCATCTTGCCAGTGGAGTCCCAGACAGGATTTGGGGGTTGGTAGGAATGAGAAAGGAGATGGAAAATAGAGGAATGAATGATAGATCTGTGTACAGAACAGCTTAGTCTGTTGTCCTCCCCCACGCTACCACAAATACACATAAGCAACCCAGCAAAAACCTCTTTTATAAAGATATTGTATCATAAAGGCCTTGAATCACATGAATCTGATGAGTCAGTGGCAGGGGCAGGGAAGAGGTGGGGGTGGAGAGCAATGGGAGCATTCCCTGGAGGGAGCAGTATTTTATCACTGATATTATTTAGAATTGCTCATACTTGGTGATAAAAAGCAGACTGACTTTTAGTTGATTATTATTATTTTATTTACTTCTTAATGTTTATTTATTTATTTTGAGAAACAGAGAGCGAGCAGGGAAGGGCAGAGAGAGAGGGAGAAAGAAAATCCCGAGCAGGTTGTGCTCAGTGCAGAGTCTGACTTGGGGCTTGATCTCAACGAACTGTGAGATCATGACCTGAGCTGAAATCAAGAGTCAAGACGCTTAACCAACTGAGCCACCCAGGCACCCCTATTATTATTTTAAAATTATCTAAAGGTAATATACCCATTTAATGTCCTGCCACCTGGTGTGGAAAGCTGTTCCCACCACGTTTGCCCTTGGTAAGGAATGACAAAGATAGAGGAGAGATGTTCTCCTAGAAAAAATAAGCTGACATGATTTGAGATAGAGTATTTGATTCAATATACCTTTGTCAAGGATGTGGGCTGCTTTATAGTGTTTTCAACAGGTAGCCAGCCCATCAAAATATGAATGGTAATCAAAAAGGAACCAGTTTAAGACCTATGTGTAGAAACCAGTGGGGGAAATGAGGAAGAGAAAGGAACATAAGGAAAAGGCAAAAAACAAACAAACAAAACCCACAAACAAACAAAAAACAAAAAAAAGAAAAAGGCAAATGAAGAGCACACACAATTAGAAGGTTGACCAAGGAGGGGATCCTGGGTGATTCAGTTGGTTGTGTCCAACTTTGGCTCAGGTCATGATATCACAGCTCGTTAGAGCTCCACATCAGGCTCTGTACTGACAGCTCAGAGCCTGGAGCCTGCTTCAGATTCTGTGTCTCCCTCTCTTTCTGCCCCTCCCCTGCTCACTGTCTCTCAAAAAAAGAAAAAAAAACTTAAGGAAAAGAAAGAAGGTTGACCAAGGAAACACTGGAAGTATTACAGATATAATGATCATGTATAGATATTATAAATATCATGATGGTATGTGGTTATTATAGGTATCACGACGGCTCTTTAAAAGGGAAGCAGAAATAAGGTAAAAACAGAAAGGGAGACAAACCATAAGACTTAAATACAGAGAACAAACGGAGGGTTGCTGGAGGGGCGTTGGATGGGGGAACCGGCTAAGTGCGCGATGGGCATTAAGGAGGACACTTGCTGGGATGAGCACTAGGCGCTATATGTAAGTGATGAATCACTAAATTCTACTCCTGAAATCATTATTACACTATATGTTAACTAACTGGGATTTAAATTAAAAAAAATAACAAATAAAAAAAATAAAAAAATAAAAAGAGCACAGTTAAGAAATAATAGAGTTCAAAGAAGATATGTAAGACAGTAGGAGATTAAGAAAACACGTTATACAGCTCAAAACAAAATAGAAAAGAAAAATAAATTACAAAGCCACATTAGAAGCAAGCAAGCAAGCAAACTCCACAACTGAAAGTTTAGAAACATTGTGGAAAGGCTCAAGGAAATCACATGGAACAAAATAGAAAATATCAATAACATCATGATGATAGAACGTCTTCATTCAACTTCAGATACATAAGTGCTGGATAAATGGAAATAAAATGGATATACCCATGTTTAGAATCAAGAAGCAGAAATCCCCAAGTACCAGAGACAAAAAGGGAAGGCAAAGTTAGATCAGTGACCCTGAGCTGAAGAGGAAAATTAGTTAGGAGGGTATCAGATTTTGGCATACACTAGCAGCAATAATGGAAGGGGGGTCTGGTGACCTCTGTGGATCTCCATGATCTTTTCCAGGGTCCACAAAGTAAAAACTATTTTCACAATAATATGGAGATTTTATTTGAACTGATCACTCTCTCTGTCAAGTAAAACTAGAGTTTTCCTGAAGCTACTTGACCTATGATATTATAACAGATTGAATGGAAATAGACTCCAGCTGTCTTCTATTAAGCCAGACACTAAAGAGATTTACAAAAATGTAAAACAATGAGATTATATGTTTTGCACATTTTGAAATATATGGTTATTTTTTATTATAAGTAGGTTATTTATGTAACATGTTTTCAGTATTGTTTTTAAATGAACTAACAAATTAATTTTTTTATCACTTTTAACTTCCATTATGGCAAAACTGATAGATATAACCCATATAAACTGATACTATTTGGATGTTTAATAATTTTTTTAATTTTTATTTTAAAATTAACATATAGTAAATGTACTTTGTTGGCATACAGTTCGGTGAATTTTAACACTTGTGTAGGTTCATGTAAACATCACCACAACCAGAATAAAAAACAGTTCTATTACTCTGAAAACTCCCTTGTGCTAAAAAAAGACTCTTTTTAAAAAGATTTTACTTTTATGTAATCTCTATACCAATGTTGGGCTCAAACTTACATCCCTGAGATCAAGAGTTACATGCTCCATCGACTGGGCCAGCCAGGTGCCCCCAAAACAGACTCTTAACTATAGAGAACAAACTGATGGTTACCGGAGGGGTGGTGGGTGGGGGGATGGGTGAAATACGAGATGCGGATTAAGGAGGGCACTTGTGATGATGAGTGATGTATGGAAGTGTTGAATCACTATACCGTACACCTGAAACTAATATAACACTGTATGTTAAGTATACTGAAATTAAAAAAAAAATAAATTAAAAAACCCTCCCATGTGCTATCCCTTTGTAATACTCCCTGCTCCCAACTCTGAAGCCCTGATAACTACTAATCTATTCCCTGTCCCTATTGTTACATCTTTTTGAGAATGGAAAAATATAATATATAACCTCTGGGGCTTAATTCTTTCAGCACAATGCCTTTGAGATCCATTCAGGTTGAGATCCATCAATAATAGTTCATTCTTTTTTATTGCCGAGTAGTACCAAAGTTTGTTTATCCATTCAGCCGCTGAAGAACATTTGGGTTGTTTCCACCTTGGGGCTATTACAAATCAAGCTACTATGAACATTTGTGTACATGTTTCTTGTGAATATTTCACTAAGGTAAATATCCAGGAATGAGACTGTAGGATCATATGGTGAGTATATGTTTAACTTTATTTAAAAAAAAAAAAACCTTCAAACTGTTTTCCAAAGTGTCTAGAACATTTTGCAGGCTGAAAAGCAATGTAAAAGAGCACCTGTTGCTCTACATTATTTGTTTAAAAGTTTATTTATTTATTTTGAGAGAGAGAGAGGAGAGTGTGCACAGAGTGGGAGAAGGGCAGAGAGAGAATCCCAAGCAGGCCCCATGCTGTCAGTGCAGAGCCCACCAAAAGGGGCTCATGAACCGTGAGATCACGACCTGAGCTGAAATGAAGAGTTGGACACTCAGCCACCTGAGCAGTTGGTTTTGCCCATACTTTTTATTTTAGCCATTCTAATAAATATGTAGTTGTAGCTCATCATGGTTTTAATACGTATTTTCCTAACGGCTAATGGTGTTGAACATCTTTTTATGTGCTTATTTTCATCCACATATCATCTTTGTTGGTGTAATTGTTTAAGTCTTTTGGCCATTTTTTAAAATGGAGTTTTAATTTTCTCACTGAGTTATCAGCGTTCTTTATACATGCTGGATACAAGTCTTTTGTCAGATGTGAGAATTGCAACTATTTCCTCCTGGTCTGGAGCTCCTCTAGCCATTCTTTTAATAGTGTCTTTTACAGAACAAAACACTGATTTTGATGAGGTTCAACCTATCATCTTTTTTTTCTTTTATGGGTCCCACTATAGTGTCATGTGAAAAAAGCTTTACCTAACCCCAGGTCATGAAGCTATTTCTCCTACACTTTCTGTTAGAAGTTTCATAGTTTTATATTTACATTTACATCTATTTATGATTTTTAGTTAATTTTTGTATAAAGTGTGAGGTTCAGGTTGAGGTAATTTTTTTAGTACATGGAAATCTAGTTTTTGCAATGTCCTTTGTTGAAAATCTATTCTTTCTCAGGGCACTTGTTGTGATGAGCACCGGGTATCGTATGGAAGTGGTGAATCACTAAATTCTATACCTGAAAGTAATATTACACTGTATGTTAACTGGAATTTAAAGAAAAACTTGGAAGGAATGAAAAGACTATCTTTTCTCATTCGACTTGCTTAACACCTTTGTCAACAATCAATTGCTCTTATTGGTATGGTTCTATTTCTGGACTCTCTATTCTGCATTGATCTATGTGTGTGTCCCTTCACCAATACCACACTGTCTTGATTTATCTAACTTCATAGTAAGTCTTAAAATCAAGTAGTGTGAGGGGTGTCTGCTGACTCCGTTGATGGAGCATGCAACTCTTGATCTCGGGGTCATGAGTTTGAGCCCCATGGTAGGTGTAGAGATTACTTAAAAAAATACTTTAAAAAATCAGTATGATTACCTTGAGTTTTTCTCTTGTCAAAATTGTTTTAGCTATCCCATTCCTTTGTCTTTTCTTATAACTGTTGGTATCAGCTTGTCAATATTAAAAAAATATATATTGCTTGGAGTTTGTGTTGATTTTGTTGTGTTGCATTGAATGTATGAATTAATTTGGGGAAAACTGGTATCTTTACTATGCTGAGACTTCCAGTCTGTGAACATATGTTCCTCCATTATTTAAGCCTTCACTGGTTTGTTCCACCTGCATTTTGTAAACACTCTTGGTTTTAGACTTCCATGGGTCCATGCCAGGTTATACCAGAAGAAAGAAAGTGGTAAACTTACTCAAAATTTAGTGATACTACAAAATCTGGTCTTCTTCCCCAATACACTCTCTATTATTTACTTTCTGAGTCCTAAAATAGCTGTTCCATACATTCTGTCCAAGTTTTACAGTTGTATTTGGTGGGAGAGACAGTTTGGAGTTTGGAGTGCTTCTTACCAGAATGAAACCATAATTTTTAAGGGTATATGGGGTACTGAGATAAAAGTTTGAGACCTGTGGCATTTTAGGGACTGGCATTTTAATATTTTCACAGAGATTGAAGATGAGGCCATGAAGCAGGAACTTATTTCCATCCATTAAGCCATGACCCCCCTTTCACACAAAGGGAACCAGTAAAATTTCACCTACAGGACCAGAAATATGGCAAGGAAGCTCACCATTTGTTCAGGAAGATAGGTGGAAAATAGTCAACTCTAAAATAAAAGGCTATATAATGAACAGCTTCGAAATCATTAGAGAAATAAAGATTTTTTTTAAAAGTGATTAATCCAAGGGAGGCAGGAATAGAGGGGGTGGGAAGAGGAAATATGGTTCAAAGAAAACACAGGGGCTTGTTTTTTTCTTATCATGATGAAGTAAAAGGGACAGGGTTTACCTTTTTGCCTTAAACAACTAAAAAGAATGGATAAACTATGTGAAACAATGGTTTTCGGACACTGGACACCAGGCAGCAAAGGACACTGGTCCTTGAGAGAAAGGAAAGAACCAAAGTGAACCCTATGATTACCTCAGCTTACCGCTTAGAGACTTTTCAGGTCAGAGCACAGGCAGGGAGAATCTAAAGACAGTCTGGCAGTTTCTCTGAGTCAAGAACAGAGTTGAAAATTCAAGGAGCACAAGGCGATTAGATTCACAGCACAGAGTTGCATGTGTGTGTGAGAGAGAGAGAGAAGAAGAAGAAGAAGAAGAGAGGGAGAGAGAGAGAGAGAGAGGGAGAGAGAGAGAGAGAGGGAGAGAGAGAGAGCAGGGGGAGAGACAGAGGGCCACAGGCTCAAGCTCTCTGGAAGTATGCAGAGGGTTCTCCTAGAGTCTCCAGATAGTACTGATCAGCACATGTATATGAGGAAACTACCCAAGGCCAGGTAATGAATCACAAGAAATGAATATGGAGAACAAATGCTGGAGCTGAAACAGGGCTGGGAAGAGTTCATACCCCCAATATCTAGAGTGGAGAAATCTTGTAATACACAGGGCTTTGGGTAGAGTGCTGAGAAGAATAGTGCCTCGGTAGAGAACAATATTCACCATAAATTGCTGCTATGATCTATCGAGAGAAAATTAGAAATAAAATTTCCTGCCAATCCAGGAAATCCTCTCTTTGAATACAGAAAAGATAGAAAGCAGTTTTACTATTGAATATGCATTAAACCAGACTGTGATGCATTACAGACAATCTGCTAACGAGACTGCAAAGACAGAAATAAATCCCATTCTGATGGATGTAATTTATCCATTACATACATGTTCTTAAAGCACTGTTCTTGAAAGCACTGTTTGCTATACACTCTTTCATAGTTCATCCTAAGTTCACCTGGTAATTGGAATGGCCATCTGTGCTGGTTAATTGCCTTTATCCAAAGGGAAAACAAAACTTCTCATATCTTTACAACAAGCAGGTGGTTACAGCTTAGAGCAAGGTGCTTAGGCTAAAATCCCAGGATGATAGAGATATATAGGGGCACTATCCTCCTTGATGTTAACATTTCAAAGTGATGGCTCCCAGTCCCTTAAAAAAAGCATTTTGGGTTACAAGGCTGGCGAGAGGCTTATTCAGTTCTCAAAAAGATTTATGTATATATCAGAGGGACAGAGGAAGGATTCACAAATACTAGATTTCTTAGGAAATACTCTAAGAAAGAGGAGAGAGAAAAGTGCTCTTTCCTTTTTGGCAAGTTCTAAAGGGGAAGAGCAATTTTATTTTGATTGACCCTTCCAGATTTTACCTTACAAATGTTAGAAGCAAGCCTCAAAAGGATCAAACTTTTGCCAAGTAACTTAACTTCCTCCCCCCCAAAAAAGCTAAAAATTATTAAAGGAAATACAGAAAATTTAGTACCAAAAAACATAAAACTCACAATTTTGGCACCCAATAAAAAGTTACCAGGTATACAAAGAAGCAGGTATAAGAAGAAAAAGATAATCAATAGTAATAGACCCCAAAATGGCACAGATGATAAAGTTAGTGGAAAAGCCATTAAAACAACTGTTAAAACATATTTCAGGGGTGCTTGGGGTGGCTCAGTCGGTTGAGCATTCCACTTCAGCTCAGGTCATGATCTCGCGGTTCATGAGTTCAAGCCCCACCTCAGGTTCTGTGCTGACAACTTGGAGCCTGGAACCTGCTTTGGATTCTGTGTCTTCCTCTTTCTCTTCCCCTCCCCAGACCTCTCTCTCTCAAAAATAAATAAACATTAAAAAAATAAAAATAATAAAAAGCATATTCATATATTGAAAGCATATAGGAAAGCATGAATGCATTAAGGCAATAAATGGAAAATATAAATAAAAATCCACATGATTTTGTAGAGATGAAAATATATGTCTATAATATAAAATATATTGGATGAGATCAAGAGAAGATTAGATACTCCAATAGAAAAGATTATTGAACTTGAGTATACAGCAATAAATATGATTCAAACAGAAACACACAGAAGAAAAGTCTGAATGGGTCACCTGGCTGGCTGAGTTAGTAGAGCCTGCAACTCTTGATCTTGAGGTTGTGAGTTGAAGCCCCACGTTGGGTGTAGAGATTACTTTAAAAAAAAAAACTTTAAAATCTCACAGTTCACGAGTTCGAGCCCCAAGTCAGGCTCTGTGCTGACAGCTCAGAGCCTGAAGCCTGCTTCGGATTCTGTGTCTCCCTCTCTCTCTGCACCTCCCCCACTTGCTATCTGTGTCTCTCTCAAAAATAAATAAACATTAACAAAACAAAATAAAATCTTAAAAAAGAAGAAATGTCTGAGAATAAATGAACACATTAGTGAGCTGTGCGACAACTACAGGCAACCTAATACATGTATGATTCCCGGGAATGGAGAGAGAGAAGGGCAAAGAAAAATTATTAGGAGAAATAATGGCTGAAATTACACCAAATATGATAAATCCATAAACTCACAAATCTAAGAAACAAGAAACTCCAGGTGCAAGAAACATAAAGAAAACTACATTAAGGCACACTAAAATCAAATTGCTCAAAAAAATAGTGATAAAGAAAAAAAGAATCCTGAAAGGGACCAGAAAAAAGACATATTATGCACAGAGGAACAAAAATAAAAATGATTCATATTTTTCATCAGAAACCATGTAAGGCAGAAAATGGTGATGTAACATCTTTAAAGAACTGAAAGAAAAAATTGTCACCCTAGAATTGTATGCCTACCCAGCAATAATATTTCAAAAAGAAGGAAAAACAAAGACCTGTGCAGACACACAGAAACTGAAATAATTCATCACCAGCAGCAGCAGTACTACAAAAAATGCTAAAGGAAGTCTTTCAGGCAGAAAGACAATACCAGGTGGAAACTACGTGGGTAAATACAGTTTCTTTTCTTTTTAAATTTTTTTTTCAACGTTTATTTATTTTTGGGACAGAGAGAGACAGAGCATGAACGGGGGAGGGGCAGAGAGAGAGGGAGACACAGAATCGGAAACAGGCTCCAGGCTCCGAGCCATCAGCCCAGAGCCACCCAGGCGCCCCTCTTTTCTTTATTTTTAAAATCTCTTGAATAGATGATTGCCAGCTTAAAGCAAAACAAAGAAGCAATGTATTATGGGGTTGATAACATAGGTAGAAACAAAATATATGAGAACAACGGCACAAAAGGCAAGGAGAAGGAACATGGAAGAATACTGTTGTAAGGTTCTTCTGCTACATGTGAACTGTTACAATTGATTGTGATTGGTGAAAGATCTATACTGTGTACATATACCATATAAATTAAAGATATATACTGTAAATCCTAAAACAATCACTAAAGTAATACAGCAGAAAGTTATTAAAAAGGAGATAACATGTAATCCAAAAAAAAATACCCATTAATCCGAAAAGAAGACAATAAAAGAGCAAAATGGGAATAAAGAACAGATGAAATTAAGAGAAAATAAATAGCAAGATGGCAGATTTAAATGCAACCATATCAACAATCACATTAAAGTCCAGGCAGAGACTGTCAGATTGGATGAAAAGGCATGACCCAACTATATGCTACCTATAAGATATCCACTTTAAAAATTTTTTTAAATATTTATTTATTTTTGAGAGAGACAGAGCATAAGTGGGGGAGGGCAGAGATAGAGGAAGACACAGAATTGGAAGCAGGCTCCAAGCTCTGAGCTATCAGCACAGAGCCTGATGTGGGGCTCAAACTCATGTGCTGTGAGATCATGACCTGAGCCGAAGTTGGATGCCCACCTGACTGAGCCACCCAGGAGCCCCTAAGATATCCACTTAAATATAAAACCACAAACAGACTAAAAACAAAAGGATAGATATTCCATGTTAATCATAAGGAAGCTGGAGCGGCTTTATTAACAAAGGATAAAATAGATTTCAGGGCAAAGAATATTACCAGAGATAGGTGCTGTTTCATAATAATAAAGTAGTCAATTCATCAGATAACTGAGCTTTAAAATGCATGAAGTAAAAACTGACAGATCTTCAGGGAGAAATAGACAAATTCTTAAGTATGACATTTTTAACACCCTCTTCTCAATAATCAATAGAACAAGTCGAAAATCAGTAAGGATACAGAACACTTAAACAAAACTATCAACTAATATGTCCTAATTCACATTTATAGAAGACTTCCCCCATAACAAAAGAATATGCATTATTTTCAAGGGTCACACAGAATATTTACCAAGACCCCAAATTTTGAGCCATAAAACAAGTCTCAGTCCATTTAAATGTATTCAAGTAAGACTAAGTATGTTCTCTGGTCCCAAAAGAATTAAATCGCAAATCAACAAGAAACCTATCTGGATAATCTCAAATTATTTGGAAACTAACGCACTCATAAATAGAGAAGAGAAATCACAGGGGGTGCTAGAAAGTATTTTAAGCTTAATGAAAATGAAAATATGACGTATCAGATTATGAGGGTGACAACTAGGGCAGCACTTTGCGGGGATCTTATAGCACTAAACACATTAGAAAAGAAGAAAGGTCTCAAATAAATAACCCAAGCTTCCATCTTAGGAAACTAGAAGAGAAGCAAATCAAACACGCTAAACAGAATAATAGAAATAATAAATATTAGAGAAGAAATCACTTAATATAAAATTAAAAATTAGGAAAAATATCAGTGAAACCAAAAGCAGTCTTTTTCAAAAAATCAATATAATTAATAAGGTTCTATTCATACTGACTAGAAAAAAAGAGAAGATACAATTTACTGGTATCAGGAATGAAACAAGCAAACACTACAGATTCTAAACGTATTACAGGGATAATGAAGGAATATTATGAACAACTTAATGCCAATAAATCCAGCAACATAAGTAAAATGGGAAAATAATATGAAAGATACAAGCCACCAAAGTCCATGCTAGATGAAATAGATCATCAAAACTGACCCATAACTAATAAAGAAATTGAATTTTTGTTTACAAACTTCTCTACAAAGTAAACTCCTGGCACAGATGGCTTCAAGGATGAATTCTACCAAACATTTCTGGGAAAAATAATAAAAATTCTATATAAACTCTTCCAGAATATAGAAAAGGAATACTGTCTCTCTAATAGTATGTATGTGGCCAGCATTACTCTAATACCCAAACAAGACAAAACAAAAACAAAAGCTTTTAAAAACAGACTACAGACCAATACCTCTTCTGAACATAGATGCAAAAATTTTTAGCAGAATTTTTGCCAATAATCAAATATATCATGAATAAGTCATTCATTTCAAGAATACAAGGAGAGTTTAATTTTTGAAAACCAACTGATGTAATTCACAATATTAAATGATGAAAAATAACAAACCATGTGATCACAGTAGATTCAGAAAAAAGTATTTTACTTTCTCTGTATGACTTACTTCACTAGCATAACACTCTCCACATACCATATGTTTTCACTCCTATGTGGATCCTGGGAAAATTAACAGAAGACCATGGGGGAGGGGAAGGAAAAAAAAAAGGTTAGAGAGGGAGGGAGCCAAAACATAAGAGACTCTTAAAAACTGAGAACAAACTGACTGTTGATGGGGCGTGGGTGAGGGGTATTGAGGAGGGCACCTGTTGGGATGAGCATTAGGTGTTGTATGGAAACCAATTTGACAATAAATTTAATATTAAAAAAATAAAAATAAAAATAAGAAAAAAGTATTTTACAAAATTCAACATCCCTTCCTGATAAAAAAGTTTCAGCAAATTAGGAAAAGAAGGGAACCTCCCCAATCTGTCAAGGAATGTCCACAAAAAACCTACATGTAACATCATACTTGTGATGAAAAACGTAATGCTTTGACCTAAAGATTGGGAAGAAGAGAAGAATATCTGCTCTCCACATATATTCATTATTCTATTGGGGGTCCTTGTTGATACAAGAAGAAACAAAGGGTATACAGAGTAGAAAGAAAGAGGCAAAACTCTCTTTTTATTCAGATGACATGATATAGTCTATGTAGAGAATGCAAAGGAATTCACAAAAGAGGCTATTAGGACTAATAAAGGAGTTTAGCTATGTTGCAGGCTACAAGATCAATATACAAAAATCACTTGCATTTCTAAATATTAGCTGTAATATCAATATCAATCAGGAACTAAATTTAAAAATCTATACCATTAACTATGGCACAAAACACTTAGTGATACAAATCTAACAAAATATGTGCCAGTTCTGTGCATTGAAAATGGGAAAACATAAGTGACAGAAATTACAAGATACTTAAATAAATTGAGAAGTATATTATGATTGTAGATATGAAGACTCAATATTGTTAGGATGTCAGTTGTCCCCAAATTGATCTAAATATTCAGTGTAATCTCAACCAAAATCCTACTGGAATTTTTTAGAAACTGAAAAGCTGATTCTAAACTTCACATTAATTCCCAGAACTCTGAATAGTCAAATATGTTTTTTGTTTTGTTTTGTTTTGTTTTGTTTTGTTTTGTTTTTAGGGAAAATGCAATTGATATATTGCAGGGTCAGATCCTGTCTTTATTTAAAATTTTATATTTTATTCAATATGGATTTTTAGCATTAATTTTGATTTAAAAATACTGCATTAATCTATTATTTTATTACTGAGGTTTTGGTTCCTGATGAAATCTTTTTCCAGCTTTGAGATGTAATTGATATATAACATGGTGTACGTTTAAGGTGAACAATGTAATGACTTGATACACACTATTTTGGAAGAGGAGAATACAGTAGGAATAATTGCAACAACTTCAGGACTTATTATAAAAGTACAGTAATCAAGACGGTGTGGTATTGGAATGAATATAGGTAAATAGATCAATGGAAAAGAACACAGAGTCCAAAACTAGGCCCACGGAAATGACTTTTGACAAAGATGGGAAGGCAATTCATTACAGAAAGGACAGTATTTTCAATCAATGGTGTTCAAATTATTAGATTTCCACATGCAAAAAATAAACTTTGATGTGTGCCTCTTTCCATTTATAAAAATGAACTCAAAATCTCCAAATGGTCATAAAACTAAATGAAAAACCTAAAGCTTTATAAACACCTAAAAAAAAAAAAACCCGGAAGTTATAAAACTTCGGGAAGAAAACATAGTAGAAAAAATATTTTTACCTTGAGTCAGGCACATATTTCTCATATATAACATTGAAAGTAAATTGGAATCCATTAAATTTAAAGCTGTGCTTAGATAAATGCTGTCAGGAAAATGGAAAGACAAACCTCAGACTGGAATAAAATATTTGCAAATCTATATTTAGTGTTTTTTTTTTTAATTTTTTTTTCAACGTTTATTTACTTTTGGGACAGAGAGAGACAGAGCATGAACGGGGGAGGGGCAGAGAGAGAGGGAGACACAGAACCGGAAACAGGCTCCAGGCTCTGAGCCATCAGCCCAGAGCCCGACGCGGGGCTCGAACTCCCGGACCGCGAGATCGTGACCTGGCTGAAGTCGGACGCTTAACCGACTGCGCCACCCAGGCGCCCCGCAAATCTATATTTAACAAAAGACTTGTATCTAAAATACATAACTTTCAAAAGCTGAATAGACCAGTAACCATTAAATAAGTCAAACTGGTAGTAAAAATAAAAAAAAAGAAACTCCTCTTACAGAAAGGCACCGGATCAAAATGACTTTACCATAGTTTTTGGGGGGGGGGGGCAGGGTAGAGGGAGAGATTGAATCTTAAGCAGGCTCCATGCCCAGCATGGAGCCCTATGCAGGGCTCAATCTCAGAATCATGAGATAGTGACCTGAGCTGAAATCAAGAGTTGGGCACTTAACTGACTGAGCCACCCAGATGCCCCATAGTTTTTTTTTTTTTAAACTAACCTTCAAAATTATAACTTCAACTTTACTGGTGAATAAGAAAACCTAATCTTTTAAAATTTTTAAAAATGTTTATTTATTTTTGAAAGAGAGAGAGAGAGAGAGAGCATGAGTGGGGGAAGGGCAGAGAGCGAGGGAGACACAGAAATCAAAGCAGTCTCCAGGCTCTGAGCTGACAGCACAAGCCCAACACAGGGCTTGAACCCGCATACCATGAGATCATGGCCTGAGCTGAAGTCTGGCACTTAACCAACTGAGCCACCCAGGTGCCCCAACCATTTTTTAGCCTAGAATAATCTTGAAGCACAAGCCTGAACAAGACAGTGCATAAAATTTTTTAATATATTTTTTTCATATATATATATATGCAAGTAGGGTTTGTCCCATTATTTCAAAAGTAGCTTAATTGAAGAGTCTGTTACTGTAATTCACCACATTAACAGATAAAAAGGAGAAAAACCATATGACCATCTTCGTTGTAGAAAAAGCAAATGATAAAACTAAACACCCATTCATAATTTAAAAACAACAAAATACAACAGATACAGAGGCGGACAAGGGTATCTACCCAAAACTTATATCAAACCTAGTGCCATTGTTATCCAACATTATACTGGAGGGTTTTTTTTTTTGTTTGTTTGTTTGTTTTTTCAATGTTTATTTATTTTTGGGACAGAGAGAGACAGAGCATGAACGGGGGAGGGGCAGAGAGAGAGGGAGACACAGAATCAGAAACAGGCTCCAGGCTCTGAGCCATCAGCCCAGAGCCCGATGCGGGGCTCGAACTCACAGACTGCGAGATCGTGACCTGGCTGAAGTCGGACGCTTAACCGACTGCGCCACCCAGGCGCCCCTATACTGGAGGTTTTAACAAATGCACTGAAATAATAAAAAGAAAGAAAACAGAAAGAAAGATTGGAAAAGAAGATAAAAATATAATTCACATGATATGGCTGTCTATGTAAAAAATCTGAGATACTTTTGTATCTAGCAACATTGTTGAATTCTTTTTAAAAAATTTTTAACATGTATTTATTTTTGAGAGACAGACTGCAAGTGGGGGAGGGGCAGAGAGAGATCAAGGCACAGAATCCAAAGCAGGCTCCAGGCTCTGAGCTGTCAGCACAGAACCCGACTTGAGGCTCAAACTCACGAGATCATGACCTGAGCTGAAGTCGGACTGAGTCACCCAGGCGCCCCAAGATAAGTGTGTTCTTAATAGGCTTCACCTATTTCACCCATTCCCCTCACCCACCTCCCCTCTGGCAACACCAGTTTGTTCTCTACAGTTAAGAGTCTGTTTCTTTTTTTACTCTTTTTTTCTTTGTTCATTTGTTTTGCTTCTTAACTTCTACATATGAGTGAAATCATATGGTATTTGTCTTTCCATAGAGCCTTTCTTGTAAGCCATGATAAGGGGTATAGATTTTTGTTTGAGTGAGATGGGGAAGCCATTTAAAGGGTTTTGAACACAGGAGTAGTATAATTTGGTTTGTGTTATAAAAGGATCATTTTGACTTCTGTGTTGTGAATAGAATATAAGGTGGCAAGGGTAGAATCAGGGAGACTAGTTAGGAGGATATTACAGTAATCTGAGTGGGAGATCATGGTGTTTAGGAATAGTGAGGTAGTGGTGGAGAAGGTGAGAAGTAGTACAATTCTTGGTATATTTTGGAAAGAAAGCCAAAAGGATTTGCTAGTAGATGGGATGTGGGGTGTGAGAAAAACAGACATACCAAAGAGAATCAGGGATAGAATTAGGGTTAAGGTTATGGCCAAAGTATTTTTACTTGAGTAACTGGAAGGATAGTTTTCCATCAGCTGAGATGGGGCATGCTGGGGGTAGTACAACTTTTTTTTAAAGATTTTATTTATCTATTTTTAAAGTTTATTTTTAAACAATGTTTCTTTTTTTAATCTTTATTTATTTTTGAGAGAGAGAAAGAGCGCAAGCAGGGGATGGGCAGAGAGAGAGGGGGAGACACAGAATGTGAAACAGGCTCCAGGCTCTGACCTGTCAGCACAGAGCCCGATGCGGGGCTTGAACTCACCAACGGTGAGATCATGACCTGAGCCGAAGTCAGATGCTTAACGGACTGAGCCACCCAGGCACCCTGGGGGTAAGAACAAATTTTTAAGGAAAAATCAGGGGCTCAGGGTTGAACGTACTAAGTTTGAAACATCTGTTAGACGTCTGAGTTCAGATGTCAAGAAGGCAGTTGGATTGTGATCTGGAATTTAGGTGAGACATGAGATTTAGAGTGATAAGTTTGGAAGTCATCAGCATATTAATGGTGAATAATGCCACGAGACTGGATGAACCCACCTGGGGAATGAACACAGACAGCATAGAGGAATAAGAGCCTTTGAGTAGTTAAGCACCACCTTAACCATTTTGTTCTAGCACAGTTAGGTTTGGGGATCTAAATGGTCATGGACTCTATATATTTTTTTCCCCATTCATCTTGGTATCTTCTACATTTGTCAGTGTCAATGTGTTTCCCTATGGTTTCTGTTGGCAACACCACTGAGCCCCTTGTGTCTGCCATCCGCAGCTTCTCACAGCTGGGTCAGTTAATTTCCCTACCTGCAATCAGTCCAGTCCCAGCTCCTGAAATATTTTGTACTGGATGCACGAAGAGTTTCGGAAATATCAGGATCTTCCTCGGTGGGGCTTAGGATTGAGGTGCTTCCCTGTTAGTTAGGAATAAAATGTCCTTCTTTGGGACTCTGCATCTCCATGAGCAGGAGTGAAGGGGATCGCCTAAACACTCACCCATTTCTCCCTCTCAACACTCACAGACTTGCCACCACTAGGTGCCTCAATAGTACCAGAACCAAGCTCTTATGCCCTTCAACTTTTTGTCAGTCATCACAAGAACCCTGGGACCCCTTGGTCACTGCCTGCACATCTCATGTTATAATCCCATGCAATTTTGTGTATTTACCTAATTTATCCCCACTTCTTAGCCCCATCCAGATCCTGAAATCCTCCTACTGTGCACTCTAGAATCATAATCCTGGTTTGCCCAGGACAATTCCGGTTTATGCATGTTGTGCCACTGTCCTTCCCAGTTTTAATATTTGTCATTCTCAAGTGTCCTGGATCAGATAGTAAATTATATAGTCACCTTATCTTGAACCCAAAATCTGAAAAAAATTTAACTTTATTTATTTGAGAGAGAGAGAGAGAGAGAGAGAGAGAGAGAGAGGGCAGGGGAAGAGAGAGAGAGAGGGAGAGAGAATCTCAAGCAGGCTCCGGGCTGTCAGCGCAGAGCCCAATGCGGGGCTGGAACTCATGAACTGTGAGATCATGACCTGAGCTGAAATCAAGAGTCTAACACTTAACTGACCAAGTCACCCAGGTGCCCCTGAACTCAAAATCTTTAGCAAAGTTCCCTATATTCTTTCCCTGTTTGCTGAATGTTTCCCTCACCTTCTTGATCTGACTGAAATCTGGATCTACCCAAGGACTTTACAGCCCTCACCTGCAGCTTGAGGTCCCTTATGGCCACTTCAAAATCATTCTCCCTTTCCTCTCATTAAAAATTCCCATCTTTAGGAGCACCTGGGTGGCTCAGTTGGTTAAGCATCTGACTCTTGATTTCAGCTCAGGTCAAGATCTCACAGTTGTGAGATTGAGACCTGAGCTGGGTGTGGACCCTGCTTGGGAATCTCTTTCTCCCCTCCCACCTCTCTCTGCACCCCTCCCACACTTGCACACATACTCTCTCTCTTTCAAAATAAAAAAAAATTCCCATCTTTGAATTCTCTGTCACAGAATATATTATATATTATTTGATATAATATATCTGTATTTTTGTGTAGACATATAACTATATTTTTGTATCCTACCTATGGTAGTTACCTATAGACCCTCAGGTTCCTCTCCAGTTTCTCAAAGATTTTAACTTCTGTCTCACTGTCACTCTCTCCAATTAGTCCTATCTTAATTCTTTGTGATTTCAATATCTCAATAGCTGATCCTTCCAACACCCTAGCCTCCAGTTTTTTGAAATCCTCCCTTCCAGTTTTGTCTTACACCTAATCATGGTCATTTGCCTCCATCATGTCATTACCAATAATTCCTACTCCTCTCCTGTATCCCCAGAGCTGAACATTGCTGGAGAAAAACACAAAATGACACTTTCGCTTTAAATTCAAGACCACGAACCTGAAGTGGGCACTTAATGTTGCCAGGAAATCACATAATATTATCCTGGTCCATTTGCTCTCCTGGTTTCCTAGACAACTATTTCATATCTTCTCGTCTCCCTTCAAACCTCTACCACCTCCACACCCATCCTCGCTCTCAGCTCATGACCTTGCTTCTGATTTCACTGAGAAAACAGAGACAATTAGAAAACAAAGCCCACTAGTCATTGTGATGAGCACTGGGTGTTATATGTAAGTGATGAATCACCAGATTCTACTCCTGAAACCAATTTTACCTTATATGTTAGCTAACTGGAATTTAAATAAATACTTGAAATTAAAAAAAAGAAAGAAAACAAAGCTCACAAATTTCAACCACTGCATCTACCCAGCTACCTAAATCTATGTGTATATCCTACCCTTCCTCCTGTGACTACGGATGAACTGTCCTGCTCCCAGCTCAGCCAACCCCTCCACCTTTTTGCTAGACCCCATCCTGTCTGGCAATTCTCTCCTCTGTTGCCCCCTTTTCTCCTCTACAGGTTCTTTCCCATCAGCTTCACCATGGTATTATTGCTCCCACTAAAAAATGTAAGGGGTGCCTGGGTGGTTCAGTGGTTAGTTAAGCATCCGACTCTTGATTTCAGTTCAGCTCATGATCTCACAGTTCGTGCGTTTGAGTCCCACATCGGGCTCTGTGCTGACAGTGTGGAGCCTGCTTGGGATTCCCTCCCTCCCCCTCTGACTCTCCCCCGCCCTTCCTCTCAAAAAACAAATAAACATCTAAAAAAATTAAAACATCTTCTTTTGAGCCACTTTTCCTTGCTTACAATCAACCCCATTTCTCTGTTCCTCTTTACTAGAATTGTCTATACTTGACGTCTACAATTCTTCTTTTCCAGTTCTTTTAAAAGTTTTATTATTTTGAAATATAGATTTACAGGAAGTTGTAAAAATACTACAGAGAGGTCCTTTGTAAATGTTTATTTATTTTTGAGAGAGAAAGAGAGGGGTGGAGGGGCAGAGAGAGGGGGAGAGAGGATCTGAAGTGGGGTCTGTGCTAATACCAGTGAGCCAGATGTGGGGCTTGAACTCACCAACCAAGAGAGGCAAAGTCCGATGCTCAGCCGAGTGAGCCTCCAGGCACCCCAAGAGGTCTTTTGTAAAGTTCATCCAGATTCTCCCGAGTTATATCTTACAAACTATAGTATAATGTATAATCCAGGAAACTGACATTGGGATAAAGTCTGTGAATAATTCTATGTCATCTTATCACATGTGTAGATTCGTGTATCCACCACTGCAATCAGGATACAGAACTGTTCCATCACCATGAAGATCTCTCTCCGGCTTTTCCTTTACAGTCACACCCACTCCCTTCCCTCCACCATCCCTAAGTCCTAGAAATCACTAATCTGTTCTCCATCTCTATATTAATTAAGTAAATAAATAAATAAGTTAAGTAAACAGAATCCTATAAGACCCCTTGAGATTGCATTTTTATGCTTACCATAATGTCCTTGAGATCCATTTAAGTTATTACATGCATCAATCTTTTTTTCCTCCCCTCTTGTTTCCATGTGTGTTACATAAAAAGGAGGTGGGAGGTAGTGCACCAGGGCAGTGGTGACAGCATTCATAGGTGCTGGATTAAATGGGTGGTGCTGTTGTGGGTCTCCATCAGGTGGTCCAGGATTAAGTCGGGCTTGGTGCTGATCTTTCTGTCCAGCTTGCAGTGCTCCACAGGGGAGAAGTGAAGATTGAAGTTTGGGTGAGGTTAGTCTACACGGAGTTCTGTGGGACATCACAGTCCACATGCCACATCTGTCCAGCAAGGGGGTTTGGGCCAGCAGCACTGTGGCCTGCACATTCTGCAGTATCAGGAGTCACCAGTAGCTCTTGTCCTGCATGGGCAGTGAGGGCCCGATGCCGCTTTCCAGTGTGATGAACCATGAGATGTGCTTCTTCTCCCACACCACTGACTTTTTGCTGGGCCCCTCAGTGCCCACTCTTCCTCCCTGCAAAGATCCTCTAGAACATGTTCATGTGGGTGCCCACGTGGAATTCTGCCCAGCATGGCAGGCATATGCCCCCAAACTTCCTAAGCTCCCAACAGGTACATGTGGACCATGAAGTTACTGTTTCAAGCAGACACCCTGAAGCCCAGATGGGCTTTGTCCACCAGGAAGTCCACGCTGAACACCGCAAGGGGCTTGGGGTCCCAGGACCGGAGGTTCAGCATCTTGCTGTCTTCTTGGTAGCATAGCAAGGAGATGCTCTTCATGACACCCTTGGCCCGGATGGAGTGCTTCATGCTGATCAGCTGGTAGATGTATAGCTGGTTTTCAGTGAAGCCCAAGTCCCTCAGCTCACTGGCCTGCAGGCTCCATGGGAAGCTCTTCTGGCTGATGGCCATCAGGTGTCAGTTGACACAGAGTAATCATGGCCCCTTCTCTTCCTTCTCGTACAGGACCTTGAACTTCTTCTAGGTCATATGGTATGTGTATATTTAGTTTATTAAGACACTGCTATTTTCCACAGTGGCTGGACCATTTTACATTCCAACAGAAGTATATGAAACATTGTTTCTACATATCCTTGCCAGCATTTAGTATTTTCACTGTATTTTACTTAGTTTAGCAGTCCTAGTAGGTATGTAGAGATAGCTCATCATAGTCTTAATTTGCATTTCCCTAAAGGCTAGTACTATTGAGCATCTTTTTGTATGTTTATATACCCTCTGTATATTCTCTTCAGTGAAATGCTTCTTGGTGTCTTTTGCTCATTTTTGAATTGGATTTTTTGTTTTCTTTTAATGTCCAACTTTGAGTGTTCTTTATATATTCCATTCTTTTAGGCCTTGAAAAATGCTGTGCCACTTCCTTCTGGCCTCCATGGTTTCTGATGAGAAACAATGGCTTCATTCAAATAATTTTGTCTCCCTGAGTAAGGTGTCATTTATCACTTGATTCAAGATTTTTACTCTCTCTTCACTTTTGAAAAGTTTGATTACAATGTGTCTTGGCATGGATTTCTTTGGGTTTATTTCGTTTGTGGTTTGCTCAGCCATTGAGTCTGTAGGTTGATGTCTATTTATTTATTTGAGAGAGAGATAGAGAAAGAGAGAGAGAGAGAGAGACAGAGAGAGAGAGAGAGAGAGAGAGAGAGAGAGCAAGAGAGCAAGGGACAGGGGCAGAGGGAGAGAGAGAGAATCTTAAGTAGGCTCTTTGTTCAGCATGGAGCCCAATGCAGGGCTCAATCCCACAACCCTGGTATCATGACCTGAGTTGAAATCAAGAGTCAGATGTTCAACCGACTGAGTCACCTAGGCGCCCCTGTAGGTTGATATCTTTTCCCAAATTTTGGAAATTTTTAGTTATTGTAGCTTTTGGTCCCCAAATTTCCATTTGGTTCTCCTTTATGTCATCTATTTCTTTGTTGAGACTTTATACTTTTTCATTTATTTCAAACCTGTTCTGAACTACTCTTTGAAGCATTTTTATGTTGAATGTTTAAAATCCTTGTAATGTCATTCCAACATCTGTGTTGGATAGGTCTTGGTGTCTGTTGACTGATTTTTATTAGTAAGATTTTCCTGTTTCTTGTTATGAGAAGTGATTTTCATTTGTGACCTGGACATTTTAGATGTTATGTGATGAGTCTTTGGATCTTATTTAAGTCTTCTGTTTAGCTGATCTTTTCTGATACCATGTGAAGAAGGGGATGCCACATTGTTACTGCCAGTTGGAAGTGGAAGACCATGTTTCCTACCTTGTTTTCCCTATGGTGCAGGAAAGGCACATGCATACAATTGGGAAGAGGTGAAAATTCAAGCTCCACACTAGGCCTCCAATGACACCACTCAAGCACTGTGTCATTCCTCAGGCTCCTAGGTCCCTAGCTGGTTTTATTTCTCTTTTTCTTTCAAAATCTTAGATTTATTTTATATCTAATGTCCAGGATTTTTGCTTATGAGAGGAGTAGGGATAAGTGTGTTTGCTTCATCATATCAACTGGAAGTTCCTCCTTTTCCATTTTTCTCCTAAACCCATTTGTACCAAGCTTCCATCTTCCATGGCTCTACCGAAACTGGCCTTGTCAAGGTCACCAGTAATTTTAACATCGCCAAATCCAATGTTGTCCTCATTTTACTTGACCCATCAGTTTAGTTACCTCCTTCGATCCTTCTTCTTAAAATTTTCTTCACTTGTTTCCAGGACACCATACCACTCTGGATTTTCTTCTATGATGTGGCTTCTCTTTCTTAGTTTTCTTTTCAGTTCCTTCTTGGCTTCCTGATTTCTTCATGTAGCAGTACTCCAGGGTTCAGTCTTATCCTATTCTCTCCTATATCTCTACTTTCTCTCTTGGTCATCTTATCTGATTTCATGGCTTTAAACGCCATCTACTGTCAGCCTTTAAATTTGTATCTTTGGTCCAAACCTCTGCCCTAAGCTACATAGTAGTATATCCAGCTGCCTATTTAATATCTCCACTTGGATATATAATACGTATTTCAAAATGTAAAATATAAAAAACTAAATTTCTGATTTCCACCCTCCCCAAACCAGCTTGTCCTTCATTATTCCCAATGGCTCAGGCCACAAACTTTGGGATCATTCTTGACTTCCCTCTTTCTCTAACACCTCACATCCAATCCATTACCAAATCCTGATGGTGCTACCTTGAAAATAAATGCACAATCTGACCAATTCTGATCATCCCCACTGCTATCACTTTGGTCCAAGCTACCATTATGTCTTGTCTGGATTGTTGAAAGAGCCTCCTAACTTGTGCTTCTCCCTCCCACATAACACAGTAACCAGAGCGATCTTTTTAAGAGAGCAGTCAATCAAATCACCCCTTTTCTGAAACCCTCCCATAATTCCCAAGCCATGGCTCAAGCAAGAGCAAAATCAAAGTCCTTATGCTAGCCTACATAATCTGGCCCACGGTGAGTTCTCTGACCTCATCACCAACTAGTGTCTCTCTTCCGCCACACTAGCCTCCTCACTGTCCCCAGTCACATCAGGTATGCTCCCATCTAAGAGCCTCACACTTGCTTTCCCTCTGCCGGAAAAACTCCTTTATGTTCCAGCATGAGCTATTCTCTCACTTGCTTCAAGTTCTTCTCAAGTGTCACCTCTTCTCAAAATCTTCTCTGACAACTCTATTTTAAATTGTAGCCCACCCTCCAGATCTCTGCATACCCTTTTGCAGATTCTTTTTTTAATGTTTATTTATTTATTTTGAGAGAGAGAGAGAGAGAAAGAGGGGGAAGGGTGGCGGGGGGAGAGAGAATCCCAAACAGGCTCTGCATTGTCAACACAGCCTGATATGGGGCTCGATTCCACAACCATGGGATCATGACCTAAGCTGAAATCAAGAGTTGGATACTTAACCAACTGAGCTACCCAGGTGCCCTGAAGATTCTTTTTCACCTTACCTCCTACATATACCACATAGTATTCTTATTTATCTTGTTCACCGTGTGTCTTCACCTCCTTCCAAAAAGTATAAGCTTAATGAGGGTATGGACTTTTGTTTTTCTGTTCAGTGCTGTACTTTCTGTACCTGGAACAGTATGGCACATGGTAAGTACTCAGTTTATAAACAAATGAATATATCACCGAACTTTGGCTGTAGCATCCCAATTCTAATGGGTAATGGCCATTTCATGTTTTGCAGGCTTAGAGTCTTAAAGTTTTGTTTTAAATTTGAATTATTAGGGGCACCTGGGTGGCTCAGTCGGTTGAGCGTCTGACTTCAGCTCAGGTCATGATCTCACGGCTCGTGGGTTCGAGCCCTGCATAGGGTTCTGTGCTGACAGCTCAGAGCCTGGAGCCTGTTTCAGATTCTTCATTTCCCTCTCTATCTGCCCCTCCCTTGCTTGTGCTGTCTGTCTCTGTCTCAAAAATAAACATTAAAAATAAATAAATTCGAATTATTGGTATTATTTGTTTTTACCTCCATTACATCTTAGAGTCAACTTATCTATTTTTGTAGCTATTGTTAGATTCTGGAGGTCGCCAGGATAATGGACCAATAGTAACAAAAAAATAGAATGTATTTTTGTCATATTTTTATATTTTTATCTACATTAATAAATCACCATTCTGCATATTCTTTTTTTAATGTTTATTTATTTTCAATGTTTATTTATTATTGAGAGAGAGAGAGCAAGCACAAATGGGGGAGGGACATTGAGAGAGGGAGACAGAATCTGAAGCAGGCTTCAGGCTCTGAGCTGTCAGTACAGAGGCCGACATGGGGCTTGGACCCATGAACTGCAAGATCATGACCTGAACAGAAGTCAGACATTTAATCAACTGAGCCACCCAGGCATCCCAATGTTTATTTATTTTTTTGAGAGAGAGAGTGGGGGGGGGGGCAGAGAGAGAGAGAGAGAGAGGGAGACAGAGGATCCCAAGCAGGTTCCGTGCTGATAGCAGAGAGCCTGACTCGGGATTTGAACTCACAACCGTAGGATCAGGACCATAGCCAAAGTCAGACACTTAAACTACTGAGCCACCCAAGTCCCCCAATAAATCACCATTCTGCATATTCTAAAGTGAAGTAAGTCAGAGAAAGACAAATAGTACATAATTTCACTCATATGTGGAAGTTAAGAAACAAAACAAATGAGCAAAGCGAAGTAAAGAGACAAAGCAAAACCAGACTCTTAACTATAGAGAACAAACAGGTGGTTACGGGGGGGGGGGGGGGGGGGTCGGTGAAACAGGTGATGAGGATTAAGGAATGCACTTATCTTGATGAGCACTGAGTAATAGATGGAACTGTTGAATCACTATGTTGTACACTGAAAACTAATATAACACTGTATGTTAACTATACTGGAATTACATAAGAAATAAAATGGCCTACAAAAAAATATAAACAATGAGATAATGAAGGGAACATACAGACAGGAAAAATAGAACATAGCTCAAGGTGAGGTTAACACAAAATACAATCTATAAAGTTCTGTTCACTTACTAGGGTGGGCCAAACAAACATTTGGCTCCGGGCTATCTAGTAGCCAAGGCAAAAAGAGAAAGACAAAAACGGCACCATCCACACTGGTCCCATTCCTGAGAGCAATGTTGCCTAGTCCACCAGTAGATGGCGTACACTTCACGTGATTAGATTACAGAGCAAGCCCTTTAATAGGGGCCTTCTAAACTCAGCCTGATATAGATAACAACCATTCTTTCTGAATTACATACCTGGCTATTTACATACACCATTTACTTCTTAGTGCGGTTTTGGGGAGAAGCTGTTATTATCCCCGCTTTAGAGATATGGAGACAGTCTCAGAAGTAAAATCTCTTGCTCAAGCCTGGATCCCAAACTAGCTCTTATTCCAGAGTCTCTGCTTTTTCTATCACGCCACCCTGTCAACCTGCTGTCGTTGGAAGAGTCTAAGGCAGATTTTCTTTTTTCTAATGGGTGGAGCTCTTGGGAAGCTGTCTTTGACTGGAGGGCTTTCTTGTTTTAATTTTTAAATATTTATTTTTGAGAGAGAGACAGAGTGCAAGTGGGGAAGGGATGGAGAGAGAGAGGGAGACACAGAATCCGAAGCAGACTCCAGGCTCTGAGCTCTCAGCGCAGAGCCCAATGTGGGGCTCGAACTCATGAACCGTGAGATCATGACCCGAGATGAAGTTGGACACTCAACCGAGTGAGCCACCTAGGCGCCCCTAGGCTCATTTGTAATTGCCCTGTGTATGGACAGCTTCAAAATTAACAAATGGCGTCTATGCCAATAATGGTAACTAACCTCATGACTGGAGAAACACTAATGAATACTACAGTGGGATAACATTGATCAAATATAAAAACATCGATAATACATTGTGTTGATAAAGCCAGGATGAGGGAGAGCCCTCTCATAAATTGCTGGTGGGAGTGTAACTAACCACTGGTGGGAGCCCTCTCATAAATTGCTGGTGGGAGGGCAATTTTGCAATAACTATAAAAAGCACACATACATGAGACTTTCATACCAAGATTCCATTTCTAGGAATTTCTCCTCCAGTTATGTTTTCATAGGTATAAACTGTTGTGTGTACAAGGTTATTCACTGTAGCATTGTGTGTAATAACAAAAAATGAGAAACAACCAGATGTCCATCAATGGAGGACTGACCAAATAAATACTGGTACATCCATCCAATGAGAAAACTCTTTAGGTACTTATATGTAAAAGTCTATGAAAAAGCAAGATGTGGGAGCTGTGTACTTTCTCAATTTTATGCCATGGAAGTGTTTTAACTATTCAATGACATATCTGAAAGGTAATGTAGAAAAACAATGTGGATAGCCTGTCAACAAATAGTTTTGAGATTGAAAAGCCAGTTAGTCAGCGTACTGCCTTAGTATCAGCTAAAGAAAGATCCCATTAGCCTGTGAGCATATACTGGAAAGTCTATGATATGCAAAAACCCAGTTTTTACTGTTCTCTAATTGGTTCCAGCATAATTTTTCACAGATGGTTTCCCTGGGAAATTTTACTTTTACTTTTTAAATTTTTTTAATGTTTATTTTTGAGAGAGAGAGAGAGAGGCAGAGTGCAAACGGGGGAGGGGCAGATAGAGAGGGAGACATGGAATCCACATGGAATCTGTCAGCACAGAGCGCAATGTGGGGCTCAAACCCATTAGTCGTGAGATCATGACCTGAGCTGAAGTCGGATGCTCAACCGACTGAGCCACCCAGGCTCCCCAAGAAATTTTACTTTTAGAAAATCACATGTCAAATTGCCCTCAATCGGAGAGAAGTCCAATTCTATGTAGATTAGAGATGCTAGTATTCTGAGGGGGGGCAAATATGAAAGTTTGTTTCCTTTGAGGATTTGCAGGTCTCTAATCTGTAAATTCATCCAGCTCTGTATAGCCCACTGTTCCGTGAGGGAGTTGGAGCACATGAAATAGCAGTGATTTCTCAGAACCACTGTGATACCTGTTCACCCACTAGCATGAGAGCTCCCTGAGGGCATGGCCTGTGTCCCATATATCCTTTATATTCGTCACAGCTGTGCTTTTCAAACCATTTGTGACAGGAAGGACCAAATCCATCGTGTACTAACACTTTTATAAAATACAATACAAATAAATTACTAGAAAACTCAAATCAAAACAAACACAGACAAAATATAAGCTCAATGTTTTGATGATTATATCCAACAGACATAGAATTACTCGGTCAAATTGTTAAGGTTTTGAAACATTTACTCTCAATTTCTTGTCGTGAACCAGTAATAAACAGTTTGTGGACTGGCACTGAGCCATGGACCACACTTTGAGTAGTACTGCCTTACAGCACTACCACAGCGCCCAGCTCATAGTAGGCATTCGATAAATGCCAGGTTCCATACGTCATTCTTATGGTGTTTCCTATTTTGCAGTGTTTTCATATCCCTTTCCCCCTTCTATCCTCATACCACCTTCAGGATTCAGTGGAGCAGATATTATCACTTCCATTTGGCAGAAGAGGAAGTTGAGGCATGCAGATTAAGTGATTTGCCTGATGTGAAACAGCTTCTTAGTGTCAGAGCCCAAATTTGGTCTGTGACTCCTACCACATTTTGGGGCAACAGCACTAAGAAAGCCCTCCAGTCAGGGCCGGGGTGGCTCAGTCGGTTTAAGGCTCTGACTTGGGCTCGGGTCACGATCTCACGGTTTGTGGGTTCGGGCCCTGCGTCGGGTTCTGTGCTGACAGCTTGGAGCCTGGAGCCTGCTTCAGATTCTGTATCTCCTTCTCTCTCCACCCCTCCCCTGCTCGCGCTCTGTCTCTCAAAAATGAATAAATGTTAAAAAAAATTAAAAACAAAAACAAATGATCCTAGATCACTCTCTTTTCAGAATTTCCTAACCTGTTTCAGTAGGGCCCCTAAACTAGAGAATTTTGTTCATTTCCTTTGATTCTGCCCCCATTTTTCTAGAATGATCCCAGGTATTTCTTGGGCACCCCAGATATTTTATTTTAAAGCCTGTATCCCTGTGGGCTAACACAGTGCCTGGCACAATAGGAAGGGTTCAAACAAAATGTGGAACAAATACATAAGAACAATACCATAATCATCCACTCGCTACTTCGTATGGCTATGTACTCATGTAATTATTTGTCTACATTTGCAATGACAATTTCAAAATTAAAGATAAAGCTGCTTTAGACATTCTAGGTGCCACAGTGAGCTATTGCTCTGGGGCCTTTGCTTTTGCGAAATTCACATTCAAGTGCTACCTTTTATTATATAGAGAAGTTTACAGTTTTATTCTTTTGTTATAGTTAACTTTTAAGAGCACATTGTGTTTACTCTTTGCTTTATAAGACCTGAAATGGCTTTTGATCAAAAGTCTGTTGACCGTTGTGGGAGGTAGGGTGGGAACATTTTTTTTTCAATTTCTTCCACGCAAGTGGGGGGAAAGCAGAGGACATATTTATGTTGATTTATCTACACTCTTTTGGCCAGATTCGCTTGTGACCATGTACACACACTTGTAGGACGCCTGGCTAAGGATAAGGGTAAGAGAACACAGAGTTAACAGAATCTATAACTTTTTTTAAAAAGGTGTTTAGCTATTTACTTTGAGAGTGGGGGGAAGAGGAGCAGAGAGAGAGGGATAGAGAGAATCCCAAGCAGGGCACTGGCAGTGCAGAGCCTGACGCAGGGCTTGATTGTACAACTGTGAGATCATGACCTGAGCTGAAATCAAGAGTCGGATGCTTAACTGACTGAGCCACCTAGGTGCCCCAGAATCTATAACTCTTGACTAAATTATTAACTTTGCTTCATGAGCACCACATTCTAACCACTTCACTCGGCAAGGTACTGTATAGGCATTTATTACTCACCACATGAATAGCTCCTGCAAAACTCGGGGATCCAAAGGCTGAAAGAGAATTCATCATTATCATCATCAATAGTAATACTAGTTGACATTTACTGAGTGTTAGTCTTTTCTATTTTGCATCTTTTAGTACATTTTATCCTATTATCCCATTTTACAAGAAACCCGCAGCAGAGTGAAATTAGGTAATTTGAACGAGATGACACAGCTATTAAGTGTCTGAGTCTGGTTAGTTTTGAGCTCAGGAAGTCTGGGTCCAGAGCCCACTGCTATTACTATTTTGTTTTGCATTTCACAAAAGGTGAAATACTCTTTTTTGAAATGTGCTCCTAAAGTCCCCAATGGGAGCCCTCCAACCTGTCGGCGGCCAGTGGCGACACCAAGTGGTAATATGCATGTACTGCAGCCTTCTCCGACTCGAACGTAATTATCACTCACTCCTGCTCAAGCTTTCCCAAATAAATTTATGTTCTAAGGTAGCTTCATGACAAGTCTGCTTCCAACCAGATTGCTATCCCGCAACCTCTCTTTTTATGGTCTCAGAGGAAAATACATCTTTTCCAAGGTTAGCTTCTCTTTTGCATTTCATTTCTATATCCCATGTATTTTACTCCATTATCTATCTATCCCCTCCTTTTCTTGCCTCTTCAATTTCTGTTTCACCAGGGGCTCTTCCTGCTAAACCTGCAAATAAACTCTGGTTTCTTCTATTCTGCAATGACAAAAACAATAATGAACATTTCTCTGAATAATCACCCGATTACAATTTTTTTAATGTTTATTTATTTTTGAGGGGGAGAGAGAGAGGGCGCGCGCGCGCGCGCGCGCGCGCGCGAGGGGGGAGGGGCAGAGAGAGAGGAAGACAGAATTCGAAGCAGGCTCCAGGCTCTGAGTTGTCAGCACAGAGCCCGATGTGGGGCTTGAACCCACAAACAGTGAGATCATGACCTGAGCCAAAGTCGGATGCTTAATCGACTGAGCCACCCAGGAACCCCACCCCAGGTTCACCCTTTTAAAGAGGAGTTCCAATAACGGGATTCCCTTGCTCAAAAACCTTAATACTTTTTCAATCACTTTCTGAATGAAGGACAAATCTCAGTATGACATTCAGGATCTTCTAAAATTCGGCGTGAATTTCTGGTTGTATCCCCCATACACTTCCCTACTGTAAGCTTCAATCACACAGGAGTACTCACACACGTCCTCATAAGTGATTTCCTTTGCACAAGGTATTATTTCCACTTGGATTTACCTTTATCAGAGGAGTCCGCATAACTTTCCCTGGATTTTTTCTACTTAACTTGTGGCTGTCTCCCACCCTCCCACCCATTACACTATGAGTGCCTGAAGGCAAGGAGGGACTAAATGTTACCAGATAAAGTAAAAATAAGGTTGGACTGAGAAAGCAACAATCTGGCCATTCATCAGGCTGGAGTATCAGACACAGATAACTTCAGCTGCAAATATAACAGGGAACAGTCTTTCTCTCAAAGACACGCTACAGCTATAAAATGATAACAACTCCCTTTGAGTGACCACCACTTTTTTTATTCCCTGAGAAACTTTGTTCTCTACAAACATAGACTATCAGAGACTTTGCTGCTTGAAATCATGCCAGTGAGAATAAAACATCCCGCATTTGTGTGGAGGACGTAAGGTTCTTGGAAACAAAGAAGCAGCCTGGAATTCCTATCCAGGTGCAGAACTTCGGATAAGGGCTATCTGGACACAACATTCCACATCTATTTTTTACTTTGGGTTCCCAAGGAAACCGGTGTCTGGGTTCATTTCACAAACCAGACTCGATGTTGTTGACCCCTTCACACAGTGCTGCTTTGAGCTTACAAAAAACAGTCCTTCATTAAAATTTATTTAAACTCCACTCTTCCCTCAAATTCTGTAATGATTGTTTTTCTTTGGTTAGATGCCCCATGGTTTCTCTTGTGCGTGGTCTTCTTCATTGCAATGGTCAAAAAGCCTGACTTTTAGATTGCCTGGATTGACTATATGGGTTCTGGTCTCAGTTCTGCTGATAACTAATTAGGATCATCTTAAATAAGTCAATGCACTCCATTGGCCTATTTCCTCTTCTGTAAAATGAGGGGCCTTTCTTTCAATCCTACGGTAAGCACTTTGTCGTCAGGAAGGTCTATTTTGGACTCTCAGTTCTACCACTTACTAAAACCTATGATTTTTGCTTTTCCGAGCCTCTGTTTAGTAAATTATTAAAATGGTGAGATAATACTGGGGCGCCTGGGCGGCTCAGTTGGTTAAGTGTGGGACTCTTGATTTAGGCTCAGTTCATGATGTCACAGTTGTGATATCCAAAGCCTTGCGTTGGCCACAGGGAGCCTGCTTGGGATTCTCCCCCTCCCTCCTTCTCTCTTTCTCTCTCTCTCTCTCTGCCCCTCCCCTGCTCATGCTCTCTCACAATAAACTTTAAAAAATGGTGATAATAGGGAAAACTGCTATGTAGATTATCCAGTGCTGCAAAATAAATAAATAAACTTAAAAAAATGGTGATAATAGGGAAAACTGCCGTGTAGATTATCCAGTGCTGCAACGAGGCTCAAGTACACTGTTATAAGCATCACTATATTTGATCACTATTCCTACTCCTGTTATGTGAGCTCAGAGAAGTTACCTAATCTGTCTGTGCGTCTGTTTTCTCATGAATAAAAGCGGAGAATGATAGTACGTACCCCAGTGCGATTATTGTGGGCACTAAATGAGATGAAAGTGAGTTAAGGGCTTAGCACAGTGCCTGGCACGTAATTAGAGGCTCAAAATATGTCAGCTAATGTAATTAGTATTAGATTACTACTGGCTATTCTGTCGGCCAGAAGCTCGGCATAAACAGTTTCATTCTAAGGACAAAACCCCAAAGAATCGCACTCCACGTTATTAACAGTGAAGCATAATGGGAGCATTTCTCTTTCAAAAGCAATCGGCACGCCCAACACAGGGTTAGGGGCCGCCCAGTCCTCATTAAATATGGCAGCGAGCAGGGCCGATTTACTGCGGTTGCGCACGCGGAAACTCCTCCTATGTCGCTTTCTCCGCCCGGCCTCCTTCCCACCTAGCCTCACCCCCGCCCTGCCAGGGCAGAGGTGCCGGGAGAAGGCCGGGTAGGACGCGCAAGCGCAGACTTTGGCTGTGTTTGGCCGATACTTGTGAGGCGCCTGTCACATGAGCCGAGCGCCCGCTCCGCTCCCCCTCCTCCCGGCTGGGCTGTGAATGAAGCTCTGCCGGCTACGTGGGGCGCTAGCTCGGCTTGGTGTACTGGACGCCAGAGCCGACTGAGCGCTCGGCCCGCCGGCGGCCGAGACGGGCTCCGCCGCCCCTGACCTCGGCGACAGGTAAAGACAGATGGGCTGTCGCTTCCCCAACAGGTCCTTGGCGGGCCTCCGGCCCCCGGCCCACCCGCGGAGCACCCCCTGGGCGCAGCGACACAGGGGAAGCGCTCCCCCGATGGCTCGGTCCCCCGGAGAGGGGGGTTCCCGTTGCCCGGCCGCCGCCGCCTGGCACTCGGAGGAGTTAGACCGGCTAGTTCCAGCCAGTGCAGGGCGGCATCTTCCCGGGAGCCCTGCCCTATTCTCCGAGCCAGGGTCCTTGCGCTGTCCCAGCGAAGTTTTCTCGCGGAGCGGCGCCAAGCCCGTCCCGCTTTTGAATGGGGGGGAGGCTGGCTGCAGGCGTCGCCTTTCCAGGACTGGGGCAGAGTGGTTTTGTCTGGTGAAGCTCTTTCGAGGCCCCGCTGTTCTTCCTCCCGCTCTGGACTCGCAGGTTGGTGTGGGTCTTAGCGAAGTGGACTCCAGACTCTCAGAAAAGTCGTTGTGGCGAGTTTTCCTTTTTCCCACTTAGCGCGGGTTGCTGGTTCTCTCCAGACATTCCAGGCTTGCGCTTGAGCGCCTTCACCCTGAAGGGGAAAGCTTTACCTTCACATTGATGCACGTTTACGTTTCTTAACATTTCAGAGCAAATCAGTTTCCTGGAGTGCTAAGCGAAATTGTACGTGTGCCCGTGTGATAAAGTCAGTGTAAGCTACCCTGAGTAAGTGAGGGAAATCCTGAAGTGTGGAGCATAAAAAGCCAGTAAGAATCTGCTTTACATAAACTTCATACATTTATTAGCAACTACCCGGGTTTGACTTCAGAGATGTTAAATTTCTCCTGGTCCCACGAGGCGCGGACCACTACTTAACGCGAAATAAGAGAGAGAGAGAGAGAGAAAGAGAGAAAGAGAGAGAAAGAAAAGGGCAAACCAAAACAAACTGTCCGGGGTTCTAGACAAGTCATCGTAGCGCTTTTTCCTGGTGAATTCATCCTTGGACTTGGGACTTCCTAAGTTTTCTTGGACTTTCGCAAACCTTTGCTTATCCAAAGCATTGGTTCCCCCCCTCTATTGGTGCTGTTGGGGCTAGTGTCCACATTTACATTCTTTTCCTTAAACAAAAGTCATCAAGGAAGACCCAAATGATAACTCTCAAGTTCGTATTAGTCTTCATGCATGCATTAGAGCTTTCATTTCGTGGGCGGAGGTGCTACTTGTGTAAAAGCTATGGAAATAGCAACCTACTTTCATGTTGACCAAGTAAAAAACGTGAGGTCTTTTGCTTAGAAAAAGCTGATGACTTGGGTGCTAAATAAGGAAGACCAATTTATTAAGAACTTGTTTAAATGGGAAGCACAGCGTTTAATATATTAAGCCTCTGAATCAAACGAAGTAGTCAGACATTATGTTTTTGTCCCCCTGATTCCTAGCTCCTTTCATATCCTTGCAAATAGTATTGTCCTAAGACCGAATTTGACTTTTTAAGTTTAGGAATTAGCTGAATTAATTGGTAGTACTTAAATTAGTATTCTATTTTTATTTTTTTTCTTTTCTTCTTCTTACCCCTGATTATAAAAGCAATATATGCTTCTTTTAGGACATTGGCAAAGTGTGGGGAAGTATAGTGAAGCAGAGAGAACCACGACCCAAAGGGCATTGCTCTTAACTTTTTATTATGCTTGCTTGCTTCTCCATTCCTATACAGGGTCTATTTTAAAACTTTAAATATTACAAAAGTTGTTCTCCTTTCTACTAAGTTTTAAATGGCAAGTTGGGTGCTGGGGCGGGCGGTAGGAGAGGGCAATAGATATTATGCTGTTCTTCATTCCCCAAACTGTGGAATGTGAATATAGGGAAGACATTTAATGCTTATCTCATCCAACCACGCATCCTTTGAGATTCTGAAACCCATTTACTGAAGATCCAGTGATTCACGCAGAATTGGACAGCACTCAGTGGCAATAGTAACTGACTCTGGATCTTACCATTCTATGTTTCTAAAGCAGTACTTCGCTGGGAAAAACTCGGCACTACCCATGTCTGCATGTCTTTGAAGGAGAGGTTCAAAGAGGGACAGGAGGTAATTCTTAAAGATTTGAATTTTTTTTTCATTTCGATATTCATTTTGCTATTCACATTTTCAGGTTGAGGGCTTGAACTTCTTGCAGAAAACAAGGCCACACAGCGGCTGGTCTGTCTACATCCCATTCAAGCCTTCTTATAAAACTGGAGGGCTTTGGGAAAACAAGTGTGTGACACCAGCGTGGGAGAAGAAAGGCTGAAGATGGCCATGTGGCAGGGTAAGAAATCAGAACTTATTTCTCTAACTGGTTTTTCCTCCATCCCAACCCAACCCCCCAAGCTGGTGGCAGGCAGCCAGCCAACCCTTTCTCTAACTCTTTGTCTCCACAAGGACAAAAGTATATTAATTTAAAAGAAGATCAGGTGAACATAAGGGAAGCAAAACAAAAATAATATAAAAACGGAGGAGCACAAAACAGAAGAGACTCATAAGTATGGAGAACAAACTGAGGGTTGCTGGAGGGGTTGTGGGAGGGCGGATGGGCTAAATGGATAAGGGGCATTAAGGAATCTCCTGAAATCACTGTTTCACTATATGCTAACTAATTTGGATGTAAATTTTAAAAAATAAAAAAATAAAATTAAAAAGAAGTTGCTGCTACCTAGAAGTTTCACCTATTTTAAAGTAGGGGTGGAGAGGTAGGGGGACGGTAGTAGCAAGAAAATGTAATGCCAGAAGCCTTTTGAAAGAACTCCCTTCTTTCGAACATGTGCTTGTGGGGGTTATGTGTGAGGAAACACGATTTTTTTTTCATATTTGTGTTTTTCATTTGTTTCCTGCAAATTCCTTATCATAAGGTTCTCAATGGTGGGGGAGACAGATGTCAGCACCTCCCTGGCTTCCTCTTCCCAGTAAAGACTTTAAGCATATTTAATGTTATAGTGTTTATATTTGGTGATGGAAGGAAAATGCCCGTTTTAATAGTATGAACTACCCAAGAGCAAAACTCAACGGTGGTGTCTTACCTGATGGATTTACATCTCTTGTGAACCTAGGAATTCCTACCACCTGCAAAGTTATTTTTATTTTTGGTGGGGTTCAGGGTCATGTCCTTGGGGGAGTATCAGAATTTCTGGGGATGTGTGGGATTTTTATGTTTTTCAAAAAGGAGCGTGGGTTTAAGAAATGATAGACAAACACTACCCAGACTGGTCTGTGACCCAGAAAAGGTTAAGAACCACTTGGAGTCGAATGCAAGAAGTTATATAGCTATAGGTATTCATCAGGTAGGTTTGTTGGTTGCTAACGTATCTGTTAAAACTTTCTCCTGTTGGTTATGGCTTCAAATACGAAGGCACACAAATGCAACATGTATTTTTGATGTATGAGGATTGTTACTTTGAAGATGTTTGTTGAAATGGGAATTGGCTTGTATCACTCGCTTTGGACGTTTATCAGGAGCAGTTTGGAAATTCTTGTTTAAATCGCGAGGTATTCTTTCATTCAACAAACATAATACAGAGGTGAATAAGACACAGAGCCCTAGAGGGTTCCTTCTCTTATGGGAAAGGCAGACATATAGACAAACGATTGTGTTAGGTTAAATTAAGTGTTAGAATAGGGAGAGGTGCAAAATGTGATGGAAGCCCAGAGAAAGGCATGATGAATTCTGAGTTTTGAGCTGGTCTAAAAAAAAAAAATGAGTGGGAGTTTGCCAGATGGGCGAATGAGAGAATTGCATTCTGGGCAGACAGAGAAGCACTGTTTGGGAACTTCCAAGTTGCTCCATTTGCCTCGTGTGAGATGTGTGGGCCACGACCTCGGATGAAGCTGGGAAGGTAGTTGGAGGCCGGATAATAAAGGACCTTGTATGTTCTAGGAAGGATTTTACACTTTATCCGGGAGACAAAGATTCTAAACAGGGAAGTAACATAATCAGATTTTGTTTCAGAAAGATTACTTTGGCCGCAGTGTTGAGGTGGAGTTGGAGCTGGAGAGAAAGAAAGCCAAGAGCTGGTTGGGAGGTTTCTGGTAGAGCACTTGAGGGAAGGAGTTGGGAGTCTGAGCAGAAGCGGGGGCAGCAAGGATAGAGAGCACAGGATGAATTCTACAAATGTTCTGTGACCAGATGTGGGGGGAACAGGGCCCGGGTTGACACCCAGTTTGGGTGCTTGGGGCGGATGGTGCCAGTCCCCGAGATTGGGGACCTAGCCTCGGGAAGATGTGAGAAGAGCATATGGGGATGGATGGTGGGGAGTTAGTGTACTGACTTTGGTTTGGCTTCTTTTGTTTGAGACACCTATGGGCTGTTAGGTTCATGATTAAAAGGTGGTGCTGGAAGTTTGGAATGGAAGTTTGTGAAGGTGGGGATCTAAAATTTTGTTCCTAATGATGCATAAAGAGCTTGTGTTTTTTCTCTTTAGTGGAAACACCATTAGTAGTTAATGATTTATTTATTTTCTAATAAAAACATTCTAGTGAATACCAATTCTTAATAAAATGTCATAGTTTCTTTTTTAAAGTTTATTTATTTTGAGAGAGAATGATAGAGTGAGAATGTGTGAGCCAGGAGGGGCAGAGAGAGAGGGAGAGAGAGAGTCCCAAGCAGGTTCTGTGCTCTCAGCAAATGGAGCCTGATGCAGGGCTCAATCACATGTACGGTGAGATCATAACTGGGACCAGATCAAGAGTCAGACACTTAACGGACTGAGCCACCTAGGTATCCCTGTCATATATATTTTTTGCCCCTGTCGTATTTTCTTAATAAATCATATATTTTGTTCTCTCAGGCCCTAAAATCGGATCTGCTTAAAATGACATTGGAGCAGGGGAGCCTGGGTGGCGCAGTCAGTTAAGCGTCCGACTTCAGCCAGGTCACGATCTCGCGGTCTGTGAGTTCGAGCCCCGCATCGGGCTCTGGGCTGATGGCTCGGAGCCTGGAGCCTGTTTCCGATTCTGTGTGTCTCTCTCTCTCTCTCTGCCCCTCCCCCGTTCATGCTCTGTCTCTCTCTGTCCCAAAAATAAATAAACGTTAAAAAAAATTAAAAAAACATGACATTGGAGTAAAACCACATTTTCTTAGCATTAGTGAATAGGGGAGTATTCCATATAAGTAATTGCAACTTATTTTTTGTTATGTGCAACATCTAAAGTGACAAGCAATAGGGACAATGATAGTTTGGCTGGCACTATGGTAGAATAGTTAAAAATACAGATTTGGGTTCAACTCTGATGGGTCCATCACTTGGTAGCTGTGAGACCTGGGACAAGTCCCTTACCCTCTCTGTGTCTCAGTTCCCTTCTCTGTAAAATGAGGATAATAATAAAACTCACCTTATAGGGTCATTTTGAAGATTAATATATACAAAGCACTTAGGACATAGTACGTGCCATGTAAATGTGTGCCTTTATTATTAGTAAGACATTTAGAATATTGCCCAGCATATAATACGTGCTCATTAAAATTTATCAGTAGCTGCTGTTGTTACTATTACTACTGCTACTACTTATACAACCACCATTATTATTGTCACTATTACTTTGCTATATCCTGGGGTGACCCTGGGACCCTGTTCTGTTGAGGGAATTTCAGGTTGTCCTTGGAAGCCCTACCCTGTGGTAGTCTGTTTGAGTCTTTAGGTAGAGGCTTAGATCTGAAGAGATCCTTAGAAAACATCTAGCCCAACCCCTAGAAGTAAAGTGACATGCCCATGCTCAAACAGGTTGATGGTGGTGACAGGACTAAAACCCAGGTGTCCTGGTTCCCTATTCCAGTTTTTCCATGGGCTCGGAGGAGGGAATGGGTGTGTCTATACTCAGCTCAAGGAAGCTTGGAGTCAGTTTCTGGAGGTAGTTAAGGAACTCTAAGAGCTAGAAGAAGCCAATCCTCCTTAGTCTCTTGGGTCAGTGGTATCTAGTTCCTCCACAGAGAGTTTTATCAGAACTCCCATACCCCTCAAACATGGCCAACATTATTATTTTGACTTCATTTGATGAAGCCCTGTAACATATTTCCTGGCCGCTTTAAACATAGCCTCCTGGGCATAATTTAGTATTTTTGATAACTCAGGGTCATCATTAATACCATCAGATTTATTGATCTAATTGTCAAGAAGTTATTGACAAGAGAACTAGCCAGTTTGGGGTTGGATGAGGTTGGACACATATTATCAGGTATTATTTATTCAATTATCATTAAAATTTTTTTAATGTTTATTTTTGAGGGAGAGAGAGAGCAAGTGAGCATGAGCAGGGCAGGAACGGAGAGAAAGGGAGACAGAACCTGAAGCAGGTTCCAGGCTCTGAGCTGTCAGCACAGAGCCCAATGTGGGGCTGGAACCCAAGATCATGACCTGAGCCAAAGTCGGATGCTTAACTTACTGAGCCACCCAGGCGCTCCCCAATTATCATTTATTAGGTACCAGTTGTGCACCAGGCACAGTGCTGAGCCCTAGAGGTGCAATGGTTAGTAAAAATAGGTATGGTCTCTACTCTCATGGAACTTGCCAACTAGGATAAAGGTAGCATTTCAAATTCATAAAATCATTTATTTAACAAATGTGCTGAAGTAATTTGGAAAAAAATGACACCAATATAAATTTAGAAGATGAAACTACTGTTTCTTAATAAAGGAGAGGGTGCATCAGAGTTGTCCATGGGGCTTTAAAAACTATTCCTACTCAGGTCTCAGACTCCCCAAATTGGAATTCAGTCTTAGGACCTGCACATTAAAAAAAAAAAAAAAAACCAAAAAAACAAAACTCTGTAAGCAGTTCTGATGTGTAATCCTTTTTGGATTACATGTACACTGCTACATTGAAGAATGAAAACTTTGAAAAAGAGAGATGATAGGAGAGTATATAGTGTTGGGGTAGGGAAGGTACTTGTATGCATAATATCAAAGGTAAAGTAATAAATAAAATATTAATATAATCAACTATATGCAAATTTAAAATCCTGCAAAACCTGTGAAGTTAATGACAAAACTGGAAGCAGTTGCAACAAGACTCATTATTCAGAGCAATAAGAAAAATACAAGTATCTGACTAGAAAAATGTGCCAAGGTTGGGAATAGGAAAATACATAAAAGAAGAAATCTAAGTGGCCAATAAATGTGAAAAAATGTTCTATCTCAGTGGTAGTTGAAAGGAGATTTAAGATGGCATACCATTTTCTCCAATATAATTTGCAAAGATTAAAAAGGAATGACAGGGGCGCCTGGGTGGCTTAGTCGGTTAAGCCTCCAACTTCAGCTTAGGTCATGATCTCATGGTTCATGGGTTTGAGTCCCGCGTCAGGCTCTGTGCTGATAGCTGGAGCCTGCTTCAGATTCTTTGTCTCCCTTTTCTGTCCCTACCCTGCTCATGCTCTGTCTCTCTCCCTCTTTCTCAAAAATAAACATTAAAAGAAATATAAATAAATAAATAAATAAATAAATAAATAAATAAATAAAAGGAATGACAAAACTCAGTGTTGGCAAGGACATGAGGAAGCAGGCATTCTCTTGCACTTCTGGTGGGAATGTCAGTTTGGCATTATCAAAAGCTTTAAAAAACACGTTTACCTTTTGACCCAGCATTTTTTTTGGAATTTATCCCAAGGAAGTAATTAAGGATGTACACAAAAGTGTGTCAATAAGGGTATTCATGGCAGCATTTTCTATAGTGGGAAAAATTGGTAACACTTGCATTCTGATGTAGTAATACAGTGGAATAGTATATCACTCCTACAAATGATTATAAATGTATCATTCCTATAAATGTATAATCATTCCTAAAAATGATTAGTGCCGAGTTCTACATAGAAATAAGTTCAGGGGTGCCTGGGTGGCTCAGTTGGTTAAGCGTCTGACTTCAGCTCAGGTTATAATCTTGTAGTCTGTGAATTTGAAGCTCGCATCAGGCTCTGTGCTAACAGCTCACAGTCTGGAGCCTGCTTCCAATTCTGTGTGTGTGTGTCCTTCTCTCTGCCCCTCCTGTGCTCACACTCTGTCTCTCAAAAATGTATAAATGTTAAAAAAAAATAATAGGTTCATAATATGATGTTATATGAGTGGTGGGCGGGGGGAATCATATCCCAGATTATCGGTAGTTAAAAGCCTGGGATCTGGGGATGAAAGGTACATTGTAGGGAATATAGTCAATGGTATCGTAATAGCATTGCATGGTGACAGATGGTAACTACACTTATGTTGAGCACAGCATAATGTATAGACTTGTGGAATCACTGTAATGTATACCTGAAATAATGTAACATTGTGTGTCAGCTATACTCAAATAGGAAAAAAAGTCTGGGAGGGGCCCTTGGGTGGCTCATTTGGTTAAGTGTCCGACTTTTGGTTTGGCTCAGGTCATGATCTCCTAACAGTTACAGTGCGAAGCCTGCTTAGGATTTCTCTCTTCCTCTCTCTCTGCCCCTCCCCTGCTTAAGCTCTGTCTCAAAAAAATAAAGAAACATCAAAAAGTTAAAAAAGAAAAGAAAAAAGTCTGGGCTCTGGGCTTAGGGTTAGATCGAAATCCTAGCCTTATCAACTGGGTAATGTTGGGAAGTTATTACCTGAGTGTTCCTCAGCTTCCATGTTAGTAAGAGAGGGATAAAATAGCAGCAAACCTAATAGTTCCCAACACCCAGTAGGATCACCTGGGGATCTCTTAAACCCTCTCAAGGCCAGGCCTCACCCAGTCGATTAAAATCCTCAGTCCTTAGGGACTGGATGCAGCCCTCAGGGTTTTTGAAGCTCCCTGGGTGACTTCAGTGTGTAGACAAGTTTGGGAACCATTGAGCTAACATATAAGGTGGTTATAAATATGAGAAAATCACAGTGGCTGGCATGTGGTAAGTAGTCAATACGTGGTAACTATTATTAGTAACTTATTTTTTTTATTAATAATATGACCCCATTTTAATATATGTGTTTGTGTCCATGTATGTATAATAAGAAAAACCTGAGGGGATGTGCACAAAAGTATTTAAAAAAGAAATTAGAATTGACTTTGTTTTTGCTTACTTGTATCTTCCAATTTCTCTGTAAATACCATGGATTCCTCACTAATTTTTGAAAAGTGTAACTTCTGAAGGAAATATCCAATATATGTGCACAGCTTTTATATGCTATTGTGTTTATAATAGTGAAAAACTGAAGACACAGTTTCCATAGTAGGAGAATGTAAGTAAATTATGGAAGGTCCATATAGTAAAATATGGGGCCATTAAATATGAAGACCAATGCTGAGGAAAATCATTATGATACAGTGGGAGAGTATATGGGATGATGCCATTTCCATCTTTGTAATTTAAGTGTGCAGTTCTTTGTGTCTCTGTGTTTACATGTTACATATATACCTGTGGATGTAATGATAAATATGGAATGGAAGGAAAGGAACCAAAGTTGTTTTTGAGGGGGGGAGTGGGGGGGAGAATATATGAACGGGGGAGGGGCAGAGAAAGAGGGAAACACAGAATCCGAAGCAGGCTCCAGGCTCCAGGTTTTGAGCTGTCAGCACAGAGCCCGATTTAGGGCTCAAACTCAGGAACCATGAGGTCATGACCTGAATCAGACGCTTAACTGATTGAGCCACACAGGTGCCCCTGGAAAGGAACCAAAGTTGTTAAAGTGGCTATCTCAAGACAGTAGGATGCATTTCTGTTTTTTCCCCTTTTCATTCTTTTATTTTCCAAATTTTATATGATGAATATGTATTACTTTTGTAATAAAAATGAGTTATTTGAAAATGAGATACGCAATGATAGTGCCCCCAACAAGGAGTGAATTGTGTGGGCTTCTGGACAACTGCTTCAGTCACTTTGTACCCCTTGCCCCTCCTCCACATTAAAAAAAAAAAAAGAAACCAAGACCCCAAGGGTTTGGTCAGAGCAGTTTTTCTTTTCTTTTTCTTTCTTTCTTTTCTTTTTTTTTTTTTTTTTTTTTTGCTATTAATACTTCCTCAAGTCCTCTTGTAATTTTTGGCCATCTCTCCTATTGACTCCAGAAACTCTTTTGGGAGTGAGAGTGGGGACAGGCAGAGAGATTATGCAAAAATTGGGAAATTACACTTACTCTCGTGTGGAGGTTACATAATGAGGTGAGGCGGCAAAATATGCCAGGATAAGCATGAAAATAAGACAGAGGAAAACTGTAATAAAACTTAGTTGCAACGAGAAACTCAGATTTAAAGGAAGTACATTTCAACCTTACAGATTTTTTTTCTTAGCACATCACAGTGTATCGTTAAACACTCTGGTGATTTAGCTAACACATGGGGGCTGGGGGAGCATCACAAAGCAGTTAGTGAGTTGGAGACAGAGTTTCAGTGTGAAATCTGGATAGCTGTGTGGCTTGATAGTTGGACCACCATCATCTAGGAAAAGCCATCTGCTCCTGCCTGTTGACCAAAACATTAGTATCTGCACGGCTCTTAAACAAAAATCATGTTGTTAGAGCAGGAGTAAGGAAGCAGAGCACCCACCCTCCCCTTTTTTTTTCTTTATCTGGCATAGTGTCTCAACTATGGTAGGTACAAGAAAAGAATTCTTCATCTCTTTTCACTATTGCCTCTACAACTCCTCAGTGGGGCAGAAGAGGTGGGGATGAATAGGAGGTAAACAAACATGATCTTTCAGAAGATTTCTGTTTCTCTAAGAGCCAGCCATTCCTTCTCAAGCATACAGTTGTGGAAGGAGCATGGACCGTGGAATCTGATACACCTGAATCTGAACCTGGCCCTGCCAGGTGGTGGCCAAAGTACCTAAACTCTGAAAGCCTCAATTGTCTCATCAGGGGTCAAGTGCGGTCTCTGGAGACAGACTCCCTGGGTTTGTGTATTCGCTGTCACTGCTACCTGTGGGCAAGTTATTTTATATACTGTGCCTCACTCTCTTCATCGGCAAAATGGGTTAATAATAATTGTACCTACTCATAGGATTATTGGGAAGATGGAATGAGTTAATACATATATAGCCTTTGAACACTGCCTGGCACAGGTTAAGCACTCACAAATGTTGACCTTTGCTATTAAAATATGCAAAAGTATATGACAATATTTGCCTCACATGATTGTAGATGAGAATGAGAATCACCAAAATGTTCACCTGTTGTAGCTATTCTGACTGTATTATAATCGCAGCAGAAAAAAAAATCGATATATTCTTAAAGGGATTTAAAAAAAGTTTCTTTTAAGTTTATTTATTTTGAGACAGAGACAGTGAGCAGGGGAATGGCAGAGAGAAGGAGAGAGAGAATCCCAAGCAGACTCCCCACTATCAGTACAGAGCCCGATGCAGTGCTCGAACTCACAAACCATGAGATCATGACCTGAGCTGAAACCAACAGTCGGACACTTAACTGACAGAGCTACTCAGGCACCCCTTAAAGGGATGTTTTTAAACAGGAAAGGATCTTTCAAGGTGATCCATTTCAAACATTTCATCTTACAAAGGAGGAAACTGAGGCCCGGGGAAACTGTGAATATCATAGCTGTCATATGGTGCTTTGAGCCAGGACAATGCCCCAGGCTACTGATAATCAGTGCTGCCTAGTGTGCTCTCTCTGCCAGTCTGTTTGCCTCTTTAGCCCTACTGCAGTTGTACTGCCTCCCCTAGGCTTGGATGTTTTATAATTTTCTGCTAAACGTTAGTCTTTCCCTACTATGCATTATTGCTACTTTGAAAAGTTTAGGGTTCTTTTCTTCCCAAAGAATTGTTTTTTCACTGAGGGTTCCAAGGTGGGTTTTTTTTCCTGTCACTCTGTTGGCATTTTTGAAATAAACTAGAGGTTATGTTTTAACCAGAATTATGATTCAAAGCTTCCTGTTTCATGTAATGCTGTTCTGTGTGTGGCAGGATGGGAGGGGGGACTAGAAAGTTTCACTATTGGTGGCAGCAAATGCCAGATTCTTCTTATTTTTCCTACTTTCTGTTATAGGCCTGTGGCCAAACCAGAGAAGCTGTTGAGGAGTTAATAGGATGAGGTAACCCCCTTAAGTAATGGCTTATTTTGATGCTTTTCAACCCGATACCATTCAGGCATTAGGTAGCATTTTCTTATATGTATTTAGGATTTCTGCCCGGACTACTTCCATGAAGAGCAACCCAGAAATTGCAACATAGAGCAGTTAGAAATAAATTCAGGAAAGGGTCTATCTGGTGGAAATGAAATAGGTATTACCAAGCATGTGAGATACTCAGAACACTGAATCTTTTTCTTTCCTTCTTCTGCACCCCCCTACAAAAAGATAAGCACACTAAATTCCATTATTATTATTACTGTTATTTGTTTTAGGTTTTTATTTTAATCCTAGTTAGTTAACATACAGTGTTATATTAGTTTTAGGTGTACAATATAGTGATTTGACAGTTCCATACATTACATTATTGACATCTTCTGGTCAAAAAAGTGTTCAGATGTAGAGAGCTCTCCTGGCCCTGTGTGTGCTAAGTCTTCTGGTCCTCACACCACCCTCCACTGCCCTGGTCTGGCCTGCGGCCACCTACAGCTCAACACTGAATATTCTTAGGTTGAAGTCATGGTTTTTCCTATTTAGCTTAAGAGTGGTAAGAAGCAGGTGGGCAGAGGAATCACTGCCATCCGAATTTTCAATTTTCTGCCAAGGCCTTCTTTTCCTTGGGTTCTGTACCCTGGTAATAAATAATAATAATAGAGCCTCACTCTCTCCATTGAATGTGCACCATCCACCCAGATATCAAAGCCAAAAGTCTGAGACGCACTGCACAGCCCTTGCCCTTCTCTGCTTGCAGTCGCCTCCTGATGGCCTAGATCGTATTCCTAGCAAATGTCTACTTTCCACCATCAGCTAAGGGTCCTCTATTTGTAGTCCTTCCTGAAACCTTGCCCATCCTCTGGTAAAATTAGCCTTTCCCTTCTTTGCGTGTTTCCCCGCTCTCTCGTATACGTCTTGAGGGCATTGGCTGTATTTGTTCAGTACATTTGTTTTCATGTCTGCTGTGTGCCAGGCACTGCATTGGATAGGTGCTGGGGTTAGAGCAATGAACACAAAAGCCATGATTCTTGCCCTCCTGAGCCCTGCAGTCATGTGGGGGAGCTGGTATTCAAACATATGCACAAACATTTCAGTATGAAGTATTATGATATGAAGTAAAGTTCTAAAAAAAAAGAATAAGTGAGGCAGAATTTATTGGGAGAAGGGGTCTGAAATGAAGTGACAAGTTCAGCAGAGGCCAAAAGATGGATAGGAGCTATCTAGGTGAAGAGCTGGTGGAAGGGCATACCAGGGAGAGGAAATGAAGTGGAAATCCCTGAGGTGGCAAGAACCTGGATTCTTCTCCAGTGTGGTGGTCCATTGTGGCTGGACAATCATGAATGAGATATACAGGGGATTGGGATGAACTGGAAGGGTGGGCAGTGCTCTGGTAACACAAGGTTTATAGGCCGTGTTACTCAGTATCCTAAGTGCAGTGTTAGGGCTTCAGGGATAAATTGCATGGGGCAGGGCAACAGTGAATGAGGGGAGGGCCTCATTCATCTTTGCATCCCAGCTACCTGACAGAGAGTACCCAGAACATACTATGTGCTCATGGAATCTTTGTTTAATGAGTAATAATTACCTTGCCTTCCTACCAGGATTGTCATGAAGATTAAATGGGGTAAAATATGCTAAGGTGCTTTGCAACATACACAATGTTAAACAAGTGTTATTCTAGATGTGGTCCACTAGATTCTGTGCAGTGACGCTTACAGATGTTCACTATCATTGGAAAAAACCTGATTCTCTGTTAAAGTAGCAAAATCTTTCAATCAGATCATCCCATACCATGAATATTCTGATATACTGAGGTGTACATATTCAAAGTGCCCCTGCATTGCCAGTGACTTTAATTATGGGTGAGTGAAAACCACCTTATGTGACACCATTATATGTTAGAGATAAATTACCAGGAGCAGTGTATGTTTCTCTTCTGTGCTAAATTCACTCAGTAAATCTCCGAACCTAAGGAATGCATTATTTAGGAGCTGGATTAATTCTGTGGAATGGCACCCTCTGAATTTGCATTTGGACAAGGGCAAGGTTAATCACAGCAAGGTGAGGCTGCCACCAACTGTGGCATTTGGCTTCCAGAGTATGTTAAAATAAAAAATGTAACAAAATCATTAGGGCTTTGCTATTTTTGTGTTAAAATATCTAGTTCCTTATTTGAGCTACAGAAACTTCAGACGAGGTGATTGGTTTAAAAGCCCCCTTCTGACTTTGTCTCAGGTCATGATCTCACGGTTCATGCGTTTGAGCCCTGCGTCAGGCTCTGTTCTGACAGCTCAGAGCCTGGAGCTTGCTTCAGATTATGTGTCTTCCTCTCTCTCTCTGCCCCTCCCCTGCTCATACTCTGTCTCTCAAAAATAAATAAGCATTAAAAAAATTTTTTTTAAAGCCCCTTTCTGTACAGAGTCAGAGGAAGTATTAGAGCCCACTTGGGGGGCAGTTTGGAAGTTCTTATGAAAATGTAAGATGTGTATACCTTTTGTCTCTGAATCTAGTCTAAGAAGGAAGTGCACAAAAGTCACTTTTTATGAGGATGCTAGTCATTTCATTGTTGCTCCATTTTCACTACTGACAGTCTTGACGTCCGTCATGAGAGGCTGGTTATATTAATAATGGTGTATGTATGCACCCAATGGAATGCTGTGCATTTTATGAAAAAGAATGAGGTAGATCTATAGATAATGATAGGGAGTGGTGTCCAAGATACATTTTAAATGGAAAAAAAAGGTACAGAATGGTATTGTATGATCCCATCCGTACAACTGAAAGAAGGGGAGAGGTAAAAGGTAGATGGATATGAGTTTGTATATACATATGCATAGACATTTTCTGGAATGATAGATGAGAAACAGCAGTTGTTACCTTAGAGTTTAGGCATTGGCAGGGGTAGGGGTTTTCATTTTCACCCGATACCTTTCTATATTGCTTGACTTGTTTACAACAAGCTATAATGCCTTTAGGTAATACAATTTGAATAAAACCTGTACCTCACTTGATTCTTTTCTTGATGCTATTCTAAGAAATAAAAGGTATAATAATGGCTGAGGTGAGAGGTCAGGTCTGAAGTATAGGAGGCAGAGTCTGGGCAAATCAAGGGCCTCTGAAAGCTGCCAGGGAATCATCATGGCCAGGGGGCTTAGGGGGGCTGTGGTTTTGTTAAAGCTTAATGCTAAGGGGTGCCTGGGTCACTCAGTAGGTTAAGCAACTGACTTCAGCTCAGGTCATGATCTTACAGTTCGTGAGTTCGAGCCCCACATAGGGCTTGGTGCTGTCAGCGCAGAGCCCGCATCAGATCCTCTGTTTCCCCTCTCTCTCTGCCCCTCCCCTGCTCGCTTGCTTGTTCTCTCAAAAATAAATAAACATTAAAAAAAAGCTTAATGCTAAGAAAGTAAGTGAGAAAATTAGGTGAAAAAAATCATGATTTTATTCATTTTTTTCTTTGTTCTTTTTTTTTGATGAAGCAATTTTAATTGTGTCATTAGTTTTGATATGTAGGTATTTTAATACCTAAGTTGCAGAGTAATTGTATTCTAGGCCACAATTAAGCAGTTAAGTGTCTTTCGTGTCTGGATAAATAGTTGTTGTTCTTGTTCAACTTGTTTAAATATTGTATAAGGGAATGCTGGGCTACAGTTCCTTGAGCTTTTTGCTCAAGGTCCTGACAAGGAATACAGATATAGTCTTATGTTTGAAATGAAGAAGATACAGGTTGCCTTCCATTTACATAAGAAAGTCTTGATTAAACCCTCAAATGCTTTAAGCTCATTTTAGCTCACTCCCCCCACCAAAAAGACCACTTTTGCCTGTGATATGAGAAGTAAAAGGAATGTTCAAATGAATGTCCTCTGGATTTGCTATAGTGAATAACTCTTTTACTCAGCTGTGTGTGTAGAGACCAGAGTCCCTAGCCTCTCAACTGGCCCTGGTTTGCTAATATTTGGAATTGTGGCCAGTGGATTAAGAAGCAAGATAAGTTTTACTCTTGGATGTATAACTGTACACATACAATGTATAATTGGGCAGGTGGCAGAGACTGGAATGATGGGAACAACTGTGAGAAAGGAGAAAGGCTCAGTAATTTCAGGTTGTAGATTGGCGTAGAAAAAGGGACTCAGAGTTTAATTTTTGCGATATTTCCTGCTTGTGGAAACATAGAGCCCGAGGTGCTGCCTGGAGTGTGGTTTGAGGTTGAACCTGAACCTGGACCTGGAAGTTATGCTTAGAGAAGCAGACAGGAAGATTTGCTGATGATCAGAGAAGCTGTTAGAAATGGCCCTAGCTTGGAGTTGGCATAAATGAGGGAGGAACTGGGAGAAGAAACCAGATATTCTAAAAAGAGAAGACCCTGAGCCGAGAGTGGGCTGGACTTGGTATCCGCCGAGAGCCTGTGCTTGGCTGCCCTGTGTAGAAAGCAGAGGCTTAAATAAACAGTTGATGGGTGAGTGAAATGCAATTTGGTGGCCAAAATTCTGGGTTATTTCTAAGTTTAAGTCATTTAGTATCTTATGTGTGGACGACACTATTAGGTGTCACATGTTCAACTAAGAGGAAAGAGAAGCAGACACTGTCTTCCCCACAGCTAGTCTCTGAGGCAGTTAAAGCATGTGTACCAATTACCACGACCCAAGCTAGTGTTAGATATACATTATAAGAGAGGTTTAGAATACCACAGAAGTCAGACAAATGTGAGGAGGGAGCATCTGAGGTAGACCGTGTAGTATGAGATAGGTTCTTCTATAGCTGTTGATGTTAGAGATATGATTTCAGGCAGCAAAGTATAAGGGGCATTTGAGGGAATGGGAAAAAAAATCATGCCAGGCCTGTTATATACATCGTGTCATTAAATCCTTCTAACAACCCTTTATTGACTGAATTATTTATTGTCATAACTAGGGCACTTCTCAGAGTGAAGTCATATGCTAATCAGATGGGGTAGGCATAGACAGTGGCTGAACCAGATAGACCAGGACATATGAGGCAGTTGATATTAACCTCATTTAACAAATGAGAAAAAGGATGTTCCAAGTCACATAGCTAAGAAGTGATAGAGCCAGGACTTGAATCTAACTGTGGCCCCCCAACTAAGAGATTCGTACTTCTATGAGCATGGGGGCAGTTGAAGGGCTTGGAGCAGGGAATGCCATGGTTGGAACTATGTAAGACAGATGGGAGGGACATACTGGAGACTGGAAACCGGGAGGTTAGTTAGGACATTGCTGAAAGAGATGCAGGTAGAACTTCATGAGGGTCTGGATGTCAGATGTTGACCTTGGGGGTTTAAAGGAAGGGATAAATGGAAGACACACCACAAAGGAAGAAGTGACAAACCTTGACTACTGCTCTGCTTTGGAGGGAGAAGAGTAAAAGGTGACTCAGGATTTAAAATTTTTTTTTCTTTTTTTTTTTCAACGTTTATTTATTTTTTGGGACAGAGAGAGACAGAGCATGAACGGGGGAGGGGCAGAGAGAGAGGGAGATACAGAATCGGAAACAGGCTCCAGGCTCTGAGCCATCAGCCCAGAGCCTGACGTGGGGCTCGAACTCACGGACCGCGAGATCGTGACCTGGCTGAAGTCGGACGCTTAACCGGCTGTGCCACCCAGGCGCCCCGGTGACTCAGGATTTTAAACTCTTTTAGTGAAAACATCATGTAGCCAAAAGCAGCCATCATAACCTAGAAAGGTTATGTGAGTTTTCATTAGCCTTCCAAACTTCAGAGAATATCTGCTTTGGGGCGCCTGGGTGGCTCAGTTGGTTAAGCGTCTGACTTTGGTCATGATCTTATGGTTCGTGAGTTCAAGCCCTGGTCCAGCTGTGTGCTGACAGCTCAGAGGCTGGAGCCTGCTTTGGATTCTGTGTATCTCTGTCTCTGCTCCTTCCCTGCTTGTGTGTGTGCTTTCTCTCTTTGTCAGACAAAATTAAAAAAAAGAAAACCTGTTTCTGAGTACAATTGACTTACTGACTTATAGTCACGAACAAATTATTTGATCTTTGTTTGCCCACATGTACTTATTTGTAAAATGTAATGTTATTTGTCACTAAAAAGCCTCCAAAATAGCAGAGCTGGAATTTTTTTTTTTACCTCCACATTTTCGAAATTTCAACGCTTGTGCTCAGTAATGTGAAATTGAATCCCAGTGTTGAGTACACTCAGTTTTATATTATATTGGCAACACAATAATGATAATATTGGTAAACGATGTGTTGTCTTCTGCTTCTGTTAACATCTTTAATTGCCAGATGAATTCTAATGCCCGCTCTATAACATCTTTTCTATAGTTGTCTTAAACTGCTTTTTAAATTATTATGATTTAACTTTTTAATATGTTTATCTTAGCTCCCCAGACACCATAAAAAATACTCAAGGGACAGGAACATATACATCCCTCTGTTCTTCCTAATGCCTTGGAGGCATGCAGGAAATATTTATTAATTTGATTTGACCAGTTCATATGGCACAATAAGACCGTTTTACTTTTGTTTTGTACATTATACTTTGTTCATATGGTCTCAAATAGCATTGGGTTTTTGGTAACTACATCTTACTATAAGCTCATAATGAGCCCAAAGCCTACTTCATTCTCCAAGTATTTGTGTACATGCACGCGCGCGCATGCTTGTGTGTGTCTGTCTGTCATCGTCTTCTTCTTCTCCTTGTTAAAACTTTTCTGTCTTGGCTTTTACTCTTTTTGAACATTAACATAGTTAATTTATATTTCTTTTTCCTCTTGTTAGGTTTAGCATTATCATATTTACCTCATAAATATTTTGATCTAAGTAACAAAATATTGCTTGGTCTATTAGTTTTCTATTGCTGCATAATAAATGACCACAACTGTAGTGGCTCAAAACAATACTACCCACTTACTGTCTCACAGTTTCCATGGCTTATGAGTCTGTCATGGCTTATCTGGATCCTTTGCTCAGTCTCTCAGGCTGCTGTCAAGATGTTGGCTGAGACCACAATCTCATCTGAGGCTTGCATCTCTTTCCAAGTTTATGTAGCTCTTGGGCAGAATTTAGTTCTTTGTAGTTGGAGGTTTGAGGCCCTCAGCTCCTAGAGGCCACCTGTAGCTCCTTGCCACATGGTCCTCTTCAGAGGTACTTCACAGCAGCTTGCTTTCAGGCAAACAAGGGATAAAGTCTGTGTCATGCTAGCAAGAAGGAATCCCCTATACAGTAGTCCCCCCTTAACCGTGGTTTCAGTTTTCCCAGATCAACTTGGTTTGGAAGTAGATGCCTTCTTTCTGACATGTTGTCAAAATTCATTCACATCACTTCATCTCGTCATGTAGGCATTTTATCATTTCCCATCATTACAAGAAGAAAAGGGTGAGTACAGTACAATATTTTGAGAGAGAGAGACCACATTCCCATAAATTTTATTGTATATTGTTATAATTGTTGTCTTTTATTGTTGTTGTTAATCTTTTGTGGTGCCTATTTATACATTAAACTTTATCATAGGTATGTATGTATAGGAAAAAATATGGTATATATAGGGTTTGGTGCTATCCACGATTTCAGGCATCCACTGGGGGTCTTGAAACATATCCCCCATAGATAAGGGAGAGGGAACTACTGTATGTATGTACACAGTATGTATGTACACACACACACACACACACACACACACACACACACCCTAATCATGGGAGTGACCTCTCATTACCTTAGCTGTATTCTGTTGACTAGAAGCTAGTTACAGGTCCCTCCCACACTCAAGGCAAAGAGATTATATAAGGACATGAACACAAGGAGGTAGGCATTATTCAGGGTTACCTATAGGTGTCTGGTACACTTGGCATAGAACTAAATGAGGCTAATTGAAGACTTAGCAGCTTACCATTCATTAATGGACACTTACCGGGTAAGGCTGTTCTAGCAGCTGTGACTCTACCTTTACTGTCATCCGACAGATGCTTTTTTTTCATCTTGCTTACAAAGATGTAATGAGAGATGATGTTTAATAATATGCCTAAAATCATCATGCGAGGCCTTTTACTGAGACAGAGAGCACTGGAGCAGGAGTAGAATTGTGGATGGGGATTTCAGCGTGGATGGCTATAGATATTCAAGTAGAAATTCATCCCCTGTGGGCCTGTGGCTTAGGAGAGGGTTTGGGCTTAAATAGAGATTTGGGAATCTTTCATGTATAGATGGTAAATGGAGCCTAGGGTATGTGTGTGGTGTGAGAGGGGAAAGGCGCCAAGGTGGAGTTCTGGCGAAATCCAGGTACTCTGAGTGACTCCCCTAACCTTGTTATCTAACAACCCAAATGGAAAAGGAAACACATTATCCAGCTTCAGAGGGAAAGTTGTATTATTTTTGTTTGCTTCTGTCTTCATTCTCCTCTCTTCCTGTCTATTCTAGGTACTCCTTATCCAATTACCCCCCTTTTCTTCTGGTATCTTTTCTTCCTTTCCACTGGATCCATTTGCTAGCCTGTCCATAAACATGTTGTGGACTTCTTTGCTGTGCCCATCTAGCTACCAATACCCGTCTAGCTAGCCACTTAACCTTTCTGGACCTCAGTTCTCTCAAAGATTGAGGGACATAATGGAGGGAGAAGGTTATGATTTTTAAGTAGCCTCTTTCAGATCTGAATTCTGCACTGCCATGTTCTTGGCCTCCCCTTTTCCCTTTTTGGTTCTGCTGACAGTTGAGTTCCTTTTTGAAACTTCCCTCCCTTGGCCGCAGAGTTGTTGTACTCTTCTAGTTCTCTTTCTGCCTGCCTCTCCCGCTACTTCTTTGCTTTTGCTTTCTTCTGCTGCCTAATTACATCCATATTTGGGAGTGTCAAGTTCTTCACCTTTTCTCTTTATACTCTCTCCCACTGTGATTTCGTCTTCCCTCCTCACTTCAGCTTTTTTGGTTTTTAATTATAGAAGTAATATATGATCACATGTTTATCTTAAGAAGCTAAAATATAAATATCTTGAGTAAAAAGTGAAAGTGTCCCTTCAGCCTCCTCCTCGGAGGGAACCACCATTATCATGCTGGTGTCCTTTCTTCTAGGGGTTGAGTCCCAGACCTGTAGCTTGAGCTCTATAGTTTTTTCGTCTGTGGCTGCAATCAAGATACCCTTACTCAAATGCTTCACTCTCAGCACGTCAAATTAGTTAGCCGAATGACTTTGGGCATGTGGTTGATGTGATTCTTTCTGTGGTTGTTTCTATTCTGTGGTTCTTTTCATGTCTAACACATATTTCTTTTGTGTCCCTGTAGCATTAAAAAGTAGATATTCCCTATATGTTTGTATGATCCTGTTATTTTATGGCTGATAAGTTCTCAATTTGCTTATATGTACAGGCCCCAGAAAGTAGAACAACTCTGTCAAAACTTTAGATGAAAAGGTAGTTGAATGGGCATGAGACCCAGTCATTGGGAACCAGACTGATCAGTAAATTAAAGCCAGGGTGCTACCATTAAAGAAATAAAATCATGGGCTCTAAAACTTAAATATCTTAGTCTAAAATAGTAGCTACAGCATCACTACTTGTGTAGAAGCATTATTTTGACTCTGAAAAAGATATATGGATAACCTCTGTAGTGTAATAGGTCATTTTACAAAATTATTTTCCACTATATGTTCATTAAATGCAAATTAATGGGAAAGGTTATCCCTTTTGAGAATCCAGATTGCCAGTGGAAGTTGATCACTCCATATTGTATTAATGAAGCTGTGTCACAAGTAATGATACACTGAAAATTGCAGGTCTCTGTATAATCTTAATTCCAAAGGAATTCAGGGTAGGCATGGTAGAGGATCCATGGTAGTGGTTCTCACCTGGGAGCAGTTTTGCTCCTCTGAGGACATTTGGCAATGTCTGGAGGCATTTATGGTTGTCACATAACCATATCTAACTTCTATCTGGTGGGTAGAAGTTAGGGAAGGTGCTGAATATCCTATAATGCCCAGGCCAGTCCCCCACAACAAAGAGTTACCTGACCCAAGATGGCAGCAGTGCTGAAATTGAGAAACCCTACTTCAGGGAATTTGGGGTTAGGGGGAGATCCATGGAGGTGGTCATTGATGCCCCTTTGTGTTTATGCTGATGTCCTATAGTTCTTAACCTTGGAGGATATGACGTTTGTTTGGATTTCAGTGATAGCAACATCAATATCAGATAGATGAATGCTACTTACTTTTCTAGGTATTCTAATTATTTGTTATTAATGGAAATTATCCCCAAACTTTGTCAATACTCTATTTTTTCCAAGAGAAACTTCTCTTTAAGAGAGATAAACAAGAATGCTAAGATCTGATATAATTTTATCTTGAGATATTGCTCTGGTGTATTGCATTTTAACTCTTAGTCCTGAATATTGCAGGTGATCTTAAACTGAGATATAGTTCAGGAGTTTAAGTGGGTTGCCCAAGGCCATGTACTGATTTAATCATAGAACCTGGTCTAGAAATCAGATAACTTAATTTCTAGGCCATTGTTCCTTCACTTCTGCCATTGCTTCTGTATTGCTGCTTCTCTGCTTTAAGTCTCCTGAAGAGCAGGATCAACTGTGTCAAAGATTGGATGGTCTTAGGTGCAGGCCATTTTGCAGATGTATACAAAAATATTCAACCTTACCAGTCATCTAAAACAACAACAGCAGCAACACAAAAGTTACCCCAAATAATGCAAAGTGAAACTTTAAGGACCTATACTTTTTCACTTACCAGAGTGGATGCAGTATTACAGCAAATGGGGGACAGAGCTTAAAGGAAGTGGTAGGGTGAAAGGGTGCTAGTTTAACACAGCTGGATGGCATTTCTCTAAGCTACCATTTTGAAGAATGTTGCCTTTTGGGCTGGCTCCCAAACTGCATTTGGCTAACACTTTGGAATTTTAAATGGGTAAAAAAAAATATGATTTTCTGTTGCTCCCAGCTGTCCTGCATGGTTTAATAGACAACTGTTCGAAAGAGAATAGAGGCAGCATTGATTTGCTTTATGAATTTGGGATATATGCTTTCTTCTTCGTGTGCTCAGTTACTTCATATAGTAAATTGAGGATGATAATGATGAAGGTAATTAATATTTATTGAGCCCTTACAATTTGCCAGGTACTGTTCTGAAGCCCTTGTATGCATATTATATTATTAAAATTCAATACAGCTCTATAAGGTAAATGCTGTTATTCACATTTTTAAATGGAGGAAACTGAGGCAAGGAGACAATAAGTAACTAGCTTTTATAAGCTAATAAATAGTGCCTGGCATGAATTGAGATATGCTGTTAATGGAAAATACACACCAGATGTCAAAGAATTAATATAAGAATATAAAGTATTTTAATTTTTAAAATATTGATTACAGGTTGAAGTAATATTTTGCATATATTGAGTTAAATGAAATTTGCTATTCAAATTCATTTCACCCTATTTCTTTTTACTTTTTTTAATGTGTCTTCTAGGGAATTTAAAGTTACATATGTGGCTAGAGGTTTTATATTTCTTTTAGATGACACTTATCTAGAGCGTTTTATCAAGCTAGCTCCTGCGGATGGGTGATCTCCATCCTGTCATCATGTACATGAGGCTAAAAGCTGAGGAAGTCTTAAAAATGTTAAAGATATTAGGCTATAGTTTGCTGCTGTAGTCAGTAAGGCTTTAAGGTGGACATTAGGTCTATTCTCTAATACTTTCATTATTAAGGGATGGGGAGGGAGGATGCTTTTATTTTTTTTTTTTTTTTTTTTTTTTTATGAAATTTATTGACAAATTGGTTTCCATACAACACCCAGTGCTCATCCCAAAAGGTGCCCTCCTCAATACCCATCACCCACCCTCCCCTCCCTCCCACCCTCCATCAACCCTCAGTTCTCGGTTTTTAACAGTCTCTTATGCTTTGGCTGTCTCCCACTCTAACCTCTTTTTTTTTTTTTTTTTTCCTTCCCCTCCCCCATGGGTTCCTGGTAAGTTTCTCAGGATCCACATAAGAGTGAAACCATATGGTATCTGTCTTTCTCTGTATGGCTTATTTCACTTAGCATCACACTCTCCAGTTCCATCCACGTTGCTACAAAAGGCCATATTTCATTTTTTCTCATTGCCACGTAATATTCCATTGTGTATATAAACCACAATTTCTTTATCCATTCATCAGTTGATGGACAGGGAGGATGCTTTTAAACTTATGTGAGTTCTAAAGTTTTAGTCTTGTACACATCTACTGAATAACTGTGTAAGATACTTGATAATGTGGCTCAGAGAAAAAACAGTGACGGACTTTGCCATCACGGAGCTTATAATCCAGTAAAAGTACATGTACACACACGACTCTACGTTAAATCATATGTAATGAGTGGTAGAAACAAAGCGCTTAGAATCTTAAGTGAACAAGAGGTCATTTGCAGCTGTGGTGAGGAGGAGGGAAGGTTTGGGAAGGAGGTGACATTTGAGCTGGTTGGAGAAAGATGGATAGGATTTTAATAGAGGTCCCCTCTGTATTCAAAGGAACATGCAGAAATAGGTGACAGGTCATTGAGCTGGCATGGTTTCCTGGAAGCTCTGTATGGTACAAGATGGAGAGAGGTCTGATACACTGAAATGAGGATTTTTAATGGCCCGTTTATGTTGTTATGCCTCATTCAGCAGACCCCTTTCTTGCATATACCTATGAGCTTCAAGTTGTGAAACAGACTACTTATCTAAGTCTTTTTGATTTCTGATCTCCTGGATCAGCTAGGCAGCAAGTGTTGCTTAAGCACATAGCTTCTGTCTATGCATATATTTTTAGGTATGTATGGATAGATAGGCAGGCAGAGAAGTTGTTTTTAAACTATGGTTACAGTGGGCCAACCTTGAAATTTAGACTTAACGTGAATTTATTCTTATAAGTTGTTGTCTCAAGCAAATAATGGTATAATGGAGAGGAGTAAGTATAGGGGCAGGAAGAGGCCAGAAATGTTACCCTGACAGAAGATTCTCCACTTTGAAATGGAAGACGTGGAAAAAAATACCCTCCTCATTGTTCACCAATATGACTGTGTTCAATTCTGTCCTTTCCTTCCAGCTACCAATTGTTCATCAAGTTGATTGGTTTAGTTTTGTGTGGAAGTCATTTGGCATTAAAAGACTTTGGAATATTACTTTTAAAATAAAATATAGCCGTAAGTATGGGGACTCTTTATACTTGCAGGGCCTTTGTCTTCTAGGTGGATTTTTGTTTGTTTTATGCTAATAGGGTTTTTCTCCATTAATGTAGAAGATGCTTCAGTGACTCCATCCTGCTTCGTGGAGAATATCATACAGTTCATTGGCTTTTCCTTTCATAGAATCCTAAAATGGTAAAGCTACAAAGGGATACTCGTGTAGAATGTTAGTAACTAAGTCCCTAGAAATGATAATCCATCTCTTCTCTTTAAAAAAATTAATATGTTCTTATTATAACCAGAAAGAAGTGGGGCCAGGGGAGGCCTGCATTTATATTCTTGTCTCTGGCTTTGCAAATGTCAGGAATGGACCTGTTTCTCACAGTAATATTTATTATTTTAATTACATTTAAATCTTGACTCAATCTGGCATTTCCTTTGGGATGAGATATGAGGTCAAAAACTAACTTTTCCCCACAAATGTCGCCCCTCTTGTTTTATAAATGGGGAAACTGAGCCTTCAGTTGCAATTTATCCAGAGTCACTGGGCTGGCTAGTGGCAGAGCTGTTCATGACTGACAGACTAGTGCTCATTCTTTTGAGGTGGGTGGATTTGGGCTCGACTTTGGGGTTTGGTACTAACTGGCCTTTCACGCGGTATATGAAACAGGTCTCTGATAATTAGATAAGAGTATCTACCCGCCCCTCTGCCCATGCATACTCACTGTTTCACCCAGCTGGCTGCATTTTCTTGATTCTGCCCCTGTGGTCAGTTCAGACTTCATCCTTCTACTGCCGGCTGGCTGCTGTCCATGTTTATAAAGCAGTCAAAACCCAATAGCCCTTCATTGGAACCTCTGCTCCTTAAACTCTAGCTAGAACTCAGTGGATGGGAGTGCAAATTATCTGTAGAAACCCAACAAAGCACTTTTACAAGACCAGTGCTCTAACCCCTGAACAATGGAGGCTTCTCTTCAGAGCACTTTTATTTTACGGAATTGGCGTGTTTGTTTTGAGACTTCTGACAAGCTGTTCAGACAGTTCCCCACCACCCCTCCCCACACCACCCACCCAACTCCCTTGAGTTGGGAGTTTTAACTATGTACCACATACTTCAAAGACAGTTCAAGTTAGCAACTATTAAACTGACTTTCAACATGTCAGGGTTCTTTCTTTTTTTAATCTTTAATGAAGGAAAACCCTACTCTATTTCCCCAGAGGTAGAAATATCAATTTATGTGGTTAGAGCAGAGAAAACTTGTTAATTAAAACTGTCAAAGTGTAGTGAGCTTTGTGATTTTAACGTATGTTGTGTCAGCTGATGGGGGAAGGGGTTGGAATAGGAAAAGTTCACAGATACTTTTGTGATTCAATTATGATGACACTAATCTTCTGTTGGATTTTCAAAGCGCAGATTCTGGTAAAGCCAAACCTGATCCAAATGTGTAGAGAATTGCGCTGCTATCTGCGAGGTCTGTCTTAGTTCTCTGGGCATTAATGCTGTTGCTTTCACTCTCAAACAGCCTACTTTAGGACCTTTCAGCTAGTATTCTCTGTTGTTTGTTTGTTCCACTTTGTCTTATTTGGTTTCAGTTTAGGGGCCAGGTAGACAGAACAGACGATATCTAGCTCATTTAGTACCTATTCACAATGCATTATGCTTTTTTCCCCCTTACTCATAAATCTAGGATAAAACTAAAATTGTAGAAATGTGAAAATACTCTGCAAGAAAGCAAAAGAGAGCAAAGTTATAGTGGAATAACATAAAGAGCCATAACAAGATGGAAAAATATTATGTGTAAGAAAGGTTTTTGACAGCAGTGTCCCTTACCTTCCTAGTAAACTGTAGGTTTTTAAAAATGTTTCCTCTTGTTTTTCTTTTTGTTTTTGGGCTAGAGCCATACCACTTCCAGAAGGGCATCACTTTGTGTTTCCAGGCCAAACTAGCCCATCAGCCAAGATTCCTAGAATCCTATTATCTTTCATTTGTTCTAGTCCAGGCTGTGACTCAGGCTAGCAGTCTGCTCACCCTGCTTTGGCCTTACCGGGTAATCATTCCAGTTAGTTCACAAGTAGTGGTTCCAGAGTGGGGATGCCTGAATTTGAATTCTAGCTCTGACACTTGACTAGCTGTGGTTATAGCCTTGGGCAGGTTATTTAACCCCTCTGTGCATTAGTGTTCTCATCTGCAAAATGGGGATAATGGTACACACATCACAGGATTATTTTGAAGACTAAGTCAGATAATAAATGTGTAGTACTCATTATGTCTAGTAGCACATTCTTGTTGCTGTTACTATTATCGATATTCTACTGACACGAAGATTGGAATGTTTGAAAGTCCTTTATTTTGAGCCGAAATCTCTTTTCAATCTCTAACCATTGTGCTGCACAGAAAAAAATCGAACCCTTCCCTGAATTACCAGCTTTCATTTATGCGGACAGGTAAGGAGATGAGTGTGAAAGCACACTGTAAATTGTGAAGTGCCATACGACCTACAGTGGAGCTTTTAGTACTATTCGATCATGTTCTACATTGTAATTATTATCTAACCTCTCCCTTCCACCTACCACATCTCATCTTTTTCAGATGTTCCTTCTGGTGTTCTAGTGTTCCTTCTAGTGTTCTTCATATAAGATTTCTAGATAATCATCTTAGTTGCCTTACTTGGGATAGCTTCTATTTATTCTTGTCTCCTTTAAATTTTTTTAATGTTTATTTTTTCAGAGAGAGAGAGAGAGACAGAGTACAAGTGGTAGAGGGGCAGAGAGAGAGGGAGACACAGAATCCGAAGCAGGCTCCAGGCCCTGAGCTGTCAGCACAGAGCCTGACGCAGGGCTTGAACCCATGAACTGTGAGATCATGACCTCATGAAGTTGGACACTTAACTGACTGAACCACCCAGGAGCCCCTATTCATGTCTCCTTTAAAATAAGGCCTCTAGTACTTGACTTGGTCTTAGATATGCAGTGAGAATAGTGCGGAACATAGTGATAACATATTTACCTCCTCCATCCCTTAAAAATCTATACTTTGTAAGGGTGCCTGGGTGGCTCATTCAGTTAAGTGTCTGACTTTTGATTTCTGCTCAGGTCATGATCTCACAATTTGTGAGATTGAGCCCAGCGTTGGGGTCTGTGCTCTCATTGTGGAGCCTGCTTGGGATTCTCTCTGTCTGTCCCTCCCCTGCTCTCTCTCTGTCTCTCTCAAAATAAATAAATAAACATTTAAAAAAATCTGTACTTTGTTAATGAAATGGAATATTGTGTCAGTTTGAGGGAATATGATCATACTTCTGGCTCGAGCCTTTTCAGATGAAGTCCCATTAAACCTGTCGAATATTTTATTTTATTTTTTAAACCTGTTGAATATTTTAAAAACATAATTCACGTATTTTTTTCATCAGATAATTTTTTCAGCCATCTCTGTGCCAGGTACTGTACTGTGTGCTGGGGAATGCAATGGTGGGTTCTACCTTTGTCTCTGTTATATTTCGGCTCCTAGTCTAGCCTATTGATATTATTGGACTTAAGCTCTATTTGAAAACAGATTAACTGTGTCTCTATGTTTTCTTTCATTCATAAATTTGGTGAACATGCTTTATCTGTCTTCTGTAATGTGTTGGGTTAAAAATGGCATGTCCGTTGTACCAAGTACAGAGCCCTGAGGTAAGCAGCTAGATCTCCTTTTGTGAAGTTGGCATTGATCTGTTAGTGTCCTTTAAAATGTTTTTTTTTATTTTGAAATAATTATAGATTCAGAGGATGTTGCAAAGAAATGTATGGAGAAGTGCCTTGCACCCTTCCTTCAGCTTCTCCCAATGTTAACATGTTACACAAGTATAGTGCAACATCAAAACCAAAAAATTGACATTGGTACAATCCATAGAGCTTAATTGAGATTGTGTATAAGTGTGTGTGTGTGTGTGTGTGTGTGTGTAGCTCTATGCAGTTTTATCACATACATGAATTTGTGTAACCACCACCATAACAAGATACTTAATTCTACCATCACTACAAGGCTCCCTTGTTCTATCCCTTTATAGCCACATCCCTTTTCCCCACCATGCCTACTCCCTGGCAACTGTTCCTCATCTCTATAATTATGTTATTTCACAAATGTCACATCCATGGAATCATGCAGTATATATCCTTTTGAGATGGGCTTTTGTCAGCGTAATTTTTTGAGGTTCATCCAAGTTTGTTCCTTTTTATTGCTGAGTAGCATTCTGTTAGCATTCTTTCTGAGTAAATTTATTCAATCATAAATCAACCTACCTGTATAACAGTGCAGGACACATCTCACTGAGTTTCACATGCATGTATTCTATGGGGAGAAATGACTTCAGTGACTTACTGAAACTCAAAATAGTTAGGGGTACTACCTCAATCTTCCAGTCTGGCTACCTGATCTTTGCTCATAACCATCAGTTTAATACTCCACCACAGACTGTGTTTTCCATCAAGATCAGCAGTCTTCGATTTCTGAGTTGTTTTAGAAATATGTGGCTTTAGTCTACGGCCATACCACCCTGAACGTGCCTGATCTCATCTGATCTTGGAAGCTAAGCAGGGTCCAGCCTGGTTAGTACTTGGATGGGAGAAATATATGACTTTAAAATTTAAATATCTGACTTTGGCTATTGTCAAACTGCAGTCTTCCTTCAGTTTTGTAGTGGGCCAGGATTTTTCAGAGGTTACCGGCAATGGTTTCTCGATCAGGAATGTTGGTTATGTCAGTACCACGGGCCATCCTCGATATGGGCCCATGGACCCAAATTCATTTTCAGCTGCTTGCTGTTCTCCATATCTCAGCATCTGTTGGGCTATGGTGAACTATTATCCATGTTTGTGCTACCATTTCCAGTTTGAAAATTATTCTTATCATTTAAGATGGAATAGAAGTAGGAACCGAGTCATCTCACTGGTATTCTTCTGTGCTCACTTGCTGTCTCTGTCATCCATTCACCAAGATCTTCTACTTAGGGTCAATGATCTTACCTTGAAAAATCCAAGCTTGCTATAGCTACATTAGTTCCTATGGCCTGCCAGCCTATTTTCTGCATAGATCCATTGTGTTCTTTAGTCATTTCTATTTTTTTTCCCTTTAAGATCATGGAGAATTGGTGATATTATGAAAACCCCCCCACCCCTGCCCCCACAAATCTTTTATTAAAATTTTTTTTGATGTTTTATTTATTTTTGAGAGAGAGACACACACAGAGAGACAGACAGAGCATGAGCGGGGGAGGGGCAGAGAGAAAGAGGGAGACACAGAATCCGAAGCAGGCTTCAGGCTCTGAGCTGTCAGCACAGAGCCTGATGTGGGGCTTAAACTCGTTTACCGCAAGATCATGACCCGAGCTGAAGTTGGAAGCTTAACTGACTGAGCCACCCAGGCGCCCCACAAATCTTTTATTCTTAAACAGTAGCCCACTTAAGAGCCACTGTGGTCCCTTGTAGAAATGTTCACTCCCAATATCTGGGGAGTATCTTTGTACCTATCATTTTTTTTTGTCCTTGGTCATTACTGCATGGTAATTAAGATGACATGGCCATATTTCCTAAAGTTTTTTTCACTTCTACTTTTACCAATCAGTTCTTTTTTTCTTGGTCAAACTTATACAGAGTTGTAGTTCCCCTTGCTGCTTCCTTGGTATCCTAAAGGGTGAAATGTCCCTTTATAAGTTCAGCACAGCCCTACCCCTTTCATAGGCACATTGTCTCTTGGCTGGCACTCCCTTCTAAAATCTCCTGCGTTCTCCAGAACTCCTGTTCTTTGGTCATTCTTTGGTCAAGAAATGTCTCTTTATTCTCAACCATTTTTCTGGATCTCCTTGTCTTGATGGCACTATTTTCTTCACTGCCTTCCCTCTTAAACGGAAGCTGCTCATTCTCTCATAATTTCTCAATCTCAAAGCTGGTTTCCAGTGCCAGGATGTTGTTCAACAACTTTCCTTTTTCCTTATTCTTTAATATGAGTGACATCAGGTATTACATTGACTCTCCTCATTGGCATAGACCAATCTTTGGGTTACTTCCTCCCATTCTTAGATGCCTTTGGCACCTAGCTTAGTAGTCTATGCTATGCAGACTCCTGGCATCATCTTAGATCATGCCAGTGGCCACATGGATGCATTCTCAAATGCTCCAGCATAACACCTTGACCTCCAATAATATGACCTTCATTTTCGCTTTGCTTCAGCAATTTCCTTATATGGCCACACTTTGGGCCTTGTCACCAATTGGAACTGTTCTACTTTTGATATTTCAAACTCTAAAATTTAGCTTTTAGACTAAAACCTCTAGCCCTCCACATTCCTATTCCCTTGCTCTCACAGAAATTCTTTGACTTCATTGACCCTTCTAGTCCCTTCTCTTTTCTTGCCTGATTTTCAGTCCTCTCTTGCCTCTAATGTCTTCTCCACTCAATCAACCATTTCCCATCCACATTCAACTCTGTCAGCCATTTGATATTAATTCCCACTAGTATCCTCAATTCCCTTATGTCCGTCTTGTTTCCCTGCACCTGCCCTGCCAATCCCCAAAGCTAGATGGACTTTAGCATCTGTTTTCTTCTTCCCCGTTCCCAGGCTGATGAACACTACTCAGGAAAATTGCCTCACCATGCTGATTATATCCATGACCAAACTGTGATTTCTGACCACAGCTGGATCCTCAACGGCTGCTTACTAATCCTTTTTTACACATTCCTTGTTGGTTCCTTTTCCAATTTCCCACAGCATCTGTTCCATTTTCTTACTCTGTCCTTTTGGTGCCCCAGTTTAGCCCTCCCTATCCCCAACTCCCCTGAGCAGATAATCTAGTTACATACTTCCTTGAAAAGATAGAACCCATTGGTTACAAACTCTTTCCCTCGAGAAAATAATTATTTCCATGGCTACTTTTACCTTCATTCTTTTTGTATCATCTTTTCCAAGGCTAACCTGTCTTTTCGCCTATCTCCCTGTGCCCCCTTACAGGTATTCTTTTCCATTAATCTCTCCTTTCCCTCTCTTTTATCTTTAGTATTTTTTCACAAAGAGCTCCTTTTCTTCTGTCTATAGACATCCAAGAATCCCCCTTCCACCTACTTCTCAAGCATCTTCTTTTAATTCTACCATCCCCATAGACTAATGGGATATCTTTTTCCTTCATTTTATCAGAAAATTTCTTGAAAGAGCCATCTATACTTCTTCATCTTTCTGTCTTCAACTCATAAAATCTGGCTTGTGCACCATTCCCTCTACTAAAGACCGACCTTTCATAGGTCAGCAGTGACTTCAGAATTCAGATTGAGTGGATTAGATGTCAGAAGAAGGGTAAGGGACAGAGGATGGAAGAGGTGTGTGTGTGCGCATGTGTGTGCATGTGTGTGTGTGTGTGTGTGTGTGTGTGTGTGTGTGTGTAACTACATATACACTGATTTGCTCATGCCTGTTTAGAGGGGAAAGGAAGTATGAGGGAGAGGGGTAGAATTCAATACCGTACCTTTCTTCTGTTCCTGGGAAGTTCATAGCCTGATGTAATAACATCCCTTCTATCTTTATGCTTTTTTTCTCAACCAACTGCTATTTGCCATGTTTTCTCCATCTAGTTTGTTGAACTCCATAAGAAAGTACCATCATTTTATTGCAAGTAGTGATGATGATAGTGATGATGATGATGAATGATAGTGTCCACCTTTTGGGTGCTCACTGAGTACTTCACACTGTGATAGATATTTAAATGCATTGTAAGCTTTAATCTTCATAATATGTAGCAAATTAACTATTCTAATATTCATTTTATGGATGGGCCAGTGAAAGGTCAGAAAGAGTAAGTATCTTAACCAAGATCACATGACAAGTAAGAGGCAGCACAGGCAGTTCAGCCCTGGTCAGCCTGGCTTCAAATTTCTCTTTTACTATACTCTACTGCCTTCTATGATCTAGTGCCAGATGCCATCTCACTAGCTCTTGATTATGATAACCGTGAAGTCATATTTGCTTTCTGGTGTTTCAAGTACCCAGTGACTATTACCGCTAACTCAGTTAAATCTGTCTGTGGGCTTCTTCAACCCTAGGCACGATTTCTAGCTCTTTTGTCCAGTTATCTCCTGAAGAATAGTAGGTATTTCTTCCAGTGTGGTTTTTCTTTCTATGTCACATTTTTTGTTAGTATTTTTACCCTTCCCTTAACATTTTACTTTGAGTCCATATTCATCATGTTAATGAATCTCTAGAAAAATCATTTCTTCCTGGTCTATGTGAAATTCCCTCTCTCCCTTGCCAGAAGTCCATCATTCTGAGATCTTAAGTAATTATCCAGAAAACCACATCCTATTCTTTGACATAATCTAAGTAGCAAGATACCCATTTCCCATATCTTCCCTTCTAGTCAAAAGTTATGACCTTTAACAGGAGGAAGGGGTGAAAAGCTTCCACACACCCTTAAAGTGTTCAGTTTTCTACCCCAGCTTTCAAAGTCCATAGATACAGTCTAGGTTCTTCTTGCTTGTATAATTTGTTCCCAGATCTAAACATTTGAAGGACTAAAAGTAAACTGGAAGGTGGGTAGCATCCATGTCCATCTCATTGAAAGAGTCAAAAATGTCCAGGATGGGAGAATCAGCTGAGGTGGGGGTGGGGGGGGGGGAAGAAGCCCTGATGTCACTTGGGCTGAGGACAGACACAGATAAAGACAACTGCAAACTTAACAGTAAACACTGTTTCTCCCAAAGTCATGCAACAGCTATAAAAAGCTACAAAGACACTGTTTCACTGAATACTGTTTTCTTGATGATGCACCAGACATGCTGTGCTGTATCCCTCTGTTACTGGAGATTCCTAATTTCTGAGCTGCCTTTACCTCATAACAGCACCTAGTCAATCCCTAGTTTATCCCAGCTTCTAATCTTGTCTCATAAATAATAACCAATCCAGAACTGACCCCCATTTTCCTTATGTATTCCTCAGAATCATTCAGTAGGAACCCAAAAGATGCTTCCTTCTTCCATATTGGTTCCCTCCTCTCATGGTTCTTCTGGACTCCCCTCCCTTATGATGAGTAAATAAATGTGACTCTTTCAGACTATAGACTTGTCCTTGGTGGTCTCTGACATGTTAAGCTTTAAATGTCACTCTCACCTTGAGAGGGCTTCCCCAAAATGAAAATTTGGCCTACTTAAATTAAGTTCAAGCCTAGCCCACTTCCAGATTTCTTGCTTTGAGAATGAAGGCCCCCTTCCTGGCTCAGCCTACGTAAGGTGCTGGTAACAGATTGATATGATGCCATAGCATGAGCTAAAAACCCAGTAATAGAACAATATTGGGGGCTTGACATGCCAAGGTCAGTACTAAACATGGTGGTAAAAGGGATTCAGACATAATGAGCAGCCAGACAGTGAATCCAGAAGGAGGTGAGCAGTGAAAGAAGTGAGGGACATTCATTGGTTTAAAAAATATTTTAAGCAAGTGTTTGAGTTGAGGGACAAGAGCAAGCTATTCTGGGTAGAGCAGACTGACTTGTGTAAAAGGGTGGAAGGCAGAATGAATGAGTCATGTTGGAACAATAGCCCTTCTCTTGAAACTGGAGAAACAAGGAATGAGAAAGCTTGCATTTGTTGATCTTTCTTCTTGGTGAAGTATATGGTTTGAGGACTGGGGAAAGGCTGGTTAGGGCTTAAGAAGGTACAGCTGATGGCCATCATAGTAAGATAAATCTAGTCTGGAAAGGAGGAGGAATGAAAATGTCTAGCAGTACCCAGGACAGAGTGGTAACCACTTGGCTGCTTCTTTTGAAGGCACTTATTACCTGTAGGGAAGGTGCTTTCAACTTCTTACCTGGACCACTCAGAGCAAGGAGCTATTACTTCCTGCTTGATTCTGGTCTTACATTAAGAAAAAGTGAAGACAGTGTCCCTCCTTAGAAGGGATCTCAGGACAAATATTACAAACCAAGTCAGTACTGCCCTCAAAAGAGAGATGACAGGTGAGTTCTGTCCTAGTTACCCTGAAGACCTGTGCTGTTTCCCAGTGAGGCTATTTAGGATAGAGTCCACATTCTTCCTGTTTGTGGACCATTAAATCTTGTCTTTTTTTCTGATCATCACCAACAAGTGCTAAGGAATGCCTGCATTGCATCATCATTTTGGCTGAAACCAAAGCCTTAATTCTGATGCTTCTGTAGTAAACTACCACCTTTCTTATCTTGGGCAACTTCATTGAAGTTGGTTAACTGCTTAGGTGGTAACTCTTCCTCTTCTGAGTCTTTTTAAAAAATGTTTATTTATTTTTGGGAGAAAGTGCAAATGGGAGAGGGGCAGAGAGAGGGACAGAAGATCTGAAACGGGCTCTGTGCTGTCAGCAGTGAGCCTGATGCAGGGCCTGAACTCACGAGCTGTGAGATCATGACCTGAGCCAAAGTTGGATGCTCAACTGACTGAGCCACCCAGGCACCCTCCTGAGTCTTTTATTCCCTATTTGGATGTGATGCATGTTGCATTTTTAACTCTGACTTTAAAAATAACATTAAGTATGGCAAATTTGCTTTGGTTTGGAAGAATATTTGTTCAGCAACCATTTGTTGAGCACAACTATGTGCCAGAAAATGTCAAATGATGTTTTGAATAATTGAGTCACTTTGTTCAAATCAAAATGGTGAACTACTTACCAGATATGTTCTTTAGAAAGAGCTGTCAAAGGAGTAGTTGAGAGATTACACCTTGAAAAGAAAAACTTCATTAATTCCATCCAATTGTTAAGTAAAATCACTGTATTTTAGTGAAAGGTGTAGCTTGAGGTAGACTTTCAAGTTATAGCTTTAATGAACAAGTAGCAACTTAGTACCAGGCTCTGTTCTAAGCACCTTACAAATATTAACTCATTAATCCTCATGATAGCGCTATGAGGTGGATACTGTTTTCACGCCCATAAAATAGATGAAGAAACTGAGTCACATAGAGGTTGAGTACCTTGCCCAAAGTTAACAAGGCTATTAAGTCGTGATGTTGGGATTTGAATATGGGCATTGTGTTTCCTTAGTCTGTGCTACCTGTACTGAGTGGCAGATTGGTTCTTTTTGAGGGATCTGTAAGGTCAATTTGCCCAAGTGGACGGATATATATATAAATATAATTTAATTATATATAAATATAATTTATTTTTTATTTTTGGTTTTTTCTTTTTTCTTTTTTTAAATTTTGCAATTGATGTTCTTATCAAACTCCTTTATCCCTGTATAAAGATTTTTCTACCCAACTGTAATTCAGCTTATGACAAATTCTGAATTAATGGTATTTATTCTTTTAGTTTTGTTATTTTTTGCTAGGTTTTCCAGTACTCATTCTGTGCCAGACAGTTGTATCCAGGTCTCATTGTTTCAGTTTCATGAGCACACGTTTCCATTGCTCCCTCAACAGCAGATTCCTCCAGACCCCATGTGGGATGATTTTATCTTGCTTCAGTCTATTGGTGACTGAGTCTCCAAAGTTGAGGGAAAAACCTTTCTTGAAGTATATCACTTTGCACTTTGCACAGTGACCAAAAATTGTGTCACATACAACAAAATATATGTGCTCTCAGGGCACCGAGCAGAGGGATTGAAATAAATCAGTCAACAGTCACATGTTCCTCCTTCCACTTGGAAGGTAAATGCTTGTAATCCTATGTCTCCTCAGTTTAAAACCAGGAGCACCAAAGTAATAAAGGGGCTGAAGGACCTGCTTGGTCTTGGTCTAATGATTTGTGGGATTGTTTGGCCTTGAGAACATGTGATTTTTATGTGTTTTTTTTATCAGCTTTATTGAGACATGGTGACATAAAGTAACCTGCACATATTTAAAATGTACAATGTGATAAATTTTGTGATAAGTTCTGAAACATGCATACATCTGTGAAACCATCACCATAATCAAGATAATGAAGGTATCCATTACCTCCAGAAGTTTCTTCCCAGTCTTCATTCCTCCCTTCTGGCATTCTCAGCCAGCCCCCAAGCCAATCTGCTTTCTATCACGATGTGATAGAAATGGTAATTTGCACTTCTCAGAGTTTTATGTAAATGGAATCACACAGTATGCAGTCTCTATTGTTTGGCTCCTTTTATTCAGCATATTTAATTTTTTGAGATTCATCCATGTATGTATCTGTTCACTGGTTTTTGTTCTATAGTGTGGACATTCCACAATTTGTTTATCTGTTCCCCTGTTGATGGACATTGGAGTTGTTTTTGGGTTTTAGCTACTATGAATAATGCTACTGTGAACACTGGTGAGCACATCTTTCTGTGGACATACACTTGTATTTCTCTTGGGTAAATAGCTAAGATTGGAATGACTACATCATACAGTATGTGTATATTTAACGTTTTAAGAAACTGCCAACACATTACCCAAAGTGGTTGCTGATGTGAATGTAAAATGTAGAGTCAGTGAGTTTCAATTGCTCCATATCCATGCCAATACTCAGTGCAGCCAGTATATTCAATTTTAGCCATTCTAGTTATGTGTGTAGTAAGTGGTATCTCACTGTGGCTTTAGTTTGTTTTCTTACTTTTAACTTGTATCCTATCTTAAGTGTTGTTTTTTAATGGACAGCATACAGTTCTTGCTTTTTAAAACCATATTTCTGTCTTTATTTGGTTTGTTTAGACTATTTATGTTTTAAATAGAATTCTTTTTTTTTTTTTAAATTTTTTTTTCAATGTTTATTTATTTTGGGACAGAGAGAGACAGAGCATGAACGGGGGAGGGGCAGAGAGAGAGGGAGACACAGAATCGGAAGCAGGCTCCAGGCTCTGAGCCATCAGCCCAGAGCCCGACGCGGGGCTCGAACTCACGGACCGCGAGATCGTGACCTGGCTGAAGTCGGACGCTCAACCGACTGCGCCACCCAGGCGCCCCTTAAATAGAATTCTTTATGTAACTCACCTAGTTAAAGTATACAATTTAATGGCTTTTATTATGTTCAGGGTTGTGCAGCCACCCCCATAATCTTATTTTCGAATGTTTTCATCACCCTGAAAGAAGCCCTGTATCCATTAGCAGTCAGTCTCACTCCACTTTCCTCCATGCCAGCCCTAAGCCAGCCCTAATCTACTTTCTGTCCCTGTATATTTGCCTATTCCAGGAATTTCCTTTAAGTAGATACCTATAATATGTGGTTTTTTGTGACTGGCTTCTTTCACTTAGCATAATGTTTTCAAGGTTCCTCCATGTTGTAGCATATAACAGTACTTCATTCATTTTTTGGCTGAGAAATAATTCCATTGTGTAGATATGCCACATTTCATCCATCAGTCGATGGGCTCTGGAGTGGTTTCTATGTTTTGGCTATCATGAATAATGCCATTATGAACATTCACATGTAAGTTTTTGGGTGGCTATGTTTTCATTTCTCTTGGTTATATACTTAGGAATGGAATTACTGGGTCATATGGTAACTCTCTGTTTACTATTTTGTGAAATTTCCAAAAAGTTTTTTTTCCCCCTAAAGCAGCTGCATCGTTTTACATTTCCAGCAGCAATGCATGAGGGTTCCAATTTTAACACATCCTTGCCAGCACTTGTTAGTGTCTGTCATGGGATGTCATTCTCATTTATTTATGTCTTGTTTAATTTCTTTTAAAAAGGTTTTGGAGTTTTCAGAGTACAGATTTTATACTTCTTTTGTTAAATTTATTCCCAATTATTTTATTATTTTTTGAAGGTATTATAAATGGAATTAAAAAAATTTTTTATTAAAAAATTTTAAATGTTTATTTATTTCTGAGAGAGAGAGAGAGAGATGGCAGAGAGAGAGGGAGACACAGACTCTGAAGCAGGCTCCAGGCTCTGAGCTGTCAGCACAGAGCACGATGTGGGGCTCGAACCCATGGACCGTGAGATCATGACCTGTGCCAAAGTCAGATGCTTAACCGACTGAGCCACCCAGGCACCCCATAAATGTAATTTTTATCTTAATTTCACTTCAGATTATTCATTGCTAGTGTGTGAAAATGCTCTTGATTTTAGCATGTTGGCCTTGTATTCTGCAGCCTTGCTGAAGTCATTTATTAGTTCTAATAATGTTTTAGTGAATTCCTTAGGATTTTCTGTATACATGATCATGTCCCTTGTATTTACAGATAGTTTTACTTCTTATTTTTCAGTCTGGATACTGTTTATTTATTTTTCCAGCCTAATTGCCCTGGCTAGAACTTCTAGTAACAGTACTGAATAGAAATAGTAAGACTGTATATCTTGCCTTTTTCCTGATTTTAGGGGAAGCATTCAGTCTTTCACCATTAATTATGATGTTAGCTCTGGTTTTTTTGTAGTTGGTCTTTAATCATGTTGAGGAAGTTCTCTTCTATCCTGAGTTTATTGATTGTTTTATCATAAAAGACCCTGAGTAGCAAAAGCAATCTTGAAAAACAAAAGTAAGGCTGGAGGCATCACAGTTCTGGACTTCAAGTTATATTAGGAAGTTGTAATAATCAGAACAGTATGGTAGTGGCACAAAAATAGACACAGAGATCAATAAGACAGAATAGAAATCCCGGAGTGAACCACAACTGTTTGATTAATTAATATTCAGCAAAGCAGGTTAAGCTCAGTCGGTTAAGAGTCCAGGTTTAGCTCAGGTCATGATCTCATGGTTTGTGAGTTTGAGCTCCGTGTCAGGCTCTGTGCTGTTGCTCAAAGCCTGGAGCCTGCTTCAGATTCTATGTCTCCCTCTCCTCTCTCTCTGCCCCTTCCCTGCTCGCTCTCTCTCTCTCTCTCTCTCTCTCTTTCTCTCTCTCTCATAAATAAACAAACATTTAAAAAATTAAAAAAAAGAATATCCAATGGAGAAAACACAGTCTTTTCAACAAATGGTGTTGGGAAAACTGACAACATGCAAAAGAACGAAACTGGACTACTTTATTACACCATACATAAAAACAAATTCAAAATAGATTAAAGACCTAAATGTGAGACCTGAAACCATAAAAATCCTATAAAAGAGCACAGGCAGTAAACTCTTTGACATCTGCTGTAGCAACTTCTTTCTAGATATGTCTCACAAGGCAAGGGAAACAAAGCAAAAATAAACTATTGCAATTACATCAAAACCAAGATTTTTTGCACAGCCAGGAAATAATTAACAAACCTAAAAGACAACCTACTGAGTGGGAAAAGATATTTTTATTTATTTTTTATTTATTTATTTTTCAATATATGAAATTTATTGTCAAATTGGTTTCCATACAACACCCAGTGCTCATCCCAAAAGGTGCCCTCCTCAATACCCATCACCCACCCTTCCCTCCCTCCCACCCCCCATCAACCCTCAGTTTGTTCTCAGTTTTTAACAGTCTCCTATGTTTTGGCTCTCTCCCACTCTAACCTCTTTTTTTTTTTTCCTTCCCCTCCCCCATGGGTTTCTGTTAAGTTTCTCAGGATCCACATAAAAGTGAAACCATATGGTATCTGTCTTTCTCTGTATGGCTTATTTCACTTAGCATCACACTCTCCAGTTCCATCCACGTTGCTACAAAAGGCCAGATTTCATTCTTTCTCATTACCACGTAGTATTCCATTGTGTATATAAACCACAATTTCTTTATCCATTCATCAGTTGATGGACAGTTAGGCTCTTTCCATAATTTGGCTATTGTTGAGAGTGCTGCTATGAACATTGGGGTACAGGTGCCCCTATGCATCAGTACTCCTGTATCCCTTGGGTAAATTCCTAGCAGTGCTATTGCTGGGTTGTAGGGTAGGTCTATTTTTAATTTTTTGAGGAACCTCCACACTGCTTTCCAGAGCGGTTGCACCAATTTGCATTCCCACCAACAGTGCAAGAGGGTTCCTGTTTCTCCACATCCTCTCCAGCATCTATAGTCTCCTGATTTGTTCATTTTGGCCACTCTGACTGGCGTGAGGTGATATCTGAGTGTGGTTTTGATTTGTATGTCCCTGATGAGGAGCGACGTTGAGCATCTTTTCATGTGCCTGTTGGCCATCCGGATGTCTTCTTTAGAGAAGTGTGTATTCATGTTTTCTGCCCATTTCTTCACTGGGTTATTTGTTTTTCGGGTGTGGAGTTTGGTGAGCTCTTTATAGATTTTGGATACTAGCCCTTTGTCCGATATGTCATTTGCGAATATCTTTTCCCATTCCGTTGGTTGCCTTTTAGTTTTGTTGGTTGTTTCCTTTGCTGTGCATAAGCTTTTTATCTTCATAAGGTCCCAGTAATTCATTTTTGCTTTTAATTCCCTTGCCTTTGGGGATGTGTCAAGTAAGAGATTGCTACGGCTGAGGTCAGAGAGGTCTTTTCCTGCTTTCTCCTCTAGGGTTTTGATGGTTTCCTGTCTCACATTCAGGTCCTTTATCCATTTTGAGTTTATTTTTGTGAATGGTGTGAGAAAGTGGTCTAGTTTCAACCTTCTGCATGTTGCTGTCCAGTTCTCCCAGCACCATTTGTTAAAGAGGCTGTCTTTTTTCCATTGGATGTTCTTTCCTGCTTTGTCAAAGATGAGTTGGCCATACGTTTGTGGGTCTAGTTCTGGGGTTTCTATTCTACTCCATTGGTCTATGTGTCTGTTTTTGTGCCAATACCATGCTGTCTTGATGATGACAGCTTTGTAGTGGAGGCTAAAGTCTGGGATTGTGATGCCTCCTGCTTTGGTCTTCTTCAAAATTACTTTGGCTATTCGGGGCCTTTTGTGGTTCCATATGAATTTTAAGATTGCTTGTTCTAGTTTCGAGAAGAATGCTGGTGCAATTTTGATTGGGATTACATTGAATGTGTAGATAGCTTTGGGTAGTATTGACATTTTGACAATATTTATTCTTCCAATCCATGAGCAGGGAATGTCTTTCCATTTCTTTATATCTTCTTCAATTACCTTCATAAGCTCTCTATAGTTTTCAGCATACAGATCTTTTACATCTTTGGTTAGATTTATTCCTAGGTATTTTATGCTTCTTGGTGCAATTGTGAATGGGATCAGTTTCTTTATTTGTCTTTCTGTTGCTTCATTGTTAGTGTATAAGAATGCAACTGATTTCTGTACATTGATTTTGTATCCTGCAACTTTGCTGAATTCATGTATCAGTTCTAGCAGACTTTTGGTGGAGTCTATCGGATTTTCCATGTATAATATCATGTCATCTGCAAAAAGCGAAAGCTTGACTTCATCTTTGCCAATTTTGATGCCTTTGATTTCCTTTTGTTGTCTGATTGCTGATGCTAGAACTTCCAACACTATATTAAACAACAGCGGTGAGAGTGGGCATCCCTGTCGTGTTCCTGATCGGAAAAGATATTTTTAAATGAAATATCTGATAAAGGGTTAGCATACAAAATATATAAAGAACTTATAAAACTCAAAACCCAAATAACAAATAACCAGATAAAAAATGGGCAGAAGACATGAATAGACATTTCTCCAGAGAAGACATCCAGATGGTCAGCAGACACAGTGAAAAGATGCTCATCATCACTGATCATCAGGAAAATACAAATCAAAGCTATAATGTGAGGTCACCCACACCTCTCAGAATGGCTAAAATCAACACAAGAAGTGATAGGTGTTGGCGAGGATGTGGAGGAAAACGGACCCACACTGTTGGTGGGAATGAAATCTGAAGCAGCCACTGTGGAAAACAGTTGAAGATTCCTCAAAAAATTAAAAAAAGAAATACCATATGATCTAGTAATTCCAGTACTGGGTGTTTACCCAAAGAAAATGAAAATATTAATTCAAAAAGGTATGTGCACTCCTATGTTTATAGCAGCATTATTTACAATGGCCAAAATTTGGAAGCAACCCAACTATCCATCAATAGATGAATAGATAAAGAAGATGTGGCGTATATATACAAGGGAATATTACTCAGCCATAAAAAAGAATGAAACCTTGCCATTTGCAATGACATAGATGGACCTGGAGAGTGTTAAGTGGATTAGTCAGAGAAGCACAAATACCATATGATTTCACTCATATGGAATTTAAGAAACAAAACAAATGAGCAAAGTGTGGAAGGGAGAGAGAGAGGCAAACCAAGAAACAAACTCTTAGCCATAGAGAACAAAGTGCTGGTTACCAGAGGCGGGGGGGGGGGGGGGGGGGATGGGTGATATAAGTGATGGGGATTAAGGAGTACACTTGTTGTGATGGGCACTGGGTGTTGTATGGAAATGTTGAACCACTGTATTGTACACCTGAAACTAATATAACACTATTTTTTAACTGGAATTAAAATAAAAGCTTAAAAAAAAGAGAAAATCGTGTGTCAGCCTCTGCCCTAGGAATGAGCTGGGGTGAGGGTGATCCAGGCCTAGTGTTCTTGGCGTGCTGCACCTGGAGTAGAGTTTCTGCCGTACAAGTGGGAGGTGGGTAAGGGAAGGGAGATTTGGTCTTTTTGGCTGTGCCTGATTGGAATACAACTTCTTCAGTGCCAGTGGGTGTGATGAGAAACAGCAGTTATCTGCCGCTCCTGGGGTGAAACAGTAGCCCCAGACTGGGAGTGGTGAGGGGAAGGAGCCCCCCACCCCCCCATCTTCCTGGCTACCCAGGGTAGAGCCTGTATAACACAGAGCTTGGGGAAGGGTGGTAAGGAAGCAAGTACTAGCTCAAATGCATCTACTCTCACTGTTCTTGCTGAGATTTAATACATTTTCTTCAATGTACGCTTCTCCATTTGCTGCATGCTCTTAGGACAATTTCCAGAGATTTTAAATGATTGCTTTTAAAAATAATTTTTACCAGTTAAGTTGTTGCTTTGCTGGGGAGAAAGTGGGCCATGCTCCTTACTCTGCCATTCTGTAGGTCTCAATGATTATAACTTCTAGTTAAAAAGTTATATGGAAATAATTTCAAAGTTACAAAAAATTTGCAAAAAAAAATAGTACAAAGGACACCCTTATACCCTTTACCCAGATTCACTTATCGTTAACATTTTACTCCATTTGCATATTATTCCATTTGCATGCTCTTGTGTGCATATGCATATGTCTACATATTTTCTGAGCCACTTGAGGGTAAAACACATACATCATGGCCATTTACCCTAACTGAGTGTGCATGTCTTAGGAATAAGATACTCTTACATAATCCTAGGATAGTTACCAATTTCACTAAACTTAATATTGATTCTGTAACCTACCATAGGAATTCTAATCTTCTATTTTTATCTCATGGTTTCTGCCTCTGGTTTTGTATGTGTTTTGTATTGTAGATAATATTAATACAGCGGCACATACATGGGAGTCCATACTTGAATGTTTTCCTACTGCTAGGCCTGTACAATAAAAGGATTTGTGGAGCAACTAATCCAGAGTTTGATAAAGTGCTTTTATCATATTTATTGGCTCAGCTGATCCTACTACCACCTGTGACATAAGCAAGATATATTTCCCCACCCATATCAAATATGAAGAAACACTGAGGAATTCACTAAAGATCTAAAGCTTTGCAATTGTTAGACCTGGGCCTCAACATCAAGATTTCTGACCCCAGAGTCCATACTCTTTCTGCACCAAATGACATTGCTGAATAAACTCTTAGCATCTACATGTGACTTTTCTGCTTAAGAATTCTAAAGCAATTTAAGGTCATATGACTCTAAAACCTGTGCCAGATGCTTCCAGCATATAAAGACATTGTGGCTCAGTGAGGTTAAGTGACTGTCATTCCCTACTCACCTCCCACCCTAAGCAAAGTAGGGAAAAGGAAATCTTACTGCCATATCCCTTCCTCCCCTCAAAATGACCCCCAGATAGCCTCAGAAATGTTTGACTTGATTGCATAGCAACAACGTTTATATGGCACTTTACTGACTAGAAAGCATTTTAATACATTCTTTCATTTTAGAGCCAGGATAACCCTGTGAAAGCAGAACCCCAGGGTGATGTGTATGTATCTTCAAGTCTGAGCAGTGCTTCCTCTGGGGCACTGGCCCTTTGCCTCTACTCAACCCTGGCTCTCATTGTCCCCTCACCAAATTATCTGGCCACATCCATGAATTCTTGTCACAGCCAGTGCCAGAGAGTCCTTTGAAACCAGACAATTTCTCTTTAGTTGAAGGTGGCAGTCTTTAGAGTGGGATATAGGAGATAATCTACTAGGAGTGGGAAGGAAATAATTAGAGAGGTTTTTTTTTGCCATTTTCTCTAGCTGTTCTTTCATTCTCTGTATCTTCCTTCTTTCTTTTTCTTTCTTTCTTTCTTTCTTTCTTTCTTTCTTTCTTTCCTTTTTAAAACATTTTTAATGTTTATTTATTGTTGAGAGAGAGAGCACGAGCAGGGGAGGGGCAGAGAGAGAGAGGGAGACACAGAATCTGAAGCAGGCTCCAGGCTCTGAGCTGTCAGCATAGAGCCCAATGTGGGGTTTGAACTCACAGTCAGATCATGACCTGAGCCAAAGTCGGACGCCTAACTGACTGAGCCACCCATGCTCCCCTCTTCTTTATTTATTTAAAGTTTATTTACTTATTCTGAGACACAGAGAGTGCACAGGAGGGGCAGAGAGAGGGGGAGAGAGAGAGACTCCCAAGCAGGCTGTGGGGCTTGAACCCACAAATGGTGAAATCATGACCTGAGCCAAAACCAAGAGTCGGATGCTTAACTGACTGAGCCACCCAGGTGCCCCTCTCTGTATCTTCTTTTTTAGCAGCTTTATTAAAATATAAATCACATTCTGTCAACCCCCCTATTTAAAATATATGATTCAGTGGTTTTAAGTATATCCACACTGATTGCAAAACATTTGTGTCCTATCAAAAAAGAAACCCCATGCCCTTTAGCTGCCACTCACTGCTCGTTGTCCCCAGCCCCCTAGCGCCAGGCAACCCCTAATGTGCTTTCCATCTCTATAGATTTGCCCAGTCTAGACCTCTCTTATAGATGGAACCACACAATATGTGATCTTTTGTATCTCGTTTCTTTTGTTCAGCATACTATTTTCAAGGTTCATCCATGTCATAGTATATAACAGAACCTCACTCATTTCTATTGCCCAACAATATTCCATTGTGTGACCATACCACGTTTCATTTACCCAGTCACCAGTTGATGGACATTAGGGTTGTTTCTACTCTTTTTGCTATTATGAATAATGGTGCTATGAACACTTGTGCACAAGTGTTTTGGTGGACATATGTTTTCATTTCTCTTGGAGATTACTGTGTTCGTTGGTTAGCATAAATGTTGTTTTCAACTCTGAGAGAAAAAAGAGAAAAGAAATGTGGCTCTTGGCAGGTTGGCAGGAAATAAAAGTTTTATGTGTTTTTTTGGCTCTCCATGTTATCCTTCTCACTCAGCCCTATTGTGTTGACCTTGCTGTTTAGCTCTTTACCCGTCTTCCTGCCTGCCTCTTACTCCTGTGAAGGATGCTGGGAGGTGAAAGGAAACATTTATGTAGTAATGTTGAAATACCAAGTACTTCACATTTAACTTTATAACAACCCCTTATGAGGTCATTGCTGTTGAACCCATTTAAAGATGAGGAAACTAAGGCTCTGAGACTGTGTGATGTGTTCAGAATCACCCAACAGTTAAGAAGCAGAAGTGAAATGTGCTCACCTCTACTTGATTCCGAAGCCCTTGCTCTTCCCATATACTCTGTCCCAGATGAGGTATTTATTGAGGTTCAGAGGATAGCCCTTGCCTGTCACTGTAAACACCAAGGTGGATGTATGGAGTGAGAAAAAAAAGGGAAGAGGATGCCAAGATTTTGATGAGACTACATAAGTGGGGTATGTGAGAGGTGGAATGGGATGGTAGGTAGATAAAAAGTACAAGCTGTGGGGAGGGGGTGCCTGGGTGGCTCAGTCAGTTGAGTGTCTGACAGCGCAGAGCCTTCTTTGGATTCCCTCTCTCTCTGCCCCTCCCTCGCTTGTGTGTGTCTTCTCTCTCTCTCTCTCTCTCTCTCTCACTCTCACTCTCAGAAATGAACATTAAAAAACCCCCACAAAATTAGAAGCTGGTTTTGGGAAGGAAGATGTTGGTGAGTGCTCAGTTTGAGATGTGTGGAATTTGAGAGCGTCATTCATTCAGCAGATGCTTCAGTGGCTTGTCTGTGCCAGGTGCATTGCAGGACACTGGAGAGACACTGAAGAGTAACACAGCCATGGTTCCTGCCCTAATGGAGCTTGTGGGCTTAGTAGGGCAGACAGACAAAAACCATAATAATCAAGTGTAATGGGTATCGCCATAGAAGAGAGGAGAGGGATTTAATTGAGGCCTCTGCAGAAAGTGATTCTATAAGGCTCTGAGATGAGAAGAATTTCAAAATGGCTATAGCCTAAGACATAAATTGGGGAATGACATGGAATTACCGGAGATTCACAGGAGATAAAGAGTTTTAGTCGACATTCATAGGAAAGTTGAGAGTTGATAATGTCGTTTCACTCCACTTTCCTCCTTCCTACCTGGTGAGTTCTCCTCCACTATCCCTTTGTCTAGGCAGCTCCTGCCCATCTTTATCATCATCTTTCAGAAAAGCCATGACCCCCGTTCCATGTCCCCACAGTTTCCTGGGCCTACTTATCACAGTCTCTTCTATTAATTGCAAACACCCTAAGAGGATGTGTTCATTAGCCCGAGTAGCCCCTCAGTGCCTGACACATAGTAGGATGTATGCGTGGATGGATTAAACAGAAAGGACCACATCTTGAGAAAGATCTGTATCTTGTACAAATAGGAGGAGGCTTTATCACGTCACAGAAAAGGAGCTTGGTTGCCAGTGTTTTGGTTGTGACAATTGGCTGCAGGTGGTGTGGTTACTGGCATGTGGTAGAGGCCAAGGGTGCTGCTAAACATCCGACGGTGCACAAGACAGCCCCCAACAACAAAGAGTCAGTAGTGTGGAGGTTGAGAAACCCTGGTCTAATCTAAATCTAGTTTTGTGCTGTTTTACCTAGAAGAGTGATCTCAAAGTGTGCACTCCAGGTAGTTGTGGCATCACCTGGGAACTCTTAGAAAGGCAAATTCTAGGGTCCCACCCCAAAGCCACTGAAGGAGAAACTCTGGGGTTGAGACCCAGCTCTGTTTGAATAAGTTCTCCAGGGGATTCTGATGCAGGCTGAAATTGGAGAAGCACTCCTAAAGTTCAAAACCTGGTTGGTAACAGAGCCAGCACCAGAACCTCCAGAGAAGCCAGAGTAGGAGTGACCAAGGAGTAATGTTAGAACAGTCCCCAGGAAGTGAAGATTTCCAGAGTGAAGTGGTCACTGCTATTAAATATCCCTGAAGAGGGGCGCCTGGGTGGCGCAGTCGGTTAAGCGTCCGACTTCAGCCAGGTCACGATCTCGCGGTCCGGGAGTTCGAGCCCTGCGTCAGGCTCTGGGCTGATGGCTCGGAGCCTGGAGCCTGTTTCCGATTCTGTGTCTCCCTCTCTCTCTGCCCCTCCCCCGTTCATGCTCTGTCTCTCTCTGTCCGAAAAATAAATAAACGTTGAAAAAAAAATTAAAAAAAAATATCCCTGAAGAGTTGATAAATATGAGAACTGGCAAAGGGAGGCAAGGCTGCTGCTCAGAGTTAAGACTCCTGAAATGGAGGGAGGTGAGGATAATGTCGTTAAGTGGTAGCCTGGAGTCGAAGGGGTGGGGACCTGAAAGCTTTTAGTTTGCAGTCATCTTTGCAAAATGACAGCTTTTTGAAATTTATATTTCAGGTTAGGCTTGTGGGAATAACTTGCAGGTACTCTCATCCCTCTTAACACAGCGGCTCTTATTCTTTGTGTGATTTCTTTCAGGCTTTGTCTATGTATGTAACTATTTTTACAGTGGAGCATTCTGCTGTCACAGTAAATAAAAAGGCATTTTCAAAGGTTATGCCAGAGCAATAGGCAGTGTTTTGCTATGGCAGCAAAGGTAAACTTGATCTCATTGTCAGTTTGTTCGGCTTGGGGGCAGGGTGGTTTGGCAGAATTTGATGTTCTAGGAAAAGCCAGCCTGGTGCACTGAGGCTAATTTTGGAGATCTGGGAAGAAAACAACAGAAAACCCAATTTCACGACAGAAATTTTTCTTAAGCCTCAGTAAGGAAGCTGAGAATATAGATAGGTAACTGGGAGAAAGGTCTCCCTTAGGACACTAGCTCACATGATATATAGCAGGTACACAGAGTGCTATTTCAGAGCCATCCTGTGGATTTTCTATTTTATTTGGATTCATAGTTGGATTGACTAGTTTTTTCAAGAAGCTTTTTCTTGAGTGGGGGTAGAGGAGAAAAGGATTTTACATCCTTATCTATTTTGGGGGAAGGAGAGTTAGAACAGGTGCTGGGGTTAGAGATTTGTTTCCCTAACAAATTGAGTATCTTAGGGAAATCCTCCCTAACATTGGATTAATTTTTGTTTTAAAAAGCAGTTATTTTGCCTAGAGGATTTTTTCCCCCTTCGTTTAAAAAAAAAAGACTTAATGATTATATGTGTGTCAGGCACAGGGCAATGAATCTTTGAGCACACTTTACGAGTCAGATAAATTAATGGAGGTATCCTTAGTTTATAGATGAGGAAACTGAAGTTCAAAGAAGTGAAATGAATGGTCAGAGTCAGACAACAAATAAGTGTCAGAGTTAGAATTCTAAATCCTAGTGGGGCGCCTGGGTGGCGCAGTCGGTTAAGCGTCCGACTTCAGCCAGGTCACGATCTCGCGGTCTGTGAGTTCGAGCCCCGCGTCAGGCTCTGGGCTGATGGCTCAGAGCCTGGAGCCTGTTTCCGATTCTGTGTCTCCCTCTCTCTCTGCCCCTTGCCCGTTCATGCTCTGTCTCTCTCTGTCCCAAAAATAAATAAACGTTGAAAAAAAATTTATAAAAAAAAAAATAAAAAAAAGAATTCTAAATCTTAGTATGTTTTTCTCCAAGTGTACTGTAATTTCCACAGTAATAGTTGCCCTAGTGATCAGTTTCTTAGAGGTACCTGAGATGCTTTCGTAGCTCTCCTTTATTAGACTAAAATCAGTACCCAAGGTTGTATATCAGGACCATGGGAAAGGGGGAGACTTTTTCAAAATATGTGTCTAGACTGGCCCCAGAGAGGATCTACTGAAGGGAAACTAAAAAAAAAATGAAAGGAAGAAAGAAAGGAAAGGAGGGAAAGAAAAGAAAGAAAGAAAAAAAGAAAGGAAGAAAGGAAAGAAAGAAAGAAAGAAAGGAAAGAAAGAAAGAAAGAAAGAAAGAAAGAAAGAAAGAAAGAAACAAACAAACAAACAAACAAACAAACCAGAAGAAGAACCACCTCCCCTAAATTTCCTCCTAGTGCCTTTTCTTTCCCAGGAGCCAGGCCATACAAAGGCTGATTTTAGAGTGTGGAGCAGGTGGTGGGCAGGGCTGGGCCAGCCAGCAGCAAGCCGATTGAGCTGTAATGGTGACAGCTGCTCCTCTCCAGTTGCCCATAACTAGCTGATCTCAATCACCTGGAAGAGGGATAGGGCGCTGTGGCCATGGGCAACTGGTGTCAAGCTTCCGGGGCTCATATTTTATCTCTGTTGTAGACCAATGGTGAGACCTTGGGTAAGCTGATCCCTTAAATTCCCCAGGAGACACAGTAAAGTAGTGGCTAAGTGTAGAAACTTTGAGATCTGAGGAAGTGGGTTTAAGTTCCAGCTCCGCTACTTGTACCAACTGTACACCCAGGCTCAACTTCATGGGCATATATGTGACCTGTGCAGTCCTTCAGAGCCAGGCAGTTGAAAGGGCCTTGCACTTGGTTTAATTCTCTGTTGCTGTGTTGAAATTCTTAATTTTTGAACAAGGGACCCTACATTTGCATTTTGCACTGGGCCCTGCAAATTGTGCAGCTTGCCCTGTGTTACTGAACTGTTCTGAGTTAGTTTCCCCAACTGTTAAATGGAGATTGTACTGAGGTTTATGCAGAAGACACATGTGAGGCATTTACTTGTAGGTGTAGAGTATGTGACTGGTTGATGTTAGCCATCCTTAACGAGGCAATGGGCCTCAGTTTCTTCATCTGTAAAATGAAAGTGCCAGATTAGAGTACGTCTTCAATTTCCTTTACAATATATAGTATACCTATAACATTCCCAGTAAGAAAGCACTTCGAAAAACATAGTGGCTGCTATTTAAATGTAAGGGTTCTTTTCCTTTCCTTATGGTCCAGATTAAAAAAAAAAAACACATTCACATTCATTTTCTCTGCTTAGAGCCTCTACCTGCCAGTCTTAAAATCTCCTTTGAAAATTCTTACATAATGATTTTAACTCCTATTTAATATATTTTAAATCTGCCTTGTCAGTGATAAGATGAATATGGTCTGAAGATCTAATGTATAACATGGTGACTATAGTTTATAACACCGTATTATATAATTGAAATTTGCTGAGAGTGTAGAACTTAAATATTCTCACTAAAAAAGAAAGATAAATATGTGAGATGATGGATGTATTAATGAACTACATGGGCAGAATCCTTTCACGATGTATTCTTAAATCACCATAATGTATACCTTAAAGATCTTGCAACGTGGGGTACCTGGGTGGCTCAGTTGGTTAAGCATCCGAATCTTGGTTTTGGCTCAGGTCATGATCTCACAGTTCGTGAGTTTGAGCCCCGAGTCAGGCTCTGCGCTGACACTGTGGAGCCTGCTTGGGATTTTCTCTCTCTCCTTCTCTCTCTGCCCCTCCCTTGCTTGTTCTCTCTCTCTCTCTCTCTCTCTCTCTCTCCCTCTCTCTCTCAAAATAAACTTAAAAAATTTTAAAGATCTTACAACCATTATTTGTCAGTTATACCTCAATAAAACTGAAAAAAATAAAGAATGTGTCCTTTATTTAGTGAGTAAAATATGTTAAGTAGGGAGGTTTGAACTGTAGACTCCCAAAAAGGTAGACATGTTTTTCAACAAATGTGAGAGATAAAGGTAGGAGCAAGGTATCTGTGGAAACATGGTGGGCGGGGATGAGGAGGAGGTCCTGGAGGGTACAGCAAGATTAAAGGAGTGTTTGTGGTTTTGTTTTAAATGGGAGAGTTGGACCACATGCATCACTGGACATAAAGGGGGTCCCATGGAGACATTTGAAGCACAGGCCCCACAAAGGCAAGGAAGATCATTGCTGAAACGCAAGTTAGAGGGCCAATTTTGGAGAAGATGGGTGGTACTTCATTCTCTGAGATGAGCAAAAATAGGTTGAAGATAGTATGAATTTTTTCTTCTTATATACTGAAATACCTTAAAAGAAAAGAGGGCAGTATCTTTCCCACAGAGTACCAACTATTTATACAACCGTGTCATCTTTTTGTGTCCTTGTCATTTTTACCAAAAGACACATTTGTGTTCTTTTTTTTTATTCAAGTATTTGTCTCTTCTAACACTCCCCCACCATGGGCCAAACACTTTTGGTGACTAGATTTTAGTCCTTCACTAATGTACCAGAGTTTATTTAGCTACTGATCAATTTTTCAAACATTTGGGAAGCAGATGGTTTATTTGAGAGAATGAACTTAAACACGATTTTCACACATTGCTTATTTCTGTGTACCACAGGGTAGTTCTGAAGCTTTTTACCTGCCTTGAGTTATTTCTGTTCATTCTTCAGAATCAACAAAATATAATTCACTTTTAGCTTATCTACTTGCTTGGCAGTATCTTCATACACTTAAAAAATTCCCTCTACCATTAGGCAAACCTTTAGGTGATTTTAAAATTTTAGCCTCTCTACTTGCTTTACCTTTTTTTTTTTTTTAATTTATTTTTGGGACACAGAGAGACACAGCAGGAACGGGGGAGGGGCAGAGAGAGAGGGAGACTCAGAATCGGAAACAGGCTCCAGGCTCCGAGCCATCAGCCCAGAGCCCCACGCGGGGCTTGAACTCACGGACCGCGAGATCGTGACCTGGCTGAAGTCGGACGCTTAACCGACTGCGCCACCCAGGCGCCCCCTGCTTTACCTCTTTAGCTGTGCTTTTCCTATCTTTTTTTGGTCCTATAATTCTTATTCTTTTATATTGAAACAACAATGCTTTTATAAATACTAATTAGTCACCTTAAAGGTTTAGTACTGTCTTAATGTATGTGGGATTAAAGATATAAACATTCTTGTGATCACTGGGATACTGAATTAATTATATGCCTGTATGTGTCTTAGTTTTATATTACAGAATTAAAATAACGTTTTTATTGCTATAATTCACATATAACATTGTGTAAGTTTAAGGTGTACAACTTGTTGCTTTGATAATTTATTATATATTGCAATATGATTACCATCTTAGTGTTAGCCAGCACTTCTATCATAAAATAACATTTAAAATCTAATGCCACCTTTAGAATAACCAACAATAAGTTCAGCCCATCCTTCAACTCTGTTAAAAGCTTTGTTTTTATATGATCTAGGATTTGGTGAAAAAAAATAATTAAAGTAGTCCAAAATGCTTTTTTAAAGTACATTTTAAATGGTATAAAATCATCAGAAAGTGTCCAAAAATTGTTTATCAATATATAAGCTTGTGATTGGAATTATTTATCACCAAATTTCTAAAAGCATTTTCACATAATGGCCGAGATATAATGGAGAACAATTTAGGAAACGTTGCCAAACAAATAGATAAAGGACAAAAAATAAACCTGAAATTAAAAAAAATATGAAAGAAACTGAAATGCTCTAAACATGCGCTAAAAGTCACAGAACTGTAGTGGTACACGGAAATGGCCAGTATATAAAATGCCAATGACTGAAAATGTGGATTTTTCTCTTATTTGTTGCTTTGACTTGATCACCTGGAGCCGACAGAGTACTGTATCCTTAAAGACTGGTATCGTTTGCCAGGAGAATAAACTGTGAATGTAGTGTTGAGTTTTATTATGAAGTTAATTGGTATGCAGTACTTTAATTGCTGATGAAGCTGAACATTTTTCAGTGTTCCTTTCTTGTTGGCATAAGATTTTTATACCTTTTGACCAGTTACCCGGAGGAAAGTAGTATTAACTATCAGGTTGTATCAGATTTTAATGATTCTCTGTCTTCTTTTTCCACCAGAATTGTATCTGCTTTTAAATCTACATTGTTTTCCTTTTGAACTTTGTAATTTTTAATGTACAAAAAGCTATGTTTTTATTTAGTGATATTTATTACCCATGGGTGATAATTTCTTTTGCTTTGGTAGTAATAAAATTCTCTCACACATTGAATGTAAAAGTATAAATGTACCATTCCATTTTCTTATAGTTTTTCATAATTAAAAAAGAAGCTTGAATCTTTGACTCATCTGGAATGAACTTTAATCATTTCCACAAAAGCATCTATTAAAAGTTCCTTTTCCAAATGATCCATCATTTCTCACACTATAATCCAAAGACACCGTGTGAATTCTTTTTCTGCTATCCATTTGCTCACATGGTTGAAGTTGCTTGAATCCTATTCTAATTTCTGATTTCAAAGCTAACTCATGTCTCTGTGAGCCTTATACACGTTTATCTACTTTTTAATCTGGAGATTCAAACCTTATACTACACCCTAACCCGAAAAGAATGATAAACCAAAAACTGCATCTTGAAATTGGATTGAAGGTCACCATGAGCATTTTATTTTGTTTTTCCATGCCTCAGCCATAGGGTCTCAGTCTTAGAAGATTTTTATTTTATTTATTTGTTTTTTAAATGAAGTTTTTAAGTGCACACAAAAGTCAAGTCTTTCAAGATTCAGGGTTTATCTTTTTTTTAATGTTTATTTTTGAGAGAGAGAGAGAGAGCAAGCAGGGGAGGGCAGAGAGAGGGAGAGACAGAATCTGAAGTAGGATCCAGGCTCTGAGCTGTCAGCACAGAGCCTAACATAGGACTTGAACTCATGGATGGTGAAATCATGACCTGAGACAAAGTCAGATGCTCAACTGACAGAGCTACCCAGGCACCCACCCCACTTTTTTTTAGGGTTTAAATCTAAATATTACTAAATTAATTCCTTTCTATTACTAGCAGCCAGAGAGAAGTAGCTGTTGAACTTTTGAGAGACTAGCAAATGCACAGAGAGAAGAATGTATTTGGACTACAGTTAATTGTGTTAAAGCTAAATGTGAAGCTGAAACGAACATCATAAACCCTCTCAAGATTAAATTCACCAAACTCTCTGTGGCGTCATTAAGGAAATTAGCTGAAGTCCTTGGGTCCAATGCTCTTTGCCTCTCAGTCTGAAGGCTTTGTAGATGCTCCTATTCTAACTGGAGCTGGTGGGCCAAGCATGTGAGGGATTCTGGGAGAATTATCCTGACTGTAGTGGCAGTTCCTCTTCACTTTGACTGCCATTGTCACCCATGCTCATTTCTTTCTCTCTTTTGGTTCTCCTGATTTTGAGCTGTTTTTCTTTCAGAGTGGCAACAGAAACAAAACATTGTTTTTAAGGCAGGCGACATTTAGGAACAAAGTAAGTTGGAAGTTTAAAGAATAAATGTAAAAATCCCTTTAAATGTTTTCAAGGGCCACAGATAGCCTAAATGTATAGGCGTCCCCTGCCCCTGTTGGGAAACTTTTAATGTTTACTTACAAGATTTCTTTTTATATTCTAACAAATAGCATCGTATTAAACAGGATGGTGGAGCTTTTTTTCCTACCAGGGGCCACTGACCCACTGAAAGAATTCAATTAAGGCTCATAAGTTAAAAAAAAAAAGAAAGCAACTTTTGTTTTTTTGTTTTTTATAAGTGAATTGTATGTTTATTTTTTTTTCATATAGGAAAATTATTGTCAAATTGGTTTCCATACAACACCCAGTGCTCATCACAAAAGGTGCCCTCCTCAATACCCATCACCCACCCTCCCCTCCCTCCCACCCCCCATCAACCCTCAGTTTGTTCTCAGTTTGTAAGAGTCTCTTATGCTTTGGCTCTCTCCCACTCTAACCTCTTTTTTTTTTCCTTCCCCTCCCCCATGGGTTTCTGTTAAGTTTCTCAGGATCCACATAAGAGTGAAACCATAGGGTATCTGTCTTTCTCTGTATGGCTTATTTCACTTAGCATCACACTCTCCAGTTCCATCCATGTTGCTACAAAGGGCCATATTTCATTCTTTCTCATTGCCACGTGGTACTCCATTGTGTATATAAACCACAATTTCTTTATCCATTCATCAGTTGATGGACATTTAGGCTCTTTCCATAATTTGGCTATTGTTGAGAGTGCTGCTATAAACATTGGGGTACAAGTGCCCTTATGCATCAGTACTCCTGTATCCCTTGGGTAAATTCCTAGTAGTGCTATTGCTGGATCATAGGGTAGGTCTATTTTTAATTTTCTGAGGAACCTCCACACTGTTTTCCAGAGCGGCTGCACCAGTTTGCATTCCCACCAACAGTGCAAGAGGGTTCCCGTTTCTCCACATCCTCTCCAGCATCTATAGTCTCCTGATTTGTTCATTTTGGCCACTCTGACTGGCGTGAGGTGATATCTGAGTGTGGTTTAGATTTGTATTTCCCTGATGAGGAGCGACGTTGAGCATCTTTTCATGTGCCTGTTGGCCATCCGGATGTCTTCTTTAGAGAAGTGTGTATTCATGTTTTCTGCCCATTTCTTCACTGGGTTATTTGTTTTTCGGGTGTGGAGTTTGGTGAGCTCTTTATAGATTTTGGATACTAGCCCTCTGTCCGATATGTCATTTGCAAATATCTTTTCCCGTTCCGTTGGTTGCCTTTTAGTTTTGTTGGTTGTTTCCTTTGCTGTGCATAAACTTTTTATCTTCATAAGGTCCCAGTAATTCATTTTTGCTTTTAATTCCCTTGCCTTTGGGGATGTGTCGAGTAAGAGATTGCAACGGCTGAGGTCAGAGAGGTCTTTTCCTGCTTTCTCCTCTAGGGTTTTGATGGTTTCCTGTCTCACATTCAGGTCCTTTATCCATTTTGAGTTTATTTTTGTGAATGGTGTGAGAAAGTGGTCTAGTTTCAACCTTCTGCATGTTGCTGTCCAGTTCTCCCAGCACCATTTGTTAAAGAGACTGTCTTTTTTCCATTGGATGTTCTTTCCTGCTTTGTCAAAGATGAGTTGGCCATACGTTTGTGGGTCTAGTTCTGGGGTTTCTATTCTACTCCATTGGTCTATGTGTCTGTTTTTGTGCCAATACCATGCTGTCTTGATGATGACAGCTTTGTAGTGGAGGCTCAACTCTGGGATTGTGATGCCTCTCGCTTTGGTCTTTTTCAAAATTACTTTGGCTATTTGGGGCCTTTTGTGGTTCCATATGAATTTTAGAATTGCTTGTTCTAGTTTCGAGAAGAATGCTGGTGCAATTTTGATTGGGATTGCATTAAATGTGTAGATAGCTTTGGGTAGTATTGACATTTTGACAATATTTATTCTTCCAATCCATGAGCAGGGAATGTCTTTCCATTTCTTTATATCTTTTTCAATTACCTTCATAAGCTCTCTATAGTTTTCAGCATACAGATCTTTTACATCTTTGGTTAGATTTATTCCTAGGTATTTTATGCTTCTTGGTGCAATTGTGAATGGGATCAGTTTCTTTATTTGTCTTTCTGTTGCTTCATTGTTAGTGTATAAGAATGCAACTGATTTCTGCACATTGATTTTGTATCCTGCAACTTTGCTGAATTCATGTATCAGTTCTAGCAGACTTTTGGTGGAGTCTATCGGATTTTCCATGTATAATATCATGTCATCTGCAAAAAGCGAAAGCTTGACTTCATCTTTGCCAATTTTGATGCCTTTGATTTCCTTTTGTTGTCTGATTGCTGATGCTAGAACTTCCAACACTATGTTAAACAACAGCAGTGAGAGTGGGCATCCCTGTCGTGTTCCTGATCTCAGGGAAAAAGCTCTCAGTTTTTCCCCATTGAGGATGATGTTAGCTGTGGGCTTTTCATGAATGGCTTTTATGATCTTTAAGTATATTCCTTCTATCCCGACTTTTTCAAGGGTTTTTATTAAGAAAGGGTGCTGGATTTTGTCAAAGGCCTTTTCTGCATCGATTGACAGGATCATATGGTTCTTATCTTTTCTTTTATTAATGTGATGTATCACGTTGATGGATTTGCGAATGTGGAACCAGCCCTGCATCCCAGGAATGAATCCCACTTGATCATGGTGAATCATTCTTTTTATATGCTGTTGAATTCGATTTGCTAGTATCTTGTTGAGAATTTTTGCATCCATATTCATCAGGGATATTGGCCTGTAGTTCTCTTTTTTTACTGGGTCTCTGTCTGGTTTAGGAATCAAAGTAATACTGGCTTCATAGAATGAGTCTGGAAGTTTTCCTTCTCTTTCTATTTCTTGGAATAGCTTGAGAAGGATAGGTATTATCTCTGCTTGAAACGTCTGGTAGAACTCCCCTGGGAAGCCATCTGGTCCTGGACTCTTATTTGTTGGGGAGATTTTTGATGACTGATTCAATTTCTTTGCTGGTTATGGGTCTGTTCAAGCTTTCTATTTCCTCCTGATTGAGTTTTGGAAGAGTGTGGGTGTTTAGGAATTTGTCCATTTCTTCCAGGTTGTCCAGTCTGTTGGCATATAATTTTTCATAGTATTCCCTGATAATTGTTTGTATCTCTGAGGGATTGGTTGTAATAATTCCATTTTCATTCATGATTTTATCTATTTGGGTCATCTCCCTTTTCTTTTTGAGAAGCCTGGATAAAGGTTTGTCAATTTTATTTTTTCAAAAACCCAACTCTTGGTTTCGTTGATCTGCTCTACAGTTTTTTAGATTCTATATTGTTTATTTCTGCTCTGATCTTTATTATTTCTCTTCTTCTTCTGGATTTAGGCTGTCTTTGCTGTTCTGCTTCTATTTCCTTTAGGTGTGCTGTTAGATTTTGTATTTGGGATTTTTCTTGTTTCTTGAGATAGGCCTGGATTGCAATGTATTTTCCTCTCAGGACTGCCTTCGCTGCATCCTAAAGCGTTTGGATTGTTGTATTTTCATTTGCATTTTCCATATTTTTTTAAGTTTCTTCTCTTATTGCCTGGTTGACCCATTCATTCTTTCATAGGGTGTTCTTTAACCTCCATGCTTTTGGAGGTTTTCTATACTTTTTCCTGTGGTTGATTTCAAGCTTCATAGCACTGTGGTCTGCAAGTGTGCATGGTATGATCTCAATTCTTTTATACTTATGAAGGGCTGTTTTGTGACCCAGTATGTGATCCATCTTGGAGAATGTTCCATGTGCACTCGAGAAGAGAGTATATTCTGTTGCTTTGGGTTGCAGAGTTCTAAATAGATCTGTCAAGTCCATCTGATCCAATGTATCATTCAGGGCCCTTGTTTCTTTATTGACCGTGTGTCTAGATGATCTATCCATTTCTGTAAGTCAGTGTTAAAGTCCCCTGCAATTACCACATTCTTATCAATAAGGTTGCTTATGTTTGTGAGTAATTGTTTTATATATTTGGGGGCTCTGGTATTCGGCGCATAGACATTTATAATTGTTAGCTCTTCCTGATGGATAGACCCTGTAATTATTATATAATGCCCTTCTTCATCTCTTGTTACAGCCTTTAATTTAAAGTGTAGTTTGTCTGATATAAGTATGGGTACTCCAGCTTTCTTTTGACTTCCAGTTGCATGATAAATAGTTCTCCATCCCCTCACTCTCAATCTGAAGGTGTCCTCAGGTCTAAAATGAGTCTCTTGTAGACAGCAAATAGATGGGTCTTGTTTTTTTATCCATTCTGATATCCTGTGTCTTTTGGTTGGCACATTTAGTCCATTTACATTCAACTTTTTTTTTTTTTGGGACAGAGAGAGACAGAGCATGAACGGGGGAGGGGCAGAAAGAGAGGGAGACACAGAATCGGAAACAGGCTCCAGGCTCCGAGCCATCAGCCCGGAGCCTGATGCAGGGCTCGAACTCACGGACCGTGAGATCGTGACCTGGCTGAAGTCGGACGCTTAACCGACTGAGCCACCCAGGCGCCCCAGTCCATTTACATTCAGTGTTATTATACAAAGATTTGGGTTTAGAGTCATTGTAATGTCCATAGGTTTCATGCTTGCATTGATGTCTCTGGTACTTTGTCTCACAGGATCCCCCTTAGGATCTCTTGTAGGGCTGGTTTAGTGGTGACGAATTCCTTCAGTTTTTGCTTGGGAAGACCTTTATCTCTTCTTCTATTCTAAATGACACATTTGCTGGATAAAGGATTCTCGGCTGCATATTTTTTCTGTTCATCACATTGAAGATCTCCTGTCATTCCTTTCTGGCATGCCATGTTTCAGTAGAGAGATCTGTCACGAGTCTTATAGGTCTCCCTTTATATGTTAGAGCACGTTTATCCCTAGCTTCTTTCAGAATTCTCTCTTTAACCTTGTATTTTGCCAGTTTCACTATGGTATGTCGTGCAGAAGATCAATTCAAGTTACGTCTGAAGGGAGTTCTCTGTGCCTCTTGGATTTCAATGCCTTTTTCCTTCCCCAGATCCGGAAGTTCTCAGCTTATTTCTTCAAGTACCCCTTCAGCACCTTTCCCTCTCTCTTCCTCCTCTGGAATACCAATTATGCGTCGATTATTTCTCTTTAGTGCATCACTTAGTTCTCTAATTTTCCCCTCATACTCCTGGATTTTTTTTATCTCTCTTTTTCTCAACTTCTTCTTTTTCCAATATTTTATCTTCTAGTTCACCTTTTCTCTCCTCTGCCTCTTCAATCCGAGCCGTGGTCGTCTCCATTTTATTTTGCAGCTCATTAATAGCATTTTTTAGCTCCTCCTGGCTCTTCCTGAGTCTCTTGATCTCTGGAGCAATAGATTCTCTGCTGTCTTTTATACTGTTTTGAAACCCAGCGATTCATTTTATGACTATTATTCTAAATTCACTTTCTGTTATGTTGTTTAAATCGTTTTTGATCAGTTCGTTAGGTGTCGTTATTTCCCTGACGTTTTTCTGAGGGGAATTCTTCCGTTTCGTCATTTTGGATAGTCCCTGGAGTGGTGCGGGCCTGCAGGGCACTTCCCCTGTGCTGTCTTGAATAACTTGCATTGGTCGATGGGGCTGCAGTCCGACCTGATGTCTGCCCCCAGCCCACCGCTGGGGCCACAGTCAGACTAGTGTGTGCCTTCTCTTCCCCTCTCCTAGGGGCGGGATTCACTGTGGGGTGGCATGGCCCGTCTGGGCTACTTGCACACTGCCAGGCTTGTGGTGCTGGGGATCTGGTGTATTAGCTGGGGTGGATCGGCAAGGTGCACAGGGGCGGAGGGGCAGGCTCAGCTCGCTTTTCCTTCGCAGATCCGCTTAGGGAGGGGCCCTGTGGCAGCGGGAGGGAGTCAGACCCGCCAGAGGGATGGATCCGCAGAAGCACAGCATTGGATGTTTGCTTGGTGCCAGCAAGTTCCCTGGCAGGAACTGGTTCCCTTTGGGATTTTGGCTGGGGGATGGGTGAGGGAGATGGCGCCGGTGAGTGCCTTTGTTCCCCGCCAAGCTGAGCTCTGTCGTATGGGGCTCAACAACTCTCCCTCCCATTGTCCTCCAGCTCACCCGTTCTCCGAGCAGAGCTGTTAGCTTATAACCTTCCAGATGTCAAGTCCCGCTTGCTGTGGGCACACACTCCTTCCAGCCCCTCCGTTTTTGCAAGCCAGAGTTGGGGGCTCTGCTTGGCTGGCGGTCCGCCCCTCCATCCCGGCTCCCTCCTGCCTGTCCGTGGAGCACGCATAGCCTTTCCGCCCTTCCTACCCACTGCCGTGGGCCTCTCGTCTGCGCTTGGCTCCGGAGACTCCATTCTGCTAGTCTTCTGGCGGTTTTCTGGGTTTTTTAGGCAGGTGTGGGTGGAATCTAAGTGATCAGCAGGACACGGTGAGCTCAGCATCCTCCTACGCCTCCATCTTCCCCAGGTCTCCCTACCTACTTTTAAAGACAGAAATAAGTCTTGAATTTTCAGATTTTTAAAAACCATTGTTTATCTACTTTATTTTTATTACTTCTTTCATGAGTCCTTGGTCTTATTGAAAATCAGCCTTTAGGGGCGCCTGGGTGGCTCATTTTGTTGAGCATTGGACTCTGGATTTTAGCTCTGGTCGTGATCTCGCAGTTCGTGGGTTCAAGCCCACTATCAGTGCAGAGCCTGGTTGGGATTCTCTTTCTCCCCCTATCTCTGCCCCTCCCCTTCTCTCTCTCTCTCTCTCTTTCTCTCTCTCTCTCTTTCTGTCAAAATGAATTAATAAACTTTATTTTATTATTTTTAATATAATTTTTGTCAAATTGGTTTCCATACAATACCCAGTGCTCATCCTGAGCAAGTGTCCTCCTCAATGCCCATCACCCACTCTCAGGAGTGCTGATGCATAAGGGCACATGTACTCCAATGTTTATAGCAGCACTTTCAACAATAGCCAAATTATGGAAAGAGCCTAAATGTCCATCAATTGATAAATGGATACAGAAGATGTTGTTTATATATACATTGGAATACTGCTTGGCAATGAGAAAGAATGAAATCTGGCCATTTGTAGCAATGTGGATGGAACTGGAGGGATATTATTCTAAGTGAATAAATAAACTTTAAAATCAGCCTTTTCTCCAAGCTCCCTAGACAGTGCCATGTTATTTAAAAAAATAATAAAAATAAAATTAGCCTTGCAGCCTCAGGCTAAAACCTGAGAGAACATGAAGAACAATTCTTTTAAAGTGATTTGTTAAAATTTTATTTCAAATTTTGCATCTAAGTTCACAAATAAGACGTATCTGTAATTTTCCTTTTGAGATTTTAGCCTTAAGTCTGGTGTAATAACCAAGCTGACATTCACCTCATGAAAATGAATTTGATAGAACACTTTTAGGGACCATTTCTGTGATAGGATTATCATTCATTTAGTATTTATTTTTTTAGTTTTTTTATTTTATGAAAAAAATTTAATGTTTATATGTAAGAGAGAGAAAGAAAGAGTACGAGAGTGGGAGGAGCAGAGAGAGAGGGAGACACAGAATCTGAAGCACACTCCAGGCTCTGAGCTGTCAGCACAGAGCCTGATGCGGGGCTCAAACTCACGAGCTTTGAGATCATGACCTGAGCTGAAGTCAGACACTTAACCGATTGAGCCACTCAGCACCCCTTCCTTTAATATTTAAACATAAGTGAGATTTTTGTTTCTGTTGAAGTTTGTTGATAATATTGTTTATTTCTTTTTTAAAGTTTATGTATTGAGAGGAAGTGTTCTCGCATGCGCACATGCGGGCTGGGGGGGGAAAGGGGGGGAGAGAATCCCAAGCAGGCTCCGTGCTGTCAGTGCAGAGCCTGACATGGGGCTTGATATCACAAACTGAGATTATAACCCAAGCGGAAATCAAGAGTTGAACACTTAACCATCTGAGCCACCCACGTGCCCCAATATTGCTTATTTCTTTGGTCTGTTTAGATTCTCTAATTCAATTTACATATGTAAGCTTTTTTTTTCCCCAAGAGGTTATTCCTTTCATTCTTTAAAAACCATATATGCATGTGGAACTCCCTAACAATTTAAATAGTTTTGCATTAACTATATATCTTTAAAGTCAATAATTTGTGTGCTTTTCTCTTTTTGTTTAATTGTACTAGCAGTTCATTAGTTTTGTAAAACTGCTCTTAAGAGAGGCATATAGAATTATGAATATATCTTGATTCACTGTTTATATTTTAAATAGTCCCTATTTTGATTCCGTTGTCATTTAAAAAAGATATATTTTTACAGTTTCCATGTGGCTTGGGTATGTTCTTGTATTCCATTTCTTATCGTACTGTCTTGTGCTGTGTAAAAGTCCTATAGTATTATTCTTATTGAGAATGTCTGTAAGTATATGATAAATTATTGTGAAAAAACGTTTTCCCAAAATTCTTCACTAGAATATTATGATTAACCTGGTGATTATATCATAGTGTGGTTGTTTTGTTTAGATATACTGAATTCTTTCATTGTTGTTTTTGTTGCTAATTTGATTCTTTACATTCAAATGATAGAGTATTCTTCAGGTGGGATTATGTTTGTCGTATTAAATTTATCAGTTTTTTGTTTTGTAAAAAATCATTAGATTTTTCTTTTATTGAGTAAATATTTAAGAAATCATTATCCGGTGCTTTTGTTTATCATTTTATAATTCGGGGGGGGGGGATTTAAAATTTGCTTTTTTTCAGATTCTGTGACTAATGTCTTGACTCTTTTTAAAAAAAATTTTTTTAGATTTATTTATTTTTGATAGAGACAGAGCACAAGTGGGGGAGGGGCAGAGAGAGAAGGAGACACAGAATCCCAAGCAGGCTCCAGGTTCCCAGCTGTCAGCACAGAGCCCGACGTGGGGCTTGAACTCACAAACTGCGAGATCATGACCTGAGCTGAAGTTGGACTCTTAATAACTGAGCCACCCAGGCACCCCATGTCTTGCCTCTTAATTTGTATTAGCAAATATGAAAAGAGTAGCCATTTTTAACATGTATTTTTATCACCAATTAGGGTCATATTTTGTTTAATTCAATCTATAATTATTTGTATTATATTTATTACATAAAATTTAGCATTACAAATATCCGATTTCACTTAACAGTGGACTGTTTTTTCGTTTTAAATTCATACTCTTGTAGATTTGAGAGATGGTTCAAAATGATGTGAAAGGATGGCCTTAATTCCTTAACTTATGTTATTTTCTTATTGCTATGTCCAGTAATTGTTTTATTTCTAATAATCTAATGGTTATTTGCCATAGAACTGTTGTCTTATGTACTTTTTAGAACATCCATCTTATTTGCTTTTCTTATGCCATCTTAATTGCTGCTATTTTAATTTTGTCATTGTGACTTTGCTTATTTACTTTTAGTATTGCAAACATTTTAATTGAACCTGGTTTGCTTTTTTTAAAAATCTTTTTTAAAAGTTTATTCTGAGAGAGAGAGAGAGAGAGAGGCAGAGAGGCAGAGAGGCAGAGAAGCAGAGAGGCAGAGAGGCAGAGAGAGAATCCCAAGCAGGCTCTGCACTGCCAGTGCAGAGCCTGGTGCAGGGGTCGAACTCATGAACCATTAATATCATGACCTGAGCCAAAATCAAGAGTCAGATACTTAACTGACTAAGCCACCCAGGCACCTGGGCCTGGTTTGCTTTTTAAAAAGTCATAATAAGTGAGTCCTAACTTGATTATTTTTTTAATTACTAATGCTTGTTATTCTTTGAGATTAAAAAAAGTTGATGTGTTTAATTTCTTTTTTTTGTATTTTACTTTTATTATTATTTATTTATTTATTTATTTATTTTAATATATGAAATTTATTGTCAAATTGGTTTCCATACAACACCAGTGCTCATCCCAAAAGATGCCCTCTTCAGTGCCCATCACCTACCCTCCCCCTCCCACCCCCCATCAACCCTCAGTTTGTTCTCAGTTTTTAAGAGTTTCTTATGCTTTGGCTCTCTCCCACTCTAACCTCTTTTTTTTTCCTTCCCCTCCCCCATGGGTTTCTGTTAAGTTTCTCAGGATCCACATAAGAGTGAAACCATATGGTATCTGTCTTTCTCTGTATGGCTTATTTCACTTAACATCACACTCTCCAGTTCCATCCACGTTGCTACAAAAGTCCATATTTCGTTCTTTCTCATTGCCACATAGTATTCCATTGTGTATATAAACCACAATTTCTTTATCCATTCATCAGTTGATGGACATTTAGGCTCTTTCCACAATTTGGCTATTGTTGAGAGTGTTGCTATAAACATTGGGGTACAAGTGCCCCTGTGCATGAGTACTCCTGTATCCCTTGGGTAAATTCCTAGCAGTGCTATTGCTGGGTCATAGGGTAGGTCTATTTTTAATTTTTTGAGGAACCTCTACACTGTTTTCCAGAGTGGCTGTTGATGTGTTTAATTTCAAAGAAGCTGTTGTGTTGTGATATGTCTGGTCAGCTTCACCAAGTCATTTTTTTCTTTTATTAACAATTAACATTATGTTTTAAAAACACCTACATGGATGGGGCGCCTGGGTGGCTCAGTCGGTTAAGTGTCTGACTTCGGCTCGGGTCATGATCTCGCAGTTCGTAGGTTTGAGCCCCACATCAGGCTCTGTCAGTGCTGACAGCATGGAACCTGGAGCCTGGAGCCTGCTTGCGATTCTGTGTCTCGCTCTCTCTCTGCCCTTACCCTACTCATGGTCTGTCTGTCTCTCTCAAAAATAAATAAACATTAAAAAAAATTTAAAAACAGCTACATGGAATTTATTTTCTAGGATATGAAAATAAATTGCTTTTCCCTTAGTCAAACGTATATAAGGATTTGTTTGTTCAAAAAATCCGTTCGGTGTTTTAATCTTTATGTTTGCAGATATTTAGCTCATTCTTATGTGGTAAAACTTTAGGGATGATTAAGAGTTTCCCTTTGCATATATAGTGTCATTTTTCATCCTTTCTTATTCTTAATTTAGAAAAGAGCAGTTATTGAAGAAAACACAGTGTTTAGAAATTGACTTTTGTGCCTCCACTAGGAGATCTAATAAACTATGCAAACATTTAGCAAAATACAAAAGTTTTTTCCTAAAAGCAAAGTGACTGTATGGTCTTCCAGCTTGATTTTTCCGTAACCTAACATTTGAAAAATAAAATCATATCAAATTATCTATATGTATATATTTATAAGCCTTAAAAATGTATCCTCAGTTAAGTCTATATATGAATGGACGGTTTGTGGCTAACTTTATATCCCACCTACTTTTCTTCTGCCACCAAGTCTAATGTTTTGGAAAATGCTGTCCCCCATAGTCAGGAATAGAAACAAAAAATATGGAGAGTACAGCTGGGAAAGTAAATATACTTTAAAAGTGTGAAATTAATTCTAATGCTTAATATAAATAACTTTATAAATATCTCCTTTTATTTTTTTAAAAGCCTTTTATCATTATTATTTTTTAACGTTTATATATTTTGAAGGAGAGAGAGCATGTGCATGGTGGGGGGGCAGAGAGAGAGGGAGAGAGAATCCCAAGTAGGCTCCACGCTGTCAGTGCAGAGCCCAGTGTGGGGCTCGATCCCAGGAACTGAGAGATCTGACCTGAGCTGAAATCAGGGGTCATACACTTAACTGACTGAGCTACCGAGGCACCCCAATATCTGCTCTTTTGAAATAAAATGATCTCTGCTATTCTTTCCACCTCATTCAAATGCATCTGCAACATTTCATTTTTGGTTAGCATAATAGAAACTTAAGAAAGATACAGTAATAGTAATATTATATATTTTCTCCAAAAAATTTACATGAAAACTTTTTTTCCTTTTAATGACCTACTTCCTTTAGTTTTTATTTTAAATACTGTGCATAGGCAAAGCAGTACTTCCTATGTAAAACATAGTGTTTTCTGTGAGGTTCATGAACATTCTCAGAGAGGCAAAAAGTTTTTCTGTGCGTTTCCAAAATTATAAGGTAAGTAAAAAGTTTAGTGAATTTGTTTACTGCAGGACTTCTCAGAGTTTTTAATATGTTTGTGTGTTTCCCAGACTTTTTGTTGACCATAGGACAATCATACTTTTTTTTTCTTTTGAGGAATACAGTAACATCTCCTAGAACCAAGTGGTCCATAATTCACAGTTTACAAAATGACAGTCTAGGGAGTATACACTTACATTCATTCAGAAGAGGCTGTTGTGACATGATAATTTTCTTTTTTTTTTAAATTTTTTTAAACGTTTATTTATTTTTAAGACAGAGAGAGACAGAGCATGAACGGAGGAGGGGCAGAGAGAGAGGGAGACACAGAATCGGAAGCAGGCTCCAGGCTCTGAGCCATCAGCCCAGAGCCTGACGCGGGGCTCGAACTCACAGACCGCGAGATCGTGACCTGAGCTGAAGTCAGATGCTTAACCGACTGAGCCACCCAGGTGCCCCATGTACATGATAATTTTCAAAAATAGAAGATTATATAATAAGGAAAAATGCAAGGCACATTCAGGAACAGTTAATTCAGGCATAATATAGGCCAGAAGCTTTAGTGGTGACAAGAGAATCAGCTTATATTGCCAACACATTTTTTTTGAAATGACATAGTCTCACCCCACCCTAGGTCCACCATTTATTGGAGTTTCTTGAAGTGTGACCTCTTAAGACACTGTAGCCCCATAGCCCTTCCTTAGCTTCTTAATCTGTTCTAGGTTGTTGGTTGTCCGCTGTATCCTTAGGTGCTTTCTTAGTTTCCATAGCCCCTGGGGTAAACAATGCATTTCTTATCCAAGATAGATGGTGTCTTATCTGGTAAAGCTTTTTCCCCAGCCAGATTCTGGGAGCAATTTGTCTGTATATCCTTTTGGAAAATTACTAACAGTAATACACTTAGATAAAAGCAGTCTACTAAATACTGCTTATTAAATCATAAGAATCAACCCCTTACAGGTACAAGTTTGGCAAGGGGGAAAAATCACTACTTTTCATATAAGATGCCCTTGGAAGTACTTATGTACCACAAACCAAATGTTAACAGACTTGTGGTGTTTAAAAAAATTTTTTAAATGTTTTATTTATTTTTGAGAAGGGGGGGTGGCTAGAGAATTCCAAGCAGGCTCTGTGCTGACAGCAAGGAGCCCAATATGGGACTCGAACTCAGGAACTGTGAGATCATGACCTGAGCTGAAGTCGGGCACGTAACTGACTGAGCCACCCAGGCACTCCCAGACTAGTGTGTTTTAATTGTAAACTTTATATGAGGGTATTTTCAAGGCACAATAAAACATTCTTCCTGAAAGTTCTCAAGCAGAGGTCATCTTAATTAGATTCTGTTAAATCTCAGGTACCATTCTGTTGCCTATGCCTGTAAGGAGGAGTTCCAGGGAAGCATTGCTATTTAAACCTTTACGGAAAGGCTCCTCCCCTACAGTGTCCTCTACAGATAGCCATTTAAAAAATTTTTTAAAACTATTTTAGTTTTTGAGAGACAGAGACAGAGAGTGAGCATGAGAGGGGCAGAGAGAGAGGAAGACACAGAATCCAAAGCAGGCTCCAGACTCTGAGCTGTCAGCACAGAGCCCAATGCGGGGCTCAAACCCATGAACGTGAGATCATGACCTGAGCTGAAGTCGGACTCTGAACAGACTGAGCCACCCAGGTGCCCCTACAGGTGGCCATTTTAACATATATGAATTCCAGTGCAGTGGAATCTCAGGGTAGAAACCATGTGGGTTAGTTTATAGATGATACAGATTTGATGAGGTACAGATCTGTAGTCTCAGTATTTGAAGTGCTACTTTTCTAGCCCTTTCTTGTGTCCCATGATTATACCCCTTGCCCCACCCATCCTCCCCAGAAAAACCTCTCCATCCTCCAAGTAATTCCGTGTTTTGAGGTTCCCCACATTCCTTACTAGTCTCTGTTTACTTCTCATCCTTGGTCGAGGCTTAGCTTTTCCACTTAGAGAAGTGAGGTCTCTCTGTGTTCAGCTTACAGCTAGAAACTTTGGAGACCTGTTTCTTCTTTCTTACCCCCAGATGGCCAATGTCTCTAAATTTTGCCTCTTGTGGCACCTGGGTGGCTCAGTCGGTTAGGCGTCTGACTTCGGCTCACGTCATTACCTAACAGTTTGTGGGTTCAAGCCCCACATTGGGCTCTGCTGACAGCTCAGAGCCTGGAGCCTGCTTCCGATTCTGTGTCTCCCTCTCTCTGCCCCTCCCCTGCTCACGCTCTGTCTCTCAGAAATAATCAATCAATCAATCAAATTTGCCTCTTGTTCTACAGCGCTACTATCCATCCCTCTGGGCTAGGGGCAGGGAGTCAAAGTCAGCATCCTCACCAGATTACTGCATTAAGTCTAATCCCTGGGTTTCTCCAAGAGATTGATCTCAAACCCAGCCAACTGCTGCCAGACTCTGCCTCACAAAATAACTTCTTTTTTCATGTCACTTCCTTATTTGTGAACCTATGAAGACTTTCTAATGCTTAATGTCTCCAGTAGAAATTCCTCCAGGCCCTTGGTATCATATCATGTCTCCTCCAGCTTTCCTCCCCACCCCAGCCATGTGAGTCAGATATATCTTCACCCTTCTCCATCAGTGCTTCTCAAAGGATCTGTGCTGAGAGACCCGCTCTCTGTTATTTTTATAACTTCTCACCCATCAATTCAATGGATTGATACTATAATACAATAAAAATCATTAGTAGAATGAAATTATAAAGACATCTAAAATGTAAGCTTCATGTTTATTATTAGATTCACAAAACATAATTACTATGTCAAATTGCAATAAAAGTCTCTAGATACTTAATAATTTCTGGCCTGGTCTTGGTGAACACCGGTAATAAAAAGTTGGGGGCTGGCACTAGGCCAGGAATTACACTTTGAGTAGCACTGTACCTGCCCCAGCTTGGAATACCCTATCTCTTTGATCAGTCTTACCTGCCCTTGCTAGAAGGCCCAGACTGTGTGCCCCCTCCCACTCCCATCCCTGCAGCTGTACTAAATCTATACTGAATATACCCCTTCCTTCAATCACCTACAGTTAATACTGCATTGCTTAGCACCTGATAGCACATCACATTTTATTTTTCTGTAATTGTTGCATTTCTGTTAGTACCTTCCACCTCCTGCCTTCCAAAGTAACTCGAGGTCCCAAAGACATAAAGTGTGTCTTCCAAAAAAAATATTGGATCCTGACACCTAGCCATATAAGTCTCTTGATACATATTCGTTAACTGAATAAATGAATCGTCTTCTATCCAAATAAAAGGAACATTTTTCTCCTCCCCAAATGCATTTTCCATAATACGTAGCAGGCACTTAATTATAACATATATTTAAAAAATATGTTAATTGACCATAGTTTGGGCACATACAGAGTACTCACTTTCCTTTTCCCTGTTGTGTAATCTTTTAGCTACTGTATAGGGTTATACCTGTGGCAACAGGTTTTGGTTGGGTGTCCTGTTTCTCATAGGTATTTTCTGCTGATTCAGATTGGTTATTCTTGGCCCAGATTTTATGATCCCATGGCATGTCACATGTTAGGAATGTTTTGAAACTTCAAAAATGGATTCCTGTTGACCCAATTTCTTTCTTTCTTTCTTTCTTTCTTTCTTTCTTTCTTTCTTTCTTTCTTCCTTCCTTCCTTCCTTCCTTCCTTCCTTCCTTCCTTCTTTCCTTCCTTCCTTCCTTCCTTCCTTTCTTTTTTATTTATTTTTTTCAATATCTGAAGTTTATTGTCAAATTGGTTTCCATACAACACCCAGTGCTCATCCCAAAAGGTGCCCTCCTCAATACCCATCACCCACCCTGCCCTCCCTCCCACCCCCCATCAACCCTCAGTTTGTTCTCAGTTTTTAAGAGTCTCTTATGCTTTGGCTCTCTTCAACTCTAACCTCTTTTTTTTTTTCCTTCCCCTCCCCCATGGGCTTCTGTTAAGTTTCTCAGGATCCACATAAGAGTGAAACCATATGGTATCTGTCTTTCTCTGTATGGCTTAGTTCACTTAGCATCACACTCTCCAGTTCCATCCATGTTGCTACAAAGGGCCATATTTCATTCTTTCTCATTGCCACGTAGTACTCCATTGTGTATATAAACCACAATTTCTTTATCCATTCATCAGTTGATGGACATTTAGGCTCTTTCCATAATTTGGCTATTGTTGAGAGTGCTGCTGTAAACATTGGGGTACAAGTGCCCCTATGCATGAGTACTCCTGTATCCCTTGGGTAAATTCCTAGCAGTGCTATTGCTGTTGTTGACCCAATTTCTATTAATTTCTGTTACGCATACATATACCATGCGATGCTTTTTCTCTTTAGGGGTTAGAGTAAACTCTGAACTGGGAGAGTATTACAGTTGTCCCAAATTTGGAAATGGCTGAATCAGCATGTCAGGTTAAGCGGCCCAGTCTGCATACCCCTTAATCAACGGATAATTTCTCCCCTAGGCATTTAGGTGCAATGTGGGTTCTTATTGCCAATGCGCCAGTAGTCCTCAAGTAGTCAGTTTATTCCAAAAGCCAGAATGCTATATGCTGTTCAAGCATTTCTGCAGCAGTGTGTAATGATGCCACTAGTTTAGCCAAAGGGTGCTGGGAAGTTTCTATTAAGATATAACCCATGGACAAAATAGCGTGCAAATCCAAAGTTACAGCTCAGTGGTTTATCACCAGGTGAACACACTCATGTAACAGAGGGTGGTGAGGATTTGACTGGGAACTGTCTTTCTTTCACAGACCCGGTGATGGTTTCTTGAACATACGGCGTTAGCAGAGTATATGTTATGAAGCGTAAACTGTAAATCCTGTGCAGAGGTACAGCTCAGTTGAGTGAATTAAGCCTTTGACTGTGTCTCATTGTCCTGAGAGCATTGACGCCATCTGTCTGGCAGCACAAATTCTGACAACTGCTCCACTCTATAAGGTCTTTCAGTTCATTTTAGTCAAAAAGCATTCCAGGTGTTTCAAATTATATTTAGTTGTGGTTAGTGGCAAATTTAGGAGCTGGCTGGCTACATCTTCTGGACTTGTGCCATAGAATCTGCAAAAGGGTCTTGGGGTTGGTGTCTTCCACCTCAATTTCTCTTCTTCCTCCTCCTCCTCCTTTTTCTTTTTCTTTTCTTTTCTTTTCTTTTCTTTCTTTCTTTTTTTTTTTTTTTTGCCTTCGGATTTCAGCTTGGAAAAATTACCAAAAAGGTTTCCATATCCCCATTTTTCCACTATTACTACTTTCTTTGGGTTTCAGAGTTTGAAAATTCTGACATACTATTTTATGCATCTTACCATAGGATTAGACACAAACCTCATAAAGTACCTGTACAGAAACCTGCCTGTTTTCTTCCTTAACATCCTCTGTGGTTTGTAGGGTAGGCCTTTTAATCAGTACCCATATTAAAATACCCAGTGACTATCCAGGCATATCACTGGAGGAATCTCCAAGTCCTCTCTTTAGGAATAAAAAAGGAACAAAGAGAAGAAATACTGTGGTTTGTGTCAAGGAGAAAATTGGCCACACTGCTAAAAAAGTCTTTTGCAACAGAACTAGCACTTTGCTAGGACAATATGCTGAGTGTTCTGTATGTTGTTTTCTTCATTTTTTTTCCCTAGCAATAATTTCTTAACTCAATGATATATTAGCCTTGTGGCAAGCTAGCAACTTAAGATTGTTTTTAATGCAAGTCATTTGCTTTCCCTTATGATGAATTCAGGGATGTATTGAAATTATAAAGGTTTGTGTGTATGTGGAGCTATAATTTTTCCTTGGTTTATAATGTAGTTAATTAAGTTCTGCTGGCCCATAAAAACCTAGCTGTTACAGTTACTCTTAGGCAGAGCACAATAGGGTACGTGACTTGATGTGCTGTTGTTTCCTTGAACTAACTGGGAAGGCCTTGTTACTTGGTGGCTGGTGGGCAATGGAAGAATCAGGACAGTAGCTTAAACAGATTTAAGAGTGCAGCAAGACAAGCTAAGAAGTGTGAACCTCCCTTCAACTTCTGGCATCAGAGAAAGATATGCTGGGCCTCTGTGGATTTCGGTCTCATTCTTCCCTGGCTTGAGCCTGAGATTCTAGGCAGTTAAGATTTCCTCCCCACACCCACCTTCTCCACCACCCGGGGTCAGCCCCAGAGCAGCATTTCCCAAGAGACCCAAAGAGGAAGGGTTTCCGGTTATCCTTAATTTTTAATTTAAGGGCTTTGTTTAACCTGAGTGCTATGGGGGGGGGCAGTTTTTCAGTTTAAGGGAAGTATCTAGCTGGATTTTGTGGTCCTTTGTTAGTAAAGTTCTCAAATTGCAGAACTTTTAGTATCATATACTGTGTGTTTTTCATGTGTTAAATTGCAAAAGGGGAGAGAAGAGTAGGGAGGGGAACCAGAGTGTCCTCTTATGTGCTCTTCTAAATTCAATATGCGATCACTGAGAAGAGAAATAAGGGCAGAGGTTTTCAAATTAAATAATTAGTTTGAACCCTAATCATTGTATAATCAAAAATCATTTCTTGAACACCTGTTATGCATCTAGCACCATGGATGAGGATACCAGAGAAAAATGTCCAAAACCCAGCTATTCTCATGCTTATTATTCAAGAAACAACAAGGGGTGTGGAGAATGAGAATATACTCAAGAAGCGAGGAGCATTGCCCAATGGGAGTTTAGGAAAGCAGAGTATCATGAAAGAAGTGAAATATGAGCTGGGCCTTTAAAAACAGTCAACATTTGGGGTGCCCTGCTGGCTCATTCGGTAGACCATTACAACATTTGATCTCCGGGTTGTGAGTTCAAGCCCCACTTAGGGTGTAGAGATTACTTTTAACAAATCTTAAAGACAGTCAAAATTTGGTCAACATTTGGCCATGTGGAAAGGGAGGGTGACAATCCAGTCTGGCCCAGGAACACAAGTCTGATTGGGGGCAGTGGGGGGCTGACCAGAGGGAAATTGGCTTGACTGGGCAAGAGGACTGTAGAGAGTCTGGGAAACAGGGTGGAGGAGTATGAGATTGAGTGTAGCCAATAGGAGCGACCAGTCTTGGGGAGGAATAACAGATAACGAAAGGTGTAAAACCATCTGGACCAGACTCCAAAGGGAAAGGGGGGGATAGAAATTAAGGGAAAAAAATATGATATGTTGCAAACCAGAAAGTTTGGACTTGGTAACAAATCAAATGCAGGGATTACAGTAGGAGGGAGCAAAAGGTAATTAACATTTTAAGTTGGTAAACTCAAAATAGCAATAGTGATTGCAAGCAGTTTGGGGAGAAGAAAATCTGCTATGCAGAAAGGTAATGGGGTGAAGATGTATCTTCTCCATATATCTTGTCTCTTGGACCTAAATTCAGATCAAGCTTATTGATAAGCTTACAATGTAGAATTAGAGTGAGATGTAGGTGGTATTTGTCTTGCTAGCAGTCACCACACCTTGGGTGGGTGGTTAGGCAGAACAGTGACTGAAGGATGGAGTGTGTGCCCTAAAACCCGACACACCCTGAAATCTCCTTGAATTAGTAAATTGTTTTATCCATATCTTCTTGCACAATAATGGCGTAGGGGAAGTGATTTGAATAGCTGCTGATAAGACAGTTTTGGGCCTTGGAAATGGCAATACTTCAAACAGAATGGGAGCAGCTGTACTTAGCCTAGAAGCAAACAGATTTATTTCACAGATAGTTATGGAGCTGTGGCCTGTATCTGAGGCCTCCAAATGATGTCAAAGCCGGTCTCCCCTTTGGGAGAGATAAGACACAATGCAAATAACTTGAAAGCAGGGCAGGATGTGTGTGTTAAGTGCTATGTGAGCCACTCAGAGAGACATTCTTAGAGGGGGTTCTTGGAGGAAATGTAGAGTGCAAAGGCTTGACAGCTCTTAAGAAAAGCGTAAATAAAGAGATAATGAATCTATTCATTCTGCCAGTTCTCCAAGTTGTAAGACGTAATAAGTTTATGTACCAGATGAATGGTGTGACTGTGTCTATTTTTAGAGGGGACTTGAGTTCATGAGTAAAGTCCTTCCAAGTTGTTGTTTTTTGTTTAAATTTCACTTGAGCAATGAAATAAAATCCACTCAACTGCCAGCTTTATCATATGCTGTATCTTGGCTTTTGAGCTACAGGTGTTGGGAAATGAAGGAGAAATCGGTGTTTCACATTGGGAACACCAGCACAGAATAGGTAGATTGCTCAGAATTAAGAGTAACAAAAGTATATTAAATGCGTTGGTATCTGTGCAGTGAAACAGCATTCCATTTCCATTTCAGTGAAGGATACTAAGACCCAAAATACCTAACTTTTAGCCCAAAGGCATTATTATCTGGGCGTTAATGCTGGAATCCTTGGCATTTTCTGATGTAATCATGCCCCTGCTTAATCAGCCAAGTTATGTAGGTTGTTTAAAGTGTCCTTCATGCTCCTTTCCTTTCTGTTGGCTCAGCCAGCACCCTCATTCAAGCCTTGTTCCGAACACTGTCACAATATTCATTTTCATAAAACACCTCATAGCATGAGTTACCAATTCCTGCTCTTGAAATCCACCAAATCCCTCTTTACCACTCCATCACTTCCTTTCTACTCTCCCATCTACTCAGCCTTGTCCTGGCCCTCCTGAACTATCTCTCATGTATCAGCTGCGAGGATCGAGCTTTAGATTGATCTCATGGCAATCCAGATTTCCATTTGCTGCTAGACTAAACTTCCCGAAGAAGCGTTTTGTTCTCCAACTTCACCAACTTTGGTAACTGCCCGTTGACCAGAGCTGTGTTTTGTGGGCAGGCCAGTCATTTGTCCTCATGACCTTCATGTCCACGTGGACCTGCTGTCTTGTTTTAAATAGGCTAATGTAAATGATTAAATATCTATTTTCATCTCATCCCAAGCAATAAACTCCATACCAAAGTGAATTGGGGGTTAGTTTTAGTTTAGTCCTCTTCACACTCAAGTAGACACACTGGGGGAGATGTCAGTGAGACACCTAAACATTCCCTCTCCAGAGTGGTTGCTCACCACACGAAAGTCCAACTCATTGCTATTGCACCATTTTAAGGACCACAGGATGGCATTGACCTTATTCACCCTCATCTTTCTGGCAGAACTCTCCATTCCAGCCATACTGGTTTATTAGTGACTTCTTAGGTAGCACCTTTAGGTCTTCTCCTCCCCTGTCTTCTGGAATACCCTCCTCCACCACCTCTTCTCTTGACCTGTTGACCTCTTTCCCATCCTCTTTGTTCATTCTCTGCTGTAACCTGTTTGGGTCTGCAGCAGTGTCTCTCCTTTCTAAGTTCCTGCATTTTCATCTATTGCCCTGTGTCACTGATTCAGCTTTTCATTTTATCTGGCTTAAATTCATCTGCATGGCATCCCCAGTCTCAGAGTGAGATGGACCTCAGAGAATGTTGCATGGGACTCTTACTTGGTGCAGACACTTCAGGCTCCCTGAGAACAGCAGTCACATTATCCATATTAAGCCCCAAATATATGTCTCCTTTTTAGAGTTTCTTCACTCAGGTGCCATTAAAGTTACCATTATCTTGTGATTTTTCAGGAGCTCATTATCTAGCTTATCCTGCTTATCACCAACGTTTCCACCAGAAGTATCAAAGCCACAAGTTTATTATCTCACCTCCCATGTGTTGTGTCCCTGTTGTACAGTCTGTATCTTCACACCTTACCTCAGTACCTCCTCACTCACCTCCTCAATACATACGTACAGATGTCTTGGGCTTCAGTCCATTTTGCCACCTTCTCCTTTACTTCAGAATTGTAATAATGAACATTTTTATGGGAGATTCCACCTCTGTGTCTGTCTCCTTAGTTCTTATTCTCTCTCTCTCTCCCTCTCATCCCCTCTCTTCACCCCCACCCTGTCTCCCTTACCCCCAGGTTGCTGAGCACAGAGTAAAGTCTGTGTTTACACTAAGTACTAAACACTAAGTACTAAAGGGTACTTAGTTTAAAAGCTGTGTTTTGTGGGCAGGCCAGTCATTTGTCCTCATGACCTTCATGTCCATGTGTTTTAAACTAAGTACCCTTTAGTAGCTCCTTCCTGGCCCTTACATGGAGAAAGTGAGCAGTTGGGGTCACCCTTCTTACTCTCCTACCACCCTCTCTGTTCCTGTCAGCATGTGGGTGCCCACATATACCTGCATAGAGCAGATTGCCACATGAACCTTCTCACAAGCAGCTGCATGAAAGAGGTGCAGATAAACAAGCCTTCTCTCCTTAGACCTACAAGCACACCCACTTCCTGACCTGCTTGCCACCTCACAGGCCTAATATGTGTCAGAGTGTGAATTTTCTCAGCTTCCCCTCCCACATTGAAGGTTTGCGGGTAAATGAGCCTTTCTGTGACTCCTTTCTCTCTCTCTCTCTCTCTCTTTCTCTCTCTCTCTCTCTCTCTCTTTCATGAACAGAGTGCCAGAGAGAAGAACCTTCTCACCCCATCACCCTTTCATATGGAGGCGAGTTCCAAATCCTGTTCCCACTTGTAGAGTTTGCAGGAGAGTGAGCCTGCCCCCAGCAGGCAGGATGGAGATTTCTTAATGCCTTTCTTGTAGGCATGATGAATAGGAATGAGCTTTATTACAGTGACACCCACCCCACCCCAACATACACACATAGGTGATGCATGCAGGAGTGTAAGAGAAGGCGCCTCCTTATTACCCTTGGCATTCTCATACCTGTGTCTGCACATTCTCTGTGAAGAGCAGAAGACTCCTGACCTGTTTGGTCTCACAAGGCTCACATATTGGGGTGTGAGCTGTCTCAGGTTCCCTCCCCCACAGAGGCTTTACCTGCATGCAGTCTTTCTGAGCTGTGCCCTGTCCCTTAAACCTAGCATGCCTTCTCAGTTCCCTTCCTACAAGCATGCTTTGTAGGACAGCGGGCTTTCAAAAAGTTGGCTCTGACTCACAGGTACATGATTGAAAAAAATTTTTTTAATGTTTATTGATTTTTGAGAGAGAGATAGAGTGTGAGCAGGGGAGGGGCAGAGGGAGAGGGAGACACAGAATCTGAAGCAGGTTCCAGGCTCTGAGCTGTCAGCACAGAGCCCGACGTGGCATTTGAACCCACAAACTGTGAGATCATGACCTGAGTTGAAGTCAGGCATTCAACTGACTGAGCCACACAGGCACCCCTCACAGGTACATATTTATTCAGATTTGTACACAAACGTGCACACACATACAGTGAGGGAGAAGAACCCTTCTGAATGTTAGTGTTTGCCTTGTATGGTGGGGTGTGTGGAGGAATAAAAAACATCTGTTTCTCTTAGGGCAAAAAAATAGGATCAGAAACTGGAGTTTATCCTTCAAGGCTGGCAGGCAACTTCTAAGCTATAATTTGTTGGCCAAACAAGATCGAAGTCTAAAGAAAAAGTGTCAGGTGAATACACATTTGGCTCTTTGTGGTATAATTAGTGTTGTCAAACCAACTGACATCTAAGGAAAAGAATACGAGAATTATCCTACGGTTAATAAGTTTGCTTGCTTAGTCTGTACATTAAAAGCCCTTTGTCTTTTAGTTTCAAAAGCTTTGGAACATTGTTCAAATGATGATTATTTACGTCCTAAAAATAGTGTGAATATTTATGATGTTTTAACATTGTTATAGGATTCATCAGTAAGCATTCCTAGACCTGCCCCATTTCTGCCTCTGTTCCTCACTTCCCCCCAAAAGCCCCCCACTGTCTATGCAAGAGTGTAAGCCTCTTAAACTGTCCCATCTTTTCCACCTTGAGCATGCAGGATTATGAGCTTGTTTTCTTTTAACAGGTTTCCCCAAACACACACACTCACTGGAGAGTGAGCCTGCTATTGGGTTCTCTCTCTTATGCGCCCTGTCTTTTGGAGTGTGTGTTCTCCCATGCTCCCTCCCACTTGCCTCTCTTACCTTACACACCTCTTTCACATGCACACACATGTGGTATGCTTATAAGAGAGACACCTGAGTTCTCCCATTTCATCTGACATTGCATGACTATGACCTTCTAGTGCTGCCTTTCTCCCACGCCCATGCATGGCTTAAACTGAAGTAAAAATAACCTTGTTATTACGACCTCCCAGAGCACATACACTGATTGTGTCAGTCTGGTCTTTACTCCTTTCTTTGTGTGCATCCATATATGCATTTATGTCAGGAGCTTGAGCCTTCTTATGATAGATTCTTGATCTTTCTCTCTGTCATCTTCCCTCTCCCATACATGTACCCAGGATATGCCAGAGAATGAGTTCTTCTCACCTTTGGTTCTCATACATACATGGGTATGCATTGCTTGGGGTTTGGTGGCTGGGTCTGCTGTCTCAGCAGACAGATTGCCTGTGGTAGAATCCTGGTGCAGTCCCTTACCAGCTCTGTGATCCTAGCAAGCGACTTTTCCTCTTTGTGTCTCAGTTTCCCCAATGTGTATAATTTAAAAATTAAATTAAAAAATTAAAAAGCACTGCCTCCTTCTTTGGCCCAAAAAGTTCCTCCAGATTCCGCCCATTTCTCTGTTCTGCTTTACAGTTTATGCTTCTTCCATTCTCTCTTGAACACCCTCCAGTTAAGGCTTTAATCTTCACCCCACCACTAAAATTGCCCTTGTCAAGATCCCCGATGCTCTTCACATGACCCACCCAGTTCACTGGGCAATTTCATCATCTTACTTGACAGATTCACACACAGTTGCTCATTCCCTGTGTCTTGAGACTCTTCCTGGTTTCCAGGACTCCACACTCTTGGTTGTCCTCTTACCTCACCAGCCTCTCTCTCTCAGCCTCTTTTGATGGCTTTTCCTCTTCCCGAATTCTAAACAGAGAGATTTAGGGCTTAGTCTGTGGATGACTTCTTTCTACTTCTCACTTGTCCTTAGCAGTCCTCATTTTGTCCTATGGCTCTAAATACCATCCTATGTGGATGACTTTCAAATGTATATTTCCAGATTGGACCTATCTCCAGAATTCCAGATGCATGCATCCAAGTGCGTTCTCGACATCTGCCCTTGGATTGTCTACTAAGCACCTCAAACTTTAACACAAGCAAAACTGAAGTCCTGATCTTCCTGTCCCCTCCCTCCAAAAGGCTTCCTCCTCCCTCAGTGTTTTCTCAGTAAATGCCCCCCCCAAAAAAAAATTGCTCAGGGCAAAGATGCATAGGATTTTAATATGCTGGTCTTTGGATTCATCCTTGACACTTATTTTTTTTTCTCCATATTCCAAATCTACCCATTGTCAAATCTTGTTGGCTCTCCTTTCAAAATATATGCCTCATCTGACTGCATTTCATACAGCCTCTTGTCACCTCCTCCATTACTTCCACCCTAATCCAAGTCTTCTCTGTGGTGACAGGTGAGTGAGTCTTCCACTCCCACTTCTCTCTTTGTCTCTCTCTCTCTGACTCTCTTTCCTCTTGCTGTTCCCCTTTTCTACACTCTGCTTTCCTTTAACTCCTCCTCCACATACAGCTTGAGCAAAAGGGAGGCTTATTGCAGTCCCTCCCCTACCTCCCAGCCACTATTTCACGTATGTATAGGGATGCATGTGTTCGGGACAGTGAGCCACCATACTGCCCCAGGCCCTGGCCTTGCTTGTCCACCTGCCCACCTGCGGCTTACTCCATATTCTTTCTGCATCTTGCTTGGGGCCTGTGTGTGTGTGCACATGCGCGTGCACACACACGGAGACAGGAGAGTGAATACCTGCTACTGTTCTCCCATCTTTTGCCAGGCAGAAGGTGTGCTTTCTGACATCACTGCCAATGTGCAGGAGAAGGAGCCTTGGCTCATCTAGCTCTCATGCCCTTTCTCACACACAGGTGAAGAAGGTTTTTCTTTTGTTCTCTTTTTTATATCCTTTGCTTGCAGAAAGCTACACTTTTTGAATCTCCTTCCTATGATTGGGCATGAAAGTGAACCTTCCTAGCAAGTATATCACCTTGTTTCTCCCTCTGACACTCGGAATGGGGCCCTCTCACATGCTTGCCTGGTGTACACTCGTGTGCTCATACTCTCTCTCCCTCTCGTATGCATATGATGGTCAGGAGATTGAGCCTTCCTTGTTGTGTCTTCTTTCTAGAAACACTAGTACATAAGATTCTGAGCTTTCTTACCATGTGTTTCTATGCATAGTCCAGTGTGGTGTCATCTGTCAAATAGGGATAGTGATGATTGTCTTGTAGATATATTATGGGGATTTAATGAGTTAGCACATGAAAAGCACTTAGGACAGTGCCTTGTAAATAATAAACACCATAATGGTGTTTGGAATAAAAACAAAGAAAAAAGAAAGAAGGAAAATGGGAAAGAATAGGTAGTAGTGAACATTCCTGAAGGTACATCTGTGAATGTATACACAGACATACCTTCTCATTATAGCACATCTGGGGCACAGTCCCATACTATGTCCAAGTGGGACACATGCACCCACTCACATGTACACTGTACAGGAGAGTGGATCTCCTGACTTGCTTTCTCTCTTACATGCCTTGAGTGTAGGACCGTTGACATCTTAATTACCCTCCCACACCCAAGGCTTGCAGGAGGGCAAGCCACCTCCTTCCTGTCCAGTGCACAGGCATGAGCATGAACACATACACACAGAAGGCAATTGAGGTCTCGATGGAGCCCCTCCCCCGTAAGCCCCGTATATGGGATATATACCATTGCCACCAAATCCCCCTCTAGATGACTGTCGCACTCCATGTGTGCCCCTCCTGCCTTACCCACCAGTGCTCTTCCCTTGGCTTCCTTACCACCCCTAGGCAGCCCTCAGGCTGATGCACCTTGGTTTCTAGAGCATACCCACACATTGTGCCAAGAGAGTGAGCCTTTCCTTGCTCCCTCTCTCACATCCCTTGCATGGTGGAGGGTGAGCTTTCTGAAAACCCCTCCCACATGCAGGGTTTGCAGGATGGTGAGCCTCTACTTTCCTTGCTCTCTTGTGCCTGTGTGCATACACATACACACACCTTCACAAAAAAATAGATACACATAGATGGTGGGAAGGAACACAGGCCTCTGCCCTGTGTTCTTTCTCCCATCTCAGTCATGGGTAGATTTGCAGGAGGTCTGTGAGCATCTACTATGTGATGGGCACTCTCCTGTGCACCAGGGGTACATCAGTGATCAAAAGACAAGAATCCTTGCCCCAGTTAGGGGATACAGGTAGCGAACAAAGGGAGTAAATAAAATACCATAGTATGTCAATTGGTGATCAGTACTCTGGAGAATCATAAAGCAGGAAAGGAGATAAGGAATGGGTGGGGGCAGTGGCAGTGGAGACCATGGTAAAGAAGTTTCAGGATCAAGGAACACAACAAAGAGGCCGTTGTGGCAGGAGCCGAGAGTTGCGAAGTAGTAAATGATTGAAGAGACAGAAAGCTGATGATTAGTATGTATTCCCCAAAGTTGAGAACTTTCATTAAAAAAATCATAACCATAATACCATTATCACACTTAATAATTAACAGTAATGAATATAATCAAATATCCATTGTTCAAATTTCTAATTGTCTCAAAGTATCATAAATTAGGATCCAAATCAGGTCCATACATTGCATTTAGTTGATAGGTATCTGAGTCTTTTAATTATAACTTCCCTCCTTATCTGCATTTTTTTTCCTGCTTGTAATTTATTTGGTGGAAGAAAGTAGGCCATCTGTCTTGCAGTTTTCCCACAGGCTGGATTGTTCTGATTGCATCCCTGTGGTGTAGTTTACATGTTCCTTTTCCTTGTTTGTATTTCCTATAAACTGATAGTCATATCTAGAAGCCTGATTGGATTTAGGCTTAATTTTGAGGATGGGGTCAGAAGTACTTCCATCATGAGGCACATAATGACTTGTTGTCTCTCTTTCTGGGATGTTAGTTCCTAGAGCCATTATTTTATTAGGTTTGCCAAATGATGATATTCTAATTCCATTATTCTCCATTTATTAGCTGGGATGCTTCTATAAAGAAAAACTTCCCCTCGCCTACTGTTTGATTACCCAATGGTACAGGTCTTTTTTTAGGAAGGGCAAGATCAATGCTTGATTCTTTGTCAGCACTCAAAATAATGAGTTGGCTTGCTAGTGTGCTCCAAAGAGGATTAAAAAAAAATTATTGTGATAAGTTCATGGATTTAAATACATTTGATCTTTTAACCTGTTGCACTTCTTATCCTCAGTGAAGCTCAAATGTCCCATCTTTAGTCAGGGGTAGCATCTTCAAATTGGCTCCTGAGTTCCTTGACATGGCCCCAGTAGCTATTTAATAGCTTCTCTGTCTTCTGGGTTGAAAAAAATGTTCCAGGTTCATCTCAAACATCTCTTTCCCCAGACTTGGAATCTGCCGTGTCTTCAATAAGCTTTGGTTCCTTTCATTGGATGTGGTATTTAGAGACTACATTCTGGGCACTAAGTGTGCTCATTGCCTTTAGATTGGTCATTGTTTTCAGGCTTTTTCAATGATCATAAAATAAAAAAGTTTTGTGTTGGTTGCTTTATCTTGTGTCCAGATAGAATATATGAGTTCATTCTTTTTAAAAAATTTTTTAATGTTTAATTTATTTTTGAGACAGAGAGAGGCAGAGCATGAGGGGAGTGGGGGTCAGAGAGGGAGACACAGAATCCGAAGCAAGCCCCAGGCTCCGAGCTGTCAGCACAGAGTCTGACGCGGGACCCGAACTCACTGACTGTGAGATCATGACCTGAGCCAAAATCGGATGCCCAACCGACTGAGCCACCCAGGCGCCCCTATATGAGTTCATTCTTACACTTCCAATTAAAAATCAATATTCCAGGGGTTGTACTTGCTTCCTTTCAAAAGTATTACTCTAACTGTTGTGTTGCAAATAGACTATAAGAGAGAGCAAGTGCAGAAACATGGAGACCAGTTAGGAGGCCACTGAAATAATTCAGGTGAAAAATTGATGGAGACATGGTGGTAGTGTGGAAGTATGAGGGTGATTAAAACTGGTTAGATATGGATATATTTTTAACTGTTTGTTTATCTATTTATTTTGAGAGAGAGAGTGTGTGCAAAAGTGGGGAAAAGGCAGAAGGAGAGAGGGAGACACAGAATCTAAAGCAGACTCCAGGCTCTGAGCTGTCAGCACATAGCCCAATGCCAGGCTCAAACCCAGGAACCGTGAGATCATAACCTGAGCTGAAGTCAGATGCTGAACTGACTGAGCCACCCAGGCGTCCCAGATATAGATATTTTAAAGTTAGAGCCAATGGAATTTACTGATATATTGGATGTGAGATAAGAGAGAAAGAAGAGTCAAAGACTGAACCTTCTCCTTCTTTTTCATGTATGAGTTGGGCACTTGAACTGACACTGGGTGTGTGGGTGCCTGAGCCTTCTACCCTATTCCCTCTTTCTAATCTTAGTACTCAGATGCAGGTGCTGTCCCAGTGCAGTGCACTTGGCAAGGATTCCCAGAGGGTGAGAAGTTCAGACTTTTCACAGATCTTCTTGAATGTCTCTTGGATTTGGGAATTCAGTAGTGGGCAAAACATTAGGGGCCCTGGACTTACTGCCTCATGAGCTTGTGCCTGAGAATAAAATTCCTCACTACCATTAAGCCTGCCTTCCTGTGTTTAAGGGGCTAGGAAAAGTGAGCTTTTTCTGTTGTTCCTACCACGCCGCCCCTGAGAGCCCCCTCATTTGCTCCTTCTCTCTAATCCTTCATGCTTATACCTGGTTATTAGTGCTCTTTACGTGCAATTCACCTGGGCAAGGTTTCAGAGCAGGCTGAGCCTTATCTGCCGATGTACCTATACATGACCTCCTGCTGTTATTTATTTACTTATGACTTTGTGACAGTCTGCTGTTTGTAGGGACCCAGCAGTAAACAGGACAGTCATAGCCCCCTGGGTACACTGGCTAGTGGGCACATACAGGAAGATGCACCGCATTTGTACCCACTGTGCAAGTGTGCACATGTGCCGAGGATGGTGGCGAATGAGTTTACACTTTAGTCCCCACTTGCTGAGCACCCTGTCCCCATCCCCAGGACAGATAGGGATATCTCGGGGTGTGGAACTGTCTGCATAGAGTCCCAGAGGTGAGCAAGGATACAGCCTTTCTGCCCTGACCCTGCACTGTTGAGCTGTCTCAGTTTTCTTCCCTGAATGGGGAAGTTGCTGAATGATGGTGCACTTGCTTATTAGTGCTTTTTCATGCATCCACAGATACAGATACCTGAATGTACATATATGCACAAGCCAGCTAGCCAAGAGGATGAGCAGGCATCAGAGGCCCACACTTAGCTAAGTGCACAACATACATAGGCAGTTGAGTGTTCAGAGATGGGAGACCCCAGAGCTTTTTTATTTCATACTCACAGGGACAAATACCCTCATTTTCACTCATTCATTTGTAATTTCTTCTCTATTTCTCTCTTTTTCATACACTCACTCACTCACTCACTCACTCAAGGAATTCACTTTCTGGGGGGTTCCTGGCTGACTCATTTGGCAGAGCACATAACTCTGAATCTCAGGATCGTGAGTTCAAGCCCCACATAGGGCATGGAGCCTACATTAAAAAAAAAAAAAAAAAAAGAGGGTCACCTGGGTGGCTCAGTCTGTTAAGCACCCAACTTTGTCTCAGGTCATGATCTCTCAGTTTGTGAGCTCGAGCCCCACGTGGGGCTTGCTGCTGACAGTGCAGAGCCTCCTTGGCATTCTCTCTCTCCCTTTCTCTCTGCCCTTACCCCCACTTGTGCACATGCACATGCGTGCTTGCTTGCTCTTTCTCTCCCCAAAATTAAAAAAAAACAAAACAGAACAAAACAAAACAGAAAAAAAAGAATTCACTTTCTGAGTCATTCTCCTCTGAGTACTTTCTTTCTTTTTTTTTTTTTTAAATTTTTTTTTTCAACGTTTATTTACTTTTGGGACAGAGAGAGACAGAGCATGAACGGGGGAGGGGCAGAGAGAGAGGGAGACACAGAATCGGAAACAGCCTCCAGGCTCTGAGCCATCAGCCCAGAGCCTGACGAGGGGCTCGAACTCACGGACCGCGCGAGATCGTGACCTGGCTGAAGTCGGACGCTTAACCGACTGCGCCACCCAGGCGCCCCACTCCTCTGAGTACTTTCTAATACATGCATGCATGTGAAACATTCAGGAGAGTGATCCATCTTACATATTTCTTCCCTGGGGGAGAGTGGGGTTTCTCAAACTCCCTCCATCATCTGGGGTTTGCAGGAGGGCAAGCCTCAGATTACCTCACTGTCTTGAATGGGCTGCATGTGCTCACTTCCCCCACCCACACAGAACTATATATACACAAATGCATGCCCAGTGTGAAGGCACAGCCCTCTGACTCTTTTGCAGTTGAACTTGAGGTTGCTCTTGCAGTTAAAGTCTTACCTGTTCAACAATGAGCTCTCCAGATGCCATTCTCATGGTGGATTTGCAGGAAGGTCCACCTTGTTGTAGTGGTTTCTCCCTGCTCTAGCGTTCTCTCTCTCTGTCTCTGTCTCTCTCTCTCTCACACACACACACACTGTAGAGGAGAGGGAAACTTCTAATGTTTTCTTTCATATTGTTTATATGTGAAGGAGTGCGACCTTTTTGATAAGCAAGATTGAAAGATAGACTCATCAATTCATGTACACACAAGGAGTTCAAGAGAATGAATCTATTCATTCTCCCCATGCAGGTGCTTGGTCTGATATACATTCAGACCTCTTTCCTCTCACATGTCCCTTGCATACAGGAGTGTGACCACTGTCCTTAAAATGCACCCTCATTCAAATCCATACACCCCTCTAAATGGAGGGTAGGAAGTATAAACAATGATAGCTGTGTGCCATCAGTTGTGCTCCACTTCACCTTGATTTGTCATCTTGTTTCATTTTCCTGTCACTGTGAAGAGGTAACCTATATATTACCAAACTCTCTGTGTGATTCTTTTTTTAAATGTTTGTTTATTTTTGAGAGAGAGAATGAGAAAGAGAGAGCGGGGGAGGGACAGAGGGGGACGGGACAGAGAATCCTAAGCAGGCTTTGTGCTGTCAGCAGTGAGCCCCACGCGGGGCTTGAGCTCACAAACTGTGAGATCATGACCAGAGCCGAATTTGGATGCTTAACCTACTGAGCCACCCAGGTGCTCCTCTCCATGTGATTTTGATGGAGGTTGAAGTTTAAGAACAACAACACTTAACTGTGAAGGATATGAGGGATCATGAGCTTGGTGGTGGCTCATAGTCATTCTCTTTTTCCTCTTGCTCACATTCCCCTCTCCTTTGTCTCTTTGTCCATGTGAGTTTATACCTTTTTGTCATTGTTTTTGTTGTTATGTGAGGGAACCAACAAAAACAAAATGAATGGGTGTTCAACCAGACACCTTTAACGTGAAGTTCAGGGACCTTCTCTGTACTTCTGCATCATCACAAGTAAGTATCTTCTGTGAAGAAGAGTGAGGTCTCTTGTTAAACCCCTGTAGGGCCTTCTGGTCTGGCTCCTCCTCTCTAATCCTTGCTACCTGGGTGAGAGTGCTTTCTGGATGCAATGCACCTGGGCAAGGATTCCGAGAGGGAGAGCTTCATCTTCATTTCAGACAGAGTATTTTTCTAGCCTCCTTCCATTCCACAGGTGTTTATGATCACCTCTTCTAAACATGATAGCAAGTCAGGCAGCGAGCACGCATGAGCACACAAGACACATCTGTTTCCTGTCCTTGTATTGCTTACTGTCAAGGGAGAAGAATAGAATTCCTTATCAGTCATTACACCTACTTGCCCTGAGAGTGGGAGGGCCACTGAGTAGACTTCTCATTGGCATTGTCACCCACAAATACACACACACGCACACACACACACACACACACACGCAAAAGCATGAGTCTTCTCTGATCTCACACAGAACAATTCAGGAGAGAGTAGTCCCTTTACATGAGATTAAGACTCTCCCATCATAGGTTCACATACACGCACTTGCACGTGCACACACACACACACACACACACACACACACACACACACAAAGGGCAGGTGCCTGAGCCTTCTTATCTGCTCCCCCTCTCGAATCCTTGGAACCTAGGTGTGAGTGCTGTTTCCATGCAACACACCTATTCAAGGATTCAAAGAGGCTGAGCCTTGTCTGCATGTAGAAGGACCGAACACCTGTATATCACCTCTTCCACTTTCTTTAAAATATTTGAGTTTGCTTTGAGGTGCGGACCCTGCACTGGGTGTTAGAGATACAATGGTGAATAAGATAGATGAGGTCCCTGGCCTGGAGCCCTCATTCCTGGGCTCTCCAGAGGACACCCGTGGGAAAATGGACATCATTCCCTGTGGACAGACTTACCCTTATGTTAGGGCATGAACTTTCTTTTTATTTTGGCTTACTGTATATCAGATAGATACTGTAATGGGGAAATATACATTGGGTGATAAGACTCACACAACCAGGTGTTGCCCTCAATGAGCTTATAGTTTAGTAGAGGAATGGAAGGGAAGAAATATCCCCTTACTATACCATCCTCCAATGTGTTCATGAACATGAGTGCCCATATACACAGGTTGTCCCAGTCTTGTTAAACCCCAACCAGACAGCCAACACATGCAGACTCGCACGTGTGATCTGAAAAATGTGCCGCTCACAGTGCATGTTCAGAGGCTCAGAGAATGGCTGTGTGACTTTGTGCATGGGGATGAATACATACACACACCCTGGAGGTGCATCAGTCTTATTAAATGCACATAGTGATGCTTTGTGGGAATGGAACCCTGAGAGTCAAGTATGTACATACGCACACACACAGGGTGCAGGTGCCCAAGCTCTTTGCTCTGTCTTTGTCATCATGTGTCCCTGGGTGAGAGTGCTTTCTAAATGCAATGCACCAGGGTAGGGGTTCTGGAGGGCAAGTGTCCTCTGCATGGAGAAGGACAGAGGATCTGTACATTACCTCTCAACTGCTTGCTGCGTGTCAACCTGCCATCTATCCCTCATTCATTCTTTCCTTACACTAATAATATTTATTAGGCACTGTGCTGGGCATTGGACATGGAAGAGTGGATAAGACAGACTTGGCCCCTGCCCTCCTGGATATTATAGTCCAGGGAGGAGAATGGACTTTGTCATTATCCACAACCCCTGCATGTGCTGGGAGTAAGTGTGTCACATAGGGGACTTCTTATCTGCCACCCGCCCCACAACTTATAAACACATGTGACTGATATATGTAGGAAAACCTCTTTACTTTAGTTCAATCCTACATCAATGCACTGGGCAAGAACGGTAAGCCTTCTCATTAAACACACACATACAAGGCATGCAGGTGCTGGAATCTTCTGGTCTGGCTCTCCCTCTCTAATCCTTGCTACCTGGGTGAGAGTGCTTTCTGAATGCAGTGCACCTGGGCAAGGATTCCGAGAGGGAGAGCTTCATCTTCGCATAGGACAGAGCACCTCTGCATCCTCCCTCCTCTCCTTTCTGCAACTACCTATTGAGTACCTCCTCTATTTCACGTGTTGTGCTGAGAACACAAGATAATGAGCCACAGCTGGTCTCTCCCTGCAAGTTGGAGAATGGACTCATTCTCATTTGTTATGCCTGCATGTCCTGGAGGTGGGTGGGTTGCATGCTGGGACTTGAAATGCCCTGCCCTGGTCTCACAAATGTGTGGGTAGGAGAACCTTCTAAACCTCAGTACAATCCCACATAAATGCACAGTGTTCAGGGGAAGGGCCTGACTGAGTACACACACACACACAGATACACACACATGTATCACCAGTGGGGCCTGACCAGGTGCTTCACTCTCCTTCAGTTGGTCTAGCTGCCAGTGCTATCTTGGATCACTGTCCTTGTTCGAGGACTGCAGGGGAATGAGCCTTGTCTACATTTGGAAGGACACAGCTCTTGTGCAGCAACTGTCTCTTCTCCTTTCCCTTCCTTCCACAGATAGCTGATTGTCTCCTAGATGTCAGGTACGTATGTCAGTCACAGAGAATGAAACTGGGATCAAAACGGACAAGGCTGCCTACCCTGACATTCTGGTAGGGGACTGATAAACCCACTATGACTCATAGATGCTATGGACTAATAGGCCACTGTTCAGAAGGATGAAGTAGGTCTACGTGTTGCTTGCTATCCAATGTGCAAACATGAGTATGTACAGGTTATGCCAGAGTGAGATTTCTCACCACCCGACTTCCCAGACACACTCAGTGATGTGGACCTGCCTGCAGACTCCCACTTACAGAGAGGGCAGGAGAGCGAGCATGCTGTACTGCCCCACTCCCATGTCAGCATGCAGACCAGTGTGCTTTCCTAACCCTCCCTTCCCTAGGGACTCAATGAGGGAATCCTTTACTGCTGTTCTCCTTCATGCTGCCATGCACAGAGATCTTTTCTTTACCTTTCTGTATACTCCCATGTGAACACACTATATGCAGAAAAGAGAGCCTTCCCCATAAACACACACACACACACACACACACACACACACACACACTCAGGTATAGAAACATAGAGGGTGTGTCCCCTGCCCACAGAACTACACCCACAAGACACTGAGCATCATTAGCAGCAGCCTCTCACCTGTGTCCCATGTGCAGGACAGTGAGCTTTCTACATGCTCCTTCAACAGCCAGAGCTTGAATGAAAGTAGCCCTTAATGCTTACCTCACATGTGCACGTATGGGAAAAGCATGCCCCTTTGTAGTCATAGGCAGTCACCCGTGAGCACAAGAGTGATGTTTCTTGCACACACATACACGGTCCGAAGATGCCTGAGCCTTCCATTCAGGTCCCCCTCTCTCATTCTTGGTGCTTGGGTACAAATGGAGTCCCAGTCCATTGCCCTTGTACAAAAATCCAGAAGGGATCTCATCCACATTTAAAAGTAGAGAGTTTTATATCACCCCTCTCATTCTTCAATTTCTTTAATATCTATTTAGAATAGTGGTTCTCAAAGTGTGCCCACTGGGCCAGCAGTATCAAGTATCACCTTGGAACCTGTGGGAAATGCAAATTCTCAGACCCCACTCCTGACCTAGTAAAATTTTGAACCACAGAAGTCTATTCTAACAAGCCTTCCCACTGATTCTGATGTTTCCTCAAGTTTGAGAATCACTGGTTTAGTGTAAGTGCCGGGGACACAGTGATAGGCAAATCAGGTGAGAGCTCAGCCTGCAAAGGACTTAGCCAGTAGTGGGTGGGAGGGAACGAGCTTCCCCATTTTTCATACACATTCTCAGGGCTGTGTCCCTGCAAGCTGTGGCAGGGAGTACATCTGCTCATGACTGTCCCTACCTCCTCCAAAACCACACACTTGACCAGCATAGTAAGCTAAGTGAACTTACAGCCAAGATTGTATTAGGGGAGAGCTTTATCATTACTTTTCAGGGCATGAACTTAACACCATAGGTACACACAGGCACACATGTGCGCTCATGGGGTGCAGAAGAAGGTACTGCTCCTTCTCCTATACCCATTGCATATCGGAGTTGTTAATTCTCAAAGCACCTCCTGTGTGCATGGATTACAGGAGGATGAGCCTTGTCATCATGAACCTTCTGCCAAGCAATTCAGTCAACACATATCTACTGATCACATTTTATGTGCCATGCATTATGCTGGAAGTGTCCTGCTGAATACAAGACAACTTCTCTCTTTATAGAACTTCCTGTCTAGTGGACATGTGTAGCAAATGAACTTCCCCAGGCCTAGAAAGCAGGAATGCAGGGTGTGCCAGGAATAGAGCCTTTTCATTCTGCACGTATCCATGTTCCTCCTGTGAACATGTGCAGATATGTACATATATAGAGACACATTTCTGCCCCAAATCAGAAGGCAAGAGATAGACTTCATTTTTCATTATGTTTGAAGAAGTGAGAACTTCCTTATTACATACATACTTGAATGCATTTATGTTGTGCAGGTGTCTGGACTGTGACTTTTGGCTGCCCCCCTTCCCCTATCTTTGTGACCTAGGCACGAGTGCTGGCTTATCAGTGCAGGGGAATTGTGCAAGGATAAGAGATTGTGACCTTGGTCTATGTGTAGGACAGAGTCTGTACAACACTTCCTTTCCTGTGCTTGTTCGTTCAGTTATTTGTATGTGCATTTCTTTGCCCATCATTTCACAAGGGTACTGAGTTCCTGCTGTTTGGGGGATGTCATGGTAAACTAAATAGGGACACCAGCCTTATAGTCTGGCAGGTTCGTGGAGAATCAACTTCCTCCTAAAAATGCCTGTGGATACTTGGGCTCAGGGTGCAGGAATCGGGCTTCTCCTTATTCTCTCAGAGAGATGTGCACATGGTATGCACATCCTGAGCCTTCTTCTCAGTTCCCCCTTTCATATCCTTGTGAACTAGATGTGAGTACTATCCTGGTGCAGTACACCTACCCCAGGACTCTGAGAGGAGCCTTTTTCTGCACATAGGACGACAAAGCACCTGTGAATCACCCCTCTCTCCTTCCTTTCTTCTCCCTTCCACAAGTATTTATCGAGCAAACGTGCTAAATTGTGCTGGGCAATGGTAGTACACAGGATAGTCTTGGCCCTTGTCTCAAAGAATACGTGGAGAGTGGACTTCCATGTCACTGAATATCCCTGCCTGTGCTGAGTTTGGGTGGGCCACAGAAGGGAGCCTCTTCTTAATACCCCCTCCCAGTGTACACAAATCTTGAGACTTCTTCCTGCTCTCATGTGGACCTATGTAACAGAAAATCTTCTCCACCTTGAGCACTGCAGGTGCTTCAGCCTTCTGCCCTGCCCCCCCCCCTCTAATCCTTGCTATCTGGGTGCTAGTGCTATCTCAATGCAATGCACCTGGGCAAGGATTCAGAGAGGGTGGGCTCAACTGCACCAAGAAGGACAAACTATACATCTTCCTCCCTCTTCTTCCCTCCCTCCTTTTCTTCTTCTTCTTTCCTTCCTCCCCTACTTTCCTCCTCTCCTCCCTCCTTCTTTCTCTCTCCCCTCCCTTTCTTCCCTCTCCTGTCCGTCCTTCCTTCCTTCCTTCCTTCCTTCCTTCCCTCCCTCCTTTCCAGTGAGTTTTTCAGTAACTGGTGGGTGTTGGGGAAGCACAGAAAAACAGAATAGTTAGGGATTTGGGGCTCTCTGTCTGGTGGGCTTGTCTGTGTTCTAAAAGAAATGTCTTTATCAAATAATGTCAGTGTGCTCAGGTGCCCAGAGTACTGGATAGTGAGCTTTCTCTTTTTTCCTCTGCTATCCTCCATATGTAGGGTGCTGGGCTGGGACCAGAGCTTTCCCATCTGCTCCTTCCCTCACTTCCTTTCAACCTGGATGTGAGTGCTATCTCAAGTATGGTCTCTAGTCAGGGCTTCAAATAGAGGGAACCTTGCCTACATATGGCAGGACTGAGTGCTAGTATGTCCCCCTACTTGCCTTCCTGAAAATGTATGGAGTTTCTGGAGTGTGTCAGGCATTGTATTGAGTGTTAAGAATACAATAATGAGCAAGACAGGCATAATCAGTGGCTGTGCCCTCTGGTGACACCTTTAGGAGATGAAACTTCATCTAGATCCATGGTGCAGATGGGCACAAATGTTGGGGATACTAAAGAGTAAGTCTTGCCATCCCCTCCCAACTACTGAGGGTACCCTCACGCCATACCCTCTGAGGATAGGGAGATGTGCCCATTGGTGGAGAAGCATCACACCTACAGGATGTGTAGGAGTCTGAGCTCGTAAACTGTCCCTTAGCTCCCAGGAACTGCAAGAAGAATTGTGAGCTTCCTTAAGATGTCCACCATAGACTCTTCTTGAATTGGAGAGGGGGTGAAGAGCAGGGGACCCTTCTTATTGCTGATCTTGTATGCACGTCACGCTTTATGGAAATGATAATAGCCTATATCTTTATATTACCTTACTATCTGCCTATTTCCACCCCCTCTTTCTCCCTCCCTCCCTCCCTCCCTCCCTGTCTGTCTCTCCTGTCCTTAGTACCTTGTCGTAAGTGCTTGCTGTACAGTGCTCTGGTACAAGGACTCTAAGAAGGTGAGATTCATCTGGCATGGACAGGTGCACAGTGCCCTTAGATTGCTCTTCTCTCCCATTCATTCATTTACTTCTTTGATAAATATTTATTGAGTGATCTCTGGGTGTTGGGGATTTAGTGGCCTGGATGTGCTTATTACCTGTTATGCACACCTATGGTGTGTCAGGTTGGGCCTTGTCATTGTAGACAGACATATGTATGCATACACACACATCCAGTACTGGAGCATTCTGGTTGCATGTGTGCTCTCTCTCTTTCACATTCATTGCACATAGGTGCCATGCTTTCTAAATCCATCACCTATATGCCTGTATCTTAAAAAAAAAACAAACCATGCATCGTGATCATATAGGAGGACTGTTGACCTTTACATCACTTCCCTCAGATTTGGTTATTCTCTCAGCACTTATTTAGGGAGCATTTACCACATGCCAGCCACTATGCTGCTTGCTAGAGATACTGCAGTGAACACCCAATAGACAGCATTGGGTGTTTGGCCTTGTGGGCACGTATAGGAATTTCTTAGAAACTCTTAATATGTTTTCTGTTCACTTTTTAACTTCATTTTTGTGTGTAAAAAGAGAGGTAGAAGGAGGCAGAAGGGTATTGTCCCAGAGTTAAAAGTTGTGTATCAGCAGCACATTTTGTCTCCTGGAAATGAGGGGACAGTCCAGTGAGTTAAGAGATCTAGGATAAATCTCTAAGAGAAAATGTGGGGAGGGGTGGCAGAGTTTGGATTTAGCCTAGCATTTTTAGCCTGTCCCTACTGTGGCTTTAGCATTATTCTCCATTACTTACTCTTTCCTTAAGCTAGGCTGATCTGTTTATTCCAACCTTTCTCAATGCCTTTGCCCATTGCCCATTACAGATATATGATTTTCAGGTCAGCATAGCAATACAGAATTACAAAAGGTGAAAGAGAGAGACAGACACTACACTTCAGTCTTCTTTCTCAACTTCCTAAATAGGTGGGACTTAAAAATTCTGACTCTTGAGGGGCTCCTGGGTGGCTCAGTTAAGCATCCAACTTTGGCTCAGGTCATGATCTCGTGGTTCATGGGTTTGGGCCCCGCATCGGGCTCTGTGCTGACAGCTAGCTCAGAGCCTGGAGCCTGTTTCTGGATTCTGCGTCTCCCTCTCTCTGTCTGTCCCACCCATGCTTTCTGTCTCTCTCTCTCTCTCTCTCTCTCTCTGTCTCTCTCTCTCTCTCTGTCTCTCTGTCTCTGTCTCTCTCTCTCTGTCTCTCTCTCGCGTGCGCGTGCGCGCTCTCGCTCTCTAGCTCTCTCAAATATAAATAAAAAACATAAAAAAATTAAAAAAATTCTGACTCTTGGTTCTTCTCTTCCAACTTCTCCCAATATATTCTGCAGAAAAGACTCAAACTATGTAGTATGTACCCCTTAACTTCTCTATACCCTAAAATCCCTTTATGTTTACTGCTCAGCTTTGCTCTTATTTTCCTTAGACTTTATCTCTCTCTTTAAAACTTAAAAAAATCGAGTATAACTAACATATGGTGTTATGTTAGTTTCAGGTGCACAATATAATGATTCAACAATTCTATACATTTGTATTTCTCTTGATGTACAGGGCCAGCAGAATCAGCATTCCCTGGCACCTGGTTAGAAATGCAAATTGTGAGCCCCACCTCAGACCTAGGGAATCAGAAAGTTGGAGAGTAGGCAGAGGTCTGAGTTTTAACAAGCCCTGGTGCAGGGGTTCTGATGCATGTTGAACACTGAGAACCACTGGTTTGAATAACGAGATTTCTGCATTCCACAGGATGATTTTTAGAGTCAGAATTTCCTTATGTGTAAATTTCCCTTTTAGTTTCCTTTGATTTTTTTTAACTTAAAAGACCTTTTTTTAAAAGCAGTTTTAGGTTTACAGAAAAATTGAGCAGAAAGTACAGAGAGTTATCATATATTTTCCCACCTCAGTTTCCACTATTATTAACATCTTTTTTTTTTTAATTTTTTTTTCAACGTTTATTTATTTTTGGGACAGAGAGAGACAGAGCATGAACGGGGGAGGGGCAGAGAAAGAGGGAGACACAGAATCGGAAACAGGCTCCAGGCTCTGAGCCATCAGCCCAGAGCCTGACGCGGGGCTCGAACTCACGGACCGCGAGATCGTGACCTGGCTGAAGTCGGACGCTTAACCGACTGCGCCACCCAGGCACCCCACTATTATTAACATCTTGCAGTTAGTGGAATGCACTTTTACATTTAGACCAATATTGATACTTTATTATTAACTAAAGTCCATAGTTTATATTAGGGTTTCCTATTTGTGTTGCACATTATATGGGTTTGGACAAATATATACTAATGTATATCTACCATTATAGTATCATACAGAGTAGTTTCACCATCCTAAAATCCTCTGTGCTCTGCCTATGCAGCCCTCCCTCCCATAACCCCTGGTAACCACTGATCTTTTTACTATCTCCATAGTTATGCCTTTTCCACAATTTCATATAGTTGGAATGATGCAGTATGTAGCCTTTTTAGAATGACTTCTTTTTTTTTTTTTAAATTTTTTTTTCAACGTTTATTCATTTTTGGGACAGAGAGAGACAGAGCATGAACGGGGGAGGGGCAGAGAGAGAGGGAGACACAGAATCGGAAACAGGCTCCAGGCTCTGAGCCATCAGCCCAGAGCCTGACGCGAGGCTCGAACTCACGGACCGCGAGATCGTGACCTGGCTGAAGTCGGACGCTTAACCGACTGCGCCACCCAGGCGCCCCTAGAATGACTTCTTTTAGTTCAGTTCAGACTCTTCCATATCTTCTCGTGGCTTGATAGCTCATTTATTTTTATCATTGAGTAACATCCCATTATCTGGATGTACTGCAGTTTGTCTATCCACTCACCTACTGAAGGGCATCTTGGTTTCTTCTAACTTTTGGCAATTATGACTAAAGATGCTATAAGCATCTGTGTGCAGGCTTTTTTGTGGACGTAAATTTAAGTCATTTAGGTAAATACCAAGGAGCACAACTTCTGGATTGTATAATACGAGTATGTTTAGTTTTGTAAGAAGCTGCCAAACTGTCTTCCAAAGTGGCTGTACCATTTTGCATTCCTACCAGCAATGAATGAGAGTTCCTGTGGCTTCATAACCTCATCAGCATCTGGTGTCAGTGTTTTGGATTTTGGCCATTCTGACAGGTGTGTAGTGGTGTCTCATTATTGTTTTAACTTGCAATTATCTGATCACACATGATGTTGAACACCTTTTCTTATGCTTATTTGCAACCTATATATCTTATTTGGTTAGGTTCAGATCTTCTGCCCATTTTTTATTTGGGTTGTTCCTGGTTAAATTTTAAGAATTCTTATATATATAGTTTTTAGTGTTTATTTATTTTTGAGAGAGAGAAAGACAGTGCAAGCAGGGGAGGGGCAGAGAGAGAGGGAGACACAGAATCCGAAGCAGGCTCCAGGCTCTGAGCTGTCAGCACAGAGCCCGATGTGGGGCTTGAACCCACGAACCGTGAGATCATGACCTGAGCTGAAGTCGGACGCTTAACTGACTGAGCCACCAACGTGTTCCAAGAATTCTTGTGTATTTTGGATATTAGTCCCTTATCAGGTATGCCTTTTGCAAATATTTTCTCCCAGTATGTTACTTTTTCCCCCCATTAATAGGGCTTTTGCAGAGCAGAAGGTCTAATTTTATTGAAGTCTAATTTATCAGTACTTTTTTTCATAGCTCATACTTTAGGTGTTGTTGTAACTAAAAAGTCTTTGCCAAACCCAAGATGCACCTAGGTTTTCTCCTATATTATCTTCTAAGAGTCTTATAGTTTTGCATTTTACATTAAGGTCTATCTGTGATCCATTTCGAGATAATATTTGTGAAATTTGAAGAACTGTGTCTAGATTATCTTTTTGGCATGTAGATGTCCAGTTGTTCCACAAATCATTTGTTGAAAAGAGCATCCTTTCTCCATTTAATTGCCTTTGCTCCTTTGTCAAAGATCTGTTTTTGTTGGGTTGATTCCTGAGCTCTCTATTCTGTTTCATTGATCAATTCGTCTATTTTTTTCACCAATACTACACTGTCTTAACTACTATAACTTTATAGTAATAAGTTAAAATCATATAATGTCAGTATTCCAACTTTGTTCTTCAGTATTGTGTTGGCTGTTCCAGGTCTTTTGCCTATCAATATACACTTTGGAATCAGTTTGTTGATATCCATAGAATAACTTGGGATTGCATTGACTCTATAGATGAAGTTGGGAAGAACTGACATCTTGACAGTATTTAGTCTTCCTATCCAGGTGCATATAATATGTCTCCATTTGTTTAGGTCTTTGATTTCTTTCATCAGAGTTTTAGAGTATTCCTCAAATAGATCTTGTACATATTTTTTTTAGATTTATACCTAATTATTTCATTTTGGTACTAATGTAAATGGCATTGTACTTTAAATTTCAAATTGTAATTGTTCATTGCTGATATGTAAGAAAGTAGTTGACTTTTGTATATTAACCTTGTATCCTGCAACCTTATTATACTTGCTTATTACTTCCAGTTTTTTTTGTTGTTGATTTTTTGGGATTTTTTACAGTTACGTCATCTGTATCCTTCTCAATTTTGTGTACTCCCCCCCCCCCTTTTTATTGTCTTTTGCATTAGTTGGAACTTGTAGTAATATGCTGAATGGGAGTGGTGAGTGTGGACATCCTTGCCTTGTTCCTGATCTTAGCATAAGACATCTAGTTTCCCACCATTAAGTATGGTGGTTGCCAAAAGAGAGGTGGGGGGGAGGAGCAAAATAGATGAAAAGGATAAAGAGTACACTTATCTTGGGGCACCTGAGTAGCTCAGTCAGTTAAGCATCTTGATTTCAGCCCAGGTCGGGATCACACAATTCATGAGATTGAGCCCTGAGTTGGGCTCTGTGCTGACAGCATGGCTTCTGCTTGGGATTCTCTCTCTCCCTCGCTCTCTGCCCCTCCCCCACTCATGCTCGCTCGCGTGCTCTCTCTCTTAAATAAACTTAAGGAAATAAGAGTACACTTAATAAGCACTGAGTAATCGATAGAATTGTTGAATCATTATATTGCACACCTGAAACTAATATAACACTCTGACAAAAAAAGTATATTAACTCCAGGGTTTTTGCAGATGTTCCCTATCAAGTTGAAGAAGATCCCCTTCATTCCCAGTTTGCTGAGAGATTTTCATCATGAATGGATGATGGATTTTGTCAAATGCGCTTTTTTTTGGCATCAGTTTATGTTCTCATAAGGTTTTTCTTCTTTAGCCTGTTGATGTGGTGCATTACATTAATTGATTTTTTAAATGTCGGACATGCCTTTCATGCCTAAAATAAACCAACTTGGTCATGTTATATAATTCTTTTTATACATTGTTGATTTCAGTCTGCTAATATTTTGTTGAGGATCTTTGCAACTGTGTTCATGAGACTTACTGGTCTCTAGTTTTCCTTGCTTATAATGTCTTTGTCTTGTTTTGGTATTAAGATAATTCTAGCCTCATCCAATGAGTAAAGAAGTATTCTCTCTGTTTCTGTTTTTTGAAAGGGACTGCAGAGATTGTACTTTCTGTTTTGGAGGGTTGTTAACTAGTGATTCAATTTCTTTAATAGATATAGGCATATTCACTAATCTACTTCTCTTTGTGTTGTGTCTTTCAAGGAATTGGTCCATCTCATCTAGGCTATCAAATTTGCGGGCATAGAATTGTTAATATTTATTATATTTGTTATGTGCATGGGATGAATAGTGATGGTCTCTGTTTCAGTTTTGATATTAGTAATGAGTATCTTTTATGTTTTTTCTTAGTTAACCTGGCTAGAGGTTTTGTTGATTTTTCTCTATTGCTTTCCTATTAATTTTATTTCTGCTATAATTTTTATTTTTTGTTTTCTTCTGCTTAATTTCGGTTTAGTTTCTTCTTTTTTTAGTTTTGTAAGGTAGAAGCATAGGTGAATGATTTTAGAGCTTTTCTTCTTTTCTAATATATTCATTTGATGCTATAAATTTTCCTTCTAAATGCTGGTTTGCTGCATCCATAAATTTTGATAAGTTATTTTTTCATTTTCATGTAGTTCAAAATGTTTTTAAAATTGCTCTTGCAACTTCTTTGACCCATGTGTTATTTAGAAGTGTGTTGTTTAATCTTTAAGTATTTTTACTTTTTTCCAGGTATCTTTCTGATATGGATTTCTAGTTTAATTCCGTTGTGATCTGAGAACAGACTTTGTATGGATTTCCATTTTTTAAAATTTGTTAAGCTGTATTTCATGGCCCAGAGTGTCATCTGTCATGGTGAATGTTCCATGTGAGGTTGAAAAGAATGTTATTATATGAAGCATTCTACTGATGTAAGATCCATTTGATTGATGATGCTGTTTAGGTCAACTATGTCTTTACCTATTTTCTGCTGTTGGGGACTGTCCATTTTCAGTAGAGGGGTATTGAAGATTATCATTATAATATGGGTTCATCTATTTCTCCTTGCCATTCTATAAGTTTTGTCTCATGTATTGTTTTATGCTGTGTTGTTAGGCATGTATATATTAAGGATTGTTATAGTTTTTAAAGAGAATTGGCCCTTTATTGTTATGTAGTGCCCCTTTTTATTCCTGATAATTTTTCTTGCTCTGAAGTCTGCTTTGAAATTAATATAGCTACTCTAGCTTCCTTTCTCCATATCCTTGCTTTAAATCTATTTGTGTCTTTATATTTAAAGTAAGTTTCAGGTCACCTGTGTGGCTTAGTTCAGCATCCAACTCTTGACTTTGGCTCAGGTCATGATCTCACGGTTGTGAGATTGAGCCCTGTGTCAGGCTCCACACTGAGCATGGAGTCTGCTTAAGATTCTCTCTCCATCTGCCTCTTCCCTGCTGCCATGTCCTCTCTCTAAAAAAAAAAGTTTCTTGTAGAAAACATAGTTGGATATTGTATTTTTATCTACTCTGATGGTCTCTGTCATTTAATGCATGTATTTAGATCACTGACATTTAAAGTGATTATTGATATGGCTGAACCTCTATATCATCTGCCATATCGGTTGTTTTTTCCTATTTGTTGTCCTTGTTTTCTTATTGTCTTCCATTCCTTTTGCCTTCTCTGGTTTTAATTGCACGCTTGGTGTGATTGTATTTTTTTCCCTCTGTTTAGCATAGTAGTTATACTTCTTTTTTAAATGTTTATTTATTTATTTTGAGAGAGAGAGAGAGCGAGCAAGCAGGGGAGGGGCAGAGAGAGAGAATCCAAGCAGGCTCCATGCTGCCAGTGCAGAGCCTGATGCAGGGCTCGAACTCCCCAGTGGTGAGATCATGACCTGAGCTGAAATCAAACATTGGACACTTAACCAACCATAATTATACTTCTTTTTAAAAAACTTTTCTTAGTTGTTGCCCTTGTGTTTTCAATATACATTTATATCTAATCCAAGTCTTCTTTCAAATAACATAACACTACTAAATGGGTAATGCAAGTGCCATATAATAGAGTATTCCCACTTGCTCCCTTCTGTCCACTATAATATTGCTGCCTTTCATTTCACTTATCTATACCTGAAACTAACATGTTGTATGTCAGTTATACCACAAAGCAAAAAAGGCAGATAGGAAAAAAAAGAATGAGGAAATATTTTATTTTACTTACATTTATTCCTTCTAGCATTCTTTATTTCTTTATGTAGATCCAGGTTTCAAACCTCTATAATTTTTCTTCTTTCTGAAGAATTTCTTTTAGCACTTCTTGCAAGATAGGTCTTTCAACAAATTCCCTCAATTTTTTTTTCCTGAAAAAAAAAACTATTTCTTATTCAGTTTTGAAGGATAATTTCTCTAGATTCAGAATTCTTGATTCATGTTTCTTTTTAACATTTCATGTATTTCACTCTTCTTCCTTGATTGCATGGATTCTGAAGAGAAGTCTGATTTAATTCTTATTCTTACTCCTTTATGGGTAAGGAATTTTTTATCCCTGGTTATTTTTAAGAATTTTTCTTTGTCTTTGATTTTTCACATTTCAAATATGATATGCATGGTTGTAGATTTTTAAAAATATTTTCCCTCCTTGGTGTACTCTGAACTTTCTGGACCTGTGATTTGGTGTCTTTCAGTAATTTTAGGACATTCCCATTCGTTTCTGCTTCAGATATTTCTGTTGTTCCTTTCATCTCCTGGCATTCTCATTATGCATATGTTACATCTTTTGTCATTATCCTGCAGGTTGATACTCTATTCATTTTTAATTCTTTTTTCTCTTTGCATTTTAGTTATGGAAGTTTCCACTGACATTTCTTAAAGCCTGCTGATTCTTTTCTTCCGTTTTTTTTCTTTTCTTCTGTTTTATCCAATCTATTGATGAACCATCAAAGACATTCTTCATTTCTTTTAGAGACCTTTCACATTTCATTTGATTTTTTTCAGTTTCCATCTCTCTACTTACATTATCCTTCTGTTCTTGCATGTTGTCCACCTTTTCCATTAGGGCCCTTAGCATATTAATCACAGTTATTTTAAGTTGTTGGTGGGATAATTCTAACATTCCTTCCATACCTGACTCTGGTTCTGATGCTTGCTCTGTCTCTTCATGCTTTTTTTGTCTTGGTGTTTCAGTATGTCTTATAATATTTTTGCTGAAAACTGGACATTGCATACTGATAAAAGTAACTGATTAGGTATATAGGCCTTTAGTGTGAGGTTTTATGTTTATCTGGATAGGGGTTGGTATGTGTTTACTGTTTGCTGTAGCTGTGTGTCAGAGACTAAAATTTTCTCCAGTGTCTTTGTTTTTGTCTCCTGTGCACTTAGTTTCTCTAGAGGTGACTTCTTAAATAAGGTTTAAAACATGTAGTTTTGGCAGTTATATTCCCCTGTTGTTAATAAGGAGCCCTGTTGATGTGGTAGTAAGGTGGGGGGGGGAGAGTATTATTTGATAGTCTTATGATTAGTTTTCAGTCTTTTAGTGAGCCTTTACCCTTTAGTTGTGAATTTCCTAAGTGTTTCTCAGTTTTATTTCATTTTGTTGCCTCCTATACTTAAGTGAGACAAGAATACTAGAGAGAACTAGAATTGAGGTTTTTTTTTTTCCTCAAAGTTGATTAGGCTCTGGTAAAATAGTCTCTCATGAGGGCCAGCCTTGATAAACAACACAGAGTGCTCTGGTTCATTTCTATGCCCTCAATTGAGAAGCACAGGGGAGTGTTCTCTGGTCCTCACTATGAGAACTAATAAGGTTCCTAGGGGTATAATTTATACAAGTTTTGGGTTTCCCTAAGACTGGGCCCCCTTAAGTTCTTAACTCTCAAACTTGTGTACCTTGAGCTTCTGCTAATCTTCAGTTATATCTTATTTTCTACTCCAGTACTGGTTCTCATGGAGGTTTCTGCTTGCGTAAGGTGTGATTCTTTGTATCCACGTCTGTCTCCCCAGTTTAGGGAGCAACAGTTTCCCTTGTGAACTCAGTTCTCTGATGGGTCTAGGAAGAATTGTTCGTTTTCACTTTCTTCAATTTTTTTTTGTCATTGTGAGGATGAGAGTGATAACTTCCAAGCTCTTTACCTACTTGACCAGAAACCAAATCCTCCTTTGATTCTTGTTACTTGGATAATGTATCCACCTTTTCTATTACCTTTGTCAGTGATGACACAGATATATTCTATTTCTGTTCCTTTCACTTCATTTTACTGCATACATTCCCTGATGGAAAAAGTTGCTTATTTTAATACATATAAATCCATTTTATATCTTTAACATATAAATAATTTTGTGTATTCTCTATATCTGGAATAAATATACTGTTTTGTGTTCTTTAAAAATCAACTGAAAACCCACCCCCCTGCATAAATACAGGGCTATCAGTGGGAGGTAGGGCTGCATAGACACTTGTTGCCTAACCTGCTAGCAGTATGCCATGCCCACCAGTTCTCCTGAGGACTTTCCCCCTCCAAGTCTGCTACCATTGGCCCTGCACTCAGGGCAAATTTTGTTAAAGCTTTGAATGTGCCTCGCCCACCCGCAGGGTGCACACACAGTCTGCTGCTGCGCAACACCCAGTCACCATGCTGCTTCCAGCCACCTTTGCATTCTGAGCCTAGCTGTGCCCAGCCATTGCTGTGTACTGTGTCTAGTCTTCTGCCCCTGGCTGCCTGATGGAACAGCCCCCAGCTGCTACAGTGCTTCAGGGGATCTAGATTATGACTAGTGGCTCAGCACAAATTTTGGTAACACAGCCATCCCACTCCCAAGTTCCCTAGTGAGCATGCCCCATCAGAGCTGGCCTGCCTGGGTCCCCAGTAACACCACAGAGAGCAAGCACAGCCCACAACAGGCGGTGAGTCAGTTAAGACAACTGCACTGAAAGGAAAAGTGACTCAGACAAAACAGCAGGGCATAAGCAACACACATGGGATACTCTCCTAAAGTACAGGTTCTGGTAAACAAGGGACACTGTACTGCAGGGCACTCCAGGACCTCTTTTTCATAAAGTCACTACTTTCAAGAGCAGAAGACATGCTGACTTTCTTCATACACATACACAGATACAGAGAGGCAGACACAATGAGTAGACAGAGAAATTTATGTCAAATAAAAGAACAGGGCAAGGCCACGGGCAGAGATCTAAGCAAAACCGACATAAGTAACATGCCTGATAGAGAATTTAAAGCAATGATCATAAGGATACTCACTGGACTTGGGAAAAGAGTGGAAGACATGAGTGAGACCCTTAACACAGAGATAAGGAATAACATAGCAGACATAAAGGGCTCAATAAATGAAATGAAAAACAGGCTTAATGGAATAAAGAGCTGGACAGAAGAAGCAGAGGAATGAATTAGTGACCTAGAAGACAGAATAATGGAAAATAAGATTAACAAAATAGAGGATTATGCAAAACAAGAATAGACTTAAGGAACTCAGTGACTCCATCAAATTTAATAACATTCATATTATAGGAGTTCCATAAGAAGAAGAGAGAAAGAGGGAGGGCAGAAAATTTATTGGAGAAATAATAGCTGAAAATGTCACTAATATGGGGAAGGAAACAGATATCCAGATCCAGGAGGCACAGAGAACTCCCATCAAAATCAACAAAAGCAGACCCACACTGAGGTATATTGTAGTTATAGAGGACTCTTTGAGTGACACCAAAAGTGACAGTTTGAAAGTATGAAACATAAAAGCACTAAAAGTGAATATTTCTATAAAAGATAGTCAACGAACTAAAAAATAAAAGGGCGTAAAATATAAAAACATATACCTAAAATGTAGGGAGAAGAGGAGAAAAGAATGGGCTTAAGCTTAAACAACCATCAACTTAATATAGACTGCTATGTGCAGAAGAGGTTATATACAAGCCTAGTGGTAACCATATATCAAAAACCACTAATAAATATGCAAAGAATGAAGAGAAAGATATCCAAATATATCACTAAGGAAAATCATCAAACCGTGAAAGAAAGACAAGGATCAGAGAAAATCTTCAGAAACAACCACAGAACAAGTAATACAATGGTAATAAATACATATGTATCAGTAATTACTTTGAAAGTAAATGGATTAAACACTCCGGTCAAAAGGCATAGGGTGACAAAATTGATAAAAAACCAAGACCTACCTATATGTTGCTTACAAGACATATTTTAGACCTAAAGACACCTGCAGATTGAAAGTGAGGAGATGGAGAAATATCTGTCATGCTAGTGGGTGTCCAAAGAAAGCTGGAGTAGCCATACTTATATCAGGCAAAATAGACTTTAACACAAAGTCTGTAAATAGAGACAAAGGACACTATATGATAAAGGGGACAATCCACCAAGAAGATATAACAATTGTAAATGTTTATGTACCCAATATGGGAACACCCAAATACAGAAAACAGCTAATAAGAAACATAAAAGAACTAATTGATAGTAATACAATAATGGGTAGAGGACTTTAACAGCCACACTTACATCAGTGGATAGATCATGTAAACAGAAAAGCAACAAGGAAGCAATGGCTTTGAATGACACACCAGACCAGCTGGACTTAACAGATATATTCAGAACATTTTACACTAAAACAGCAGAATACACATTCTTTTCAAGTGCATACAGGATATTCTCCAGAATAGATCACATATTAGCCCACAAAACCAGCCTCAACAAATTCAAGAAGATCGAAGTTATACAATGCATCTTTTCTGAACACAAAGCTATGAAACTAGAAGTCAACCACAAGAAAAAATTTGGAAAGACCACAAATATATCGAGGTTAAATAACATGCTAATAAACAATGAATGAGTCAACCAGGTGATAAAAAGAAATAAAAAAGTACATGGGAACAAATGAAAATAAAAACACAATGATCCAAGAAAAGTGATACAACACTTTTGAGATACAACAAAAGTGGTTCTATGAGGAAAGTGTATAGCAAGACAGGCCTATGTCAAGAAGCAAGAAAAATCTCAAATGAACAACCTAACCTGACACCTAAAGGAGCTAGAAAAAGAACAACAAACAAAACCTAAAACCAGCAGAAGGAAATGATAAAGATTCGAGAAAAATAAGTAATATAGAAACTAAAACAGATCAATGAAACCAAGAGCTGGTTCTTTGAAAAAATCAATAACATTGATAAACCTCTAGCCCAAAAAAAGAGAAAGGACTCAAATAAGCAAAATCACAAATGAGAGAGGAGAAATAACAACCAACACCAGAGAAATACAAATGATCATAAGAGACTATTTTGAAAAAACTATATGCCAAAAAATTGGATGACCTAGAAGACATATTATAAACAAATTAAGAAAAGTTGCAGGATACAAAATCAATGTACAGAATCTGTTGCTGTTCTGTACACCAATAATGAAGCAGCAGAAAGAGAAATTAAGAAAATAATCCCAGTTACAATTGCACCCAAATTAATAAGATACTTAGGAATAAACCCAAACAAAGAGATGAAAGACCTGTACTGTGAAAACTATAAATAGCTAATGAATGAAATTGAAGCTGAAAAAAAGAAATGGAAAGATATTTCATGGTCATGAATTGGAAGAATAAATACTGTTAAAATGTCTACACTACCCAAAGCAATCTACACAGTTAATCCCTATCAAAATACTAACAGCATTTTTCACAGAACTAGAATAAACATTCCTACAATTTGTATGGAACCACAAAAGACTCCGAATACTGAAAGCAATCTTGAGAAAGAAAAGCAAAGCTGGGGGCATCACAATTCCAGACTTTAAGCTGTATTACAGAGCTATAGTAACAGGATGGTACTGGCACAAAAAGAGACACAGAGATCAATGGAACAAAATAGAAAACCCAGAAATGAACCCAAAACTATATGGTCAATTAATCTTCAACAAAGCAGGGAAGAATATCCAATGGGAAAAGGTCTTCTCAATGAATGGTGTTGGGAAAGTTGGATAGAAACATGGACAAGAAAGAAACTGGACAATACACAAAAATAAATTCAAAACAGATTAAAGACATAAATGTGACCTGAAAGCATAAAAATCCTAGAAGAGAGCACAAGCAGTAACTTCTTTGACATTGGCCATAGCAACTTTTTTTCTAGATATATTTCTCTGAAGCAAGGGAAATAAAAGCAAAAATAAAATATTGGGACTATATCAAAATAAATACCTTCTGCAGAGCAAAGGAAACAATCAACAAAACCAAAAGGCAGCTTAAAGAATGGGAGAAGATATTTGCAAATGATATATCTGATAAATGGTTTATATTCAAAATGTATAAAGAACTGACACAGCCCAACACCCCAAAAATAATCCAGTTAAAAAATGGGCAAAAGTCCTGAATAGGCATTTCTCCAACAAAGACATCCAGATTGTCAACACACCGGAAAAGATGTTCAACATCACTTATCAACAGGGAAATGCAAATCAAAACTACAATGTGATATCATCTCACACCCATAAAAATGGCTAAAATCAACAACACAAGAAACAACAGATGTTGGCAAGAATGTGGAGGAAAAGGAATTCCTACTTTAGTAGGAATGGAAGCTGGTGCAGCCACTGTGAAAAACAGTATGGAGGTTCCTCAAAAAGTTAAAAACGGAACTACCCTACTATCTAGCAATTGCACTACTGGGTACTTACTCAAAGAATACAAAAAACACTAAATGAAAGGATACATGCACCTTTATGTTTATAGCAGCATTATTTACAATAGTCAAGATATGGAAGCATCCCAAATGCCCATTCATTGATGAATGGATGAAGACTAAGTGATATATATATATATATATGAATATTATACATCCATAAAAAGAATGAAATCATACCATTTGCAACAACAAGGATGGAGATAGAGATTTTCATACTAAGAGAAATAAGTCAGAGAAAGACAAGTACCATATGATTTTACTTATTAGTGGAATTTTAAAAACAAAATAAATAAGCAAAGAGGAGAGGGAGAGAGAGAGAGGGAGGGAGAGAAAGAGAGAAGGCAGGCAAACCAAGCAGCAGACTCTTAACTATAGAGAACAAACTGATGGTTACCAGAGGGGAGGATGGTAGAGGCATGGGTGAAATAGGTGATGGGGATTAAGGAGTGTACTTGTTATGATGAGCATCGAGTGATGTATGGAATTGTTGAATCACTGTATTGTACATATGAATATATTATAACACTGTAGGTTACCTGGAATTAAAATTAAAAAAGAAAAAAAATCAACTTAAAACCCATCTGGAGTTTATTACACTGTTGTATATACTGTAGTTCTATATTATTTTCCATTTTGATATCCAGCAATCTCTCAATTGTTTACCAAAAAGCAATTCTTATGTTTGTGTTGATTCTGGTTTATTAGCACCTACGTTCTTATAATAATTTGTGTCCATTGCTGGAATCTCTATTGTTATTCCAGTGTCACAAGTTTTTAATGATTGTTTCTCTGTAGAAGGTTAAAATCTGACAGGATGTTTGCCATATTTACATTTAAGAAAATGGAAAATTCATAAATATGTGGAGTTTAAATTACATGCTACTGACCAATCAATGGATCAATGAAGAAGTTGAAAGAGAATTTTAAAACTACCTTGAAACAAATGAAAATAGAAATGTAACACACCATAATTTATGAGATGCAGCAAAAGCATTTTTTAAAATAATTTTATTTTATTATTTTATTTTTATTTTAGAGAGTGTGCAAGCAAGGGAGAGGGGTTGGGGGGAGAGAAACACACAGACAAAGCTGAAAGTTATTAGGAGGAAGGAAATAACAGAGCAGGAATAAGTACAGAAGAGATCAATGAAAGTATGATTTGATTCTTTGAAAAGGTAAACAAAACTGACAAACATTTAGCTAGACTCACCAGGAAAAAAAAAGAGAAAGGACTCAAATAAAATCCAAAATTAAAGGGGAGATGTTACAGGTGATACCACAGAAATATAAAGATCATAAGAGACTACTATAAACAAACATACGTTAACAAATTGGACAACCTAAAAGAAACAGATTAACTCCTATAAACATACAATGTACCAAGACTGAATCAAGATGAAATAGAAAATCTGAACAGACTAATTACTAGTAAGGAAATTGAATCTGTAATCAAAAACCTCCCAACAAACAAAAGTCTTGGACCAGATGGTTTCACTGGTGAATTCTAGCAAACATTCGAAGAAGAATTCATTGTAATCCTTCTGAAATTCTTCCAAAAAAATAGAAGAGGAAGGAATTCTTACAAATGTATTTTATGAAGACAGCATTACCCTGCTACCACAAGATGAGAAAGTTACACAAGAAAAGAAGATTACAGGCCCATATATCTGATGAACATAGATGTAAAAATTCTCAACTAAATATTAGTAAACCAAATTCAGCAATACATTGAAAGGTTCATATACCATGATCAAGTGGTACTTATTCCATGGATACAAGGATGTTCAACATCTGCAAATAAGTCAATGTGATATACCTCATTAACAAAATGAAGGATTAAAATCATGTGATCATCTCAGCGGATGCAGAAAGAGCATCTGACAAAATTCAACATTCATTTATGATTAATACTCTCAACAAAGTGAGTATAGAGGAAACATATCTAAACATAATGAGAGCCATATATGAGAAGCCCACAGATAACATCATACTCAATGTTGAAAAGCTGAAAGCTTTTCATCTAAGATCAGGAACAAGACAAAGATGCCCACTCTCACCACTTTTGTTTTATTAAGATTTTATTTTTCAGTAATCTCTACACCTAATGTGGGGCTCAAATGTAGAACTCTGAGATCAAAAGTCACATGCCAGCCAGGTGCCCTAGCCACTTTTACCACTTTTATTCAACATAGTATTGGAAGTCCTAGTCAGACCAATTAGTCAAGAAAAAGAAATGAAAGAATCTAAAGTGAAAAGGAAGGACTAAAACTATGCAAAGCAATCTACAGTTTCAGTGCAATTCCTGTCAAAATTCCAATGGCATTTTCATAGAAATAGAACAAATAATCCTAAAATTTCTATGGAACCATAAAAGACCCCAAATAGCTAAAGCAATCTTGAGAAAGAAGAGCAAAGCTGGAGGTATCATGCTCCATGATTTATTTTATTTTATCTTTTACATGAAACTTATTGTCAAATTGGTTTCCATACAACACCCAGTGCTCATCCCAAGAGGTGCCCTCCTCAATGCCCACCAACCACTTTCCCCTCCCTCCCACCCCCCATCAACCCTTAGTTTATTCTCAGTTTTTAAGAGTCTCTTATGGTTTGCCTCCATCCCTCTCTAACTTTTTTTTCCCTTCCCCTGCCCCATGGTCTTCTGTTAAGTTTCTCAGGATCCACATAAGAGTGAAAACATATGGTATCTGTCTTTCTTTGTATGACTTATTTCACTTAGCAGAACACTCTCCAGTTCATCCACATTGCTACAAAAGACCATATTTCATTCTTTCTCATTGCCAAGTAGTATTCCATTGTGTATATAAACCACATTGTATATATAAACCACAATTTCTTTATCCATTCATCAGTTGATGGACATTTAGGCTCTTTCCATAATTTGGCTATTGTTGAAAGTGCCGCTATAAACATTGTGGTACAAATGCCTCTATGCATCAGCACTCCTGTATCCCTTGGGTAAATTCCTAGCAGTGCTATTGCTAGGTCATAGGGTAGATCTATTTTTAATTTTTTGAGGAACCTGCACACTGTTTTCCAGAGTGGCTGCACCAGTTTGCATTCCCACCAACAGTGCAAGAGAGTTCCCATGTCTCCACATCTGTAGTCTCCTGATTTGTTCATTTTAGCCACTCTGATTGGCGTGAGGTGATGTCTCAGTATGGTTTTGATTTGTATTTCCCTGATGAGGAGTGACATTGAGCATCTTTTCATGTGCCTGTTGGCCATCCGGATGTCTTCTTTAGAGAAGGGTCTATTCATGTCTTCTGCCCATTTCTTCACTGGATTATTTGTTTTTCAGGTGTGGAGTTTGGTGAGTTCTTTATAGATTTTGGACACCAGCCCTTTGTCTCATATGTCATTTGCAAATATCTTTTCCCATTCCATCGATGTCAATACTACCCAAAGCAATCTACACATTCAATGCAATCCCAATCAAAATTGCACCAGCATTCTTCTTGAAGGTAGAACAAGCAAACCTCAAATTTGTATGGAACCACAAAAGACCCCAAATAGCCAAATATGAAGAAGAAGACCAAAGTGGAAGGCATCACAATCCCAGGCTTTAGCCTCTACTACAAAGTTGTAATCATCAAGACAGCATGGTATTGGCACAAAAACAAACACATAGACCAATGGAATAGAATAGAGACTCCAGAATTGGACCCACAAAAATATGGCCAACGAATCTTTGACAAAGCAGGAAAGAATATCCAATGGAAAAAAGACAGTCTCTTTAACAAATGGTGCTGGGAAAACTGGACAACACCATGCAGAAGGTTGAATCTAGACCACTTTCTTCCACCATTCACAAAAATAAACTCAAAATGGATAAAGGACCTGAATGTGAGACAGGAAACCATCAAAACCCCCTGACCTCAGCCGCAGCAATTTGTTACTTGACACATCTCCAAAGGCAAGGGAATTAAAAACAAAAATGAACTCTTGGGACCTCATGAAGATAAAAAACCTTCTACGCTGCAAAGGAAACAATCAACAAAACTAAAAGGCAACCCTGATTTAGAACTATATTACAGGGGTGCCTGGGTGGCTCAGTTGGTTAAGTGTCTGACTGTGACTTGGGTCATGATCTTGTAGTTGACAAGTTGGCGCCCCACATCAGGTTCTGTGCTAACAGCTCAGAGCCTAGAGCCTGCTTCAGATTCTGTGTCTCCCTCTGTCTCTCTGCCCCTCCCCTGATCATGCTCTGTCTCTCTCTCTCCCAAAAATAAATAAATGTTGGAGAAAGGGAAGATGGCAGCGTAGGAGGACGCTGGGCTCACCGCGCATTCTGCTGATCACTTAGATTCCACCTACACCTGCCTAAATAACCCAGAAAACCGCCAGAAGACTAGCAGAACAGAGTTTCTGGAGCCAAGCGCAGACGAGAGGCCCACAGAAGAGGGTAGAAAGGGAGGAGAGGCGGTGCGCACTCCACGGACTGGCGGGAGGAAGCTGGGGCAGAGGGGCGGCCCGCCAGCCAAGAAGAGCCCCTGAGTCTGGCTTGCAAAAGCGGAGGGGCTGGTCAGAGTGTGTTCTGACAGCAAGCGGGATTTGACATCTGGAAGGTTATAAGCTAACAGCTCTGCTCGGAGAATGGGTGAGCTGGCAGACAATGGGAAGGAGAGTTGTTGAGCCCCAGACGACAGAGCTCAGCTTGGCAGGGAACAAAGGCGCTCGCCAGTGCCATCTCCCTCGCCCATCCCCCAGCCAAAATCCCAAAGGGAACCAGTTCCTGCCAGGGAACTTGCTTGCACCGAGCAAACACCCAACGCTATGCTTCTGCGGATCCATCCCTCCGGCGGGTCTGACTCCCTCCCAGTGCCAAAGGGCCCCTACCGAAGTGGATCTGCAAAGTAAATGCGAGCTGAGCCTACCCCTCCTGCCCCTGTGCACCTTGCCGATCCACCCCAGCTAATACGCCACATCCCCAGCACCACAAGCCTGGCAGTGTGCAAGTACCCCAGATGGGCCACGCAAACCCACAGTGAATCCTTCCCCTAGGAGAGGGGAAGAGAAGGCACACACCAGTCTGACTATGGCCCCAGCGGTGGGCTGGGGGCAGACATCAGGTCTGACTGTGGCCTTGTCCACCAACGCAAGTTATTCAAGACAGCACAGGGGAAGTGCCCCGCAGTCCCACACTACTCCAGGGACTATCCAAAATGATGAAACAGAAGAATTCCCCTCAGAAAAACGTCCAGGAAATAACGACAGCTAACGAACTGATCAAAAATGATTTAAACAATATAACAGAAAGTGAATTTAGAATAATAGTCATAAAATTAATGGCTGGGCTTGAAAACAGTAAATGGACAGCAGAGAATCTCTTGCTACAGAGATCAAGGGACAAAGGAACAGCCAGGAGGAGCTAAAAAAGGCCATCACTGAGCTGCAAAATAAAATGGAGACAACTACGGCTCGGATTGAAGAGGCAGAGGAGAGAGTAGGTGAACTAGAAGATAAAATTATGGAAAAAGAAGAAGCTGAGAAAAAGAGAGATAAAAAAAACCCCAGGAGTATGAGGGGAAAATTAGAGAACTAAGTGATGCACTAAAGAGAAATAATCTACGCATAATTGGTATTCCAGAGGAGGAAGAGAGAGGGAAAGGTGCTGAAGGTGTACTTGAAGAAATCATAGCTGAGAACTTCCCTGATCTGGGGAAGGAAAAAGGCATTGAAATCCAAGAGGCACAGAGAACTCCCTTCAGACATAACTTGAATCGATCTTCTGCATGACATAGCACAGTGAAACTGGCAAAATACAAGGTTAAAGAGAAAATTCTGAAGCTAGGGATAAACGTGCTCTAACATATAAAGGGAGACCTATAAGACTCGAGACAGATCTCTCTACTGAAACTTGGCAGGCCAGAAAAGAATGAGAGGAGATCTTCAATGTGATGAACAGAAAAAATATGTAGCTGAGAATACTTTATCCAGCAAATCTGTCATTTAGAATAGAAGGAGAGATAAAGGTCTTGCCAAACAAGCAAAAACTGAAGGAATTCGTCACCACTAAACCAGCCCTACAAGAGATCCTAAGGGGAATCCTGTGAGACAAAGTACCAGAGACATCACTGCAAGCATGAAACCTATGGACATCACAATGACTCTAAACCCATATCTTTGTATAATAACACTGAATGTAAATGGACTAAATGTGCCAACCAAGAGACATAGGATATCAGAATGGATAAAAAAAACAAGACCCATCTATTTGCTGTCTACAAGAGACTCATTTTAGACCTGAGGACACCTTCAGATTGAGAGTGAGGGGATGGAGAACTATTTATCATGCGACTGGAAGTCAAAAGAAAGCTGGAGTAGCCATACTTACATCAGACAAACTAGACTTTAAATTAAAGGCTGTAACAAGTGATGAAGAAGGGCATTATATAATAATCATAGGGTCTATCCATCAGGAAGAGCTAACAATTATAAATGTCTATGCGCCGAATACCGGAGCCCCCAAATACATAAAACAATTACTCATAAACATAAGCAACCTTATTGATAAGAATGTGGTAATTGCAGGGGACTTTAACACCCCACTTACAGAAATGGATAGATCATCTAGACACACGGTCAATAAAGAAACAAGGGCCCTGAATGACACATTGGATCAGATGGACTTGACAGATCTATTTAGAACTCTGCATCCCAAAGCAACAGAATATACTTTCTTCTCGAGTGCAGATGGAACATTCTCCAAGATAGATCACATACTGGGTCACAAAACAGCCCTTCATAAGTTTACAAGAATTGAATTCATACCATGCATACTTTCAGACCACAATGCTATGAAGCTTGAAATCAACCACAGGAAAAAGTCTGGAAAACCTCCAAAAGCATGGAGGTTAAAGAACACCCTACTAAAGAATGAATGGGTCAACCAGGCAATTAGAGAAGAAAGTAAAAAATATATGGAAACAAAAGAAAATGAAAATACAACAATCCAAACGCTTTGGGATGCAGCGAAGGCAGTCCTGAGAGGAAAATACATTGCAATCCAGGCCTATCTCAACAAACAAGAAAAATCCCAAATACAAAATCTAACAGCACACCTAAAGGAAATAGAAGCAGAACAGCAAAGACAGCCTAAATCCAGAAGAAGAAGAGAAATAATAAAGATCAGAGCAGAAATAAACAATATAGAATCTAAAAAACTGTAGAGCAGATCAACGAAACCAAGAGTTGGTTTTTTGAAAAAATAAACAAAATTGACAAACCTCTAGCCAGGCTTCTCAAAAAGAAAAGGGAGATGACCCAAATAGATAAAATCATGAATGAAAATGGAATTATTACAACCAATCCCTCAGAGATACAAACAATTATCAGGGAATACTATGAAAAATTATATGCCAACAGACTGGACAACCTGGAAGAAATGGACAAATTCCTGAACACCCACACTCTTCCAAAACTCAATCAGGAGGAAATAGAAAGCTTGAACAGACCCATAACCAGCAAAGAAATTGAATCAGTCATCAAAAATCTCCCAACAAATAAGAGTCCAGGACCAGATGGCTTCCCCAGGGAGTTCTACCAGACGTTTAAGGCAGAGATAATACCTATCCTTCTCAAGCTTTTCCAAGAAATAGAAAGAGAAGGAACACTTCCAGACTCATTCTATGAAGCCAGTATTACTTTGATTCCTAAACCAGACAGAGACCCAGTAAAAAAAGAGAACTACAGGCCAATATCCCTGATGAATATGGATGCAAAAATTCTCAACAAGATACTAGCAAATCGAATTCAACAGCATATAAAAAGAATGATTCACCATGATCAAGTGGGATTCATTCCTGGGATGCAGGGCTGGTTCCACATTCGCAAATCCATCAACGTGATACATCACATTAATAAAAGAAAAGATAAGAACCATATGATCCTGTCAATTGATGCAGAAAAGGCCTTTGACAAAATCCAGCATCCTTTCTTAATAAAAACCCTTGAGAAAGTCGGGATAGAAGGAACATACTTAAAGATCATAAAAGCCATTTATGAAAAGCCCACAGCTAACATCATCCTCAATGGGGAAAAACTGAGAGCTTTTTCCCTGAGATCAGGAACACGACAGGGATGTCCACTCTCACCGCTGGTGTTTAACATAGTGTTGAAAGTGCTAGGATCAGCAATCAGACAACAAAAGGAAATCAAAGGCATTAAAATTGGCAAAGATGAAGTTACGGGTTCACTTTTTGCAGATGACATGATATTATACATGGAAAATCCGATAGACTCCACCAAAAGTCTGCTAGAACTGATCCATGAATTTAGCCAAGTTGCAGGATACAAAATCAATGTACAGAAATCAGTTGCATTCTTATACACTAACAATGAAGCAACAGAAAGACAAATAAAGAAACTGATCCCATTCACAATTGCACCAAGAAGCGTAAAATACCTAGGGATAAATCTAACCAAAGATGTAAAAGATCTGTATGCTGAAAACTATAGAAAGCTTATGAAGGAAATTGAAGAAGATATAAAGAATGGAAAAACATTCCGTGCTGATGGATTGGAAGAATATTGTCAAAATGTCAATACTACCCAAAGCTATCTACACATTCAATGCAATCCCAATCAAAATTGCACCAGCATTCTTCTCGAAGCTAGAACAAGCATTCCTAAAATTTCTATGGAACCACAAAAGGCCCTGAATAGCCAAAGTAATTTTGAAGAAGAAGACCAAAGCGGGAGGCATCACAATCCCAGACTTTAGCCTCTACTACAAAGCTGTCATCATCAAGACAGCATGGTATTGGCACAAAAACAGACACATAGACCAATGGAGTAGAATAGAAACCCCAGAACTAGACCCACAAACGTATGGCCAACTCATCTTTGACAAAGCAGGAAAGAACATCCAATGGAAAAAAGACAGTCTCTTTAACAAATGGTGCTGGGAGAACTGGACAGCAACATGCAGAAGGTTGAAACTAGACCACTTTCTCACACCATTCACAAAAATAAACTCAAAATGGATAAAGGACCTGAATGTGAGACAGGAAACCATCAAAACCCTAGAGAAGAAAGCAGGAAAAGACCTCTCTGACCTCAGCCGTAGCAATCTCTTACTTGACACATCCCCAAAGGCAAGGGAATTAAAAGCAAAAATGAATTACTGGGACCTTATGAAGATAAACAGCTTCTGCACAGCAAAGGAAACAACCAACAAAACTAAAAGGCAACCAACGGAATGGGAAAAGATATTTGCAAATGACATATCAGACAAAGGGCTAGTATCCAAAATCTATAAAGAGCTCACCAAACTCCACACCTGAAAAACAAATAACCAAGTGAAGAAATGGGCAGAAAACACGAATAGACACTTCTCTAAAGAAGACATCCGGTTGGCCAACAGGCACATGAAAAGATGCTCAATGTCACTCCTCATCAGGGAAATACAAATCAAAACCACACTCAGATATCACCTCATGCCAGTCAGAGTGGCCAAAATGAACAAATCAGGAGACTATAGATGCTGGAGAGGATGTGGAGAAACGGGAACCCTCTTGCACTGTTGGTGGGAACGCAAATTGGTGCAGCCACTCTGGAACACAGTGTGGAGGTTCCTCAGAAAATTAAAAATAGACCTCTCCTATGACCCAGCAATAGCACTGCTAAGAATTTACCCAAGGGATACAGGAGTACTCATGCATAGGGGCACTTATACCCCAATGTTTATAGCAGCACTCTCAACAATAGCCAAATTATGGAAAGAGCCTAAATGTCCATCAACTGATGAACGGATTAAAAAATTGTGGTTTATATACACAATGGAATACTACGTGGCAATGAGAAAGAATGATATATGGCTCTTTGTAGCAACATTGATGGAACTGGAGAGTGTGATGCTAAGTGAAATAAGCCATACAGAGAAGGACAGATATCATATGGTTTCACTTTTATGTGGATCCTGAGAAACTTAACAGAAACCCATGGGGGAGGGGAAGGAAAAAAAAAGAGGTTAGAGTGGAAGAGAACCAAAGCATAAGAGACTCTTACAAACTGAGAACAAACTGAGGGTTGATGGTGGGTGGGAGGAAGGGGAGGGTGGGTGATGGGTATTGAGGGTACCTTTTTGGATGAGCACTGGGTGTTGTATGGAAATCAATTTGACAATAAACTTCATATATTGAAAAAAAATAACGTTACGGTTATACAAAAAAATAAATGTTAAGAAAAATTTAAAAAACTATTAGCAAGCAATAGTAATTAAAACAGTATGATAGTGGCATAAAAACAGATATATATATATATATATATATATATATATATATATAATCAGTGGAATAGGAGAGAAAACCCAGAATTAAGCCTACCCATATATTGTCAATTAATTTATATCAAAGGAGTCAAGAATATGTGGTGGGGAAGGGACAGTCTCTTTAATAAATGGTGTTGGGAAAATTGGATAGCTACACACATAAAGAATGAAACTGAACTACTTACTGTCTTGTACCAGAAACAGAAATTAAGTCAAAATGGTTAAAGATTTGAATATAAGACCTGAAGCCATAATTATAGAAGAAAACAAAGACAATAAGCTCCTTCACATAGGTTTTGGTGATGTTTGGTTAAACTGACACCTAAAGCGGGGCAACAGAAGCAAGAATAAACAAGTGGGTCTACATCAAACTAAAAAGCTTCTTTACAGCAAAGGAAACCATCAACAAGATGGAAAAGCAACTTACTGAATGGGGGAAAATATTTGCAAATCATATATGTTAATGGACTAATATCCAATGTATATATAAAGAACTTATAAAAGTCAATAATAAAAAAATCCAATTAAAAAATAGGCAGAAGATCTGAACAGACATTTTTCTAAAGAAGACATACAGATGATCAACAGGTGGATGAAAAGATGCTCAGCATCATTAATCATTAGGGAATGCAAATCAAAATCACAATGAGATATGACTTCACACCTGTCAGGAGGTTTATTATTAAAAAGACTAAAAATAAGTGTTGGTGAGGATGTGGAGAAAAGGGAATCCATGTGTATTTGTTGGTGGGAATCTATATTGGGGCCATCAGTATGGAAAACAGCATGGATGTTCCTCAAAAAATTAAAAATAGGGCTACCATATGATCCAGTAGTTCCACTACTGGGTATTTACCCAAAGAAAACAAACACATTGGTTTCAAAAGATATATGCACCCCTCGTGTTTATTACAGCATTATTTAGCTAAGATGTGGAAACAATCCAAGTGTTCATAAATGGATGGATTGACAAAGAATGAAACACACGCACACATACACACACATGATGGACTATTACTCAACCAACAAAAAGAATGAAATCTTGCTATTTGCAATAATATGGATGGACCTTGAGGGCATTATGCTAAGTAAAATAAGTCAGAAAAAGATAAATTCCATATGATCTCTCTTATATGTACAATCCAAAAAGAAAAAAAAAACTGAGCTTCTAGATACATGTGGTTTATAGATTGGTAGTTTCCAGAAATGAGGGGGTGGGAGTGGCAGACATGGGTAAAATGTTTGTGTTTTTGTTTTTAGTTTAAATAAATTGAATTTTAAAAAAGATAATGCACACACTAGTATCCTTGCCTACTTATTCTTTTAGATGAATTTCACTATCAATCTTTTAAGTTGTATGAAAGATGCCATGGGGACTTTAGATTAATATATAGATGTAGTACAATTCAAATTAGTATCTGTTTCATTTTTACTATATTTAGACTTCCCATCCAAGAGCATGGTAAATCTTTTGATTTATATCTTCTTTTTTTTCCTACTATTTGACTTTTTTAATTTTCAAATGTTTGTTTATTTTGGGGATAGAGAGAGAGAGCGAGCAGGGGAGGGTCAGAGAGAGAGCGAGACAGGATTTGGAGTGGGCTCTGCACTAACAGCAGGACCCTGATGTGGGGCTTGAACTCAGGAACCATGAGATCATGATCTGAACCAAAGTTCAACATTTAACTGAGCCACCCAGGTACCCTTATAAATTTTGAAGTAATATTTTATTTTGAGTTAATGTCTCTATCATAAATAATTGTATTTTTTACTTCTATGGTAGTACCTAGCAAAGTAGTTGTTTCTTGTGTATTGACCTTATGATTTCTGAATTCATGCATTATCTTTAGTTATTTTAATTAATATTCTTAGTGTTGTATAGCTATATCTTATGCAGTCCAAACATCAGAATTTTGTCTTTCTTCCTTGCCTGTATATATTCTTCACTTTTTTTCATCTTAAAGTATTTCTTGTACTGTATTAAATATAATTGGCAACAGGAGGCATCGTTGCTTTCCTGTATTAAAGAGAATGCTATTTTGCAGCTTGGTTTTAATTTAGATATTCTATATCATGTCAAGAAAGAAATCCTCTACTTGGAATGTTAAAAAATTTTTAATCCAGAATAATTGTCAATTTAAGAAATCCATTCTTGACATCTGTTAAAATAATTATGGCTTTTAAAGTTTTATCTGTTGATCTGATAAAGTATGTTCATAGTTTCCCTCATGATACCAGTCTTACAGTCTCAGAAAAAAACTCCTTATTTATAGCAGACAGGTCTTTCAATGTGATGCTATATTCAGTTGGTTGACATTTATTTAGGAATTTTACTCGTTTATTCCAAAGTGAAAGTGATCTATGAATTTTGAGCATTGTCTTTGTCAGGTGTGACAGACCCTTGTCCTTGAACCGCATGACACTTCTCTAAGCATCTCATTAATTTCTCTCTTGAAATCTTTTTTATAATAAAATGTTCTCACATTTGAAGAATCTCTGAGATAAAACCAAAGAAAAGCTGATCTACTAAAAGAAGATAGCACATTATTTTAATTTTAGTTTCTCTGAATTTTTAAAGCCCCCTTGTTTCTTTTCTTTAATTATCTACTAATGTCTTTTTTCTGTTCATCTGTTTGGATCCAGTTTTAATGGTTTGAAATATCTCTTTATCAAGGCTATTACTTCTTTGGGAAAAAACATATAGAAAATATTGGTTTGTCACTTGCTTTACTGTCACAGCAGCCACATGGTCTCTTCTGACTGGCTTGTCCTCTTCCTCTGTCTGACCAGTCTCACCCAAATATGGTTTCTCCATTCTGTGTTCTTTCTCTGGTTCAACAGTTCTCAAAGAGTGGCCTGGGGGCTCCTGAGACTTTTGAGGGGTCTGAAAAGTCAAAAATTATTTTTGTATGAAGACATGTTTTGTCTTTTTCACTTTCATTTATTCATGAATAAACAGTGGAGTTTTTTAGAGGCTGTGTGACAGGTGATGTCATCACTCCTGTTGCTAATGGAAGATGTGAACCAGGATCCAGCTGTCTTCCATTAAGACAGACATTGAAAGATTTTCAAAGTGCCTCTCATTAATTTTATTTTGGAAAACGTACAATTTATTCTTTCCAAAAAATGTTAATATATAGTGATTTTAGGATTGTATTTAAATGCATTAAAAAGTATTTTTTTTAACATTCCTGGGTTTTAATTTTTAATACAGGCAATAGCTATGGATAGAACCCATATAAATAAAATCTCTTTAAGCTCCTCAATAATTCTGAGGACTACAGGGATCCTGAGACCAAAATGTTTGAGAACTGCTGCTGTGGTACTGCCTGCTTTGTATCCTGTCTTTTCTCATAACCCGTACTTATCTGCGAGGAGGACTCCCAGATGAAGACTATGTTGTGAGACGCAGCACTATTATTTCCTCCTGGGATTTTTTTTTTTTACCCACAATTTTGACAGACAAGGTGCCTTGGCTTAAGGATTGGCCCAATCCTCTGAAATAAGCACCTGCTAGCATCTTCGAGGTTTGCAAATCACTTCTGCTTCTTAAAATAAAGTAACTAAAACTGGAATTGGACTATAAACTAGATTATTTACTGAGTTCTCTCTTTGTGTCAGGCGCTTGGGAACAAAGATTTAAGTTACCCTGTCCTCAGGTAGCTCAAAGTATAATGGGTAGCCAAAAGCTGATTTTATATGTGTGCCAGTTCTTATCACCTTTAGTTTTATACTTAGGATTGTCTTAATATTTTTAAAAAAATTTTTAACTTATATTTCTGAGAGAGAGAGAGACAGAGCATGCACGGGGGAGGGACAGAGAGAGACAGAGACAGAGACAGAGAGACAGAATCTGAAGCACGCTCCAGGCTCTGAGCTGTCAGCACAGAGCCCAATGCGAGGCTCCAACTCATGAACCATGACATCATGACCTGAGCCAAAGTCAGATGCTTAACTGACTGAGCCACCCAGGTGCCCCTAGGATTGTGTTAATGTTTTATTTTTAATAACATGATAATACTTGTAGCTTGGTAGATTCTATAATGCCTCTCAAGTTTTTCTTCCTCTTGCATTTTTTCTTTTCCACTTTGGCAGCATCTGGCATATATTACACAACATGCCATGTGCAGGTCAACAGATATTTTTGTGGAGTAAAAATAAGAAATAAGAAAGTGTATTGCTTCTTTGTGCTTGTTAGCTTTGGAATGTGTGATATACTTTTATATATTCATTGAAGGGCCATATGTATTAGCCCACCCATTGGTTTACACATTTGTTTTTTCCAAGTGGGTTAATTGAGATGGAAATATTAATTTATATAAACCAACATATGTCTCTGTCACTAGTAAAACAAGATGTCAGTATGGTATACCATAAACTAGTACCATCCCCTGCCACACACACCTGGCTCTTTCAGTACAGCCTTCAGAAATATGTAGCCCTCCTCCTTCCCAAATCCCCTACATTTAAACAGGAAGTAGCGAACTACCTTCCTAGCCCTTTACCCCTCTGTCTTCCAGCCCACTGCTGCTGTATGTACCTCTTAAAATCATGTTTTTATCATGTTGCTCCTCAAAAACCATAGTGACCCCATTGACTTACCAGGTCCTTCATGATGTATCTCCATCCATTTGCTCACAAACAGCTACCCTGTCTTCTAGGCAAGCACAAATGCCAGCCTCATTCTCATCTCAAGCCTTTGATCATTTTTTTCCTGGGCCTGGAATACCCTCTCTCCTCCATGAAGCCTTCTCTGGCTTACAGTCTCCTCTCCCTTTTCTGAATGCCAATTGTACTTTCATTCTAGCAGTTTAGCACTTAGCTATGGTGCAAATTGCATTATGTGAAAGTTTTCTCCCCAACTATATCATAAATTCCTTGAGAGTATTGAAAAGGTAACTAATGTTTTTTTTGTATCCCCAGTTCCCTACCATCACAGTGCAAGGCATAGATTTATTGAGGACCAGCCATATAAATATGTTGGTTGGCCATTAACTCTTCCTCCCCAACTGGAATCCTCCTTAGTAAGGATTTATTGAACACCTACTCTGGAACAACACTAGAGTTGCTGGGACAACAGAAATGAGAAGGGCTTGGTGTAGTCACAAGACTTAAGTGGTAGAGATTATGTAATTAACATAGATACCTCAACAAAGGAGGTGTTGAGGGAAAAGCCTATTTGAGCTGGTCCTAGATGGATTGAATGGGATTTAATCAGGCTGAAAAGAGGATGGAGGACTGGATGGGATTCCAGATAGAGTATCTGGCTTAAGCAAAGGCATGGGGGTGTAAAAGTGGCTTATATGGAGTATAATAAATTTGTGGCAGAGGATACGTCTGTCTGGGTAGATGGGATCTAAATTTGATAGGGCTCAGAATGCCTTGCAGAGAAATTTAAACTTGACCCTATAGACACATGTACCCCAATGTTTATAGCAGCGCTTTCAACAATAGCCAAATTATGGAAAGAGCCTAAATGCCTGTCAACTGATGAATGGATAAACACAATGGACCTGTTTATATACACAATGGAATACCACTTGGCAATGAGAAAGAATGAAATCCTGCCATTTGCAGCAACGTGGATGGAACTAGAAGGTATTATGCTGAGTGAAATAAGTCAGTCAGAGAAGGGCAGATATCATATGTTTTCACTCATATGTGGATCTTGAGAAACTTAACCGAAGACCATGGGGGAAGGGAAGAGGAAAAAATAGTTACAAACAGAGAGGGAGGGAGGCAAACCACAAGACTCTTAAATACAGATAACAAACTGAGGGTGGGTGGGGGGTGGGGGAGAGGGAAAATGGGTAATGGGCATTGAGGAGGGCACTTGTTGGGATGAGCACTGGGTGTTGTATGGAAACCAATTTTTTTTTTTTATATTTAGTCATACCTAGTTAGGTATATATTTTTAATTTTTTTTCAATATATGAAATTTATTGTCAAATTGGTTTCCATACAACACCCAGTGCTCATCCCAAAAGGTGCCCTCCTCAATACCCATCAGCCACCCTCCCCTCCCTCCCACCCCCCATCAACCCTCAGTTTGTTCTCAGTTTTTAAGAGTCTCTTATGCTTTGGCAACTTAACATAAACCCATGGGGGAGGGGAAGGAAAAAAAGAAAAAAAAAAGAGTTTAGAGTGGGAGAGAGCCAAAGCATAAGAGACTCTTACGTAAACCAATTTGACAATAAATTATATTAAAAAATAAACTTGACCCTATAGGCATTGGGGAACCAGCTTTATTATTTTAAGCAAGAAAGTGGCAGAACGCACTAAAAGTGCCTTTAAGCTGAAAGTGTGAAGCTGTGTAACACAAATATCAACCAAACATTTCTCCTTAATTGCCCTCCTCCCCAACCCTCCATTATATGACAAGCCCTATATGCAATCTACTAATTGGGATAATAAATAAAATCTCCTTACTTTGTTCCTGCCCTACCCTAAATTCTGGCTGATCTCAGGTTTGTGGCCATCTAGAGGTTTGATTTATTCCAGACGTGCCATTTTCTGGACTGACATGTCATAGTGAAGTCACAAACTTGTGGAAAGACCACTGGGCTTGGAGTTTAACTGCATGTGGGTTTGAATCTCAACTGTAAGGAATTTATTTCCTCATTATTCTGCTGCTTTAACTTTTTTTTCTCTTGAACTTTTTTTAAAGTTTATTTTATTTGAGAGAGGGAGAGAGGAAGGGGGAGAGAGAGAGAGAGAGAGAGAGCGAGCGAGCAAGAGAGAATCCCAAGCAGGCTCCACACTGTCAGCTCAGAGCCCAACAGGGAGCTTGAACCCACAAACCATGATATCATGACCTGAGCTGAAATCAAGAGTCGGATGCTTAAACAAGTGAGCCACCTAGGCGCCCCTCTCTTGAAGTTTTTTTTTTTTAATGCTTACTCATTTTTTGAGATATAAAGAGTGTGAGTAGGGGAGGGGCAGAGAGAAAGGGAGAGACACAGAATTGGAAGCAGGCTCCAGGCTCTGAACTGTCAGCACAGAGCCAGACGCAGGGTTGGAACCCACGAACTGTGAGATCATGACCTGAGCTGAAGTTGGACACTTGGCCGAATGAGCCACCCAGGAGCCCCTTGAAGTTTTTTATATCTGCAAAATAAAACCAATGGCTCTACCAGAATGGATTATCCATAGGCAAGTATCACTTTTGAGTTTTAGTAATTGTGCTTATTTCCTTTGTTGAACTCCTATTTTTAGCATCTGTTTTGCTTGACTTGCTACTTCTAATTTTCTTTTGTTGACCCTTTATTCCTATGTACTTATTAAGGAAGCACTTTATAACCCAAACAGTGAAGCAGATAGCTGCTCCAGGAAATGTTTAGAATGAGGCAGCTCAATTTAGCTGGATTCTTCTGTGTCAGTGGGTTACAGGAAGGAGTTTGTAAGGTCCCTATGGGTAAACTGAAAAGTTTTCCAGCTTCTCCTTTGTGAGTCTTCATCCTGTAGTGTCATCATTTTGTTTTAATGAATTCCCAGAACAATAGGTACACCCATCTGAAAATATGACTACAGGACATATTCCAAATCCAGACATAAATTATTTTTGGACTCCCTATACTTTTTCTTCCTATGATTTTTGTGGCTAATGTAGAGTTGCTGGCACTATGTATTTTACCTCATTTCCTGAATGAAACATGTAAGCAGTGGAGAGAGAGGGAAAGGATTCTGCATCATTTTGTAACTTTTCTTGATTTTTTTCAGTGCTAGTCACTGTATGGACTTCATGGGAATTTAATAAATTTAAACAGAAAGAAAACCTCTTGAGTTGTGCTACCATATTGGCCTGAGTTCTTCTCATAAGCTAAAATGATGCTTGTTTTCAGCTAAGATTTCTAGAAATCAGAATACCTACTCTTGAGATAAAGTGCTTTTGGTGGGTTTGTTGAATGTAGTAAATCCAGAACTAGACAAATATTAACTACAAATATGGACTCTGATGCCAACCTGCATTTTAGAAGGAAAGTTGAGGTGGAGGGTGAGGGCAGGGAACATGTCTTGTGTGGATTTTGTGATTTGCATTTAAGTTGATGTTGTTTCTGCTGTATTTTTAATTTTCATCCTGTTGAGTTTGAAGTAGCAACAGAAGTGTCAGGGTAGAGTTCTTGGGAATTCAGGACTAGAGCTTGAGGTAGAGATAAGAGCTAGAGTTAGTAGGCTTTTTTAAAGAATCAAATAAAATAAATCAGATTAAGGTGGAGAAGGATCTGTGATCTCAGCCAGATACAGAGCAAAGTATAGGGGCTCTTTTTCTTCTTAAATAAAAAGTAAAACACTTATTCCTGGATGACACGAGGGAAGACCGAAGTTGAGGATTTCCTCTGTGTTGTCAGTAGTAGGAAAAAAACTGCTAAGGATCCTGTGGTGGGTCAGTTTCCCTAGAAGCAGAAACTGAGACAAGGCATTCTGTGTAAGCATGTTGTTGTGGGAATGCTCAAAGAAGGGGAATGAAGGAAACAGGTAGAGCAGGGGAAGGGGAAAGAGTCCAGTGAGGATGAAGGATTGGCGAGCAGCAGTGAAGGAGCTCAGCTAAGGCCATAGAACATGGATTCTTAGTACCCTAGTACCTATTTGATCCACATAACAAAGTTAGAATTTGTGTAGCTAAGGAAATGGTTTCATGATCAGTCATTTTGTACATTATTAGTACCTTTGCATAAATGACCCTACCTTCTCTACTTGACCATTTGTCACCACACAAGCATGGCAATGTGTGGAGAACTTACTGTTCCTGTATGTACAGACTTCAAGCTGTTTGTGCATATTAAGGGAGGAGACTGGGAATGCATTTGTTTTCTTTATATTTGTTCTTATCCATAAGTGATGGCAAGTTTCCCTTGGGATATCTGTTCTCTTGGTTTCAACCAACACCTTGATGTTGATAACTCTCAAATCTTTGTCTCTCAATCTTCATCTCATCTGACCATCTCGCATCATATTTGTGTCTGTCCCATGATGATTTGTACACAATAGGTGGCTCATAAATGTCACTCACACTTCAGTCAAGCTGGTCTCTATTACACATGAGGTATTAGGAAGTTGAACACATGATTTAGAGCTTAACTTTTTAAAAAATATTAACTGGGAAAATAGCCTCTCTGAGTTTGTTTCCTTGGGTGCACTAGGAGTGATAATGCCACAGCATAGGAACATTGGAAAAGTTAAGTGAAAGAATTCAGTTTAAGCACATAGCCCAATGCCTAAAAATTGATAAGTACCTGGTAAATGTTGGTTCTTTATCCTTTTCGCTCAATGTTTAAAATATTTAATTTATCTGTTCCAATTTTCCAGCCCTATTGCTTAATTTATCCCATCTGATTTTTCCACATTCATTACACATAATTCAGATAACCTAAAGTAAGAAGTTTCTTAAAAGAATTGGAATACCTCAAAAGGAATATTGTTTGCCAAATCCAAAAGAACTATGCTGACTATGATTTTGGATCAAGATCTCATCAAAAAAATGGGAGGAGGGGGCAGGGCTAGGTGAAGTAAAGTTGACTCTAATGTTTTTTAAAATCAACATACTAAAATTTTTTGAGTAAAATTTATAATCTGAAGATTCACATTTAGGGTGTAGGAAATGTTTAATCTTTAATATTACATTCTTCAGCAGAGAACAACATTAAATGACATAACATGCCTCTTCATTTCTGAGCATCTGCATTGTGTTATGAGCTCTGGGAGAATCAGAGCCATAAGATAATGTTTCTCTACTCCTAAATGGACAGAACATTTCTCAGTAGTGATGTCTAGTTTTTATTTCCATTGATTACTTGTGAACTCCCATGAGTTTTGTACACCTATCCTCATTTGGTCTGCTCTTTTGCATGGTTCTCAAAAAACTGCTATCGGCAGTTATAGCAGATATCAACTGCTATCAACTACATGGTAAGGGTAGAGGAACATTACATCTGAGGGGTAATTGAATATACTAAATGGTTTGCATGTCTATATTGTCCAAGTAAGAACATGAAAGAAAACATAAGAATAAGTGGTAACCCTGATTAGACATTTTTCCAAAGAAGACCTACAGATGGCCAACAGACATATGAAAAGATGCTCAACATCACTGATCATCACGGAAATGCAAATCAAAACCACAATGAGATATTACATCACATCACTCAGAATGTCTAGTATCAAAAAGGCAAGAAATAATAAGTGTGGAGAGGATGTGGAGAAAAGGGAACTCTAGTGCACTATTGGTGGGAATGTAAATTGGTGCAGTCACTGTGGAAAACAGTATGGGCGTTCCTTAATTAAAAATAGGAATAACATATAATCCAGTAATTCCAATATTGGGTATTTACTTAAAGAAAATGAAAACACTAATTTGAAAAAGCTATATGTACCCCTATGTTTATTGCAGTATTATTTACAGTAGCTAAGATATGGAAGCAACCCAAGTGTCCATTGACAGATGAATGGATAAAGAAGATGTGGTATATATACATAATGGAATATTATTCAGCCATAACAAATAATGAGCTCTTGCCATTTCAACAACATGGATGGACCTAGAGGATATTCTGCTAAGTGAAATAAGACAGAGAAAGACAAATACCATATTATTTGTCTTATGTGTGGAATCTAAAAAACAAAAACAGACTCAAATAAAAAAACAGATGGTTGCCAGAAGGGACGAGGGTTGGGCAAGATAGGTGAAGGGGATTAAGAGGTACAAACTTCCAGTTATACAGTAAATAAGTCACAGAGATAGAAGGTACGGCATAGGTAATAGCGTCAATAATATTGTAATAATGTTGTATGGTGATAGTGACTACACTCATTTGGTGAGCACTGAATGATGTATAGAATTGTTGAATCACTGTGTTGTACACCTGAAACTAATATAACATTGTATGTCAACTATATTCAACAATAAAAAAAAAAATAGAATAAGAAGTAACTCAATGGGAATGCAAGCTGGTGCAGCCACTCTGGAAAACAGTATGGAGGCTCCTCAAAAAACTAAAAATAGAACTACCCTACGACCCAGCAATTTCACTACTAGGCATTTATCCATGGGATACAGGGGTGCTGTTTCGAAGGGACACATGCTCCACCATGTTAATAGCAGCACTATCAACAATAGCCAAAGTATGGAAAGAGCCCAAATGTCCATTGATGGATGAATGGATAAAGAAGATGTGGTATATATATACAATGGAGTATTACTTGGCAATCAAAAAGAATGAAATCGTGCCATTTGCAATTACTTGGATGGAACTGGAGGGTATTATGCTAAGCGAAATTAGTCCATCAGAGAAAGACAAATATCATAAGACTTCACTCATATGAGGACTTTAAGAGACAAAACAGATGAATGTAAGGGAACGGAAACAATATAAAAACAGGGAGGGGGACAAAACATAAGATACTCGTAAATATGGAGAACAAACAGGGTTACTGGAAGGGTTGAGGGATAGGCTAAATGGGTAAGGGGCACTAAGGAATCTACTCCTGAAATCATTGTTGCACTATATGCTAACTAATTTGGATGTAAATTTTTTTTAAAAAATTAAAAGAAATAAAAAGAAGTAACGCAAAAGGTGGAAACTAACTAAATGTCCATCAACTGAATAATGGATAAACAAAATATGGTAATCCATACGATGGTATTATTCAGTCTGAAAATGAAATAAAGTACTGATACATGCCAGAACATGGATGAGCCTTCAAAACATTATAAGTGAAAGAAGCCAGACACAAAAAGCCACAATTTATATATGATTATATGAAATACCTGGAATTGGCAGATCATTGAGACAGAAAGAGAATAGCAATTGTAAGGGGTTGGGGGTTAGGAGGGAGTTATGTTTACTGGGTACAGAGTTTCTGTTTGTGATGATGAAGAATTTCTGGAAATAGAGTGATAATTGCAAAACATTGTAAATGAAGCTACTGAATTGTCTAGTTTCAAATGGTTGAAATGATAAATTTTATGTGTAGTTGCCACAATGAAAAAAAAAGATAAGCTTGAAGGTCATTGTAATGAGCCTCTTGTTTTTCTTTCTGCACAGGGGCCATGGATAACAGAGGCTTTCAGCAGGGGAGTTTCAATAGCTTCCGGAGCAGCTCCAGTGATGAAGACTTGATGGACATACCAGGGACAGCTATGGATTTTTCCATGAGAGATGATGTTCCTCCCTTAGATGGGGAAATAGAAGGTATCATTACTGTTGATGACAGTTTTTCTTTTTAAAAATTATTTTTAATGTACATACAGTAAAATTTATTTTCTGGTACAATCTTAAGAGTTTTAACACATGCATAGATTTTTGTAACCACCACCACTGACAGGATACAGAACAGTTCAGCACCCTCAAAGAATTCCCTCCTTCCCCTTTGCAGCCAGACTTCTTCCACCCCCAATCCCTGGTAACCACTGATCTTTCTCTGTTCCTGTATTTTTGTTTTTTCTTTTCTAGAATGTCATGCATGGAGTCACATAGTATGTCACCTTTGAGACTGACTTCGCTACTCAGCTTAAGGCCTTGGAGATTAATTAAAGTTGTTCATTCCTTTTTTCTTGCTCAGTAGTGTAGCCTGAAGTGGGATCACTGGGTCATGTGGTAAATGTATGTTGAACTTTATAAGAAACTGCCAAACCATTTTCCAGAGTAGCTGTAACCATTTTATATCTGAACTAGCTGTGTAATGAGAGTTCCACTTGTTCCCCATCTTCAACAGCTCTTGGTATTTCCAGTAATTTTTATTTTAGCCATTCTAATAGGTGTTATCCCATCATGGTTTTATTTTAATTTCCCTAATGACTTCTGATATGGAACATCCTTTCATGCGCTTATTTGCTAACCTCATATCCTGTTTGATGAAGTGTCTGTTCAAATCTGTTCCCTCTTTGGGACACCTGGGTGGCTCACTTGGATGACCCACTGACTTCAGCTCAGGTCATGATCTCACAGTTCATACGTTCGAGCCCCACGTTGGGCTCTGTGCTGGCAGCTCAGAGCCTGGAGTGTGCTTCCGATCTTGTGTCTTCCTCTCTCTCTGCCCCTCCCCCTGCTTGCAGTCTGCTCTCTCTTTGTCTCAAAAATAAATAAACATTAAAAAATTTTTTTTTAAAAATCTGTTCCCTCTTTCATAATTGGGTTTTTATTATCGGGCATGCATTCATATAATAAGAATTCCCTTCATCTATTATTTGGTTAGCCAGTCCCATCATTCTTTTTGATAACTCCATATAATTTCATGATAGAGCTGCCAGAATTTACTTAATCAAGTTTCTATTGATGCACATTTCCGTTGTTTTCAATCTTTTGCTATTACAAACAATACTGCAGTGTGTGTGTGTTTATTCTTTAAGTATATTAGAGCATTTCTGTAGCATGAGTGTGTGAGTGCTATTTGACCACAGCCTTGCTGGTGCTGAATAGTCAAATTCTTTTTTCACCTTTACAATAGGATAGGCAAAATACATAAATAAAGAAATATTCATTATTGTTTTAATTTTTACTTTTTTAAATTAGTGAAGTTGAACATATTTTTGTAGGTTTACTAACCCCTTAAATTTCTTTTTCTGGAAGTTTCCTGTTTATATGATGTTTATATTTTTCTGATAGGCTGATTATCTTTTCTTAAGTTTTTCTAGGAGCCCTTCATATATTATTATTATGTTTCATCTAATGTAGGTTGAGTGTATCTTTTTCCATTTCTGGTTTTGTTTAAATTTTTTTTAAATCTACAAATATTAAAATTTTTACATAGCCAGATATATCACCCTTTTCTTTTGTGACTTCTGAGTTTCTTGTTGTAATTATAATGGACTTTAATTAATAAATATAATATAATAAATCTATATAATTCCGTAAAACTACTGTCTGATTCTTTAACTGATTGGGATTGCCATTCTCAGCGTAAAGTCAGAGGACAAGAAACTACTGTCAGAATTTATTATTTAGCAAATTTGTATAAGAGGCATATGACATTACAGAAACTTTGCTAGGTTCTGGGAATTAGCAAAGATTTAAGGCACCATCCCTGCCTTCATAAAGTTGATTCTAGCTGACTAAGCAAACATTAAGTACTTATGATAATACCTACCTCTTAGAGTTCTTTTCAGGATTAAATGAAATAGTAACATAAAGTGCTTATAATAGTACCTGGCATGGAGCTAATGCTCAATAAAATGTTAGCTGTAATTATTATTATTGTTATTTTATTTCTGTTATAAGCCTATATTATAAGTGTTATAACTCTTATAAGAACTTAGCAGAAGCATCCTGTATGTTTGTGTGTGTCTAGGATTGGAAAAGTTTTCACAGAAAAGGTGTGTTTGAGAAGGGCCTTGAAATATAAGTTATTTGGTAGGAAGAAGAGCATTCCAGATAGGAAGCAAGCTTTTATAGAGATATCAGCAAACACATGATACAGAGGTATAAATAAGCAAAATATAAGCCCAAATAAATAAAGTGGGGCCTTGAATGTCATGCTAGGAAGTTTGAATTAACCTTATTGTCACTGTGAGGACAAACTCCTCCACCCATTCATTCAACAAATACTTTTTGAATACCTGCTATGAAGCAGGCACTTTTATAGGCAGTGGAGATACAGTGGTGGGATTAACATAGATAAGATCCACATTGATCTGAAATTTAAATCTAGTCAGGTAAATGAGTAAGGGAATAGACTACTTAGTTAAGTATCCATTATAATTAGTATGAGGATGGAAAGAAAGTGAAGGACAATAGATGGTAACTGAGGAATACTACTTTAGAAAGGTAAAGAAGTTAGAAAGGTCAGGGAAGGCCTTTCCAAGGAGGTGACCAATTTGGGAAGAACATACCAGTAAGAAATTGTGTAGTAAAGGTGCCTCAAGACAGTAACAGTAGAAGAGAGCCCTTGAATTTATTTTATTTTATTAAAAAAATTTTTTTAACATTTATTTTTTGAGAGACAGAGTGTGAGCGAGGGAGAGGTAGAGAGGAAGTCATAGATTCTGAAACAGGCTCCAGGCACTAAGTCCCATGCGGGGCTTGAACTCACAAACCATGAGATCATGACCTGAACCGAAGTCTGTCACTCAACCGACTGAGTGACCCAGGCACCCCATAGACAGCCCCTGAATTTAAATTTCATAAAAGAAAGGTACTCATGGTTTGATATTTAATGGTTTTTCATATTTGCCTATTTCTGTGAAAGGGACTTGTATTTGTATATCACTTCCACTTATGTGTAGTTAAAACCCTCGTGAGTCAGTTATGACAACTACTAGCCCAAGTGAAGTGGTCAGTCCATAAACTGAAGCTGGTCACATCTTTTTGGGGGGGAGTGGGGGAAGATAAGTATTTTTCTCAATTGTCATTTTTTTATTATTACTTTTTAATATAATTTATTGTCAAATTGGAAGCTGGCCACTTCTAATAAGCCTTCTGGCTAATCCAGATTATTGCTTCTGATTGAAAATAATACCATATAGCATCCATATCACCAAAGTGCTTTTTGTGTTCACATTGCTCTCAATAAATGATGGAGGCAAGTGAGTGTCTATTATTCCTATTTAATAGACATGAAAGCTGAGGCGGGCAAGATTTTGACATTGCTTGTGACTATAGAATGTGTTTTTCCAGGAGTAGTCCTTCACCACTTCTCATTTGCCTGTACAGGAGAATTACTGCTTGTGATTTACAAGGTCTGACCATAAAGCGACAAAGGTGTTTTCTATGAGCCACACACAAAAATCAGTCCATTTACTGTCTTCTGTAGTGATATCATTTTCTTGCATAGCTTTTTAATTGTTCTTATTTTATTTAATGTTTTCACATGTGGTTTCCTAACATACACAACAACAACAACAGAAAAAAAGGTCATAAAGTCCTTGATGTCAGTGGTGAGACTGTGCATAAACTACTAACATTTTGTACCAGGCACAATAGCACGTACTAAAAAGATTAGTTAAAAGGAGCTTGAAAGGCAGTAGAAGTGGTTCTTGTTTTCCAGATGGCTAGAGGGATTGATTTATGAGGAATGAGTAAATAAATTATGCATGGCGTGGTTAAATGCATCTGAGGTAGTATTATAGCAGTCTGTAAATGAGAAGAAACATAAACATGGAGGTCTCAAAGAAGGGGAGAGGGAGGAAAAGAGGAAAAAGGGTTTAAGTAATAAGAAAAACTTCAGAGCTGTTCTCATAGTCCATCTGTTCTCACTTGCCTGCCTCTGCAGCCTGGATGTTATGGTCGGCAATTCATTCATTCAGCCATTCAATTATTCAGTATTTATGGAACACCCAGATAGGAATGCAGCGCTGTGCAGTTTTAGTAATGCTTATCAGTTCCCTTGTTTCCCTCACCCCCTTGTCTTTCTACCTCACATGCCTGGCTACTCCTCTCTGACTGAGTGAGGACACAGGTAAAGGCACAGACGCATGAGAGAGCCTTTTCTAATCATGAAACAGAGTCTTGCGCATCTGAGTTCTGAGGCTCCCGGGACAGAATGACTGACAGTTGGAGCAGGAGGGAGGATAGCAGGGGATAGGGCGGGAGATCTAGTTAGAAATCTGGGTGATATCTAGACTGTCTGTGCTTCTGGACCTTTTCTTGTAACCAAGGAGTCATCAAATAATTTAAAAGCAGAGGAATGATATGATCAGAGTGGTGCTTTAGGGAATTTATGGCTGTGTGGAGGATGGATTCAGGGGAGGAGTGGGTTGGAGACTGAAAGACCAGTTAAACTGTTATTTTTTTAAAAAAAAAAATCTATGTAAAAGATCAAAAGGCCTGTATTAAGACAACAGGAATGGAGAGGAAGGAATAACTTTTGGAGGAATTTCAAAAGGGGGCTTGGTAGGTCCAATTAGATATGGGGAATAACCTAGAAGAGTCACAGATGACTTCAAAGCCCAGGTGGAGTATGAGGGCAGGCCGAGTCCCCCTCGTGTGGGGGAACATGCCCACACCACCCCTGCAAGCCTCGGCATAACCTCCCAATGTCCCAGGGAAGGAAAAATGTCATTTACGTTTTTTTAAAAAAAAATTAATGTTTATTTTTAAGAGAGAGAGAGTGCATGCGAGCGAATGTGAGCGGGGGAAGGGCAGAGAGAGAGGGAGACACGGAACCCAAAGCAGGATCCAAGCTATCAGCACAGAGCCCAACACGGGGCTTGAACCCATGCACGAACTGCAAGATCACGACCTGAGCTGTAGTCGGACATGTAACCAACTGAGTCAGGCAGGCACCCTAGAAAAGTGTCTTTTAAAATGAAACACATGGCAGTGTGTGAAATCCACCAGGTAAGCTGTGAAACAGTTGCATTTGTTCTGCCCTGCTGCAAGGAAAGATTATAATATTCCTCCAGAAAGAAATGGAAAACATCTTGGGCTCTGGCTCATGGGCAAACCTGTCAGCACTTCAGTTGACTCAAGCAATTGTGTGGATGGCACAGGGAGAATAAGTAAAGAGAATTTGGGATCTATCACCCTCATAATGCTATAACTTGCCTAAACACTTAGCCTGGGAGAATAGCAATTGTCACTGCTGCTTTTTGAGCTGGAAAAAAAAAAGTGGCCTGTATCCAAAGCTCCATGGGGCACATAAACCACACCAGTTTTATATGCTGAAGCCTCCAAATGAGGCTTATTATGATGTCCACAGGCTTTACAGGCTTCCTTTAGGGTACTTGATAGGAAAATACCTAGTCAGATTTTAGAACCTGTGTCGCTTTATCTCTCCCCATTTATTTACTGGTATTTGTGTCTTATCTAAAATACATGCTTTATGCAGATACACAGTTTTTACCTAATGTCCCATCCAGGATTCCACATTGCATTTAGTCTTTATGTCTCTTTGGTCTCCTCTTGGCTGTGATGGCTTCTTAGACTTCCTTTGTTTTTGATGACCTTGACAGCTGTTTTTTCAGTAGCCTTTAAATTTCATTGCATACCTGTGTCCTTTTTTCCCCAGTTTCAGTGAGAGATAATTGATAGACATCACTATGTAAGTTTAAGGCTTACAGCATCATGGTTTGATTTATGTGTACTGTGAAATGATTACCACAGTGGGTTTAGTTAAAATCCATCATCTCATATAGATACAATCAAAAGAAAACGACATCTCCTTGGGATGAGAACTCTTAGGATTTACTCTTAACAACTGTCCTATATATCATACAGCAGTGTTAACTGTTAGCGGTAGTCCATCATGTTGTACATTATATCTTATTTGTTATAACTGTAAGTTTATACCTTTTTGACCACCTTTCTCCAGCTCTCCATCCTCCTACCCACTGCCTCTGGTAATCACACCTCTGATCTCTTTTTCTATGAGTTCTTTCTTTCTTTTTTTTTTTTACATTCCCCATGTAAGTGAGATCACAAAGTATTCGTCTTTCTCTGTCTGACTTATTTCACTTAGCATAATGCCCCCAGTGTCCATCCATGCTGTCACAAATGGCAACATTTCCTCGTTTTTAAAGGCTAAATAATACTCTATTGTGTATGTATATACCACAATTTCTTTATGCATTCATCATCGATGGGCACTTAGGCTGCTTCTATGTCTTGACTATTAGAAACAATGCTGCAGTGAACATGAGAATGCAGATATCTTTTCGAGTTAGCCATTTTGTATTCCCATCAGGAACAAATGAAGAGTTCCTGTTCCTCCAGATCCTTGTGAATGATTGTATTGTCAGCGTTTTAGATTTTAGCCATTCTAATAGGTGTGTAGTGGTATCTCATTGAATTTGCACTTTCCTGATGACATAGGATGTTAAGCATTTTTACATTTACTCTTTGCCGTCTGTGTATCTTTGGTGAGGCCTAGATGTTTCTATTTAGACCTTTCTTCTTTTCTAATATAGGTGCTTAATGCTGTGAATTTCTCTCTCAGCACTATTTTGGCTGCATCCTACAGATTTTTATATCTTATATTTTCATTTTCATTTACTTCAAAATAGTTTTTAATTTGTCTTGAGACTTCTTTGGCCCATGGGTTACTTAGAAGGGCGTTGTTTAATTTCCAGATATTTGGGCAGTTTCCAGCTATTGCTCTGATTGGTTTCTAGTTTAATTCCATTGTGGATTTATGGAAAATGGCTAGGAGTTGGGCTGTTTAATTTGGGGCTGTTTAAAGTGTAACTGTTTGTGCCAGAGAGTTAAAATTTTGTAGTGTCCTTGTTTTGGTGTCACCTCCTGGTTCTGAGTTTTCTGTAAGTGCAGCTTGTTGAGAGAGATTCTGTGGCGTGTAGTTCTCTCAGCTACCATCTATTGCCATTATACTGGAGCCACTGGTGTGGTGGTAAGGTATGGGAGCAGGTCATTTTATAATTTTCTGTGAAATCTCGGTGTCTGCTGGGCCTGTATCTTGTGGCTGTGACCTTCACAAGGTTTAGTCCAGTGGTATAGTTTTTGTTTTCCCTGCCCCATACTTCTGTTCAGACCACAGCATTCACCATCCATTTCCTGGAAGCCCAGGCCCTTGTTGACTGTTCTTTTTTTGTTTCCTTTGGGTGAGATGAGAAGGCTGGCCTGGTGGTGTCTGCTGGAGTGAAAGGAATGCCCTTCCCCCAGCAGGGATGAGGCTCAGGCAAAGTATTTCCCCCTGGAGCATAGTCCTTTGGTGTAGAGAAAGCTCTGGGGTATTTCACAATGATTACTCTTCCCCTCCCCTTGTCAGAGCCAGGAAGGGATATTTCTCTTATCTTCCCTATGAGAACTTGGTTGGGTTCCCGGAGGTAGAGCCCACAGAAGGGTAAGCCTCAGAGGTTTCTCATGCTCACGCAAGTCTACACACTCAGCATTTCAGCCGTTCCTCAAAGTTGCCATTCAAGTGTCCCTGCCAGTTTATGTTCCCATTGGTTTCTACTTCAGGTAAGCAGATCTCTTAGTGTGTTTTTGGAGAAACCTGTCTCTTCAGACTTGGGTGTTTTGGTGGCAGTTTCCCCTACAACCTTAGTTCTCAGAAGGGGCCATGACTTTGCAGTTTGTCCATTTTTTTCTTGTTTTAAGGGTGGGAGTGACAGATCCTAAGCTTTTTACTTGCCAGAGCTGAATCTGGAAGCTCCCCCCACCCACCGTTTTTCTCAATTAGTGAAACCACTTTGGTCCCCTCTTGAAGGGAAAAAAATTTCAGAGACCCTTTGGCAGTACTATAATCCAGAGTGGATTATTTTTAACCTTACTTTGTTCTGATTTATAACATGGGGTAAAAGGGTTGCTGTAACATCTTAGGAGTGTTTTTGGGGTCTGTGGCTAGCAGGTACTCCACAGATACTGTGGCCATGTTGGTACAGCTATAGTTAGCCATATGCCAGAAGTGATGGGTCCCAGGTTGTAGTATACTTCACAGGTGAGCTTCTTTCTTTTCTAGGGATTGTAGTGCCATTTTATGATCCTGCCAGAAGAATGAAATCAAAATACCATTTGGAATTCCTCAAAGCTTAAGAAGTGTTCTCAAAAGTCATTCAGTACAATGTATTAGTGACCAAAAAAATCATTGCTAAAATGATAGAGTATCAGAGTTGGAAGGGACCTTAAAAATCATACTTGCTAATCTTCCCTCATTTTACAGACAACCTGAAACCTGAAACCCACAGAGATTAAGGCAATTGCCCAAAGTGATACAACTAGTGATTTGTGGAGTAGGGTTAGAATCTGTACCTTCTCACTGCTGGACAACAGGGCTAATGGCAAAGACTTTCTTTGCATTGTCTTTCATTTAACAACTTTGTAAGCCATCTTCCTCACGGTGTTTTCCTCCTGGTGTTCTCCAGAAACTGTCACCTGCTTTGTTTCTAAATACTCCAGTGATCTGCCTCTCAGAATGAAAGTTTGCCCATTGCAATGTCCGGTCTCTACTCTTCTGGCTGTGTTCTCATTCTTTTTCTTTTTAGCCATCACTATGTAACACAGAGATACACCTCACTATTGAAGATTCCAACAACACATGTGTATATAAAATGTGAAAGGCTCCCCTATACTAAGCATTCCAGAGATAACCCCTCAAACTAATTCAATGTGACCCTGTCAATGCTTTTTCTATCCAGTTAACGCATAAGCACACAATTTAAAAAAATTCTACTTAATGATTCTGTGACTTTTTTCACATAATGTGTTTGAGAGACTTTGCTATTTCAGTACACATCAGTTTACTCCTTCCCGTGAGCTATTCCCCCCTTACCAGACTCCTTCACTGTTGTCAGGTTTTCACTACTACTAACAGTGCTGCAGTGAATAACACACATACATTAGTGTGTACAGGTACCAGTGTTTCTTTGAGAGCAGTTCCTAGATTTTATATATCTAACTCATTATTTCTGTCCATGACATCACATTATTTCCATGAGTCCAAGACGAATCTCCTAATTGGTATTTCTTCTTGAAGCTTTTGACCCTGCCAAAGAATAATTGCTAATCTCTTGTCCCCAACTTCGTTTTGGAGATTAATAGGTAGAAACCAATGCAGACTCGGTAGAGAAGAACTGGAGAACTGCTGCTTATAGAACAATAATTACAAGTTATTACACAGGATTGTGCTACCCAGCGGGTTATGCATTTTAGGGCAGCGTCTCCCTACCCATTACATTCCCCAGTCCTTTTGTCAATCCCATAAATGTGTAAATTTGAAAAGGAAAGAGTGAAGAGCGAGTAATAGAGCTGAGGGATGTTTTCTTTATATCGACAACCCCCTCAGCAACTTTGTCAAATCCAGCCCCTCTATTTCCAGTTCTACATTAATTTTAGTGGCATTCTAGTCCAGCAAGAGTCTGCAGATACCAAGCCATAATCCACATGCTATTTTTCCTAATTTTTGTTATGTCTGGTAGTTAGCACCCTGGTTCCAGTGGTAAAGAAGGTGGGTTGCATTCAGAACTTCCAGATTAGAGCAGATGCTGGGAGTAGGAGGCATAAAAGGGACACCCCGAAGCAAATGTCTACAACCCAGTGGGGATAGAGCTGTATCCGTTGGGAAACGAGTCCAAAGGTGGTCTTAGAATCTAGATTCATGCTTGGCTCTTAAGTCTTTTTCCCTATCCCTTGCTGCCATGCCCCATCTTCCTGTATACTTCTCAGAATCCTCAAACTTAGTTTTGTAGATTTGCAGTTTTTGCAGTCCTGCATCTCTCACCACCCCTCATACTGTCTAGCTTTCAGCAGAGTTGAGATAGAGAGGTTCCTCTTAGTTGTCCTTCCTACTTCTTAGACAACTTTAAGTTGTCTTTCTTTCTGCAAACAGAAACCAAAGCAGTCAGTCCTTAAATGAAATGTGTGCAAAACAACACAGGCACTGACGAGTGATATTGGATGTCTGATGCAGTGCTTGGCAATATCCTGCAGCGTCCTGATGTTTCAGCTGATGAATCAGGGGAACATTCAGGAGCTTCTAGGGGATGGTTGGCAGGGGGAAGAGGCCACAGGAAAAAGGAGTTATTTATCTATAGCTCTGGAAGCATTTCAGTATTTAACAACCAATATGGCTGTACAGATGTGTATCAATGGATAGTTTCCTTGAACATGTGTCCCAGAGACCAAACTAAGACAGTATTTTAAAGCATAGCATGGTCCTGCGGTACTTCCCAGGGCTAAGATGGGAGAGCTGCCCCACCAACATTTGCTTTTCAGCTACTGGGTTTGAGTAAGTTTGAAAGCAAAATAGAAGCAAAATGGAGGCACAAGTTCATAGAAAGGCCCTAATTATTGGGGTTTCAGCTGTAATGTAGTCTCAAACATAGAGATGAATGTAATGTATAAGTGTTCATAACTCTCTGGGAGATCTAGAGTGGATGAACTAATACAAGAAAGGGTAGAGGGTGCAGGTATGGAAGTGAGAAAAGGCATACATTAGGCTCTTAGTACTTGCTGTTGAATGAAGGTAAATTTTAAAAAACCGCTGGATGAATATCTGCTGATGTATGCTAGGTAGAGTGTTGAAGTTCTTGTAGATGTCCTTTCAGCCTTGCAAACATACAACATATCCCTGTAAAAACTGAAATACATTTTTTAAAAAATTGGACTATTTTCAGGTCCTGTGATACGTACCAACAGCCTTGCCTCATTTCTTTGAGTGTTTCTTTAGGCCGCTTTCTTTAGGCACAATAAGTGTGCCCTCCTGCAGCTGCGCTACTACTAAAGCAGTATTTCAGGGTCTGTGCACGAGGTTTCTCTCTATCCTCTTTCCCCTTGTGTTTTTGTTAGTGTTTAACTCATTCACTTAATCGGTTACTGTTAAGCCCCCCAGGTAAATTTCTAATGGCATATTGGTTAGGGGTTGAAACAAACATTATTCTCAAATTGGAATTTCTTTTCTTGTTTTTTAAGGGGTTGCCTAGTTTTAAGCGTCATGTGAGTTTTAGAAAAAAAAAACCCAACCAACTGTACAGTAGTTTCCATAAAGGGAAATGAACTAAATGCATTCATTTATTATGCCTCCTCATCCAAGCAATGTGCTTCTAAAGACCCATTGTTAAGTTTTTAGACCTAAGTGTAACCTATGGGGAGAGGTGTTTAAACATTGACTTTTTTCTGACTGGTTTTCTGGGTATTTTCCTCAGACTCAAGCAGCACAAATTACCCTTTGGGGGCTTTTAAAAAATTATTCAAATTGAGATCTAATTGTACTTTAACTTGAATCATTTTCCTATCAGAGTATTAAATTGTTTTTAAATTTTTTTTTCAACGTTTATTTATTTTTGGGACAGAGAGAGACAGAGCATGAACAGGGGAAGGGCAGAGAGAGAGGGAGACACAGAATCGGAAACAGGCTCCAGGCTCTGAGCCATCAGCCCAGAGCCCGACGCGGGGCTCGAACTCACGGACCGCGAGATCGTGACCTGGTTGAAGTCGGACGCTTAACCGACTGCGCCACCCAGGCGCCCCAAGAGTATTAAATTATTTTATATGTAACTTAGAGCACATGATGCCTTCAAAACTTACTCAAGTTAAGTTTTATCTTTATCTTTTTTTTTTTTTTTTTTTTTTTTTTTTTGGTATGGAGGCAAAACTCTAGACTTACTTAAGTACCTCAATATGACATGTTGCATCCTTGTTCAATTTCACTCTTCCTTCCTTGGCAGAGAATTTACACACCAGAAGCTTAACTCTTAATACACTGGTTTTGAAAAGCCTTTTTGGGGGCGCCTGGGTGGCTCAGTTGGTTAAGGGGCCGACTTCAGCTCAGGTCATGATCTCACGGTCGGTGGGTTCAAGCCCCGCGTCGGGCTCTGTGCTGACAGCTCAGAGCCTGGAGCCTGTTTCAGATTCTGTGTCTCCCTCTCTCTCTGACCCTCCCCTGTTCACGCTCTGTCTCTCCCTGTCTCAAAAATAAATAAATGTTAAAAAAATAAATAAATAAAAATAAAAAAAAGAAAGAGTGCAAACAATTTAATCCCTCTCATTGATGAAACCTAAAATAGCTTTAATATCATTGTTATTATTATATGCTAAAATATTTTATTTTTCCTATTATAAAAATTATGATGGATATTTAAAAAATCCTGGCCTATGTTTGTGCCAAATGCCCATTAAGTGGTCTTTCTATACTGAAAGTTTTAAAAACCAACGAATAGAACACCGTATGTTAACTACACTGTAATTAAAATAATAAAAAAAAAAAAAAAACAGGGGCACCTGGGTGGCTCAGTCGGTTGAGCATCCGACTTCAGCTCAGGTCATGATCTCCCAGTTGTGGGTTTGAGCTCCATGTCGGCCTCTGTGCTGACAGCTCAGGGCCTGGAGCCTGCTTCAGATTCGGTGTTTCCCTCCCTTTCTGCCCCTCTGTGGCTCGTGCTCCATCTCTCTCTCTCTCTTTCATAAATAGATAAACATTAAAAAATATTTTTTTAATAAATTAAAAACAAAACAACATTGCAGGAGCCACTGACACTTTTGAAATCAGAAGATGATCTGATCAGCTCTGTGTCCCAGAAAGATAACTCTGTTGTCACCAAATGTTAACCCTATTATTGTGTTTTTACCATAGGCTGCATTAAAAACTGGTCAGCATTTCTTTACCTTATTTTCACAGTAATATTAATTGAACCTACACCTGGCAGTCTGTATAACAAACATATGCTAGAAATTACAAATTTGGCAGAAAAGGGAATTGTAATTAAATATCATTTTAGTACAAGGACTGCATCATAGCTACCAAACCTAGTTTTCAAGGGAAATAAATTTACATGGAATAATAAAGTCACTCCCCTAGAAGCTGTGATGTAACATTTGAAAAATACATGAACTTACATCAGTTATTAGCATGGTACCAGTTCTACCATCCAGTCATTGTACATTGAGGAACTATACATTTTTTAAATACCAAAAAATATAGTATCTTGAAGTGTAAAATAATCTAGTAAGATAATGTAAATCTTATCAGATAATGTAAGTGAATTATGCAGGTGCCTTCAGAAACTATATGTAGGATTCTATTTAATAAAGAATGACTTTGAGGGTCGCCTAGATGGCTTAGTCGGTTATGCATCTGACTCGATTTCAGCTCAGGTCTCTATCTCAGAGTCTTGAGTTCAAGCCCTGCATTGGGCTCTACGCTGGACACGAAGCCTAGTTAAACAAACAAACAAACATAAATAAATAAAATAAAGGATGACTTTGAAGGAGGCTTATGAGTTTGGGCATACAATTCTCTTTGAGTAAGATATACACACTTGTCTAAAAGTACAGCTCTATAACATAATTACACTTAAGCCACAAATAGCTTTTGATTTTTAAGCTTTGTAGTTCATTGCCACAACACCATCAGTTGCCACTTCATTTTAATTCTTCTCATTAATGCTAGTTTAGTTCATCAAGGGACTGAGATGTCATGATAATGACAGACGAGACTGAAAGCATACAGATTTCACGAAGTTCCTCACATTTTGTAAGGTTTTGTTGTAATAACATTTCAGGATGCTTTGGGCCCTAAGAATTGATGAGAATGATCACAGCATTTGAAGCCCTCCATTTAGGTCTGATTATTGGAGCACACTGACTGGATTAATGTTTAACAGCGGCTGTCCTGCAGATTCACTAAGGAAGTTGAGAGACGGTGATTTCATTCTTCTTTACTCGACCAGCCTTGTTGCACAGTTAATTAAGACCTGCTGAAGAATAGCCTTAGGAATAGGGCCTGGGAAGGGAAAGCCTTTTAAATAATGCAAATAGAAGAGTGAATTTATTTTCACAGCTGAAATAGCTGGTTTTCCCCAGTTTGGATTAGTGAGATCAGATTTGATGTTGCTGGCTGGGTAGAGAACTAATATAAAGAAACAACTCCTTTTCTGGACCGTAATCTGAGTTTTAAGTTACTACGTGCTATTAAAGAGCTGAGCTTGTAGAGTACATTCACATGCAGTTCCATATTTCATAATTTTCTGTAATTATCATATATACATAGACATATAACACATGTGTACAGTTTAAAGAATGATTATAATATGAACTCTCAGTTAACCACCGATCAGATAAAGAAAAATTACCAGCATTCCAGGAGCCCCACCTTCACCATGTGCTCTATCCAGATGGTGACCTCTTCTCTCCTCTGGGTAGCTACTGTCTTTACTTTTGTCATTTTCTTGCTTCTCTTTGTAATGTAGCAACTTATATTTGTATCATAACACGCTATAGTTTAGGTTTGCCTGGTTTTGAACTTATATGAATAGAATTATGTTATGTGCTCTCGTGTCTGGTATCTTTCAGTGTTACACGTCTGAGATTTTCTCTGTGTTTTTGCCATCCAGTGAAATTTCTTTAAAAAGCCTTTTCTATATTTGATCCTCTCCCTTTTTTACTTAGGATCCCTCTAAATGCTTTCAGTTATTCCTCCTTTGCCTTCTTGGATTTTCTGCTAAATAAGGTCTAAAGACTCAGTTGTCTGGACCCCAGTTTTGTGAACATATCCGACTGACCCAGTTTGATGGCATTCGTTTAGATGAGACTACATCTTTAAGGCTTCTGTGCTCGGTTAAAAATCTTCCTTTCTCCAAGCTGGTCCAAGGGTCTGGTCACGTGACGCCACCAGTGACATCACATTCTGACCGCGGGGAACACTGGTGGTTCTTTAGGTGGCGTTTGTTCCTGTGAAAGGCAGAGAACGCAGCAAGTGCCCTTCTAAAGCAGTTCATACCGGGGCTCCTTCTGTAAAAGCTCCTCAACCTAAATGACCAAATGCTGGCTGCCAAAGTTATTTCTTCCTTGAGGCAGAAAAAAAGAAAGCTGTGATTGAAGGTAAGCAGACTTGAGCCCAGCCAAGGACCGAAGTGTGACCCCAGGGAGAAGGGGATCTGGAGAATCACAAGCAGTCTGTTGTTGGCTTCTAATCACTGCCTGCTGTTTCAGAGCTGCCTGACAATTTGCGTTTCTAACAGGAGACTATCTACAAAGGAGGAGGATGCAGTGCTCATGTTACCTAGTGATGTAATAGGATTCTTTCTTTCCTGTTAGGAAGCTGTTGCAGCTCTTCATTTTGTCTTAATATCCTTAGAGCTGGGGGCCTCATTTGCTATGCAGTGTAACATTATATAGCTATTGGATGCTTTTAAAAATCAGTTTCACAAAATCCTTTTTAAATTTCTCCTGAAAGGAGAGCCCTTAAACCAGAGCAAATTCATTTGGAGCATTAACCTGCTTTAAAAAGTAAATTTCTGTTTGTTTGGTGTCCTGTGTTCATGTCAGCATTTGTCTGGAGAATTGAAACAGCTTGGTGGTTTTTTTTTCCTTTTTTTTTTTTTGCCCCTCTCACCATACTTTATTTCCTTTCTGCCCTCATTTCCTATCTGGCTGTTTCCGTCTAAGCTCTCAAACACACAGCATTAATCTTTATCAGTATGCCACTGTCATGATAGGAAATGCTGGGCTGGTGATTCAGCAGCCAACCATTTTACAGCCAGGTAGGCTTGAAGATATGGAAAGGACTTTGGTTAGGGGTTTTAAGATTAACTTGTTAACCTCCTCCACTCCAGCCCCACCCCCACCCTCAATATGATTTAGATTCTGCAGAGCTTTTCCTTTTAAATGTGTGTGTTGCCAATAAAAGGTACACTGAATTAGGTATTCAGAAGACTTAACGATTTGTAAATCAGGTACAACTTGGGAGTTAATTCCCACTCACCCTATGAGAGTGCTGAAGTTGTCTGTAGGAGTTTAGAGTGAAGATGGGGATGCAGATGTGGGGAAATAGGTGGCAGCTTGGGCCTACTTTGGCCTTCTCTACAGAGGGATCCATCACCAAACAGTCTGGGTAAAGCTTTGTCCCTGCCAAGGTTGATGCTGCAAATGTGAGCTTTGGCTGGTTGCATTAAATGATAGCATTACTCTGCATTTTTCCTCAGTGTGCATTTGCATAAATTCCTGAATACTGTTCTACTTTTTGTGTTTAATAGTGAAATACTGTTTCACCAGAGGATGGTGGAAATATTTTGAACAAGTTTGTCAAGCAGTACTGAGTAACCTTGTGTGTGTACAACTTCTGAGTTTTAATACTTCTTGCTCATCCCCACTGTGCAGCAAATAAACCTTGATTCTGCTGATATTTATTGAATCTCGGATATGTGTTAGACATGAGAAGGCAATGATGACTTGGATATGGGGCTGCCCTCAAAGAACTTCCAGTCTAGAAAGGAAGACAAAACATTTGCATAAGTAATTATAACAGAAGCACCAACAGCAAAGCAGATAAAGGACTGTGGTTGGACAAGTGGATATGTTTCTTCCATTGAAAGATCAGGGACAGACATTTCATCACCAAGCCATGCAATGGTCTTTAAATCTCTACTTGTAAGTCTTAGACTGTTCTGACATACTCAGTAAAAGTTTCTGTAAGCCCATTACATTAGGGATCAAAGTCTACCTGTTGAAGGGAAATATGTACATTCTAGCCAGCTTAACTCTTGAAGAGGCTGGCATGCTTTCTTTGGAACTCCCACTAAGGCAAAAGCTACCTCTTAGAATTGAACTACTGCCTTATAAATGTAAAATGGTTTCTGATGTGCTATGTCTACAAAGATCTTTGACCCTTTTGTCTCCCTTCCGTAACAGAAACTGAAATACCTAAGTGGCTCCAAGCTCCTGCATTTTGTTTCATAAATCCTTTCCCACTAAGCTTCAACTCCTGTCAGTTCTCCCTTTGTGCTGTCACGCTCATCTGTCCCTTTCCATTCATACTGCCTTAAGACACTCATCATTTTGTGTCTAGATCACAGAAACTTTCGAATGTGGTGGATGTTCCCACCAGGTGATTATATTGCTTAATCAGCACAACCTAACTATAATCATCTGATAGTTTAAGGACTCACCTTTTGGTACTCAAAAAGGAGGTATTAAAATGTTTAGTGTCCAGGGGCACCTGGGTGGCTCAGTCGATTAAGTGTCTAACTTGATTTCAGCTCAGGTCTTGATCTCATGCTTCGTGAGATCGAGCCCTGTGTGGCAAGGGTTGGGGGTGCTGTCAGTGCAGAGCCTGCTTGGGATTCTCTCTCTCTCTCTCTCTCTCTCTCTCTCTCTCTCTGCCCCTCTCCTGCTTGCTTGCTCTCTCTTTCTCTCTCGAAATAAATAAACTTTCAAAAAATATTTAGTGTCTGAGGTACTAATGTCTATTTCCTGTTCAATACAGAGGAAAAGTCATACAATGGTGGAGGAATAGGTTCTTCAAATAGGATGATGGACTTCTTGGAGGAGCCAATCCCTGGTGTGGGGACCTATGATGATTTCAATACAATTGACTGGGTGAGGGAGAAGTCTCGAGACCGGGATAGGCACCGAGAGGTAAGACGAAAGATGGTCCATGTGTAAGTGTTAGAAAACAGCAGGGAAAGAAGTTGAAGATCTGTAATTCTTTATATGTATGCTCTCCTTCAGCCCTGGATGTGGCTGAATCTCAGGTTTCCATTGGCAATGTAGGGTTTTATTTTCTAATTTATTTTTATTTTTAGGGTATCTTGTATATGATTTTAAGAATTTATAATTAATGATGATTTATCTTCCTATAGTAAGTAGTTGAACAGGATCCTTGCAGCCCTGAAATGGGTATAAGTGCCTATGTAAAGAGGTGAAGACAAACTTGGTGGAGGGGACCAAAATAAGTTTCAAAGATCTTCTTCCTCTGCCTCATTTCCCTTTTATGGTTTTCCTTTGAAACAGGGTTTTTAGAACTAAGAAAAGAAAGGGGGCTTCCTTTAAAGGAATAAAAGAAAAAAAAATTCAGAGCCTTGGTGTTTACTGAAACATATGGGATAAAGTCCTTGCGGTTATGGCTCTCAGACAGCCATAAAAGAAAATGTGTGCGTTCAACTTAAACCCCCAAGACCAATCAGATCCAATTTAAGGATATTAATTTAATATGATAGGTAATAGGTGGCATTTATGGCTAAGGCCCAGATTCTTTAGAATTTGGTGAAGTTCCCCACCTTTCTTTTTTCAGAGCACCACTAAAACTTCTTAAAGCAGTCTGCCAGGGTCATTTGCCTTTAACTTGTTGCTATGTATCATTTAAATCAGGGAATCAAAATTTCTAGCTCATGTCAGGGCCACATGGAGAGCTTATGAAAGCGGTAGGGCCTCAGCCCCAGTGATCCTGATTCAGTGGGTGATCTCCTGGTGAGACATTTCTTCAACCTTAGGTGCTATTATTTTTCTTTTTGTATTATTTCTGTTTTGAGTCCAAATTTAAAATTTGATTTTTACCTTGTCCCTTTCTCTCCTGAGTTCATGATTCCCTTCTCTCAGAGCCAGGCAAGTCTCCTGAGCAGTCAGGTTCACATTGCTTTTTGTTCTTAAGCCATTCCCAGCTCCTGAGTGATCTTTTCATGACCACTTAAACCCAGGGGTCAGGTTGTCCCAGGTACAGGTTTTGAAAAATTCCTCTGTGATCTTTGGACTTGTGATAATCTCACGGAGTTTTCTATCCTAACTAAAGAAGGGGATCTCTACGAAACACTCTTATGTTTTTCATAAGGTTTCTGATATTTGGGAACACACACATACCTGTCCATCATATCTATTCATCACTCAGGCTTTAGAATTTTTGCTGTCTGTAATTCAGAGTTCAGTTTGTCATCAGTTGCATATTCAACATGTTATTTACATTGTGAAAGTCACCCATGATATGACAAGGGCATATTTTCCCACTATATGAAAATGGCTGCATCTGAGACACATTATGCCAACTAATGACAATTCAAAATCAATTAGAATGTGTTTATTAAGTGTTCAAAAGGGACTGTTTTCTTTGCATTAACTGCTCATCATCAGAATGGAAACACTGTCACTGAAAAATGTTACCTCATCTACTTTGAGCACTAAAAGTGGAAACTTAAAGTCTCAGGTCAAAATGAATTTTGAAACTGCTTTTAAAAGTTTTATAATAATTTGTGATTGTGATGTCACTGTAGATGAAGATGGGGCAGCTAAGTCACAGTTTCAAAGATAAGAAATAGAGGTTCAGAGAAGGGGGAAGCCCAATGACAAAGCTGTCAGAATACTTGGTTTTGAAATAAATGTGGGCACTGAAGGGCTAAACTGACAAGGCTAGGGCCTAAAAGGCAAAACTTTCTGCACCTCTTGATAGTCTCAGGTATTCCCAGCAGGTTTTTGAAAATAAAGCGAAGCATCCCTGATACCATTTAATATCTGTGATCAGTGAGGGGAGCAAGTCCTGGAACTTGCCAGCCCTGAAGCACTGCCCTAGGTAGCAAGCCTCATGTTGTCCTTTCACCACTGAAATAAGTCTGTGTTTGTTGATTCTTTGCAAAACAATCCAGAAACCATCCCTAGAATATCTGATGTCTATGGAAGAAAGAGACCACTGCAATAAGCAAAACAGATTGACGGGATACAAAATTAGCAGCTGAATGGGGGAATCCCTGACTAAGGTACTTGGAGCCGTTGCTCCAGTACTGTCCATGAAGTTGGTGGGGTTCAGTAAGACAAGGCTCACTAGGCCTCCCAAGTTCTTGGTGATGTTTGTTCAGCCCGGGATTATTTGAGCAGTAACTCCAAATTGGTCTCTGTTCCTGATGAATAGATTTGTCTTTGTACCTCTTTATTGTGTGTTTTAAGGTGAAAAAGTAAGGGTGTGTGTAGAGCGTACCAATTTTTTCTCATTTCTCCCTAGATTACCAATAAAAGCAAAGAGTCAACATGGGCCTTAATTCACAGTGTGAGTGATGCTTTTTCTGGCTGGTTGTTGATGCTACTTATTGGGCTCTTATCAGGTATGGTAAACTGTGTTTGTTTCCTAAACAAATCTCTTAAAATCATGGTGTGCCCCTCCCCCAAGCCATGAACCAAGTTGAGTGCTGTGCTTTACTGTTTTCCTACATGAAATAAATTGCTGGTAGACCTTTAGGAAGCTTGATGTTCCCATATGTAAAGGGATACTAATACCTGTATCTCTTTTCTTTAAATGAGGTTAAACAAGGAAATGTATTTAAATGAATTTATATGCTATAAAATATTGTATCTGTTTTAAGGTGCTGTTAGCATGCCTTTCAGTGATTGTCTTGAGGAAGAGCCCTTCTGTTAGAGACAGTCATTTTTTTTATTAAAAAAAATTTTAATGTTTATTTTTGAGACAGAGCTTGAGCAGGGGAGGGGCAGAGAAAGAGGGAGACACAGATCTGAAGCAGGGTCCAGGCTCTGAGCTGTCACCACAGAACCTGACGCAGGGCTCGAACCCACGAACTGTGAGATCATGACCTGAGCCAAAGTTGGATGATTAACCAACTGAGCCACCCAGGTGCCCCAACAATCATTAAAAAACAAAAAAACAAAAAAACACATAGTACATGAGGTTTATAAGAGAAGATACAGAAGAGAACTTCCTGAGAGACCTTTGTAGCTCTTTCTTAAACATCTCTCTCATTTGGTGGTGAAGAGCAGTATGAAAGATGTGGCTCATACCCTCAGGAAGTTCACAATCTCAGTCTTTCATGCTGGCTGAGGAGTGGGATGGTCCTACCCTTTCCTGTCATCTCCGGCGACTTCCCAAGCCACTCTAAACAATATATGATCTAACTAGGAATGGTACACTTGCTATGCTCGTACAGCTTGAAAACAGGCTCCCAAGCAGGCTTCCCTTCCCCCGGGAGAAGCAGAAAGCCAAGAACACGTGACAGAGATTCTGAGTTGTAGCCTTGTGGCATTAAAAGGTGGGCCTAGGAAGATCTGGAATATTGAGCTGAAAGGGATGTTAAGTGGGAAACCTGGAGGTAGAGGGTATGAAATAGCCATTAGCACAGGCTCTACTTTGCAGCTACCTGAGTTTGGACCAACCCCATGGCTTGCTAGTTTTGTGACTTTTGGCAAGTTTCCTAACCCCTGGAAGCTCTAGGGGCTAATAAGAATTCCTATAGTACATGTTTGTTCTGAGGACAGAATAGTAGATAAATGAGATCTAGCACAGGTAGCTCTCAGCACAGTGCCCACAATTGCTTTTTGTTTTTTTTTTTTTTGCCCACAGTTTTTAATAGCACCACTGCTGCTGTTACCTAGAAAAAATGTATGAGCCATGGAGTATAAATAAATAAATGTTATATACATATATATAGATAATACATACATATACATATATACATATATGTGTATATATATCATATGATTGCTGCAATGAAGGATGGCTCGTCCATAGCCGGGTTTTCAAAGATTATCTAGGGAAGGGGTCAGCAATGTCTTTTTGTAAAGGGCAAGATGGTAAATATTTTAGGATTTGTGTGCCAAATGGTCTCTGTAGCACGAAAGCAGCCACAGACAATAGGTAAGTGAGCACGGCTGAGACCAGGCAAAACTTTATTTAGAAGCATAGAGGCAGATTTGACCCTGGGCCATAATTTGCCAACCTGTGGTCTAGGGTGTTAAAGCTACTCCTTCTGGCTTGCACAGGAGAGAGAGAATGGTCTGGCCAGTTTTTAAAAAATTTTTAATGTTTATTTTTGAGGGAGAGAGAGACAGAGTGTGAGCAGGGGAGGGACAGAGAGAGAGGGAAACATAGAATCTGAAGCAGGCTCCAGGGTCTGAGCTGTCAGCAGAGAGCCTGATGCGGGGCTTGAACCCACGAACTGTAGATCGTGACCTGAGCCAAAGTTGGACACTCAACCACCTGAGACACCCAGGAGCCCCTGGTCTGGCCAGTTTAGAGTTGGATAATAATAGACCAAGTGGTGTGTAATGCTAAGTACTGCAGAGAGGCTGCAGAGAAGGAAGAGGGCTGAGAAAAGGTTATATAATTTAGCAATTGGTAGGATACCAATGATCTTGGAAAACTATCTCATAAATATTACGAGTCAGATTTCAAGGGGAAGCAACCAGTGTAGAAGTTTTGGAGATATTTGGGGGTCATTAGAAGGAGAGAAGGGACAGAAGCTTGAAATGGTAACAAGGACAAAGGAAGGCATTTTATTCTGTAGGGTAGGGGAAACATATTAGGAAAAGGAGGAGAAATAGCAATAGAAGGGAAGATAGGATTGAGGGTACCGCATTAGGTAGAATAAGACATGCACATGTGAGACAACATGGGGAACAAGCCTAACTCTGTAACACATGTTAATTTTTGAATCTGGGCAGTAAGTGCAGTAAGAATTAGAAGAAGGAGAAGGTAGGCATGGCCAAGAGGAGGTATCAAACAGCGTGTTAGATTTGATTAGGTTATTCAAGTATGTAAATAACCTGTGTTAACACTTTTAGCACCTACCCAAACATACATATGACATGGCCTCCAGCCTGTTGGAATGTAGGTATAATATCCTCAACTTTTTAATGTATTTCTTATCACTAGGTGGCCAGTGAGTATTTTTCTTTCCCTTGTACACACAGGGCATTTTGTTTTTAAGTATTGCAGAGCAACAATAGAAGCAGTGTGCCTGAATACAGAAACAGTCTGGGAATTCAGAGGCTGCGAATTTTATGATGTCTTTGCTATTTCCCTAAAGCATGATTCTAGACAATTTAATTTCTTTATGCCAGAGTTTCTTCATCTGGACAACAGAAATGATGAGAAAGCCAGAAGTTTCTATAACTATCTTAACCCTACCAGTCTATTAACCATAGCACATAAATCCCCATTCACTGTTCATCTTCTCATAATTTTCTTTGATGGATGCATAATAAGTTTTCACTATGAAAACTTCAGAATGTTCACATCCTAGGTTCAGAAGGCTTCAAAATGTCTATAGCTTCATCTAATTTTCCACGTGCATTGCAGTCTACGCTTTTACCGATTCAGTTCCCTTAGCCTAGAATGCCTTCCTGCCACTGCTCAGATTCCCTCATCCATGGAGCAAAATTGCTAACAAGGCTGAGTTCTTCTCCCCATAGTCTTCAACAGCTCCCTTCCTTCCCCCAACCATGTCAAATAAATATAATATTCTTCAATGCAGGCAATCCACATTTTCTCAGTCTTATATAATAGAATAAAATGATCTTTAATAAACTCGACTGTATTCATGGATCGGTATCCATCAACTGTAAGTCAAAGCAGAGTCTTTGCCATGTAAATCAACTAAAAGGCAAATATTCAGGCTCCTTGCTCCCACCCCACCACTTTGCCTCTCCTCAAGTTCCCCGTGTATAGAAATTCTACTGACATGGTGTTTAATGCAGACAGCGTTTTGTGTTTTGTACACTCCTGAACAGGCATGTAATGACAGGTGAAATCTATTAGAGGTGATAGGTGGAAATCAAATAGACCATCAGAAAGAGGTTGCAAATGGAACAGAAAAGTTTATGATTACCCATTATTTTGATGCCCTTTCCCTCATTTTCTCTGACAACTTTGGCCTTCCCTTCCCTCCCCTCAAATCAGGCTCCTTAGCTGGCTTGATAGACATTTCTGCTCATTGGATGACAGACTTAAAAGAAGGCATATGCACAGAGGGATTCTGGTTTAACCATGAACACTGTTGCTGGAACTCTGAGCACGTCACCTTCGAAGACAGAGACAAATGCCCTGAGTGGAATAGCTGGTCCCAGCTTCTCATCAGCACAGATGAGGTAACATGTTGTGAAGATCGCAGAACCACTGACTTTTATTCTTTTTTCTTAAAGTTTATTTATTTTGAAAGAGGGAGAGTTCAAGTGTGAGTGGGGGACACCAAGAGAGAGAGGGAAAGAGAACCCCAAGCAAGCTCTGCACTGTTGTTGCAGAGCCTGACACAGAGCTCGATCCCACGAACCGTGAGATGATGATCTGAGATAAAAGAGTTGGGCACTCAACCGACTGAGCCACCCAGGCATCCCTCACTGACTTTTATTCTTACATTTGCTTCATTTCTTTTTTTTTAATTTATTAAATTTTTTTTAAATGTTTATTTATTTTTGAGAGAGAGAGAGAGAGAGACAGAGAAAGTGTGAGCAGGGGAGGGGCAGAGAGAGAGGGAGACAGAATCTGAAGCAGGCTCCAGACTCTGAGCTGTCAGCACACAGCCCGATGTGGGGCTCAAACTCAAAGACTGTGAGATTGGGGTGCCTGGGTGGCTCAGTCGGTTAAGCATCCGACTTCGGCTCAGGTCATGATATCACAGTCTGTGAGTTCAAGCCCCGTGTCGGGCTCTGTGCTGACAGCCTGCTTTGGATTCTGTGTCTCCCTGTCTCTCTGCCCCTCCCCTGCTCATGCTCTGTCTCTCTCTGTCTCAAAAATAAAATAAAAACATAAAAAAAAAAGACCGTGAGATCATGACCTGAGCTGAAGTCGGATGCTTAACCGACTGAGCCACCCAGGTGCCCCACATTTGCTTCATTTCTTATACTGTACTCATGACAATTGTGGAATGTGCCCCCATTTTCCTTTTCATGAAAAGGAGAACCAGTGCCAGCTGCCTTTCTCTGTGGTTTAAGCGCAGCCCTATTTCCATCCATCTCTTCTGCCATGCGGAATCATTTGATGCTTACATAGTGGCTTAAAAGTTTTGCTTTTTTTTAAAACAGTCCTGGTGTTTCTTCTCAGTTGTTAGTACACAGTGTGACTCAATCTGTCTTTCTCTAATAATTCCAGTAAAAATGTCAGAGCCAGCCAACAGGTACGCTATAATTTCTAACTAAGATGGAGTGGGTTAAAAATGTATCCATTGTATAGACTCCAAAAGTAATTTTCCCCTGAGCATTGCATTAGAACATTTTTTAAAAAAGGAATACATTCCGTATGAAAATAACAGAAATGCAGGAATAAAATTGCCCATAGCCTGCTTTGGAGATTAAATCAATATTTTCATTTGTCCTTGTCTCCTAGCGTATATTTTTCAGTATAAAAATGACTTTGTTTTTCAGTTCCTTCCCTTTCTATTATTACCATTTGGGTTGTTTGTTGGATCTCTCCTACTAAAAGCAAAAACACACAAAACAGAACAAAGCAACTCTTAATTCCCATTTCTATTCTGTCTTCCACCACCTAAGACAGGTACCATCTCAGCTCACTACTCATTTACTCTGTTGGCGAAGTAACTGAGACAAGACTAGGATATTTATTTATACATTTATTTTTTTAAATTTTTTTTAATGTTTTTATTTATTTTTGAGACAGAGACAGAGCATGAGCAGGGGAGGGGCATAGAGAGAGGGGAGACACAGAATCTGACGCAGGCTCCAGGCTCTGAGCTGTTAGCACAGAGCCCGATGCGGGGCTTGAACTCACAGACTATGAGATCATCACCTGAGCTGAAGTCAGATGCCCAACCAACTGAGCCACCCAGGTGCCCCTATTTATACATTTAGAATGCATTTTTATTCCTACTTTGGTCCATAGACGATTTGAAATGGTGTGTGTGCGTGTGTGTGTGTGTGTGTGTGTGTGTGTGTGTGTGCACACATACATACACACAGTCAAGGGAAAAGAAGGATAGGAAAATAATAAAATCAGAAATCAGAGTGTTTATGTACCTATATGACTGTACACATTGGCTTAGGGAAAGAGCTCAATTAAAGGGTTAAACACATGCCATATGTGTGAGAGGGTTTAGATCTATCCTTCTCAAACTGGAGTAAGGTCTGTGTGCCAGCCGGTGGGTGAAACCACAAAATAAATGCTGTGTGCCTTCTCAGAATATTTTTTTTTGAAATTACATTTAATTACAAAGGAATGCAGAAGTCCCATGTTCATTAATATTAAACAATCTATGTTTCAGCTCTGCTCCTGAGTGTCCTACCCCCAACCCTCTCTCCTAGATTAGGAATACTTGGGTAGAAAAGTTTGAGAAGCCCTAGAATTTAGGGTGAGTGAGTGTGTGTGTGTGTGTGTGTGTGTGTGTGTGTGAGATTCCTTGCATTTTTTTGATCAGTGGTGAAACAAGGATATGATCCATAGACTTTATTTCACCAGTTTTACACACATAGGTGTGTGTGTGTGTGTGTGTGTGTGTGTGTGTGTGTGTAGTTCTCTGCAGTGTTACCACATGTGTAGGTTTTTGTTATCACCACCACAATCAAGACATAGAACTATTGTTCCATTACCACAAGGCTCCCTTGTGCTACCCTGTTATAGCCTTGCACGTGTGTTTAAGTGTTCCAACTGTAGCGTTCAAACTGGAGCTTGAGATTTGCTCAAATGACAGATTTCTCTGGCTGTTTTTTTTTTTTTAACGAATGAAATCCTTGCCTGGAGAGAGTCTTCTAGATTCTGAGTTCTCCTGCCAAGAACTTGGCCTCCAGGTCTCTGCCTCTAGTCAGTTTCAGCTACTTGCCTTTCCATTCCTTCTCTCTCTCTGTTTCCCCCCTCTGGAGCCTTCTTCCTCCCTAGCTTCATTTGAAAGGCCAAGAGAGAGCAATTATCTATTCCTCTGAGGGACTAAACTAATGGAAAAGTTGTGTCAAAGCTATAACTCAGAAAAAAAAATCTGAGCAGTTTGGCTCTCCTTCTCTAGGTCAGTGAATTATTTTAATTACGTTTTATGTTTAAATCAGAAGTCCAGTGATTTGTGTTTCATATACTTTGAGCGAGTTTGAACTTCTAATATTTTTATCAGTAAGCATTCTCTCTTAATGTTCAAAATAGCTTTCTTTGTAAGATGTAACTGTTTGTAAGCCCTTTATGTTGGTGACTCCTTATTCGTGGTCAAAATTATATTTATTTTCTGGCCATCTTTATTATCATAGGAGGATAGTCTCAAAAGTATATTCTCTCCATTTTAGAAATAGCTGTTGCTGTTTTATTCTTTGGGACAGCTGGTGTCTCACTGGTTTTGTTTTATGGTCAGAGCCTGAAACTTTCTACTTGCATATTCTTGTTGCTGAGTCTGTGATAGTAAAACTCTTGCAAAGATGTGGTGATTCTCTATAGAACTGAACTGTGTATTTAAAGAAAAAACACTCAGGAATTTTCAACACTCTAACCTCCTATGAGAATTTGACACCAATGTAGGTAGCCAGCTGGTCTTCACCTCAAATGTGTAGCCAAAGTTCAGCCATTCCAGTAAAAGAGCTTTCAAGACTCTTAATAAAATTGGCATAAAATCATATATATTTGACTACAAAACCTATCGAAGTGTTCATAAGGAACAGGAGTTTGCTTCAGGTTTTTGTTTGTTCTTCGTTTTTGTCCATCCTTAGAAGCTGGTATTGGTTTCCTTTGGGTGTAGCAAATCCTCTCTTTTTCAGTACCAAGTGGGCTGACACTATTTCAGTATTGCCTTTCTGACAATTCTGGAAGGAACATCTTGAGCGATTTAATACTGGTCTTTTTCTTTCTGATCTCCTTTCCTGAAAACTGATTACTCAGAAGGGCAGCGTGCCTCACTAAAACAAGCTTCTTTCTTTTCCCTTGTTCCAGGGAGCCTTTGCTTACATAGTCAATTATTTCATGTACGTCCTCTGGGCTCTCCTATTTGCCTTCCTTGCCGTGTCTCTTGTCAAGGTATTTGCGCCTTATGCCTGTGGCTCTGGAATTCCTGAGGTAAGTCTCTCAAGTGGTTTATAAATGGTGACAATAACGATTCCTTCCTGGTTAAAAGCCTTTAGTATGTATTCCAGCATATACCACAATTTGAATATAAAACAGGATCAGACTGAGGAAATCTAGAGTCTCTCTAGGTCTTTCCTCAAGTCTTCTCTCAGTCTGGGCTACCTGGAAACTAAAGGGAGTTGATTCCTAGCCCCCCTGGGGGTTCCTGGTGAATTAGGCCCCTTGAAGACCAACCCCCACTCCCTACCCAAGAAGCTCCCAGGGTCCCAAGATCCTGGCCTTAAAAAGTAGTGGTATTGTCAACTTTGTTAGAGTTGAAGAAACAAAGCTATTTTGCTACATTTCCTACAATATGATTCAGGCTAGGAGGGTAGTTGAAATCCTGTTTCTAGCTACTTTGGGTTTAGATTGCTTGACAGTGACTGAAACCACTGAGATTTGAGGTTGCCCAGATGACCTTACCCCTCTCTGTTTCCTGACCAAGTCATAGTTATAAATTTCTTTCACAGAGAATCAAGGCTATACTAGCCTGTAAGGATATAAGTAAGGAAAACACCCCCCTCCCTGCCCCTCTACTCCATATACACAGACTCCCATGCTTGTACTCCCTTGCCCAGCTAACACATGGCCCCCCAAAATATAAGGAACATGAAATCTTAAAGAACAGTTCTTGCTTTCCTGGGCTTCCAGGCTTCCTCCCAAATTGGGGTCACTGTAGGTCAAACATTTATAGGTCATTTGTTCAAAAGGTGCAGTTTCTATAATGAGGTCCGGATTATTGCTTCCCAGCCTTGCTTACTTGCTTAGCCTATATTCAGTCTCTCTGTTTTTGGCCTGCAGATAAAAACTATCTTGAGCGGTTTTATTATTAGGGGCTATTTGGGTAAGTGGACCCTGATTATCAAAACCATCACGTTGGTGCTGGCCGTGTCATCAGGCTTGAGCCTGGGCAAAGAGGGCCCCCTAGTGCACGTGGCTTGCTGCTGTGGGAACATCCTGTGCCACTGCTTCAACAAATACAGGAAGAATGAGGCCAAACGCAGAGAGGTAAGAACAGGTGGCCCAAGTATTTTATTTGTTGGTGAGAGCATAAATGGGACAGTCTTAGGGATGAGAATTTGGGGATTCTCCCAATGTCAACACAGACACCCTTTGACCCAGCAGCTCTACCTCTAGGAATTTAACCTACAGACATCCTAGCGTGTGTGTGTGTGCACAAAGGTATGCATTTGGGAATAGTTCATGTGCAGCATTTGTCAATATCATGAGAAAATGAAACCATCGCAATGTCCACCAATGGGACTGATTTGAATAAACAGTATTCTGTCCATGCTGTAGCATATTATGCAATCGTTAAAAAAAGAGAGCCTTATGTACATTGACATGGAATGATGGCTATAAAATATCATTCATTTTCAAAAGCCAGTTTTGGAACAATGCATACAAATAATAATTCAATTAATGTTTTTTTTAATTATGTAAATGTGCACCTAGAAAGAAAATGTCTGGAAAGTGGTTTTACTACAAACTATTAAAAATGTCTACCTGCAGTGAGTGGGGAAGTGAGGTGGTAGTGAAGGACTTTAACTATAATAACTTTTACTATATATAACTATACAAGTATGTGTTGTTTCTATTACAAAATAAGTTACAAAAATAGTAGTAGATTTTTAGAAGCAGTCGTTTATTCCTGTGAACGAATATGAACTCAGCCTGTGTTTCAGATGCCAGCTTTTTCATCTTTTATTTCTACCTACTGCCACACTGAATGAGTTTCTCTATGTATTGGAACTCTCTCTGCCTTCTGCCTCAATCCCACCAGAGTAGTCCTGCCACAACATCTCTGTAGTGGTTCTCATGTTTATGCAGTTGCTAACGTATATCATTTTGAAGAGGAAGAGCAGTTTTTAAAAATGTTCCAAGTCATTGGTTACTTTAATCCTGATATAATGAAGAATTTAAGAAAATAATGGTTCTTGCTCTATTTTCCTTGAATTACAAAGAAATCACATATGAAATGGGTCATGGCCAAGGTCATCTCATTAGAAAGGATTTTTCACAAAATGGGAACCTAGTGATTTATTCTGAAAACCAAACAAAACAAAATAAACGATAAGGCCCAGAAGGAAGCTCAAAGATGTTGAAACTTCAATTATGGAATACATTTTGATAGTTCAAGGGGGAAAGTTCTTGGCAGGAGAAGAAGGTGAGCAGGAGAGAGAGAGGGAGAGGGAGATCTGAGTAACTTGTTTAGCTACCTGTCAAATGGTAGAAGGGCATAAAGGCAGTATTCAATTGCTGAGGTTGTTGGATGGTAATAATGCACAACAGAAGCTAAAGAGATGGAAAAAAAACATTTTAACTGGCAAGAGTAGTGTTGATTGCTGCTGGTTTTGACTGGGCAGGGGTGACTTTGAAACTACAGATTGCCAGTTACTTTCATTCCATAAAATTGGCATTTCTGTTCAAGTAGTTCCTTATAGAAGGGGAGTAGTTCCTTATGAGAGGGAGTTTGGGCTATTTCTCTGTACAGATGTCATTTATTCCTCTAACTAGACTCAGAAATATTTGCATCTTGAGCTCACTTCCTATTGTTTATTTTAGACTTTCCAGTTATTTCTTCCTGTTGTTCTCACCATCGGCAGCCACCCTTTTGTGTCCTGGGGCCTTGTCAAAGTGGGCAGATGCTTGAGGGTAGAATAGGGATTTGAGAAGGAAGGGCATGGACAGACTCCACTCGGTCAACAAAAAAAAATTAAAGCAAACTAGCCACCACGATTCTTTACTTTTTCTCATAATTCATCCCAAACAGTCACTGAAATGCTTTCAATGAAAGCCAATATATAGCTATGGATTTCGAAGTCCTCCCAAGTTAGCCCTGGAGATCTCACTCCTTCCTCCCCTTCATTTTCCTGCCCTGCACCATCCTGCCCAGAGAAACCTGCCTATTTATTTTGCCAAGAACCATTTTATTCTTCAAAAACTCTTAATTTTTAATCATCTTTATTTTTTAATGTTTATTTATTTTGAGAGAGAGCACGCATGCATGAGTGGGGGAGGGGCAGAGAGAGGGAGAGAGAGAGAGGATCCCAAGCAGGCCCCACACAGTCAGCACACAGAGCCTGATGTGGGGCTTGATCTCAAGATCCGTGAAATCATGACCTGAGCCAAAATCAAGAGTCACACGCTTAACTGATGGAGCCACCCAAGCACCCCTAAACTTTCTTTTAAAAATTTTCCTTACGAGTACAAATCACTTCTCACTCCACAGCAACCAGAATCTAATGAAAGGACCTTTTCTTCCCATTAATTCGGTGTGTTTTTCATGCATATTTTACATGCACATGCATATGCCTGCCTACAAAGGTAGGGCTAAGTATAATACTTGCTCTCTTTCTCTGTCTCCTTGTCCCTTTTTATTTCCCCCTGATAGCTTCTCCCCCTTCCTCTTCCTCTTCCACGTAGCCCTTTTCATTGCCACACTGAAACACCCTTAGGTCTTCTCTTCCCTTCAAAATCTATCTCCTTGCTTCTAGTTGCTTCTAGTTGCCTCCCTATTTCTTTTTCCACAGGTCACTATGTATGGAGTAGGGCACATAGTACAGGAAACCCAAAATACCCATTGTATGAATATTTGCAGCTCCTGAATAGATGTGAGCCAATTGTTATTTCAGTTTTGTATCATCACAGCCTTCTCTAAACTCTCATTTAAAAGGCATTCCTTAACAGAGAGTGCTGTATAAATGCATCACTGAAAATTCTTCATTTAGATGGTTCCTAGGTCTACAAACTCAATTTCATTAGTGAATGGAGAGTATTGGGGCTGGGGGGCATGATGTGGAATAAAGTACATGCCTGAATTAATTACAGAGGAAAGACCTTTTGCCTGTTCAAGCATTTGAACTGTGTTCAAAATTTAACATGCAGTGTTTGCTCTCAAATAAATATAAATTGAATTTTGTCTTTGATAAACTGGTTACAGAGCATGTAAAGTTTTAAAAGAAATGTCAACCACTAACGTTCCTTTTAAACATGTGATTGACAAAAGAAAGGTGGCATTATTTCTGTCACTAATTTTGAGTTTTGGATTGTAGGTCTTGTCGGCTGCAGCAGCAGCTGGTGTATCCGTAGCCTTTGGGGCACCGATCGGTGGAGTGTTATTCAGCCTAGAAGAGGTAACTACTTTTAACTGTCTGTAGAACATGCATGTTGCTTTTGGGTCAGGAATTCTGGCCAGTATGTATGGTGCAGTCCCAAAGCTCTCTGCTCAACTCCGTGTTTTACCACGTGACCAGAGATCTCTGGGCAGTTTTTTTGTCCTGAGCTCTCATTCCTGCAGCACCAGCTTTTCACCTGGAACTGTGTCTGCATACTGCTCTAAGTTTGCTTTCCCACATTCTTTCTTACAGGTCAGCTACTATTTCCCCCTCAAAACGTTGTGGCGTTCATTCTTTGCTGCCTTGGTGGCAGCATTTACTCTACGTTCCATCAATCCATTTGGAAACAGCCGACTGGTTCTGTTTTATGTGGAGTTTCACACCCCATGGCATCTCTTTGAGCTTGTGCCGTTCATTCTGCTGGGTATATTTGGTGGTCTGTGGGGTGCTTTGTTTATCCGCACCAACATCGCCTGGTGTCGGAAGCGTAAGACCACTCAGTTGGGCAAGTATCCTGTCATAGAGGTACTTGTTGTGACAGCCATCACTGCTATCCTGGCTTTCCCCAATGAATACACCCGCATGAGCACAAGTGAGCTCATTTCTGAGCTGTTTAATGACTGTGGCCTTCTGGATTCCTCCAAGCTTTGTGACTATGAGAACCGTTTCAACACAAGCAAGGGGGGTGAACTGCCCGACAGACCGGCTGGTGTGGGAGTCTACAGTGCCATGTGGCAGCTGGCCTTGACACTCATACTGAAAATTGTCATCACTATATTCACCTTTGGCATGAAGGTGAGGAGATTCTTTTGATGTTCAGTGGATATATGTGTGGCTATGGGTTTGAGGGGTAAAGCCAAGATATAAAATCTTCAAAGCTCCTGTGGCACTTCCAACCCCACACAACATTATTCCCCACCCTCAAAAGCCCTTTTTGCCCCCACATGTCCTCCTAACTTCCTAGAGAATTGAACTTCTATCGAAAATTATCTAAGCCTAGTTTTAGGCCAAATGCACACCTCAATGATGAGATGTAAGTAGAAATGTTTTCTCCTTTTCCGTGGAGCACATATTTTGCCTTCAGAAAGGATGGTGAGGTATTTATTCACGTGCATTTTGTATTAAAACAATATCTGCCCAACATGTTTTTGGTCCTTATAGGGTGGCTTTAGAGTTTGCCAATAAAGCAAAATATTAAGTTGCACCAAATGAAGTAGCCAGTACTCAACCATTTTGACCACTAAAAGAGCAATCTCATCAAGTTCAACCTGATCTATAGCTAAATGTATTCTTTACAGTCATTATCAGTGTCCGTGTATTGAGAACTTCACAGGTGATCCCAAGTTAATATTGAAACTCTCAACAGCAGACATCAGGCCAGCATCTTTTATTTTCAGTACCTGTTATCATTTCTGTATTTCAGAAGAAACCAGAAAGGAACATTTGTTAAGGTATTTTCCTCCTCCTTCCTAGATTATTTGTCTTTCCTTTAGCACCCAACTACTGAGTTATTCCCCTCTATTCAAACCAGACAATGAGAGACAAGCGCTCAGTTTAGGCAGTGCTAGAAACCTCTGAATTGTCATGCATCTTCCTAACACCCTGGAAAGTCTTGCTGTGCTTCTTGAGTTGTTTTTTTGTTTGTTTGTTTGTTTGTTTGTTGTTTGTTTGTTTGTTTGTTTTTTCCTCACGGCTTCCTTCTTTTAAAGTGAACGGTCAGACCATCAAACCCACCCAGATTCAAATGCATCCCAAAATTGAACACAAGTTATTTAAAAATAATCTATTTCAATGATTTTGCCCTTGTCATAACTTCCTTCCCCTAACACAGTAAATTGAGATTTCACTGTAGTATCCTAGGAGTCAAGAAATAGAGCAGGAGACAGATGAGAGGGTTTTTTTGTCATTGTTGGTTTTGTTTTGTTTTGTTTTGTTTTGTTTTGTTTTTTGGATAGTCATGCAATCCATAGTTACTACCTCATTTTTAAAATGTAATCATTTCGTCTTTATACTGTTACAAAATAAAATGAAACCTCATGTACCATCCTTTTCATGTGAGCAATGGGTTAAGATTCAATATATGAGAGTGGTTTTAAGCATTGCATTTAAACCCCAGCACCAGTATTTACTGTATCTTGAGCTTGGGTGAGTTACTTAACCTCTCTGAATCTTAAGTTCTGTGCGATTTGGGAATAATAACGCCTATTCCTGGGGTGGTTATAAAGAACTGAGGAAATCTTGTTAGTGGAGTATCCAGCATAGAGCATGGAAGATAGTCAATAGAGGGTAATTGTTGTTTGTAAGAATTCAGCATTGGGGGAAAATGTCTGCATATATGAGAAACTCCATCTATTTTCCTTTTTCTTTGGGAAAGGCTTAATTTCTGCCTCCAGTTCTGTGTTGGTCTGGAGAGTTCAGGCTCTTGCCTGATGGACCCCGAATCAGGGTAAGCTTCTTTGCAGTCGTACTTGCCTGCGCGTCCCAGAGAACCTCTAGCCCCTGTAGCATTACACAAATATTTATGGCCACTTGCTAGCATAGTGCATAGTTAAATTGTCATTGGCCTGTTTGCTTCGTAGAGGGTCAGTCCTCTAGCCCTTACCACATGCCAGGCAAGTGCATCATTTCTCACTAACCATCTGTTGCTTTCTCTTTGCAGATCCCATCTGGCCTGTTTATCCCCAGCATGGCTGTTGGTGCTATAGCAGGCCGACTTTTAGGAGTAGGAATGGAGCAGCTGGCTTATTACCACCATGACTGGGCCATCTTTAATAGCTGGTGTAGTCAAGGAGCAGATTGTATCACCCCTGGACTTTATGCGATGGTTGGGGCTGCAGCCTGCTTAGGTGGGTAGTGTTTGCATTGATTTCAAAGAAGTTGCCACACAGGTGACAGAATAAAGATGTGTGATATTAAACACAGTCGACTGCAGAGTTTGAGAGTGCAAGCAAGCATACATGAGCAGAGGAGGGGCAGAAGGAGAGAGAGAGAGAGAGAGAGAGAGAGAGAGAGAGAGAGAGAGTCAGTCTTAAACAGGCTCCACGCTCAGCACAGAACCTGACACAGGGCTCCAGAGGTCATGAGATCATGACCTGAGTGGAAATCAAAAGTCAGATGTTCAACCTACTGAGCCACCCAGGTGCCCCTGAAGGTTTTTTTTTTTTTAATGAGCATCCATTTCCTGTTGGGTTTGCCATTTTTCAAGTGTTTTAAGAAAGCATTCTTTATCCTATAGCTATATTCCTCCCTTTTGAGAGTAATTTTACTCTCAAATTTCATCCTACTAAGGAAATTATCAGAAACTCGGATAAGGATATCTGCCCAAGAATGTTCATCACAGTATTATTTATGATAGCAAGAAATTGGAATCAATTTAAATATGTACAGTAAGGGACTGGTTAAATAAATTATGGTGAATCCATATAATGTTATACTATATAGCCATTCAATGTGATGCTAATATTTAACATCTTTAAATCCAATGTTAAATGAATTTGTAATAATATATGAAATGTTCCTGACATAAAGTGGGGGGAGGGGAACATGGTGGGGAATTAAACATATAATATGAGCTCACCTACCTACAAATACATATTTTTGCATAGCGAAAAACTTGAAAAAGTTGTTCCAAATTTTCACTCTGGTTATTTCTAGGCAGTGAGCTTATGGATAATGACTTTCTTTTATATACTTAATAACAATGTTTGAATTTCCCACAATGGCCTGTACATTCCAGAGAACCTATAGTCCTAGCAGTGTTCTACCAATTGTGGATATCTTTTGCAATTACTTTTCTAATTAGGGGGGAGAAAGCAGCACACAAATAAGAAACAAAAGAAGAACAATCCAGATGGCATCTGGTGCTTTTATAGATATTATTTTGAGAAATCTGACTCACATCCATTATAGACTTACTTTAACCCAGCCGCTGGGGTCTGTGCAGTTATAGGTGAGACCTCCTTTTAGCAATGCTTCTGGTACATGGGCTTTGCCTGGATGGGCTCCTGTCACAGGCCCTTAATTGTAATGAATCTGGACTTCTGTTTTTAGTAGCCTGTATCTGTTTCCTTGTAGGTGGGGTGACTCGGATGACTGTTTCTCTCGTTGTCATAATGTTTGAACTAACTGGTGGCTTGGAGTACATTGTGCCTCTGATGGCTGCAGCCATGACAAGCAAGTGGGTGGCAGATGCTCTGGGGCGGGAGGGCATCTATGATGCCCACATTCGTCTCAATGGTTACCCCTTTCTTGAAGCCAAAGAAGAGTTTGCTCATAAGACTCTGGCAATGGATGTGATGAAACCCCGTAGAAATGATCCTTTATTGACTGTCCTTACTCAGGACAGCATGACCGTGGAAGATGTAGAGACTATCATCAGTGAAACCACTTATAGTGGCTTCCCAGTGGTGGTGTCCCGGGAATCCCAAAGACTTGTGGGTTTCGTTCTCCGAAGAGATCTCATCATTTCAATCGGTAAGGATTTCAGAAAGGGGATGATGGAATCCACTATGGAAATAAAATAAATATGTGCAAAATGGGGGACGACACAGGGAGGACAGGACCAATGAGGGGCCAGAATGATAGAACTGGCACTTCTATTTTCAACTTTTTTTTTCTACTTCTCAAATAGAAAATGCTCGCAAAAAACAGGATGGAGTTGTGAGCACTTCCATCATTTATTTCACTGAGCATTCTCCTCCGATGCCACCATACACACCACCCACCCTAAAGCTTCGGAACATCCTGGATCTCAGCCCCTTCACTGTGACTGACCTTACACCCATGGAGATTGTAGTGGATATCTTCCGCAAGCTGGGACTGCGGCAGTGCCTGGTTACGCACAATGGGTGAGAGCTCTTTGGTGAAGGCAAATTGGATCGTGGGAGGAAAGAGTGTAGAGAGATAAAGAAGAACCCAATTCATCTGAACATTAGTAGCATGTATAGGGCCTTTTGAAGCTCTGAGATGAAGACAGATGTGTTTCTTTTATCATCATGATTAATGGAAAAGGAGTTTGGGGAAGAAAGTGTGATTGGGAAATGTGAACTGCTGGCTGCACATTATAAATAACACGGCCCCTCCCCCACAAAGGAAACGGCTGTGTTCTTGTGAAGAGACAGCACCAAAATTATAATGATATTAGGTATTATTCGTATAGTATTTGGTCCTTATGATACCTGTGTTGTTATCATTGGAGGATGATAAAGCCAAGTTTCAGTGAGGTTTAAAGATTTACACAAGAGCCCACAATCAATATATAGTAGGGAGAGGCTTTAAACACAAGTGTTCTGACTCCCAAGGCCAAGGCTCTTTCTTTCAGGGATATTTCTTATGCAGTAAAGGAAGCCCTGCTATTTTTATTGGAAAAGAAGGGAGGTTGAGGAGAAGGGTGGATTTTTTTCTAAACATGGTATGCCAATCCAGCAATTATATGAGAATTTCACTCTCTAAAATTTCTAAATGTTATAACAGATGTCTTGCAGGATTGAAATCAGCAAGGGGACTTTCCCTAACTGATTCATTCAACATTTACTGAATCCCCTACTTCATGCAAGAAGGTATTCCACTAGACTCCATGGAGACACAAAAGTGAATAAGGCCCTTCTCTGCCCTCAAGGAGTGCACAGTGTCATAGGGAACCTAAGAACACAGGAGCATGCATTCCACAACAGCAAACAAGACAAGTGTGTAGATCATGCCGTTGCTGCAAGGGGGTCACGGTCATTGCTGGCCTGTAGGATCAGAGAGGGTGTTCTGGAAGAGCACCATTTGAACTGAGTGGCAGGAGATAAGGTTCTGATACGTAGGGAATATTTAAAGCAGAGGAAATAGCAAGATGTGAGACGTGAAGTAGAAATGCCTGCAGCCTGTTTAGGGACCCATGTGCCGTCCCATTTGCTGGGCACACATAACACTGTAAGGTGCAGTTAGTGTTTGAAGACAAAGTTGAAAAGGCCTGAGGAGGAAAAGCATCACCATTGAGAATGTTAACTACCGATTTGTTTTTGTTTTGTTGCCTTGTTTTCTTTTAGGCGATTGCTTGGAATCATTACCAAAAAGGATGTGCTAAAGCATATAGCACAGATGGCGAACCAAGATCCTGACTCCATTCTCTTCAACTAGAATCACAGGGTTGTGCTGGATATAAAACAGGAAGGACATTGCAGACCATGGATGTATTTTATTAACTGGGTACCCAAAACACATTTCCCATATTTGGATGGTGAAGTTATATTAGTGTGTTGTCTCTTTCCTATAAGTTAACCAGTTGCACTACATAATCTCTGGAATTTAATCTTCTCTTTAGGAGAAAATACAGTTAGGCTTCTGTGATATCGCATTAGGAAGAGTTCATGAGAGAATAAACAAGATTGCTAGGGTTTAATTCTTTAAAATTTTTTTTTTAATTTAAAACATAATTGTTAGCCAATATGCAATCACTGAAAACTATGCAAGAAAAATTCCAACCGTCCTGACCTATAGCCTGCAGAAAGCTCATGACCAAGTCACTTTTTTGGACTCTGTCATTGGTGGAAGATGAAGTGTAAACTAAGGGGCTTTGCTTTTCCGAACACAGAAAAGAAAGCCAGAAGGAAAATAGTAATGCTGTTTTCCAGACTGTGAAAATTCAGTTCAAATGTTTTCTTGTTCCTGTTACAATATTTAGCATTATTAGTTTGTGTGTGTGTATGTGTATGTTAATATCTGATTATAAGACAATGCTGCTTTGGTTAACCTCCTCTAAACAAATTTAGAGAGGTTGACTTTTATAGCTTGCTTGTTCCTGGTACTCTTTTGAAGTGCACAAAGATAAGTTATGGAACTTTCTCCTTGTCTGCCAAAAGGGTGATTTTCCAGATGGTATTTGTTAGTCCAGTAGACAAGGACTTTGCCATGAATTCGTTAGTAACAAAGAATGATTTCTCCAGCTTCCTTGAAATGAATGATTAGTAAAGTTCTAAGCCAAGTCAATGACTAGGAATTTCATGTTTTTTTGTGAGGTCCCAACTAATTCTCTTACCCAGATGCCACCTCCATGAGTGATGGTGCTTTAGGCTTCTGGAATATGTAAGAATAGTAAAGGGAACCAAATCTGGACTGCATACTGATAAACCAGGGAAGATCCTGAGCTGTATCTGCATTCTCATGCATTCCTTCATAAAGACCACCAGTACTAAAATAACTGGGCACTCATGCCTCCTTCCAGTGTTAAGTACATATAACAGGCCAGTTGTTGTCCCTGTGAGCATGAATTAAGGCTTGGGGTACTTTCAAATCCATTTGAGGCATTGGAATAGGATAGGCAGCTGTGACTCCCTTGGGGTTCCTTAGAATTCTAAATAAAATACAGAACCATCCTAAGACCCAGGGGTGTGGACAAGGCCTGGTGACACCAAAGTGCTTGTATCCAATTGAAAAGGTGCCTGTCTCAATTTTCTACCACCTTTACTGCAGTAGAAAAACATCACACTGTAGGGACGCCCGGTGGAATCACAGAGCTACCACCATCATTCCGATACTGGTTTCATTTTCTGTTGTTGTCCCCATGTGCAGCTGGTACCCCTTGTTTTCCTCCATTCTTTTCCCCTCCCTCTCCTCAGTCCTGAGTCCTGTCTTTGGGATTGAGTGCCATGCCTGGTTAATCATTCCGATTTCAAAAAATAACTTCCAGGGCTAGTTAAATTGTAAACCAGGGCTCAGCAATCTTAGGGCACATGGACCAGAGGGAACACACAGCCATTAGCTTTGCTCTGTAGCCCAGTTGCTGCCACTGTGCCTCCCTCCCTTCCTGTGCAGATGCCCACAGCAGCAAGACTTAACTGCCAGGGCTGCAAATTCAGCCTTTCCTGTTTGACAAGTCTGTTACCCCCCACCCCCACCCCTTGCACCACCATTCCAGCCTAGAACCATCAGTCACTAGGGATATCCTCCCCCGCCCCCTTCCCCTTCCCCCAACACCTCAGGGTTCCTCATTTTAAAAGTTGCTGAGCCCTGAATCTAGAATTTCTTTTTCTTCCTTTTCTTTCTTTCTTTCTTTCTTTCTTTCTTTCTTTCTTTCTTTCTTTTTCTCTTTCTTTCCTTCCTTCCTTCCTTCCTTCCTTCCTTCCTTCCTTCCTTCTTCCTTTCTTTCCTTCTTCCTTTCTTCCTTTTCTTTTCTCTTTTCTTTTCTTTTCTTTTCTTTTCTTTCTTCCCCTAGTTCTTATCTTTCCAACATCTGAAATTCTTTTATTGCCCAGAACTGGACAGCCAAGGCTTTTATTGATTTTTATCTTTCAAATATCAAGGCAGTCACCAGAGTTTCTTTTTTTAAAGTATATCACTCTAACATTTTAATGAAAGAGAAAAAACTCCCTAGGTTATATTCTATTATAGTCATGACTCAGTCACTTTACATCTTTTGTCCCTTCCATGCCACTGATTTCCTCGATTGAGATGAGGCTATGTGCCAGACCACCCCTGTGTATTGCGTAGAAGTCATTCTTATCTGTGTATTTCTGGTTCACTGCCTATCTTTTCTTATTAGCCGTCCAGCTAAAGTTTGCAAAACAGGAAGTGTTAGTATTTCTGGTATTTGATGACAATGAAAAGTTTGGTCTCATTTCATAGGGCAGCAGCGATATGGAGGGTGTCTAAGTTTGCCTTTGTGTTTCTTCTAGACTCTGTTTTTGATTTTAGACAGATGAGCCAGTGTTAAGGTGCTACTTCAGAGAATATTTCGAGAAATCAGATAACACTGTGCCAAGGTATACTTTCTAGATGCTAAGCACCGATTGGCCCTCCAGAGAATAATAGCCTTTTGATACCTCACTCCTGATAAATCTCATCCATTAACCTCAGCTTCTCAGGAATCCTTGTAACACATATGCTAGAAGTAGCTATAGTGTATGGTATTCATTATATGTCCAATCCTATGGTTTGGCTCAAAGGTTGGCTAATTGTGGCTACAGTTCTCTGCTAGACTGCTAGCTCAGCACCTTAACACTCTAGAGTTTCTTGTCTTAAGGCAAAGGAACATGTTCTTTCTGCTATTGCCAATTCAGCAGTTGGACATACTTAACCAACAAACAAAGCTGATACAGGGAGGTCTGTCAGTCGCCTCAAATGGCCACATACCTCAATGGCAAAAGGCTAGATAATCTGTGATTGGCAAATTAATTTGAGTTGAAACTAGTCTGTTTTGGCATTAAGAAAAGAAAATTGCCCGACACAAGGGAAGGAGCTATAAAAGAATGCCAATAAGTGCTTCAAGAGAGTTAGGATTTTCCGAGGGAAAATATGCCGTAGACATCCAGCCATTAAAAGAGTGGGAGTCTACAGGTTCATTAATAGTCTAACTGGTATATTTTGTATAGTCAGGTCTTCAATGTAAATAATTAAAGAAGCCAAAACAGGTTATACCGTTGGAGGGAAAGAAGCAAGGGACTGAAAATGCAAACTAATGGCCACTTTCAAGGTCGTTTCTATTTGGATGTTTGTTCAGACACTCTCCTCTTTTCTGGCCCCAGCTTCCTTCTGGTTCAGGCCAACTGTCGAGTGGAGGTGGTATAGTCCAAAGAACTGATAGCCTCTGGTGGATAATCTGACACTGATGACACTTTGGATTTTGCCAGTAGGCAGAACAAACGATCAATTCGCTGAATGAACAGCAAAGCAGTTCAGTTGTTTTGGCACCAGAGGCTGAAACTGAACCCCTTTTCAGGAAAAGCCGAGCATAGTGTAAATTTCTCTAGCAAGTCTCCAATTTCATTTGAACATGAGAAAGAGAAAGTAATGGGGATTTAGTGTGGTCTAAGGCTGTGAAGTAACTCTGAACCATGATGTTATGAACTCGTTCAGGTGTGGGGGGAGCAAATCTATTTTTAAAAACTCATCATGCAGTAGAGTATGTCATGCACAGAAATCATGGCATATTACATTATAGGTTTTAAGTATTTGAATCACCTGTCTCCATTGGGTCTCAATCTTGGTTTGTGTTGTGATGTGATGAACAGGAAGGTGAACTTACTACCCCATGGTATCTTTGTTTTTGTTTTTTTAATCACAAGGGGTGCAGCTTTTGAAGTTGAGTTTTTAATGAAGATAGCGAAGACAATATTGAGAATTTGAAATGGCCAGTGTGTTTTACATTGCCAAAGTACTTACTGATGACTGGCCATGTTGCCACCCATCAGTTCAGAGAAAGCAGGAGAACATTTTTCATGGTGGTACACAGAATATTGAGCTTGAGAAAACCCTGAGAAAAATTAGAAATTTAGAAAGTAGATGGGAAGTAGGATATTTAGTCCTGAAAAAAATTGATGTCTAAATATGTGGTCTGAACTTAAGTGTCCTAAAACCTTGATTTTTTTTTAAACCACCTCTGGGTTTGCCTGAATTCCCTTTGGGGAGAGAATTGAAGGATGTGGCAGTGGAAAAGCCCCAGTAAGAAAATATATGCGTTCTTACAAGATGGTTGGAGGAAGGCCATCCTGTGCCCCAAGCCATACATCCTAGCATTTATAAACTGCTCGATCATGTGCCTCAGGTAGAGAAAAAGTCAAGTGGTCTTTCAAAGACTGTGTTTTCCATGTCGGGGACAGGCTCAAAGCAACATTTAGCTGGAGGCAGTCGGCTTTTATGGAGAAGGCTGACCCATGGCATCTGCTCACAAAGGAGGGCAACGTCTACTGCCATTGCCTAAATGATAAGCTTTAGGTAGATTTTCTTGAATTTTGATAGCAAAATATTTTTTTAAATCTCTATTTTAGCCTCCCTAGAATGTACTTATTGAAATGTATGTATGAAAAAGAAAAACGTGAGGGTTTCTCAGATCAGAGCTCAGGGAGTTGTGTCAGTTTGCAGTGAAATTAATGTAATGGACCTGTGGCGACCATTCAGTTTTGCTCTGCCTCAATTTCAGTTGTGTGCTCCAAGGAGAGAAGTTCTTGGAACAGCAAGTGTTTAGCAACTTCACGTTACTCCACAAATCTTTGCTGGCTGCAGTCTCACTTCTAAACATCTGGATCTGGGCAAAGTTTTAAAGTGATGTAAGAAACAAAATTGTTTTTTTCCACAGTGCAGTCCGATTTTGCCGAATTTCCCAGGAAAGAAAGTATATGATGTACAGAATTCACATTTCTTGGATGGGACCTATCAAGTCACCCTGCCTAATCCCACAGTCATAAATTCCTACCTCTCAGTTCCAGCCAAAGGGTCTTCAGCCTTTGCCTGCACTCACTGCATGCCCAGAGTTTGGCCTTTTAAAAGGAGAAACAGCATATGGTGGTTTTTAAAAAATGATCTTTGCCTCTCCTTCTCTCTCTTCTCCCCACCCCCCTTTTTCTCCTGTCATCCACAAATTCACATTTTTCTCAGTTTGCAAGTGTGCTGTTTTGAATGTGAACCTTGGGGAAAGGACAGCATCTCTCTGAGAATAGAGAATGGAAGATGCTTCTGAGTTGGTGGGCCAAACAGGGCTTTGTGCCACTGTAGAGGCCAAAGCCAGTAGTATTTGTTGAGAGTGTTGAGGGCTTTAGCATCTCAAGGCAGACATATGAAGTAGTCAGAGCTAAACATTATCGTCTACTCATCCAAACCTATTGAAAGTCAACGGCAGCCTAGGATTTAGTGAGTGAAATGCCATCTGGCAAAATGGGGATGAGGGAGTAGCCTGAGATGGTTTTATCAGGGTGGGAATGTTCAGTCTCATTATCATATTGAGTGTACCTCAAAATACATGGTCCTTTCAAGAGTGCTCATTTTCCATTCTCCATTTCACTTCATCCTTTTTCCTCCCTCCTTTCTCTCTCATTGCCCTGCCTTTTAAGTACTCAGCTTTTCAATAAGTATTTACATTTTTATTATATATTTGGTCCTTTAGGACTATGTAATGATTAAGAATTAATTGCATTCTAGATTTAAAACAATGATGTTTAATATTTTGTTTTTTTAAACTGTCTTTTGAAGCTATGCTGCTAACCAGGTACAGGCCAGAAAGGAGTTGGACCTGACCGACAGCACCCTGGTCATGTCACCTAAGGGTGACGTTGATGTCATCATGGTGACTCTTCTCTATTTTACCAAGGCCAGCCTCCTGCTCTTACCTCTGTTCATTCATTCCTGGCTCTGGGAAAAATATTACCCATTGGGTGAGCTGATGAGGCCAGGAAGGTAAGAAAAGCTGGGTTCCTGCCCATGGGCCACATATGAATTCTCTGTAATACGCTCATTTGTAGGGCCGGCTCCAACTGCAGTAGCCAAAGAAAACCTGTCCACATTTCAGTTCCTAAGTGTTGGTAAAAGTTCAACTGAAGCTAATGTGTAGATATCGGCAGTAGCTAGGCAAATACAGAAACTAGCATCAACCAAAGCTAATATAGCCCAAGTTTCCCTAGGAAGCTTGGTGCTGAGCTGTTCAGAGCAATTATTTATTGGAGTGTTGCCAACCCTTAAGTTATGCTTTCTTAGCTTTATTCTAGCTTATGGAGATGTTGGTCCCCGTTCATAGGCACAGCCGGTACCAAAGCTATAGCTTACTGCTCACTTCATTTTGCTCCCTAGTCATGCATAGCAACATAGTCTAAAAAGGAAGACATAGGCTGGGGAGTTAGGAGACCTGGTTTCTATTCCTTATGCTTCTACTAACTAGCCTCGAGATCTTAACCGCTCTGTGCCTCAGTGTTCCCATCTGCAAAATGGGGATAGTGTTAATTGCCCTACCTACCTCACAGGGTTGTTGTGAGGATAAACTGAGACAATGAATGGAAAGTACTTTGACAAGTAAGTGCTATGCAAATCATAAGAAATGGAAACAATCATGTTAAAGGCAATGGAATGGACATTGGCAGAAGGGTTAATGGGATTGTCCAGCCCTTTCTCTGTGTGGTATAAACCCGGGTCGCCATTGCTTTATACATTTTCACTTAGCACAGATTTGTAATTATGCATGTAATAAAGCACAGCCTTATCCAACCTGGTGTTTGGTGTGTTTTTGAAGATTCCAAGTTTTATAGCTATTGATTTCTGATCACAGAAGCAGGGAGCAGGGTGGAGGGAATCGGGGAAGGATAGTATAAAAGGTACCTGCAAACTCCTATGAGCAGGCTCACTTCTTAAAATGATTCATAAGGAGCGCCTGGGTGGCTCAGTTGGTTAAGCGTCCGACTTCAACTCAGGTCGTGATCTCATGTCCCATGAATTCGAGCCCCGCATCGGGCTCTGTGCTAACAGCTCAGAGCCTGGAGCCTGCTTCGGATTCTGTGTCTCCTTCTTTCTCTCTGCCCCTCCCCCACTCACGCTCTCTCTCATTCAAAAATAAATACAAATTTTAAAGACTTTTTGAGTGATTCATTAGATAACTTAATTGTTTTTACATTTATAGATTTAGTAGGACTTTTTACCATAAGGAGACAAATGAGGGGCAGCTTGGCATTTTCTGAGAGATCCCAGATACCTCATTTGTTATGGCTACTTAAATGTTCCTGTCTCATATGTTGGTGATACTTTCCTGATGACATGAGAATTAACAGGGAGCTGTATTCTTTTTCTGTCTTTTTGAGCTTTTAGTGATGTAAGATGGTGGGCTTTTACAGGCCTCTTGCCTACAGTCACTCCTTAGAAGAAGCAGGATGGGTGATTGGAATGTTCCTCCAATGAAAAGTAAGGTTGGCAGTACCCTCTTTATGGTATGTGGAGATTAAATTGTTTTCTGTGGGAAACCCTCTGAGGTGACCAAGGAGGGAGGCTTTGTGGGGAGGTGGTTGAATACGCAAACATTTCCTTTTCACGCTTTTGTGGAACACAGAAAACAAAGGAAAGCTATACTTTGAAGTATGGCTTTCCTACTTTCTCTCTTTTCCTGCATCTGATTGCGCCCCCATCCCCTGCCTGTTTCTGTTAGCCAGATCGCTAATAAGGCAGCTTACCACATGTCCCAGTTTTTAAGGTTTGTCGCGTTGATATTTGGTCACACCCGCACTGGTGTTGACTTGTTGCTACTAAGAACTTTAATGCCTTTGGCCTACTTGGTATCATTTCAGGAAGGATACCTCTATATAAAGATAACTCCCTTGTAAGCCTGAAATTCCACAAAGAAATTTGAGTTTCTGATGTTATTTATCATTTTCCTAGACCCCTTCCACACTATCACTATTCTTGCCTCTAATCTCAATACCTCGGGTAAAAAAACAAAAACAAAAAACAATACATCTAGATGTTCCCAGCAATCAACAACTTACTGTGAATTAGAGTGCCATGTCTGGTCACTGTAGGGCTCAGATAAAAGTGGCTCTGGTGGAGTTTGAGGTACAGATCAATACATCATCTGGTACAGGAGCTGTGCAGAGAAACACCTGGAAATGACCACCAGATGTCAGTGCAATCATTAAAATACCAATGTAGCTATGGTTTGGTCAAAAGAGAACTGTGTCTGAGGGTAGGTGAGGCAAGAAGCATTAATTCATACTTACAGTTAGATAGTGGGAATACAAAATTCAATCATAAGGTATTTATCAGACATTCTCTCTTTACTGTGTGTGATAAAGCTTATGCTTTTCTCATTATTAAATCAATCATGGCATTCCTTACTTTTAAGGAGCTTATCTGAATGCTGTCATTTCTTTTTCAGAGCAGTGTCCTGAAAAAAATGAGAAAAGAAGGACTCCAGTCCTTCCCTCATTAGGATGGCTAGATAGTGTATGATTAGGATACTTTTGACATGGTAGTGTTAATAGTTACCTAGGAAAACAAGTGTCAATTGGAGCTATTGTACATATCTTAGTTTGGGCCGCTATGACAAATTATCATAGAGTGGGTGGCTTACAAACAACAGGAATTTATTTCCCATTGTTCTGGAGGCTAGAAGTCCAAGATCAGGATGCCACCATGGTCGGTCTTGGTGAGACCCCCTCTCCTGGGTCAGACACTAGTAACAGCTCATTATATCCTCACATGGCAGAAAGAGCTAGAGAAGTCTCTGGAGTCCCTTTTATAAGGGCACTAATCCCATCCATGAGGGCTTCACCCTCCTGACCTCATCACCTCCCCATGTCCAAATACCATCACAGTGGGAATTAGGTTTTTAATATATGAATTTTGGAGGGACACAAATATTCAGTTCATAATACCATGCAAAGGAAGAAGTGTGGTAGAAGTAGGTAACTATTATTATCTCCAGCTCTTGGCCTTTGGACTCTAGTTCCAGAACTCCCAAGCTCCTTCTCTAGGATCTCAGGCCCTGCCCTTCCCTTGAGCTCCCAAGGCCCATCTCCTAGCCTCTCTTCCCTCCTCCATAATAAGCAATTTCAACTGCTACTGGGATGTGAGGTAAGAGAGGTGTTCGAACAACCACAAGTGATAAAGTCTTGTTCTCAAAAAAGAATAGCAGGTCTCTGGGCAGAGAGCAACATTCAGGGTGGCAGAAGATATTTTTGGCTTTTGACTCCCCTTAGGCCTCCTTAAGCCTAGGAAAAAGTTCCCTGTCTATACATTACCCACTGCGAGTGTCTTGATTCAGGAGGCGGAAGATAAAATGGAAGATGGTAGATAGATAGATAATAGAGAAAGAAAGAAAGAAAGAAAAAGAAAGAAAGAAAGAAAGAGAAAGAAAGAAAGAAAGAAAGAAAGAAAAAGAAAGAAAAGAAAGAGAAAGAAAAGAAAGAAAGGGAAAAGTATAGGATTTGCAACCAGAGGACCTAGACTCAAGGCTTATTGTAAGGGAACTGCTGCCTCTCTCAATCAAACAAAACTCGGGATCTCTAAGATTGACTCTGAAGGAAGAATCTCCTCTTGAAAATGGACTTCTGGGGGCACCTGGGTGGTGCAGTCAGTTGAGTGTCTGACTTTAGCTCAGGTCATGATCTCTCGATTCGTCCATTCAATCCCCACGTTGAGCCTTGTGCTCACAGCTCAGAGCCTGGAGCCTGCTTCAGATTCTGTGTCTCCCTCTCTCTCTGCCCCTCCCCTGCTGATACTCTCTCTCTCTCTTTCTCTCTCTCTCTGTCTCAAAAATAAATATTTTAAATGAAAAAAAAAAAAGAAGAAAATGGGCTTCTGGATCTCACAATATGGCTGTGAGCTCCATAAGATTCTCCTCATCGTTTAGGCAAATTTTCTGGTTATTTCACTGGCCTAGGGGTGCATGGGAGATCACTTCTCTTTAAATATCCTGGCCTAAGTGTGCCTCTATAGCACAGCTGAGATGGAGGTAAAATTTTTAATCTAAAAGCTCAGGGAAAATAAAATGTGATGTGCAACAAGCTCATTGGGCATATCCTGACTATGCATCAGAATGATCTGAAATAGGTATTAAAATACAGATTCCCAGAGGTTTGGTGCTAAATCTTGGACTTGTACTTGGAAAACCATACGGGAATATTACAGGCTTCACCTCCCAACCCTGAGCCTTATCAGCCTCCTACATGGTGGGAGCCATCTTAGCACCACCTGGGAGAACTCATTATCCTACCTGTGAATTCTTTTGTCCCAAGTAGTAGGTACAGGGCCCAGCCCAGATCAGGACCTCCAACAACACAGCACTAATGGGATGGCTGTTTGTGTAAAGCTTGCCTTCTTTAGTTCCTGTTTCTTGCTTGAAGATGTGTCTCTTTCCAAAATTACACCACCTTCCAGGGTCACCACATTTACCTACCCACAGCAGTTATTTTAGAAGTTACTACCTAATGATCACCATCTCATACAACCCTTTGCAAGTGATGGAGGGCATGTTTATTTCAGGCTCTGCTACTCATTTGGCTCATGGTTTGACCTCTCTTAACCTCAGGAATCACATCTGTAATGGAATGACGATAAAAACTGCCTTATTGGATTGGTGAGATGAATTGAAACTGGGAATGAAAACTGAGCTTTATAGGGTGCCTGGGTGGCTCAGTCGGTTAAGCCTCCAACTTCGGCTCAGGTCATGATCTCAAAGTTTGCAAGTTCAAGCTCTGCGTCAGGCTCTGTGCTGACAGCTCGGAGCCTGGAGCCTGCTTCGGATCCTCTGTCTCCCTCTCTTTCTGTCCCTCCCTCCTCCCCCAACCCTCTCTCTCAAAAATAAACATTAAAAAAATCTCTAAAAAAAAGAAAACTTGGCTTTACAAGTTGGCTATACAAACATCATCACTATTCACTTACTCGTGAGGGCTAAAGGATAATGTATGAGAATAGTCAATTTATCTATGGCTATACCACCCTTAACACACCCCATCCCATCTGATCTTGGAAGCTAAGCAGGGTTGGGCCTGGTTAGTACATTGATGGGAGAATAGTCAATTCATAACCAATGTTTATTGGGCACCATGAGGTATTAAGGATTCAATGAAAGGAAAACACAGGCCCATTCCCTAGATGACAATCTAAATCACAATTTAGAATGGCAGAAACCAGTAGTCTATTCCAGTGACAGAATTTTTTTTTCCAAGTCCAGTATCTATGGGCTTGGCAGCCTCTCCTGAATATTAGCAGAATTTTGGCATCTCCTCTCCCACCAAAATATTTCCTGATCATTTCTGCCTCTGAGACTGGAGTATAACACCAAATCAGGACATCCCAGGTACACTCAAACCAATCTGTCAGCTATGGTTCTCAAGAAGGATGCACCCACTTCATTCTTTCTGGCTCTAATGCCCACTTGGCCACATCTGAAGCTGGCAAAGTTACCTGGAGAACTATTCCTCACCCTAGGTACCACCCAGCCTGACAAAGCCAATTTTACCTCTTTCCTCTTTGCCTGTCCTCCAGCATAACTCCTGTTTCTAGTTCCAGTCACAAAACAAAAACTCCACTGTATGTGGATAAATACCAACAGCATGGCTGTGTGTATGTGGAGAGTGGAGAGGAAGGTTGTCTACACTAGCAGCCATATGCTAGAAATGATTTATTACACAAATACCCTTGAACTTCACAACAACCCCATGAGACAGGCAAAATATGAGGAAACTAAGACCAAGACTTGGTTGTGATTTGTTCAGTATCTCAGAGGCAGGAAGTGCCGTAACAGAAACTGTCTCTCATTGCTTTTGATCTCAAGTCCAATGAGCTTTCTACGACTAATCTTGTGGCTTAGTGCTGTTCATCCTGACCATTTCCGGATCAGTTTATGGGAAGGAGGTAATAGGAGCCCATCTGGTTGGGCAGTTGGCCTAGTGTTAAAAATTTACTGTGGTAAGAATCTGTGTAGAAACTGTGTAGAGATTATCAGAGACAATTCTAGGAAGGGGATCTCCAAAGGTTTCTTTTAAAATGTGGATGTGTAGGGGTGCCTGGGTGGCTCAGTTGGTTGAGCGTCCAACTTCGGCCTAGGTCATGGTCTTGCAGTTCCTGAGTTCAAGCCCCGTGTTGGGCTCTGTGCTGACACCTCAGAGCCTGGAACCTGTTTCAGATTCTGTGTCTCCCTCCCTCCCTCTCTCTTTCTCTCTCTCTCTCTCTCTCTCTCTCTGCCCCTCCCCCACTCATACTCTCTCTCTCAAAAATAAATAAACATTAAAAAATAAAATGTGGATGTGTAGAAGAGTGAGGCACGGGAATGGATAGGGCTGGAGGAACAGTGTCTCAGAGCCTGTATTTGCTAATTTACCTCTGTTGGTATTATTTGAGGTTTTTACCAAGCTTTTATAATTTTTTTAATTGTACACATCCAGGAAAAGAACACAATATTTTTATTTGTAGTTATACAAATGTGTTCATCTCAATTGGAAGCTAAATTTGTTTTTCCTGTGAACAAATGATAAATAATGAAAACTAAAGCCTCAAGTCCAGTAAGTGGTTGTTATGAGAATTCCCATCCCTAGCAGGAGGGCCATATGACTCATGCAGGCACCGGAGGCTGTATTCTCTCATAATCTAACATAGCAGCAAGAACGATCCTTTTAAAACATAAATTTTATCATGCCACTTGCCTGGTTTGAAAGCCTTTGGTGACTTCCCGTTACATTGAGGACAAATCCAACCCCCTTACCCTGGCCTCTCAGGCCTTCTGTACTCTTCATCTGGCCTGCCTCTCTAACCTCATGTTATGCGTTGAATTGTTTCTACCTAAAATTTATATGTTGAAGTCCTAACCCCAGAACCTCAGAATGTAATCTGATTTGGGAATAGGGTTGTTGCAGATGTAATTAGTTAAATTACTATGAAGTCATACTGGAGTAGGGTGGGCCCTACTCCAATATGACCAGTGTCCTTATACAAAGGAAAACTTTGGGGGCACCTGGGTGGCTTAGGTAGTTAAGCATCTGACTTCACCTCAGGTCATGATCTCGTGGTTTGTGGGTTCGAACCCTGCATCAGGCCCTGTGCTGACAGCTCAGAGCCTGCTTGGGATGCTCTTTCTCCCTCTCTCTCTGCCTCTGTCCTGCTCTCTCTTTCTCAAAATAAATAAATAAACTTAAAAAAATCCTTTAAGTAAAAAAAAAATAAGAAAAAAAAATGGAAACAAGCACACATACAGGGAGAATACCATGTGAAGGTGAAGGCAGAGGTCAGGATGATGCTTCTTGAAGGCATGTCATAGATTGCCAGAAAAGCACCAGTAGCTAGGAGGGAGGCATGAACAGATTCTCCCTCGTGGCCTGAGAAGGAGCCAGCCCTACTGACACCTTGATCTTGACACCTTGATTTCGAACTTCTGGCCTCCAGAACTGAGACAGTGCACTCCTGTTGTTTATGCCCCCTGGTTTGTGGTACCACTTTGCTATGGCAACACTAGGAAACTAATACACCTCATTTCTCAGTACTTACCCCTTCTGTTACTTGCTCTTAGCACACTATCATCTTTTTTTGATTCACCACATGGTTTATTCCTGCCTCAGGATCTTGGCACTAGCTGTTTCATCTCTCTCAGATGTGTGTCCCTCAGACTTTTACGTAACTTGCTCTTTCTCGTTATTCAGTTTAAATGTCTGTTATAGAGGCCTTCTCTGACTTCCCAGTCATTCTTAATTGCTTCATGCTCTTTTTTTCCCCTCTTGTGTACTCATCATCATCTGATGTTTTCTTATTTGTTTATAGTCCCCCAGTTAGAATGTAAGTGCCATAGGGAGTTTGTTCCCCACTGTATCCCCAGCTTCTACCCAGACACACCTGGTACACTACAGGCACTCGATAAATATTTGTTGAATGAATGAATGAGGGAATGAGTGGGAAAAATTCGATAAATTCTTTTTATTTTTTTATTTTTAAAAATTTACATCCAAAATTAGCATATAGTGCAACAATGATTTCAGGAGTAGATTCCTTAATTCCCATTACCCATTTAGCCCATCCCCCCTCCCACAACCCCTCCCATAACCCTCTGTTTGTTCTCCATATTTATGAGTCTCTTATGTTTTGTCCCCCTCCCTGTTTTTATATTATTTTTGTTTCCCGTCCCTTATGTTCATCTGTTTTGTCTCTTAAAGTCCTCATATGAGTGAAGTCATATGATTTTTGTCTTTCTCTGACTAATTTCACTTACCATAATACCCTCCAGTTCCATCCAGGTAGTTGCAAATGGCAAGATTTCATTCTTTTTGATTGCTGAGTAATACTCCATTGTGTATGTATGTATGTATGTATGTATATACACATTTTCCTTATCCATTCATCCATCGATGGACATTTGGACTCTTTCCATACTTTGGCTATTGTTGATAGTGCTGCTATTAACATGGGGGTGCATGTGTCCCTTCGAAACAGCACACCTGTATCCCATGGATAAATGCCTAGTAGTGCCACTGCTGGGTCGTAGGGTAGTTCTATTTTTAGTTTTTTGAGGAGCCTCCATACTGTTTTCCAGAGTGGCTGCACCAGCTTGCATTGCCACAAACAATGCAAAAGAGATCCTCTTTCTCTGCATCCTCACCAACATCTGTTATTGCCTGGATTGTTAATGTTAGCCATTCTGACAGGTGTAAGGTGGTATCTCATTGTGGTTTCGATTTGTATTTCCCTGATGATGAGTGATGTTGAGCATTTTTTCATGTGTTGGTTGGCCATCTGGATGTCTTCTTTGGAGAAGTGTCTATTCATGTCTTTTGTACATTTCTTCACTGGATTCTTTGTTTTCTGGATGTTGAGTTTGATAAGTTCTCTATAGATTTTGGATACTAACCCTTTATCTGATATGTCATTTGCAAATATCTTCTCCTATTCTGTCGGTTGCCTTTTAGTTTTGCTGATTGTTTCCTTCGCTGTGCAGAAGCTTTTCCTTTTGATGAGGTCCCAGTAGTTCATTTTTGCTTTTGTTTCCCTTGCCTCCGGAGATGTGTTGAGTAAGAAGTTGCTGCGGCCAAGATCAAAGAGGTTTTTGCCTGCTTTCTCCTCTAGGATTTTGATGGCTTCCTGTCTTACATTAAGGTCTTTCATCCACTTTGAGTTTATTTTTGGGTATGGTGTAAGAAAGTGGTCCAGGTTCATTCTTCTGCATGTCACTGTCCAGTTTTCCCAGCACCTCTTGCTGAAGAGACTGTCTTTATTCCATTGGATATTCTTTCCTGCTTTGTCAAAGATTAGTTGGCCATACATTTGTGGGTCCATTTCTGGGTTCTCTATTCTGTTCCATTGATCTGAGTGTCTGTTCCTGTGCCAGATAAATTCTTTTTTTTTTAGATTTGTGCTGGGTTTTTTTTGAAATTTTTAAAATGTTTATTCATTTTTTGAAAGAGAGAGACAGAGAGAGAGAATGAGTAGGGGGGGGGGAAGATTGAGAGGGAGACACAGAATCCGAAGCAGGTTCCAGGCTCTGAGCTATCAGCACAGAGCCTGATGCAGGGCTCGAACCCACAAACTATGAGATCATGACCTGAACCAAAGTTGGATGCCCAACTGACTGAGCCACCCAGGTGCCCCATAAATTATTTTTTTAAGTTTGTTTATTTTGAGAGAGATAGAGACAGCACGAATGGGGGAGGGGCAGAGACCGAGGGAGAGAGAGAAAATCCCAAGCAGGCTCCGCACTGCCAGTGCAGACCCCGATGCAGGGCTTGAACTCACGAAACCGTGAGATCATCACCTGAGGTGAAACCAAGAGTGGGGCACTTAAACTGAATGAGCTACCCAGGCACCCCTTGATAAATTCTTAATGAATGATAGATTCATTCATTCATTAAGAATTTATCAAACCTAGGGGCGCCGGGGTAGCTCAGTCAGTTAAGCGTCTGACTTCGGCTCAGGTCATGATCTCACGGTTTGTGAGTTGGAGCCCCGCATAGGGCTCTGTGCTGACAGCTCAGAGCCTGGAGTCTGCTTCAGATTCTGTATCTCCCTCTCTCTGCCCCTCCCCTGCTCATGCTCTGTCTCTCTCTGCCTCTCAAAAATAAATAAACGGTAAAAAAAAAAAAAGAAAGAATGTATCGAATCTAATGATATTCATTCATTCATTAAGAATTTGTCGGGGCGCCTGGGTGGCTCAGTCGGTTAAGCGTCCGACTTCGGTTCAGGTCATGATCTCGTGGTTCGTGAGTTCAAGCCCTGTGTTGGGCTCTGTGCTGACAGCTCAGAGCCTGGAGCCTGTTTCCGATTCTGTGTCTCCCTCTCTCTCTCTCTGACCCTCCCCCATTCATGCTCTGTCTCTCTCTGTCTCAAAAATGAATAAACATCAAAAAAAAAAAAAAAGAATTTGTCGAATGTCTACTACTTGATAGCCACTGTGATACAACTCAAGGCACAAAGGCAAATAAGATAGGGTCTCTGCCCCTTAGACTTTCTAAAAGTCTGTGGCTACTGCCAGGTGCCAGTACTGGTGTAGGAGAAAGAGCATGGGCTTTGGAGTCTGATAGGTCTAAGTTCATATCCTAGGTCTGTCACTTACTAGCTGTGTGATCCCAGGAAAGGCACCTAACCTCTCTGTACATGAGTAATCTCTTTTGCCAAATGCAGATAATATTAACACCTGACCCAGGAAGTTGTAGTAAGGCTTTAAATGACATAATGTGTATAAAAAGCTTAGCATCTGGAACCCAGTAGATGCTTTAAAAATGGCATTCCACTTCTACTTTAATTAAATAACCAGAGTCCATCTGCTTACAGGTATTTGCTTCCTTTTGGGGGGAAATTAGCAGTTCCCTAGGACAGTAGTAGAAATAATTCAGCCTAAAGGGAGCCCCTGAGTGGCCCCAGTGCTTTTATCAGGGATCTCTGAGGAGCCATTCAGGTGGAGGAGCCCCATATTGGAAATAAACACCCAACCTATTTCCCTTCATATCCCATATATGAAGTAGTCATTCAATCATTTGTTTGTTCATTCATTTATTTATTTAGTAATTACTTATTGAACATGTATTCTGTGTCAGGCACTGTGCTCAGTGCTGGGGATAGAGTAGCAAACAACACAGATATGGTCTTTATCTTCACAGGGCTTAGAGTCTAGTAGAGGTATTTCTGTTTTGTTTTTTAGGTACCCTTTCATCAAATATTCATTGGGCCTGACAGTTTTTCTCTATTTAGGGGGAATGGTGACCATGGTCACCAGTTGTCATGCCACCACCAGTGGTTACCCAGATGAACAAGTGGTCCTGGATCTGGGGCAGGTATAGGCAGTGGTGTTTATCCTTGGGATTTTTTGGGCTTGGGAACCCTCTGAAAATTATCTTCCAAAAAAAAAGTTCCGCATATTGAGTGCTTGGTCTGTTTCATGCACTAGACTCCTTATTTCACATCTATTATTTCATTCAATCCCCATGACAACCTTGAGAAACAGACACTTTTATTAAAATACTTTATGTAGGGGGGCACCTGCATGGCTCAGTGGATTAAACATCCAACTTCGGCTCAGGTCATGATCTCATGGTTCGTGAGTTTGAGCCCCATATTGGGCTCTGTGCTGACAACTAGGGTCCTGGAGCCTTCTCTGGATTCTGTCTCCCTCTCTCTCTGCCCCTCCCCCACTTGTGCTCTGTCTCTTTCTCTCAAAAAAATGAATAAACATTTAAAAAATTAATTAAAAAAAACTTTATGTTGGGGCACATGGGTGGCTCAGATAAGTGTCAAACTCTTGATTATGGTTCAGGTCATGATCTCACAGTTAGTGAGTTCGAGCCCTACATCAGGCTCTGCACTGACAGCGCAGAGCCTGCTTGGGATTCTCCCTCTCTGCCTCTCTCTCTGCCTCTCCCCTGCTCATGTTCTCTGTCTCTCAAAATAAATAAAAATAAACCCCAAAAATAAAATATTTTATGTCAGGTGAGGAAAGGGAAGCTCATGCTGGTGAGAAAGTGAAAGTGAAGTGACTTGCCCTAGGTTACATCAATAAATCCAAGTCCAGATCTGTATGATTTCTGAGCCTCTTTCTATACCACAATCCTTCAATTTTTCCATAGGATATTTCTGCTAAGAAAGCATTGCACAGGGTTGACTTCTGGAAGCTAGGAGATCCCTTGAAAGAAAAAGTAAGGGTCCACTATATAGACAAAATTCCCTAAGTTTCCATACCTTCTTGTATTAATTATATATTCCTGTGTAACACCAGTGCCATAAACCTAGCAGCTTAAAATAACACACATTTATTATATCACAGTTTCTGTAGGTCAGGAGTCTCGACACAGATTATCTGGGTTCTATGTAAAGGCTGTGATCAAGATGTTGGCCACATCTGGGATCTCATCTGAGACCCGACTGGGGAAGAATCCATATCCAAGCTCACATGATTGTTGGTAGAATTCAATTTCTTGTGGGCTGCTGGACTGAATGCCTTAGTTCCTAGCTTACCAACAGCTGGAGGGCACTCTTGTTTCCTCGCTGTGTTAGGGTTCTTCAGAGACACAGAACAGAGAGAGAGAGAGACAGAGAGACAGAGAGAGAGAGGGAGAGAGGGAGAGAGGGAGGGAAGGAGAGATAGAGGAAAGAGAGAGAGAGAGAGGGACATATTTTAAGGAATTGGCTCATGAAATTATGGAGGTGGCCAGTTCAAAATCTGCAGGGTGGGCCAGAAGCCTGCACACTCACGTAAGAGCCAATGTAAGTCTAGGGCTGTCTGCTGGCAGGATTCTCTCTTGCTTGGGGGAAGTCAGTCTTTTTTATTTGGGCCTTCAACTGATTGGGTGAGTCTTCAGTGGATTTAACTGGGGTTGAGTCCATTAGAAAAAAAGACATACCCACAGATCTGTTCAAGATAAGCCCTTCTCTATCTTAGACTCCTGAGATCGCCAGGTACACAGCTCATAAACTTTCTAAAGGAAAGACCCTATTGTTCAAGACGTTCCATGAGGCACACCCTTAAATCTCTTGAAAGGGCCTTTTGTGTGACTGAACACCACTCTGATCCTTTGATCTTTCTGAAGACTAACAGAAGTTTGTACAGTCACTCTCTCAGCTTTTTCTTTGTGTCATCCTTTCCGACCAGTGTTCTGAAGCCCTTTCTTTCTTTCTTTCTTTCTTTCTTGTAGAGCAGATATCTAAGAATTTATTGATCCAGAATAACTAAAACTTTTATCCATTGAGTAACAACTCCCCATTTCCCATACTCCCTCACTTGTGAAAGCCACTATTGTATTCTCTGCTTCTGAGAATTTGGTTATTTTTAGATGCCCCATATAAGTGGAAACACCACAACTGCCAACTGACAGATGAACAGATAAAGAAAATATGGTACAGACACAAAATGGAACATTATTTGGGTGTCAAAAAGAAGGAAATCCTGCCATTTGTGAAGCCATTTCTTAATTTTAGCATCTTCTGCCATGTGGAGAGACTGAAAATCATCAAGTCCTGGTTCCTTTTTGGTTTAACAGTTCTCCCTCAATTTATCTCTCTCATTTCAAATTTTACTATGAACAGCAAGAAGAAACCAGGCCACACCTTCAACACTTTGCTTGGAAGTCTTGTTAAGCAAATAAGCAAGTTCATTACCTAACGTGTTCTACTTTCCATATAACTTCAGGCAACAATTTCAATAAGCTTTTTTCCACTACTTAAAAGGGATTCCCCAACAGCCCTGTGCCTGCCACATGGTAAGTGCTTAATAAATTTTACTATTGCTATTACTCTGTATACAGTAGCAAAAATAACACCTATTTTCCAACGTTATTCTGAGAATTCCATGAGATCATACATGAAACTTCTTGGTATATAGTAGGTATGTAGATCCCTTCCCTTTACTTCTGCTAGAGACTGAATGTTTGTGTCCTCCTAAAATTCATGATGTTGAAGCTCTAACCTTTAGTGTAGCTGAAGCTGGCATAAGGAAGTAACTAAGGTTGAATGATGTTATAAGGGTGGGGCTCTGGCCCAGCAAGATTAGTGTCCCTTTAAGAAGAGACACCAGTTGCCTATAAGAGATATGGAGAGAAGACTGTCATGTGAAGACAGAAGCAGATACTGGAATCATACCGTCACAAGCCAAAGAATGCCTGGGGCCCCTGGAAGGTAAAGAAAGCAAGGAAAGATTCTCCCCTAGGGGTTTTGGAGGGAGCTTTCTGGGTGTACTTCTAGCCTCCAGAATTGTGAAAAAATAAATTTCTGTTGTTCTAAGCTAAAAGAAAAAAAAAAAAACCGAAGGAGAAGAGACACCAGAACACTCTCTCTCTCTCTCTCTCTGTCTTCCTTTGTGTGCATTCACTGAGGAAGGGCTATCCATGTGAGGACACAATGAGAAGGCAACTGTCTCCGAGCCAGAAAGGGAGCTCTCATCAAAAATTGAGCATGTTGGAGGGTGCCTCAGTCTGTTGAACGTCCAACTTTGGCTCAGGTCATGATCTCGCAGCTCGTGAGTTCAAGTCCCGCGTAGGGCTCTGTGCTGACAGCTCAGAGCCTGGAGCCTGCTTCAGATTGTGTGTCTCTCACTTTTTCTGCCCCTCCCCTGCTTGAGTTCTGTCTCTCTCTCTCTCCAAAAAATTAAAAGCATTAAAAAATAAAAAATGCAAATACTAAAAATAAAAAATAAAATAAATTGAGCATGTTGGGGGGCACCTGGGTGGCTCAGTTGGTTAATTGTCCATCTCTTGATTTGGGCTCAGGTCATGAACTCACAGTTTATGAGTTAGACAGAGCCCTGTGTCGGGCTCTGTGCCGACAATTTTGAGCTTGCTTGGATTCCCTCTCTCTCCCTCTCTCTCTGCCTCAATGCCGCTATCTTTCTCTCACAATAAATAAAAATAAACTTTAAAAAACTGAGCATGCTGGCACCCTGATCTCATACTTACAACTTCAAGAACTGTGAGAAAATAAATTTCTGTTTTTTAATCCACCCATCATATGGTATTTTGCAATGGCAGCCCAAGCAGAGTGACACACTTTCCTTAGGTGAAGCCATTAGAATTCAGAGATCAGAACTCACCTCCCCCAGCTCCGACTGTTCAGCAGATGACATTTGGACATGTGAAAAGCAACAATCTGCTTTTTAAATTATGGTGTTTCATTTTCTAGGATTAGAAAATATAGGATCATTGTAGATAAAAAAATAGGAAAATGCAGGAAGTCATAGTGGAGAAAGTAAAATTCTGTACAATTCCTTTACTCACAGATACCACTGTTAAGGCTTTGGTGAACATATTTTTTAAAATTTTTTCTCAATATTTATTTTTGAGAGGGAGGAGGGGCAGAGAGAGATGGAGACACAGAATCTGAAGCAGAATCTGAGCCGTCAGCACAGAGTCTGACGCAGGGCTCGAACCCACGAACCTTGAGATCATGACCTGAGCCAAAGTCGGAAGCTTAACTGACTGAGCCACCCAGGCGCCCTGGTGAACATATTTTTATTATTTTTCTATATATGCCAGTTTTCACACACACACATGCACATAGAATTGGAGTGACGCTAATCCATGGTGCTTTATATTCTTTTTCTCCCATTTAATATCTATTGGAGCAGATTGCTTTCCACAGATGTCTTTTCTTCCAGAATGATTTCTCTCCTGGGCTTTTGACTTCCTGTTCTCCAGTCTATTCTGAGCCAGCTTCAGTCTGTTTCAGGCCCTGGCTCCAAGCCCAAAGGAGCTGTGCCCCTGTGGATTTGCCTCAGGACATGTGACTGCTCAGTGACTATGTTTTCACCTGCAACCTGGCTGGGGAAGATGACAGGAAATGACAGCTCTGGGGAACAGGTAAAAGGAGCAAACCAGACTCACAGATTCCAGTCTTCATTTACTAAAGCACAGCAATTACAACCAAAGCCATAGGTTAACATAGAGTGAGGGAATGCAAATAGACACTGGGATGACTGAGAAAAACCCAAGGTTAAAAATGATCCTGTGATAAATGTCAAAAATTACACCCCAGCTGGGATTTCAACTTTGGCAAAATACACATGGGTTAGAGACTGTAGTTCTCCGTACTTCAAGAGTGGTTTCATTAGCATTCCACCGTATTTTCCATTTCATTCAATATTCTTTGAAAGAATGGCTTTTAAAAAGAGTGGCTTTTAAAGAACACATGGGTAGCTTAGTTGGTTAAGTGTCCAACTCTTGATTTTGGTTCAGGTCATGATCTCATGGTTCGGTTGGGTTCGTGAGATGGAACCCCACCTTGCGTACTGTGATCACAGTGTGGAGCCTGCTTGGAATTCTCTCTCTCCCTCTCTCTCTCTGCCCCTCCCCAGCTCGCTCTCTCTCTTTCTCTCAAAGAGAAATAAACTTTATTTAAAAAATGGCTTTTTAAAAACAGCTTGCTTTTGGGTACCTGGGTGGCTCAGTCCATTAAGTGTCCAACTTTGGTTCGGGTCATGATCTCATGGTTCATGAGTTCAAGCCCCGTGTTGGGCTCTGTGCTGACAGTTTGGAGCCTGGAGCCTGCTTCAGATTCTGTGTCTCCCTCTCTCTCTGGCCCTCCCCCAGTTGCGTTCTCTGTCTCTCTCAAAATAAATAAATAAACTTAAAAACAGCTTGCTTTTGGGGCACCTGGGTGGCGCAGTCGGTTAAGCGTCTGACTTCAGCCAGGTCACGATCTCGCGGTCTGGGAGTTCGAGCCCCGCGTCAGGCTCTGGGCTGATGGCTCAGAGCCTGGAACCTGTTTCCGATTCTGTGTCTCCCTCTCTCTCTGCCCCTCCCCCGTTCATGCTCTGTCTCTCTCTGTCCCAAAAATAAATAAACGTTGAAAAAAAAATTAAAAAAAAAAAACAGCTTGCTTTTCATATTAAGAAGGAATATGAAAATATATTAATAAATATATTAATAAAATAGAATATTTTACACAAATAATGAGATTAAAGCCTCCAGTGTTGGAGGTATATTTTGAGCCTGGTTTTGAGCCTGATATACCTAGAAGGAATTGAGGCTGGGAGTAGTTCAAAACACGAACAGCAGGGGAGTGATGCATAAGCAAAAAGTATAAAGAAGCAATTCATAGAAACAGCACACATGGCCCATAAGTACATTAAAAAGCCACTCAACCTCACTCATAGTCAAGGAAATAAAAATTAAGATTGAAAAAAGTTTGATGTTTAGGTTGGAAAGAGTACAAGGAAAGGGACATCCCCAGACAACCTGTGGTGGAATATAGATTGATGCAACCTTTATAGGGGCCTGTTGGGCATGATCTCTTCAAGTTGTAGGTGCACTTACCCTTTGTCCCCAATATTCTTCTTCTGGGAACTATTGCTACAGAAATAAACAATTGTGCAAAGCTTTATGTAAAAGTGTATTTATCTCAGCATTGTCTGTATCATGGAAAGGTAGATATAGCCTAGATATATATATCAATATAGGTGTGATTAATTAATTATGGTACAGCCCTATTGTATGGTAAAATACCCTATGGTATTTTAATAGATGGCACTAGAATTCTCTTAGGGAGGGGAACACAATTTTTAAGGAAACTTGCTTGATAAGCCTCCTGTAATGTGGAAATTGAGGTCCTGAGGAGTTGGGCAAGATGGTAAGAAGTGAAAATTTTCTCTTAGGGAGATGGACAAAGGATTTTAAGGACAAGGGTATCAAGTTGTTGTTTTTTGTATTTCTATAGTATCAATTCCCCTTCATTGCTTCAAACTTTCAGTAAAGTCTGCTACACACACAAATATGTTTTGGGATTTTGGTGGAAATTAAAAAGAGACTGATCACATGCAGTGGTTGCTTCAGATAAAGGAGAAAAGATCAGCCACAAGAGGTAAAATGTAATTAGGACACAGAGTAACTCAGCAACAGCAGATTCTTCAAGCCAAAAGTGACCAAGTGACATTGAGAATATAGACATCTTGGAGAGAACATTGAACTAACTTCTCAGGTCTGGGATAGGGAAAAATTTTCAATTGACATATGGAATTTAAAATTTTTTAATGTTTTTATTTATTTTTGAGAGAGAGAGAGAGCACAAGCAGGGGAGGTGCAGAGAGAGAGGGAGGCAGAGGATCTAAAGCAGGCTTTGAGCTGACAGCAGTGAGCCCAATGTGGGGCTTGAACTCACCAACTGTGAGATCATGATCTGACCCAAAGTCAGATGCTTAATGGACTGAAGCACCCAGGAGCCCCTACATATGGAATTTAAGCCTGTGGTCTCTGGAGTCAGATATACTGGATTGAAAACTTTTCTCCAATACTGACTAGCTATGTGAACTTGGGAAAGTCAATTAAACACCTTGTGCCTCAGCTTTCTTATCTGCTAAATGAGGATGGTAACAGTACCGTCTCATAGGTTTGTTTTGAGAGACTACAAATTATTTGAAGGTTAAATGAGATCCTATCTGGAAAGCACTTAGAATAGTGCCTGAAACAAAGTAAGTGCTCAGTGAAAGTTAATCATCATCATCTACTTGGGTTATAAAAGTAATAGATGTATTTATTGAATATATAACTACCATGTTTCCTCAATCCTATGATTTGCTATTCTTTCAAATTTCTGAAACTGGGACTCATCATATAATTATTTTACATTTACATTTAAAATCATTTCTCTCCCCTTTTGAATAATCCAAAAACTAACTGCCTCCCCAAACCATGCTGAAATCTAGTGCTTCTCAGGCTTTAACATAGGGGCCTTGCTAAAATGCAGATTCTGATTCAGTAGGTCTGGGGTGAAGCTTGAGATTCTGTAGTTCTAATGAGCTCCCAGGTAATAACAGGGCTGCTGGTCCTTAGACCATGCTCTAAGTCACAAGGGTCTACATCTCTGAACTCTAACCTGTCAGAGGCCAAAGATGTCACTGGTTGGAATGGGAGCCATATTGGAGTCAGGCCTGTTGAGGGAGCCTTCTTGATGCAGCAAACTCCTGGTCCTTCAGTCATGGGACTGAGGTTTTGGAACAGTGTGGATATCTCCAAGTGAAAAACAAAATCTGAGGAGGATAGTGAACATCTTTGGTAACATGGAATTGTTATGTCAGCCATTCTGAATCCAAACTGCTTAGATGTCAGAAATTCTGGAAAAGAGACCCAAAGACCTTGGCCTTGTTGGGTTTCCCTCTAGTCAAAGCTTACTAATGAGTCTTCTGCAGTCACCTCACACAAACTCAGTATGTATTATCTCAGCCTCAGGTCTCCACCTAGAGTAAAACCAGCCCCTCCAATTAGGCATCAAGGCCTGGGGATTCTTTAAAAACTTTTTAAAATTCTTTTAATTTATTGTGGTAAGATCACTTAACGTATCTACTCTCAAGACATTTTTTTTAAATTTTTTTTTAACGTTTATTCATTTTTGAGACAGAGACAGAGCATGAACAGGGGAGGGGCAGAGAGAGAGAGGGAGACACAGAATCTGAAACAGGCTGCAGGCTCTGAGCGGTCAGCACAGAGCCCAACGCGGGGCTCAAACTCATGGACCGCAAGATCATGACCTGAGCCGAAGTCGGACGCTTAACCAACCGAGCCACCCAGGCGCCCCTCAAGACATTTTTAAGTGTACAATACAGTATTGTTAACTATAGGTACAATGTCGTACAGCAGATCTCTAGAGCATATTCATCTTATTTAAGTGAAATTTTATGTCCGTTGATTAGGAACTCCCCATTTCCTCCCTCCCCCCAACCCTTGCACAACACTATTTCCTCCTTTATGAATTTGACTATTTTAGATACCTCATTTAAGTGGAATCGTGCATTAGCCTTTTTGCGACTGGCTTCTTAGCATGTCCTCAAGGTTCATCAATGTTGTTGCATATGTTAATTTTATTCTTTTTTAAGGCTGAAGAATATTCTGCTGTGTGCACAGACCACATTTTCTTTGTCAATTCCTATTAATTCACATTTTTGCTCTCTGGTTCCTCCTGTGCTGGTATGTCCTTTACCTCTCTCTTGTGCTGTCACAGCCTCCTATTGCTGCACCAGGTTCCTGGTTTCCCCATCCCAAACTGGTCTGCCTACTCTTCACAATGATTTTTTTCTAAAATATTTCCATTTCCCCCACTGCTTCAATACTTTCCTCAGCCACTCCTTTCCCATCTGCACAAATCTTCCACTTCTACTCAGGTCTCATCATTGTCCTTCTGAATACATCATCCCCATTCCAGAATCCAAGCTTTGATTCATTCTGTACTTCCCACTCACAGTACCTTCCCTCTTCCAGGAAATGTTTTAGGAATACCTAAGAGTAACTACCATTTATTGACCACTTACTTGATGCCTAACTCTGTGCTAAGCACTTTACATAGATTATTATTTATTACAATAGCTCTATGAGATACATGTTTTACAATTATTCCCATTTGATGTGAGGAAACTAATTTATCCCAGACTATCTCTAGACATGTAGACTCTGCCTTTGTCTTTTCTTGCTGATTCCCAACCCCCCTCCATTTCTATTTAAATACCATACCACTACTTTCAAAGAATATAGGAGGTAAATTAACTAGGCTTTGAAGTACTTCTGCATTCTGATTTAATAAACTCATTATTTATAGCTTGCATTTTTGTTGTAAAGAAATGATGCTTCTAAAGATTTTGAAGGACTTTTAAGCCATTTTGTTCAAATAGACTGTTTAGACATTTTCTCTTTAGTCTTTTTTATTGAGGTACTCAGCAAACCCCTTCTTCCTGGATACAGTAAAGCTGAACTTCAGCTATGCCCCTGTCACAAACATAGTAGTCCCAAACAAGAAACATCAGAATGAGTGCCTGATGCACTTGCAAATAACAGAATGAAACTCATGGGCACACAGTAATGTCTCTGCAGCTCTGAGGAAGAAAGTGGACTGATGGTATTGGGGTTGGGGAGTGGCAAACTGGGACTGATGGGGTTTCCTTTTTTACTCTTTATACTTCTATATTGTTTGATTCTTCTTTTTACAATGAATGTTATTTGTTACTTGTGTAAGAAAAAGCGATGCAGTTACTTATTCAAAAATAAATGACAATAGGCAAAAAGGAAAGGTTAGAGAGAGACTGCAAAAGACTCATAATCATCCAAAGCTAGTTCTCTCCAGAAATAAACAGGTGATGTCTTTTGTTACCTATTAGAATGGTAAAAAGATTTTAAAGTTTGATAATGCTCATGGCTGGAAAGCATAAAGAGAAATAGATGCTATTCTCTACTGTTGGTGGGAGTTTGGTACAGGGTCTTTGGAGGAAATTTTGCAGTGTGCATCAGCATTTACATACATGTATCTTTGGCCCAACAATACTACTGCTAGGAATTTGCCACATGCATATATACTCAAAAGCGTGTCAAGATGTAAATATATAAGGACATTTACTGCAGAGTTTGTTCATATTGGCAAAAACTAAATGTCTATCATTCAAGTTTGGTTAAATATACTGTGGTTCATCTATTCATATTAAGAACAGTAAGCAGAGAGAGAGAGGAAGATGGTGGCCGAGTAGGAGGACCCTAGGCTTGTCTTGTCCCATGAACACAACTAGATATCTATCAAATAAACTGAAATACCCCAGAAAGAGACCTAAAACTGACAGAACAAACTCCACAACTAAAGAGAGAAAAGAGGCCCCATTGAAGAAGGTAGGAAGTGCAGAGACATGGTTAAGGGGAGAAATGTATTGCAGGTGCTGTAGGGGAGGGATCGGTGGTCACAGAGAAGGGCAATAGAGGAGCACACAGGGGAAGACACAAGGAGAACATTTTCCCAAAGCCATTTGCTTGGAAAATGAGAGGGGCTGAATTTCATGAGTTCTTACATACAACTGGGGGCTTAAAGTCTGGAGCTTTAAAGGTCATCAGGATTCACTGAAATAGAGCCTACGGGTCACTGCAATGCTCCAGGAGAGAAGGCAGCAAACATCCTGGGGGCAGTTTGGGAACAGTGATCTGAAGAACCCCTGAGGCACCCAGTGAGGGATTTTCACTCTTCTCAGAGTCCCTGAGAGGCAACTTACACACAGAAGCTTCTCTGGGAAAAAGGAGCTGGCTGATGCCATTTCCCTCTCCCACCCCTCAGCATAATAAATACAGAGCCACCTGCAGGAAGTAGCACAGCACACACACTGGCTACCTAACTTCCTTACACCAAGCCCCACCACCCTATACTCTGGCAGGACTGCCCTTCTCAGTCAAGCTTGCAATTTCAGTGCAGTGGGCCCCTCTTCTAGGAGACCAGCAGAAATCCCTTCCCACACTATGTCTTCCAACCCATGAGTGCTGCAAGGCCTCAGTTCTGGTAGAAGTGGTGTCAGGTCTCATTTCACAAGCAGACCAGAGCACACCTAGTTAAAACTCACCACTTTCAGGCTAGGGACCAAACACTGCCCACAGCAGGCAAGGAGTGCCTCTGCAGATAACTTGCCTGAAAGACAAGTCAGAAAACAATAGCAGATTGCATGAAGCACACACCAGAGACACTCCCTGAACTGACAGGCCCTGGGCACTATATGAACTCTTATTCATAAAGGCATTACTTTCAGGAGCAAAAGACACAACTGGCTTTTATAACACAGAGAAGAAGACAGAAATTTATACAAAATGTAAAGATAGAGGTATTTATCCCAAAAGAAAGAATAATATAAAGCCAAAGCCAGAGGTCTAAGCAAAACAGATATAAGTAACATGCCTGGTGGATAATTTAAAGCAGCAATCATTAGGATACTCACTGGGCTTGAGAAAAGAAGACATTAGTGAGACTCTTATCGCAGAGATTAAAAAGTTAAAAAAGAGGAGCACTTGGGTGGCTCAGTTAAACATCTGACTCTTGATTTCAGCTCAGGTCAAAAAATAGAAAAATAAAGGCAAACTTCCAAATTTATTCTATGAGGCCAGCTTTAATCCGATACCAAAACCAGAAAAAGACTACACTAAAAAAGAGAACTATAGGCTCCTGATGAACATGGATGCAAAAATTCTCAATAAAATACTAGCAAACTGAATCCAAAAATACATTAAAAAATTATTCACCACTGTGGGGAATAAGCTTAGGAATTCCCTGAGCCTGCACTGATGGGTTAACAAGGCATAAAGAATTAGAAAGCCATAGGATGAACACACCCAAGTTTGGGTAAACAAGGTTAGGTAAATAAGATTAGGTAAAGGCCAAGGCCTCCAGTATGGGACAAAGGTATAGGACATCAGAAAGCTGCTTTCACAGGAAAGAAGGACCAAATTATGTAAACAGGTAAATAGGGCTATAAGACCACAGCAGTGAAGTTGCCCAGAGCAGAGCTAATTAGCAAAAGAAAGATGCCTTGTTGACCCTGAGGTAGCATGCTCTGTCTTTCTTGTCCCCAGGCCAGTTTAGGAAACCAGAGGTGGGGCCTCATGTTTGCTGTAAATAATCTTCCAGCACCAGAATCTTGTTTTGTATTGACCCAAACCCCTAACACTGTGTACCTCCAAAACCCCCTTTTCCCCACACCCATGACTTAATGGTCATGGTTTCATTGTGCACACCCATCACACTTGTAAGCCTTCTGATCCTAATAAAAATGGAGCAAGGACCCTTAGGGCTTTTGTCTCCTCCAAGACATTAGCCTCTCTCGCATTTAAAAAAAAACCTGTATTTATTTTGAGAAAAAGAGTCAGAGTGTGAGCAGGGGAGGGGCAGAGAGAAAGGGAGACACAGAATCTAAAGCAGGCTCCAGGCTCTGAGCTGTCAACACAGAGCCTGACGTGGGGCTTGAACCCACGAGCCATGAGATCATGACTGGAGCCTAAGTCGGGCACTCAACTGACTGAGACACCCAGGTGCCCCAAGCCTCTCTTTCATTTTTAATCCTTCATCCCTCTCTTGCTGGACAAGAGAGATCTCCAGACACAGAGTCCATAACACTTCACAATCAAGTGAGATTTATTCCTGGGTTGCAAGTTCAATATTCACAAATTAACATGATACACCACATTAATAAAATAAAGAACCATATCCTTTCAATTCATGCAGAAAAAGCATTTGACAAAGCACAACATAAATTCATGATAAAAATCCCTCAACAAAGTGGGTTTAGAGGGAACATACTTCAACATAATAAAGGCCATATATGAAAAACCCATAGCTAACATCATCCTAAATGGGGAAAAACTGAGAGCTTTTCCTCTATGGTCAGTAACAAGACAGGGATGTCCACTCTCATCACTTTTATTCAACATAGTACTGGAAGTCCTAGCCACAGCAGACAAGAGAAAGAAACAAAAGGCATCCAAATAGGCAAGGAAGAAGTAAAACTTTCACTATTTGCAGATGACATGATACAATAAATAGAAAACCTGAAAGAGGCCACCAAAAAAACTGGTAGAACTGATAAATGAATTCAGTTAAGTCCCAGGATACAAGATCAATGTACAGAAATCTGTTGCATTTCTATACACCAATAATGAAGCAGCAGAAAGAGAAATTAAGGAATCAATACCATTTACAATTGCACCAAAATAATAAGATACCTAGGAATAAACCCAACCAAAGAGGTGAAGAAATGTACTCTAAAAACCATCAAACACTGATTGAAGAAATTGAAGATGACACAATGAAATGGAAAGATATTCCATGTTCATGGATAGGAAGAACAAATGCTGTTGAAATGTCTATGCTACACAAAGCAATCTACACAATGCAATCTGCATCAAAATGCCAGCAGCACTTTTCAGAGCTTAAACAAAGAATCCTAAAATTTGTGTGGAACCACAAAAAGACCCCGAATAGTCAAAGCAAACTTGAAAAAGAAAAGCAAATATAGAGGCATCACAATACCATTCTTCAAGTTATATTACAAAGCTGTAGTGATCAAAACAGTATGGTACTGGAATGAAAATAGACACAGAGATCAATAGAAGAGAATAGAAAGCCCAGAAATGAACCCACAATCATATGGCCAATGAATCTTTGACAAAGCAGGAAAGAATATCCTAAGGGAAAAAGACAGTCTTTTCAACAAATGGTATTGGAAAACCTGAACAGTCACTTTCAAAAGAATGAAACTGGACCACTTTCTTACTCCAAAAACAAAAATAAATTTAAAATGGATTAATGACCTAAATGTGAGATAGGAAACCATAAAAATCCTAGAGGACAACACAGGTAGTAACTTCTTTGACATTGGCCATAGAAACTTTTTTCTAGATATATCTCTTGAGGCAAGGGAAACAAAAGCAAAAGTAAACTATTGGAACTACATCAAAATAAAAGCTTCTGAACAGCAACAGAAATAATCCACAAAACTAAAAGGCAACCAATGGAATGGGAAAAGATATTTGCAAATGAAATATCTGATAAAGGGTTAGTATCCAAAATATATAAAGGACTGATAAAACTCAACACATGAAAAAAGAAAGAATACAATTAAAAATGGGCAGAGGACATGAATAGACATTTCTCCAAAGAAGACATCCAGATGACCAACAGATATGTGAAAAGACGCTCATCATTGCTTATCATCTGGGAAATACGAATAAAAACTGCAATGATATTTCACTTCATACTTGTCAGAATGACTAAAATCAACAACACAGGAAACAACAGGTGTTTGTGAGGATATTGAGAAAGGGGACCCCTCTTGCACAGTTGGTGAGAATGCAAACTGGTGCAGCTGCTCTGGAAAACAGTATGGAGGTTTCTCAACAATTGTGCTACAGTATTTACCCAAAGAATACAAAAATACTAATTCAAAGGAATATATAAACCCTAGTGTTTATGGTAGTGTTATGAACAACAGAAAAATTATGGAAACAGCCTAAGTGTCCATTGATGAACATTGATGAACATAGATGAATGGATAAAGATGTGGCATGCATGTATGTGTAAATATATATATATATATATGAATATATGTATATATATATATATATACACACATATATATATATATATATTACTCGGCCATAAAAAAGAATAAAATCTCACCATTTGCAATGACATGGATAGAGCTAGAGAGTATTATCCTAAGTGAAATAAGTCAGTCAGAGAAAGACAAATACCATATGATCTCACTTGTATGTGGAACCTAAGAAACAATTGAGAAAAAAAAATATATATATATATACATAGAGAGAGAGAGAGAGAGAGACCAGGAAATAGACTCTTAACTATAGAGAACTGTTGGTTACCAGAGGGAGGTGGGTGGAGAAATGGGTGAAACAGGTGATGGGGATTAAGGAATTCACTGGTTGTGATGAGCAATGGGTAAGGTATGGAATTGTTGAATCATTATATTAAATACCTGAAACTAATATAACACTTATTATATATTAACTATATTATTATATAACACTTGTTATAAAATAATAATATATATAACACATAACACTTATAGTATGGTAACCACACTGGAATTAAAAAAAATTTTTTTAAGAAGTAGGTTAAAAATATATGTCTATGGGGCGCCTGGGTGGCGCAGTTGGTTAAGCGTCTGACTTCAGCCAGGTCACGATCTCGCAGTCCGTGAGTTTGAGCCCCGCGTCAGGCTCTGGGCTGATGGCTCAGAGCCTGGAGCCTGTTTCCGATTCTGTGTCTCCCTCTCTCTCTGCCCCTCCCCCGTTCATGCTCTGTCTCTCTCTCTCTGTCCCCAAAATAAATAAACGTTGAAAAAAAATTAAAAAAAAATATATGTCTAGAAAATGATACACTGATCAAAAAAATATGTCATGGTTATACTAATATCAGATAATTTAGACTTCAGAATGGGCCAGCTCCTGGAAAAAATATACACTATCAAAACTCACCCAAGGTGAAATAGATAATCTTAAAAGTCCTACAGTGATTAAAGGAATTTTATCAGTAATTTTTAAAGCTTTGGAAAAAGATATCTTAAAGCCCAGATGACTTTGCTAGAGAATGCAACCAAACACTTATGGAGGAATTAACATTAATTTTCTGAAACATTTTCCAGAAAATAGAAAAGGAGAGAATGCTTCCCAATTCATTTTGTGAGACCAGCATCACCCTGATGTCAAAATCTAAGATGATTGTTTTTTTTTTTAAAGAAAGCAACTAAAGACCAGGATCTCTCAGAACATAAACATAAGACCCCTTAACAAAATATTAGCAAACAGAATTCATTAATATATGAAAATAATTATATATTACAATCCAGTATAATTTATATCAGAAATGCAAGGCTCATTCAATTTTTAAGACCAATGTAATCCATGATACTTACAGGCTAAAGAAAAAAAAATCCCATAATTATACCAGTTGATGTGGAGAAAGCATTTGATGAAATGTAACATTCATTCCTGAGGAAAACTCTCAGCAAACTCAGAATAAAAACAGAACTTCCTAAACTTGATAAAGAGCACCTATAAAAAAACCTATAGCTAATGTCATACCTAATAGTGAAATAATGCTTTTCACCTAAGATCATGAACAAGTCAAGGAGGTCAGTTTTCATCACTCTTACTTATCATAGTACTAGAAGTCTTAACCAGTAGTACAGGTAAGAAAAGGAAATATAAGGCATACAGATAGGAAAAGAAGAAATAAAATTGCACTTATTTGTAGATGATATAATTTGTTACATGAATAAACACAAGTAATCTATAAGAACTCCAAGAACTAATGAGTGAATTTAACAACATCACAGGAAACAAGGTCAACAAACAAAAATAATCTACCTCTTTATACTATCAATAAACTATTGGTAACCAAAATTAAAAACACAGTGCACTTACAAACATTTCACCAAAAAAAAAAAAAGAAAGAAAAAAAAAACCCAGACATACTTAAATATAAATGTAAGAAAACATGGACAGAATCTTCTTGTTGAAAACTATAAAACCTTGATGAAAGAAGTCAAAGAAGGAAGATGGCGGTGTAGGAGGACGCTGGGCTCACTGTGTCCTGCGAATCACTTAGATTCCACCCACACCAGCCTAAATAACCCAGAAAACCACCAGAAGTCTAGCAGAACGGATTCTCCAGAGCCAAGCGTAGACGTAGACGAGAGGCCCACGGAAGAGGGTAGGAAGGGCGGAGAAGCGGTGCACGCTACACGGACTTGCGGGAGGGAGCCGGGGCAGAGGGGCAGCCCACCAGCAGCGCAGAGCCCCTGAGTCTGGCTTACAAAAGCAGAGGGGCCAGAAGGAGTGTGTTCTGACAGCAAGCAGGACTTAACATCTGGAAGGTTATGAGTTAACAGCTCTGCTTGGAGAGCCAGAGGGCTGGAGGACAACGGGAGGGAGAATTGTTGAGCCCCAGACAACAGAGCTCAGCTTGGCGGGGAACAAAGACGCCTGCCAGCACCATCTCCCTCGCCCATCCCCCAGCCAAAATCCCAAAGGGAACCAGTTCCTGTCAGGGAACTTGCTTGCACCCGTGCAAACACCCAACCCTGTACCTCTGTGGATCCATCCCTCCGGCAGGGGTCTGACTCCCTCTTGGTGCTGCAGAGCCCCTCCCAAAGCAGATCACTAAAGGAAAAGCGAGCTGAGCCTGCCCCTCCCGCCCCTGTGCACCTTGCCAATCCACCCCAGCTAATACGCCAGATCCCCAGCACCACAAGCCTGGCAGCGTGCAAGTAACCCAGACGGGCCATGCCACCCCACAGTGAATCCCGCCCCTAGGAGAGGGGAAGAGAAGGCACACACCAGTCTGACGGTGGGCTGGGGGCAGACAACAGGTCTAACTGTGGCCCCGCCCACCAACTCCAGTTATTCAAGACAGCACAGGGGAAGTGCCCTGCAGGCCCGCACCACTCCAGGGACTATCCAAAATGACAAAACGCAAGAATTCCCCTCAAAAGAATCTCCAGGAAATAGCAACAGCTAACGAACTGATCAAAAACGATTGAAACAATATAACAGAAAGTGAATTTAGAATAATAGTCATAAAATTAATGGCTGGGCTTGAAAACAGTATAGAGGAGAGCAGAGAATCCATTGCTCCAGAGATCAAGGGACTAAGGAATAGCCAGGAGGAGCTAAAAAATGCTATTAATGAACTGCAAAATAAAATGGAGATGACCACAGCTCTGATTGAAGAGGCAGAGGAGAGAATAGGTGAACTAGAAGATAAAATTATGGAAAAAGAAGAAGCTGAGAAAAAGATAAAAAAATCCAGGAGTATGAGGGGAAAATTAGAGAACTAAGTGATGCACTAAATAATCGACGCATAATTGGTATTCCAGAGGAGGAAGAGAGAGGGAAATGTGCTGAAGGTGTACTTGAAGAAATAATAGCTGAGACCTTCCCTGATCTGGGGAAGGAAAAACCATTGAAATCCAAGAGGCATGGAGAACTCCCTTCAGACGTAACTTGAATCGATCTTCTGCACAAATTATGGTGAAACTGGCAAAATACAAGGATAAAGAGAAAATTCTGAAAGCAGCTAGGGATAAACGTGCTTATCATATAAAGGGAGACCTATAAGACTCATGACTGATCTCTCTACTGAAACTTGGCAGGTCAGAAAGGAATGGCAGGAGATCTTCAATGTGTTGAACAGAAAAAATATGCAGCCGAGAATCCTTTATCCAGCAAATCTGTCATTTAGAATAGAAGGAGAGATAAAGGTCTTCCCAAACAAAACCTGAAGGAATTCATCACCACTAAACCAGCCCTACAAGAGATCCTAAGGGGGATCCTGTGAGACAAAGTACCAGAGACATTGCTACAAGCATGAAACCTACAGACATCACAATGACTCTAAACCCATATCTCTCTATAATAACACTGAACGTAAATGTACTAAATGCGCCAACCAAAAGACATAGGGTATCAGAATGGATAAAAAAGAAGACCCATCTATTTGCTGTCTACAAGAGACTCATTTTAGACCTGAGGACACCTTCAGATTGAAAGTGAGGGGATGGAGAACTATTTATCATGCTACTGAAAGTCAAAAGAAAGCTGGAGTAGCCATACTTATATCAGGCAAACTGACTTTAAACGCTGTAACAAGAGATGAAGAATGGCATGAGATAATAATTACAGGGTCTATCCATCAGGAAGAGCTAACAATTATAAATGTCTATGCCCCGAATACGAGAGCCCCCAAACACATAAAAAAATTCATCACAAACATAAGCAACCTTATTGATAAGAATGTGGTAATTGCAGGGGACTTTAATACCCCACTTACAACAATGGATAGATCATCTAGACACATGGTCAATAAAGAAACAAGGGCCCTGAATGATACGTTGGATCAGATGGACTTGACAGATATATTTAGAACTCTACACCCCAAGCAACAGAATATACTTTCTTCTCGAGTGCACATGGAACATTCTCCAAGATAGATGACATACTGGGTCACAAAACAGCCCTTCATAAGTATACAAGAATTGAAATCATACCATGCACACTTTCAGACCACAATGCTATGAAGCTTGAAATCAACCACAGGAAAAAGTTTGGAAAACCTCCAAAAGCATGGAGGTTAAAGAACACCCAACTAAAGAATGAATGGGTCAACCAGGCAGTTAGAGAAGAAATTAAAAAAATATATGGAAACAAATGAAAATGAAAATACAACAATCCAAACGCTTTGGGACGCAGTGAAGGCAGTCCTGAGAGGAAAATACATCACAATCCAGGCCTATCACAAGAAACAAGAAAAATCCCAAATACAAAATCTAACAGCACACCTAAAGGAAATAGAAGCAGAACAGCAAAGGCAGCCTAAACCCAGAAGAAGAAGAGAAATAATAAACATCAGAGCAGAAATAAACAATATAGAATCTAAAAAAACTGTAGAGCAGATTAATGAAACCAAGAGTTGGTTTTTTGAAAAAATAAACAAAATTGACAAACCTCTAGCCAGGCTTCTCAAAAAGAAAAGGGAGATGACCCAAATAGATAAAATCATGAATGAAAATGGAATTATTACAACCATTCCCTCAGAAGTACAAGCAATTATCAGGGAATACTATGAAAAATTATATGCCAACAGACTGGACAACCTGGAAGAAACGGACAAATTCCTAAACACCCACACTCTTCCAAAACTGAATCAGGAGGAAATAGAAAGCTTGAACAGACCCATAACCAGCGAAGAAATTGAATCAGTCATCAAAAATCTCCCAACAAATAAGAGTCCAGGACCAGATGGCTTCCCAGGAGAGTTCTACCAGGCATTTAAAGCAGAGATAATACCCATCCTTCTCAAGCTGTTCCAAAAAATAGAAAGGGAAGGAAAACTTCCAGACTCGTTCTATGAAGCCCGTATTACTTTGATTCCTAAACCAGACAGAGACCCAGTAAAAAAAGAGAACTACAGGCCAATATCCCTATGAATACAGATGCAAAAATTCTCAATAAGATACTAGCAAATCGAATTCAACAGCATATAAAAATAATTATTCACCATGATCAAGTGGGACTCATTCCTGGGATGCAGGGCTGGTTCAACATTCGCAAATCAATCAACGTGATCCATCACATTAATAAAAGAGAAGATAAGAACCATATGATCCTGTCAATCGATGCAGAAAAGGCCTCTGACAAAATTCAGCACCATTTCTTAATAAAAACCCTTGAGAAAGTCGGGATAGAAGGAACATACTTAAAGATCATAAAAGCCATTTATGAAAAGCCCACAGCTAACATCATCCTCAATGGGGAAAAACTGAGAGCTTTTTCCCTGAGATCAGGAACACGACAGGGATGTCCACTCTCACTGCTGGTGTTTAACATAGTGTTGGAAGTGGTAGCATCAGCAGACAACAAAAATAAATCAAAGGCATCAAAATTGGCAAAGATGAAGTTAAGCTTTCACTTTTTGCAGATGACATGATATTATACATGGAAAATCCGATAGACTCCACCAAAAGTCTGCTAGAACTGATCCATGAATTTAGCCAAGTTGCAGGATACAAAATCAATGTACAGAAATCAGTTGCATTCTTATACACTAACAATGAAGCAACAGAAAGACAAATAAAGAAACTTATCTCATTCACAATTGCACCAAGAAGCATAAAATACCTAGGAATCAATCTAACCAAAGATGTAAAAGACCTGTATGCTGAAAACTATAGAAAGCTTATGAAGGTAATTGAAGAAGATTTAAAGAAATGGAAAGACATTCCCTGCTCATGGATTGGAAGAATAAATATTGTCAACGTGTCAATACTACCCAAAGCTATCTACACATTCAATGCAATCCCAATCAAAATTGCACCAGCATTCTTCTCGAAACTAGAACAAGCCATCCTAAAATTCATATGGAACCACAAAAGGCCCCGAATAGCCAAAGTAATTTTGAAGAAGACCAAAGCGAGAGGCATCACAATCCCAGACTTTAGCCTCTACTACAAGGCTGTAATCCTCAAGACTGCATGGTATTGGCACAAAAACAGACACATAGACCAATGGAATAGAATAGAAACCCCAGAGCTAGACCCACAAAAATATGGCCAACTCATCTTTGACAAAGCAGGAAAGAATATCCGATGGAAAAAAGACAGTCTCTTTAACAAATGGTGCTGGGAGAACTGGACAGCAACATGCAGAAGGTTGAAACTAGACCACTTTCTCACACCATTCACAAAATAAACTCAAAATGGATAAAGGACCTGAATGTGAGACAGGAAACCATCAAAACCCTAGAGGAGAAAGCAGGAAAAGACCTCTCTGCCCTCAGCCGTTGCAATCTCTTACTCAACACATCTGCAAAGGCAAGGGAATTCAAAGCAAAAGTGAATTACTGGGACCTTATGAAGATAAAAAGCTTATGCACAGCAAAGGAAACAACCAACAAAACTAAAAGGCAACCAACGGAATGGGAAAAGATATTTGCAAATGACATATCGGACAAAGGGATAGTATCCAAAATCTATAAAGAGCTCACCAAACTCCACACCCGAAAAACAAATAACCCAGTGAAGAAATGGGCAGAAAACATGAATAGACACTTCTCTAAAGAGGACATCCAGATGGCCAACAGGCACATGAAAAGATGCTCAACGTCGTTCCTCATCAGGGAAATACAAATCAAAACCACACTCAGATATCACCTCACGCCAGTCAGAGTGGCCAAAATGAACAAATCAGGAGCCTATAGATGCTGGAGAGGATGTGGAGACACGGGAACCCACTTGCACTGTTGGTGGGAATTCAAACTGGTGCAGCCACTCTGGAAAACAGTGTGGAGGTTCCTCAAAAAATTAATAATAGACCTACCCTATGACCCAGCCATCGCACTGCTAGGAATTTACCCAAGGGATACAGGAGTACTCATGCATAGGGGCACTTGTACCCCAATGTTTATAGCAGCACTCTCAACAATAGCCAAATTGTGGAAAAAGCCTAAATGTCCATCAACTGATGAATGGATAAAGAAATTGTGGGTTATATACACAATGGAGTACCACGTGGCAATGAGAAAGAATGAAATACGGCCCTTTGTAGCCACGTGGATGGAACTGGAGAGTGTGATGCTAAGTGAAATAAGCCATACAGAGAAAGACAGATACCATATGTTTTCACTCTTATGTGGATCCTGAGAGACTTAACAGAAACCCGTGGGGGAGGGGAAGGAAAAAAAAATGAGGTTAGCGTGGGAGAGAGCCAAAGCATAAGAAACTCTTAAAAACAGAACAAACTGAGGGTTGATGGGGGGTGGGAGGGTGGGGTGGGTGAGTGATGGGTATTGAAGAGGGCATCTTTTGGGATGAGCACTGGGTGTTGTATGGAAACCAATTTGATAATAAATTTCATATATTGAAAAAAAAAGAAGTCAAAGAAGATTTAAATATGCCATATATAGATTGGAAGGCTCTACATCATAAAGATATTAAATCTTCCCAAACTGATTTATACATTCATTGGATTTTTTTTGTAGGTAAAGACAAGCTTAACTTATTTTTTTAGAGAGAGAGGGGGCGGGGCGCAAGTGAGCTAGGGGAGAGAGAGAAAGAGAGAGAATCCCATGAGGGGCAGAGAGAGGGAGAGAGAGAGCAGGGCTCAGCCAAAGTGGGGCTTGAGCTCAGGAGCCATGAGATTATGACTTAAGCCGAAGTCAGATGCTTAACTGACTGAGCCACCCAGTTACCCAAAGACAAGCTTATCTTAAAACATATCTGGAATGGCAAAGATGTTAAAATAGTTAAACAGTATTGAAATGGAGAGAGAAAGTTGAAGGAATCACACTGCCAAGTTTTAAGAGTTATTATGTAGCTACAATAATCAAGTCACTGTGGTATTGGGGGATGCACAGACCCACAGAACAATGGAACAAAATATAGAATCCAGAAATAGACACACACCAATCTGCTCAGCTAATTTTTGACAAAGAAACAAATACAATCTAATGGAGAAAGGATAGTCTTTTCAACAAATGGTGCTATAATAACTGGACATCAAAACCTCACAAATACGAGCCTCTACGTAACTCTCATACCTTAAACAAAGATGAACTCAAATGAGTCATAGATTTAAATGTAAAATGTAAAAATATAAAACTTTTTTTGCAGAGAAAATAGGAAGAAATCTTTGTGATCTTGGGTTAGAAGAAGAGTTCTTAAATATGACACCAAAAGCACAATCCATTAAAAACATAAATTGAACTTTTTGGGGGGCACCTGAGTGGCTCAGTCTGACTTTGGCTCAGGTCATGATCTCACAGTTCATGAGTTCAGGCCCTGCTTCAGGCTCTGCTGACCGCTGAGAGCCTGGAGCCTGCTTTGGATTCTGTCTCTCCCTCTCTCTCTGCCCCTCCCCAAATTTCACTGTATCTGTCTCTTTCAAAAATGAATAAACAAATAACAAGACAAGGTGTAAACTGGGAAAAAATATTTGCAAACCTCAGATCCAACAAAGGACTTATGTACAGAATACAAATAATGCTCTAAATTCAACAGAAGGCAAACGATCTGGTTCAAAAATTGGCAAAAACTTGAACAGACACTTTACGAAAGAAGATGATTGGATCTAAAAACTCATTAAGAGATTTTCAACATCACTTGTTATTAGTGAAATGCAAATTAAAATCATAATGAGATACCATTATACACCTATTAGAATGGCTACCATGAAAAATACTGACAATACCAAGTGCTGACAAGGAAATGTAGCCATTGGAACTTTTATACATTTCTGGTGGGAATGAAAAATGGTAGATCTACTCTGGAAAACAGTCTGGCAACTTTTTAGCATATAACCCAGTGGTTGCACTCCTGGGTATTTATCCTAGAGAAATGTAAATGTATGTTCACACAAAAAACCTGGGGTGCCTGGGTTGAGCATCTGACTCTTGATTTCAGCTGAGGTCATGATCTTACGGTTTGTGGAATCGAGTCCTGCGTCTGGCTCTTTGCTGTGCCTACTTGGGATTCTCTCTCTCTCTCTCTCTCTCTCTCTCTCTCCCCTTCTGCCCCTCACATGCTTGCTGCTCTCTCTCTCTCTCTCTCTCAAAATAAATAAATAAACTTAAAAAAAAACACCTGTACATGAATATTCATAGCAGCTTTATGTATAATAGCCCCAAACTGGAAATAACCTCCTTCAATGGCTGAATGATTAAACAAATTATTATACATCCATACAATGAATTACTACTTAGATGTTAGGAGAAATAACTACTGGTGCAGGCAACAACAGGGGTGGATCTCTAGGGATTCATGCTGAGTAAAAGAAAGCTAATCCCAAAAGATTCCATACTTTGTGATTCCATTTCTATAACATTCTGAAAATGACAGAATTATAGTTGGAGAACAGCTAAGAAAAGATAGGGAAGGAGAGGGAGTGTGTAATTATAAAGTGGCAGCATGGGGAGTTCCTTTATTGTGACAGAACCCTTCTGTCTCTTGATTGTTGTGAGGATTATATCCATCTGCACATGTGATAAAATGTAATAGAATTAGACACAAACACACACTAAAAATCAGTCTGTGCAAAAACTGCTAAAATCTGAATAAAAGCTATAGTCTAGATAATTGTATTGAGCCAATTACTTTCCTGGTTTTGATATGCACTTTAATTATATAAGATTCCACTGTTAAGGGAAACTGGGAAAGGGGACACAGGACCTCTCTGCTAATTTTGCTACTTCTTGTCAGCCCATAATAATTAAGAAATAAAAAGTTAAAAAGAGAAAAAAACCTAGAGTTGGCTAGTTAAAGCTATCCTCTAATGTCGCACTCATATAGCCTTTGTTTTCTAAAGATTATTTGCCCAAGCGTGACTTTTCAGAGTGTAAATCTTGTTGTAAGTGTCACTGAATAGCTCTTGATTTTTAGGAGCTACCAGACTGAAGAAATGCAAAATCAAATACTTGGGCAAATTATTAGCCCTAAAATAAAGTTTCTTAACCTGGAGCCTATGGACCAGGTTTTTCAAGTCTGATAATGACCTCTTTGATATTTTAGAACGGTGTTTTGGGGTTTATTTAGAAGCTATATGCACACATGAGAAAATATTTGTCAAGTACTGATAATTAAAATTTAAAATGAAAGTCTCCCAGTCCCAGAACTCTAGTCTTTCTATCCAAATGTAATTTCACATTTGACACTCTTTGTGTAGTGTCCCAGGGAGAAAAAAAAAACCCACAAATGGTAGCATACTATATCCACAGTCCCTCGCTTTTTACAGTTAAAAATACATCATTAATATCATTCCATATCAGCACAGCTCTACCTCTTGCTTTTAAATAGCATACTGTTCTTTTTTTAAGTTTTTATTTAAATTCCAATTAGTTAACATATAGTGTAATATAAGTTTTAGGTGTACAGTATAGTAATTCAACACTTCCATACAACACTCTGTGCTCCTCACAAGTACACTCCTTAATCCCCATCACCTATTTAACCCATGACCCACCCACCTCCCCTCTAGTAACCATCAGTTCATCCTCTATAGTTCAGAGTCTGTTTCTTGGTTTGCCTCTCTCTTTTTTCCCCTTTGCTCATTTGTTTTGTTTCTTAAATTCCACATATGTGTAAGATCATATGGTATTTGTCTTTCTCTGACTTATTTTGCTTAGCATACTACTCTCTAGCTCCATCCATGTCATTGCAAATGGCAAGATTTCATCCTTTCTTATGGCTGAGTAATATTCATAAATATATTTTTTGTTTGTTTTGTTTTCTTGGTTGACCCACTCATTGTTTATTAGCATGTTGTTATTTAACCTGCATGTGTTTGTGTGCTTTCCAGGGTTTTTTTTCTTGTTGATTTCCTAGTGTTGTTGTCAGAAAAGATTCATGGTATAACCTCAATCTTTTTGAATTTGTTGAGGCTTGTTTTGTGGCCTAATATGTGATCTAATCTGGAGAATGTTCCATGTATACTTGAAAAGAATGTATATTCTGCTGTTTTAGGATGGAATGTTCTGACCAGTTCATCTGGTCCAATGTGTCATTCAAATCCATTATGTCCTTGTTGATTTTCTGGTTGGATGATTTAAGTGATTTAAGTTGATTTTCTGGTTGGATGAGGTAAGTGGAGTGTTAAAGGCCCTTACTATTATTGTATTAGTATCGATTATTTCCTTTTTATTTGCTATTAACTGCCTTATGTTTTTGGTGTTCTCATGTTGGATGCATAACTATTTACAATTATTATATCTTCTTGTTGGATTGTACCACTGTTGCATCCACACGACTCCTGAAACAGAATGCTACGGGCACCAGTGACAGTCACAACAAAATTTATTGCAATGAGAGGCAAGGCCAACCGATCGGGACCGACACTCTTGACCAGAGTGCAGTCTCGAACAGCTGGGGTACAGAGTTTTTATAGCCGACCACATCGTCTTATCATCACCTGGGGACAGAACAAAAGAAATAGTTCCCAGATGGGGGTGGAAACAGTTCAGACATGCCCTTGCCCCAATCCAATCAAACACTAAACCAGTTGATTTTCCTTAAACTTTTGTTCCTTTGATTGATAAGACAAGGCTGTTATCTCTTAATCTACAGTGTTAAAACAAAGCTGTTATTTCTTAAGGCTACAAGTTAGCCCTACACTACAATTTAACCCTTACATTATGAGTGCTTTATCTTTGATATGTTCTTTTTTTATCTCTTTGTCAAGAGTCTCACTGATGTCCTCCACCCTTCTCTGGAGAACTTTTATGATCATTACTTTAAATTCTCTGTCAGACATATTACTTATTTCTGTTTTGCTTAGATCTTCTGTTGTAATTTTGTCCTGTTCTTTCATTTGGAACATATTCCTCTGTCTCCTTATTTTGTCTACCTTTCTGTGTCTGTTTCCATGTGTTAGGAAGGTCAGCTACATTTTCCACCCTTGAAAGTAGTGGACTTATGAAGGAGAGGTCCTGTAGTGCCCTGCAGTGCAGTGTTCCCCATTCCCCAGGACCTGGTGCTTCAAGTGTGTCTCCCATGTGTGTTGCTTTCATCTTGATGTTGTTATGTGAGTTGCTTTTTCTTTCAGTCCAGCTGTCTGCACTGACTCTGTTGTGGGCTATTCTTGCTCTCTGTGGTGTTAGGGAGACCCAGGCAGTCTGGCTCTGATGGGGTATGACCACAGGAGGGCTCAGGGGCAGGGTGGCAGTGTTAGCAATATTTCTGCTGAACCACTCTTTCTAGGCCAGATTTCCTGAAACAGGGTGGCCAGAGGTGCAGCATATGTGCATGAGGTGGCTGGGTAGGGGACATGCACAGTGTTACCAAAATTTGGGCTGATCCCAGGGACAAGGCCATCATGCTTAGAGTGGGCGAGTCCTCAGGAAAATGCATGGACAGGGTACACTGCTAGCAGGTTAGGTAGCAAGTGTCTGTGTAGCACTGCCTCCTGCGGGTGGCTCTGTTTTTATGCTGAGATGCAGGGGAGGAAAATGGCACCTGCCAGCTCCACTGTTCCTGGAGAAGTTCCCCAACATGCTCCAAAATCATTATAAACAGATCTTCTTCCTTCTAGTCCCATTGTTATGCAAAGTGTTGCTTCTGTGTTGCCTCAGGCTGCTGTCTCTTTCAGGGAAGGGAACCGGCTATCACTTGCTATCCAGGCTTGGGCAGTGCTGACTCAGCTGACTTTTAAAGCTCTAGGCTCCAAGTTCTGCTAAGTTATACAAACTCACAGATTTAGCCCCTCTGGTTTTCAAAGACAGACATTATTGAGACTTGTCTTCCCCTTGTGAGCTCCCTGGTGGGAGGGCCTGTTTCTCATAGTCTCTGTGCCTAAAGCTCTCTCCCTCCTGAGGGCTGCTCCTGACCATACTTCTGTCCTTTCTAAGCTCTCAGATATGGCTTATTCTCTTCACATAGTTGTGGAGATTGTTCTGCCAGTCTTCAGCTCACTCTCTGGTTTGTTTAGACAGATGTGAGTGATATCTAGTTGTAAACATGGGACAGGGTGAGCTTAGGGTCTTCCTACTCTACCATTCTTCCAAGCTCCTCCCTTATTTTTAGTTTACTTCTATTGTTATATTTGAAATGAATTTCTTGTAAACATCAAATAGTCTTAAATGACAAAAGAGAAAGTCTCAAGCAAAGAGATCAAAATATAAAGAAAAGCCAAGTGGAAATTTTAGGACTGAAAAATATAATAACCAAAAAATTTTAAGCACACCATAATGACAGAATGGGGACAATAAAGGGAAGAATCAAGGGGTGCCTGGGTGGCGCAGTCGGTTAAGCGTCCGACTTCAGCCAGGTCACGATCTCGCGGTCCGTGAGTTCGAGCCCCGCGTCGGGCTCTGGGCTGATGGCTCAGAGCCTGGAGCCTGTTTCCGATTCTGTGTCTCCCTCTCTCTCTGCCCCTCCCCCGTTCATGCTCTGTCTCTCTCTGTCCCAAAAATAAATAAACGTTGAAAAAAAATAAAAAAAAAAGGGAAGAATCAGTGACTAGACCAATAAAAATCATCCAGTAAAACCAACAGAATCAAGACATATTTTTAAAAAAATGAACAGGGCCTAGAAACATGTGGAACAATAATAGAATATACAACATTCATATCACCAGAGTCCCAGAAGGAGAAGCTAAAGATGAAGCTGAAAATATTAGAAGAAATAATGGCTGAGTTTTTTCCCCAATTTAGTCAAAAGACATAGCATACAGGGGCACCTGGGTGACTCAGTGGGTTAAGCGTCTGACTTGGGCTAAGGTTGTGATCTCATGGTTTCTGAGTTCAAGCCCCTCATTGGGCTCTGTGCTGACAGCTCAGAACCTGGAGCCTGCTTTGGATTCTGTGTCTCCCTCTCTCTGCCCCTCCCCCCCCTCAAAAATAAATAAATATATTTTTTAAAAAGACATAGCATACGGATTCAAGAAGCTGAGAGAAAACCAAACAGGATAAACCCAAAGAAATCCATGCCAAGACACTTCATAATAAAACTTCTGAAAACTAAGACCAAAAAAAATCTTAAAAAACAATTTTATACAAAATCATAGATCCAAATGATAGTGGAATTCTCAAGCCATGGAGGCCAAAAGGAAGTGGCACATTTTTTAAGTGTTGGAAAAAAAAAGGCTGGGTCAATACAGAATTCATGATCTATCAAAAATATCTTTCAGGAAGGCACTTGTAGTGATGAGCACTGAGTATTGTATGTAAGTGATGGATCATGAAATTTAACACCTGAAACTAATGTTACACAATATGTTAACTAACTGGAATCTAAATAAAAACTTGAAAACAAAATCCTTCAGGAATGAAGAGAAAATAAAGACATTTTCAAATAAGGAAAATTAACAAAATTTGTCACTAGTGGTACTGTCTTAAAAGAATGACCAAAGGAATTTTTCATACAGAAAGGAAACGGCAATGAAAGGAAAACTTGGGACATCAAGAATGAAGAAAGACCAACTGAACAGGTAAATATAATAGATTACATATGAACAGGTAAATATAATAGATTACATATCTCCTTCTAAGTCTTAAAAATTGTTTAGAAATGTTTTTATGTTTAAAAAAATTGCTATATTATTGAAAACAAAACTACATTGTCTGATGTGGCTCACAATGCATGTAAAGGAAGTATTTAGGATAAGTTAATTATAATGTGAGAACATAGGGACACCTGGGTGTCTCAGTCGGTTAAGCGTCCAAATTCGGCTCAGGTCATGATCTCCCTGCTCATGAGTTTGAGCCCCACGTGGGGCTCTGTGCTGACAGCTTAGAGCCTGGAGCCTACTTTGGATTCTTTGTGTGTCTCTCTCTCTGTCCCTCCCCTGCTCTCTCTCTCTCTCTCTCCCTCAAAAAGAAATAAACATTAAAACAATTTTAAAAATGTGGGAGCATAATAGGACCAAAATGGACCTATATTTCACATGAAGTAGTAAAATGTCAATACGAGGAAGATGTGATAAATTACATGTATATACTACGATTCCTAGAACAAGTAAAAGCAAACAAAAAACAAAACAAAAAACCTGTACAAAGATGCCATATACATCTGGCATTACAATTTTCCCTCCAATTTCAGATAACCTTCTTTTGACCATTTCACAATAACTCACAAACTGCAACATTTCAACACTTGCTTCACACTTTTTTGCCTTTCCTAGATTGTCAATCTTTCCTGAATAGAATATAAGCTCTAGAGGGCATAAAACTTGTCTGTTTTGCCTATTACTGTGTCTCCAGAATGTAGAACAACGGCCTGGCACATAGTAGCTGCCTTGCCACATAGCAGCTGACAAATATTAATTGAATGAAGAATGAATGAATGAACTTTGGCAAAAAAGATAAATACTAAAAAGGGAAATCTAAGACTAACATTATTTGTAAACAATATGATTGTTTACATAAAAATCCAAAACAATCAACTGAGAAACCATTAGAGCCAATAAAAATAATTAAGCAAAGTGAAAAAATACAAGAGCAACATACACAAAGCAATAATGTTTTTATATGCCAGCAATAATCTACTAGAAAATGTAATAAAGGAAAGATCCCAGGCACAATAACTCCCAGAACTATCAATTGCCTAGGGGAAAAAAACTAACAATATGTGTACAAAATCTAGATAAAGAAAAATATAAAACTTTACTGATGGGCATAAAAGAATATATGAATGAGGTGAGAGAAATATTACCTTTCAGTATGGTAAAATCAATATTGTAAAGATGTCAGCTACTTTAAAAAGTTTATAAATTTAATCCCAATCAAAATCCTAATGATATTTTTTGCAGAATTCAATATATTGATTCTAAAAAATTTCTTGGGATGAATATTTATTTGGAGAAAAAAATAATTAAACATCCCTTGGAAGAGAAAATGTAGGAGAAGAGCTGAGACAATTTTTTTGTGCAAATGCACAGCCTTACAGACCACCAGGAATCTGTGAAAGCCTACTATGCCTGTCTTGTTCCTCAGATCCCCCTGTTACATTTCCAGTTGTTCTGCCAATCTGTTGCTTTCTCTAGCCTGTCCAGAGACCTCAGATTACTTGAGATATTTGCCGAATTCCCTTAGCTTTACCCAAGACTCCACATTTCTTCTTAAATAAATGCTTCGCAATTTGTTGTATGCTTTTGGTCACCTTTCTAGCTCCCTAAGGGAACTGGCAGGAGATTTGCCCTACCAGATAATCAAAATGTACCACAGAGGTGTAGTAATTAAAATGATGTGATAATGAAACAAAAATTGACAAGTAGATCAATAGATCAGAATAGGGAGTCCAAAATAGATGCAAAGATATATGGGAATTCATCTTTTTACAGGGGAGAAGGGATGAAGTACTCAATAAATGGTATTAGGAAAACTGGTTATCCATGTAGGTCAAATAAAATTATAACTTTACATCACAACTTTTAGAAGTGTAAACTTCAGATAGATTAATGGCCTGAACATAAAATATAAAATTATAAAAGGAAATATAGGCGAGTGTTTTAAACCTTAAGGTAGGGTAGGCATAAAACAGAAAGATACAGGTAAATAAATTTGACTGCATCGAAAGCATAAAACATCTCTAAGACAAAAACATGAAAACAAAAGTACTTCATAATGGCTAAGGACTATCAGATTACCTAATGTTTGTCATTTTGTGAATTGAATATTAAAATGATTTTGACAAATTTTGTTTTGTTGTGTGCTTTTGGGCAATGAAGAAACAATCTTTGCCTTATGTTTTAAGACAGCAAATCCTCTTTATTTTGGGTCTATTTGAAAATTACACTATTTTTATGGATAAAGAATTTTTCACAACAATTAATAAACAATTGTAGAGACTTTCAGAATAGCTGGGCAAAGAGCTTGGAAAACACTCTCCCTACAAAAAACAATGATAAAACTTAGATTATCAAAAACAACCCCTTAGGGACTCTAGAAAGGTGACCAAAGGCATACAACAAATTGTGAAGCATTTATTTAAGAAAAAATGTGGAGTCTTGGGTAAAGCTAAGGGAATTCGGCAAATATCTCAAGTAATCTGAGGTCTCTGGACAGGTTGGAGAAAGCAACAGATTGGCAGAACAACCAGAAATGTAACAGGGGTATCTGAGGAACGAGACAGGCATAGCAGGCTTTCACAGATTCCTGGTGGTCTGTAAGGCTGTGTATTTGCACAAAGCTGCATATGTGCTCTGAAGAGACTAGACAGAGCCCTATCTATTTATGCCAGGATGAATAAAAAGTCTTGCATACAAAGAAAACAAAAGCTTGGACAGACTAGTAAACTGCCTGAACATCGAATGTGTTCCTCAAACCACACCAAATTGATTGACAAAGGGTGGCAGTCTTAGTGGCTAAAAGTGTTTAAGCACAATTTCTGATCAATTATATATAGGCTGACCATTAAGCTATGCTCACTCAGTGGCAGCCTCTATGAAGTCAGGCTTAAAAATAAAAATGAGAATTAAAACAAACAAACGAAACCTCAACAGGCATCAGCAGCTACACACTGCAGGAGAGACAGACTCTACAAAATGAATCCAAGTAAGTCACTAAATAAATGAACAAATAGCAATGACAGCAGCTGCGGGGGTGGGAATCAGAATTCAGATGCAATACAACATATTATCTAAAATATCCAGTTTTCAGGGCACCTGGGTGGCTCAGTCGGTTGAGCATCTGACTTCGGCTCAGGTCATGATCTCACAGTTTGTGGGTTCGAGCCCCGTGTCGGGCTCTGTGTGGATAGCACAGAGCTGGAACCTGCTTCGGATTCTCTCTCTCTCTCTCTCTCTCTCTCTCTCTGTTCCTACCCCACTTACACTCTGTCTCTGTCTCTCTCAAAAATAAACATTAAAAAATTAAAAATAAAATAAAATATCCAGTTTTCAAGGCTCCTAGGTGGCTCAGTCAGTTGAGAGTCTGACTCTTGATTTTGGCTCAGGTCATGATCCCAGGTTTGTAGGGTCGAGCACTGCATTGGGCTCCATGCTGAGCATGGAGCCTGATTAAAATTCTCTCTCTCCTCTCTAAAATAAAAAATAAATACAAAAAGTAAAATAGAATATCCAGTTTTCAACAAAACTTATGAGACTTGCAAAGAAATGGGAAAGTGTTAACCACACAGGGTAAAAAGCAAGCAATAGGAATTGCTTTGAGGGAGCCCAGATGTTGACTTAGCAGACAAAAACTTCAAAACAACTATTCTGTCTGTCTATCTATCTATCTATTATTTTAATTCCAGCATAGATAACAGAGTGGTATATTAGTTGCAGGTGTACAATATAGTGATGCAGCAATTCCATATATTACTCAGTGTTTATCAAAATAAGTACTCCTAATCCTCTTCCTTATTTCACCCATCACTCCACCTACCCCACCTGCTCTGGTAGCCATCTGTTCATCTCTATAGTTAAGAGTCTGGTTTGGGGTGTCTGATTTATTTTCCTTTGTTCATTTGTTTCCTAAATTCCACATATGAGTGAAATCATATGGCATTTGTCTACCTCTGACTGGTTTATTTTTCTTAGCATTATAATCTCTAGCTCCATCCATGTTGTTGTAAATGGCAAGATTTCATTCTTTTTTATGGTTGAATTATATATATATATATATATATAATCACATCTTCTTTATCCATTCATCTATCAATGGACACTTGGGCCACTTCCATAAATTGGCTATTGTAAATAATGCTGCTATAAACATAGGGGTGCATGTATCCCTTTCAATTAGCATTCTCGTGTTCTTGTATTCTTTGGGTAAATACTCAGTAGTGCAATTGCTGGATAGTAGGGTAGTTTTATTTTTAACTTTTTGAGGAACCTCCATATTGTTTTCTACAGTGGCCACACCAGTTTGCATTCCCACCAACAGTGCATGAGAGTTCTTTCCCTCCACATCCTCACCAACACTTGTTCTTTCTTAAGTTTTTATTTTAGCCATTTTGACAGGTGTGAGGTGATATCTCATTGTAGTTTTGATTTGCATTTTCCTGATGATGAGTCATGTTGAGCACCTTTACATGTGTCTGTTGGCCATCTGGATGTCTTCTTTGGGGGAAATTTCTGTTTATGTCCTCATCCATTTTTAATCAGATTCTTTCTTTTGATGTGTGTTGGGTTTTATCAGTCCTTTATATATTTTGGATATTATTTTGATGTAGTCCCAATAGTTTATTCTAGCTTTTGTTTCCCTTGCCTCAGGAAACCTATTTAGAAAGATATTGTTATGACTGATGTCAGAGAAATTAATGCCTATGCTCCCTTCTAGTATTTTTATGGCTTCACTTCTTACATTTAGGTTTTTAATCCATTTTGAGTTTATTTCTGTGTATGGAGAAAAGAAATGGTCCACTTTCATTGTTTTCCATGTAGCTGTATAGTTTTCCCAACACCTTTGGAAGAAGAGACTGTCTTTTTCCCATTGGATATTCTTTCCTGCTTTGTCAAAGATTTATTGACCACATAATTGTGGGCTCATTTCTGGGTTTTCTATTTTGTTCAGTTGATCTCTGTGTCTTTTTTTTTTTTTATGCCAATACCATACGGTTTTGATTACTATAGCTTTGTAATATAATCTGAAGTCCAGAATTGTGATACCTCCAGGTTTTCTTTCTTTAGTATTTTATTATTTTTAAAAGTTTTTTAGGGGCGCCTGGGTGGCGCAGTCGGTTAAGCGTCTGACTTCAGCCAGGTCACGATCTCGCGGTCCGTGAGTTCGAGCCCCGCGTCAGGCTCTGGGCTGATGGCTCAGAGCCTGGAGCCTGTTTCCGATTCTGTGTCTCCCTCTCTCTCTGCCCCTCCCCCGTTCATGCTCTGTCTCTCTCTGTCCCAAAAATAAATGTTTAAAAAAAAATTAAAAAAAAAAAAAAGTTTTTTAATGTATTTATTTGTTTTTTAAATTAAGTTTTTATTTAAATTCCAGTTAGTTAACATAGAGTGTAATAATAGCATCAGGTGTAGAATGTGTGATTCTACACTTACATACAATACCTGGTGCTCATCACAATAAATGCCCTCCTTTATACCCATCCACTATTTAACCCATCTCCCCCACTTCCCCTCTGGTAACCGTCAGTTTGTTCTCTATACTTAAGAGTCTGTTCCTTGGTTTGCCTCTCTTTTTTCCCCACTATGTTCATTTGTTTTGTTTCTTAAATTCCACATATGAGTAAAACCAGATGGTATTTTTCTTTCTCTGTCTGACCTATTTCACTTAGCATAATATCTTCTTAGCTCCATCCATGTCATGCAAATGGCAATATTTCATTCTTTTTATGGCTGAGTAATATTCCATTGTGTATATATATATATATATATACATACATACATATATATATATGTATGTATGTATATATATATCACTACTTCTTTATCCATTCATCAGTTGATGGACATTTGTAGTCTTTCCATAATTTGGGTATTGTTGATAATGCTGCTGTAAACATTGGGGCGCATGTATCCCTTTGAATTTGTATTTTTGCATCTTCCAGGTAAATGCCTAGTAGGCAATTGCTGGATCATAGTGTAGGTTAATTTTAATTTTGTGAGGAACCTCCACAGTGTTTTCCAGAGTGGCTGCACTAGTTTGCATTGCTACTAACAATGTAAGAGTGTTTCCCTTTCTTTGCATCCTTGCTGACACCTGTTATTTACTGTGTTGTTAATTTTAGACATTCTGATTGGTGTGAGGTGGTAAATCATTGTAGCTTTGATTTGTATTTCTCTGATGCTCGGTGATGTTGAGCATCTTTTCATGTGTCTATTGGCCATCTGTATGTCTTCTTTGGAAAAATGTCTATTATGTCTTTTGCCCATTTTTTTTAGCTATATTAATTGTTTTTCAGGTGTTGAGGATTATTTGATTTTTGGGTGTTGAGTTCTTTATATATTTTGTACACTAACCCTTTATCAGATATGTCATTTGGAAATTTATCTTCTCCCATTACATAGGTTGCCTTTCAGTTTTGTTGATTGTTTCTTTCAGTGTGCAGAAGCTTTTTATTTTGATGTAGTTCCAATAGTTTACTTTTGCTTTTGTTTCCCTTGCCTCAGGAGACATATATAGTAAGAAGTTGCTCTCCCTGATGTCAAAGAGGTAGGATGTTAGCTTCGGATTTTTCATATAAGACCTTTATTATGTTAAGGCATGTTCTCTGTAAACCTGCTTTGTTGAGTGTTTTTATCATGAATGGATGTTGTACTTTGTCACATGCTTTTTCTGCATATTTAAATGATCATATGGTTTTTATACTTTTTTATTGATATGATGTATCACTTTGATTGATTTGCAAATATTGAACTACCCTTGCATCCCAAGAATAAATCCCACTTGATCATGGTGAATGATTTTTTAAATGAGTTGTTGGATTCTGTTTACTAACATTTTGTTGGGAATTTTTACATCTATGTTTCAGAGATTATTACCTGTAGTCCTCTTTTTTTCCAGTGTGTTTATCTGGTTTTGGTATTAGTATGATGCTGGCTTCATAGAATGAGTTAGGAAGTTTTCCATCCTCTTCTATTTTTTGGGAAATGTTGACAAGAATAGGTATTATATCTTCTTTTAATGCTTGGTAGAATTCACTTGTGAAGCCTTTTGGTCCTGGACTTTTGTTTCTTGGGTGTTTTTTGATTACTGATTCAATTTCATTGGTGGTAATCTGTCTGTTCAAATTTTCTATTTCTTCCTGATTCAGTTTTGGTAGGTTCCATGTTTCTAGGAATGTATCCATTTCTTCTAGGTTGTCCAATTTGTTGGCATATAATTTTCGCTAATATTCTCTTACAATCATTTGTATTTCTGTGTTGTCAGTGGTTATTTCTCCTCTTTAATTTCTGATTTTGTTTATTTGAGTCCTCTCTCTTTTTTATAAGTCTGGCTAGAGATTTATCAATTTTGTTGATCTTTTCAAAGAACCAGCTCCTGGTTTCATTGATCTGTTATATTGTTTTTATAGTTTCTATACCTTTTATTTCTGCTCTAATATTTAGTATTTTCTTTCTTCTGCTGGTTTGGGGTTTGTTGGTTCTTCTTCAAAGCAGCTATTTAAAGATGTTCAAGGAGCTAGTAGAAACCATATTTAAAGAATTGCAGAAAAGTATGATGACAATGTATCATCAAATAGAGAATATCAATGAACAGGTAGAATTATATACATATATGTGTACGAACCAAGGAAATTCTGGAGTTGAAAAGTATAAAATTTGAAATGGAAAATTCACTAGAGGACCTCAAGGGTAGATGTGAGCTATCAGAAAAAGCATCAATGAATTTGAAGATAGACTGATAGAGATTATGCAGTCTGAAGAACACAAGAAGAAAACCCCCCAATATTCCCACTTCTGATGCAACCTCTTTTATAGTCCTCTTTCCTTGAATACAAGCAGAACATGTGAACATGATAGGATATTACTCATATAATTAGGTTAGTCTATATGGCAAAGAATGAGAATTTTGCCACTGTAATTAAGGTCCCTATTAAGTTGATGTTGGATTAATAAAAATGGAGTTTGTCTTGGGTTGGCCTGGTCTGATTAGATGAGTTATAAAAAAGATAATCCACTGTTGGCCTTGAAGAAGTAAGCTGCTATTTTTGTGAGAGGGCCTGTGGAGGGGGCCACATGGCAAGAGAGCCTATTAAAGATGGCTCCTAAGAACTGAGAATAGTTCCTGACAGACAGCTAGCAAGAAAACAGGAACATCAGCCCTACAATGGTGAGGAAGTATATTCTGCCAACAACCAGTGTCCTTGGAAGAAGATCCTGAACCTTAGATGAGATCATAGCTCCAACCCATGCATTGATTTCAGCTTGGTGGGACCCTGAGCAGAGACCCAGTTAACCTGTACTCAGAATCTTGACCCACAGAAATCATGACACAGTATATAGGTGTTGTTTTGACCTGCTAAGTTTGTGGAAATTTGTTATAAAGGAATAGAAAATATAGCCTTGAACTTAGTTCTTTCTTATACTTGGTCCACACACTTGACCACTGCACTATACAGCAAAGTTCAGAACTAGCTATTCATGTGCCATGAAGGCCTATAGACATGCTTTTTGTTTGTTTGGCTCAGAAAGTATTTTAAAATATTTTCTAAAATTAGTTGCCAATGTTTAAGAATCAGAAGATTTCACATATAAGTTCACATTTCTGCCTTCCCTTGAAACGTTGGAAGACATGACATTATTGGGCCCATATTGCCACCTAGCAAGAACTAGTTTGGAGGTGAAGAGCTCTTGCCTTGTTAAGGCAGGGCCTGAACCCGGAAGCTCAGCACAGGAGAGCTCTACCTAATTGGCATCATTCATTTAGGTAACCCACGTGGCCCCAAGTAGGTATTTGAGTATGTTAAGTCCTGATATACTACTTCAGAGTTGATAACTGATTCTCTCAGTTTTGTTTCTAGTTTAGTCACTTTTTCCATTTGCGCTCTATCTGAAACAGCGCTACAAGAGTTTGGATTATGAATTCTTTAGGAATGAATGCCCAGATCAATACTATGTACATTTTATGGATTAAATTAAGTTTGGTAGAGACTGGGAAACTCATCTTTTAATCAAACTTCTTAGTGTAAGATTTCAATTAAAAAAATACATTCTTTTGGCCTTTTGGGGAATATAGTGTAAAATAAAGCAGTATATTTTGTTTTGTTTTTCTTGTCTACTGTGGGGCATGGGAGGGAAAAAAAGTTCAGGGCCAGTAGGTAGAAAGGAAGGCTCCATTAAGATAGTGACATACAGCGAATAAATGTTTAAGTTTTTGAGATTGTTGTAAATTAACACAAAATATAAAGCACATTTTGGATGATGGCATAAATCATGCCAATTGTGGCAACTCATGATTTTATTTTTGTTTTATTTAGATTTCTATTAAAAAATTTTTTCTGGATTCTTTTTTTAAAATTTAATTTTTAATTTTTTTTAAATTTACATCCAAATTAGTTAGCATATAGTGAAACAATGATTTCAGGAGTAGATTCCTTAATGCCCCTTACCCATTTAGCCCATTCTTCCTCCCACAACCTCTCCAGCAACCCTCAGTTTGTTCTCCATATTTATGAGTCTCTTCTGTTTTGTCTCCTCCCTGTTTTTATATTATTTTTGTTTCCCTCCGCTTATGTTCATCTGTTTAAAATTTTTTTTTCAACGTTTATTTTTGGGACAGAGAGAGACAGAGCTTGAACGGGGGAGGGGCAGAGAGAGAGGGAGACACAGAATCGGAAACAGGCTCCAGGCTCTGAGCCATCAGCCCAGAGCCTGACGCGGGGCTCGAACTCCCGGACCGCGAGATCGTGACCTGGCTGAAGTCGGACGCTTAACCGACTGCGCCACCCAGGTGCCCCTGTTCATCTGTTTTAATACAGGGGTGCTTGGGTGGCTCAGTTTGTTAAGTGTCTGACTTTGGCTCAGGTCTTGATCTCACAGTTCATGGGTTTGAGCCCCACGTTGGGCTCTGCGCTGTCAGTGCAGAGCCTGCTTCAGATCCTCTATCTCTGTCTCTGCCCCTCCCCTGCTCACATGCTGTCTTTCTCAAAAATAAATAAACATTAAAAAATTAATACAAATGTTTTGCATTAAGTTTAACACATGATCTCTGGACCTAGTTGTAAGTAAGTTTTTCAGGAAAAAAAAATGTAAGTGATACAAAATATTTGTATGTGTATATAAAAACCATAGTTAAATTAGAATGGAATTCTATATATGTATTCTAAAACAAGTTTTAGAACTTTTTTTGAATTTTAGAATTTATAAAATGTTGAAAATATTTTACTGCTTATATTAAATGCTTTACTGTGCTAGAAGTGATTCCTATAAATCAATAATAAAATACCAATATCCTAATGAAAAAAATGAACAGAAAATATGAATAAGAAATTCACGAAGTAGGAAATAAAAAAATAACCAAAGGGGATATGAAAACATGTTCAGTTTTAATAGTGATTAGCAAAGTCAAAATAAAAACAATGATATTCCCCGTTAGATTTTCAATAAGACTGCTAATATCAAGTACTGCTGCTAAAGAGAAGTGGATATCATACATCGCTGGTGGGTATGTAAATTGGAGCCACCCTGAAGTGCAACTTGGCAGAAACTACTAAATTTTATGAGAATGTATTTATGCATTACTTGTAGAAATAAGAACTTTTAAAATAAGGAACTTATTCTTCTCTGTTTCTTCAAACATTCCCTCTGGCCATACTGGTAGGCTCAGAAATATGATCTTAGCCCTGGTCTAAGTTAATTAACACCACACACTTGGCCAAAGTGATTGATTCAGGAATGGGGGTAGGACATGAACTGGTCCAAAATAGAACTTCTGCTAGGGATCCTGGGTGGGATACAAACTCTCTCTTCTAGCCACGAAGAAGAAAACACAGATTTGGGAGCTGCTAACAGCTAACTTAGGACTATTAGGGAACAGCCTGCTTGAGAATGGGGCCAATGTTAAGGAAGAACTGACTTACCTAAGCTTATCTGAAACCAGCTCTATGCCTGTTCCCATGAGCCATAGTTTCCTATTTTGTTTAAGCCAGTTTGAGTTTTGGTTACTTGTAATTGGAAGTATCTTGACTGATACAGTAATCCTTGACCAATTTCAGCTATGAGGGTCTGTGACAGACCCTGTGGATTGATTCACTCAACATCCATTTCAACCCCCTCATCATGCACTTTCCTGTATTTCAGAGGCTTGGAAGCTCAAAACTTTATTTTTCACACTTCCTAGCAGCTGGGGATATGACTTCTGGATATGACTTCTACCGTGGATCTGCTAATCAGAACTAGCTCAAGACTTGAATTTGGATGTGAGTTAAGTGGGGAGATAGGCAGGACTCCAGGTCAAACATTTACTGGTGCAGATCATAGCAGAGATGGTGCAATCTGGGAACAAGCTGCTATGGTGGTGGCTCCCCAGTTTGACAGGCATCTTCCTGATCATAGCAGGAGTAATAGCCACATAGATGACTCAGTTCTGTGGTGTGCATTTGTGAGCATTCCTGGATGCTCTACCTAGATTCTTTTTCTTCACCCCACCAATGATTCTATAAGCCATCACTTATAAAAAAATCTTTTTCTGTTGAAATTCGCTAGAAGGGATTCTGTTCTTTGAAAACAAACTCTAATCATATAGGACCCAGGGTTGTGAGAGTTGGTCTATGTAGCAGAAATAAACCAAAAAGCTAAAAAAAAAAAGTGTGTGTATTTCTAGGTATTTGGTGTTATCTCTACTTAGGATTTTTTATATCCTGTCTGAGGAAGTCCTAACTGGTCTAGCATCTTAGGAATAACCTCTGTATAGTTCCAATATCCCCCTCCCTTTTCTTGTACTTTTCTTTCAACCTCCACCCTCAATGGTATAACAGGCTCCTTGGTTGAGGAACATCCATCATAGTTATCAGCAAAGAGAATTATAGAGGAAGAGGGACCCAAGAGGATGCCTCTGGAATCTGAATCTTCTCAAACATTGATCAGACTCAACAAATGTCAGCTCTGCTTGGCTAGAAAAGATGATGCTAAACAGTTATTTACAGGAAGCATCAGTGTAGAAGATTTAGTAAATGACTCACACAGACCAATTTTCCCTGCCAGAAACTCAGCATTTGATTATGCTTTCAATTTAGATTTTGTTTCTTTGTACTCCAGGTCAGAACACACAGTGGGCAGTCAATACAACATATCTTAGATAAGTAAATTTTATACCAGCTCTACATTCTAGGTTGGTGGGGCTGCTCAAAACATATGATTTAAGTCGGACAGAGCCAGCCCATGGATTTAGCCAATATAGTTAGTCTTATAAGGCAGTTGCAAGAACAAGGCCATGAAGGAGGGATGATTTTGATAGCCCCAATAAAAGCCCATCATTCATTCAACAAATGTTTACCAAATGTCAACCACAAAGTGCTGATGATGCAGAAATGCACAAGGCACTATTCTTTTCACAAGGAGTTCAATCCAATGTTGGGAGACACACAGTGAACACATAATTCCAATTCATTGTGATAAGGACTGAGAGTCACAAAGTGCAGTGGAAAAGAACCATTAACTCTACCTGAAGGAGGGATAAAAGTCAAAAGACATGGGTTTGAGCCAGAAGGCCTGCCAATCTAGTAATGTGATGTCATTCACCTAGGGCAATAATGGGTTATCCACATAAACAGGTGCCTAGGACAACAGCAAAGCACAGGCATCACAAAAATTGAAATCAATTTTACATTGTATATAAAACATAGAAAAACCAGAAATTGTTTATATTTTATTCCACTTATTTAATGATTTAGTATCATTTTACTTTGAATTATATATACGATGGGAAGTGAGGGGCCTAACTTTTCCTAAAATGTATGTACTAGGGCACCTGGATGGCTCAGTTGGTTAAGCATCTGACTCTTGATTTCAGCTCAGGTCATGATCTCACATGCTCCATGCTGGGCATGGAGTCTGCTTAAGATTCTCTCTTCTTCTCTCTCTGCCCCTTCCCCACTCATGCATTCTCTCTCTCTCCCTCAAAAAAAATAAATTAAATAAATGTATCATAAAAACTAATAGATGCATATAAAAATCCATAAAACATACGTGTATAGCTAAAAGTCATTATAAAGTAAACATTATGGGACCACCACTCAGACAGGGAATAGAACATTGCCAGCAACATACCAGGAATACCACTTGGGATAGCCAACTGCCTGGTCTGCCTTGGAGTGTTCCATTTTTAGCACTGAAAATCCTGAATTCCAGAAAACCCCTCCCTCGATGTAAAAAGTCTCAGTTTTCAGTGATGGGTGCAGAAGATTGGAGGGGGAGAGTACAAAATCCATATGGTAATCCCCCCCAAATAGGAGATGAAAACAACACAGTTTTTAGTGTGAGATGGATATATAATGGTGCAGATTATCTGCCTTCTGTAGTTGTGGCTGTTTTTTTCTCCTGACTGCTGATCTGGACAAGCATGATTTTTGGTTCACAGTAATGGATCATTCATTGTTGTATCACTTGGAATGATGCCACTTGATTATGTAATTTAAGTGTGTTGTAATTGTGAGCATCAACAGTCTTTGACTTTGCCTGTGTATCTATTGTGATTTGTATCGAAATAGCGTTGGTTTTACTTTTAACATCATGAATATTGCCACCATATAGCTCAATCTGCTTGGGTTACCATAACAAAATACTACAGACTGAATGGCTTAAACAACAGAAATTTATTTTCTCACAGTTCTGGAGGCTGGAAAGTTGTAAGCATGTTTGGTCTTATCTGAGGGTTTTCTCCTTGGCTTGTAAATGGCAGCCTTCTTGCTGTGTCCTCAAATGGCCTTTTCTTTGTGTGCACACATTCATGGTGTTCCCCTGGGTGTCCAAATGTCCTCTTCTTATAAGGACACAGTCATATTGGATTAGGCCCATCCTAACAGTCTCATTTTAACTTAATCACCTCTTTAAAGGCCCTATCTCCAAATACAGTCACATTCTGAGTTACTGGGAGTTAGGACTTTGACATAGGAATTTTTGAGGGACACAGGTCATCTGTAACACCATGTTTTGTGAGAATGCAGATACGGAAAATGAGAATCATTACAATACCAATGCTAGAGTCACTGAAAAAGAAGGCTGAAGTACTGTGTTATTTTAATTACAGGTGAAGACGATGTACAACTAGATTAGGAAAGTAAATAACCCAAACAGAACCTCCTGAATACCACAGAGAAAAGAATTTGTGATTGGGCATGGTAGAAAAGGATATGTGAAAACACATACAGAAACTGAATCTCATAAACCTGGAATGACACTGGCAAGTTCTTCTAAATCAATCAAAAGTCTCCTCAAAGATGCCAACACTCAGTTGAAAATAGTGGCTGCTCATTTAGCTTGGGCATACCACCCAAATGAAGATACATTACCATGTTATTCCCCTTAACTACATCAAGAAACTGACTAAAGTTATATTTCTGATTGAGTGGTTGCAACTAAAATGTCCTGTAGGTGAACAAAAGGGGGAAATTTTGATAACAGATGCTGGTCCCTTACAGCATATAGCTGATTCTGTCAGATGTTACCAATGATCATGCTTTCTACAGTATACCAGGTCATCTGTCTGATAGCGGTGCGAAAAAAAAAATGTTCCCACTAGCTATTATGTACTTTGATTTTTATAAAATGCAGTTTTATATTGTCTTCTTGATTTCATGAATGTATTAATGAAATTACAGAAAACATGAAACATGCATATTCAGCAGACAGTACAAATGTAATTTTGAAAATTCCAGTCAGTCTATAAACTTCACACTAATGAAAAGTAACAGCTCTTACCTGTGAAATGTCCTGCACACCTTGTACACAACACTGATTAAGAGGAGTGCATTTCGGGGGCACCTGGGTGGCTCAGTCAGTTAAGCATCTGACTCTTGATTTTGGCTCAAGTCATGATCTCACGGTTCGTGAAATTGAGTCCCGTGTTGGGCTCTGTGCTGACAGCCTGGAGCCTGCCTAGGATTCCTCACGCATGTGCTCTCTCTCTCACACACACCCAAAATAAATAATCATTAAAAAAAGAGGTGTGTGTTTTGCTTGCCTGTAAAACTAAAGCTTTTATAATTAAAATTTTGGGTCATTTTCAATTTCTTTAAAACTTACAGATGCACAGGGGCACCTGGGTGGCTCAGTCGGTAAGCATCGGGTCAGATCATGATCTCATGGTTCGTGAGTTTGAGCCCGGCATTGGGCTCTGTGCTGACAGCTGGGAGCTGGGAGCCTGCTTCAGATTCTGTGTCTCCCTCTCTCTCTGCCCCTCCCCTGCTTGTGCGCACTCCCTCTCTCCTTCAAAAATAAATAAACCTTAATTTTTTTTTTAAACTTAAAAGCAGCAAATAATGAGATTTTTACTTCATAAGAATGGAAGTAGATCACCTCCTTAGATATGTGCCTACAAGATGCCTATCATTGTTGCTGGCCATGGAGAAAATGTTAAAATGTCACCTTGTTATAAAATCATAATTTCAAAATACAGGACAAGAAGAATGTCCTTTCCTAACTTGTAAATACATGGAGAATGTGAATGGAGAAAAGGATTATAATGACAGAGATGTATCTGCTGTTTCTCTGAAACTGTTTGAAGACCTTTGAAGAGGTCATATGAAGCCTAGAAAAGGATAAACTGCACCTTCACTGTTGGATGTTAAATATACATTGTAACCAAATTTTACATGGCAAAATTGCCTCATTTTTTTGAAAGAAGACTACTTCAGAACTTAAAAAAAATGTTACCAGGAAAACACAGCTACATTAAACAGGACTTTCTCCATTTCTTTTTTTGGCTGTTGGTTTTTGTTTTTCTTTAAAGACAGAGAGAGTAAGGGAGAGAGGCAGAGGGAGAGAAAAAGAGAGAATCCCAAGCAGGCTTCATGCTCAGCATGGCGCCCAATGCGGGGTTTGATTCCACACCCTGGGATCATGACCTAAGCCGAAATCAGGGAGTTGGATGCTCAACCAACTGAGCTACCCAGGTGCCCCTCCATTTCTTTTTCTCAAATTGAAGTGTAATTAACATACAATGTTATATTAATTTCAGGTGTACGATATAGTGATTCAACAATTCTATACATTACTCAGTGCTCATCATGATAAGTGTAGTCACCATCTCTCACCATATAAAATTATTACAATGTTATTGACTGCATTTCCTATGCTGTCCTTTTCATCTCCATGACTTAATTATTTTATAACTGGAAGTTTGTGCCTCTTAACTCCCTTCACCCTCTCTACTTCTTAAATGAAACTAACTTTTTTTGAATCCAACTTCAATTTCACAAGTTCAAATTACCTTGTGCTTTAGAACCATTTTTCCTGTGAGAAAGAGGTTTAATTTATGACATCTAATCTGCTTCAGAGCATTTAAAAATGATTGGCATGTTAAGACATGGATAGCTTATATATGAATTTAAAGATGGCAGAGACCCGATTGGCAAATAGCTGGTTTATCAAAACAAATGTTTCAGTTCTTATACTCTAGAAGTCTTAATTTGGTTTTGACCTAGAGTGTGACAGGTGGAGGGTGAAGTGTGTGTTGAAATTTTTCTGACTGGTAATCTCAGGAGGCAAGTTTATTCCTCTTTCTAGGGAAAGTCCTAGCTACAAGGGGAAAAACTTGGATCTGGGAATCAATATTCATAGCCTTGGCTTCTGCTACTCTTCTTCTGGGCTAACCTCTGAACTTCTGTGGATTCTGTTCTTATATATTAGTCAAAGGCATATCCTTACTTCTGTCTGAGAGTAGTAGCAAGGGCTCAGAAATGTAGAAAAATATGGGGATGCAGTAACAAGGTCACCACTCTCCACTGATCTTGACCTCTTCCTCCTGGAATAATAATTCTTCTGCTTTGAGAATAACTGGATGTTTATTCAAGTCTGGAGTGGGGTGAGAGATTTTTTCCTCCTTAAAAATCAAAGTTCTCATTAGGCAAGGGGCCAAGTGTTTGTGTGTGTTTGCCTGCAAGTGGTGGGAAGGGTGAAGTGGTTGGAGTTGGTGATTAATGAGGACCTAGTTTATTTCTTCAATGAATACTCAGGTTAAGCTAATAGGAGAGTAGGATGGTTTCCTGGGTTCTTCCCGTAGGGCAGAAATAAATTCCAACATCAGGGGAAACCCACAACTCTTTGGAACCAGGGGTCAAAACACAGATCTGGATCCATGCAGGCCCTTCCTTGCCAACAGTTCTTTCCTCCAAGCTGTTGTACTTTGACTCCATAGAAAGGGGCAAATAGAATACTTTTGATATTCTGCTGTTCAGGAATTGTTCTTTCTTCAGCTCTCTGTTGCAGACTATGAAGTAGAGAGGGGCACTGCTAAGAAATCAGGAGACTGGGCTTTTTACTCACTCCTCACCTAACCCCATCTCTTTTCCCTGCCTTGCTAAGAGATCTATCTGCAAAATAGGGCTGATAATACATACTTCACTGGGTTGTCGGGAAGATTAACTGCGAGTGTAAGTGAAGCGCCTCCACACCAGATGCCTGATGCCTGTTGGCTCTATGCAAAACAACAGTTGCCAGGCTCAGGTTCTTAAAACCAAGATGTATGCTTCCCTTTTCATCCACAGTGTAAACAACAGTAAGCCTCGCTTTACTTATAGCAACACATTTTAACCCTTACAATGGCTTCATGAATTAGGAACTATTATCCCCCTTTGTGAAGTACCTATAATATGGAACCCGAGACACAGAGAGGTAAAGTAACTTTCCTAGAGTCACACAGCTAGTAAGTGATGGAGTCGCTGTTTGTTTTTTTTTTTCAATATATGAAGATTATTGTCAAATTGGTATGTCAGGGAGCAACCTACTAGACACTGGTGTGCCCTGGGCAGCATTTGTATTCCTTCCTCCTCATATTTGCTTGGATTGCTTACTTCTTCCAATGCTTTCCCCACTCACTCTCTGACTAATTAAGACCTTTATTTCTTTAACACCCAACTTAAATCCTACCTCAGCTATGAGGCCTCTTGGGCCTGCTGCAGTCTTTCCTCTGAACTCAGACACTGCTAGCTGGTTCCTTCATGTGGCCAAGAGAACATGCTGTCTTCTGCACTTTTTTTTAATCTCCTCTTTCATACCAGAAGTACCTCCAGGGCACACACTGCCCATGTACCCCACACAGGACAGCCTCCCCATGGGAAGTGAAGCAATAATCAGTGTTCAAGACAGAATAGAAAGTCCATTCCTCCCTTCATTCATCACAGATTTACTGAGGCCCATGCTTGGGGCGAAGGATCTGGAGGATGAAAGAGTAGAGTCATTGTCCTTAGGAAGCCAATCTTGGATACAAAATTTACACACCAAATTTACAATACTATTTGCCTCTGGTGGGGGTAGGGAAAATGGTACAGGGGGAGACAACAAAGGAGGTTTTGTTTGACCTTTGTCAGTAATGTTCTTTAATACATAATTATCTGGAGAAAAAGGATAAAAGGCTCCCAAGGGCATAAAATAGAGGCAAAAGTGAGGAGAGGGACAATTCTGATAGTAGAGAAAGAGGAATTTGGAGTGTGGGGAAAACATAGGACAGGGTTCATAGGACTGGAAGAGAAGCAATATGGGAGAGATAGGAAAGCATGACCCTTCCCCAGTCACTCCACATCCTCAGTAGATTCTACCCCCGGCCTCTAATTTTTTTAAATAAAATCTTTGATGTAAATTGGACCGTACATGGGAACCAGTGAAAACCCATGTAATACAAAATAAATGTGCCCCCACTGACCAGGGTTCAGCCACAGCAGTTTTGTGTCAATGACTTCTATCTCTGTGTAGGTGCCCAGATAGGGAAAAAGACGTATAGTGCCAGCCCTAGAGGCCCCCAGTCTGGGGCTGAGACAGATAACAACTAAGCAAACAAGTAAATCCATAATCGCAATTTGTGATAAATACTAGGAAGAATACATACCAAGAAAAAGCAAGAGGGCAGAGGGTTTACTTTAGACTTGGTATACAAAGAAGCTTTTCCGTGGAGGGGATACTTAAGCTGACGCCTAAAGCCTATGTTGCCAACAGTACTAAGACTGGGGTGAGAGCTGGGGAGAGTGCATCACGTGAGGGGAGCAATGAAAGAGAGAAAGCTTGAAAAGAAGAAGAAGAAAGCATGAGGAGAAATAGGCAATAGGAGATATTATGTTCACAGAGACTCAAGGTAAATGACTTGCTCAAGATTATACAGCTAGTCAGCGACAAAATGAGAGAAATAATGAGCTCCATCCTGAGAGAGAAAATTGAACAGAAGGCTTCTGGAGCTTCAAAGTAGCATCCAGCAAGAGACCCAGGGACAAAACAACAGAGACAGGGACTCAGAACTTTCTAAGATTCTGGAAATGTTGTCAATATCCCAGTGTTAGTGACTCTTGTTAATCCTTCTGTTTCCCCAAAGGGGCTGACAGCAAAACCTTTGAAAGAAAAATATGGAAAGCACTAGATTAATACAAATGTCCAGGTGCCAGGCCATGGCCCCTTGTCTTAGGGGGCAGCAAAGAAGGGGAGCCTGCCGGCCTGGATCCCACACCTCATTCAATCTTGGGGAAGCTGAACCCTAAGGCAAAGAGTGAAGGAGCAAAAGCAAGCTGAATACCTGGGTTTGCAGAATAATTCAAAGCAGAGAGGCTAGATGGTTAGAGACATTGTGGGGAATTGAAGGGGTGAAGGGGACTTAACATTTTATTGGAAGGCTCAGACAGAGAAGGTATCTTGCTCAAGGTCACATGGCAAAGCTGAGTGTGGAACCCAGCTGTGACAGATCCCACAGCCTTTCTATTAAATTGCCTAAGATGATTTTTTCCCACAACTCCTCTTTAATGTTGCTGTTGTTTCTAGAATAATGTTTTGAAAGCATGAGTGTGTATGTGAGAGAGAAGAGTGTGAGTGTGTGTTGAGAGAACAAATTAGCATGGATATGCTTCTGTTCCTTTTTAAAAAATGCTTATTTATTTATTTTTGAGAGAGAGATTGAGAGAGAGGGAGACAGTGAGGCAGAGAATCCCAAGCAAGCTGTGTACTGCCAGCAGAGAGCCTGATGTGGGGCTCAAACTCACAAACCGTGAGTATGACCTGAGCTGAAATCAAGAGTCAGATGCTTAACCGACTGAGCCACCCAGGTGCCCCATATGCTTCTGTCCTTTTATTTGCATACTTCCTCCATATTTACCTACGACTTGGTGGGATTATTAGAAAAATGTATTACTTGCTGGTAAGGCAACCTAATTCAGGAAGTCCCTAAACCTGAAGAATCAGGAAGTCCCTAAACCTGAAGAGAGATCCTTGAGGAATACTGAGGATCCCCTGTTGGCCAGAACCTTTGGACTCTTGGGACAGCTGAGCAAGGGTGAAGAGAAAGCATCCAATAGTGTCCAGAGGCAGTGGTCCTGAGTTGTAGGCTGATGCTTCATAATTGAGCTTTTATGGGAATATGAACCTGGAAGGAAGGTCAGACAGTGACAGAGGAAGACTGCTGTCTGCCAGTGTCAGAGAGAGACAAGTCAGCTGAATGTTGAAAGAGCAAGAACAGGATAAGAGGCCTGGGGAGCTTGCCATCTTTCCCTGAGTCATTATTTCACTGTGTGGATTCCTTCAGTTGAAAGTGTCATCAATTCCCAGCTTCTCGGACATAGTATAGATGTTAACAGCATGAGCTCTGAAGCCCCAAGTAACCTTGGCAAATCACTTAACCTCTCTGAACCTCGGTTCTCCCATCTGTAAATAGGGATAACAATAGTACCCATCTCATAGGATTTGCTGATGAGATTAAGTAACACAGAGCAATTGGAACAGAGCCCGGCATGCAGTAAGGCCAGCAGTGCATGGTATATATCATTTTCTCACATTGAAAGCAAAGGTAAATGACTGTTGGACTGTCCATGCCACTGTATGCTTCTCTGGGGCCAAATTATAGAACCACTGGCCTGGAAGGAATGCTAGGTTTTCTGTAGTTCTTTCTTTCTTTCTTTCTTTTTTTTTTTTTAATTTTTTTTTCAACGTTTATTTATTTTTGGGACAGAGAGAGACAGAGCATGAACGGGGGAGGGGCAGAGAGAGAGGGAGACACAGAATCGGAAACTGGCTCCAGACTCCGAGCCATCAGCCCAGAGCCTGACGTGGGGCTCGAACTCCCAGACCGCGAGATCGTGACCTGGCTGAAGTCGGACGCTTAACCGACTGCGCCACCCAGGCGCCCCTGTAGTTCTTTATTAAGTTTACACATGAGGAACCTAAGACTCAAGGGAGACAAGTGCATTTGAGGAAAGGAAAAAGGTTGTGCACATGCAAAAGGTAACAAGAGAATGCTAAAGGATTTAGAATGGCTGCAGTGCCAGGTGAAGGAGTGTGTGTATGTATGTGTTGGGGGTGGTGGGGAGAATGGAGGAGTGGAGAGTAGATAAGGCTATAGAAGACGCAGAGACACGAATATAATGTGCTTTCATGTGAAAATCAGGAGTTTGACTTTTACCTAGACCAGCACTGCCCATTGAAGACATAATGTGAGCCACATATGCAATTTTATTTTTATTGATTTATTTATTTTTTAGAGAGAGAGAAGGTGCAAGTGAGTGAAGGGCAGAGTGAGAGAGAGAGAGGGAGAGAGAGAATCCCAGGAGGGGCAGAGTGAGAGAGAGAGAGGGAGAGAGAGAATCCCAGAAGGGGCAGAGAGAGAGACAGAGAGAGAGAGAGAAGCGGGGCTCACCTGAAGTGGGGCTTGTGCCCACCTGAAACAAGACTCCAATTCATGAACAGTGAGATCATGACCTGAGCTGAAGTCAGACGCTTAACCAACTGAGCCACCCAGATGCCCTATATATGCAATTTTAAATAGTCTAATAACCACATTAACAACAACAACAAAAAAGAAATAGGGACACCTGGGTGGCTCATTTGGTTGAGCATCTAACTCTTGATTTCAGCTCAGGTCATGATCCCAGGGTCATGGGATCGAGCCCCACGTCAGGCTCCATGCTGGAGCCTGCTTAAGATTCTTTCTTTCTGTCTCCCTCTGCCCCTCTCCCTGACTCATGCTCTCTCTCTCTCTCTCTCTCTCTTTCTCTCTCAAATAAAAAATAATAGGGGCACCTGGGTGGCTCAGTCGGTTAAGCATCCAACTCCTGGTTTCAGCTCATGTCATGATCTCATGGTTTGTGAGTTTGAGCACCACATTGGGCTCTGTGCTGACAGTGTGAAGACTGCTTGGGATTCTCTCTCTCTGTCCCTCCCCTGCTTGCACTCAATCTCACTCTCAAAATAAATATTAAAATAATAATAATAAAACAGAAGGAAAACTATGTTAAAGAAGAAAGGAACAGGTGAAATAAATTTTGTTAGTAATATAATTATTAATGACATACTTCACATTATTTTTTGAATACAAGGTCATTGAAATGTCATGTATTTTACATATATAGCACATTTCAATTCAAACTAGTCACATCTCAGGTGCTCAAGAGCCACATGTGACTAGTAGCTACTGTATTTGTCAGTGCAGATCTAGGCAATAGGGAGCCACGGAAGGGCTGTAAGCAGGGCAGTGCCAGGGGCTGGTGTGTGTCAGAGCAAGACCACTGGTGGTTATGGGAAAGGTGGATTGGGACAGGGGCCACTTAGGATTGCTATGCATAGTAGTGCAGGTTGTATATGGTACAGGGAGCATGAGTGCAGGCTAAAATTTAGCCCGCATTCCACTTATCAAGCCAAGCACTCTGGCCCAACACTGTCAGCTCAGGGGAAGGTGGGCCTTTCCCTAATTGGTCAGCTCAGAGGCAGTGCCTGTTTTTCTCATTTTCACAAAGATGCTCCAGGAGCCCTGGAGAATACCAGACCGGTGTGGGAGGTCTGAGCCTCAGTCCACAACTCAGATGGATAAGAACTATTGCATCTCTTTATAAATCAGAGTTAATTCCATCCAGAGTTAAGTCTGGAGAGAAACTCAATGTTAGTTATTTTGGGACCCCTCATTCAGAGTTGTGCATGACTTCTGGTATTATATACACACCAGGGCATGCGCTTTGGAATGGTGGTCATCAAGCCTAGCTCACTCTGGTTAATGCTGAGATATCTGTTGGCCCCTCTGCAGGGCCCTTCAGGTGTGGCAGCACTCTGATGCTTTTGTGGAAAATTTTTGCTTCTGGTCTCAACTTCCTAGACCCCTCACCGCCACCTCACTACTTCTCTTTGGGGCCTTCTCTGCACACTTCCCAGAAGCCAGGCCAGGCTCTGCCATTCTTTCTCTTCTCCCCTTATATTAGGGGAATCTCTTTTTCAATCTGGGAAAATCTTTTTCACTTTGTTTCATCCAAGATTTTTTTTCTTTATTGTCAAACGTTTTCCTCTCCCTGGGGTTCAAGGCTGTTGTAAGGAAATACATGGTTACTTTTTTTTCTCCTCATTTTTCTCATCCCTCACACCCCTGCCACCAGGTAGGCCCACAGTGGGGATGACAGCAGGAGCAAAGAGCACCAAGGAATGGAAAATGGAAGGAGCCAAAACTCTGAATGTGAACCTTCCCCTCCATTCAATGGATCTGCAGCTCTAGGATGGAGGGGGGCCAAACCCATTGCTTTGTTTTTGTCTCTATCTCCTCCTTTCTTTGTCCCCTCTCACTTGGCCTGAGCTTTAGTGCAGTCTGGGACTTGGGTTATTACTAGCCCAGGGAATGAGGAAGTACTGGAAAAACAAGGGAGTGGGGAGCACAGGAAAGCCACCCGGTAAAGCTGTTTATGGACTGTAGGGCTTACCCTTGACCGCTGCGTGCCTTGAACTGATTCTAATTAGCATAACGAAGGCTTAGAACTGAGAGAAACAGTCTTCCTCTGTCTCGCGAGACCCAACTGACACTCCTGGTTGGCCAATGTTAGGAAAGATCCGCTTAACGGTGCAAAATGTTAAAAACCCTAGCTGATGTTGGAAACACAGCCCACAGAAGGCACAAAATTAAAATAGCAGCATTCTCTGTAGGTGGGGGAAGGAAATGGGGGTGGCTATAAAGAGATACCAAGAGGGAAGTCTTTTGGGGTGATGGACCTGTTCTGTATCCTGATTGCTGTGGTGGTTGCATGAATCCATACATGGGTCAAAATTCATAGAACTGTAAACCAAAAGAAAAAAGTCAATTTGATTGAATAATAATTTTAAAAAATATAATTGTTTTAAAAAACAAGGGCTTTGGAGCCAGAACTGCCTGGGTTCAAATTCTGATGCCCCACTTACTAGCTGTGTGACCCTGAAAAAGTTAGCACCCCTCTGTTCACAGGAGACAAATTAGAGGTCAGAAGGAATCACCATGTGAGTCACTGCTGGATGGATTTCAATATTTGTAACCAGAGGAAGAATAGCTGCTGTAGACTTATATTTTTGAGCCATCCAACCTGCCCAGCCATCACCCTTCCTCGCTTCAGTCCTGACCTCCTTCTAGTTTTTGTACAGCTCCTAACCATTTTGGCCTTAGGCCTGCCCTTCAGTTCATTGACTGGGTATGACCTTTTCAAATTAAAGTACTCCATAAGCTGTTCTCAAATGTGGCTGTCAATCAAAGTCTCTCAGACATTCTGCCAAACTACTGAAAAAAAAACCTACTAAAAAAAATGTCAGTGTCATGAAAGACCAGCAGAAAGGCTGAAGAACTGTCCTAGATTACAGGAGACTAACGGATAACTAAACACAGTATATGAATTTTGGATATGATTGAAGGGAATGTCTATAGAGGCCATTATTGGGATATTTAAGGGAAATTGAATAGGAATTGGATGTGGAAGAATGTTCTTGTTCCTAGGAGACACACACTGAAGTATGTGGGGGTGAGTATCATGATGTCTGCAACTAACTTTCAAATGGTTCAGCAAAGTAATGATTATTTTTTAAAATAATAACTATATGCATGATTTTAGTCAGTTGTGTGCTAGGTAGATAAAGCAAGATGGCAAAATATTAATCATTGGTGAAACTGGATGAAGGGTATATGGGTACCTATTGTACTAATCTTACAACTTTTTGTAGGCTTTGATGTTTCCAAATGTAAAGGGTTAGTAATAGAACATCACTTTGAAAAGGTTTTTCAAAATACACATGCCCTTTATTGCAGCCCCAAACTAAGGAATCAAGACCTCTCCTGGATGGGGCCTGGGGATCTGCATTTTAATAACTCTAGGTTACCTCTCCCCCACCCCCAACAAAGAAGCATCACTGTGAGAGCTTCATCTCAGACCCACCTCTGCTTCCTCTGGTTCTTGGTTTCTCTCAGGACCCAAACCCTGGCACTGGCCCTTTCTGGAAATGTTGCAGCTGGGCCTTCCTCCAACCCTTTTCAAAGCAGATGCAGCTAGGGGTTGGGCTGGTAAGAAGAGCAGTGAGCTGAGGATAGATCCTGGGGGCCCTCCAACATTTATCAGATGGACAAAGAAAGAATATTCCATGAGAGACTGAGAAGGAAGGGCCAAGGGAGTAGGATGGAAACCTCAAGAATATACTTGAAGGAGAATGGAGATAGATGATGAGTCATTCTAGGTGTGTCTGGTCTAGAGATTGCATCAGGATGAGGAGAGCTAACTTGCTGTATCAGTTCAGAAGGGGACCATTTGGTGCTGGAGGAGAGTTTCTTGGCCAGCTCTCTGTTCCCTCCAGCAGACAGTCTGTGCCACAGGGCTGGCTGACAAGGGCACCTGAAATCTCAGACAGGAGAGATTTCTTTTCCAAAAGCAAGGTCTCTGGGAGACAGATGGTATCAAACCCTTGAGAGGAAGGTCAGAAGGTCAGGGTGTTTGCCTTTGCTTCTCTCTCCTGCTGAGTTCTGGGACAGGACTTACAGTTTCTGGGAGGTGTTGTGTGAAAACACTCCAGGGTCAGAGAAAATATACCCATTTGTCATTTGGGGATGGAGGGAGCATGGAGTCTGGTGTCCACTGCTCCTAGCATCTGAAGGGAGTGAGAGTGTCAGTACAGGCTGTTGGACAAAGTGCAGCCTTAGGGAAGGGAAGTAGAAACCTGCCATTCTCTCTTTAACCAGGTGGCCCCACCACAGCTGGAATGTCCAGTCAGTCATAAGGGGTATCCATTACCTCTCTGTGTCCCCCAGAGATATGTTGGCCCAGATGTGGATAAATCCTTTCTTTTTTTTAAAGTTTATTTATTGAGAGAGAGAGAGAGAGAGAGAGAGAGATCAGGGAAGGGGCAGAGAGAGAGGGGAGACAGAATCCCAAGCTCAGTCCCACGAAACATGAGATCATGACCTGAGCCAAAAACCAAGTGTTGGACAGTCAGCCGACTGAGCCACCCAGGTGTCCCCTAAATATTTTCACCCTTCAGTAAATTCCAGTGAGACTGGCATTTTAAAAATGGAAAATGAAGGGGAAGAATAAATAAACAATGGAAATAAACAACAGTTGAGCAGCAGAACACTCCCTCCAATTTATCCTTCCCACAACGGACTGATAGAGCATTCCAGAATATACATCTCACCTAAAACTGCCAGGCTCAAACCTTTAAATGGTTTTTTCCTGACCTTAGAAATGAGTCCAAAAATTTTTTTTCTTTTTAAATTTTTTTTTCAATATATGAAATTTATTGTCAAATTGGTTTCCATTCAACACCCAGTGCTCATCCCAAAAGGTGCCCTCCTCGATACCGATCACCCACCCTCCCCTCCCTCCCACCCCCCATCAACCCTCAGTTTGTTCTCAGTTTTTAAGAGTCTCTTAGGCTTTGGCTGTCTCCCACTCTAACCTCTTTTTTTTTTCCCTTCCCCTCCCCCATGGGTTTCTGTTAAGATTCTCAGGATCCACATAAGAGTGAAAACATATGGTATCTGTCTTTCTCTATATGGCTTATTTCACTTAGCATCACACTCTCCAGTTCCATCCACGTGGCTACAAAGGGCCATATTTCATTTTTCTCATTGCCATGTAGTACTCCATTGTGTATATAACCCACAATTTCTTTATCCATTCATCAGTTGATGGACATTTAGGCTCTTTCCATAATTTGGCTATTGTTGAGACTGCTGCTATAAACATTGGGGTACAAGTGCCCCTAGGCATGAGTACTCTTGTATCCCTTGGGTAAATTCCTAGCAGTGCTATGGCTGGGTCATAGGGTAGGTCTATTTTTAATTTTCTGAGGAACCTCCACACTGTTGTCCAGAGTGGCTGCACCAATTTGCATTCCCACCAACAGTGCAAGAGGGTTCCCGTTTCTCCACATCCTCTCCAGCATCTATAGTCTTCCGATTTGTTCATTTTGGCCACTCTGACTGGCGTGAGGTGATATCTGAGTGTGGTTTTGATTTGTACTTCGCTGATAAGGAGAGACGTTGAGCATCTTTTCATGTGCCTGTTGGCCATCAGGATGTCTTCTTTAGAGAAGTGTCTATTCGTGTTTTCTGCCCATTTCTTCACTGGGTTATTTGTTTTTCGGGTGTGGAGTTTGGTGAGCTCTTTATAGATTTTGGATACTAGCCCTTTGTCTGATATGTCATTTGCAAATATCTTTTCCCATTCTGTTGGTTGCCTTTTAGTTTGGTTGGTTGTTTCCTTTGCTGTGCAGAAGCTTTTTATCTTCATAAGGTCCCAGTAATTCATTTTTGCTTTTAATTCCCTTGCCTTTGGGGATGTGTCGAGTAAGAGATTGCAACGGCTGAGGGCAGAGAGGTCTTTTCCTGCTTTCTCCTCTAGGGTTTTGATGGTTTCCTGTCTCACATTTAGGTCCTTTATCCATTTTGAGTTTATTTTGTGAATGGTGTGAGAAAGTGGTCTAGTTTCAACCTTCTGCATGTTGCTGTCCAGTTCTCCCAGCACCATTTGTTAAAGAGATTGTCTTTTTTCCATTGGATATTCTTTCCTGCTTTGTCAAAGACTAGTTGGCCATACGTTTGTGGGTCTAGTTCTGGGGTTTCTATTCTATTCCATTGGTCTACGTGTCTGCTTTTGTGCCAATACCATGCTGTCTTGAGGATGACAGCTTTGTAGTAGAGGCTAAAGTCTGGGATTGTGATGCCTCCCGCTTTGGTCTTCTTCAAAATTACTTTGGCTATTTGGGGCCTTTTGTGGTTCCATATGAATTTTAGGATTGCTTGTTCTAGTTTCGAGAAGAATGCTGGTGCAATTTTGATTGGGATTGCATTGAATGTGTAGATAGCTTTGGGTAGTATTGACATTTTGACAATATTTATTCTTCCAATCCATGAGCAGGGAATGTCTTTCCATTTCTTTATATCTTCTTCAATTACCTTCATAAGCTTTCTATAGTTTTCAGCATACAGATCTTTTACATCTTTGGTTAGATTGATTCCTAGGTATTTTATGCTTCTTGGTGCAATTGTGAATGGGATCAGTTTCTTTATTTGTCTTTCTGTTGCTTCATTGTTAGTGTATAAGAATGCAACTGATTTCAGTACATTGATTTTGTATCCTGCAACTTTGCTGAATTCATGTATCAGTTCAAGCAGGCTTTCCATGTATATAGTGGATTTTCCATGTATAATATCATGTCATCTGCAAAAAGCGAAAGCTTGATTTCATCCTTGCCAATTTTGATGCCTTTGATTTCCTTTTGTTGCCTGATTGCTGATGCTAGCACTTCCAACACTATGTTAAACAACAGCAGTGAGAGGGGGCATCCCTGTCGTGTTCCTGATCTCAGGGACAAAGCTCTCAGTTTTTCCCCATTGAGGATGATGTTAGCTGTGGGCTTTTCATAGATGGCTTTTATGATCTTTAAGTATGTTCCTCCTATCTCGATTTTCGCATGGTTTTTATTAAGAAATGGTGCTGGATTTTGTCAAAGGCCTTTTCTGCATCGATTGACAGGATCATAAGGTTCTTATCTCTTCTTTTATTAATGTGATGTATCACGTTGATGGATTTGCGAATGTTGAACCAGCCCTGCATCCCAGGAATGAATCCCACTTGATCATGGTGAATAATTCTTTTTATATGCTGTTGAATTCATTTTGCTAGTATCTTACTGAGAATTTTTGCATCCATATTCATCAGGGATATTGGCCTGTCGTTCTCTTTTTTTACTGGGTCTTTGTCTGGTTTAGGAATCAAAGTAATACTGGCTTCATAGAATGAGTCTGGAAGTTTTCCTTCCCTTTCTATTTCTTGGAATAGCTTGAGAAGGATAGGTATTATCTCTGCTTGAAACGTCTGGTAGAACTCCCCTGGGAAGCCATCTGGTCCTGGACTCTTATTTGTTGGGAGATTTTTGATGACTGCTTCAATTTCTTTGCTGATTATGGGTCTGTTCAAGCTTTCTATTTCCTCCTGATTGAGTTTTGGAAGAGTGTGGGTGTTTAGGAATTTGTCCATTTCTTCCAGGTTGTCCAGTCTGTTGGCATATAATTTTTCATAGTATTCCCTGATAATTGTTTGTATCTCTGAGGGATTGGTTGTAATAATTCCATTTTCATTCATGATTTTATCTATTTGGGTCATCTCCCTTTTCTTTTTGAGAAGCCTGGCTCGAGGTTTGTCAATTTTGTTTATTTTTTCAAAAAACCAACTCTTGGTTTCATTGATCTGCTCTACAGTTTTTTTAGATTCTATATTGTTTATTTCTTCTCTGATCTTTATTATTTCTCTTCTTCTGCTGGGTTTAGGCTGCCTTTGCTGTTCTGCTTCTAGTTCCTTTAGGTGTGCGGTTAGATTTTGTATTTGGGATTTTTTTCTTTCTTGAGATAGGCCTGGATTGCAATGTATTTTCCTCTCAGGACTGCCTTTGCTGCATCCCAAAGCGTTTGGATTGTTGTATTTTCATTTTGATTTGTTTCCATATATTTTTTAATTTCTTCTCTAATTGCCTGGTTGACCCACTCATTCTTTAGTAGGGTGTTCTTTAACCTCCATGCTTTTGGAGGTTTTCCAGACTTTTTCCTGTGGTTGATTTCAAGCTTCATAGCATTGTGGTCTGAAAGTATGCATGGTATGATTTCAATTATTGTATACTTATGAAGGGCTGTTTTGTGACCCAGTATATGATCTATCTTGGAGAATGTTCCACGTGCACTCGAGAAGAAAGTATATTCTGTTGCTTTGGGATGCAGAGTTCTAAAAAGATCTGTCAAGTCCATCTGATCCAATGTATCATTCAGGGCCCTTGTTTCTTTATTGACCGTGTGTCTAGATGATCTATCCATTTCTGTAAGTGGGGTGTTAAAGTCCCCTGCAATTACCACATTCTTATCAATAAGGTTGCTTATGTTTATGAGTAATTGTTTTATATATTTGGGGGCTCCGGTATTCGGTGCATAGACATTTATAATTGTTAGCTCTTCCTGATGGATAGACCCTGTAATTATTATATAATGCCCTTCTTCATCTCTTGTTACAGCTTTAATTGAAAGTCTAGTTTGTCTGATAGAAGTATGGCTACTCCAGCTTTCTTTTGGCTTCCAGTAGCATGATAAATAGTTCTCCATCCCCTCACTCTCAATCTAAAGGTATCCTCAGATCTAAAATGAGTCTCTTGTAGACAGCAAATAGATGGGTCTTCTTTTTTATCCATTCTGATACCCTATGTCTTTTGGTTGGCGCATTTAATCCATTTACATTCAGTGTTATTATAGAAAGATATGGGTTTAGAGTCATTGTGATGTCTCTATGTTTTATGCTTGTAATGATGTCTCTGGTACTTTGTCTCACAGGATCCCCCTTAGGATCTCTTGTAGAGCTGGTTTAATGGTGACGAATTCCTTCAGTTTTTGTTTGGGAAGACCTTTATCTCTCCTTCTATTCTAAATGACAGACTTGCTGGATAAAGGATTCTCGGCTGCATATTTTTTCTGTTCAGCACATTGAAGATCTCCTGCCATGCCTTTCTGGCCTGCCAAGTTTCAAAAGAGAGATCAGTCATGAGTCTTATAGGTCTCCCTTTATATGTTAGGACACGTTTATCCCTTGGTGCTTTCAGAATTTTCTCTTTATCCTTGTATTTTGCCAGTTTCACTATGATATGTAGTGCAGAAGATCGATTCAAGTTACGTCTGAAGGGAGTTCTCTGTGCCTCTTGGATTTCTATGCCTTTTTCCTTCCCCAGTTCAGGGAAGTTCTCAGCTATGATTTCTTCAAGTACAGCTTCAGCACCTCTCCCTCTCTCTTCCTCCTCTGGGATACCAATTATGTGTATATTATTTCTTTTTAGTGTATCACTTAGTTCTCTAATTTTCCCCTCATACTCCTGGATTTTTTTACCTCTCTTTTTCTCAGCTTCTTCTTTTTCCATAATTTTATCTTCTAGTTCACCTATTCTCTCCTCTGCCTCTTCAATCCGAGCTGTCGTCGTTTCCATTTTATTTTGCATCTCGTTTAAAGCGTTTTTCAGCTCCTCCTGACTGTTCCTTAGTCCTCTGATCTCTGTAGCAAGAGATTCTCAGCTGTCCTCTATACTGTTTTCAATCCCAGTGATTAATTTTATGACTATTATTCTAAATTCACTTTCTGTTATATTATTTAAGTCCTTTTTGATCAGCTCATTAGCTGTTGTTATTTCCTGGAGATTCTTCTGAGGGGAATTCTTCCGCTTGGTCATTTTGGATAGTCCCTGGCGTGGTGAGGACCTGCAGGGCACTTCCCCTGTGCTGTGGTGTATAACTGGAGTTGGTGGGCGGGGCCGCAGTCAGACCTGATGTCTGCCCCCAGCCCACCGCTGGGGCCACAGTCAGACAGGTGTGTGCCTTCTCTTCCCCTCTCCTAGGGGCGGGATTCACTGTGGGGTGGCGTGGCCCATCTGGGCTACTTGCACACTGCCAGGCTAGTGGTGCTGGGGATCTGGAGTATTAGCTGGGGTGGGTAGGCAAGGTGCACGGGGGCAGGAGAGGCAGGCTTAGCTTACTTCTCCTTAGGTGATCCACTTCAGGAGGGGCCCTGTGGCAGTGGGAGGGAGTCAGACCCGCTGCCGGAGGGGTGGCTCCGCAGAAGCACAGCGCTGGGCGTTTGTGCGGAGCAAGCAAGTTCCCTGGCAAGAACTGGTTCCCTTTGGGATTTTGGCTGGCGATGGGCGAGGGAGATGGCTCTGGTGAGCGACTTTCTTCCCCGCCAAACTGAGCTCTGTCATCCGGGGGCTCAGCAACTCTCCCTCCCTTTGTCCTCCAGCCTTCCCGCTTTCTGAGCAGAGCTGTTAACTTATGACCTCCCAGATGCTAAGTCCTGCTTGCTGTTGGAACAAACTCCGTCTGGCTCCTCTGCTTTTGCAAGCCAGACCTGGGCTCTGCTTGGCCGGCAGGCCGCCCCTCCGCCCCGGCTCCCTCCCACCAGTCCGTGGAGCGCTCACCACCACTCCGCCCTTCCTACCCTCTTCTGTGGGCCTGTCGTCTCTGCTTGGCTCCGGAGACTCCGTTCTGCTAGTCTTCTGGCGGTTTTCTGGGTTATTTAGGCAGGTGTAGGTGGAATCTAAGTGATCAGCAGGACGCGCGGTGAGCCCAGCGTCCTCCTATGCCACCATCTTCCTCGAACTCCCGGGTCCAAAATTTTAAATATGATGCATAAGGCCCTTCACACTCTGATGCCAGTTGACTTTTCTAGCTTTGTCACCCATGAATTCCCTTTTGCACAGTCTACACTCCACCTACTGTATGTCTCTCAAAGTTCCTAAACATGTCATGCTTTATTCATCTCTGAACTTTTGCACATGTATGGCACCCACCACCCGCTTAAATCAAGCGTGGTATTTCAGAGTACAGACTCCAGAATCCTGCTGCCAGCACTTAATCCCTGCTATGGGCAAGTTTCTGATCCTCTCTGCCTTTGTTTCTTCAGTTGAAAAATGGGCAACCAATAGGGGTGCAGCAAGGATCAAGTGGGAGGCCTGGCACAAAGTGAGCCCATAGTACATGTTAGTTATTATTCAACAAACATTGATCAGCTGGCTGCCCAGTAGGTGGGAAGTCCTTTATATCCAACTGCTTCATGCTACTTACAGTGTAGAGGGAAGGGAGATACAGAAATAGGACATTGTCTACAGTGTGATCAAAGCAAGGATAGAGCTGTTTGAGCCAGAAGGAGCAACTTCCTCAGCCAGATTCACCTCAGATTTGTTACCTCAAATTCAATTTTTAGCCAGACCGTGAGGTTCTAGGAAGCTAGGAAAAAGTAGAGAATTTCCAACCTAGGGCTGGTATTCAGACTTTAGGCACTGGTATAGAGCTACTGGCAGTTAAAATGTTGAAATACTTTGATACTGATTGGCAAGCGCCCTGAGTACCCCCAAGTGGTCCTTAACCTCTCCCCCCCCATGCCTTGTGTAGTTTGGCTCTCAGGAGCACTGATTGGATACCATCAGGGGCTGCCCTTGTTCCCTGCCAGAGCTCACATGTGCTAGCTTGTCTGGCATTGTTCTTTGGCTCTGGTTGCCCAGCCAATGGTAGAGGCCCTGGGCACCATGAGCAAATGTGAATTACCATGTTGCTCCACGAGGATGCATTTTAAGTACCACCTCTGCTTGCACTTGGGGATATGGCCTGCTCCATGAGTCCTAGGAGCTGTCCCAGCTGCCTGCTGCCTTGGGGTAGTTTTTGGCCTTCGGGGCAGGCCATGGCCTATGCCTACAATGACCTTTGGAAACCTGTGCCTATCCTCCAGCCTGGATTCCTTCCAGGCAACCATCCACATCACTCCAGAGGTTCCTGTTGCCTCTGAGACATGCCTACTCAACTCTATCAGTATCATCTGCACTGTGCCAGGTCTTATCCTGACATGACATTATGGACAAAGTCTGGGTGTTCTATGAAGCAGTACAAAATGGAACTTTCAAATCCAGGACTATCTGTGTTTGAATCCCAACTCTACTACTTCCTAATTGTGTGAATTTGAGCAAGTTACTCTGCCTCTCTGGGCCTCAATTGCCTCATCTGCAAAATGGGATACTAATAGTACCTACCTTGGAGGGTTGCTGGGAGGAATAGAGGACATAGTAGTGGAAAGCACTTAAAAGAATGCCTGACACATAGTAAAAGCTCAGGAAAAATTATTATTTTTTAATTTAATTGAAAATTAAATTAATTTAATTAATCTTATTTTAATTAGTCTTTTGCTTTGAATATTTAATGGGCACCATTAGGCATATTTTCAGACATTTTTACCTTGTTTTCTTCTTTGATCGGCACAACACCTCCAGAGAAGTAGATACGAAAGGTATTGATCAGCATCCCGATTTTTAAGGTGAGAAAACTGACGCTTGGCTATATCAAGGGATTAAGTGATATTAAATGGCCGTGGTAAATGATGAATTCTCTGACTCCCCATTTAATGTTATCTTTTCTGACCAGGGAAAACCGAAGTAGGTGGATCACTATTCATTCAATAAACATTTATTGAATGGCTACTATGTATCAGGCACTGTGCTGGGTACTGAGGATATAATAGTGAACAAGACAGGTCCCTGTGCTCCTGGGAAAAGTGGGAAGAGATAGTTAATAAGCGAGTACATAATAACACAAAGGATGCATCATTAATAAGCAAGTACATAATAACACAAAGGATGCATCAGTTTGGGTGATGAAAATAATGCAGGGTGATGTGATAAAGAGTAACTGTAGGAGATAGGGTGGTGAAGGAAGGCTTTTCTGAGGAAGGGACTTTCTTAACACAGAGGAGCTGACCTTGAAACCTTCTCACCTTGAATACATAACTGGGATCTGGGAGGAAAATTCTCCTAAAAAGGGAGCTTCCAAGGCCTGCTCAGAGATGGGGGGACACCACAGACAAGTGGAAGGAGCAGGAGGGAGGGCTGTAAGTTAACGGTGACTCAGCCCAAAGTCAGAAAGACTTACTAAATGGGAGACTTTCTGGGGGCCCCTGGGTGGCTCAGTTGGTTAAATGTTAGACATCGGCTCAGGTCATGATCTCATGGCTTGTGAGTTTGAGCCCCACATCAGGCTGTCTGCTGTCAGCACAGAACCTACTTTGGAGCCTCTGTCCCTCATTATCTCTGCCCTTTCCCGGCTTGTGCTCTCTCTCTCAAAATAATAAAACATTAAAAAAATAAATTGGAGACTTTCTGGAAAGAGGCAGAAGAGCAGTAATCTTGTGAACAGTGGAAGGGGATGTTCTCCTTATAGGTATGACATTTAAATATATTTAAAAATAAAGTTTATTGAAATATAATTTAGATAAAATAACATTCACTAGCTTTAAGTGATGAGTCTTGAGAAATGTATACACATACCCATGTTAAACATCTTTCCTATCAAGGTATACAGTTAACATTTCCATAACCCTAAAATGTTTTCTTGTGATCCTTTGCAGTCAGTTCTGGTATTTACAAAGGTCCTTCAGTTTGGGTTTATCTGATGGTTTCTCATGAGTAGACTGGGGTTAGGGGTTTTTGGCAAGAATGGCACAGAGTTATGCATCCTTCTCATGACATCTTATCAGGAGGTACACGATATCAATATATCTTTACTGATGATGTCAACTTTGATCATTAATTAAGGTGTCACTGATGGCCTCATCTGTTGTAAAGTTATGATTTTTGCCTTTGCAATAAATAAATATCTTGGGAGAGGTGCTTTGAGACTATCCCATGAAGATTTAAATTGGCCTTATAGGAGACTTATATGTTGAATTAAAGAGTGATGCTTTATTTAGTTTTTTTACTAGTCAGGAGCATGGTCTATTTTCCTATTTATCTGTTTTCCATTAGTTTTTCTCATTCATGTTTTATAGTTTTTTAGTAAACATGGACTCTGAGAGTGTGATAGAATGGAAACAACATTGTATTTTACATGAGGCAAGCCTGGATTTGAGTCCCAACTCTCCCACTTACTGGTCGTATGGCCTAGAAGGAGGGCTTTAAACCTGAGTCCCTAATTTCTCATCTGTAAAAACGTCTAATAAGAAACCGTCTTATGAGGTGTTTGAATGAATTAAAGCACTAGGCCTGTCTGGCACTCAGTAAGTGCTCTGTAAATGTCATTTCTTGCCATCCTTAATTACCAAGTGTTTAATATTATTGTCATGGTGGCAATTAGACTCTCCCCTTTTCGGCTGGGTGGCTCTAGAATATAGAAATTTGACAGATTCTTCCAGATTTTTTTTCATGTTCTGACAACACAGACACTTTATTGCTGGGGAACATGTCTCTAAGTGCTGGGGAGAAAGCAGCTGGAATTATTTTAGTTGATAGCAGATTCTTACAACTCACAAGTATCTTTTATCCTATACCTTTGCAAAACTCATTCATTACCTCTGGTATTTGGGAATATGCTTTTCATGGATGAATAAATATATCTTATGGAGAAGTGGCATTTTTATTTCTCCCTCTCTTATATTTGTACTTTTTACTTATTTTTCTTCCTTCATTATAGAACTATTTTATAGAATTTTAACAGGGAAAATCTTACGTGATTCCTGTCTTTAACCAGAATTAAAATAATACGAGCTTTTGTTTGCAACAATGTACTCTCAGGTTAAGCAAGGGAGAAAACCCTGAAACACCCCTCTCCTCACCCCTGAATTTTTTAAGGTTTAAGTGAAACTTTGTTTTCTTTGTTTAGTCCTCCTTGATCCAAATTTTATTTCTCTTTTCCCAAACTTGTTTGATCTGCTGTTTGTTCTCTTCCTGAGTTTTTAAAGCAGGGACTTAATTCCTTGTTGCTTTTTTGTACTGATAAGGGTTTTGGGGCAATACATTCTCTATTGCCTTGGAAATCTCCCAGGAAGTGTTATTCCCGTAAAGTCAGTTTTACCAATTTTTCCTTTTACCTCATGCTCCATTATCATTTGGCATGGCACTGTTACTGACCCTCCCTGTTAGAATTTTTGATATTTTGTTCAGCATGGATTTGGGGGTCATTAATTTCAATTTTTCAAAATAGTGCATTAAAACGTTTAGTTTGATTACTGAGATTTTGGTTTCCCCCTTAAATTTTGTCCCTGAGGCAAGTGCCTCGCTCACCTCACCTCAGCCTAGTCTTGGCCCTGCTATAACTTTCGGGATGATGTTTGCTCACAACTTCCATTTGAAATGAAGGCCTGATGTTCAGAGACACTACAACTGTCAGATATTTCAAGCCAGTTCATCACTCACCAGGAGATGCTCAGGTAATCCTCTTTCTGCTTCTATCATCCCTTTACTACTACATGTGGGGCTCTCTGCTCAGCCAAAGTCCTTGTCTATTTTCAACTGCTGCCATTGAGCATGGCCACATTGCCAATAGGGTGCCTGGGATCACTTCTCCATTTAGAGGTGAAAGGCCAGGGCCTCACCCTCCAGGAATAAATCCCAAGGACTGTTGAGCTCCTCCAGACCCTTGTCAGGGCCCTCTGTGGTCCAAAGCATTTCTTTCTGCTGGAGTCTGTCAGCTATGGCAAAAATCAAGTTTCCTCACCCTAATCTTACCTCATCCACACAAGTTTCCTTGAGATATTATGGAAGAGAAACACTTTCTTAGAAACAATGTCAGAACTGGAAGGGTCCTTAGAGACTGCCCCAACTCCCCTCATTTAGCAGAACATATAACTTCCTTTGCTCTATTTCCATGTTCCAAGGAATCCCCAAGGCCGGCTCATAATAAAAATCAGGAGCAAGTCAAGAGCCAAGCTAATCAAGGAAGTAAACTACTATAGGACCCAGCTGTGCTCAAGGAGGATTGAGTCATCAGAAATCCAGCCCTGGTCCCAGGATTTGTTTATTAAGGATTTTCTTCAAGGAGAAGGAGAAGGATCTGTGGTAGCTCAACTCCAAAGCTTTTTCATGGGGCGGGTGTGACTGGAAAAGGTTTTATTAGCTTTCATATGAATTGGGGAGTTTCAAAAGTCCTGCTTTGAAGAGGCCTGCCTTTACTTCTAACCGGTCCAGACACTGTGGAGAAGTTGGCAATGTTTGCCTCTGTGCCTCTTACCTCCCCCAAAAAGTGCCTCTGTGGGTCTTTCTGAAAGCAGAGAACCTTGCTTTCAGTTTGAAAGCATATCAATAGCACTTGAAACTGTGTTAGATGGGCTTTGCAGGGTACAGCTTCCTTCATATAGCTACACTTGTAACAAGATTCTCCTGTGCAAAGCATCTTCCCATCCATTTCTCTACTTGAACCTCTAAACAGTGAAGGTAATTTTTAGCTATACTTTACAGATAAACAAGCTGGGTCTAGGTGACTCTATAAAGCCATGTGACTAGTAAGAGGCAAAAGTATTGACTTCTGAATCCAGAAGGATGTCACATCCTGCACTTGTAAGTAAGCCACAGCATCTCAAAGGCACCAGAGTGTGCCACAGCAAACTAGCTAACAGAGGACCACAGAGCCGAAACCCCTGTCTTGATCTTACTTGTAATGAATTCTAGCATTATGACTGACCTCTGAGAAGCATGCAACCAATCTGAGGATTTAGCGCTGGTCTCAAAAGAGACGTTGGGATTCACATAGGGTGGCTATGAATTTACCATCCTGTAGCTTTATTCTCAGAAAGATTTTCTCTCAGACTGATGGAAGACCAGGAAATCTCATCAATTGAAGTAAATGACTTCTAAGAAAGCTTTATTCACATGTAGGGGAGGATCAGATCCCATTGTAGTTCTGGATAGTATCTATCTATGTACAGTAAACAGTGAGGGTGTGTGTGAGGCAAGGGGGAGCAATGTCCATGGGTAATATACTTTCTTTTTTCAGTTAGATTTCATGTAAGATAGCCCATCTTCAAAATCTTAACAAAACCCAAGAAGGTTGCATCCTTGGGATTAGAAGAGGAATTATCAAGTTAGTTATGAAATTCTGAGAGAAATAGGGAGACCACAGGTGAGGAAACTCTAAAGAGATTGTATACTGAGATTTGGACAAACCAGATTACTTGGGGACTTGGGACATATGTTATAGACCTGTGTCTTGGGTGCTCAGAAAAGAAGCCAGGGTGAGATCTGGACACATGTCCAACACTGTATCACCAGGTCCTTGGAATTAAACCCATTCTCCTACCTTGCATCAGGTCTATCTGATCAAGAAAACAATTACACTTTTTTTTTAAATTTTTTTATTCATGTTATTGCCCAGCTTTTGGACACCCTGTATTTGCACAGTCCAACTGCTCATATGTATTAGGAAATACAATCATGTGGTGTGCAGTTCACTGGCCTGATGGTGGGGATGTTCAGGCTGGGATGGAATGCTGCTAGGGGAGTAAAGGAGAGGAGTCAAAGGAGTTGTTAGCTCACAGGTTAGTGAGCAACCAGTCTAGCAGTTGTTTCTTAGCCATGTTTCCCACGGCTTCATCCAGTTGTCGTTCCTTGGCAAACTTCATGACCTCGTGAAGAAGATCTCCTACACTGTACCCCTTCTCTGCTGCCTTAGCTGAAACTTCGGGAAGCTGTGGAGAGAGCAGAGGTAGCTTGAGTCACGTGATGCTTTTAGAGAAGGGACCTAGATGGATAAAGTGAGCCATGATTCTAGGATTAAAGTCTGACACAGATGCAGGACTGGAGGCTTCTGACATGGCTTTCCTTTTACCTCAGCCCTCCTCTAATGACATAGATCAAAATGCCACAGGACTTTCTTTTTGAGCTTCAGAAAACAAACTCTGGAATCAATTGTGTTCACCAAATACTTCTGATAGGTGCTAGATCCTTCAATTAGTCTGTGATGATTGTTAGGTCAGTGTTAGGGGTCCATTCCCCAGCTTCCCTGAAAAAGTATGTGATTGGAAGTAGAGACAATCTCCTGGTCTTGGACTGAAAATAATTTTGGTTCAGTGTTTTATTTCTCTTGAGCCCATCTAATGTAGGAAACACAGCTGTGAGATGTGTGTGTGTGTGTGTGTGAGAGAGAGAGAGAGAGAGAGGAGAGAGAGAAACAGTATGTGTATGAATGCTGGCTTCTGTGAGACTGGAAGGCAAGACCAAGACTAGGATGAAGTAAGTGAGGTGCCTAGGGCAAAAGATTTAAGGAGGCAAGTACTCTTGGGACAAATGCAGGACCTGTGAGTTTGGGAAGGAGCTCCGTAGCTCCCTTTTTCTTTTTTTTTTCTGTCTCTAATCCTTTGAGGGCCTTCAAACTCAAAACATGACTCAAAAATTGTTCCCTGATGTGTTACCAAATAATTTGTTGAAAGGATCACTGATAAAATGAGCTAATTTTACTCTCCTCCTCTTGGTAGAAGTGCACAGGCCTTGAGATATCCAGAGCCCCACTTAATGATTCACCACTTCTGTCTTTTTACAAAATGAAAGTAATTCATGAAGTGCACAGTAAAGAACAGGCTTGGAAAAAAATTGGGCTGCTCTTGGGTTCTAAGTACAATGCTGCCTCCCTGCCCCTGCCAATCCCAACCCTCTTTTCTTCTTGTGTCTGTTGCATTGCTTACCTTCTCCAGTTGTCCATCATCATCTCCCATGAAGTACAACATGGGCACGTTAAATTGGGAGGCTGCGATCCACTGCAGGACAGCCTGGAGCTGTTTCTGCAAGTTACTGGTTGAGCACTGATTATTAACTATGACTTCAGGCCCAGTTGAGTGTTGATGGGTCTGTGGCATCGCACCATCATGACTATATCTGGAGCCACCAACCTGGTAATTGGGGTTGTTTGCCAAGGCTGCTTGTTCTTCCAACTCAGCAAGGGCTGCCCTGTTATTACTATACTTAGCCATGATAAGGCACAACTTCATCACAGATTCTACCAGTTGATCTATAAATTGGTGGTTCACTTGCTTCATGCCAGTGGTAGAGTCAAGTTCTTGATTGTCCTGGTATTTTTCTTCCCGTCTGTCAGGTCTCTTGGACATGGAAACGGCTTTGCTTGTTCTGGGCTCAGAATGCTTGTTCTCACCTTCACATGGGTCATCACAGTTGAAGGGGCTCTCACTAAGCAGTTTCTGGATCAGCGTTAGAACAATGTTTGACATATCGAGCTTCTGGGAGTCCAGCTGTTGATTTTCCTTTAGAGAGGTGGATGGTCCAGGAGCTTCATGAGATTCTAGACTTTTCATTGAAAGTGCCTTGGCACTTTGGCCACTTGCACACTTTTCATATTGGGCATTCTGAGTCATATAGCCCATGGTGGAACTGGGACACTCGTCTTCTAATGCATCTTTGCCTTTGGCCTGCTGGGTCAGATGGTACTGGATCAACATAAGGGCAGACACAATCAAGTCCTTTGCCAGCGAATCTGTGGAAGGGCTGATCTTTTCTCTCTTTTCCTCCATATTGGCACATGCTTTGCCAGGCATCTTGCCTTGGTTTCCTTGCTTTTGGTTCCACATGGTCAGGCCCTCCTTGAGGATGTGTTCACCGACTTTCTCGGCACTGGTCAATGACTTGCACTGCTCTGGTTTCATCTTGCCTTTGTCCTTCCCCTTCATCTCAGCTTTCATAGCTGAGAATTCAAGACTTTGGTTTTTGCATTTGGTATCATGGGACCCAGCTTTCAAGGATGCATACGACAGACTCTGTGATTTAGTCTCCTTCTTCTCCCCAAGAAGAGCACTGACCAGACGCTTCAGCATGGCTTCCATGATATCTGCAGCATTTTGTTTTCCGTGGTTGAACAGATTCCTCTTGACCGCTGAGACAAAGTCTGAGTCAGTCATCAGGACCCCAGTGATATTATGCAGGTTCTTCATGCAGGAATCAATCAAATCAGACACAATTTCCTTGGTGTGTTTTAACAACACCCTCTTCAGGACCACACAGGCTGGAACTTGCTTCCCAGAGCTATGTATTTTCAAGGTCTTCATAACAGAGACGATCATGTCAGATGCCACCTGATTTGCATAAACCATGAGCCCTTTGCTGATAGAATCTGCAAATTCTTTGCTGTCTCTTTGACACATCTGTTTGTCACCACCCTTGTTCTTGTTGGACAATTCACTATACAGAAAGGTTTTCCGGCCACCTTCCCTGCACTCCTCCCCAGTGCCCCGCATTTCTTCAGAAGTCAGTTCCACAGCATCATGGGCCATTTCAGAAGCAATCTTCCTCACAGCACTTTGAGGGCTGTTTTTCCCCTTTTCCCCAGGGGATGAATAGATAGAATGATGAAGGCACTTGCTTCCACCTTCCAACTTCTCCTTGATTTCCTTACGAGCCATCTGGATTACCAGAGAAGATAGTCGGTTGACATAGAAGGAAAGGTCATCCATAGAATATTCGCCATCAGGGGAAATAACTGCCCTCTGATTGCTAGGAGATTTGGCTGGAGGAGTGGAAGGACTCTGGTTATTGTTGGTGTTTTTGGCTGCTGTAGTTTCTAGACATAGCCGTTGAGGTCCGTTGGCCAAATAATCTATGTTTAGTTGGTCGGCATAGATGCTGTAGCAGTTCTCAGAGGGTAATTTGTGATTTTTGTCTTCTGTGTCTCCTACTTTGTGTTTACAGCTAGAGACTGAGGGGCTCAGTGCATGCTGGAAGCCCAAGGCATACTTCTGGAGGTCATTCAGAAGCCAATTGAGGACACTTATGGGATCAGAGGGAGCTTGTTTGAAAAGACACACAGATCCCTCCATCTAAAAAAGGAAGAACACCTATCCATAAGAGTTTGGGTAGGGTACTTCTTTCGCTCATTTTATTTAGAAGATATATCTTCTAAACCACACAGATTAGGGATTTGGCTTTCAGAATTTGTATGGGAACTTAACATACAATTATAACCATTAATACATGTTCAAACACAAGTGGCAGCCACAAAAGATCAGAGTATATACATTGGTACACTTAACTACACCTGAGTGTTAGCAATATATTTGCCAATTTCATCTGTGTATGTGTGCTTATCTCAATATGTGTCAAAAATGTATCCATGTATCCATTGTGTGCATATGCATATTAATATAGCAATTCATAAGTGTGAACATCTCAATAGATGTGAGAATGTGTCAGACTGTATTGTGTGTGAAGATGTGCGTGTGTATATGTGTGTGTATATGTGTATGTCAGTGTACATGTTTGAGTAGGTATAAGGATGTGTAATATGTTGACATCGATACCCACTGCCACATGTGCATGTTACTGTGTATATGTTGTACATGTGTGGGAATGTAAACATGAGAGTGTGTATGTCAGTGTATCTAAGAATATGTAAATAAGCAAGTGCCAATTTGAATGATATGCATATATTTATGATATAAATCCAGTAGCATGTATCATGCAGCCATAAATGCATTTGTGTATATTGCTGCATACATTCACATAGTAACATACACACTCATTAATATATCCATGTATAATTAATGCATACTATATTAATAGATGTGTATGTTAAAATATGACTGTGTGGAAATAGGTGATTGAATAATGACTATGTAGTCTGTCAATAAATTGGGTATCACTTATGCTCTATTTATATGCTAGGTCAGTGCGTGAGAGTGTGTATTAGTATACACACCCTTGCATTTGCGTTTGTGTGTGAATACATGAGTGGGGATGTTATTGCATTTGTATGGATGTGTGTATCAATGCATTCAAAGAGAGTTAGTGACTATGTATCATTTTGTTTAAGTTTGTATGGGTGTGTATCAACATGAAGTATATTTATAGGTGTGTATGCTTATACCTGAGTCTGTATGGTCACCAATGTTTTGATCAAGGGTTATGGGTGTTAATGTGTGTGAGTATATGTTTATGCATAGTGTGCATGGATATATATATATGTGGATGTTTATGTGTGTCACATGTGGGCGTGTCAAGGTATCTGACTCTGTATGACTGTATATTTTTGTGTATGTGTGTAAGTCACTGTTTATGAATAGGTCAAATGCATAAATTTGTTAGATTAGTGCTTATGTGTGTTTGTCAATGTCACAGGTAGCCAGGCATGAGTATGTCATTGCTTGTATAAATTCATTTTTGTTAATGTATATAGATGTATGTATCAATGTATATGTCACTTTGTGTAGATTTATATGCTTGTGACTGTGTATGCCCATGTCTGGGTATGTGTATATGTATTATATACTTTTTCTACTCAGTGCTAAGTGCCATGGCCCTCTTTGCCCCTTTGATTGCTTCATCTGTCTTTTCATGGAATTCCTGGAAACGTGAGGTCATGATAAGTTCAACTTTTTGCAAATGGGCTTGATACAATCAAGGGTATCTGCCTTGTGTGTAGGAAATATGGGCTGCTCTTTTAAAAATAAACACCAGGTATAATTTATCCCTTTCTTGAGGCTCCAAAATTGAGTTGGCCACCCCCAACTGAACTCAAAACTATTTAGAGAATATTTTGCAACTGGCTTTTCCTTCCTTAGGGGTTACACTCATCATTCAAAAGGTGCCTGGGGCCAGAAATGATGTTTCTCATTATAACATGAGCCTAGGAACATAGAACAAGAAATATTTGACTGTTTTGCACTAAAGCCAAATATCCTGTGCCAATACCAGCCGCTCTGAGCTTGTAGGACTGTGGGGATGACTTGTCATGTACTCTAATGCCTACCCCAAACCAGAGGCCCAACAGATATAATCCTTACACAAAAACAAAAGGATTCTATATGTGACAGGGGCATACAATTCTAATTGTTTCTAACTTTATGCTATCCAATAGCCTAGGTAATCTCTTGGACAACAGGGTAGGAACCAGGCAACTACAGTTCTTGGCTGTTGTGGATTCTCTCTGCTCCATATCCTCATTCTTCCTTCTTGGTCTTTGGGCAATGTGGGGCACACAAGTCTATTACAAGCCAGCAAACAATAATGCAAAGGATCTTGCTTATAAGCCCACGTCCTAATTAGGATAAGAATAGCAAAGTTATGTTTGGAGTACGTACCTGAAATCAGGAAAGGGCATTATGAGCCTTTGTGATTAGTGCCATTGTTAGATACCTGAGCATTGAACTTACCGTTACTCTGAACTTAGGACTGTGTTCTCTAGAATGTCATAGTATTCAAATTTATGGGCATGTTTGACAATAATTCTCTTACTATCTGTGAACCAGAGTCCTCAGACTCAGCATTCAGGTCTAAGAATTAGAAAGGGTGAGCTCAGAGACTAAGTATACCTTAGACTGGTCTTGCTTCTCAGTATCCTTGATGACAATAATCTCTTTTTCTTCTAGATTCCCCAGGTTTAAGTCACCTTCTGAACTGGAACCAGCAGTATCCTATGGAATTAAGGGATAAGATTTTTATGAACAGTTGGTTTTTGAGACTTCTCTAGGCTGCCCTCCTAGGCTACCACTTCAAAGTATGAATGTTATGTCTCCTATTATGCTTTTCTTTCTGAAGGAGAGGTAGGACTGTAGTGCTCTCTAGTCTTTGAAGAATGATAAAGTTCCCTCCACAAATTACTACTCCTCTTTCCCAAGCCCCACAGAAGGTATTCACAAAGCTGTCAGTCTCAGGAATCATATTCTGTTAATCATCAAACTTTTGGACAGGTTTTTTTTTTTTTTAATTTCGCTTCTCTGACATGGTATTTTCCATGTGTTAATTCTTTCAGCCCTACCAACAACTTAAGTGTCTTCTAAAACGAGATTTGGTATCTAGAGTGACAGTAAATTCTGAACCAGGGATCCTGGGCTCACAAGAACAATGACCTTCCATTTGAATCTCCTCCACCTTTCCACACTCTGCTACAGCCTTTCGCTTTTCTCATGCCGTGGCTGATAAAACCCACTCAGCAGTTTCCCACCCATTCCGAGGGAGGGGAGCAGAGAATACCCACCTTAGAATCTTTACCTTCCACATTCAAGGTAGACACATCGACAAAGCATATCTGTATCAAATTAGGAGGGTGAATTTAGAAAAACTCTAAAGACTGTAATTTCTTTCTGAGAGATGACAATAGCACTTACCTTATAGGATTCTTGTGAGGACTAATTAAGATACTGAATGTAAAGCTTTTAGCAGAGTGCCGGTACACAGTTAAGTACTCAATAGATGTTAATATGATTATTATTAGGCAGACAGAATCTAAGCATTCCTGTAGTTCATAAATGAGAATACCTACCTGTCAGACAGAAGCCCAAAATATAATATCCACATTTATTAAGAAAACTGAGAAGAGAGGTGGCTTGCCCAACCGACACAAACTCAAAGGTGGAACTTTCATTAGAAGTTGATTCTAATTGATTCCCAGTTTACAGCACTTTCTGCTATAGTGTTCCCCAAATGTGGCATTTTTACTACTGATGATAGAGAATATTTTAGGTGGTACGTAAATAGATGTTTGTATGTAATAGGTGTACTTGCTGTTGTTTATTTGGAAAATACATACTAAAACATCAAACCTGTGGTATTACAGACAATAATGCTTAGGGTGATGGTAATTTTTAAATGTATTTGAATTTTAAATTCATTTTTAAAAACATAGCAGAAATATGTATTAAGTAAATAATAGTATGAGTGGTGCTGGAACAAGATAAAAAAAATGTGAAGTACTATGCAAATCACTTGAAGTTTGGGAAACAGAGCATGAAGTATTTTGCCCTCCTGAGGGAGTCCCACTTTAGTGTAACTGACTGGTAGCTAGATGACATTGTGACTTCAGAAGTGTTAGGTAATAAGGGCTGGTAACTAGGCAACCATCACTTCTCCCTCCCCCTCAGACTCCCCGCTAATCTTCCTGTCCCAGGTCCTTTACATCACTCCTGGTCCTGACTCTCCCTTTGTCCTTGTGTCATTGAGCTTGGTTGCTTGGAGACATCACAGTATCACTCTCCATTAGTCTATCCTGGGCTCCAATATATCTATATTCCTACACTGATCCTTTCCACTACTTGGTAGGGGTAATTTTATACTTACGACTTTCCGGTCCTGATCTTGCTGTCCTTTTGGGCTGTAGAGATCAACCTTGCACACGCCCCTGCGGCTATGTAACCAGTCAATATCATCAGACATCTATAAAGAGAAAGGAAAGAAATCTGAATATATAACTATATAACTATATAACTATATAACTATATAGCTATATAACTATATAACTATATATATATATATATATATATATATATATGCTCAGCCAGTTTCTAAAAGCCATATATAACTATATAACTATCTAAGCTATATAACTATATAACTATATATATGCTTTTAGAAACTGGCTGAGTTTGGGTAAGAATCTCTGAAGGGCTTCCTGAAACCCATCTGTATGTTTCAATTAGGTTTAGACTAGGAACTGGAAGGGTGAACAATGGGGGAAGGAACTATGAAATGTCTGAACTTGATAATCAGGATCATTTAGCACAGTCCATAGTCTCCTTTAATTTAGACTTCCCACATCAAGTATTTGGAATCATGGGAGTATCATATTAATTTGTGAGAAACAAGTCAGGAAAAATGGCAGGCTGAGAAGCAAATTTAAAGGAGGTCTAGGGACTGTAGGAATTAAATTCAATGATTTACTTCTACCCAACTCTACTAGATCTCATGTGTCTCCACTTCTGTTTACCCACTCTAGGTTACCTCAAAGAACAAAGCTCATCTCATCCTATTTAACTGAATTTTAGCTAACTCCAGTTCAACCAGAGTCTTTCTCATTACATCAAAGAAAATGAAATTAGGTAAATAGCTGTAATACTTATTACATAGGGCCATTGGAAAAGACTAGAGTCAACACCAGTAGAGTAAATAAATAGCCCTTTTAATCAAAACAACATAGAAGATTCCAACATAAAACAAGTTTATGAATGCTGAGAAAACTGCCTAATAGCTGTAAATATAACCAAAAGACAGATGTCTGAGGGAAGACCAGACCCTGATCCCATAGACCAAGTTTACTTTTATTTTTGAAAGAAAAAAGAATCTCTGCCAACTTCTTCCAACCCCCCACCCCCCACCACCTCCCACCCTGGCCTGGAACTAAAAGTAAAAAGGAAATGGCAGAGGCCACTGATTGATTTTTGCTATGTAAGATCTCAGATCTATGTTCAGGAAGACACGTTAAGAGCTCAGTAGAATTGTTTTGGTTTCTGGAGCTTGAATCTGATTTCTTTTTAAAATGTAACAGGAGAAGCCTTTTTGCCAAGTTATTAGAGGGCAGTTGAATTCCTTTTCCCCAACTCCCTTAAAAACTTAGACCCTTTTAACCTCTACCTCCCTCCCCTCCCTCTCTTTACTCTTCTTCCCCCCTCCCTTCTTCCTTTCTCTCCCTCCTTCCCTACTTATCTTCCTCTCTCTCTCCATCCTTCCCTCCCTCCCCCCTGCCCTCCTCTCTCCTCCTTCCTTCCCCTCCCTTCCCTCCCCTCCTCTCTCCTTCCCTCCCCTCCTCTCTCCTTCCCTCCCCTCCTTTGTCCTTCCCTTCCCTCCCTTCCTCTCTCCTTCCCTCCTCTCCTCTCTCCTTCCCTCCCTCCCTCCCCTGCCATCCCCTCTCTTCCCTCCCTCCCCTCTCTCCCCTGCCCTCCTCTCTCCTTCTTCCCTCCCTCCCTTGCCCTCATCTTTCCTCCTTCCTTCCCTCTCCCTCTCTCAACATTTTTATAACAGCTATCCTCTGATGGTTATCTTTTCACAGGATACTGCATTTCTACCCTTTGCCATTCCCAACTGCCTGCCCCCAGATCTTTTCGGGCTCTCACTTCAAGAATGTCTACACACCCCTGAAAAAGTTTTAGGAAAGGGCTTCCCATACCCACTCATAAGAGGGAGTTTCTTTTTTAAAAAACTAGAGATCACTAGCATAGGAAAAAAGAAGGAAAGTCATAGAGGTCCCTCATATGATTTGGATATAGCCTTAGTCCAAACCCAAAAGAATTGTAAAAAAATAAAATTTGTGAACTCATTACCTTGATAATGAAGTTATTTTAGGCTTTTCGCTGAAATTGTGCCACCCAGAAGGGAGATGTGCCCCTTTAGATGGAAGTGGGCAGTGCCAAGTTCTTGGGCACTTGCGGCTGGCTGCCACCCCAGTCAGCTGTTGGATGAGACTGATGGGCCAGGCTTTTCCCTGCTGCCTTTGACCCGGGAGTGTGACAACATAATTGGTTGGGTCACAATGCCTGAGACTAGCAACCTCAGCAAAGGTGTGGCAATATGGCAAACTCAGTAGCCCTTCACATCAAAAGCACATCAGGCTGTCTGCTGTACAACAACCCTTTTCTGTTCTCTCTAGGAAGGTACACATATTTATTTCACATTTTGTCCAGCTCACAATCCCTTGAGACTTCCATTCTCTTTCCTCTTCTTGTTTCCAGAACAATCTAATCATATTAGTTACCCATTTGGTGGGGGTCTGTATTTTTCACATAGAGAATTGCCACCAGCCTTAATGAATAAACAACTATTAATTTTCACATCTTAGCTTATTTCTCTTTGGGTTTCCCACTAGAGATTCAGAGTTATGTAGCAAGAGATCTTTGGATTTATGTAGAAACAAAAAATGTTGAAGTCCTTTCCGGATATCCTGAATAAAAGTATGAAAATAGAAAGTTGGAGGCTGCCTTAATAGCTTCTGTGATTTCACCTCACCACGAAGACACCCCCTTAGCTAGTCAAAAAGAAGTCAGAGGGAAAAATGGGTTATGGGCATTGAGGATGGCACTTGTTGGGATGAGTGCTAGGTGTTGTATGTAAGCGATGAACCACAAGAATCTACCCCAAAAGCCAAGAGCACACTGTATACACTGTATGTTAGCCAATTTGACAATAAATTATATTAAAACAAGGAGAAGTTAGAAAATGCCCCTACCTTGGTAGTATCAGAGTAGGCTGTTTCACAGGACCTTGGGATGATTTTTTTCTTGTTAATTTGGATGCTGTGATGACCCTTCTAGTCTGACACAGGATGTTGCTTCTTTCCTCAACCCTCCATACTCTCCTAAAGCCTTCCCCACCAGCTGGCCCCAGAACTCCTACTTAATGACATCACTGTTTCTATGGAGAACAGTGACAGCACAAAAATGGGAGCTTTATTCTTAGGATTATGCATGTCTAGCAAACTCTAACCTTCATCATGAGACATAATTTTCTAAGAAAAAAAGGCTAGTCTACTTAGGACAGGGTCAGCCTTGCACAGACTTTTTAAATTATGAAAGGACCTGAGCCCCACTTACTCTTTTTCATTATATGGCCCATGCTGGATTTCTGGCTACCATATTCTTTAAAGGATTATCCATTGGACTTTGAGGTGCCTTTAGGTTAGCCTCAGTTTCACAACATTAGTCCATAACCAAATGGGTCACACTGTGCCCAAGTCTCATCTTTTTTCCTCTCCTTCCTCCATATGTTTTCACTTTAATCTCATACATGTGAATAAATGCATCTGAACTAATTATAAGTCGAGATGATCCCCTAAATAATAGAGTTTTGTATTCTTGATTCTACTTCAATTTCTTCTTGTTACCCCCGAGACTGCATGTCTTGCCTAACCCTGATGTACAATTTCAATCTTGTTAGTTTATGACATCAAAAAGAAACAGAACTGGACATTTGTTAAAAGTGGCAAGACAGATTTTATTCAGACTACTGCAGTAAGGAATAGAATCTTCCAATGAACAGAGCTCAACTCCACTGAAACAAGAGGCAGAAGGCTTTTTAAATGTTGGGGTGTGCTAAAGGAAAAAATGCTGAGGGAAGCCTGTGTGTGTGTGTGTGTGGGGGGGTGATCAATGTGATTAGGGCAACTGTGTTTGCTAACTGGTTCTTATCGAAGTTAGGCTCCTATCCTTTCACAGAGATTAGGAGACAGGGGTCCTATCTTTCTTGATAATTACCTTTCAAAGGGATGGCTCCTAGGTCCTTGAGAAAAATATTTCTGGGTTGTAGAAGATATATCTCAAAGTAACAGATAAAGGATTTACAATGATAGGTTTTCTAAAGAAATGCTCTAAGAAAAGGGAGGTCAAGGGCCTATAATCAGGTTTTGGCTGAAACAAACAGTAAATTCTTCTGGCAGTGTTTAACTTCCGTAGGCAGGTCTTTTAAGGATGCTGGGGTCATCATCCTAGGGATATGGCCTTGAGCTGATAGAAACTATGTTAGTGTTTGTTCAAGTCTCTTAATGTATGGAATGGATGATACTGTTTGTACCCAAAGTTGCAGTTCTTATCAGCTATGGTTGAGGCCTAGTTGAGAAGAAATTTCGTAGGGGCCTGACTATATCAAGTCATCATGTTGTATACTTTAAATATATACAATTTTTATTAAAAATACATTTTGGTCAAGGAGGGAGTCTTTGTAAGTCAGTGGTGATGAATTAAATCCACAGTACAAGACTTGTTTTCCCTGTATCATTTTTTTTTGTCAAGACTTTTGATTATTAAAGAAAAAGTTGGAGCTCCTGTGTCTGGCTCATGTCTGTGGAATAAGAAGCAAAGAATAAAACTGTGTATTTATTCTCCAAGCACAAGAATGTATATCCCTAAGATTAAAAAAACAAAAAAACCCTCGCCCCAAAAACCTCTATGTCTCTCAGCCCAGAAGGGAACAACTGTGATCTGGGCCTGGAAAATGTCTTACTAAATCTCCTGAATGACAAAAAGAGAACTATTATGGATGATTAGAGCCCTGTCCCACAGCGCCCCAATCCTGTCATCCTGGAGGCTACCCAGGAGCAAACAAGAGCAGCATTTGGATGGGAAACCAACAACAAAAATGTAAGGAGGCTCAGTCATAGGTTATGGTATGTCCTCTGCCTCTTCTTTCTCTTAAGCTCCTGAGATTCTTAGACCAGTGTATACTGACTAGAGATGGCAACAGATGGGTGGGGTAGAAGGGCTGTTCAAAGAGTCAGAAGAAGGAATATGGTGTGTCAGTGTGTGAATATTTGTAAGGTACAAGGCATGCACTTAGATCAGCCTTTAGGAGCCGAACATAGAGAAGTTAAACATAGAAGCTTTGATTGTCTTTTTTTTTTTTAAACCATCATCATCCATTTTCTAACTTTGTTTATTCTAACCAAACATCTCTTCCACACAAACTTGTGAATAATTGTAGAAATCAACACTTTAAATATGCTTTCAGTCTACATTTGTTTTGAAAGAGCTATTAAGATAGTAAAAATGGGACCTGTGTTTGTCACTGTTCTGAATAATGGCAAAATGAAATTTAAATGAGCTGAACTATTAGCCTTCATGAAATCACCGTCTGCCTGTTAGCCTCACTAAGTATCTTCCAGTCTCAGATTAGGCTACCTAATTTAGTTTATGAGATGGCACTGTGACCATTTGGAAACTGTGCAGTGATACCAGTGATTTACAGACATTCTTTATTGTGGAGCAATATAAATGTAACTCCTGTTCTCCTGAATTATTTTTCAGACATGAGAATACACACTGTCATTTACAGCAGCTTCTCACAACCATGCTAAAGTGAAATATTAGATAGCTATTCTGAACATCTCAGCACCGGTGCTGCATAATTACTTCTGTCAAGTATTTATGTTATATCTGTACTGGGTATACCTGGCCTTTCCTATGAGTGATTGAAGTAGTGGAAGGAGAAAATAAAGGACTTTAAAATGCTATAAATATTCTCTCTCTCTCTCTCTTTTTTTATTCCAGAGGGAAGCTGTTAAAGAAAAGAAAGTTCTTAGATATGTTGGGGTTTCCTTTTAGGCAGAGGCTTAATTAGGCAGCTAAGGTCTGTTCTGTGGCCTTGTTGTAGATAATGACTTAATAGCTATTTGTGAAAGGTGGGCTTGGCTTGACAGTTGCCATTTCTGGTCAGGCTCCTCCCTCTTATAATTGGGAAATTTCCCTCCTCTGATTTCCTAGAACATTTGCTTCTTGTCTGTATAATTCATCTGACATTTACTAGATCTGGCCTTGTAGAGTTAATTAACTTTTTCTATTCCTGGATCACCTGCTTCAAAAGCCGGGCAGGCAGCCAGTTTTTCCCATCTCTCATTGTATTCGCTGCAATACAGCCCACGGCTGGGCTCGGGGAACAAATGATGGTGTTAGAATTTCAGGTAGCAAACAATTCAGAAGCCACGGAGTCCTGGGAATCTGTAATAATATTTCAGTGGGCAGTATACTTCTTAGAGAAGTAACTCTCAGACTTTAGTGCGGCTCAGAATCACCTGTAGGACTTGTGAAGCTAGTTGGGCTCTGTCCCAGAGGTTTTAATTCTGCAGGTCTGGAGTGGGGCCTGAAAATTTGCCCGGTACTGTGTTTTACACGCATCATCTCATCTAATTGTCACACAGCCTTAAGAAACGGGTACTATTTTAATCCCGATTTCATCTCAATGGGGGGCTGGATCAATGGGGGAAGCCATTTGGCTGGGTGTAAGGCTAGGTGAGGCACTACCCATTACATCATTTAACGGTTGGGTGGGCGTATGTGTGTGCGCGCCCAGAGTGGTACGCCTTTTCTTTCTTGGAAGGGTCTGAAAACGCCCAAGAGAGATTTCTTGAGGAAAAGTATAAGGGGGTCCGTCCTCTGATCTTTTGGCCCCATCTGGTGGTTTCAAGTCTGAACAAAGTGCTGATCTGTTACCCCCCCCCTCCCCCCCCGCGCTGGTGAGAATGGTGAGGTCGGACCGCCTGTCTCCGCGATCCATTTTCTGAGGCGACTTTTTCTGGAGGGGGTTGCTCTGAGGCGATTGCTCTGAGGAAGTTATTCTGAGGCGGTTAGTCCCTTTTGCCCCCATCCGTGTTTTGTTTTGTGTTTTGTTTTGTTTCCGTTTCCTACTACTTGGGAAGTCCCTTTTCAATACATAGCGTTTGTTCCAGCCCGTCTATAGCTTGTTAAAAGTAAAACTTGTTTTTCTAGGCATTAAACGGGTCTTTTGCCTTATATGTGTAAATATATAAACATACTTTGTGTCCGAGCTGGAGATTTAGGTGAGGGAGCTAGGCTGTGAATAGGATTTTTTTTTCTTGTCAAACCGACAAACTTGTCTGCAATGTCTGATGGAAAGTACTTAAATATAGCATTAACTGGCAACAACGTTTTTACTAGCCCCCCCCCCCCCCCCCCCATAGTATCTGTCAGTGAATGAACGTTTTAAACAAAGACCCTTGGAGAAGAGGAAGGGGATCTGGAAGCATAAAGCTTTTCGGGTTCCCTCGAGGCATTGGTGGGCACCCCCTCCCGTCCCCCACCACCAGACTCTCTTAAGGTTCTCGTTGATTTGAAGAATGTTAAAATGGGGTGAAGACTGGCCTAGTTTTCCTTCCGCTTTGTTTTGTACTTGCCCCGTGGGGGTGTCAGGCTGAGACCGTGCCTGTTTTCAAGAGGGTAAAATGGGGGTAATGAGTTCATGTGGCCACTAGGAGGTCGCAGCAACTTGGAAAACGTGTTTCCACACTGTGAGATCATCCCTTAGAGAAACCTGTTTTGCCAAGGCATTCCTCAAATTAAAGGTGAAATTGGTGATCCTGCCCTCATAGAATCACTCTCCATCCTAAAAACCTCACTTTTTGTGTATATTTATTGATGCGTCTCCTTCAAAAAAGTTGTTTATAGGTTCCAGGAAATCAGGGACTATTGTATTTCATCATGAGCTTTATCTTTCCAGACGGGGTAATGCTTGAGGAGAATGACTGTTTTACTGATTTTCATTTACCCTGCAAGGGATAGCACTAGATTCGTATATGCTTAAGGATATGCTTAAGGATATTTACATAACTGAAAAAATCAGTATGTACACCTGAAGCTAATATGTTATCTACCAATTATATATCAGTTAAAAAAATAACGAAAATTAGTGGTAACAGTTGTTCAAGAATTGCCATGGCCAAGAATGTTGAGCCACCTTTGTCCAAATTGCCTGGCTTGTTGCAGTAAGTTCCTAACTGGTTCTACTGAGTCTTTCCTTGCTACTCTTAAACAAAATTTTTTTTGAAAGAATCAATATATTTTATTAGCTAGTTATTTTTAAAACAGCTTTATTGAAATCTAACTCACATACCACATAATTCACCCATTTAAAGTGTACAACTCAATGATTCTTAGTGTATTCAGAGTTGTGGAACCATCACCATAATCAATTTGAGAACTTTTTCATCACCAAAAAAAAGTCATACCCCATCTCCCCTAACCATATGCTTTAAAATTTTTTTTCTTTAATGTTTACTTATTTTTGAGATCGACAGAGGATGAGCAGAGGAGGGACAGAGACAGAGGGAAGTGAGCAGAGGAGGGACAGAGAGAATCACAGAATTCAAAGCAGGCTCCAGGCTCTGAGCTGTCAGCACAATGCCCGATGCAGGGCTTGAACTCACAAACAGGGAGATCATGCCCTTAGCCAAGGTCAGAGGCTTAACCAACTGAGCCACCCAGGTGCTCCTCCACTAAATCTATACTTACCCAGGCTTAGGCAATCACTAATTTACTTTCTGTATAGATTTGCCTGTTTTGGACATTGCATATAAATGGAATCATGTAGTAGGTGGGTCTTTTGTGACTGACTTCTTTCACTTAGCATAAATTTCCCCAGTATGGAATTGTGACAGCATGTGTGAAATGTTTACGAGTGACTCTCTTTCGACACTCAGTGCCAAGGATTTTTTCTGGAGTTTGGTGGTGCAGGCACCCTCTAGCTAGTACCTACTGGAACTCTAAAGTCCCAGGAGGAAATCTGGTGATCACCGTAAGCCATATTGTTTGCACAGTTAAAGTACAGTGACTTTTATCCATTAGGGTGGTGGGAACCCTTCCCAAATCCAAGTTTCCAGATCCTAGCCAAGGGCCAACCTTGCCAGCAGGATTTTTGGATGATAACACTCTCTGGTCAACTATGTTAACTCTTTTCTACACAGATGTTGATAGGGATTTCATTGATTCTGTAGATCAATTTGAGGGGCATGCCATCTTAACAATTTTAAGTATTTCAATCAATGAACATGGGATGTGTTTACATATGGTTAAGTCTTTAGTTTTTCTTAATTATGTTTTGTGGTTTTCAGTGTACAAGTCTTGTACTTCTTTTGTTAAATTTATTTTTAAGTATTTTATTCCTTTTGATGCCATTATAAGTGGAATTGTTTTCTTAATTTTATTTTCAGATTGTTCCTTGCAAGTGTATAGAAATACAATTGAGTTTTGTATATTGATTTCGTATGTTACAGCGTTGAGCTCATTTATTAGCTCTAATAGCTTTCTTATTTTTTTTTTTTGTGGATTCCTTAGCCTGTTAATATGGTAGATTACATGGATTGATTTTTTGAACCAGCCTTGCATCCTTGGAACAAACCCCACTTGGTCATGGTAAATAATACTTTTTATATATTGCTAAATTCTGTTTGCTAATATCTTACCAAAGATTTTGCATCTCTTTTATGAGGGAAGATTAGTATATAGCTTTCTTTTTCTGTACTTTCTTTTTATGGTTTTGGTATCAAGGTAGAAGTGTTTTCATATGAGTTGGGAAATGTTCCCTCTTCTTCTATTTTCTGGAAGAGATGGTGTAGAATTAGTGTGAACTTTTCTTTAAACACTTAGTTTCATTCCCCAGTGAAATAATCTGCGCCTAGAGACTTCTTTTTTTGAGAATTTTAAAATCATAAATTAAATTTTTTTAAAGCTATGGAACTATTCAAATGATGTATTTCATATTGTGTGCATTGTGGTAGTTTGTGATTCAATTAATTTGTCAAATTTATGTGTATAGAGCTCATAGTATACTCTTAGTATCCTTTGGATGTCAGTAGGGTCTGTAGTGATATCCTCTGTTTTATTTCTGATATTGCTAATTTGTGTATTTTTTCTGGTCAGTCTTACTAGAAATTTGTTAATTTTATTGATATTTTCAAAGAACCCACTTTTTGTTTCATTGATTTTCACTATTGGTTTTTCTGTTTTAAATCTCACCAATTTCTGCTTTTATCTTTATTATTTCATACTTTATACTTGCTTTGGTTTTATTTTGCTCTTCTTTTTTTAGTCTTGAGGTGGAGCTTAAATTATTGACTTTTAGATTTTTCCTCTAATATAAGCAGTTAGTGCTATAAATTTCCCTTTCAGCACTGCTTTAGCTGTATCCCACAATTCTTGATACATTGAATTTTCGTTTGTATTAAATTCAGTGTATTTATTGATTTGCCTTAAGACTTCCTCTTTGATTGGTGTGGTGAATTGCTTAGTTTCCAAGTGTTTAGGAATTTTCCTGTTATTTTTGTTATTGATTCCATTGTGGTTAGAGAACACAGTTGTGATTTCAATTCTTTTATAGTTGCTGAGGTTTGTTTTATGATTGAGGGGATGGTCATTTGGCTTATGTTCCACGAGAGCTTGAAAGGAATGTGTATTCTGCTGATATTGGGTGAGAGGTGCTCTATAAATGTCGACTGGATATGTTTGTTGATGGTGTTGTTAAGTACTTCTATATCCCTGCTGATTTTTTAATATAGTTCTTTATCAATTATTGAGATGAGGTGTTGAAGTCTCCCACTATAAATGTGGATTTTTCTACTTCTTTCAGTTCTATCACATTTTGCTTCGTGTATTTTGTAGTTCTGTTGGTTGGTGCACACACATTTAGGGTTGCTGTATCTTCTTTGTGGATTGATCCTTTTATCATTATGTAATATTCCACTCTGTCCCTACTGATTTACTTTGTTCTGAAGTTTATTTTATCTGATATTAATATAGCTACTCTTGCCTTTTTCTTTTTAAAAATTTATGTATATCTTTTTCCATTTTTAAATTACTAACCTACTTATATCATTATATTTGAAGTGCATTTCTTGTTGACAGTGTATCATTGGATCAGTTTTTAATTGAAATGTAGTTAACATAAAATATTATATTGGTTTCAGGTGTAAAACATAGTGCTTTAACATTTATATAGATTTCAAGGTGATCACCATGATAAATCTAGCTACCATCTGTCAATGTACAAAGTTGTTACAATATTGTTAATTATATTCCCTATGCTGTACATTGCATCTCCATGTCTTATTTTATAACTGAAAGTTTGTACCTTTTAATTTTTTCCTCTATTTCAACCATCCCTCTCCCCACCTCTGGAAACTACCAGATTGTTTTCTGTATCTATGAATCTGCTTCTGTTTTGCTTTGTTTGTTGATTTGTTTTATTTTTGAGATTCCATGTATATGTGAAATCATGTGGTATTTGTCTTTCTCTGACTTATTTCACTTAGCATCATACCCTTTAGATCCATTCTTGTCATGAATGGCAAGATTTTATTATTTTTTATGGCTGAGTAATATTTCACTGTATTCACACTGTGAAAGTGTATATACCACATTTTCTTTATCCATTCATTTGTTGATGGACACTTTGGTTGCTCCCATATCTTGGCTATTGTAAATAATGCTGCAGTGAATGAACATAGTGGTGTATATATCTTTTCGAATTAGTGTTTTTGTTTTCTTTGGATAAATAACCAGAAGTGGACTTATGGGTCGTATGGTATTCCTATGTTTAATTTTTTTTTTTGAGAGAGAGTGAGCAAGGGGGAGAGAGGGAGAGAGAGAGAGAGAGAGAGAGAGAGAGAGAGAGAGAGAATCTCAAGCAGGCTCCACACTCAGCATGGAGCCCCACATGGGGCTTGATATTATAACCATGAGATCATGATGTGAGGCCAAAATCAAGAGTCAGATGCTCAACTGACTGAGGCACCCAGGTGACCCCCCTTTTTAATTTTTTGAGGAACTTCCATACTATTTTCCACAGTGATTGATGGCATATGAGGGTTCCCTTTTCTCCACTTCCTTGCCAACACTTGTTATTTCTTGTCTTTTTGATACCAGCCATTCTGACATGTGTGAGGTGTTATCTCATTGTGGTTTTGATTTGCATTTCCCTAATGATTAGTGATGTTGAGCATCTTTTTGTGTGTCTGTTGACCATTTGTTTGGAACCACAAAAGACCCCAAATTGCCAAAGCAGTCTTGAGAAAGAATAAAGCTGGAGGTATCATGCGCCCTGATTTTAAACTATACTACAAAGCTGTAGTCATCAAAACAATATGGTACTGACACAAAAATAGATCAATGGAACAAAGTAGAGAATTAAAAAATAAACCCATACTTATGTGGTCAATCTATGACAAAGGAGGCAAGAATATACAGTGGGGAAGAAAAGAGAGTCTCTTCAATAGATGGTCTTGGGAAAACTGAACAGCTACATACATGCAAAAGAATGAAACAGGAGCACTTTCCTACACCATATACAAAAATAAACTTAAAATGGATTAAAGACTTAAAGACATAAAACTCCTAGAAGAAATAGGCGGTGAACTCTTGGACATCAATGTGAGAAATATTTTTTTGGATCTGTTCCTTAGGCAAGGGCAACTAAAGCAAAAATAAACAAATGGAACCACACCAAAATAAAAACTTCTGTACAGTGAAACGATCAACAAAATGAAAAGGCAATGTGCTGAATGGGAGAAGATATTTGCAAATGATATGATTGATAAGGGGTTAATTTCCAAAATATATAAAGAACTCAAATAACTCAATATAAAAAAAACCCCAAATAATTCAATTAAAAAATGGCCCTAGGACCTGAATAGGATCATGTTTTTTTTAATCCACTGTGAACCTCTGTTTTTTAATTCCTCTACTTAAACAATTTACATTTAATGTAATAATTGATCTGTTTGGGTTTAAATCCATCAATTTATTTTTTGTTTTCTGATTATTGCTTCTCTTTCTCATTTATGTATTTACTTTTACCTGCCACCCAGTCAGTTACTTGAACATTCTTTTGAATTCAGTTTTGATGTATCTATAGTTTTTTTAGTGCATGTTTGAGGTATTACATTATATATGTAAAATTATCACAGTTGACATTTTACCAATTTTAAGGAGGTGTAGAAACTGTGCATTCTTTTACCATCCTCTATATTGTTTTTTTAAACATTTCCTTCACATACATTGAGAACAGAGAGCATCAGGAGAGTACATTATGTCCACCTATATTTTTGCTCTTTTCACTATTCTTTCTCCTTAATGTTACAAGATTCCTTTTATTACTATTTTTTCTACTTTGTGAATTTTCTGTTCTTTTAAGGTGAGCATTTGAGAATGACTTGATTTCCCCCTCACTCCTGAAAGATATTTTCCTTGGATATAGAATTCTGAGTTGGGGCACCTAGGTGGTTCAGTCAGTTGTGTGTCCAACTTCAGCTCAGGTCATGATCTTGCGGTTTGTGAGTTTGAGCCCTGCATTGGGCTCTGTGCTGACAGCTCGGAGCCTGGAGCCTGGAGCCTGAGGCTTGCTTTGGATTCTGTGTCTTCCTCTCTGTCTCTGCCCTTGCCCCGCTCATGCTCTGTCTCTCTCTCTCTCTCTCTCTCTCAAAAATAAATAAACATTAAAAAAATAATTCTGAGTTTACATATTTTTTTCTTTTAGTACTTGGAAAATATTGTGTCACATCTTTCTGGCCACCATGGTTTCTGTTGAGAAATCCAATGTCATTCAAAAACATTTTGCCCAATTAGAAAGGTGTCATTTCTGGGGCGCCTGGGTGGCGCAGTCGGTTAAGCGTCTGACTTCAGCCAGGTCACGATCTCACGGTCCGTGAGTTCGAGCCCCACGTCAGGCTCTGGGCTGATGGCTCAGAGCCTGGAGCCTGTTTCCAATTCTGTGTCTCCCTCTTTCTCTGTTCATGCTCTGTCTCTCTCTGTCCCAAAAATAAATAAACGTTGAAAAAAAAAAATTTTTAGAAAGGTGTCATTTCTCTCTTGCTCATTTCAAGGTTCTTTTGTCTTTTAGTTTTCAGGAGTTTGATTATGATGTGTCTTTGTTTGAATTTCCCTGGGTTTATCCTATTTGGAGTTTTCTTAGCTTCTTGAATATGTAGGTTTATGTCTCTCTCAAATTTGGGAAAAATTTGAGACTTATTACTTGGAATAAGTATTTTTTTTTTTCTGCTTGCATTAAAGTATTCTTTTTTTTTTTTACTTATTTTTTTTAATGTTTATTTTTTTTTATGAAATTTATTGACAAATTGGTTTCCATACAACACCCAGTGCTCATCCCAAAAGGTGCCCTCCTCAATACCCATCACCCACCCTCCCCTCCCTCCCACCCCCCATCAACCCTCAGTTTGTTCTCAGTTTTTAACAGTCTCTTATGCTTTGGCTCTCTCCCATTCTAACCTCTTTTTTTTTTTTTTCTTTTTCCTTCCCCTCCCCCATGGGTTCCTGTTAAGTTTCTCAGGATCCACATAAGAGTGAAACCATATGGTATCTGTCTTTCTCTGTATGGCTTATTTCCCTTAGCATCACACTCTCCAGTTCCATCCACGTTGCTACAAAAGGCCATATTTCATTTTTTCTCATTGCCACGTAATATTCCATTGTGTATATAAACCACAATTTCTTTATCCATTCATCAGTTGATGGACATTTAGGCTCTTTCCATAATTTGGCTATTGTTGAGAGTGCTGCTATGAACATTGGGGTACAAGTGGCCCTATGCATCAGTACTCCTGTATCCCTTGGATAAATTCCTAGCAGTGCTATTGCTGGGTCATAGGGTAGGTCTATTTTCAATTTTCTGAGGAACCTCCACACTGCTTTCCAGAGCGGCTGCACCAATTTGCATTCCCACCAACAGTGCAAGAGGGTTCCCGTTTCTCCACATCCTCGCCAGCATCTATCGTCTCCTGATTTGTTCATTTTGGCCACTCTGACTGGCGTGAGGTAATACCTGAGTGTGGTTTTGATTTGTATTTCCCTGATAAGGAGCGAAGCTGAACATCTTTTCATGTGCCTGTTGGCCATCCGGATGTCTTCTTTAGAGAAGTGTCTATTCATGTTTTCTGCCCATTTCTTCACTGGGTTATTTGTTTTTTGGGTGTGGAGTTTGGTGAGCTCTTTATAGATTTTGGATACTAGCCCTTTGTCCGATATGTCATTTGCGAATATCTTTTCCCATTCCGTTGGTTGCCTTTTAGTTTTGTTGGTTGTTTCCTTTGCTGTCCAGAAGCTTTTTATCTTCATAAGGTCCCAGTAATTCACTTTTGCTTTTAATTCCCTTGCCTTTGGGGATGTGTTGAGTAAGAGATTGCTACGGCTGAGGTCAGAGAGGTCTTTTCCTGCTTTCTCCTCTAAGGTTTTGATGGTTTCCTGTCTCACATTTAGGTCCTTTATCCATTTTGAGTTTATTTTTGTGAATGGTGTGAGAAAGTGGTCTAGTTTCAACCTTCTGCATGTTGCTGTCCAGTTCTCCCAGCACCATTTGTTAAAGAGGCTGTCTTTTTTCCATTGGATGTTCTTTCCTGCTTTGTCAAAGATGAGTTGGCCATACGTTTGTGGGTCTAGTTCTGGGGTTTCTATTCTATTCCATTGGTCTATGTGTCTGTTTTTGTGCCATGGAATAAGTATTTTTGTAGGCAAGCGTACTAGAAGTACAATCTCTGGGTAAAAGGATTCAAACGTTTAAAATTTGATTGGTATTTTCAAATAACTCTCCCAAAGTTTATAGCAATTTTTACTCCTGCTGACAGTGAATTAAAGTGTCTGTTTACCCATCCCTTTATCAACAGAAGTTATTGTTAAGCTACTAAACCTTTGCCAACGTCCTAAACAAAAACAATGCATTGCTGTTTTAATTTGTATTTATTTTTAGTAAAATTAAGCATATTTTTATGTTGATCATTTGTATTTCTTCCTAATTGTTCATTTTCTTGACAGCTTTTTTGCTGCATGGCTCATCTTTTTCTTGTTGATCATGAAATTCTGTTTGTATATTTTGGAAATTATTCTTTTATCATTTGTATTGCCAGTGTTTTTTTGCTAGTTTGTTTTTAGGTTTTTAAGCTTGTTTTTGTTTTTTGTTTGTTTTGCCAAATAAATTTTCAGTTTTTACCTATTAAAATTTTTGGAGTCTTTTGCTATCTTTAAATTTTTGTCCTGTTTAGAAAACAAGATTATAAAAATATCCTTTTATATTTTGTCTAGTATTTCCATGGTTTCATTTTCACAATTAAATCTTGGATCCATTTGGAATGTATTTTCATGTAAAAGTAAAGTAGGCAATAACAGATCTTTTCTATCAAGTTTTAATACAGGGATGTATTAATACAGGGGGAGGAGAAAGGAGAGTTTATGAGAATGTTATATGCCTAGGAGTAGGAAAATATTGGAAAATGGTAGACTCAAAGGGTATCTCCTCTTTTGTCTGTGTTCTCTCTGAGTTCAATATAAAGGAAAGGTTAAGTCAACTGGAGGTGTGAAGGGTGAGAGAAAAACAAATTTAAAAAGTTTGGAAATGTCATAATTTTGGTCAATAACTTTTTGTTTTTGTTTTTGTGAAAAGCTGGGAAGAAATAGGAAAAATGAAATGGCTTCTTTTGTAATTTTTATATTGCTATTAGTGGATGGAAATTTTCCTCTCTTAACTAAAGAAGGACTTACAATTTTTTATTTAACATAGTACTTGAAGTCTTAGCTATAGAAATCAGACAAGATATGCTCAACATCACTGATCATCAGGGAAAAGAAAATCAAAGCCACACTGAGATCTCACTTCACAACCAGTCAGAATGGCTAGTGTCAAAAAAATGACAAGTGTTGGTAAGAATGTGGAGAAAGGGGAACCCTCATGTGCCATTTGTGGGAATGTAAATTGGTACAGCCACTGAGGTTCATCAAAAACTTAAAAATATCATATTATCCAATAATTCCACTACTGAGTACCCAAAGTATATGAATACACTGATTTATACCCCTATGTTTATTGCAGCATTATTTACAATAGCCAAGATATGGAAGCAACCTAAGTGTCCATCTGTAGATAAATAAAGAAGATCTTGTATACACATGCACACATAAAACAGAATATTAGTTAGCCATAAAAAAGAATGAGGTCTTGCCATTTATGACAACATGAATGGACCTAGAGGGTGCAATGCTAAGTGAAATAAGTCAAAGACAAATACCATATCATTTCATTTATATGTGGAATCTTAAAAACAATACAAATGAACAAATGAAAAAACAGAAATAGACTCATAAAGAGAACAAATTGGTGGTTGCTGGAGGGATGGGCTGGGTGAAATAGTCGAAGGGGATTAAGAAGTACAAAATTCCAGTTTTAAAATAAAAAAGTCAGGGAAATCAAAAGTACAGTACAGGGAATATAGTCAATAATATAACCGTGTTTCGTATTGACAGATGGTAAGTACAGTTATTATGGTGATCATTGTGTGATGTATGCAATTGTTGAATCACTATATTGTACAGCTGAAGTTAATATCACATTGTATGCCACCTATACTTCAATAATAAAAATTAAAGAAAATAAGACTTACAGTGACTTGGGCTAATACTGTATTTCTTCCTTAGTGCATCCCAGCGAGCCACTTGTTGACAATGATTACCCTTAAAAGAAGATACTAATTTGCTTAGTTAACAAATATTTTTAAATCATTTGTCAAGGAGGCAGGTATAGGGTAATGATTATGTGTTTGCCTCTGGAATCATATTGCTTGAATTTAAACCCCAGTCCAGTAACTTACTAGCTGTGTGATCTTGGGAAAGTTACTAAACTTCTCTGTACTCCAAGTTTCTCTTCTGCAAAATGGGGATATTAACACCTCATTGTATTATTGTGAGTCTCAGAACAGCATCAATCTTATAGTAAGCAATTGATAGATATGAACTATTATCAATGCTAATGACTGGAGATAGAGCACAGTGGATATGATCCTTATAGTTATGGGCCTTGCATTCATTTTGCTTTGTTTATTATACATTTTAATTTTTTATTTTTTGGAATTTTAAAAATTGCAATTAAAGTATAGTTGACATATATTAGTTTCAGGTGCATGACATAGTTATTTGGCAGTTATATATATCACAAAGTGCTTATCACAATAAGTGTAGTTACCATCTGCCACCATACAAAGTTATTAAAATATTATTGACTATATTCCCTATGCTGTACTTTTCATCCTCATGACTTATTTATTTTATAACTGGAAGCTTTTACTTCTTAATCCCTTCATTTATTTTCCCATTCCCCTCAACCCCCCACAACTATCAGTTGATTCTATTTATGAATCTGTTTTTTTATTTGTTCATTTATGGTTTTTAGATTCCACATATAAGTGAAATCATATGGTATTTGTCTTTCTCTGTAAGACTTATTTCACTTAGTGTAATAGTCTTTAAATAAGGACCTTGCATTCTTGAGTGAGGAGATAGGTTAAAAAATTACAAATAGCAGTACTTAGTCTAAAATAAATGTAAGGGGCTGGGATAGTATAAAGGAGTGGGAGGAGAATCCTACTTTAGATAACATGGTCAGGGGAGGCCTCTCTGAAGAGGGGGCATTTAAGTTGAGACTTGAAGCATCAGAAAAAAACAATTTAAAGAATGGAGGGAAGAATGTTCTAGGCAGTGGGAACATCATGTGCAAAGACTCTGAGGAGAGGGATTTTATTATATGGAAATTTTTGAAAGACATATATGGCTATCACGTAGTGAACAAGAAAGAGTGGTATGAGATGAGGTTAATGGTATAGGCAGGACCTTGTAGACCAGAGTAAGGAGTTTGGATTTTGTGTTCTGTGGGAAACCACTAAAGCATGAGAGAAAGGGGATATAATTTTTCTTTTTAAAAACGAGTGGTCTTGTAATCTCTAATTCACATTAAAGGAGATCAATATTGTAAAGAGGGAGAGCAGCTTGGAGGCTCATGGCAGTGGTCCAAATGAGAGACCGTGGTGGCAGTGGAGATGAAAAGAAGTGGATGGATGTAAGGTACAGTTTTAAGGTACAGGACTTGCTGAAGGATTGGATGCGGGAAGGTAAGGTTATGGAAGAGAGTTTGAATCAAGGATGATACCCAGGTTTCTGACTTGATTAACAGTTTTGACGTGGTACCATTTTTTGGAATGGGAGACATCGGAAGAAGGGTCAGGTTTGGTAAGTGTTGTGAACATGTTGAATTTGAGGTATCTATCAGACATCCAAGTACAGATGTGGAGTAGTCAGTTGGATTTATGAATCTGGAGTTCAGGGTCAGCTTTTAGATGATGTTTAAAGTCGTGTATCTGGATGAAATAAACTAGGGAGATTAAAAAGAGAAGAAGGTCTGGGATCATGTGAATACTCCACCTTTAATGTAGAAGCTGTGAGATACTAAAAGGAGAATGGGCTGATAATAAAGGCAGGGATGTAGTTTAGTGGTATCTGCTGTATATGCAGGAAGTCCTGGATTTTATCTTTGGTATCTCCATTTACTCTTTGCATCCTTAGAGGATAGGGCAGGGCTATCAATTTTCAAGTCTTGTCAATTACTCATCTATAGTTTTTCTAGCTCCTGGAACAAAGCAGGTGCTCAGTAACTTGAATGAATGAATGAATGAATGAATGAGTAAAATGAATAAGAATATCTGAGTTGTAATACCTGCTTTGCCACAATGTAGGTTTGTGACATTGAGCAGTTAGCAAGTTACAATTTTGTTATCTGTAAAATGGCAATAATAAAGGTACCTCTCTTTTTGGACAGGATTTAAAACAAAAATTTGTAGCAGCACAGAGCTATTGGTAAATTAATGCTAACTACTATTAGCTCTCTGCACTTTGGGTGCTTATTCATAAAATAGGGGCAATAAATTACTGCCCTTCCCTCACAAGGCCATTTGTGAAGCCAGCAGGAGTTAACATTTGACTCTACAAAGGGTTATTAGTATTAATTTTTTAGTTGGTCTGAATCTGCACTATGCAGCCACTCCCTCCCATCCTAGAAGCAGGATTATTTAAAGAAAACTTCTCTTTAAAGAGCCCAGTACTCCGCTGGTCAGGCCTGCCAAGTTCAACCAATTGTATTTGAAACCACGCCCCAATGCGAAGTCTGTTAGCTGCAGAGTTCAATTTAAAAATACCCAGCCCCGCCTCTCCGGGCTGGGGGGGAGCACGCGTCCCAACTGTGCACGCTGATTGGCTCCTCCTGGCCAATCACCACTGCGCTTCCTTCTGGGGCTGTAATTTTCAAAATTTGCTACTGGGCAGATTGGAGCCGGCACAGTCCAGGTTGAGAAGGACGCGGGTCGCTACAACACGGAGCTCCGTTCATTTCCTGGGCCTCTCCTGGTCTAGGAGTGCGTCCATGATCTTTCCTGTTCTGCCCTCAGTCTCGATGTGAGGTAGGCGTCTTTGGGCTTGTACTGTCCGCTCGAATGTCCGGCCCAGTCGCACGCGGGTTGATGCCTCAGCACCACTCCTGTTCCTGGTTAACACGCTGTCTTCTCTCGCCCGCAAGCGCGGCATCCTTGCCTTGAAACCTTTGTTTTGTTCTGATGTCAGCAGTGTGAGCGAAGTTGGGCAGGAGTGTGTTTTAGAGGATGAGATGGCAAAACGAGTGAGACTAGGTCCTAGCTTTTAGATAGAGTGACCAGTACACATGCCTGAATCAGAGTACATTTACAGAACGTCTTTTCACAAGTGGAAGTGTGGAGGATTAGTTTCACTGACCCTTATTTAAGTCAGAGAATGCTACTTGCAGGATGACTTTTGAACTACAGGTGGTAGGATATGAAGGAGGATGGAAATGTGTGCTCTCTCCCTTGTTCTCCCTTTGATCTCCACTGGCTGTCTTCTATCCCCTACTCCAACCGCTGCAGCTGGCTTTCCCACTGCTCTCCGCTTTGGTCCACTTAGGATCCTAGAATGTCAGAAGTCAAAGGACCCAGAACAGTGCTTCTTAAACTTTGAAGTGCATACAACTCACCTAGGGATATTGCTAACTTGCACTTTCAGATTTGGTAGGTCTAGTTTGGGACCTGGGATTTTAAATTGCTAATACGCTCGCAGGTGATGCTAATGTTGCTGGTCTGTTCAAACCATGGTTAATAGCTAGGAGGTTCTGGTCCCATTGCCTCATTTTTTAAGGTGGGGAGACAAGGCCTAAAGAAAAGAGACTTGCCTAGTGTCATCCAGCCAGCTAGGGGCAAGGTCAGAGTTCTACCCTAGGCATCCTTCACAGCCTGGTACTGCTTTCATGCACACCATGCTGCATTGTCTTCCCAGTGTCTTGCTGTCTATAACCTGCATTTATATATAAAATGAAGTTGCTGTTGTTTCCTATAGACTGTCTTGATCTACAGTTTTGGAGTCTAAGCACCTGGGCTTCTAAATGAGCCAATCTGCCCCTGTTTGGGTTTTATCATCAGCCCTGGGATGCTCAGGGGGTCTCCAACACTTATCAGTGTGTATGTAGAGAATATGGAAAGTCTGGAAAGTGGAAAGGATTCTGATTTTCTCGTCCAAGCAAGGCTCCATTCTGTAGGTGGTAGAAGTCGAGAATGTTCTGCAGAATGTCCTTTAATGAAAGCTGTTTTTGGTGGTGCCAAGCCCCTACCCCCTCCTAATGGCAGAGAATACTTAAGTCAGTGTGTGTGTCCCCCAAAGAAAGTGATTAGTGTTCAGGAAAATGAAGGTGGTGTGTGATTATCATCTGAATAAACTTATTCTCTCAGGCTTAGTTACTCTGTGATGTAATCAACTGAAAGCTTTCTATCCTGTTGACTCCAGGCTATTTTTTTCTTTCCCCCTTGAAAGATAAAAGTTTCAGAACATGAATCTTTGGTCAGCCATTAAAAAAAATTGTATGAGGTGTTAATAATAGGGAGGTAAGTGGTTTTCAGACAGTGTGGTTAAGGGTGGGTGCACCCAATTTAGCTTTATTCCTGCTTGGCTGAGTTTTGAGAGATGAGATAGAAAATAGGTTTGGATTTTGGGGGATGAAAAGGAAAATAAGATGCACCACTTACTTTGAGGGCCTACCATGTGTTAGGCTTTGCACATACAAATTTCCTTTTGAGCCATATGATGCTTCTACAAATAAATGGTGGTATTGCTCTATTGCAAGTGAGAAAATTAAGGCTCAAAGATGCTAAGTTGGCTGGTTTAAAAACTCAGTGGCTTCTTTAAAAGATCTTTAGGCTCATTCTGTCTCCTTACACTTCCACATTAAAGCCTTTTGCTTTGGACCATGGACTGTTTTAGAGTGCTTTTGAGTATGATTGGAGAGACTTCATGGTATTTTAAAAAGAGCCCTAGAAAGAGCTGGGTGATCTATGCTGCTTAATAGTTTTGTCCTGGGTAGTAAGTTACTTAACACATCTGGGGCTCTACAGTGGAACGAATTGTATCTGTACTGCGTACCCTTACTGCTTTGTTGTGAGACCAACTGAAGTAATAAATGCGGAGGCACATACTTGTACTGATTTTTCCTGACAAAATGTTTAATACTTCTCCATCCAAAGCAAAACCCAAATCAGCCTTTCTCCTTTCTTAAACCTTCCTCTCAAGCTGCAGTCTTTTCTGCTTCCCTTTCTTAGCAGCCTGGCCCTAGCCTAGCATTCAGCCCCTTTCTGACTCTTCCCCAATACACTCTTTGTATTCATGCTCCAGACAACTGGGAAGTCCCTGCACCTGCTGTGCTTGCCATGTGCAAGCCTCTGCCTGCGCTCAGGCTTTCTTTGCCTGCAAAAGCTCCCCAGTCTGCTTGGGATCCCCTTTGTCACTTAAGTCTAGATCATATATAACTTCCTCTATGAAGGCTTCTTCCACCCCTTTATCCCCCCTACAAGATTACTGACTTTCTATTATGTTGCTGTTACTACAGCAACATATTTACTCTTATTAAATCATTGCCACATTTTTATGTTACTGTTAGAGCTGTGCATGTGAATACTTATAGGATAAGATGAATGATTTGTGTTTGTATCTCCATTGCCTGAAATACCAGGTACAGAGTAGCAGGTAAGTTTGTTGCATTGCCTTTAGGGTCTCTCTTAGAGGAGCCTATTATTTGTCAAATGCAGTTGAACTTGGAGATTGAATGTGGGTGAGGTTGGAAGGGCAGTTGCATCTGAGTGGGAAAGGTCTCCTGTATATCCAAAAACTGGTTCCTCCTGACAATGCATTTGCTTGTGAGTCACATAAGTGTATCCTAACTATTGAGGACTCACAAAGAACTTTAAGGAGTGTAGAATGGGGTCCACCACTGAGATGGGACAAAAATAGGACTCTCCCAAGGGCTGTAATGACGGTTAAATTTTTATGTCAAGTGATTTTTCAATAAGTTAGTTCCTTCTATCATTATCTCATCTTGAATTTTTTTCTTGCCAGGTGTCTGGAACTGGATTACAGTTTCTTCTGATGGAATGCAGTGTTTGAATACTTTGGCCTATCATGTATATGTGTGTGCAGTATATTCTTGTGTCTTCTCTGTAGCATCATTATAATTGCTGTGCCAGGACCCTGTGCCTTTTAAAGAACATTAACCCTTCCAACTGGCTTCCATACTATGTGATCTGTCAAGTTCTTGATTGTTTTTAATGCAAAACGTTCATGTGATTTGTTCCCAGTATTCCCAGGCCTAAACTAGGAGGTAGGCCATAGTTCCAGTGCCCACACAGGATGGCAGGCACTGTGCTGGGCTTTTTAGACTGCCCAAGGTTAATTATGGTAGAACCAGTATTTGAACCCAGATTTGCCTACTTCAAAGTATGTTTTCTCCTAGAGATGCTAGAGAGAGCTTGGGTATTCTCATGGGTTTCCAGAGAATGCTGTGATGTTTCTGGTGAATGATGTTTTAAAGAGTCGCTTTCTGCTTGCAGCCCTATCTTGGATAGACACTGCTGAATCTGTAAGAGATGCCACTACCACTACCATCCCGAGGCTCCAAACCTGGGATGAAGAAATCTCAGTCCAGCAACGTTGTGCCCAGCGATCATGGCCAATATGGAAAGGTTAGAGCAAGCCGTCTCTGCCAACAGTGTCTTGAGTAGCTTCTTCCTGTGTTGGCTCAGTCCCTATCCCCACCCCTAATCTTTCTGAATATGTGTTGTTTAATCTGAGAAATTGGGAAGGCATGGTAGCCCTTGTAGTTGAAGAAGACCAGCAAATTAGAACTTGGGTTCTAAGCATGAATTCTACTTTTCCATAAATGCATAGCTAAAATGAAGGACACCCTTTACAATCTTCAAAAGTAAACAGTACTGAGCTCTCATTAATGATCACATCTATACTCTTAGTTTCTGGGAGATGTTCAAAGCACCTTGCCAGGAGGCTGCTTAGTACCTCCTGGGGAGAATATGAAGATTAGATCAACAAATGGATTATCGTGCTTTTTACAGCTATTAAATTTGAATAATGCATCCATTTTGCTTTTGCTGTTTTGACCTTGTGGATAGTTTGACAGTGTCATTCCAACCCTGTGATGTTCTTTGTTCCTCATCATACATATTTTAATCAGAGTTTTACTAACACTGATGAATTGTCATTAAGGGAGTATTTCCTAGAGCAAACATCATTAGGCCAATTTAATTTCCTTGATTGGTTTTCTTGCAGTACAGATAAACATTTTCCAATGATTTTCATTTTTTGGTTTACTAAAATGATTTTCATGGAGGGGCTAAATGTTTTTTTTCATATGTAAATTTGGTAAGAAGGATTTGATACCTTGATCAGATTTTTGTCAATATTAGACATTAGAGCTCTGCCATGAGTTTTCTTTTGTGGTGGTTATTTTTCCAAATCCAACTTTCTTGGGGCACATTTTGTAAATCTACATTTTATTGAGTTCAGTTTCACTTGTGAATTTTATTTGGGGCTGATTGTTTCTACTGGTAATATTAAATGGGAATTGGGACAATTTATTTCTTAGCTAATTTGTGAGATTTGTGTAACCACGAAATATTTTAGTTTTGCTAATTATTTCCACTAGGATTATTTATCAAGAACTAGATAAAAGACTAATAGTTTTCTGATTTCCAAGCTTAATCCATTAGAAAGCAGAAGTAATTCTTCTCTTTCAGGATTGCTTTGCTGTACTAGATGGGTCTATTGTGTTTTTAATCCAATTCTTTAAACTTCTGATCACTTATTGTGTCATGTACTAACTTTTCATGGCCTAGATGAGGAACAGAGCAAATAAATGGCGCGACCCTAATGTTCTGCTTCCCATTATAACAGCTCTCTGATATAAGTAGGGCAGGGTTCTCATTTCATAAAGGAAATTTGAGACTTAGGAGACTTTTACCAAATAAAAATTGTTAGGGAGCAGAAGAGTCCTACGGTATAATTCATCCTAACCTCTAGCCCCATGGAGATGGCCTTATTCACATGGGAGTTGAGTAAGGCATGGTAAACAATAGCTAGAAAGAAAGCCACCTCTGCTCCAAAATATCCACCTCTCCTTCCTTCTACTAACCCTCATTCATATACACTAACAAATTAGAGGTTAATATGGATTACCAAACTCCTTTCTCAAAATACAAAATTTGGAGTGCCTGGTCTGCTCAGCTGGTAGGGTATCTGACTCTTGATCTCAGGGTTGTGAGTTTGAAACCCATGTTGAGTATAGAGATTGCTTAAAAAAATAACAAAATTAAATCATGAAAATGTATACTTAAAAAATTCAGAATTTTCTTTATGAGGCTTAAAGTCATATTGGGCTATATTATTTAAAAATATGATTTATGTACACTTAAGTTTATACAGACTTTTTAAAACATGTATTTTCTTATTTGATCTTTAAATAAGGAAGTTTATCATTCCAGTTATACTGATAAGAAAACTGAGGCTGAGAGATTACGTGAGTTGTCCAATGTCAATAGCTAGTAGAGAGGCGATCCTAGACCAGGATCTAGAGATAATGTGTTATTGTCCAATGGGAATGTTTTAAATACTTAACATAAGAGACACTTATTTGTTAAACTATTGAACTAATTTGCTTGAGAGCATCCATATTAAAGGAATGACTGGGAGTAGCTGGGTGGTGGTGGTGATTGATAATCTTAGATTGGATAACCGTAAAGATCAGAGAACTAAGAGGGAAAACTAGCTTTACTAAGCTATTTTGCTCATTCTGAGAGTTACACTAAAGGTCATCGTCATAGCCTTGTCCCTATCATCAGTGATTACCTCTTTCAGGGACTCTAAGTATCAGCGAGTGCCAAAATTTCATTTTTTGTAGTTCACTAGGGTTTATTCTATATATCCTTGGTTGCTTGGAGATTCTGGAGCTTCCCCCTGAGCTCTAAAGATGATCCAAAGTCCCTGAAAAGTGTTCATGATTGGATATACTTATTTGTCTCTTTTACTTTTTTAGAGAAGGGAGAATTACCAAGCAAAGATATCTTCATTTTCACCTAAGAGACCACGCAAAAAGAGATCAGCTTTTGAAGATCTCACCAACGTGAGTATGCTAGTTCAATCCTCTGCTGTGGTTTGCTAAGGCTTAGATAACCTCTTCCTTAAGGGACCTTTTTGGTTTGCCAGACCCTGACCCTCTCTAGAGTGTCGAGAGCCAATTTTATTTGGAATGGATGACCCAATTTCAGAAACTGCAGGAGCTATTCTGTTGATGCATACCATCTGGAATAATTGGTTGAGCTGTCTGGAAGCAGCAGACAGTGATTATCAGATGTGAAATTGTAGATAAATATAAAAACTATGGAATCTTGCATTTAGATAAAATCCAGAGGTGGCTCAGCTAGCTGCCTAGGCCTTGGAAGTAAGTATTTTGATGGAGTCATTGTCGTTGGGGGAAGTATTTATCAATTCAAATACTATGGGCAGTTCGTACAGTAGTTTTTTTCTGTTGTGTAGAACTGTTCTCAGCCGTAACATCTTTGGCTCCTGGCATTAAATTCCAGCAGCAGCCCATTCATAGTGACCACAAAAAAATGTGCCCTGATGTACGGAACCACTGAGGACCGCAGTTCCATGATCTATCTGGTCTTCAACTATGGAGATTGAGAAACTCAATTTTGGTGAGAATTGTTGAGTTCACTTCCAAGTTACCTCCCTCCTGGTGTTATTAAGTAGCAAAATCCAGAATTGATAGTTAAGATGTTACTAATTGAATGTAGAATTGGGCCAAAGGTAATCTTTGGTTTTAGAAAATAATAACTGATGACAAGTGAGTGCTTACCATGTGCCAGGCACTATTCTAAGCACTTTTTCCGGTATCAACTCACTTAATCCTCATTTATTTCTATGAGGTAGATACCATAATTATGTATACAGATTAGGATTTGCCAAATGTTGCTTTTGAAGCCTGTTTTATCTAGGATACAGAGAACCCTGCCCTCCATAATAGAGTGTCCTTCTGTGACTACCAGAATACATCTACTAGACAATATTTTACTCCCTTGAGCAAGATTGGATAAGTATTGGCAAAGTTCTCTCTTTTGGATCTCTCCTCTTTAGGTATTATGTGACCACCTTTGTACTAGTATAGTCTTTTTCCCATGCAGATTGCAACATATATAATTAGGTTATGACTTTCTGAATAATTTCAGATTGACTGTTGATTGGTTGAAAAAGACCCTTCCCACACAGACCTATAGGGTTAGATTTGTTTCCTGACTTATTTAGCCATGGATCTAGAAACTTAGCTGAAATAAGATAGCTACACAAATCGGAAGCGGATGCAGCCCATGTTAGTGTGGCTTCTCTTGACCCCCAGAGTCTCTGATGGGAGAGCAGTTATGACAATGTGCAAAGCAAGGTCTTACAGCATATGAGAAAATTTCTGGCTGTGTGTCAGTCGTTTTTTTTCCCTCCATGAAGTTTATACTGCAATTCATAAAGAACAAACACGAATAAACAAATAGAAAAGAAATCATCCAGGATCCTTCTGGGTCTCTAACTGATGCACTATCTATTAGGCCACATCCTTATATAGGGTTGGAGTGGGAGAAGCAAGACATCTCTCAGCAGTAGCTCTACCCCTAGCTTTCCAGAAACTCAGAAAGCAGAATTCCCCTTTGCATATAAGTTCTGAAGATTCAATTTGGTCACCTTGAATAGTCTTTGGTACTTGCCAGAGAAAGTTCCATCATTACAATGTGCCTAAACCATTCATATGTCTGAGCTTATCTATTTGAGGGGTGAGGGCTCCTTTCTCTCAGAATTTTGGGGATTCCCTATATGATTATTTGCTTCTTTCTGTCTGTATTACTAAGTCTCCATGTCCACACATCTATCTTTTCCTCAGCATTCACCAGTGAGGTCCTGGCCTGCCAAAGGAATCTATCTGTTGTAATTAATCTGCTGTATTTTTCTTTTCCTCTTTATCATTCAAGCATGGGAAGGACTTTTGATATGTAAGAACTGGTCCTAAGCTAGTAGACAAGGAGATAGGGTCTGTATCCACATTTACCTAAATGATTTTGTGTCAGTAGGACACAATTTTCATATTTTTTTAATGAAACAATTGTAAGGAAGTGCAGATTAAGGTCCCCTTGAGCTGAAATCTGAGAATATTAGTGCTTTGAACTTTCACATATGGCAGGTAGAGAGTTTCACCCTAAGTGTTGGGGTCTCCACCTCTCTTCTGCCAAGAATACATTTCTTTTCTAATACTGAATCTCGGTTGCACATATAGGGAGTTTGTAAGACTTTAAGTAAGAAGTTAAAATGAAAATAGTGCCAAGCTATTTGAGGATCAGAGTTGGATGACTTGGGGACCTAAGAAAGAATTCCCTATTGAATTGTGGTTGCTTATTATGATCTGATGATACAAAGGCATATTTTTTAATATTTCATTTGGAAATAAGTTCAAGTTTACAAAAAGTTGCAAAAATACAAAGTAGTACAAATAATATACATATACCCTTCACCTGGTTTAACCTATAGTTAACATTTTATCCCATTTGCTTATATACATCATGGTCCTTTACCCCTAAGTACTTTAGTGTATAGTTTCTCAGAGAAATTGTATTGTATAACCACAGTACTGTTAACAACTTTATAGATTTACATTGATATATTTTTATGTCATCTATTCATATTCCAATTTTTTCAGTTGACCTTATAAGGTCAATGTTATAAGTATTTTTACCCTCCAGTAAAAGATCCAGTGTAGTATCATTTACTTGTTGTGTCTCTAGCTGTTTTTAATCTGGAACATTTCCATAGCCTTTCTTTGTTTTTCATCGACATTACCATTTTTTGAAGAATACAGTCCCACCTAGACACCTTTTTAAAAATAGAACATTCCTCATTTTGTGTTTGTCTGATGCTTCTATGTGACTAGATTGATATTATACATACTTGGCTGGGGTACTGTGTAGGTGATGTTCTGTCCTTAGGATATCACATCTGGAGGCACATGATGTCCATCTGTCCCTCACTGGTGATAGTCAAGATGTTGTCTGGGGAAATTTATTTAACATGGGGCTTTGGGGAGCTGCAGTCAAGATGTTGTCTGGCTTCCCACTGTGTAATTACTATTTATAATTTTTCCTCTTGCAACTAATATGTGGTCTGTGGGACACACTCTTAAGAGCCTGCAAATAACCTGCTCTACATAAAAATTTTCCCCTAGATTTAACATCCATTGATGATTTTTGTCTAAACCAAATCTTTATGCTGATTTTTCCAGCTATAGCACTCACTTCACATTTACCAGTCTGCCCTTGGTATTCTATTAAAGTGTGAGCCTTCCCTCCTTCCCTATTTATTATTAGTGTGGACTTATAAATTCCCATTTTTTCAGTGGTTTATTGTTCGTTATTGTACTTAATTATTTTGGTGCTCAAATTGTCCCAGATTTGGCCAGTAGAGTTCCCCTCAATCTGACTGCTGTGTCTTTGTGACATATTCTCATAAATTTTAAAAAAAATTTCTTAATGTTTATTTTTGAGAGAGAGAATGAGAATGAGTGGGGGAGGGGCAGAGAGAGAGGGGGAGAGAGAGAGAGAGAGAGAGAGAGAGAGAGAGAATACCAAGTAGGCTTCACGCTGCTAGCACAGAGCCCAATGCAAAGGTCAAACTCACAAACCATGAGATCATGGCCTGAGGTCAAATCAAGAGTTAGATGATTAACTGACTGAGCCATCCAGGCACCCCATCTCAGAAATGTTTTGAGCCTCTTCTTTCCAGCATCGCAAGATGTTCTAGGTTCCTCTTGCATCTGTTTTATCTCAGCCCTGGAGTCAACCATTTCTCCAAAGAACTCTGGTTCCTTTTAGTGGGGAATGGTATTAGAGACCAAAATCTCAGTGCTAAGTGTGCTACTGGAGCACCTACTTTTTCTGCCCTTTCAGCAGACAGAACTAGGAAATATCTGCATATGCCTATGCATGCACACATATGTGTACTTAAACATACATACACATATATCTGTATACACAGATGCACACACATGTATACATATACCTATATACTCAGATGTATATACATACACCTATTTAAGAAATCATGGATTTGGACAGTTCCTATTCCAATACACAGGGATTTTTCTTGCATTCCCTAATCCATATTTGTATTTTCTTTCTCCTACAGTGAGAACTCTTGTAACCAAGGACATCAACACATTTACTCAATACTATAACCCATCTAAAAGGGTTTCAAAATTACTTCATTCATACCACCATAATAAACCTGTTAAAAATATTTCCAGCTTTATTTGCAATGTTCTTTGCCACCCCACAAACCCGTCCTGACTGAAGATGTGTATCTTAAGGGTATATAGTCTAATACTGTGTTTACTTGGATTAGTTGTTGTATTTTCTTCTGTTTTCTTTTTCCCTTAATGTGGTTATGGCATTTATTTGGAATACAATTATGTTCAGTTTGTTTCATTTTAAAGGCACAACTTTTAAATTTATTTTTACTGAAAATATTCACAGTCTCATGATCTCTTTTGTTTAATAGAATTAGTCATGATTAGAGTTTATGGTGGAGTTCCCCAAAGCCCCATGTTAAATAAATTTCCCCTCAATGAGATGGGATAGATGTATTGCAGGTAGTGTTGTGGCAGAGGTCTACCTGAAAAACTAGTTGATTTTGGTATACCCAGGCAGCCAAGCCAGTTATATTACCTTTTTCTCCCTCTGAACATCTTATGGAGTCAAAGTGGAATGTGATATTAACAAAACATCTTTCTGGGAATTTGCCAGCCAGTATGCCTGACATGGAGATTAGAACTACATTTTTTGTATCTTGGAATCATTTAAGGCTGCTATTTAGCTAATATTTAGCAGTACTATTGTACTGCTAGCTTCTGCTGTGATTAGTTGGCACCAGTACCACACTGGTTGTGAGATGTTTCGATTATTACTCTTGGGAATATCCAAACAAGGTGTGGATGTGAGTCAAAAATTTCCTATAAGAGCTACCTATTAGATAATTTGTGGTTCTCCAGATTTCCTTGCTTCCTTCTTCCCCTGCCCACCCCCACCTCATTTTTTTCACAGGCTTCTCAAATTCAACCTGCCCAGCTCAAGAAGGAAGCCAGTAGGGAGTTTGTTAAAGATGTTTCCAAGAAGATAAAAGGGAACACACCTGCTCTTGGGTTGGCCAAAAACAATGAGATGAATATGGAAAGGTGAGTAAGAAGTGACTCTGATGGCATTGTTTTAGATGGTAAAGGAGAGTATGTGATATCATTTGACCTCCTTTTGTCCCCCATTGAGACATATTTAGTGTGCCACAGTGGTGATTATACATTAACCCCTGGGTGCTGAGGTAGGCCCAGCTGTGGTTGCTGAAGTGTTATAGGCTTCTTCTCTCCTTCCATGGTGTGTGCATATTGAAAGAGCTGTTGTCATTGGGAAGTTTGCCAAAAGATCTTGGGCTCATCTTTTCTCTCTTTTAGTAATTAAGTCCCTGTTTGAGCTAGTCTATTATTGAGAGTATGGTGGCAACTTTTCAGGTGATACTCAGACGCTGGTTGATAGTTTGCCAATCTGCTTATCTCATTAGAAGCTTTTGGGAGAGGCTTGTTCCTTGTTACTGGAGAGAAATTGCTCTCTCTCTCTAGGCCCAAAACATTTGTATTCCAGATGTTACAGGGAACTGTTCATAGGTTTTGCAAGTAGGTATGAGTATTCTTATTTGGGTTAGAAAAAGGATTTACCCCTAGAAAAACTTTTATTAGAAGAAGAGTTAGAAAGTGGAGTGAGGCCTTAGAAAGTGGAGTGAGTTATAAAGTGGAGGAGACCTCTCCTCATCCCAGTGGGAATTACTTTCAGGAAAGAAGAGAATAAATTAGCTGAACAGATACAGCAGGCCTAAGCATGAGTTCCAAAGGGTAAGAGAAAAAGCTTGGGTAACTCCAGAAAATTAACATGTTAGGTCCATGAGTCACTTTTTCTAATTACCTAGGAGAAAGAAATCAAACCAGATTAGTATTTATTCCTACTTAGTTTCTTGCTGAAATGAAATTCCTGGGATTTCTATGTGTATTTTGACTTTAATTCCCTGCATTATTTTCTCCTGAATTTCTTTTATAAGTCTAACTTTAGCAGAGAAATCCTCACAAAATACCACAAACATTCTTGCCTTCACTTAGGGTTCAGTGGAATGGACCTTAATAATAGCACTAGAGCTAGTAGCTGACATTTATTGAGAGCTCACTATAATCACATTTTATTCTAAGTGAGGTTTTTTTTTTTTGCTAACTTCTATATTGAGATATAATTTACATACTATGCAGTTCACCCATTTAATGTGTATAGTTCAAAAGCTTTCAGTATATTTGAAATTATTCAGCCATCACTGCAGTGAATTTTAGAACATTTTAATCAATCCAAAAAAACCACCCCAAAACCCTGTATCTTTAACTGTCACCTCTCAGTTCCCCCATCCTCCCCAGATCTAGATAATCACTAATCTACTTTCCATTTCCATAGATTTGTTTATTCTGGAAATTTTGTATAAATGGAATTATACAACGTGTGGTATTATGTGTCTACCTTTTTTCATTTAGCATAGTGTTTTCAAGGTTTATCCATGTTGTTTCGGGTGTCAGTACTTCATTCCTTTTATGGACCAGCAATATTCCATTGTATGAATATACTGTACTTTTCTTAAAAAAATTTTTTTTCCAACATTTATTTATTTTTTGGGACAGAGAGAGACAGAGCATGAACGGGGGAGGGGCAGAGAGAGAGGGAGACACAGAATCGGAAGCAGGCTCCAGGCTCTGAGCCATCAGCCCAGAGCCCGACGCAGGGCTCGAACTCACAGACCACGAGATCGTGACCTGGCTGAAGTCGGACGCTCAACCGACTGCGCCACCCAGGCACCCCAATATTTTATTTTTTGAAATAGAGAGAGAGAGCGTGAGCAAGGGAGGGGCAGAGAGAGAGGGAGACACAGAATCGGAAGCAGGCTCCAGGCTCTGAGCCATCAGCCCAGAGCCCGACGCAGGGCTCGAACTCACAGACCACGAGATCGTGACCTGGCTGAAGTCGGACGCTCAACCGACTGCGCCACCCAGGCACCCCAATATTTTATTTTTTGAAATAGAGAGAGAGAGCGTGAGCAAGGGAGGGGCAGAGAGAGAGGGAGACACAGAATCGGAAGCAGGCTCCAGGCTCTGAGCCATCAGCCCAGAGCCCGACGCAGGGCTCGAACTCACAGACCGCGAGATCGTGACCTGGCTGAAGTCGGACGCTCAACCGACTGCGCCACCCAGGCGCCCCTATACTGTACTTTTCTTATCCATTCTTCAGTTGATGGGCATTGGGTTGCTTTGACCTTTTGGTTATTGTGAATAGTGTGGTTATGAGCATTTGTATACAAGTTTTGTTTGAACACCTATTTTCAGTTATTTTGTATATATACCTAGGAATGTAATTGTTGGGTCATATGGTAATTCTATGGTGAACTCAGTGAGGAACTGCCAAACTGTATTCCATTGTGGTTGCATTAGTTTACATTCCTACCAGCACTGTATGAGGGTTTCCAATTTTCCACATCCTTGCCCACCCTTATTCTTTTTTTTTATTATGGCTGTGCTAGTAGGTGTGAAGTGATACCTCACTGTGGTTTAGATTTGCGTTTTTCTGATGATGATTGATGTTGAACATCTTTCATGTACTTATTGGCCACTTGTATACTTTTTTGGAGGATTGTCTACTCAGATCCTCTGCCCATTTATTTTTTTTTAGATTTTTTTAATGTTTACTTTTGAGAGAGAGACACACACACACAGAGCACGAGTGGGGGAGAGGCAGAGAACGAGGGAGACACAGAATCTGAAGCAGGCTCCAGGCTCTGAGCTGACAGCACAGAGCCCGATGTGGGACTCGAACCCATGAACCATGAAATCATGACATGAACTGAAATCGGACACTTAACCGACTGAGCCATACAGGTGCCCCTGATCCTTTGCCCGTTAAAAAAAATTGGTTGTTGAGCTTTTCGTTATTGAGTTGTAAGAGTTCTTTATATTTTCTAGATGCAAGTCCCTGATGAGATACGTAATTTACAAATATTTTCATTTATTCTATGGGTTGTCTTTTTACTTTCTTGTTCATATCCTTTGATGCACAAAATTTTTTAATTTTGATGAAGTCCAGTTTATTTTCTCCTTTGTTGCTTATGCTTTTGGTGTCCTATCTAAGAGCTCATTGCCAAATCTGAGGTTACAAAGATTTAAGATTATCTTTTCAGAGTTTTCAAGCTTTAGCTCTTAGGATTTTTATTCCTTTTTGAGTTAATTTTTGTTGGTAGTGTATGTTAGGGATCTAACTTTATTTTTTTGCATGTGGATGTCCAGTTGTCCCAGCACTATTTGTTAAAAAGACTACTCTTTCTTTACCTAATTATCTTGGCATCCTTGTCAAAAATCAAATGACAGTAAATATTAGTGTTTATTTCTGAGCTCTGTTTTATTCCATCGATCTACATGTCTATCATTATGCCAGTATCACACTGTCTTGATTCTTGTTGTTCTGTAGTATGTTTTGAAATTGGGAAGTGTGATTCCTCCAACTTTGTTCTTCTTTTTCAAGATTGTTTTGTTTTTCTGGGTTCCTTGCAATTACTTATAAATTTTAGAATCAGCTTGTCCATTTCCACTAATAAGCCAGCTGGGATTCTAATAGAAGTTGCCTTGAACTTGTAAATCAATTTGGGGAGTATTACCATCTTAATAATACTAAGTCCTCCAACCCACAAACATGGGATGTGTTTTCACTTATTTAGATCTTTAATTTCTTTCAACATTTTTGTAGTTTTCAGAGTATAAGTTTTGTACTTCTTTTGTTAAATTTATTTGTAAGCATTTTATTCTTCTTGACATTATTGCAAATAGAATTATTTTCGTAATTTCATTTTCATATTGTTCATTGCAAAGATATAGATATATGTATGATTTTGGTATATTGATCTTGTATCATGGAACCTTGCTGAACTTATATATTAGTTCTAATAGTTTTTATGTGGATTCCCAGGATTTTCTCTGTATAAATCATGTCATCTGCTAATACACATAGTTTTACTTCTTCCTTTCCAATCTGGTTGCCTTTTATTTTCTTGCCCTGGATAGGACCTCTAGTACTTTGTTGAATAGAAATGTCAATAGTGGACATCCTTGTCTTCTAATAATTGGGTGACCAACTTATTCTGGTTTTCATAGGATTTGCCCAATTTTAATACTGAAAGTCTTGCATCCCAGAAACCCTCTCAGTCACAGACAAAGACCATTGTTCACTCTATCAAGAAAGCCTACTCTGATCACCCCAGACTTATGGTATCATAGATACTCAATATTTATTTCCCATGCCAATGTTTCTTAAGAAATGGACTTGGAGAGGCAAATAAGAGCCAGGTCACCAGGACCTTGCAGATCATGGCAAAGAGTTTGGAATTTATTCAGAGAATAGAGGGGTTTAGTCCTAAAGTGTCAGCAGTGCTATATGAGTTATCTACTGCTACCTGACCAATCCCCCATCCCCTAAAGAAGAGTTGGATATCCTTCTCTTTTGCTTGATCTTAAGGGGAAAGCATCAGTCTCTCACCGTTAAGTCTGATGTTAGCTTTGGGTTTTTCGTAGATGCCCTTTATCAAGTTGAGGAATCTCCTTTATATTCCTAGTCTGTTGAGTACTTTTATCATGAAAGGGTGTTGTATTTTGTCAAATGATTTTTCTGGATCTATTGAGATTATCATGTGGCTTTTGTTTTTTATTCCGTTAATATGGCTTAATCCATGAATTGATTTCTGGATGTTAAACTAATATTGCACTCCTGGGACAAATCCCATTTGGTGTATAATCCTTTTACGTGTTGCTGGATTTAGTTTGCTAGTATTTTGTGGATGTTTTTGCACCTATATTTATAAGAGATATCAGACTATACTTTTCTTGAGATGTCTTTGTTTTGGTATAAGAGTAATATTAGCTTCCTAGAATGAGTTGGGACCTGTTCTCATATCTTCTATTTCTTGGGGTTGTTCATGAAGAACTGGTATTCTTTAGATGTTTGGTAGAATTCATCAGTGAAACCATCTGGGTCTGGACTTTTCTTTGTGGGTAGTTTTCAATTATTAATTCAGTGTTTTTTAAAAAAATTTTTTTAATGTTTTATTCTTGAGAGAAATAGAGAGAGAGAGAGAGTGAGCGAGTGAGCATGAGCCAGGGAAGTGAGAGAGTGAGAGAGGGACACAGAATCTGAAGCAGACTCCAGGCTCTGAGCTGTCAGCACAGAGCCCCATGCGGGGCTCAAAATCACAAACCATGAGATCATGACCTGAGACAAAGTTGGACACTTAACTGACTGAGCCACCCAGGCACCCCTATTAATTCAGTGTTTTTACTTGTTATAGGTCTATTCATACTTCCTATTTTCTTTTTAAGTCAGTTTTGCTGGTTTGTGTCTTCTTAGGAATTTGTCCATTTCATCTAAACTACCTGATTTGTTGGCATACAGTTGTTTCCAACAGTTTTTTGTTTTACATGTTTTTATTGCATATTAAGTAGATCTTCACAGCAACCCTACAAAGGAGGTAATATGATTCTCATGGTATGGGTTAAAAAAGTGAAGCACAGACAATCAACTTGCCCAAGGTCACCCAGCTAGTAAGTGGAGGAGCCAGGATTTGAATTCAGGCAGTCTAGCCAGAATGCATACTTTTTTTTTTTTTAATTTTTTTTTCAACGTTTATTTATTTTTGGGACAGAGAGAGACAGAGCATGAACGGGGGAGGGGCAGAGAGAGAGGGAGACACAGAATCGGAAACAGGCTCCAGGCTCTGAGCCATCATCAGCCCAGAGCCCGACGCGGGGCTCGAACTCCCGGACCGCGAGATCGTGACCTGGCTGAAGTCGGACGCTTAACCGACTGCGCCACCCAGGCGCCCCTTTCTTTCTTTTTTTTTTTTTTTAACAGAATGCATACTTTTAATCATAACTAGATTATCCGAAGACTACATTTAAAAATTCTCATCAGGAGGGACCTGGAATCTATCTGGCCATGTGGAACCTCTCGAAACACTTTCTTTTTTAAAACAATATAGTGGTTTTTAAATTATAGTCATAGAGTTGTACAGCCATCACCACTATCTAATTTTAGAACTTTTCAACACCCCCACCCCAAAGAAACTTGAACCCATTAGCAGTCCCTTTCCTTTGCCAGTCCCCCTTTCTAGTCTCCTCTCTACCCCTTTCCAGCCATAGTCAACCACAAATATGCTTTCCTTTATGGATATACCTCTATGGGTATGTCTATTCTGGATATTTCATATAAGTGGAATCATATGGTATCTAGTCTTTTGGAGAGACTTATTTTTGTTCAGATTAATTATTGCATTCTGCAATTCTCTTTTATTCTGATTTCGAGTCTTCCAGTGATTTGGTCATGAAATCCTGTTTAGAACAAAGCTTTGAGTCTGACACATGTGAACAAATGTCTATTTTGGTTTTTTTATTATCTCCACTGGGAAAGTATCTCATGAATAGCCTAGATTGAAGGGGATGTGGTTAAATACCACCAATGTTAGTTAATGGACATTTGGGCTCTTTCCATAATTTGGCTATTGTTGATAGTGCTTCTGTAAAAATTGGGGTGCATTTGTCCCTGTGAATCAGCATTTTTGTATCCTTTGGATAAATTCCTAGTAGTGCAATCACTGGCTTCTGCTCCTGAAGCGAAGACAATACTGTATGTTAACTAACTTGAAAAAAATTAATAAAAACATAATGTAAAATAAAATATTCTGTAGTTCAAACTTAAAAAAAAAAAGACACCACCAATATTAAGTGCCAGCCCACCTTTCTCTTATAAGCCTTCATAAACCTCTCATAAGCTTCTCTCTTATAATTCTCTCATAAGCCTTCAAACAATATTAATTTCAGCCTGCATTTTGCCAGATGCCTGATGCTGATAGACAAAAATAAATGCAGCTAGTGAGGGAGACTGATACTATATAGTATATAACTCGTACAATGTGGTAAGTATTATAATAAAGACTTTGTATGTAAATAAAGTAAATAAGTCATATATAGGAAAAACATGGATTTTTGGAGAAATTTTTCAGAAAAGTGTGAGAACCTAGACCATAGAACTATACAATATGCTACCTAGTTGGTTCAGTATGGTACCCATTGATTTTTACCTTTTAATCTGTCTCTTGATGTTGAAGCCCTTTCCCCTTCTATACCTTTTGTAACTGCAGCAACAAAATGAGATGGTAGGTGAAAATTCTAGGAACTACATTCTTCTTACCCAGGCATTGTGTCTTTTACAGTTATAAGCTGGAACCTTTGCCAGTAGTGGTCTCTACTAACTTGGTACCAAACGTGGAGATATCGACCATCTCCAAAACAACCACTACTGAAGAGGCTTTGTTTTTCAAAAAGCAAATAATTTTAGAAGAGGAACCCAGTACTGAGGACACAACCCTCATCAAGAGGTCATTATCTTTAAAGAAGTCCACAAATCAGGGGGAGGTATCCCTCATGAAGAAGCCACCATCTTTACAGGAGGAGGCTGATAGTAGTGATGAATTTGCTGTAGAGCTAATGAATTTTGGGAAGAAGAATAAAACTGAGGAGGAAGCCATCACCAAAGGAACATTATCCTTAAAGAAGATGTGCACATATCAGGGGGACTTGGCTTTGCAGGACATCAGTGTTGAAGAGGATTCCTTCTTTATGGAGCCAATGAACTTTAGAAAGAAGCCTAGAACAGAGGAGGCAACCCCCACCAAGAAGGTGATATCTTCAAGGAAGAAGAAGTATACCACTCAGGGGAAGATGTCCCATATGAAGAAACCACTAGTATTGCAGGAGACCAACTCTGAAGAGGAGTCACTCATTAAGGAGACACTGGCTTTCAAGAAGAAACCTACTGTCAAGGAGGCAATCCTCACCTTGAGGCCATTATCTTTAAAGAAGAAGTGTACTACTTTGGGGAAGATAACTCACTCGAAAAAGCCACTAGAATTGCAGAAGGCCACCTCTGGAGAGAAGGCACTCATTAAGGAGCCATTGTATTTTAAAGAGAAACCTACCACTAGGGAGGAGTCTCTCTTCCAGGAACCCTCTGTATTGCAAGAGAAGCACACCACTGATGAGAAGGAGGTCCTCTTGAAGAAGCCACAAGCATTGCAGGAGAAAAAAGACAGTAAGGATACACTTCTTATGGAGCCAATGTCTCTTAGGAAGAAACATACTACTGAGGAGGCAAACTCCACTAAGAAGCCATTACCTGTAAAGAAGTGTACCATTCAGAGGAAGATGTACCACTTGAGGAAGCCACTAAAATCGCAAAAGACCACCTCTGGAGAAAAGTCATTTATTAAAGAGCCACTGTCTTTCAAGAAGAAGCCTACCACTGATAAGTCCCTTTTCCAAGACCCGTCCATGTTGCAAGAGAAGCACACCTCTCAGGAGGAGATGTCCATCTTGAAGAAGCCATTGACCTTGCAAAAGACTCCAACTGAGGAGGAGTCACTTTTAAAGGAGACTTTGGCTTTTAAGAAGAAATGTACCATCAAGGAGGCAACCCCCACCAAGAAGCTATTTTCTTTAAAGAAGAAAAAGTGTACTACTCAGGTTAAGATGTCCTGCTTGAAGAAGCCACTAGTATTGCAGACCACCTCTGGAGAGAAGTCACTGATTAAGGAGCCATTGACATCTAAAAAGAAGCCTACCACTGAGGAGGAGTCTCCCTTCAAGGAATCCTCTGTCTTGCAAGAGAAGCACACCACTCAGGGGGAGGTGGCTCTCTTGAAGAAGCCATGGTCATTGCAGGAGAATATCGATGGTGAAGATGAATTTCTTATGCAACCAGTTTCCTTTAGGAAGAAACATAGCATAAATGAGGCAGTCTCCACCAAGGAGCCTTTATCTTTAAAGAAGAAAAAGTGTGCCACTCAAATAACGATGTCCATGTGCAAAGAACTGTTGGACTTGCCGAATATGATTGGCAAAGATAAAGATTCCTTCTGTATGGAGCCAGTGTCATTTAGGAAGAAGTCTTCAACTGAGGAGGCAGTCCTTACCAAGACACCTTTATCTTTAAAGAAAAAGCAAATCACTCAGGGGAAGGTGTTCCTCTTAAAGAAGCCACTGGTATCAGAGAATACCACCTCTGAAGAAGAGTCATCCTTTAAGAATCTATTGACCTTTCATAGAAAGTCTATAACTGAAGAGGAGTTCCTCTTCCAGGATCCATCTACACTGAAAGAGAAGCACACCACTCTGCAGGAAGCGTTGCTCTCAACTAAGCCATTGGCCTTGGCAGAAAAGACCACCACTGAAGAAGAATCCTATATTAATGAACTATTGGCCTTAGAGGAGAAGCCTACAACTGAGGGGGAATTCCTCTCTCAGGATCCATTTTCACTGCATGTTAAACCTACCAACAAAGATGAGTCCCTCTTCTGGAAGGCTTTGGGCTTGCAGAAGAAGACCGATACCAAAGATTACTCTTTGAAGAAGCTGTTTGCTTTGCAGGAGAAAAGCACTACTGAAGAGGAATCCCTTTTAAATAAAACATTGGTTCTGAAGAAGGAGCTCTCTACTGAGGTGGCAACAATAAGCATTGAGAAGCAATTATCTTTAAAGAAGAAACTCACTGCTCAGGGGGAGGTGTTCCTCTTGAAGAAGCAGTTGGCCTTGCAAGAGAATATCACCAATGAAGAATCCCTTATTAAGCATCCACTGGATTTTCAGGAGCCCAGAATTGAGGAGACCATCCTAAGGGAGTCCTTCGCCTTGCAGGATAATCCCACAATTGATGAAGAAGCTACCCTGAGGGAGCCCTCGGCCTTGCAGGAGAAGCCCAGCATTGAGAAGACCATCCTAAGGGAGTCCTTGGCCATACAAGAGAAGCCTACTCTCAATGAGACATTCCATTTCAAGGAGATATGTGCCTTGAATGAGAAATCCACCACTGATAAGGAGTTGTCCCTGAAGGAGCCACTGGCCTTGCAAGAGAATCCCATCCACAAGGAAGACACCTTTCTCGAAGATTTTTTGATCCTCCAAGTTGAAACCAGCTCACATGTGTCCAGCACTGCCCCCGAATCCAGAATAGGCATGTCCAGCAATGCTACTATGTCCAGTGTGGGCAAGTTCAGTACTACAAACAAGTCCAGTGCTTGTGAATCCAGTTCTAATAGACCTTTCTCACCTTGGAGCAAGAGTTCACAGAAGGAGGTATTGTGTTCTCTTCCTTCTTAAATTAGATAATGTGTTCTTTGTTATCCTGTAGGTGGCTGTCAGTAAAGAGATTTTTTTGCCTTCCTAAGCGATTGATCTGTATATAGTAAGCTATAGTAAATAAAGTTAGCCTTGTGGGATCTCTTGACTTTCCAATTGACATAGAAATACACCCAAACAATTAGAAAGTATTTATTCCAAGAATACCCACAAAGATCTGGAATGTGTATGTGTGTGTGTGTGTGTGTGTGTGTGTGTGTGTGTGTGTGTAAAACTGGTCTTTACAGTAGTGGTTAGCCAATTGCCTTCAGGAAATTGCCTTTCTTAGTAATTGCAATCTGCATTTACAGTGGACTCCAGTCAAAGATGGGTAAAGTCCACAGAGGTATTTCCCAAGGAAAATGGTATTTAAGTTGTAAATTGGAAGGATGAAGGGATGAGATTTGGCAAGCAGGAGGAGAAATACCTTTCTTGTAGGCAAAACAACCTAGGTAAATGTGTAGATGGGAGGAAAAGGCTACCAAGAAAATGAATTGGGTTAGATCAAAGCATTGGGACAAAACAAGTGACCTAAGAAGACAGGCAACATAAGTTGAAATAGTAAAATAAAAGTGTTTTTATTGGAGAGTCTTGGACTTACCATTTTATAAAAATGGTGTCTAGTTGCTAGGGCAGAGTAGACATGTACAAGGAGGACTAAACATTTCTTGGTCAGTTAGCAGTATGAGTATTGAAGGACCAAGCAGTGCTCTGTTATGGCCCAGGATATATAAGGCTTTAGGAAACTTAGCAGAAGATGACAGTGGGAATAAAGGAGTATATCATTTATGTGTATGTGCTAAGCCTTCCTTGGAATCTTTCTTCTCCTAATGTCTTTTTGGTGATTTCCAAGCAGATGACCCCATTGGAGGATATTGACAAGAACCATAATGATCCATTTTTCAACTCAATATATGCCAAGGATATCTTCAGTTACATGAAGGAGAGAGAGGTATGTAGGTGGCTGTTGGAGAAGACGGATTTCTAGGTCTCATTTTCTCATCACTCCATCCTTCAAATGCAAGTTGAAGGGGAGGTAATGATGATTAAAATAACAACAGCGACAACTGACATTTACTAGTAACTTATTATAAGTTAGACATTATGCTAAGGGATTTATACACATTATCTTGTTTAATTGTCCCAGTAACTCCATGATAGTAGGTATTATTACCCCCTTTTTGTAGATTGGAGAAACTGCTCAGAATCACATAACTAGTATATGGTAGAGCTAGGATATGGGCTAAAGTCTGATTACTTTGAAGACCATAAGCCTGCACCTGTAATTGTTAAGGAGACAGTCTCAGACACAGAAATAGTAGTCTCTTTCTGGGCGGCTGCTCTTAGCAATCTTTTCCCTTCTCTATCCAAGTTTCTGGCATCATATGTAAAATCATTCTCCAGCCTGGTGAAGTTTTCTTCCTCCTTTGAAATCTGCCAGTCTGCTTGACCACTAAAATTCATTGATTTCCCAATTTTCTTCTCTCTCTCAATGGAACATATGGGGCCAAGATTATCTACCAACCAGCTAAAAATTTTAGCAGGCCATACATAAAAGGGAGGATGAATATCTTGTCTTTTCTCTAGAGATGTAATGTTTGATTAACTGACTCCAGATCCTTCACTTTTTCTAGTATATCTTGGAGGAAGTAAGAGATAACTTTGTTATACTACAAGTGTGGGCCTTAGCTCAGCACTGTCAGTTTCACTTGGGATCTTGTTAGAAATGCAGAAACCTAGCCCTACCCCAGACCTTCTAAATTGGCATGGGAATTTTAAAGATCCCAAATGGTACACATGTTAAAGTTTGAGAAGCACGGCTCTACATAGTGTGGGATTGTGCATTGGATTGAATTGCAAAGAAGGGGCAAAACCTGTTTGGTATTTTTCTGTAGTCATAGGCCTATTCCTGCCCATATTCCATATACATCCTGGACTCCTCATTATCCACCCTGACACTTGAATATGATGTGCATCCATTTCCCAAGGATAACTAGAACTCATCTGGAAAAAGATACTTTGATCTGCCCCTATCTGATACCAGCTGAAAATAATGAGGTAGAACTGTGAAGAAATTAATTATGTTATTATAATTTATTTTTCTGAGAAATGAGTTGCAGTATTTTTTTCTAAGTTACCATTTTTGAACCAAAAGAAGTGCTTATTTGTTAATATTTCTTTTTTATTGCTGCCAGGAAAAGTTCATACTTACAAAATACATGCACAGGCAGACTGACATCAGCAGTTGCATGAGGGCCATTCTTGTGGACTGGTTGGTAGAGGTGCAGGTAAGCCTGACAACTGCTGCTTTAAGGGGCTGCTCTTCTCTTTATTGATCATTCAACATCACCAGATGCCAAGCATGGTAAAACTTTTCTGGGTGTACAGAGCTGAGTAAGCCATGGTTCCTGCCTTCAGGGAGCTTATGATCTAGGGGACAAGATAAGATATGCAGACAGATAAGTATGATAAAAAGTAGAATACCCTAAGTACTATAAGAATGTTATATATAAGATACTGTGAGAACCCAGTAGAAGGAGAGACTATTTCTAGAAAAGGCAATGATGGTATGGTAGTTTAATCATTCTCAAAATTTTGTAAAAGTCTATCTAGTAATTTGGGTAGAGGTAAGTGAGAAAGTCTTTCAAGCTTCGGGTGGGATCAGGAAGGACAGTGTGGCAGACATGGCAGAACTAGACATGGCAGGTAGCTGTTTGTGCAGGGTTGGATGTTGAGGCAATACTGCCATGAATACTTAATTACCACTTTACACTAAGGAAGGATAGTCCAGAGAAGTACCTGGCACATAGTGGAATATCAGTAAGTATTTCTTGAATTAATGGAATTGAATGACTTGCTATGGAGTTTGTGAGGAATTACAAGGCATAGGTTATTCCCAGAAGAGTCTTGACTATGTAATTGGGAAGAAAAGGTCATAGAGTTTAATATCCTTTATTGAGTACCAGAGGAGTGGTTCAGGGTCACTTCAAAGTAACAGACCAGGAAAATGTGGATGACGTGGTATATTTGGATATCAGCAGAGCACGAAAATACCTCTCATCTTATGGAAATGATGAAGAATAGTAAATTAGGAAAGAGTAGAATTTGGGTAGATCTTATGTAAGTAAAAGTGATCCCAAAGGTTGCTGATCGTTATTAAGGTAGAAGAAGGACTGCCAGTGGACTTTGTTCTAATTGACATTTAGTCGTGATGTAGATGAGAACAGAAAAGATCTACTCATCAGATATTGCATGGCATGAAACTGGGAATAGAGATAGCACATAAATTGATATCAGAGATAAAATATCTCTACTAGCTGGAATGATGAACTGAATCTTTTTTTTTTTAAAGCTTTTGTTGTGGGGCGCCTGGGTGGCTCAGTCGGTTGAGCAACCGACTTCAGCTTAGGTCACGATCTCACGGTTTGTGAGTTCGAGCCCTGTGTCGGGGTCCGCGCTGACAGCTTGGAGCCTGGAGCCTGGAGCCTGCTTCGGATTCTGTCTCCATCTCTCTTTCGGCCCCTCCCCCACTCATGCTCTGTCTCTCTCTGTCTCAGAAATAAACATTAAAAAAAATTTTAAAAAGCTTTTGTTATTTTAATTGCACAAAAATTCACATTTGTTATAGCAAAGTAATAAATTATAATTACCTGTGATCACACAACTCACAGCTACTGTTCATATTTGTGTGTGTATATTATCCTTCCACTTTTAATTTTTTTCATGTTTATTTTTGAGAGAGAGACAAGAGTGCAAGTCAGGGGAGGGGTAGAGAGAGAGGGAGACACAGAATCCGAAGCAGACTCCAGGCTCTGAGCTATGGGCACAGAGCCTGACGAGGGGCTTGAACCCATGAACCGTGTGATCATGACCTGAGCTGAAGTTAGACGCTTAACCGACTGAGCCACCCAGGCGACCCTATCCCTCCACTTTTAAAGTGGTGGTCATCCACTTTAGGGGTGTACCTCTAGTGCACGAATCATATAATCATAGATGCCCAAGTCCCATATACTGTCAAATCAGAATTGAATTGTGGGGGTGTGGCTCAGGCATGTATATGTGTACACATACATACACACACACTCAGGGTACATGTATTCCTTTGAATTAGTGTTTTTGTATGTTTTGGGTAAAGGGGCACATATATTTTTATAAAGCTCCACAAGTGATATTAGTGTACACCTTTTGATAGAGAATCACAGTTCTAGAAAATATACATAGTGTTTTTATAACTTTAATTTTTGCATTTTTAAGTAAACAGTAAAGTGGACTTTTAGGTATGTAGTTCTATGAAAATTTAACATTTGATTTGAAATAAGATTCATAAGAAGTTGTTAAAAACCATATAGGGAGGTTCTGTGTACCCTTCACCTACTTTTTCTCAATGATAACATTTTGCAGAACTATAATACAGTGTCATAATTAAATTTATTTAAATTTCATCAATTTTGCCTGTATTTATTTGTTGTGTGTGTTTAGTCTATATAGTTTTATCGCACATGTAAATTTTGTAAGCATGACCGCCACAGTTGAGATATAGAACTGTTCCATTACCACAAAGATCCTTCATGTTATCCTTTTATATCAACAGCCATCATTCTCCCCTCACCTTCCTGTCCCTGGAAACTCCTAATTTGTTCGTGTCTATAATTTGTAGTTTCATAAATGTTATATGGATGGAATCATACAGTACATAACTTTCTGAGATTGACTTTTGTTATTCACCATAATTCCCTTGAGATCCATCTGTAGTGTGTGAGAGTTCTACACAAGGATAGATATCCTTGTCAGCACTTGGTATTAGTATTTTTTTTATTTTAGCCATGTAACAGTTGGGTAGAGGAATCTCACCATAGTTTTATTTTTAATTTTGTTTGTTGACTTTTCAAAAAATTAAATTCAAGTTAGTTAACATATAGTGTAGTATTGGTTTCAGGAGTAGAATTTAGTGATCCATCACTTATATATAACACCCAGTGCTCATCCCAACAAGTGCCCTCCTTAATGCCTATCACCCTTTTGCCCATCTCCCCCACCTCCCTCCCCTCCAGCAACCCTCAGTTTATTCTCTGTATTTAAGAGTCTCTTATAGTTTGCCTCCCTCTCTGTTTTTATCTTATTTTGTTTTTCCTTCCATTCCCCTATATTCATCTGTTTTATTTCTTAAATTCCACATATGGGTGAAATAATATATTTGAAATCATGTGATATTTGTCTTTCTCTGACTGACTTATTTTGCTTAGCGTAATACACTCCAGTTCCATCTTCATTGTTTCAAAAGGCAAGATTTCATTCTTTTCCATCACTGAGTAATATTGCATTGTGTGTGTGTGTGTACATACCATGTTTTCTTTATCCATTCATCCATCAATGGACATTTGGGCTCTTTCCATACTTTGGCTGTTGTTGATAGTGCTTCTATAAACATTGGGGTGCATATACCCCTTCAAATCAGCATTCCTATATCCTTTGGATAAATACCTAGTAGTCCAATTGCTGGATTGTAGGGTAGTTCTGTTTTTAATTTTTTGAGGAAACTCCATAATGTTTTCCAAAGTGGCTGCACCAGTTTGCATTCCCACCAACAGTGCAAAAGTGTTTCCCTTTCTCCACATCCTCTCCAACATCTGTTGTTTCCTGAGTTGTTAATTTTAGCCATTCTACCAAGTGTGAGGTGGTATCTCATTGTGGTTTTGATGATGAGTGATGATGAGTATCTTTTCATGTGTCTGTTAGCCATCTGGATGTCTTCTTTGAAGAAGTGTCTATTCATGTCTTTTGCCCATTTCTTCACTGGAGTATTTGTTTTTTGGGTGTTGAGTTTGATAAGTTCTTTATAGATTTTGGGTACTAACCCTTTATCTGATATGTCATTTGCAAATATCTTCTCCCATTCCATCAGTTGCTTTTTAGTTTTGTTGATTGTTTCCTTTGTTGTGCAGATACATTTTATCTTGATGAGGTCCCAGTAGTTCACTTTTGCTTTTGTTTCCCTTGCCTCTAGAGACAGTCTAGTGAGAAGTTACTGTGGCTGAGGTTGTTGCCTGTTTTCTCCTCTAGGGTTTTGATGGTTTTCTGTCTCTATTTATGTCTTTCATCCATTTTGAATTTATTTTTGTGTATGGTTTAAGAAAGTGGCCCAGTTTCATTCTCCTGCCTGTCACTATCCAGTTTTCCCAACATCATTTGCTGAAGAGATGGTCATTTTTCCATTGGATATTCTTTCCTGCTTTGTCAAAAATTAGTTGGCCATTTCTGGGTCCATTTCTGGGTTTTCTATTCTGTTCCATTGATCTATTTGTCTGTTTTTGTGCCAGTACCATGCTGTCTTGATTATTACAGCTTTGTAATACAGCTTGAAGTCCAGAATTGTGATGCCTCTAGCTTCAGTTTTCTTTTTCAACATAACTTTGGCTATTTGGGGTCTTTTCTGGTCCCATGCAAATTTTAGGATTGTTTGTTCTAGCTCTGTGAAGAATACTGGTGTTATTTTGATAGAGATTGCATTGAACATGTAGATTGCTTTGGGTAGTAGTATAGACATTTTGACAATGTTCTTCCATTCCATGAACATGGAATGTTCTTCCATTTCTTTGTGTCATCTTCAGTTTCTTTCATAAGCATTGTATAATTTTCAGCCAACAGATCTTTTACCTCTTTGGTTAGGTTTATTCCTAGGTATCTTATGGTCTTTTGTGCAATTGTAAATGGGATTGATTCCTTGATTTCTCTTTCTGCTACTTCGTTATTGGTGTATAGAAATGCAACCAATTTCTGTATGTTAATTTTATATCCTGTGATTTTGATGAATTCATTTATCAGTTCTAGCAGTTTTTGGTGGAGTCTTTTAAGTTTTCCATGTAGAGTATCATGTCATCTGCAAAGCATGAAAGTTTGACTTCATCCTTGACAATTTGTATGCCTTTATTTTCTTTTTGTTGTCTGATTGCTGAGGCTAGGATATCCAGTACTATGTTCAACAACAGTAGTGAGAGTGGACATTCCTGTCATGTTCCTAACATTAGGGTGAATGCTTCCAGTTTCCCCCCTTGAGGATGATATTAGCTGTGGGCCTTTTGTATATGGCTTCTATGATGATGAGGTATGTTCCTTCTATCCCTACTTTCTTGAGGGTTTTTATCAAGAAAGGATGTTGTATTTTGTCAAATGCTTTTTTTGCATCTATTGAGAGGATCATGTGGTTCTCATCTGTTGTTTTATTAACATGGTATATCATGTTGATTGAGTTGTGGATATTGAACCACCCCTGCTGCTCAGGAATAAATCCCACTTGATTGTGGTGAATAATTTTTTTTAATGTATTGTTGGATTCGATTTGCTAGTATCTTGTTGAGAATTTTTGCACCCATGTTCATCAGGGAAATTGGTCTGTATTTCTTTTTAGTGGGGTCTTTGCCTGATTTTGGAATCAAGGTAATAATGCTGGCCTCATAGTATGAGTTTGGAAGTTTTCCTGCCATTTCTATTGCTTTCAACAGTTTCAAAACAATAGGTATTAACTCTTCTTTAAATGTTTGGCAGAACTCCCCCCAGGAAGCCATCTAGCCCTGGACTCTTGTTTATTTGGAGATTTGTGATTACCCATTCAATTTGTTTACTGGTTATGGGTGTGTTCAAATTTTTTATTTCTTCGTGTTTCAGTTTTTGTAGTTTATATGTTTCTAGGAATTTAATGATTTCTTCCAGATTTCCCAATTTGTTGGCATATAATTGCTCATAATATTCTCTTATAATTATATTTCTGCAGTGTTGGTTGTGATCATTCCTCGTTCATTTGTGGTTTTATTTGTTTGGGTCCTTTTTCTTTTTGATATGTCTGGTTAGAGGTTTATCAATTTCATTAATTCTTTCAAGGAAACTGCTCGTATTTTCAGTGATCTGTTCTGTTTTTATTTATTTCGATGTCATTGATTTCTGCTGTAGTCTTTATTATTTCCCTTTTTCTGCTGGTTTTCGGCTTTATTTGCTGTTCTTTTTCCAGTTCCTTAGGTGTAAGTTTAGGTTGTATATTTGAGATATTTCTTTCTTCTTTAGGAAGGCCTGGATTGCTATATACTTCCCACTTATGACTGCCTTTGCCACATCCTAAAGGGTTTGGACTGTCGTGTTTTCATTTTCATTGGCTTCCATGTACTGTTTTATTTCCTCTTTTAATTTCTTGGTTAACCCAATCATTCCTTAGTAGGATGTTCTTTATAAGTGTTTGTGGTGTTTCCAAATTTTTTCTTATGGTTTGACTTCAAGTTTTATAGTGTTGTGGTCTGAAACTATGCAAGGTATAATCTCAATCTTTTTGTACTTGTTGAGGGCTGATTTGTGACTCACTATGTGATCTGTTCTGGAGACTGTTCCATGTGCACTCAAAAAAAATGTGTATTTTCCTGTTTTAGAATGAAATGTTCTGAATATATCTGTTAAGTCCATCTGGTCCAGTGTGTCATTCAAAGCTATTGTTTCCTTGTTGACTTTCTCCTTAGGTGATCTGTCCGTTGCTGTAAGGGGGTTATTAAAGTTTCCTACTATTATTGTATTATTATCAATGAGTTCCTTTGTTTTTGTTATAATTGATTTATATATTTGGGTGCTCTCATGTTGGGTGCATAAATATTTACAGTTTTTAGATCTTCTTTGTGGATAGACCCCTTCATTATGATATAATGCCCTTCTTCATCCCTAGTTAACAGTCTTTGTTTTAAACCCTAGTTTGTTGGATATACATATGGTTCCTCCAGCTTTAATTTGACATCCATTAGTATGATAGATGGTTCTCCATCCCCTCACTTTCAACCTGCATGTGTATTTAGATCTAAAATGAGTCTCTTGTAGGCAGCGTATAGATGGATCTTGTTTTTTTAATCCATTCTGATACCCTGTGTCTTTTGATTGGAGCATTTAGTCAATTGACATTTAGAGTGAGTACTGAAAGATATGAACTTTTTACCATTGTGTTGCCTGTAGAGTTGGAGATTCTGGTGATGTTCTCTGGTCCTTTCTGGTCTTTGTTGCTTTTGGTCATTTTTTTGTTTTGTTTTTCTTACACTCAAAGAGTCTCCCTTAAAATTTCTTGCAGGGCTGCTTTAGTGGTCACAAATTCCTTTTGTTTTTGTTTGTCTGGGAAGCTCTTTATCTCTCCTTTTTTTATTTAAAAATTTTAAAAATGTTTATTCATTTTTGAAAGACAGACCACAAGTGGGGGACGGGCAGAGAGAGAGGGAGACACAGAAACTAAAAGCAGGCTCCAGGCTCTGAGCTATCAGCACAGAGCCCAATGCAGGGATCAAACTCATGAATCGTGTGATCATGACCTGAGCCAAAGTCCGATGCTTAACTGACTGAGCCACCCAGGCTCCCTTCTCCTTCTATTCTGAATGACAGACTTGCTGGATAAAAAATTCTTGGCTGCGTATTTTTCCCATTCATCATGTTGAATATATCCTGCCATTCCTTTCTGGATGCCAAGTTTCTGTGGACAGAAATGCTACAAACCTGATCTGTCTTCCCTTGTAGGTGAAGGACTGTTTTTCCTTACTGCTTTCATGATTCTTTCCTTGTCTGTGCATTTTGTGAATTTGACTATGATATGCTTTGGTGATGGTCGGTTTTTGTTGAATTTAATGGGAGTTTTCTGTGATTCTTGGATTTTGATATCTGTGTCTTTCCCCAGATTAGTGATGTTTTTAGCTATAGTTTGCTCACATAAACCTTCTGCCCCTTTTTCTCTCTCTTCAACTTCTGGGATTCCTGTGATAGGAATGTTATTACTCTTAATAAGTCACAAAGTTTTGTATCATAATCTTTTGCTTTTGTTTCCCTCTTTTTTGCAGCCTCATTATTTTCCATAATTTTATCTTCTATATCACCTATTCGCTTCTCTGCTTGGTCCATCCTCACCATCATGGCATCCATTTGAGATTGCATCTCAGTTATAGCATTTTTAATTTTGGCCTGACTAGATTTTAGTTCTTTTATCTCTGCAGAAAGGGACTCTCTGGTGTCTTCTATGCTTTTGCAACCCTCGCTAGTATTGTATCTGTATTGATTAAATCTCTGGCTGTCTTTCCTTCCTGTTCTTTCTTTTGGGGTGAATTCCTCCATCTTGTCATTTTGTTGGATGAAAAAAAATTAATAAAATAAAATAAATAAAAATGAAAAATGAAAAACAAAACAAAAAATTAGAATAAGGGAATCTAGATCCTAGGCGTGTTTTGGTCTGCTTATTAAGAGAAGCTTGATAGAAAAGAGAAAAAAGAGAAAAGAAAAAAACACTTAAAAAACCCAAAAATTTAAAAAATTTTAAATAAAATAGGATGAAATAAAAAATTTGAGATTTCTATGTTCAAGAATGAAAAGAAAAGAAAGAAAAAAAACAACATAAAAAGAGAAGCAAAGAAAATGAGCAAACAAGCAAACAAAATCCCAAATGAAGCTAGATCCAGTTTCCCCTGGAACTGAACCTGGGTAGCACACTATGATCTATAGACTAAGTGGGTGGAAGGGATTTGTGTTGGTCTTCTGGGGGATGTGTCTGGATGGCACAGGTGGGTGGGGTATAATGTAACAGCTCCATTTTCCCCTTGGTGCTATGCTTAGCTCACTGGGGTCGACCAGTATGGGCGTGCTAGAGGTGAAAATTGCTTCACCCCACCCTCTAGTCTCTGGAGTGGGAATTTCACACCCTCACAGATGCATGATCAGTCACGCCTCCTTTGTCTCAGGGTTCCATCTGCTCCCTGCCTTTACCCTGTGTCCAAGCCTTCTTCCAGAGTTTTATCTCAGATGGCACTGTGTTTCAAAACTCTAGACTTCAGAAACTCCCTTGACTCCCGCCTCAGACCCGTGCTGATCCTCTGGGAGAGAGTCTCTCCAAGCAATGGAGAAACTCTGGTTTGTTCCAGAAAGCATACACAAGACCGTGGAGTGGAAGAGGCTCAGAGTTTATGGTAAATTGCAACACAGCCGGCACCAGGTTTTGTTGCCCTCAGTGGGCATCTTTGTTCCTATACCAGTAAAAGTGGCAACTCTCTGGGTCCCACCGAGACTTTTGCCTGTGGAGAGGCAATCTCTCCTATACCAAATGCACTCTAAGCAGGGGAACTGCTTCTCCCCCTGTGGCAAACAGGCCCCCTCAGGCTGTGCTACCTGTTCCTGGGGATTCACTCTGCCCCCTCATTAGAGCACTGCCAGGCACTGAGCTCCAAAACTTCAGACTCTGTGCTCCACTATTTATATAAAACTGGCAGTATTGAACCCTCTCCTTTTTTCCCCTTCAGTGGTTTTGGGGAATAGATTTCTTGTTTTCACTCTTTCTTTCTTTCTCTCTAGCTTTCTTGGAGAGTGCTTTTCTTGCACATTCCTGACTCGCCATACTCTCTGTCCCCCTTTCTCTTTCTCTCTCTATCCTCTCTCCCACAAAAACAGCTTCCTTCCTGTTGCAGAATTTGAGTCTGGAGTTCTCTCTTGTCCAGCAAGAGAGCAGATGCAGAATTAAATGCTAGAGAGGCTAATGTCTGGGAGGAGACAAGAGCCCTGAGTAAGGGTCCTTGCTCCATTTTTATTAGGATCAGAAAGCTTACCAACGTGATACATTTGCAGAGACAATGAAACAGGGAACATTAATTCATGTGTGTGAGAAAAAGGGAGTTTTGAAGATATGCAGTATTAGGGGTTTGGGTCAATACAAAACAAAATCATGGGTCTGTTTATCTTAACTTGCCTAGGGGATAAGGCAGATAGAGCATGGTGCCTCAGGGTCAACAAGGCACCTTTCTTTTGCTAATTAGCTCTGCTTTGGGCAATTTCACCCTGCTGCGGTGGTCTATAGCCCTGTTTACCTATTTACCTTTACTGGACCTTCATCCTGTGAAAGCAGCGTTCTGCTTTTGTACTATGCTAGGGGCATTTTCACCCTGTTTACCTAATCTTGGATGCTTTCATCCTAAACCTTGTTAACCCATTGGTGCAAGCTCAGGGAATTCCTGAATTTATTCCCCACACCTACCCTTACCTGGCACTGAAACTTTTCTCTCCTTCAATTCATCTCTCTGCATTGCATACTTGTCAAGATCTGTAGCTCAAATTATGCAGATTGTTGCATTAATCCTCCGTTCTATTTCCTAGGTGTTCAAAATGGTTTCATGTTTATCTAGCTGTGTTTTAGGGATGAGACAAGTACAGGGTCCCTATACTATTCCGCCATCTTAACTCCTCTCCTCTCATCATAGTTTTAATTCGCATTTATTTCCTCAAGGGCTAATAATGTTGAATATAATACTTGTTATCTAGATATTCTCTTTGGTGAAGTATTTTAAGTCTTTTTAAATTTAGTAGTTTATTTTCATTGTGTCAAGTTATGAGAGTTCTTTACGTATTCTGGATACAAATCTTGTGTTGGATGTTATTTACAAATACATCCTACCAGTCTCTAGCCTTTTTATTCTCTTATTTGAGTCTTAAGGAGAGCAAAAGTTTTCGATTTTGATAAAGTCTAGTTTTTCAATGTTTTCTATTGTGGTTTGTGCTTTTTAAGAATTCTCTACCTAAATGTAGGTCATGAATATTTTCTTATATTTTATCTAAAAGTTTTATAGGTTTAACATTAAAGTTGTAATCCATTTTGAGTGAATTTTTGTATATTATGAGGTTTTTGAGGTCAAAGTTCATATTTTTGCATATGGATGTCCAATTGTTCTAACACCATTTGTGGGAAAATATGGTTTTTCCATTAAATTGCTTTTGCACCTTTGTCAAAAACCTATTGACTTTATTTGTGAGGATCTATTTCTATTCTTCTATACTTTATTCTTTTTTATTGATTTCCATGACATTTTGCCAGTATTACACTGTCTTTATTCCTGTAGTTTTATAGTTAAGTCTTAAAACTAGGTAGTATGATCCTTCCAACTCTGTTCTTTTTTTTTCAAAATTGTTTTAGCTATTATAGTTCCTTTATCTTTATATATTTTAGAATCACTTTGTTTCTACAAAAAAATCCTGCTGAATGTTTGGTTAGAAGTGACTTATATCTTGTGCAGAAAAGAGTTAACAGGCCAAATACTGCTCTCCTTAAAAAGTCCTGTTTGCAGAGTTGGCCCTTGTCTGGGCATCTGAGAACTTGAGTGGTAAAAAGTTCCCTACACTGCTATAAAACCCTCCCTTAATGATAACTGTGCCTAAACTCTTTATATAAATAATATGATTTATTGTGAACACCTGCTTACCTTTTGTGAGTCTGAAATTTTGGCATATGCTAGGCAGAGAGTGCTTATGTGACTAGCTCCCAATAAAATCTTAGGCATTGGATCATTAATGAGCTTCCCTGATAGACAATACTTTACATGTATTGTCACATCTCATTCCTGGAGGAATTAAGTGCATCCTGAGTGACTCTATTGGGATAAGACTCTTAGAAGCTTATTTCTGGCTTTTGGCAAGCTTTGTATATGTTCCTTTTCCCTTTTCTGATTTTACTTTCTGTCTTTTGTTATAATGAATCATAGCCATGAGTATGACTATATGCCAAGTCCTGTGGCTAGGAATCACTTTACTGTGGGGTGGTCTTGAGGACCACTGATACACATCTGTAGGTCGACTTGAAAAGAATTGACTCTTCTGTGTTGAATCTTCCAATCCATGAATGTGGTATGTGTCTCATTTATTTAGGTTTTCTTTCATCTCTGTCTTTTTACCATATAGATCCCATACATGTTTTGTTAGATTTATGCCAAAATATTTTCTTTTCTTACAGCTATTATAAATGATATTTTTAAAAATTTAGTTTTCCATTTGTATACTGCCAGTATGAAATATTGGTATTTATGTGTTGACTTTGTATTCTATGACCTTGCTACAATTCACTTGTTAATTCTTCTTATTTATTTATTTTCTTATTTATTTATATTATGATGATAATGATTGTTATTTTAACTTACATCCAAGTTAGTTAGCATGTAGTGCAATAATGATTTCAGGAGTAGAATACAGTGATTCATCCCCTGCATATAACATTCAGTGCTCATCCCAACAGGTGTCCTCCGTAATGCTCCTTGCCCATTTAGCCCATCCCCCTACCGAAAATGCCTCCAGAAACCCTCAGGTTGTTGTTTATATTTAAGAGTCTCTTATGTTTTCTCCCTCTCTGTTTTTATATTATTTTTGCTTCCCTTCCCTTATATTCATCTCTTTTGTATTTTAAATTCCACACATGAGAGAAGTTATATGATATTTGTCTTTCTCTGACTAATTTCACTCAGCATAATACACTCTAGTTCAATCCATGTTGTTGCAAATGACAATATTTCCTTCTTTTTGATTGCCGAGTAATACTCTAGTGTGTGTGTGTGTGTGTGTGTGTGTGTGTGTGTGTGTGTGTGTGTGTGTATACCACATCTTCTTTATCCATTCGTCCATTGATGGACATTTTGGGCTCTTTCCATACTTTGGCTATTATCAATGGTGCTATTATAAACATTGGGGTTTATGTGCCCCTTTGAAGCAGCACACCTTTATCCTTTGGATAAATACCTAGCAGTGCAATTGCTGGGTCATAGAGTAATTCTATTTTTAAGTTTTTGAGGAACCTCCATACTGTTTTCCAGAGTGGCTGCACCAGTTTCTGTTCGCACTAGCAGTGCAAAAGGTTCCTCTTTCTCTGCATCCTCACCAACATCTATTGCCTGAGTTGTTAATTTTAGCCATTCTGACAGGTGTGAGGTGATATCTCATTGTGGTTTTGATTTGTATTTCCATGATTATGAGTAATGTTAAACATTTTTTCATGTGTCTGTTAACCATCTGGATGTCTTCTTTGGAAAGTTGTCTATTCATGTCTTTTGCCCATTTCTTCACTAGATTATTTATTTGTTTTTGGGTGTTGACTTTGATAAGTTCTTTATAGATTTTGGATACTAACCCTTTATCTGATAATGTCATTTGCAAATATCTTCTCCTATTCTGTCAGTCACCTTTTAGTTTTGTTGATTGTTTCCTTCACCATGCAGAAGCTTTTTATCTTGATGAGGTCCCAATAGTTCATTTTTGCTTTTGTTTCCCTTGCCTCTGGAGATGTGTTGAGTAAAAAGTTGTGGCAGCCGAGATCAAAGAGGTTTTTGCCTGCTTTCTCCTTTAGGATTTTGATGGCTTCCTGTCTTATGTTTAGCAATTTCATCCATTTTGAGTATTTTTGTGTATGGTGTAAGAACAGTGACATGCAGAAGATTGAAACTGGACCACTTGTTAATTCTTAGGAGCTCTTTTTTTTTTATATAGATTTCTTGAAATTAGCTACATAGATGATCATGTAATTTGCAAATGAGGACAGATTTATTTCTTCCTTTCCAATATTCATGCTTTCAATTTCATTTTTGGGTTTTATCGCACTGCATAGGACTTCCATTATAATGTTGAATAGGAACAGTAAGAGTGGACAACCTTACCTTGTTCCTGATCTTAGGAAGAAAGCAGGTAGTCTTTCACCACTAGTATGATCTTAACTCTAGAGTGTTTGTAGACACCCTTGACTAGGTTGAGAAATTGACTTTCCATTCTTAGTCTGCTGATGTATATTTATCATTAATAGATGTTGAATTTTGTCAAATGCTTTTTTCCCATATCTACTGATATAATTTTATTTGTTTTAGACTATTAATATGGTAGATTACATTGATTGATTTTCAAATATTGAAGCAGTCTTATTCCTGAGATAAACCCCATTTGGTCCTGGTATGTTATTCTTTTTATATATTGCTGGATTTTATTTTCTAGTATTTTGTCGAGGATTTTTGTATCTATGTTTATGATGGACATTTCTCTCTAGTGTTCTCTTTTTGTACTGTCTTTGTCTGGTTTGGTATGAGAATGATACTTCATAAAATAATTTGAGAGTATCCCCCTCTTCTATTTTCTGGAAGAGATGTGTAGAATTGATGTTATTTATTCTCTAAATGTTCTGTAGAATTCACAAGTGAAGCTATTTGGGCCTGAAGTTTTCTATTTTCATTTTCCTGAAAGATTTTAACTAGGAATATAATTTCTTTAATGGTTATAAGATGATTCAATTTACCTATTTTGTTTCAGGTGACTTGGTAGTTTGTGGGTGTCAAGGAATTGGTCTATTTCATCTAAGTCGAATTTATATGCATAGAGTTCTTCATGTGTTCTATTATTATTCACTGTTTGATTCCTGATATGTGGTAATTTGTGTCTTCTCTCTTTTTGTTTATCAATCTTGCTAGAAGTTTATCAATTTTATTGATCTCAATGAACCAGGTTTTCATTCCATTCGTTTTCTTACTGTTTTTCTGTTTTTAGTTTTTTAAATTAAAAAAAAAAATGTTTATTTACTTTTGAGAGAGAGAGAGCACAAATTGGGGAAGCTTAGAGGGAGGGAGGGATACACAGAATCCGAAGCAGACTCCATCTAGGCTGTGAGCTGTCAGCACAGAGACCGACTTGGGGCTCGGACTCATGAAGGGTGAGATCATTCCCTGAGCCGAAGTCAGACACTTAACCAACTGAACCACGCAGGTGCCCCTCTGTTTTCAGTTTTATTGGCATCTGCTCCAATTTATATAGTTTCCTTTTCTCTTACTTTGGGTTTAGTTTGTACTTCTTTTTCTGGTTTCGAAGTGGAAGTTTCTAGTTTCTAAGTGGAAGCTTAGGTTATTGATTTAAGACTTTTCTTCTTTTTTAATAGAAGCAGTTAATGCTATAAATTTCTCCCTAAGCACTGCTTTAGCTGCATGCCACAAAATTTGGGAGACATTCTCTTTTTTTCTTTTGTTAAGGAAATTTTATTATCTTTTGTTTAAATATATTTGTTTTGAGAGAGAGAGAGAGAGAGAGAGAGAGAGCGCAAGTGGGGGAGGGACAGGGAGAGAGGGGAGAGAGAGCGAATCCCAAGCAGGTTCTGCACTGTCAGTGCAGAGTCTGATGTGGAGCTCCAACTCATGAACTGCAAGATCATGACCTGAGCCAAAGTCAGGTGCTTAACCAACTGAGCCACCCAGGCACCTTGGGAGACATCCTCTTTGATCCTTGGACTATTTAGAAGTGTGTTTTTTTTTTTTTTAATTTCCAAGTGTTTGGAGGGTTCACTGTTATTTTTCTGTTATCAGTTCTAGTTTAATTCCATTGTGATCAAGGAAACTACTATGATTTTAATTCTTTAAAAAATTTCAAGGGTTCAGGATATGATCTGTCTTGGTGATTGTTCCATGTGCACTTGACAAAATGCGTACGCTGTTGCTGTTGGTAGTGTTCTATAAATGTCAGTTGGATCCAGTTGGTTAATGTTGTTAGTTTCATAATTATCCTTGTTGTTTTTCTGTGTACTAATTCTTTTTTTTTCAATATATGAAATTTATTGTCAAATTGGTTTCCATACAACACCCAGTGCTCATCCCAAAAGGTGCCCTCCTCAATACCCATCACCCACCCTCCCCTCCCTCCCACCCCCCATCAACCCTCAGTTTGTTCTCAGTTTTTAACAGTCTCTTATGCTTTGGTTGTCTCCCACTCTAACCTCTTTTTTTTTTTTTCCTTCCCCTCCTCCATGGGTTTCTGTTAAGTTTCTCAGGATCCACATAAGAGTGAAAACATATGGTATCTGTCTTTCTCTGTATGGCTTATTTCACTTAACATCACACTCTCCAGTTCCATCCACGTTGCTACAAAGGGCCATATTTCGTTCTTTCTCATTGCCATGTAGTACTCCATTGTGTATATAAACCACAATTTCTTTATCCATTCATCAGTTGATGGACATTTAGGCTCTTTCCATAATTTGGCTATTGTTGAGAGTGCTGCTATAAACATTGGGGTACAAGTGCCCCTATGCATCAGTACTCCTGTATCCCTTGGGTAAATTCCTAGCAGTGCTATTGCTGGGTCATAGGGGAGGTCTATTTTTAATTTTCTGAGGAACCTCCACACTGTTTTCCAGAGCGGCTGCACCAGTTTGCATTCCCACCAACAGTGCAAGAGGGTTCCCGTTTCTCCACATCCTCTCCAGCATCTATAGTCTCCTGATTTGTTCATTTTGGCCACTCTGACTGGCATGAGGTGATATCTGAGTGTGGTTTAGATTTGTATTTCCCTGATGAGGAGCGACGTTGAGCATCTTTTCATGTGCCTGTTGGCCATCCGGATGTCTTCTTTAGAGAAGTGTGTATTCATGTTTTCTGCCCATTTCTTCACTGGGTTATTTGTTTTTCGGGTGTGGAGTTTGGTGAGCTCTTTATAGATTTTGGATACTAGCCCTTTGTCAGATATGTCATTTTCAAATATCTTTTCCCATTCCATTGGTTGCCTTTTAGTTTTGTTGGTTGTTTCCTTTGCTGTGCAGAAGCTTTTTATCTTCATAGGTCCCAGTAATTCATTTGTGCTTTTAATTCCCTTGCCTTTGGGGATGTGTCGAGTAAGAGATTGCAACGGCTGAGGGCAGAGAGGTCTTTTCCTGCTTTCTCCTCTAGGGTTTTGATGGTTTCCTGTCTCACATTCAGGTCCTTTATCCATTTTGAGTTTATTTTTGTGAATGGTGTGAGAAAGTGGTCTAGTTTCAACCTTCTGCATGTTGCTGTCCAGTTCTCCCAGCACCATTTGTTAAAGAGACTGTCTTTTTTCCATTGGATGTTCTTTCCTGCATTGTCAAAGATGAGTTGGCCATACGTTTGTGGGTCTAGTTCTGGGGTTTCTATTCTATTCCATTGGTCTATGTGTCTGTTTTTGTGCCAATACCATGCTGTCTTGATGATGACAGCTTTGTAGTAGAGGCTAAAGTCTGGGATTGTGATGCCTCCCGCTTTGGTCTTCTTCTTCAAAATTCCTTGGGCTATTCGGGGCCTTTTGTGGTTACATATGAATTTTAGGATTGCTTGTTCTAGTTTCGAGAAGAATGCTGGTGCAATTTTGATTGGGATTGCATTGAATGTGTAGATAGCTTTGGGTAGTATTGACACGTTGACAATATTTATTCTTCCAATCCATGAGCAGGGAATGTCTTTCCATTTCTTTATATCTTCTTCAATTACCTTCATAAGCTTTCTAAGTTTTCAGCATACAGATCTTTTACATCTTTGGTTAGATTTATCCCTAGGTATTTTACGCTTCTTGGTGCAATTGTGAATGGGATCAGTTTCTTTATTTGTCTTTCTGTTGCTTCATTGTTAGTGTATAAGAATGCAACTGATTTCTGTACATTGATTTTGTATCCTGCAACTTTGCTGAATTCCTGTATCAGTTCTAGCAGACTTTTGGTGGAGTCTATCAGATTTTCCATGTATAAGATCATGTCATCTGCAAAAAGCGAAAGCTTGATTTCATCCTTGCCAATTTTGATGCCTTTATTTCCTTTTGTTGTCTGATTGCTGATGCTAGCACTTCCAACACTATGTGAAACAACAGCGATGAGAGGGGGCATCCCTGTCGTGTTCCTGATCTCAGGGGCAAAGCTCTCAGTTTTTCCCCATTGAGGATGATGTTGGCTGTGGGCTTTTCATAAATGGGTTTTATGATGTTTAAGTATGTTCCTCCTATCCCGACTTTCTCAAGGGTTTTTATTAAGAAATGGTGCTGGATTTTGTCAAAGGCATTTTCTGCATCGATTGACAGGATCATATGGTTCTTATCTCTTCTTTTATTAATGTGATGTATCACGTTGATGGATTTGCGAATGTTGAACCAGCCCTGCATCCCAGGAATGAATCCCACTTGATCGTGGTGAATCATTCTTTTTATATGCTGTTGAATTCGATTTGCTAGTATCTTATTGAGAATTTTTGCATCCATATTCATCAGGGATATTGGCCTGTCGTTCTCTTTTTTTACTGGGTCTTTGTCTGGTTTAGGAATCAAAGTAATACTGGCTTCATAGAATGAGTCTGGAAGTTTTCCTTCCCTTTCTATTTCTTGGAATAGCTTGAGAAGGATAGGTATTATCTCTGCTTGAAACGTCTGGTAGAACTCCCCTGGGAAGCCATCTGGTCCTGGACTCTTATTTGTTGGGAGATTTTTGATAACCGATTCAATTTCTTCGCTGGTTATGGGTCTGTTCAAGCTTTCTATTTCCTCCTGATTGAGTTTTGGAAGAGTGTGGGTGTTTAGGAATTTGTCCATTTCTTCCAGGTTGTCCAGTCTGTTGGCATATAATTTTTCATAGTATTCCCTGATAATTGTTTGTATCTCTGAGGGATTGGTTGTAATAATTCCATTTTCATTCATGATTTTATCTATTTGGGTCATCTCCCTTTTCTTTTTGAGAAGCCTGGCTCGAGGTTTGTCAATTTTGTTTATTTTTTCAAAAAACCAACTCTTGGTTTCGTTGATCTGCTCTACAGTTTTTTTTAGATTCTATATTGTTTATTTCTGCTCTGATCTTTATTATTTCTCTTCTTCTGCTGGATTTAGGCTACCTTTGCTGTTCTGCTTCTATTTCCTTTAGGTGTGTGGTTAGATTTTGTATTTGGGATTTTTTTCTTTCTTGAGATAGGCCTGGATTGCAATGTATTTTCCTCTCAGGACTGCCTTCGCTGCATCCCAAAGCGTTTGGATTGTTGTATTTTCATTTTCATTTGTTTCCATATATTTTTTTAATTTCCTCTCTAATTGCCTGGTTGACCCACTCATTCTTTAGTAGGGTTTTCTTTAACCTCCATGCTTTTGGAGGTTTTCCAGACTTTTTCCTGTGGTTGATTTCAAGCTTCATAGCATTGTGGTCTGAAAGTATGCATGGTATAATTTCAATTCTTGTATACTTATGAAGGGCTGTTGTGTGACCCAGTATATGATCTATCTTGGAGAATGTTCCACGTGCACTCGAGAAGAAAGTATATTCTGTTGCTTTGGGATGCAGAGTTCTAAATAGATCTGTCAAGTCCATCTGATCCAATGTATCATTCAGGGCCCTTTTTCTCTTTTGAGCGTGTGTCTAGATGATCTATCCATTTCTGTAAGTGGAGTGTTAAAGTCCCCTGCAATTACCACATTCTAATCAATAAGGTTGCTTATGTTTATGAGTAATTGTTTTATATATTTGGGGGCTCCGGTATTCGGTGCATAGTCATTTATAACTGTTAGCTCTTCCTGATGGATAGACCCTGTAATTATTATATAATGCCCTTCTTCATCTCTTGTTACAGCTTTAATTGAAAGTCTAGTTTGTCTGATATAAGTATGGCTACTCCAGCTTTCTTTTGGCTTCCAGTAGCATGATAAATAGTTCTCTATCCCCTCACTCTCAATCTAAAGGTGACCTCAGGTCTAAAATGAGTCTCTTGTAGACAGCAAATAGATGGGTCTTGTTTTTTTTTTTTTTTATCCATTCTGATACCCTATGTCTTTTGGTTGGCGCATTTAATCCATTTACATTCAGTGTTGTTATAGAAAAATATGGGTTAAAGTCATTGTGATGTCTGTATGATTTATGCTTGTAGTGATGTGTCTGGTACTTTGTCTCACAGGATCCCCCTTAGGATCTCTTGTAGGGCTGGTTTAGTGGTGACGGATTCCTTCAGTTTTTGTTTGTTTGGGAAGACCTTTATCTCTCCTTCTATTCTAAATGACAGACTTGCTGGATAAAGGATTCTCACCTGCATATTTTTTCTGTTCAGCACATTAAAGATCTCGTGCCAATCCTTTCTGGCCTGCCAAGTTTCAAAAGAGAGATCAGTCACGAGTCTTATAGGTCTCCCTTTATATGTGAGGGCACGTTTATCCCTTGCTGCTTTCAGAATTTTCTCTTTATCCTTGTATTTTGCCAGTTTCACTATGCTATGTCATGCAGAAGATCGATTCAAGTTACGTCTGAAGGGAGTTCTCTGTGCCTCTTGGATTTCAATGCCTTTTTCCTTCCCCAGTTCAGGGAAGTTCTCAGCTATGATTTCTTCAAGTACAGCTTCAGCACCTTTCCCTCTCTCTTCCTCCTCTGGGATACCAATTATGTGTATGTTATTTCTTTTTAGTGTTATCACTTAGTTCTCTAATTTTCCCCTCATACTCCTCGATTTTTTTCTCTCTCTTTTTCTCAGCTTCCTCTTTTTCCATAACTTTATCTTCTAGTTCACCTATTCTCTCCTCTGCCTCTTTAATCCGAGCCGTCGTCGTTTCCATTTTGTTTTGCATCTCGTTTAAAGCGTTTTTCAGCTCCTCGTGAATGCTCCTTAGTCCCTTGATCTCTGTAGCAAGAGATTCTCTGCTGTCCTCTATACTGTTTTCAAGCCCAGCGATTAATTTTATGAATATTATTCTAAATTCACTTTCTGTTATATTATTTAAATCCTTTTTGATCAGTTCATTAGCTGTTGTTATTTCCTGGAGATTCTTCTGAGGGGAATTCTTCCGTTTGGTCATTTTGGATAGTCCCTGGAGTGGTGCAGAACTGCAGGGCACTTCCCCTGTGCTGTGGTGTATAACTGGAGTTGGTGGGCGGGGCTGCAGTCAGACCTGATGTCTGCCCCCAGCCCACTGCTGGGGCCACAGTCATACTGGTGTGTGCCTTTTCTTCCCCTCTCCTAGGGGCGGGATTCACTGTGGGGTGGCGTGGCCCGTCTGGGCTACTTGCACACTGCCAGGCTAGTGGTGCTGGGGATCTGGAGTATTAGCTGGGGTGGGTAGGCAAGGTGCACGGGGGCAGGAGGGGCAGGCTTAGCTCGCTTCTCCTTAGGTGATTCACATCAGGAGGGGCCCTGTGGCAGCGGGAGGGAGTCATACCTGCTGCTGGAGGTTTTGCTCCGCAGAAGCACAGAATTGGGTGTTTGCACGGAGCAGCAAGTTCCCTGGCAGGAACTGGTTCCCTTTGGGATTTTGGCTGGGGATGGGTGAGGGAGATTGCACTGGCGAGCGCCTTTGTTCCCCGCCAAGCTGAGCTCTGTTGTCCGGGGGCTCAGCAACTCTCCCTCCCTTTGTCCTCCAGCCTTCCCGCTTTCCGAGCAGAGCTGTTAACTTATGACCTCCCAGATGCTAAGTCCTATTTGCTGTCAGAACACACTCTGTCTGGCCCCTCCGCTTTTGCCAGCCAGACTCAGGGCTCTGCTTGGCCGGCAGGCTTCCCCTCCGCCCTGGCTCCCTCCCGCCAGTCCATGGAGCGCTCACCGCCTCACCGCCCTTCCTACCCTCTTCCGTGGGCCTCTCGCCTGCGCTTGGCTCCGGAGACTCCGTTCTGCTAGTCTTCTGGCAGTTTTCTGGGTTATTTAGGCAGGTGTAGGTGGAATCTAAGTGATCAGCAGGACACGCGGTGAGCCCAGCATCCTCCTATGCTGCCATCTTCCTTCAGGGTCCTCTGTGTACTAATTCTGTTGCTGAGAATAGTACTGAAATTTTCAACTGTAATTGTGAACTTGTATATTTCTTTTTCCAGTTGTGTCATTGGTTGGTTTGTGTATTTGAAAATACCTTAGGAACATACACAGTGAAGATTGTTATACCCTCTTTATAGTGTTTTGTGACTTGCTTTTTTCTCATGTAACAGTGTTCATGTAATTGTGACATCTTTCCAGTTAAATTGATGTATTTCTATATCAGTTTTGTTGACTATATAGTATTCTGTTCTTCAACTGTCATTATTTATCCAACCCCCTATTAATGGACATTTAGGTTATTTCTAAAATTTGTTCTTAGAAATAACCCTGTAGTGAACATGCATATGCTTACATTGTAGATAATTGTACTGTTGTTTTTCTGTAATAAATTACTTGGATTAGAAGTATTAGACCAAAGCAGTACACATTTAGAGTTTTATACATGTAGGCACTGTCCTTCTGAAATATCATGCCCATAGTTCTTTTACTGAATGAAAGTGATTGTTTTCTCACAATCTTACCAACATAGGGTGTTATATTTTTTTGCCATCTGATGAATGAAAAATTTTAGTGTTTCTGTTTTTTTATTATTTTTTTAAATATATGAAATTTATTGTCAAATTGGTTTCCATACAACACCCAGTGCTCATCCCAAAAGATGCCCTCTTTAATACCCATCACCCACCTTCCCCTCACCTAATGTGTTTCTTTAGGTTGATGCATTGACATTTTAAGTAGTCAGGTCCATCAGGTTTTTTTTTTGTTTTTTTTGTTTTTTTTTTTTAACGTTTATTTTTGAGACAGAGAGAGACAGAGCATGTACGGGGGAGGGTCAGAGAGAGGGAGACACAGAATCTGAAACAGGCTCCAGGCTCTGAGCTGTCAGCACAGAGCCCGACGCGTGGCTCGAACTCACGGACCGCGAGATCGTGACCTGAGCCGAAGTCGGACGCTTAACCGACTGGGCCACCCAGGCGCCCCCATCAGTTTTTTTTTTTATGGTTTTAAGATTTGTTTCTTGCCTAGAAAAGTCTTATCCAGTCACAATTATATAAATATTTCTCTGAATTTTTTTCTAGAGCATTTATAGTTTCATGTTCACATTTAAATCTTCAATTGGAATTTATTTTGGTTTTGGTGTTAGCACCTATACACTTCCCCCCAATGATTATCCGGTCATTCTAACACCATTTATTTGTTTTCATTATCTAGCAGTTTGAAATGTATTTTTTATTATTGAAGTACAGTTGGCAAACAATGTCATGTTAGTTTCATGTGTACAACACAGTGATTCAACAATTCTGTACATTACTCTGCACTCACTACAATGAGTGTACTCACCATCTCTTACCATACAGCATTATTACAATATTATTGACTATATTCCCTATGCTGTACTTCTCATCTCTGTAACTTAACTTATTTTATAACTGGATGTTTGGACCTCTTAATGTTTAATCACATATACTTGGGTTTGTTTATGGTGTTTCCAATTCTATTCTTTGGTACATTTGTCTATGCTAATATCAGTAGTATGCTGTTTTTATTATTATGGCTTTGTAATACATTTATTACCTCTTTACTTATTTTATAAAATGTTCATCATTGTTCTTACACATTAATTCTTCCAGGTGGGCTGTAGAGTAGTTTTGTCAACTTTTCAGAAATAGCCTGTTCAGATTAATTTATGGAGAATTCACAGATTTTACAGTACCAAATTTTCCAAGTCAGTTATGTTGTGTCTGTTTAGTTACCAGGTCTTCTTTTACAATTTTAAGTTTTAAAAAAGTCATCTTTGTATTGGTCTCACTGATGTGAAAAGGTTTTTCTTGGGTACTGAGGAATTTTTTTAATGTTATGCATGCTGTCCTTTTAATTTTTAAATTTATTCATATATTGGGAAAGCAGTATTTTTTCTGTATTTATTTTGCATTCATCTACTTTTCTGAACTTGGTTATGGTTTATTGACTTTACTCTTGGATTGGATATGCTTTTACTTTATTTATAATTTTTGCTTCTATATTCACAAATAAGATTTCTTTGTAAATGTTTGATCAAGGGTGCTGTGTTTGTTAAGTTGTGGTGCCAGACCTACTCTAGCTTAACATAATTGGAGAAATTTTCCTACAATACTAAGTTTAACATGAGAATTATTTTCCTTGATGAACTTGCTCATGAATTTATTGATGCATGGTACCATTTAGTCATTCTCGGATAATAGTCATTCTTGGATAACCCTTTCTTTCTAATAACACTGATGGTTATTGGCCTACTGAGGGTTTTTTTTGTAAATTTTTTTTAATGTTTATTCTTAGGGAGAGAGAGAGCGAGCACATGCAGGGTAAGGACAGAGAGAGGGAGACATAGAATCTAAAGCAGGCTCCAGGCTCAGAGCTGTCAGCACAGAGGCCGACATGGGGCTCGAACTCACGAACCGTGAGATCATGACCTGAGCCCAAGTAGGACACTTAACCGACTGAGCCACCCAGGTGCCCCGGCCTATAAGGTTTTATTATTCCTCATGAGTCATTTTTGTACTTTATATTTTCTTTAAAAAATCATCTATTTTTGAAAAAAAAGTTTTAAGTTTATTTAGAGAGAGAGTTGAGGAGGCAGAGAGAGAGAGAGAAGGAGATAGAATCCCAAGTAGGCTCCACACTGTCAGTGCAGAGCCCAGTGCAGGGCTTGAACCCACAAACCACGAGATCATGACCTGAGCTGAAATCAAGAGTTGGATGCTTAACTGACTAATCCACCCAGGTACCCCCCGAAAATAATCTATTTTATAGATATTTTGACAGTCATTATCATAGTCTATCTATGGTATTTTTTAATTAATCCTTTGTAATTATTTCTTTTCTCATTAAAAATGTGTGTGTTGTGTTAGCTTGCTTTCATGGGTTTGCATGCATGTGCATGCTGTCTTTAGTGTTCCTGCAAAACTTTCATTCAGTTTTCTGGTCAAAGAACCAGCTCATGGATATATGTATAACTTCTCCTTTTTAAAAATTTTTGACATTTGCTTTCATCTTTATTTTACTCCTAGTTTATTAAAATTTATTTTCCCTATCTTCTTGAAATGAGTGCTTAGTCTGTTGTAATTGTTTCTGACTTCATGATAAAAGCTTTAAAGGCATACGTTTTCTTCTGAGTAGCAGTTCTGATTACATTCCATTAATTTTGAAAAGTAGCATTGTAGCTATCTTAGTTTTTTTTCCTCAATAATCTGCAACTGCAATTTTTATTTCCTTGTTGACCTAGGTTTTGTTTCTTTCTTTAAAAATAGTTCTTACCATTTTTTTCAAATGCTTTGCTTTTCTTTATTTGGTTTATTCTTTTATTGCCAATTTCTAGATTTATTGTATTGTATATTGAGAAAGTGACTTGAATAATAATTTCTGTTTTTCTTAATGAGATTTTCTTCATGGCTTTAGATATAATGGGTTTTTATAAGTGATTCACTGATGTTTGTAGAAAATAGGTATTCTCGTTAGAATACATAGATCATTGTATCAATTATTTTTGATTTAATTATTATATAATTTATATGCTAACTTATTTTTCTGCTTATTTTATCAAAGTCTAATGGCAGTGTGATAACCATTGACAATCATTGTTTAGTTCATTTGTCCTGGCATTTCTTCAACCCCTCAATCTCACTTTAAACTCTGCCCTATACAATTTTTTAACTGCAAAATTAATAAATGTTTATAATATGTGTGTATGTTTTCATATATATTTGTGTATATGTATATGAATAAAATCAACAACGCTTTTATTCCTCAGAGGTAACAACAATAAATTAGTGTGTATCATTCCAGATATTTTTATTTTTTGTATTATTACTTTTATTTTTATTTAAATATGAAATTTATTGTCAAATTGGTTTCCATACAACATCCAGTGCTCATCCCAACAGGTGCCCTCCTCAGTATCCATCACCCACCCTCCGCTCCCTCCCACCCCCCATCAACCCTCAGTTTGTTCTCAGTTTTTTAAGCATCTCTTAGGTTTTGGCTCCCTCCATCTCTAACCTCTTTTTTTTTTCTTCCCCTCCCCCATGGTTTTCTGTTAAGTTTCTCAGGATCCTCATAAGAGTGAAACCATATGGTATCTGTCTTTCTCTGTATGACTTACTTCACTCAGCATAACACTCTCCAGTTCAATTCATGTTGCTATAAAAGGCCATGTTTCATTCGTTCTCTTTGCCATGTAGTATTCCATTGTGTATATAAACCACAATTTCTTCACAGATGCATCAGTTGATGGACATTTAGGCTCCTTCCATAATTTGGCTATTGTTGAAAGTGCTGCTATAAATAATGGGGTACAAGTGCCCCTCTACATCAGCACTCCTGCATCCCTTGGGTAAATTCCTAGCAGTGCTATTGCTGGGTCATAGGGTAGGTCTATTTTTAATTTTTTGAGGAGGCTCCACACTGTTTTTCAGAGCAGCTGCACCAGTTTGCATTCCCACCAAAAGTGCAAGAGGGTTCCCATTTCTCCACATCCTCTCCAGCACCTGTAGTCTCCTGATTTGTTCATTTTAGCCACTCTGACTGGCATGAGGTGATATCTGAATGTGCTTTAGATTTGTATTTCCCTGATGAGGAGCGACGTTGAGCATCTTTTCATGTGCCTGTTGGCCATGCGGATGTCTTCTTTAGAGAAGTGTCTATTCATGTTTTCTGCCCATTTCTTCACTGGATTATTTGTTTTTCAGGTGTGGAGTTTGGTGAGCTCTTTATAGATTTTGGATACTAGCCCTTTGTCCAATATGTCATTTTCAAATATCTTTTCCCATTCTGTTGGTTGCCTTTTAGTTTTTTTGATTGTTTCCTTTGCAATGCAGCAGCTTTTTATCTTCACGAGGTCCCAATAGTTCATTTTTGCTTTTAATTCTCTTGCCCTTGGGGATGTGTCCAGTAAGAAATTGCTGCAGCTGAGGTCAGAGAGGTCTTTTCCTGCTTTCTCCTCTAGGGTTTTGAGGAGAAACCTGTCTGACATTCAGGTCCTTTATCCGTTTTGAGTTTATTTTTGTGAATGGTGTGAGAAAGTGGTCTAGTTTCAACCTTCTGCATGTTGCTGTCCAGTTCTCCCAGCACCATTTGTTAAAGAGAGTGTCTTTTTTCCATTGGATATTCTTTCCTGCTTTGTCAAAGATTAGTAGACCATACGTTTGTGGGTCTAGTTCTGGGGTTTCTATTCTATTCCATTGGTCTATGTGTCTGTTTTTGTGCCAATACCATGCTGTCTTGAGGATTACAGCTTTGCGGTAGAGGCTAAACTCTGGGATTGTGATGCCTCCTGCTTTGGTCTTCTTTTTCAAAATTACTATGGCTATTCGGGGCCTTTTGTGGTTCCATATGAATTTTAGGGTTGCTTGTTCTAGTTTGGTCATGATATATCTTTTTCATATGCATTGCTACTTTGGTTTGCTAGCATTTTAAGGATTTTTGTATCTAAGTTTGTATGTGAGATTGGTTATTCTCCATAAAGACTATATATCAATTGCATACAATGATATGGGAGTGTTTCCTCTTTTTACATTTCCTGAAACAGTTTGTATTAAGTACGTTTCTAAGTAGGTAGATCTTACCTTAGAAAACTTTTTTTAGGGGCGCCTGGGTGGCTCAGTCAGTTAAGCGACCAACTCTTTATTTCTGCTCAGGTCATGATCTCATGGGTTCATGAGATCGAGCCCCACATCAGGCTCTACACTGACAGCGCAGGAGCCTGCTTGGGATTCTCTCTCTCCTTCTCCCTCTGCCCCTCCCCTGCTTGTTCTCTCTCTCTCTCAAAATAAATAAACTTAAAAAAAAAAACTTTTTTTTTTTAATATATGAAATTTATTGTCAGATTGGTTTCCATACAACACCCAGTGCTCATCCCAAAAGGTGCCCTCCTCAATACCCATCACCCACCCTGCCCTCCCTCCCACCCCCCATCAACCCTCAGTTTGTTCTCAGTTTTTAACAGTCTCTTATGCTTTGGCTCTCTCCCACTCTAACCTCTTTTTTTTTTTCCTTCCCCTCCCCCATGGGTTTCTGTTAAGTTTCTCAGGATCCACATAAGAGTGAAAACATATGGTATCTGTCTTTCTCTGTATGGCTTATTTCACTTAACATCACACTCTCCAGTTCCATCCACGTTGCTACAAAAGTCCATATTTCGTTCTTTCTCATTGCCACATAGTATTCCATTGTGTATATAAACCACAATTTCTTTATCCATTCATCAGTTGATGGACATTTAGTCTCTTTCCATAATTTGGCTATTGTTGAGAGTGCTGCTATGAACATTGGGGTACAAGTGCCCCTATGCATCAGTACTCCTGTATCCCTTGGATAAATTCCTAGCAGTGCTATTGCTGGGTCATAGGGTAGGTCTATTTTTAATTTTCTGAGGAACCTCCACACTGCTTTCCAGAACGGCTGCACCAATTTGCATTCCCACCAACAGTGCAAGAGGGTTCCCGTTTCTCCACATCCTCTCCAGCATCTATCGTCTCCTGATTTGTTCATTTTGGCCACTCTGACTGGTGTGAGGTGATACCTGAGTGTGGTTTTGATTTGTATTTCCCTGATAAGGAGCGACACTGAACATCTTTTCATGTGCCTGTTGGCCATCCGGATGTCTTCTTTAGAGAAGTGTGTATTCATGTTTTCTGCCCATTTCTTCACTGGGTTATTTGTTTTTCGGGTGTGGAGTTTGGTGAGCTCTTTATAGATTTTGGATACTAGCCCTTTGTCCGATATGTCATTTGCAAATATCTTTTCCCATTCCATTGGTTGCCTTTTAGTTTTGTTGGTTGTTTCCTTTGCTGTGCAGAAGCTTTTTATCTTCATAAGGTCCCAGTAATTCACTTTTGCTTTTAATTCCCTTGCGTTTGGGGATGTGTCGAGTAAGAGATTGCTACAGCTGAGGTCAGAGAGGTCTTTTCCTGCTTTCTTCTCTAAGGTTTTTATGGTTTCCTGTCTCACATTTAGGTCCTTTATCCATTTTGAGTTTATTTTTGTGAATGGTGTGAGAAAGTGGTCTAGTTTCAACCTTCTGCATGTTGCTGTCCAGTTCTCCCAGCACCATTTTTTAAGAGGCTGTCTTTTTTCCATTGGATGTTCTTTCCTGCATTGTCAAAGATGAGTTGGCCATACGTTTGTGGGTCTAGTTCTGGGGTTTCTATTCTATTCCATTGGTCTATGTGTCTGTTTTTGTGCCAATACCATGCTGTCTTGATGATGACAGCTTTGTAGTAGAGGCTAAAGTCTGGGATTGTGATGCCTCCTGCTTTTGTCTTCTTCTTCAAAATTACTTTGGCTATTCGGGGCCTTTTGTGGTTCCATATGAATTTTAGGATTGCTTGTTCTAGTTTCGAGAAGAATGCTGGTGCAATTTTGATTGGGATTGCATTGAATGTGTAGATAGCTTTGGGTAGTATTGACATTTTGACAATATTTATTCTTCCAATCCATGAGCATGGAATGTTTTTCCATTTCTTTATATCTTCTTCAATTTCTTTCATAAGCTTTCTAAGTTTTCAGCATACAGATCTTTTACATCTTTGGTTAGATTTATCCCTAGGTATTTTACGCTTCTTGGTGCAATTGTGAATGGGATCAGTTTCTTTATTTGTCTTTCTGTTGCTTCATTGTTAGTGCATAAGAATGCAACTGATTTCTGTACATTGATTTTGTATCCTGCAACTTTGCTGAATTCATGTATCAGTTCTAGCAGACTTCTGGTGGAGTCTATCGGGTTTTCCATGTATAAGATCATGTCATCTTCAAAAAGCGAAAGCTTGATTTCATCCTTGCCAATTTTGATGCCTTTATTTCCTTTTGTTGTCTGATTGCTGATGCTAGCACTTCCAACACTGTGTGTGAAACAACAGCGGTGAGAGGGGCATCCCTGTCGTGTTCCTGATCTCAGGGACAAAGCTCTCAGTTTTTCCCCATTGAGGATGATATTAGCTGTGGGCTTTTCATAAGTGGCTTTGATGATGTTCCTTCTATCCCAACTTTCTCGAGGGATTTTATTAAGAAAGGATGCTGAATTTTGTCAAAAGCTTTCTCTGCATCGATTGACAGGATCATATCGTTCTTATATTTTCTTTTATTAATGTGATGTATCACATTGATTGATTTGTGAATGTTGAACCAGCCCTCCAGCCCAGGAATGAATCCCACTTGATCATGGTGTATAATTCTTTTTATATGCTGTTGAATTCAATTTGCTAGTATCTTATTGAGAATTTTTGCATCCATATTCATCAGGGATATTGGCCTGTAGTTCTTTTTTTGCTGGGTCTCTGTCTGATTTAGGAATCAAAGTAATACTGGCTTCATAGAATGAGTCTGGAGGTTTTCCTTCCCTTTCTATTTTTGGAACAGCTTGAGAAGGATAAGTATTATCTCTGCTTTAAATGTCTGGTCGAATTCCCCAGGGAAGCCATGTGGTCCTGGACTCTTATTTGTTGGGATATTTTTGATAACTGATTCAATTTCTTCACTGGTATGGGTCTGTTCAAGTTTTGTGTTTCTTCCTGTTTGAGTTTTGGAAGTGTGTGGGTGCTTAGGAATTTGTCCATTTCTTCCAGGTTGTCCAATTTGTTGGCATATAATTTTTCATAATATTCCCTGATAATTTCTTGTATTTCTGAGGGATCGGTTGTAATAATTCCATTTTCATTCATGATTTTATCTATTTGGGTTATCTCCCTTTTCTGTTTGAGAAGCCTGGCTCGAGGCTTGTCAATTTTGTTTATTTTTTCAAAAAAACCAACTCTTGGTTTCATTGATCTGATCTACAATATTTTTAGATTCTATATTGTTTATTTCTGCTCTGATATTTATTATTTCTTTTCTGCTGGGTTTGGGGTGTCTTTGCTGTTCTGCTTCTGTTTCCTTTAGGTGTGCTGTTAGATTTTGTATTTGGGATTTTTCTTGTTTCTTGAGATAGGCCTGGATTGCAATGTATTTTCCTCTCAGGACTGCCTTTGCTGCATCCCAAAGCGGTTGGATTGTTGTATTTTCATTTTCATTTTCCATATATTTTTTAATTTCTTCTCTAATTGCCTGTCGACCCATTCATTATTTAGTAGGGTGTTCTTTAACCTCCATGCTTTTGTAGGTTTTCTATACTTTTTCCTGTGGTTGATTTCAAGCTTCATAGCACTGTGGTCTGCAAGTGTGCATGGTATGATCTCAATTCTTTTATACTTATGAAGGGCTGTTTTGTGACCCAGTATGTGATCCATCTTGGAGAATGTTCCATGTGCACTCGAGAAGAAAGCATATTCTGTTGCTTTTTGATGCAGAGTTCTAAATATATCTGTCAGGTCCATCTGATCCAATGTATCATTCAGGGCCCTTGTTTCTTTATTGATCTTGAGTCTGGATGATCTATCCTTTGCTGTAAGTGGAGTATTAAAGTCCCTTGCAATTACCACATTCTTATCAATAAGATTGCTTATGTTTGTGATTGTTTTATACATTTGGGGGCTCCTGTATTCGGCACATAGACATTTATGATTGTTAGCTCTTCCTGATAGATAGCCCCTATGATTATTATATAATGCCCTTCTTCATCTCTTGTTACAGCCTTTAATTTAGAGTCTAGTTTGTCTGATATAAGTATGGCTACTCCAGCTTTCTTTTGGCTTCCAGTAGCATGATAAATAGTTCTCCATCCCTCACTCTCAATCTAAAGGTGTCCTCAGGTCTAAAATGAGTCTCTTGTAGACAGCAAATAGATGGGTCTTGTTTTTTTATCCATTCTGATACCCTATGTCTTTTGTTTGGCACATTTAGTCCATTTACATTCAGTGTTATTATAGAAAGATAAGGGTTTAGAGTCATTGTGATATCTGTAGGTTTCATGCTTGTAGTGATGGCTCTGGTACTTTGTGGTCCTTGCAACATTTCACTCACAGAATCCCCCTTATGATCTCTTGTAAGGCTGGTTTAGTGGTGTTGAATTCCTTCAGTTTTTGTTTTTTTGGGAAGACATTTATCTCTCCTATTCTGATTGACACACTTGCTGGATAAAGGATTCTCAGCTGCATATTTTTTCTATTTATCACATTGAAGATTTCCTGTGGTTCCTTTCTGGCCTGCCAAGTTTCAGTAGATAGATCTTCCACTAGACTTATCGGTCTCCCCTTATATGTTAGAGCGTGTTTATCCCTAGCTGCCTTTAGAATTTTCTCTTTATCCTTGTATTTTGCCAGTTTTGCTATGATATATTGTGCAGAAATCGATTCAAGTTACGTCTGAAGGGAGTTCTCTGTGCCTCTTGGATTTCAATGCCTTTTTCTTTCCCTATATCAGGGAAGTTCTCAGCTATGATTTGTTGAAGTATACCTTCAGCCCCTTTCTCTCTTTCTACCTCTTCTGGAATTCCTATGATATGGATATTGTTCTGTTTCATTGCATGACTTAGTTCTCTAATTCTCCCCTCATGCTCCTGGATTTTTTTTATCTCTCTTTTTCTTAGCTTACTCTTTTTCTATAATTTATCTTCTAATTCACCTATTCTCTCCTCTCCCTCTTCAATCCGAGCTGTGGTCATTTCTATTTTATTTTGCACCTCATTTATAGCATTTTTTAGCTCTTCATGACTGTTTCTTAGTCCCCTTATCTCTGTAGCAATAGATTCTCTGCTGTCCTGTATACTTTTTTCAAGCCTGGTGATTAACTTTAGGACTATTATTCTAAATTCTTGTTCCATTATATTGCTTAAATCGTTTTTGATCAATTCGTTAGCATTGCTACTTCCTGGGGTTTCTTTTGAGAAGAAATCTTCCGTTTCATCATTTTGGATAGTCCCTGGGGTGGCGTGGAACTGCAGGGCACTTCCCCTGTGCTCTCTGGAGTAACTTGTGTTGGTGGGCGGCGCCGCAGTCAGACTGGTGTGTAGCTGATCTTCCCCTCTCCCAGGGGCACGACTCACTGTGGAGTGGTGAGGCCCCTGTCTGGGCTACTTGCACACTGCCAGGCTTGTGGTGCTGCTTTGATGGGTTCTGGCATATTAGCCGGGGTGAATGGGTGGATCTGCAAGGTGCACAGGGGCGGGAGGGGCAGGCTTAGCTCACTTTGCCATCAGTGGTCTGCTTCGGGAGGGTCCCTGCAGCACTGGGAGGGAGGCAGACCCGTCAGCGGGATGGATCCACAGAAGCACAGCATTGGGAGTTTGCACGGTGCAAGCAAGTTTGGTGATGGGAAATGGTTCCGTTTGGGATTTCGGCTGGGGGATGGGAGAGGGAGATGGCGCTGGCCAGCGCCTTTGTTCCCCGCTGAGCTGAGCTCTGTCTTCCAGGGCTCAACAACTTTCCCTCCTGGTATCCTCCCTCCCTCCCTGCTCTCTGAGAGCAGAGCTGTTGACTTTTAATATTCCAGATGTTAAGTCCTGCTGGCTGTCAGAACTCACTCCATTTGGCCCCTCTGCTTTTTCAAGTCAGACTCAGGGGCTCTACCTTGCCGGATGGGCTGCCCCTCCACTGCCCCGGCTCCCTCCCGCCAGTCCTTGTAGCATTTACCGCCTCTCCACCCTTCCTACCCTCTTCCCTGGGCCTCTTGTCTACACTTTGCTCCGGAGAGTCCATTCTGCTGGTATTCTGGCGGGTTTCTGGGTTATTTAGGCAGATATGGGTGGAATCTAAGCGATCAACAGGAGGAGGTGAGCCAAGCGTCCTCCTATGCCACCATCTTCTCTCCAAACTGAAGTGGTGCTTGTGCTTACTGGCAGAGAGGCTCGAGCTGGCCAGGTGGGGGGCTCAAGCTCACCCTGACTATCTTTCTTTAAAAATCTTACATTTTATGAGGAATACATGAATGCACACACATATATATACATGTATATACTTACAAAAATACCATTTTTAAATTTATTTAAATTTTTATCTTAAAATTTTTTTTAAATGTTTATTTTTGATAGAGACAGAGTGTAAGTGGGGGAGGGACAGAGAGAGAGGGAGACACAGAATTTGAAGTAGAATCCAAGCTCTGAGCTGTCAGCAGAGCCCGACGCGGGGCTCGAACCCACAAACTGTGAGATCATGACCTGAGATGAAGTCGGACACTTAACCAACTGAGCCACCCAGGTGTCCCTAAAAATACCACTTTTTAATGAGTGTGGGTTTTGTGATATTTTTGTTACATGAATAGGTCATGCTGTACACATTGCTCTGCAACTTGCTCTTTTAAGAACGTCTTAGCAATTTTTCCATCTGTTGCATAATATTTTATTATATGGATAGAGTCTATTATTTAATCAACCCTTTGGGGTGCTTGGGTGGCTCAGTCAGTTAAGTGGCCAATTTCAGCTCAGGTCATGACCTCTTGGCCTGTGAGTTCAAGCCCCGGGTCAGGCTCTGTGCTGACAGCTCAGAGCCTGGAGCCTGCTTCTGATTCTGTCTCCCTATCTGCTCCTCTCCTGTTCACTCTCTCTTTCTCTCTCAGAAATTGATAAACATTAAAAAAAATCGACTCCTTTAGTGAACCTGATCTGTTAATTGCCTCTCAAGTAAGATAATTTGCACACTTGTAGTTTATTTTTGCTTCTATGTGTAGTCAAGATAATTGAGACTTACATCCATATTATTGTTGTTTAATGCATTACCTTCCCTACAAAGAATTATTTTTGACATTTCTGTTTTCCTTAACTTTGTCCATTATATTTTGAGTCCTTTCAGTCTGAAGAATAAATCTGTCTTTGCTTCAGAGAAATTTTCTTTGAAAAAGAGGTTTTTTTTCATTACTTTGATGTACATAAAATTCATTACTTTGACATAATAGAATTTTCATTACTTTGGTGTACATAAAATTCAACAGCATGCACTTAGCCAGTTAGTGGCCAGTTCTTTAGCTTTTGCCTTTTCCAGCTTGGCAATGCAGCCACCAACTTTGAACCCAGGATGTTGCCTCCCCAGCGTCGACGGATCCCATCGTATCTGTCATTGTGATTGGTCCTGATAACTTCCACCAGCTTAGTCAGATCTCCTTTGTCTTTGGAGTTAACTTGTATGAAGGCGACAGTGGTGCAGGTCTTCCTGTGGACCAGATGCCCAGCCTGGCGTTCTCTTTGATGCAGTAGGGAACCCCCATCTTATAACACAGGGCAGGCAGGAAAACAACCATCTCAATCGGAGCCACATCATGTGCAATCACTACCAGCTGAGCCTTCTTGTTTTCCACCAAGTTGGTGACAGTATTAACCCCAGCTCAAAGGACAGGTGGCCTCTTAGTGGGGACATCCGCTTTGCTGGCAGCTTTCTCCTGAGCCTGGGCCAACAATCTCTGCTGCTTGTCTTGCTTTGTCTCTGGTCTGTATTTGTTGGGCCAGCTTAACCAGTTGAGTAGCTGTTTGGTGGTCCAAGGCCTAGGTGAACTGGTAAATCGCAGGAGGTACTTTTAGATAGTTATATAGAGAGAATAGCCCTTTGCTGCTGCAGCCGGATGTAGCAGGGCTATTAGACAAGTGAATGAGGTCCCTTTTGGGCTGGGTGTCCTATCTGATGCCAAAATTCTTGGGCCTTTTCTCAAACGGGATTGACCATCTCCTTGACCTCCTGCTGTTTTGCCACAGCAGGGGCCAGGGCCACCTTCTTCCCCTTAGTCTTCTTGCCTTTTGGCATCTTGGATGGGTGGAGGAGAGACTGGCTTAGAGAAATTTGTATCTATCTATCTATCTATCTATTAACTATTACTTATTGTTTCTCTTCTGCCTCTTCTCTCATTCTGAGTGTGTGTGTATATGCATGTGTACATGTGTATCTCCATAATCTGTTCTTGTATCTCAACTTTTCTTTCATATTTTCAACTCTCTCTTGCCTCTCATTTCTGGGAGAATTTCTTAAAGCAGCCTTTAGAATAATTGATTTGATTTTTGTCATAACTGAATGTACTGTTCGCTTTCTCTATTACATTTTTTTTAATAACGTGATTTTTCATCAGAAACTAGTCTTTCCGGATCCCACAGTGTTCTCTTCTTAGATTCAGTGCCCTCTCAGATCTTGTCAAGGATATGCTTTTAAAAAGTTTATTTCAGTTCTTTGCAATGAAAAGGCTTCATAAATAGACACTTGCTCTGGTTTTCTCAGAACATTTCCCCTTGAAAAATTAGTTGGTCTTTTTTATATATTTGGGCAATTTTCTCCATTTATTTATCTTTGCAGAAGATGGTCTTTGAGTTTTGGAATTTGTGATAAATTTTGTCAGATTTGTCTCCTAGTTTGAGACTAAGAGTAATCTTTATATTTTCTATAGGTTTTTTAATTTATTACTTCCCTCTTGTTTCTTGCTTATCCCCAGATAAGGAGCATAATCATTTATGAACAATTAGAAGGGTGTGCTAGCCAAAGGCAGTTGTGAGGGAGAGAACCTTGCTTATAGTGCTGAAAGGCTTCTTGTCTTTGTTTACTGTAGCTACTTGAATTATCCAAAGCACTGCCACTTTTCTCTAACTGGCACAAAGTTAGGCTCCTCCTGATGCTGAGGGACAGAAAACCATATCATGTGAAGAATAGAGGAAGTCAAGTTATTTGGTCTGGAATGGAAATTTATAGGAGATGTGATACATTTCTTCAGTAGCTGAAGGGCTGTCACAAGAACAATTATACTTGTTCTATGTAGTCCCCGGTGGTAGAATTATTTTAGAAGAGTACTGTCTTAAATTCAAGGAAGGAGGATTACTATAAATGACACTGCTGCTCATTTGAATATTTGACTCCAAATTTCAACCATTCATTCAGATATTACCTACACTTTAGATGTTACCATGTTGTAACAGTGTGCTACATGGGTAACCATGTGCCTATGTGAGGTACTGGAAAGAGGCTATGCACGCATTGGCTTTGTCATTTACTCACAGAGGTAACTCAAGGCCAGCAATGGCCAGAAGAGTCTTTCTCACACTGCATTACTCTCTCCTACCTCTTCCACTTTTAAGAGCCCTTGTGATTTCATTGGGTCCATGCAGATAATCCAGGATAATCACCCTATTTTAAATTTGGCTGACTACAATCTTAATTCCATATTCTATTTTAATTTCCCTTTGCCATGTAAAATAACATATTCATATGTCCTGGGGATTAGAATGTGAACATTTTATTCTGCCTTCCACATTTTCGAAAGCAATGTCATAAGAAAGAGATGGACAGAGTTCATGCAAATGAAGTAGGTAATGACTACCACCTTAAGTATTAAGAAATTGAGGTCAAATAATTACTGAAAGAAAAAAAGATAAGAATGGAAAGTAGCAGTTCTCTGAGGATGATACCTCTGTGAGGTAGGCCATATGGGCCAGCACTAACACTGGGTCTAGAGTTATAGGAGGTGGTTTCCTCGAGCTGGTGAAGGCAAGACAAGGATAGATAAGAGAAAAAGGGGAAGGAGGATTATAGTACTAATGCTTTAATCTCATCTTGGCTTCTCTAGTCCCTCAGCTCACTTCCAAATGGTGCTATTGGTACTTGTTCCCAATTCATATATTCTAATAGTATATCTAATTGGGAAGAAACACTAATGAACGAATAATAAACAGGTCTCTGTATTTTAGAGCTAAATAAACATGATCTCTTTGGGGGAGTTCACCATATAATGTAGTAGCAAGTGGGGAAAGCAAGACTCTCGGTATTGGAGACCAAGGCAAGAGGGTGTGTTCACTCGAGGTGCTCATAGAGAAGACAGACCATCTCTTTTGTAAGACTGATCATCTACCTCATTGTGTAAGGCGAGAATTATCCAGGTCCTCAAAGGCACAGGAGATATGGCCAGGCACCTAGCTGAAGGAGTGCCCACATTCATAGCAGAGTGTAGGCTGGCCAGGCCTGGTAGCTCCACTGTCCACCATGCTGCAGACCAGGTGGTTAGATCTGCTGGGTGTGGCTTTGGGGTGGGACAATATGCAGATTCCTGTTTGTGTATTACTCCAGATGACCTTTGAGATGAGTCATGAGACCCTGTACTTGGCAGTGAAACTGGTGGATCACTACCTTATGGAGGTAATATGCAAGAGGGACAAGCTCCAACTCCTTGGTTCCACTGCATTTCTGATTGCAGCAAAATTTGAGGTGAGCCCGAGTTCATAGAGCCTGGAGATAATTAATCAAGTTTCTGTCTGAGTCAGATGTGTATGTACGCGTATGTTTACAAAAATCAGTATGTATGTAGGCATATGTGTGCATGTATCATATACATGTATATGCACACAAACACATACATGCTTATACTTGCATATATGTGTGCCTGTGTGTGTGTGTGTGTACAGATACATACATACAAACAAAAATAATATTACCTACCTTTTTTGGTCTCTTTCTTAGCAATGAAGCTTGTGTTAGGTGGCAACCACGGTGTGTTTGTTTCCTGGTGTCCACAGGGTTCTTTCATTTCCTCTTTGAAGACGTGTGTATGTGGTTATGTGCCTAGTTAAATAGGTTGTTCTTTGTAATCTTCCTGTTGATCCATAATTCTGTGCCCTCCTACCACACCCTTTTTTTCTTCTGCCAACTCCATCTCTACCTAGTGGAGTCTTGAACTTCATATATAAGAAAGCAGTTCCAAACCTGGGTGCTGGAGACATTTAAGAGAAAATGACCTCGTGTAGATGGTAATGAGTCCAGGTGAAATAGTTATTTTTGAAGTAGCATTATAAAATCAAGTAGCAGGCCTTTCCTTTGTAACCATAATCCATCTCATTTATCTGGTTCTTTCCTCTTCTTTAGATGCTAAATGATCTTATTCAACTTATTTTTCTATAGATAGGCTAGTTGTGTGAAACCTTGGGTTTAGAAGCAGAGAGATAGCAACTTTTACTGCATTCGAAGAGCTTTAGAGCTGTAGGTTTGTTTTTGTGATCCCTCGCTCACTCCCTCTCCAACTTTATCCCTAACTTGCTTCATGCTTCCCTCCCTCCTTTACTCCTTCACTCCCTCACTCCCTACCGTGATCACGGACCTCCCTCCCTCATTTCAGTCCTCCCTCTTTTGCTCCTTACCTCCTCTCTCCTTCCCTTTCTTACAGCTCTTGCTTCACTTCCCTCCTTGCTTCACTTCTGCCCTTGCTCTCTAGCTCTCTTCCTTTTTCCAGCCTTCTGTCTATCCCTCCCTCATTCCTCCATCCCTGTCTTATACATTCATCCACTCCAAACTGGGTTTCCTTCCTGCATCACTTCTTCTATCACTGTTTCTCTCCTTCCCTAGTTCCCTCTGTCCCCTCCTCCCAACCTAATTCCATCCATCCCTCCTTCTGTGTCTCTCTTTCTGCCACAACCCCTTACTCTGTTCCACTCAATCTTCTTCCCACCCTCCCTTACTTCTTCCCTCCTTTTCTTTTCCCTTCCCTTGCTCTCTTCTCCCATCCCATCTCTCCTTAGTCCCCACCTCATTCCTTTCAGGCTTCCTCCCTCCTCCTATTTTGCTTCCCCCTCCCATCCTCCCTTCCTTCCTTTTCTGTAAATGCCTTCTCTCCCTTCCTTGAGTGCTCCTTCCCACCCTATCTCCCACCCTTGCTCCCTGGTACTCTGGCACCATGACTGTCTCTAATTCTAGCTGTTTCCCATCCTCCTCTCATCTTCTTCCCTTGCTTCTACGCTCTTTTCTCCTGCCCTCCCTTGCTCTTTTCCTACTTTCCTCTCTGGTTCACTTCCTTCCCTACTCACTTGCTCCCTGGTTCTCTTGTTCCCCCTCACTGTCTGCTCCCTCTAAGCTCTACCTCTTGATAGCTCCCTCTAACATGTTCACTTCCTCCCACTCATGTTCCCTTCCATCCTCTTTCCCTCCCTCTCTTGGTCTCTCCTTCCTTCCCACCTTCTCTGATTCACTTCCTCCCTCCATCCCTTCCTTTATCTCTAGCCTCCTTTCCCTTCTCCCTGTCTCCTTTTTTCCTCCCTCACTGTGTCTCTTTCTCTCTCGTTTATTGCTCCCCTGTGTGGCTCATTTCCTTCCCTGTTCACTCACTCCCTGGTTCATTCCTTGCTCTCCTTCCCTCTCTCCTTCCCTCCTCACCCTCCTCCTTCCTTCCCCTACCTAGGGCCATCTTTATGGCTTAGCAAGTGCTCCATGCCTCAGCCCCAAGGGGGCTAAAAAGAAGTTGGGAATCACTGGCCAACAGCAGAAGGAGGAGCAGAGTGCAAAGAGGCACTACTTAGCAAATCTTGGAACCAGGAGCACTCCTCTTCTGGTTATCAGGACGAAGGGCCCCACTATGTTTTTTGGAGAAGGGGTGTGTTCCCCTCCTGTGGGGGGTAGGGAAATACAGAAAGACTTTTGCAAGGGGAGGTATGGAAATGGTATGAGAAGAGAAGAAAGGAAGGAACCACTGGTGAGTAGAGCAAAGAAAGGGAGAGTTTCTTGCCCTGGTGTTGGTGCTAGGTGCTGTGTTAACTTGAGCTATTTGCATACTCTTTCTGTGCCTCAATTTCCTTGTCTGCAGACTAGAGGCTTGGTCTAGTCTGAGATATAAAAATAGAGAAAGATGTGGGAAGAACACTGGGGTGGGCAGTTAGGTGTAGCTGCATAAAAGATTCAGGGGGTCTTCCTGCCTCCTAGTCTTCTCCCCACAACCAAGTTTCAACCTGCAGAGGGCAGAACATGTTAAGGTGCTCCTGGATCTGGGTTCTTCTCACCCTTGGCCTGGTCTGGATCTTTCCAGTCTAGCCCCCAAGCACATCCTCCCACCCCCTGCAGTCCTTCCTCAGTCTCTGCTTAGGCTCTCTGTGGCTGCCTGCCTGTCTCTCACTGCCTACTACCCTAGTAGTGCTCCTCCCAAACATCCATATTAATTTCTTAGACTAGGAAACAAAGTATGGGCTTATTTTCTCTCTCTAGCTCCACTTTCCATGGTCTCCTTTCCTCCCTTCCCACCCTTCCCTCCCTCCCCCCCTTTCCCCAGAGCAAGTCTTAGATTTCCATTCCAGGTTTTCACTCATTAATAGAGAGATCATTGCTCCCAGTTCCTGTGTCATATTATACCACTTCTAACAGTAAGAATATACCTCAAGAGGCCCTGTTCTCTCTCCAGTAGTACAGTTTGGGGGCAGACTTCTCCTATGTCTCTGATTTTGTTTTTCAGATGGACCACTGAAGTCAACAGAAGTTTGCTCTCAGAGCTACCCTGAAGGTTTATGCTGGGACATGTTATTGCCTCCTCTCCTTCACTTCTCTCCCCCACTGCCTTTTACCTCAAAGCAGAGAGGAGTGGGCTGTTTTTGCCTGGTTATGACTGTCTCTCCTCTCCACCCATAGGAATCTTGCCCACCTTGTGTGGATGACTTCCTGTACATCTGTGATGATATTTATCAGCGAGATGAGATGCTCACCATGGAAATCAGCATCCTGCAGACCCTCAAATTTGATATCAACATTCCCATTGCCTATCATTTTCTGCGAAGATATGCTAGGGTAAGAGGGAGGAGGCACATCCACATTCTCCCCACTACTGGGTTAGTCTTTTCCATACCCAGAGTGGCCGCCTGAGTGGCAGGAAAAGGGAAAGGGGCTGTGGTGGGGGGGGGTGCTGGGGAATTTCTTCTTCAATCTGTCCTCCTAGATTGGCAATCTTTATGAAGTGTGGGGGTAACAAAATTGCAGATTTTCGTGGCGTGCCCTTAAGTTTAGGTAAAGGCAGAGTAGGGGAGGGGAAGAAGATTCCTTGATCAGGAAGGAATATGTGGGAAGTTTGGGGGAGATGCTGGTAAAGCTCTCTTCATCTGAGTATTAGTTACAGGGGAGGTCACTTTGTAATTATTTATTGTATTATACAAGTACACGTGTATACTTTTGTCTGTGTGTTACTGGTTATATATATTTTTAAAAAGAGTCAAACAAGAAAAGAGAAGTTCTTTTGAGGCATGGAATATTTCTAGGGTGGAGCCAGGTGCAGAGTTACAGTTGGATAAATTGATAAATTGGCTAAAAACCCTAAAGGGAGCAAATCCTATTGCCGATTTCAGAATCCCACCCCCGCTAAAGATTCTATACTTTGGCGGGTAGGGTCCTTCATATGAGTCATGGTAGCAGGACAGGTAACTTGTTCAGGCAGAGAACCATTTAGGCCTGAGTTCGGATAACTAGAGAGAATGGGTACAGGGGGTCTTCTGCTTGGTGCTGGTTTTCTGAATTGGTTGCTGAGCCAGTGTTCTTGCTACCTTTAGTGCCTCCATGCCAGCATGAAGACGCTGACTTTGTCCCGCTTCATCTGTGAGATGACTCTGCAGGAATATGACTATATCCAGGAGAGGGCTTCCAAGCTAGCTGCTGGCTCCTTCCTCCTGGCCCTCTACATGAAGAAACTCGGACACTGGGTAAACAAACACTTGCTGGGGGCAAGGGGTTGAGATTTAAAAGCACAGAGTCAGCAACCTAAGTGCCCTTTGATGGATGAATGAATAAAGAAGATGTGGTGTGTACACACACACACACACACACACACACACACACACACTGGAATGTTACTTAGCCGTAAAAAAGAATAAAATCTTCCCATTTGTGACAACATGGATACACCTAGAGGATATTATACTAAGTGAATTAAGAGAAAGACAAATACTGTATTATTTCACTTATATGTGGGATCTAAAAAAAATGAAACAAACATTCATAAATATGGAGAACAAACTGGTGAGGGGAGAGGGGTGAGGGGATGGATGAAATAGGTGAAGGGTATCAAAAGGTAAAAATTTCCAGTTACAAAATAAATAAGTCATAGGATGTATAGTACAGCATAGGGAATATAGTCAGTAATATTGTAATAATGTTGTATGGGGGCAGATGGTAGCTACACTTATCCTGGTGAACATTTCATAATGTATGTAAATGTTGAATCACTATGTTATACACCTGAAACTAATGTAGTATTGTATGTCGCCTGTACTTCAATTAAAAAGAAAAAAAAACACAGGGTCCATTCAGGAGGAAGGTGTAAATTAGGGTCATGGGAAACTCAGTGACAAAACCGCTGCATACCCACGGTTATAAATTCTTTGACATCTCAATGTGTTAGGAGCCTGGCTGCCTAAAGGGCTTTTACAGCAATGGTTTTAAGTTATTTTATTTTATTTTCTTAGTCACAGTACCCCTTGTTCCAAAGAAAGCCCAATATCACGAAACAGACTCGTTTGAAGTTATTCTGGTTGCAGCAGAGGGTAGGATGGGCCCCCTTCTCACCTAGCCCCATTTTATCCCTGCCCCATGCAGTCCCCTCAGCAAGGTTGCTCTCCACTTCCCTGAGGGAGCTTATTGGAACAGAATTTGAGAGGCACAGACCCAGAAAACAGAGTTGTGAAAGCAACTGTCCATGTGTCTAATGGGGGATTCAGAGGTACAGTATGGTGCTCTTCTCTGAAGAGGAAGGTGCCTAAAGCCTTCTTCCCCAGTACAAAATAAAACTCCTAAACTCTTCCAACCTAGAAATCCTGGAACTACTACTGTTGGGAAAAGCTATGTGTACTGAGAAAGAATCTTATAAACAGTGGTGTGAACTCAACAAGTCATACTGAAATTTCTTGGGACAGAGAAAGCATTCAACAAATGGCAGTGATGTTGATGAAAAAGAAAAAAAATGGCTAGCATTTATTGAGTGCTTACACAGTGATGTGAGTACTTTGTTTATTAATGTTTAATCCTCACAAAATCAGTACAATTATCCCTACTTTACAGATAAGAAATAACTTCCCAGATTTTGCTAATGAGGGGCAGAGCTAGTCTTTGGGGATTAGGAGTAGTGTTCACATTGTATACCTACTGTGTAATCAGAAGTGATGTGGCCATAGCTTTGGAACTGTGGCCCCAGATGCCCCATGCTATGCCAGGCTTTGACCTTTGGATCCTGGGGAAATGTGATAGGTGCTGAGGGAGACAGTTGAGGGGCTCAGGGAAGCAAACTGCTTGCTAACCACTACAGAAATATATCAGTGTTTTAATACTTGGCATGGCTGTACCAGTGAGTATTGGCTAAATGTGAACCCTGATCTGAATCCAGGTAGTATGGCTCCACAGTCCTCTGTGCTGTGTATACTGCTTCTATAGATAAGAAAGGCTTCACAGAGGAGGGTACTTTTAAGTTGGGTCTTGAAAGATTCGTAGGAACGTGTGAGAGAAGACATTCTTGGTAGAGGGAATGAGAATTGAAAAGATGTGAAGGCAATAAGAAAAAAGTATGATGTTTTCAGGGCAGAATAAGGCACTTTCTATAGATAGAGCAGAGGATATATTAATAGGGAATAGTGAGAGATGAGACCAGAATAATAGGGTGTCATCAGATTGTGAGAGACTTTTGATACCAAGCTGAGACCCACTCTATACTAAGGCGTTGGAAAGTTTTTATGCAGAGGAGTGACCTACTTGTGTTTCTGTGTTTTGGAAACAGCACCGGTATAGCAGTATAGAAAGTGAATTAAATGAGAGAGAGTGCAAAAGTGGGAACACTAGTGAGTAGGCTTTCATAATAGTCAAGATGAAGCATTGGGGCCTGAGCCTGTGCAGTGACAATGGGGCCATTGATCTTATTTGACACACTCAATATAATGTGTTACCCCTTGTGTTACTCCCCTGCTCAGCATGCCAATGATTCCCCTTTCCCTGTGGTAGTTGTTTCTAAACAGTATTTAGCAGAGCCCTGGGATTCCTTTAGAAGTGTCTCAGGGGCCATGTAAAAGGTAAAGGGATACAAACTGGTGGGTTTGTCAGCTCCCACCCCTAATTGCAGGTAAGATATTTGGGCTTCCAGATAAGATGTTTGAAAAAAAAGGAGTTCAGGGAAAATAATTTAAGACATTTTTTAGAAAACCACTGCCTTACAGAATAAACCTTTTTTTCTCTACCTGTGGAGGTCCCACTTGACTTTCAACACCCATTGCAAATGTGTCTTCCTCTACAAAGCTTTCTGTGACTCCTGGAGAAATTTCATGGGTCCTGCTGCTCTGCTCCTCCAGTGTCCCATTCTCACTTCCATTATAGCCTTTCCCACATGTTCTGTAATTCTCTGCATGCATGTCTGTCTCCCCCACTACAGGTTCCTTAGGGGCAGGAACCTGGGTCATCTTTGCATTCACAGCAGCCTACGCAGGACTTGGTAATATTAATCCTAGCTAGCATGTCTCAGGCACTTACTATGTGCTAGACTCTGTTCCATATGCATTGTGTATATTAACTCATTTAATCCTATGATGTAATTACTGTAATGATCCTCATTTGGCATAGTGGGAAACTGGGGCGCCAAGAAATTAATAACTGGCTCAAGTTCCTGCTGTTGGTAGAGCTAGAATTTGAACCCAAGCAGTTTGCCTCTGCAACCTTTGCTCTCAAATTCTCTGCTATATTACTTCTGCCACATAATGGGAAGCCTTAAAATTGAATGAGAAAATAAATGCATGGGATGGTAGCTCTTAGAGCCAGGGAAGAGGAGCTGCCTTAAATTCCTGTGGTCTGTTGATTTGGGACCTTAAGTTTATTCTGAGGTTTGCCTGGCCACCCGCTCTTCACCTAAGAGCAAGTACATTACAAAGCCAGTCATGTTCCTTAGATTCTTTAGTGGACTTTGACTTACATGAATACCTACCACGGGGCTAATGTTCAACTGGTAAGTATAGGTATATGGTACATACGTACTATGGATAGCCATACCACTAGTTCACAGCTGGAACCTAGTCTTCTAGGAAGTACTCTATAATTGTTGGTCAGTGTCTGCACTGTATGCATTTTTGAAGTGTTTGACTATCTTCCCTACCTATACCATGTATAGGAAGTTTGGACTTGAGGTAGTAGAGAGAGAGGAAGGGTCTATTTCCTGTGGTAAAAGTCACTGTTCATGTTGCTTCTTCCAGGCTCCTGCCCTGGAGTATTGCAGTGGCTACAAGACCTCTGATCTTCACCCCTTGGTCAAGCAGCTAAACATCCTGCTGACTTTGCATCCTTGCAGTAGGCTCAAGACTGTGCATTCCAAGTATTCTCACCGGTAAGTACCAAGCTCCAGTGAGGATGAGTTTGTGCTTAGCCATTGGGAGGCAGGCTAGCTTCACTTAAGGAAAAAGATTTAGTACTGTTCACTTTACTTTCTGCTTTAGGGTTAAAGCAAGATAGGGAACCAAGAGCCCTATGTCCCACTTAGTCCATGGACCCTGTTTGCTTTGGCCCATTTTACACTGAGCAGGCCCCTCTTCCTTTTGCAGGGTCTTCTTTGAAGTCACCAAAATCCCCCCCCTGGACACATTGAACCTGGAGGATATCTTGAACTACTGCTAATTCTGAGGCTGAGGATCTGGCACTCTGGCAGCAGCCAGGGCCAGGCAGGCATTTAAGTAAGCTGTTATTTATTCTGTCTTGGAATTTGTCTTTTAATTACTTTTCTTTCTTTTTACTCTTTTGTTTATCTTTTCCCAAATTGGTAATGTTGTAAATAGTTTTTTTTTAATGAAGGAAAAGAAATTATTGTTGTATTTGATTAGAAATTTAATAAAAAAATTAATGTTTATCGTTAAAATGGCTCACCTCCTCTCTTACTGCTCAGGAGCTCCATGCATAGTCCAGGGATGTGTTTTCCCTGTGCCTAAAGGATCTAGCTTATCCAATTTCCTTCTCTGTTTGGAGACTTGCTCTTTATGGGAAGAAGAATTGAACCTAGGGTATGAATTGAAGGATGAGTCTGTGGAAGGAGGATCCTAGGGGGGTTAGCGCCCAGTCCAAGGAGAGAGAGCCCTACTGGACACACAGGTCTCAGTGTTCAGATCTGGGGAAGCTGGGAGTGTGGGTCAGTACTCTTTGGTCCCCATCTCAAGTTGCTTGCTTTGTTTCTTCCTAGATGATGAAAAGGTGGGGAACAGACTTTTAACCCAAATATAACCCTACTTTCATAGTTAAGCAGCTTTCTCGAGTCTAAATTTGTTTTTTTTTCCTTCCACAGAACATCCAAAGTGCTACTTTATTTTTTTTCATTTCTATTTAAAATTTTTTTTATATATATGAAATTTATTGTCAAATTGGTTTCCATACAACACCCAGTGCTCATCCCAAAAGGTGCCCTCCTCAATACCCATCACCCACCCTCTCCTCCCTCCCACCCCCCATCAACCCTCAGTTTGTTCTCAGTTTTTAACAGTCTCTTATGCTTTAGCTCTCTCCCACTCTAACCTCTTTTTTTTTTTCCTTCCCCTCCCCCATGGGTTCCTGTTAAGTTTCTCAGGATCCACATAAGAGTGAAACCATATGGTATCTGTCTTTCTCTGTATGGCTTATTTCACTTAGCATCACACTCTCCAGTTCCATCCACGTTGCTACAAAAGGCCATATTTCATTTTTTCTCATTGCCACATAGTATTCCATTGTGTATATAAACCACAATTTCTTTATCCATTCATCAGTTGATGGACATTTAGTCTCTTTCCATAATTTGGCTATTGTTGAGAGTGCTGCTATGAACATTGGGGTACAAGTGCCCCTATGCATCAGTACTCCTGTATCCCTTGGATAAATTCCTAGCAGTGCTATTGCTGGGTCATAGGGTAGGTCTATTTTCAATTTTCTGAGGAACCTCCACACTGCTTTCCAGAGCGGCTGCACCAATTTGCATTCCCACCAACAGTGCAAGAGGTTCCCGTTTCTCCACATCCTCTCCAGCATCTATAGTCTCCTGATTTGTTCATTTTGGCCACTCTGACTGGCGTGAGGTGATACCTGAGTGTGGTTTTGATTTGTATTTCCCTGATAAGGAGCGACGCTGAACATCTTTTCATGTGCCTGTTGGCCATCCGGATGTCTTCTTTAGAGAAGTGTCTATTCGAGTCTAAATTTGAAAAGCTGCTTGGAGTGGCACACCAGAACCTCTTTTGGACCTTATCTTCTGTCAAGAGGGAAAATTTCCACCTGTTCAATCAGTGAGATGTCCTATGAATGCAAGCATCAACTGTTTGTACAACGTTAATTTATAAAGCCTTAAGGAGGTTCTCCTCTCTCTCCCTATCCATCCTACCTTTGGGGTGATGTGTATTAGTACAGCTATCTTAGTTGTTAGCAGAGGAGTTGAATCTACTTCATGCAAGATGACAAAGAGCCAGTGCCTTAATCCTGCCTCTAAGACCTCTGGGACCTCCCCACAATCTGGTGACTGCAGTTAAGTAATGTCTGTCACAGTGGAAGACCTCTAGGACCCTATTCTAGTACTATGACTGGCATTTGCCAGTCTTGGTCTGTGCTCATTTGTTACCACTTGTCAAATGTTTGAATATCAGTCCTGAGGGTAGGAATCTGGTAGAGGGGACAATCCATGGAGAAATTTGGGGGAAAATACCACACCAATTCTAGCCCCAGATGCCCCGTGCTATTCTGGTCACATCCCCTTTTATGGTTGGGGACAGGAGGGAGGGCATTCGGAACCCTTAGATGTCTTAGTGCTTTCTTTTCTCTTTGTGTCAGTTTTCCATTACCCCTCCAAACTTGCTTTTCCCTGGCAACCAGACATCACTGGGTTCCCACCTGCCCTGTTCTACTTGTATTCAAGGTGACTACAGGGCACAGCTAGAGATCTAAGCAGCTTGGCAGTGATTCAGCTTGCATAGCCAACTTGGCATAAACATGCTGAAAGCTCTAGGCTGGAATCCCTCTTGCAAATTCCAGCCTCACTGAAAGGAAGTGTCTTATACCTGCTTTTTAATGCTGGAGGTTCATCAGAGGAAAACATGAGCTGGTTTGATTATTCTTCCCTCCACCCCCCACCCTGCCCCACACCTGTTTTCAACTCTGTTCTTTAGAGGTGATAATGAAACCATCAATCATTTGTGGTGTTGTCCTTGCACATGTCTCAAAATTTATACTTATCACTACATCAAAATGAAGATAGCTATGAGACCTGGATCTTGTTATTTAGTTCTTTCTTAAAGAAGCACATCTAATTCTTTATCAAGAATTTGTCTTTTTAAATTTTTTAATGTTTATTTTTGAGAGAGAGAGCGAGTGAGCGCTCACACGTGAGTGGGGGAGGGGCAGAGAGAGAAGGAGACACAATCCAAAGCAAGTTCCAGGTTCTGAGCTGTCAGCACAGAGCCCAATGTGGGGCTTGAACTCACGAACTGCAAGGTCACGACCTGAGCCAAAGTCAGACGCTCAACCAACTGAGCCACCCAGGCGCCCCAAGAATTTTGTTTTTAATTTTGATGAACCTAGATCCGTGTAACTAGTTTTCTTTGTAACCTTAGGTATTTGTAAAAGTTTTATTGAGATACAATTCACATGCTGCACAATTCACCCATTTAAAGTATGCAATTCAATAGTTTTCAGCATATTCACAGAGTTGTACATCTATAGCCATAATCTAATTTTGGAACACTTTCATCACCCCCCCAAAAATAACCCATACCCACTTGGAGTTAATCCCAGTCCCCCCCCCCCGCCCGACTCCCCCACTCCCAGCACCAAGCAACCACTAATTTTTCTGTCTCTATTGATTTGCCTATTCTGGACATTTCATATAAACTAAATACAATGTGTAGCCCTTTGTGTCTGGCTTCTTTCTCTCAGCATAATGTTTTCAAAGTTCATCTGTGTTGCAGCAGGTGTTAGTATTTCACTTCTTTGTATTGCTGAGTGATATTCCATTGTATGAATATACCACATTTTGTTTTATCTCGTCCCACACTTTTGGCTATTATGAGTAATTCTGCTATGACCACTCATGAACAAGTTTTTGTGTGGACATACGTTTTCATTTCTCTTGTCAATATACTTAGAAGTGGAATTGCTGGATTATGCACTATTTCACATCCCCATGAGCGGTATATGAGGGTTTCAATTTCTCTACATTCTTTTGAACACTTGTTGTTTGTCTTTTTAATTATAGCTATCCTACTGGGTGTAAAGTGGTATGTGATTATGGTTTTGATTTGCATTTCCCTGATGGCTAATGATGTTGAGCATTTTTTTTCATGTGCTTATTTGCCATTTGTTTATCTTCTTTGGAGAGATGTCTATTCAAATTCTTCACCGATCTTTACTTGGGTTATTTGTCTATTACTGAGTAGTAAGAATTCTTTATATATTCTGGATCATATAGATGATTTGCAAATATTTTCTCTGATTCTGTGGATTGTCTTTTCACAATCGATATTGTCTTGATATTGTCATTATCAAGACAGTCTTGAGAGTTCTATTTGAAACGTAAAAGTTTTCGGGGCGCCTGGGTGGCTCAGTCAGTTAAGCGTCTGACTTTGGCTCAGGTCATGATCTCGCAGCTGGTGAGTTTGAGCCCTGCGTCGGGCTCTGTGCTGAGAGCTCAGGCCCTAGAGCCTGCTTCAGAATCTGTCTCCCTGTCTCTCTGTCCCTCCCCTGGCTTGTACTCTGTCTCTCTCAAAAAAATGAACATTAAAAAATTTAAAAAATGAAACATAAAAGTTTTTTATTTTGATGAAGTCAAATTTATCCTTTTTTTTTTTTTTTTGATATTTTGGCTTTTGTGTCACATCTCAGAAACCATTGCCTAGTCCAAGATCATGAAGATTTATTCCCATGTTTTCTTCTAGGAGTTTTACAGTTTTTTACTCTTACATTTAATTCTTAAATCTATTTTGAATTAATTTTTCTATATGGTGTAATGTAGGTGGCCAACTTCATTTTCTTACATGTGGATATTCAGTTGTTCTAGCACCATTTCTTTAAAAGACTAATATTTTCTCCACTTTTTTCTGGGCTCTTGATTCTATCCTGTTTACCTATATGTTTATCCTTATACCAGTACCATACCATCTTGATTATTGTAGCTTTCTAATAAGTTTTGGAATCGGGAAATTGTGAGTTCTCACACTTTGCTCCTCTTTTTCAGTATTGTTTTGGCTATGCATTTCTAAATGAATTTTAGCATCAGTTTGTCAATTTCTGAAAAGAAAGCTGGGATTTTGATAAAGATTGCATTGAATTTGTGGGCCAATTTAGTATTTCCATCTTATCCATATTACATCTTCTAATCTATGAATGTGTATTTTGTGCCAGTCTCAGCCTTTTGATAACCAGTGTTGTGTTTGGACCTGCTCTGATCCTTGTGGTTCTTATTATGATTACAAGACACCCTTAGCAGTAACCATCAAGAAACTCCAAAAGAGACAAGGTTTATTACTTGGAAATTACACAGCACATGTAAAGTCACATAGCAAGGTCTAGGGATGCTGGGGAAAGAGGGAGAGGCAAAGGGAGAGCACTTGTGTGCACAGGACTAGGGTTCTGCTTCTATTTAGGTTGATGGGGTCAGGGTGGGAACTTAGGGTTTTGTGAGCTCATTCTTTATTGGTGACTTTAAAACCTAAGAGCAAGAATTTAAATTATGGAAAGAGAAAAACATTTGGCTGGGGTGCCTTGGTGGCTCAGTCGGTTAAGCGTCCAACTTTGGCTCAGGTCATGATCTTGCAGTTTGTGAGTTTGAGCCCCACATTGGGCTCTATGCTGACAGCTCAGAGCCTGGAGCCTGCTTCAGATTATGTGTCTTCTCCTCTCTCTGCCCCTCCCATGCTCATGCTCTGTCTCTCCTGGTGTCTCAATAATAATAAATAAACATCAAAAAAAGATTAAAAAAAAAAGAAAAACAATTGGCTGAAATGATCAGTTATCAAAATCAACCATTGAGAGGTGAGGGGGTGGGACTAGCAGTGTGCTTAAGTCAGGCACTTGCATTATGAAAAACAAAACAACAACCCAACTGTTAGGGATTGCATTACAACATGGTATGTCTTTTATTTAGGACTTTAATTCTTTTCAACAATGTTTTATAGTTATCAAAGTATAAGTTTTTTTAATTTCTATTCTATTCCTAAGTATTTTTTAAATTTTAAAAAATCTTTATTTTTGAGAGACAGAGTGTGAGCAGGGGAGGGGTAGAGAGAGAAGGAGATACAGAATTCAAAGCAGAATCCAGGCTCTGAGCTGTCAGCACAGAGCCTGACGTGAGGCTCAAACTAACAGACTGTGAGATCTTGACCTAAGCTGAAGTCGGATGCTCAACCGACTGAGCCACCCAGGTGCCCCATTACTAAGTATTTTTTTAATGGATCCATCAGTCCTGATCACTTTGAATTTCTTGCTTACATATTTTGATTATGGCCTTATAAAAGGATGACCTCATTAAGTCTTGCCAATTTCACCTCCCAACTATTTCTTGAATTGACATTTTCATCATAATATCTGCTACCACCGCCCAGGCTTGAGATCTTGTCTTTTCTGTGGATTACTTATGAGACTTTCCTAACTGGTCTCCCTATCTTAAATTTTGTTCCCTTCAAATTTACCCTCCATACAATGACCAGAATGATTTTTTTTTAATTCACTTCTTGAGTACAGTTCTGGTTAAAACCGTTAAGTGCCTGCCACTCTTTGTCTCTCACTGAACACAATCATAAGATCTGGACAGAGTACATGGCCCAGCTATTTGAGAATTCTGAAAAGTAAACAGCTTAAGGCAGATTGGAGAACACCAAAATGTGAGGAACCAGCAAACCAGTGGAGAGTTTCCTACTCTTACCCCCTCTCAAAAGCTCCATCCTGAACTTAATGCAGCTTAAAACCTGGAAGTGAGTACAGACACGGAGAACTCCAGGAGAGTGCTCTAGTTCTGGTTAGAAAAGTGAGGGGGACAAAAATTCCCCATTTTTTCTTTATTTGTCTCTTCCCTCACATCTCGATCCCCAGGCAATTATGCAGTGGCAATGGGAACTTTCTGGAACCAATACTCTTAGACAAAGGACCTTTCATTTTTATTTGATGGATCTGTGGCCACAGTGAATAGAGCCACAAACACTGGTGCTTTTTTATATCTCTGTCCTTCCACTGTTTGTCTTCAGAGGTGACACAATTGCAGAAATGAACAATTTCCAACCACAGGACTGAAAGGAAGTCCCAGGAATTAGATAGTATTGGGGAGAACATGGAGAGATTGGAACTAAGGAAAGTGACCTCAAAGTTTTTTTTTTTTTTATGTGCTTCTGGCTATGCAACACTAACCTGTGTATGTGTTGATTAGGTCCTAATTAGCATACCAAAGAATTTGAGAACTGAGTTAATGGACATCCATCTAGGTTCCAGACTGATGCACACTAGACAGATCTGAAGAATACTGCAATTGAAAACTGAATTGACATTGGACCATCAGCCCACAGAAGGCTGGTGGAAGCATATGGCCTGAACGTAGTCAAATTGTTAAAACAAAAATGTGTTTTCCATACAATTGAGGCAAGACTTAGAGTTTTATAATGTTACACTCAAAATATCCAGGAGATACTCCAGAATTAACAGGCATACAAAGAACCATGAACGTCTGAACTTGTATGGAAAAGGACAAAAGATATCAATTACAAGAGGATATGGATATAGCAATTATGTGACAAAGACTTTAAATCAGCTACTATTAAAAAACAATTGCAAATGCTCCTGGAACAAATGTTAAAATACAAAGTTTCATCCAATAAATAGAATATATAAGGAAGTAGAAATTAAATGGAAATTTCAGAATTGAAGAATACAATAACTGAAATTTAAAAACACCTCATGGGGGCACCTGGGTGGCTCGGCCAGTTAAGCGTCCAATTTCGGCTCAGGTCATCTCATGGTTTGTGTGTTCAAGCCCCATGTGATGTTCTGTGCTGGCCTGGAGCCTGCAGCCTGCAGCCTGCTTCTAATTCTGTGTCTCCCTCTCTCTCTGCCCCTCCCCTGTTTGTGGTCTGTCTCTCAAACTTAAATAAACTTTAAAAATAACATTAAAATATCCCATCATGGATAGACTTAATAGCAGAAGTGAGATGTCATAGGAGGAGCCAAGATGGCAGAAGAGCATGGAAGTTTTTTGTGCGTCTTGCATCCATGAAATACAGCCAGATCAACACTAAACCATCCTGCACACCTAGAAAACTGATTTGAGGATTAACACAACAATCTGCACAACCTGAACCACAGAATTCAGCAGGTACAAGGCATGGAGAAGTAAACTTGGGGAGTGAGAAGGCACAGGAAGGGAGGTGCTTTTGCAAGCGGAGGGAGGACGGAGACTGGTGGGGGGGGAGAATATGGAAAAAGCACCCCTCCCCCAAAGCAGCTGGAGACAAAGTGGAAAATTGGAAACAGTTGCAGGGACTAAACTAAAAAGGGAGAAAGGAAAAAAGGAGGGTTTAAATTCCATTAAGACTGTAAACAAGGGGAGCGCAGAGTCTGCAACTCTGCAGCTCGATACCTGGCGGTGCTCTGGTGGGAAGAGCGAATCCCCAGGAGCAGAGTGGGGTCCAGGAGGTTCTCGGGCCACAAGGGGAAAAGCAGTTCCACTGCTAGAAGGACATTTGGTAGAGGCTGTTGAAGCCACCTGGTCCCAGCAGACCCCGGAAAATGGCCACATTCGCTGGTGCTGGAACAGGGTCGTTAAGGGTGAAGCCTGGTGCCAGGTGTGTGTTGTGATTTTCCATAATCCCTGAAACGCTGCTGCTACACTATCTTGCGGACATTTTCCGGGGCGGGCTGCCACCTGGCCGCAGTCTTGGGGCACCGGCAGCAGGAGGGTCCAGAAAGCATTCCTGGGTGCAGCTGACATTTGGTCATTGCTCATTCAGGCATTGCTCGGTGAGACCCTTCTGCAGAGGGGTGGAAAAGGTCAAAGCCGCAGTCCTTCACAAGTCAGGGGCCGGGGAAGACAGCCACATCTGAGACAAAACTCAGGAGAGAGGTACTGCCTGGGGCCTGGTCACAGAGAGTGAAAAAGCAGGGAGTGGACAAAAGCTGAAGATAGAGGACAGGTGCGCGATTGCTGATCTGGGAGAACAGACTGGGTAGCTGGGTGTCAGGTAACTGGGTGTCATCATGATCACCACGCATGTGCATATGCACCTACTAGCGCTGCAACAATCCACCCCAGTAGGCTAGCAGCTCCATCTAGTGGAGAACAGAGACGATACACGAGCCCCGCCCAACTAGGCCAACTTCGCTCTCAAGAACACAAGTCTCACCACCGGCTTAGTTTATGGACTATAAAGCGCTACATAGACTGACTTCTAGGGGAAAACGAAATAATTTCAGTCCTACTTCAATGTGTTAGCAGGTCCATCTATTCAATTTTCTTTCTTTTTTTACTCTTTTACACTTTTCTTTTTCTTGAATACAGAAAGAGAAAAAACATTTTTATTTTCTATTTTTATTAAAAAATATTTTTCTTTAATTTTTATTACTATAATTTTTACTTTTGTGTAAGTTTTTTCAAATTCTATTTTACTTCCATCGTTTTATTTTAGTCTGCTTCAGTGTATTCATCTTTTCAAATTTTCAATTTCCTTTTTTTCCTTTCTTTTTCTTTTTTTTTCTCTTTTTCATTTCTTTTTCTTGAATGCAGAAAGAGAAAAACTTCATTTTTACTTTCAATTTCTATTAAAAATATTTTTATTTTTTTGACTATATTTTTCTTATGTAAATTTTTAAAATTCTATTTACTTCCATCATTTTATTTTAGTCTAATACAGTGTATTCACTTTTGCAAATTTTCAAACGATTTCCTTTTTTTTCTTTTTTTTAATCTTTTTTTCTCTTTTTCATTTCTTTCCTTTTTGAATACAGGAAAAGATTCATATTTATTTTTTATTTTTATTAAATTTTAAAATTTGTTTCTACTTTATTCTTTACTTTTGTGTATATTTTTTCGAATTCTATTTTATTCCCATCATCTCATTTCAGTTTACTTCAGTGTTTTCATTTTTTCAAATTCTCAAATGATTTACTTTTTTCTTCCCCCCCTTTATTTCTCTAATCTGTCAAACCACTTTCAACACCCAGACAAAACACACCTAGAATCTAGCATCATTTATTCAATTTGTGTGTGTGTGTTTTTAATTTTAAAATTTCTTTAATTTTATTTTTTAATTTTAATTTTTCTACCTCATTAATTCCTTTTCTCCCTTCAAAATGACAAAACCAAGGAATTCACCCCAAAAGAAAGAGGAAGAAACAACAGCCAGGGATTTAGCCAATACAGATACAAGCAAGATGTCTGAACCAGAATTTAGAATCATGATAATAAGAATACCAGCTGGAGTCAAAAATAGATTAGAATCCCTTTCTGCAGAGATAAAAGAAGTGAAAAATAGAATGAAATTAAAAATGCTATAACTGAGCTGCAATCATGGATGGATGCAGTGGCGGCAAGGATGGACAAGGCAGAACAGAGAATCAGTGATATAGAAGACAAACTTATAGACAATAATGAAGCAGAAAAAAAGAGGGAGATTAAGGGAAAAGAGCATGATTTAAGAGTTAAAGAAATTAGTGACTCATTAAAAAGGAACAACATCAGAATCATAGGGGTCCCAGAAGAGGAAGAGAGAGAAATAGGGGTAGAAGGGTTATGTGAGCAAATCATAGTGGAAAACTTTCCTAACCTGGGGAAAAACAGAGACATCAAAATCCAGGAAGCACAGAGGACCCCCATTAGATTCAATAAAAACTGACAATCAACAAGGCATACCCTAGTCAAATTCACAAAATACTCAGGCAAGGAGAGAATCATGAAAGCCAAAGGAAAAAAAAGTCCCTAACCTACAAGGGAAGATAGATCAAGTTTGCAGCAGACCTATCTACAGAAATTTGGCAGGCCAGAAAGGAGTGGCAGGATATATTCAGTGTGCTGAATCAGAAAAATATGCAGCCAAGAATTCTTTACCCAGCAAGGCTGTCATTCAACATAGAAGGAGAGATAAAAAGTTTCCCAGACAAACAAAAATTAAAGGAGTTTGTGATCACTAAACCAGCCCTGCAAGAAATTTTAACAGGGACTCTCTGAGGGGAGAAAAGATGAAAAAAATATATATATGTATATAGAAATAAATAATAAATAAATACCAAAAGAAACAAAGATTAGAAAGGACCAGAGAACACCACCAGAAACTCCAACTCTACAAGCATCATAATGGCAATAAATTCATATCTTTCAGTACTCACTCTAAACATCAATGGACTCAATGCTCCAATCAAAAGACATAGGGTAACAGAATGGATAAGAAAACAAGATGCATCTATATGCTGTTTACAAGAGACCCACTTTAGACCTAAAGACACCTTCAGATTGAAAATAAGGGGATGGAGAACCATCTATCATGCTAATGGTCAACAAAAGAAAGCCGTAGTAGCCATACTTAGACAATATAGACTTTAAAAAAAAGAGTGTAACAAGAGATGCAGAAGGGCATTATATCATAATCAAGGGGTCTATCCACCAAGAAGACCTAACAATTGTAAACATTTATACGCCAAATGTGATAGCACCCAAATATATAAATCAGTTAATCACAAACATAAAGAAACTCATCGATAGTAATACCATAATAGTAGGAGACTTCAACACCCCACTCACAGCAATGGACAGATCATCTAATCAAAAAATCAACAAGGAAATAATGGCTTTGAATGACACGCTGGACCAGATGGACTTAACAGATAGATTCAGAACATTTCATCCTAAAGCACCAGAATATACATTCTTCTCCAGTGCACATGGAATGTTCTCCAGAATAGACCATATACTGGAACACAAATCATCCCTAAGTACAAAAAGATCGAGATCATACCGTGCATATTTTCAGACCACAATGCTATGAAACTCAAAATCAACCACAAGAAAAAATCTGGAAGGGTAACAAATACTTGGAAACTAACATACTAAGAATGAATGAGTGGGCTAACCAAGAAGTTAAAGAGGAAATTAAAAAGTATATGGAAGTCAATGAAAATGATAACACCACAACCCAAAACCTCTGGGGGGCAGCAAAAGCGGTCATAAGAGGAAAGTATATAGCAATCCAGGCCTTCCTAAAGAAGGAAGAAAGATCCCAGATACACAACCTAACCTTACGCCTTAAGGAGCTGGAAAAAGAACAGCAAATAAAACCCAAAACCAGCAGAAGACAGGAAATAATAAAGATTAGAGCAGAAATTCATGCTATCAAAACCAAAAAAACAGTATAACAGATCAATGAAACCAGAAGCTGGTTCTTTGAAAGAATTAACAAAATTGATAAACCACTAGCCACTTAGATCAAAAAGAAAAAGGAAGGGACCCAAATAAATAAAATCAAGAATGAAAGAAGAGAGATCACAACCAACACAGCATAAATAAAAACAATAATAAGAGAATATTATGAGCAATTATATGCCAATAAAATGGTCAATCTGGAAGAAATGGACAAATTCCTAGAAAAATAGACACTACCAAAACTGAAACAGGAAGAAATAGAAAATTTCTATGGGAACAGTCCCATAACCAGTAAGGAAATCAAATTCGTAATAAAAAATCTGCCAAAATACAAAAGTCCAGGGCAGATGGCTTTCCAGGGGAATTCTACCAAACATTTAAGGAAGAGTTAACACCTATTCTCTTGAAGGTGTTCTAAAAAATAGAAATGGAAAGAAAACTTCCAAACTCATTCTATGAAGCTAGCATTACCTTGATTCCAAAACCAGACAGAGACCCCACTAAAAAGGAGAACTGTAGACCAATTTCCCTGACAAACATGGATGCAAAAATCCTCAACAAGATATTAGCCAACTGGCTCCAACAATACATTAAAAAAATTATTCACCACGACCAAGTGGGATTTATACCTGGGATGCAGGGCTGGTTCAGTATCCGGAAAACAATTAATGTGATTCATCACATCAATAAAAGAAAGGACAAGAATCATATGATCCTCTCAATAGATGCAGAGAAAGCATTTGGCAAAATACAGCATCCTTTCTAGATAAAAACCTTCAAGAAAGTAGGGATAGAAGGAGCATACCTCGAGATCATAAAAGCCATATATGTATGACCCAATGCTAATATCATCCTCAATGGGTAAAAACTGAAAGCTTTCCCCCTAAGGTCAGGAATGAAACAGGGATGTCCACTCTTGCCACTGTTTATCAACATAGTATTGGAAGTTTTAGCCTCTGCAATCAGACAACACAAAGAAATAAAAGGCCTCCAAATCAGACAGAAGGAGGTCAAACTTTCACTCTTCGCAGATGACATGATACTCCATATGGAAAACCCAAAAGATTCTACCAAAAAACTGCTAGAATTGATTCATGAATTCAGCAAAGTGGCAGGATATAAAATCAACACACAGAAATCAGTTGCATTCATACACACCAACAATGAAGTGACAGAAAGAGAAATCAAGGGATTGATCCCATTTACAGTTGCACCAAAACCCATAAAATACCTAGGAATAAATCTAACCAAAGAGGTGAAAAATCTATACGCTGAAAATTATAGAAAGCTTATGAAAGAAATTGAAGAAGACACAAAAAAATGGAAAAAGATCCCATGCTCCTGGATAGAAAGAACAAATATTGATAAAATGTTGATACTACCCAAAGCAATCTACATATTCAATGTAATCCCTATCAAAATAACACCAGCCTTCTTCACAGAGCTAGAACAAGTAATCCTAAAATTTTTATGGAACCAGAAAGGACCCCAAATAGTCAAAGTGATCTTGAAAAAGAAAACCAAAGCAGGAAGCATCACCATCACAGATGTCAAGCTATACCACAAAGCTGTAATCATCAAGACAGTATGATACTGGCACAAGAACAGACAGGTCAATGGAACAGAATAGAGAACCCAGAAATGGACCCACACACGAATGGCCAACTAATCTTTGACAAAGCAGGAAAGAATATCCAATGGAATAAAGACAGCCTCTTCAGCAAATGGTGCTTGGAAAACTGGACAGCGACATGCAGAAGAATGAACCTGGAACACTTTCTTACACCATACCCAAAAATGAACTCAAAGTGGATGAAAGACCTCAATGTAAGACAGGAAGCCATCAAAATCCTCGAGGAGAAAGTAGGCAAAAACCTCTTTGATCTTGGCCGCAGCAACTTCTTACTCAACACATCTCTGGAGGCAAGGGAAACAAAAGCAAAAATGAACTACTGGGACCTCATCAAAAGGAAAAGCTTCTGCACAGCGAAGGAAACAATCAGCAAAACTAAAAGGCAACTGACAGAATGGGAGAAGATATTTGCAAATGATAATCAGATAAAGGGTTAGTATCCAAAATCTATAGAGAACTTATCAAACTCAATACCCAAAAAACAAATAATCCAGTGAAGAAATGGGCAAAAGACATGAATAGACACTTCTCCAAAGAAGACATCCAGATGGCCAACCGACACATGAAAAAATGCTCAATATCACTCATCATCAGGGAAATACAAATCAAAACCACAAGTAGATACCACCTTCCACCTGTCATAATGGCTAACATTAGCAACTCAGGAAACAATAGATGTTGGCAAGGATGCGGATAAAGAGGATCTCTTTTACATTGTTGGTGGGAATGCAAGCTGGTGCAGCCATTCTGGAAAACAGTATGGAGGTCCTCAAAAAACTAAAAATAGAACTACCCTATGATCCAGCAATTGCACTACTAGGCATTTATCCAAGGGATACAGGTGTGCTGTTTTGAAGGGACACATGCACCCCCATGTTTATAGCAGCACTATCAACAATAGCCAAAGTATGGAAAGAGCCCAAATGGTCCTCGATGGATGAATGGATAAAGAAGATGTGGCATATATATATATATATGTGTGTGTGTGTGTATACACACACAATGGAGTATTACTCGGCAATCAAAAAGAATGAAATCTTGCCATTTGCAACTACGTGGATGGCACTGGAGGGTATTATGCTAAGTGAAATTAGTCAGAGAAAGACAAAAATCATATGACTTCACTCATATGAGGACTTTAAGAGACAAAACAGATGAACATAAGGGAAGGGAAACAAAAATAATATAAAAACAGGGAGGGGGACAAAACAAGAGACTCATAAATATGGAGAGCAAACTGAGGGTTACGGGAGGGGTTGTGGGAGGGGGGATGGGATAAATGAGTAAGGGGCACTAAGGAATCTACTCCTGAAATCATTGTTGCAGTATATGCTAACTAATTTGTATGTAAATAAAAATAAAAAAAAATTAAAAAATGAGATGTCAGAGGAAAGAGTAAACTTGAAGGTAGATAAAAATTATGCAATGTAAACAACAGAGTGAAAAAAGAGTAGTCTCAGGGACATATGGGACTGTTTAATAAAAAATATATCAGTTGTAGCACTGGAGTCCCAGAAAGAGAGAAAGAAGTGCTGAAAAAAATCTTTGAAGAAATAGTGTCTGAAAAATTGCCAACTTTGGTGAAAGACACCAATTTATAGATTCAAGAAAATGAGTAAATTCCAACCAGGATAAACTAAAAGAAATTCATAGATAGATACATCATAATTAACTTGCTGAAAAATAAAGACAGAAAAATCTTGAAAACATCGAGAGAAATGATGCTTTATGTATAGGGGAATGGTGATTTGAATGGCTGCAGATTTCTCATCAGAAACTCTAGATCAGAAGGAAGCAACACAAAATATTTCAAGTATTGAAAAATTTGTCATTCCAGAATTCAACATCCAGAAAAAATATTTTTTAGGAATGAATATTAAATGTAAAACAAATTTCAGATGAAGAAAAACTAAGAAAATTTGTAATAAACAGACCTGCTGAAAAAGAATTGTTAAAGGAATTTCTTCATACAGAAATGAAATGATACCAAAAGGGAAATTGGAACATTGGGAATTGAGGAGCAACAGACATAGTAAATACCTAGGTAAATGTAATCAACTATTTTTTTTCTCTTGAGTTTTGATTGAAAGTAAAACTTACCAACATTTTCTGATAGGATATTCAGTGTATGTAGATGTAGTATGTAAGACAATGACAGTATATAAAGTGGAGAAGGTAAAGGACCCAATATGCTGATAAGGATTTTACATTGTAATTGAAGTGGTAAAATATTGATTCTAAGTAAACTGTGAAAGGTTTGTATTTTGTAATCCTTAGAGCAACTACTAAAAATTATAAAAAGAGATGTCAAAGTTACAATAAATATATTAAAATGAGATACAAAAATATTCAAATAATTGAAAAGAAAGCATGAAAAGGGAAACAGGATTAAAAATAAGAGAGACCAAACAAAACAAAAAGTAAAATGGCAAATCTTAATCCAGTCATATCAATAATTATATTAAATGGTAAACACATCAATTAATAGATTGTCAGAATGGATTAAAAAACAAGACCCAACCATATGGTACCTACAGAAACTCACTTCAAAAATAGTTAATTACATGGATAGGTTAAAAGCAAAAGGATGAAAACAGATGGCATTCAAAAAACTAATCAAAAGAAAGTCGGAGTGTTTTGTTAACATCAAAGGTGACTTCAGAACAAAGAAATTGCCAAGGATGAAGAGGGATATTATATATTGATAAAAATGCCAATTCACCAAGAAGACATAATGATCCAAATTATGTTTACTCCTAATAACAAGTTTAAAATACAAGAGGCAAAAATCGACATAGTTGAAAGAAGAAACAAATCTACAATTATAGTTTCAGTAATTGATGGAAAGTAGCAGACAAAATAAAAAAGGATTTTTTTATAGGTTAAATTTTTTTAATGTTTTATTTTTGAGAGACACAGAGCATGAGTGGGGGAGGGGAAGAGAGAGAGTGAGACAGAATCTGAAGCAGGTTCTAGGCTATGAGCTGTCAGCACAGAACCTGACACAGGGCTCAAACACGCGGACCGTGAGATCATGACCTGAGCTGAAGTCTGACACTTAACTGAGTCACCCAAGTGCCCCAGAAAGGATATTTGAACAGCACCATCAACTGACTGACTCCAACTGACATTTATAGAATACTACACCCAATGACAGCTGGAATACACATTCTTCTCAAGTGCATGTGGGACATTCACCAAGACAGACTATTTAGTAGGTCATAAAAGAAGCCTTTCCCCCCCAAGTTTTTATCTAAATTCCAGTTGATCAACATACAGTGTAATAGTAGTTTCAGGTGTACAATATAGTGATTCAACAATTCCATACATCCCCTGGTGCTCATCACAAGTGTGCTGCTTAATCCCCATCACCTATTTAACCCATCTACCCACGCACCTTCCTTCTGGTAACCACCAGTTCTCTATAGTTAAGAAGCTGTTTTTGGTTTGCCTCTCTCTTTTTTTCCCCTTTGCTTGTTTCTTTTGTTTCTTAAATTCCACATAGGTGTGAAATCATATGATATTTGTCTTTCCTGACTGATTTATTTTACTTAGCATAATATTCTATCTCCATCCATTTTATTGCAAATGGTAACATTTCATTCTTTTATCTATGAGTAATATTCTTGTGTGTATGAGATATATGTCTATATATCATCTATCTATATCTCATATCTTCTTTATCCATTCATCAGTTGCTGGACAGTTGGGCTGTTTCCATAATTTGGCTATTGTAGATATTGCTGCTGGTGAACATCAGGGTGCATGTATCCCTTTGAATTAGTATTTTTGTACGCTTTGGATAAATACCTAGGAGTGTAGTTGCTGGATTATAGAGTAGTTCTATTTTTAACTTTTTAAAATTTATAATATAATTTATTGTCAGATTGGCTAATATACAGTGTGTACAGTGTGCTCTTGGTTTTGGGGGTATATTCCCATGGTTCATCACTTATATACAACACCCAGTGCTCATCCCAACAAGCGCCCTCCTAAATGCCCATCACCCACTTTCCCCTCTCCCCCACATCTCCATCCACCCACAGTTTGTTCTCTGTATTTAAGAGTTTCTTATGGTTTGTCTCCCTCCCTCTCTGACAATAAATTTCATATTAAAAAATAAAATAAAAAAGAAAGTTGAGAAACTTAACAGAAGACAATGGGGGAAGGGAAGGAGAAAAAATATTTTTAACTTTTTGAGGAAACTCCATACTGTTTTTCAGAGTGGCTGCACCTGTTTGCATTTCAATCAACAGTGCAAGAGGGTTCCTTTTTTTCACCACATCCTCACCAATACCTATTGTTTCCAGAGTTGTTAATTTTAGCCATTCTGACGGGAGTGAGGTGATATCTCATTATAGTTTTGATTTGCATTTCCCTGATGCTAAGTGATGTTGAGTATTTCTTCATGTGTCTATTGGCCATCTGGATGTCTTCTCCTCATTTTATAATTGGATCATTTTTTGTATGTTGAGTTTTAGAAATTCTTTATATATTTTGGATACTAACCCTTTATCAGATATGTCATTTGTAAGTATCTTCTCTCATTCCATAGGTTGCCTTTTAATTTTGTTGATTGTTTCCTTTGCTGAGCAGAAATTTTTTATCTTGAGGAAGTCCCAACAGTTCATTTTTGCTTTTGTTTCCCTCATCTCCGGCAACATGTCTAGTAAGAAGTTGCTATGGCTGCGGTCAGAGAGGTTGTTGCCTGTGTTCTTCTCTAGGAGTTTGATGGTTTTCTGTCTCACATTCATCCATTTTGAATTTATTTTTGTGTATGGAGTCAGAAAGTGGTCCAGTTTAATTCTGAATATTGCTGTCCAGTTTTCCCAGCGCCATTTGTTGAAGAGACTTTCTTCTATTGGATATTCTTTCCTGCTTTATTGAAGATTAGTTGACCATATAATAGTGGGTCCATTTCTGAGTTTTGTATTCTGTAGCTTTAATCTATGTGTCTGTTTTTCTGCTGGCACCATGCTGTCTTGACTACAGCTTTATAGTATATTTTGACATCTGAAACTGTGATGCCTCCAGTTTTGTTTTTCTTTTTCAAGACTGCTTTGGTTATTTGGAGTCTTTTATGGTTGCATACAAATTTTATGATTGTTTCTTCTAGTTCTGTGACAAATGCTGGTGGTATTTTATGGGTATGCATTAAATGTGTAGATTGCTTTGGGTCATATAGACATTTTAACAATGTTTGTTCTTCCAATCCATGAGCATGGAATGCTTCTCCATTCCTTTGGGTCCTCTTCAATTTCTTTCATAAGTGTTCTATAGTTTTCAGAGTACAGATCTTTTACCTCTTTGGTGTTAGGTTTATTCCTATGTATCTAATTGTTTTTGGTGCAATTGCAAATGGGATCAACTCCTTCATTTCTTTTTCTGCTGCTTCATTATAGAAATGCAACAGATTTCTGGACATTAACTTTATATCCTGCAAGCTTGCTAAATTCATGTTGTAGTTTTAGCAATTTTGGTGGAGACTTTCCATTTTTCTATATAGAGTATCATGTCATCTGCAAATAGTGAAGGTTTGACATCTTTCTGGCCAATTTGGATGCCTTTCATTTCTTTTTGTTTTCTGATTCTTGAGGCTAAGACTTCCAGTCCTATGTTAAATAGTAATGGTGAGAGTGGACATTCTTGTCTTGTTCCTGACAGTAAGGAAAAGGCTCTCAGTTTTTCCCCATTGAGGATGATATTAGCTGTGGGTTTTTTGTGTATGTCCTTTATGATCTTGAGGTATGTTCAACTAATCCTTACTTTGTTGAGGGCTTTTTATCAAGAAAGTATGTTGTATTTTGTCAGATGCTTTTCCTACATATATTTTGTTAAATTCTTTTCCTACATCTATTTCCTACATCTTATCCTTTCCTTTATTAATGTGGTATATCACGTTGATTGATTTGTGAATATTGAACCAGCCCTGCATCCCAGGAATAAATCTCACTTGATTATGGTGAATAATTCTTTTAATGTACCATTGGATTCAGTTTGCTAGTATCTTTTTGAGAATTTTTGCATTCATGTTCATCAGGGATATTGACCTATAATTCTTTTTAGTCAGTCCTTTGTCTGGTTTTGGAATCAAGGTAATGCTGGCCTCATAGAATGAGTTTGGGGTATTTCCTCCCATTTCTATTTTTTGGAACAGTTTGAGAAGAATAGGTATTAACTCTTCTTTAAAGGTCTGGTAGAATTCCCCTGGGAAGCTATCTGGCCCTGGACTTTAGTTTGTTTGGAGATTTTTTTTTTTAATTTTTTTTCAACGTTTATTTATTTTTGGGACAGAGAGAGACAGAGCATGAACGGGGGATGGGCAGAGAGAGAGGGAGACACAGAATCGGAAACAGGCTCCAGGCTCTGAGCCATCAGCCCAGAGCCTGACGCGGGGCTCGAACTCACGGACCGCGAGATCGTGACCTGGCTGAAGTCGGACACTTAACCGACTGCGCCACCCAGGCGCCCCTGGAGATTTTTTATTACTGTTTCAATTTCTTTTCTGGTTATGGGTCTGTTCAAATTTTCTATTTCTTTCTGTTTCAGTCTTGATAGTTTGCAAGTATCTAGAAATTTATTTCTTCCAGATTACCCAGTTTGTTGACATATAATTTTATCTTATAATTGTTTGTATTTCTGTGGTGTTGGTTGTGATCTTTCCTCTTTCATTTGTGATTTTATTTATTCGGGTCCTTTCTCTTTTTGATAACTCTTGTTAGGAGTTTGTCAATTTTGTTAATTCTTTTGAACAACCAGCTCTTAGTTTTGTTGATCTGATCTATTGGGATTTTTTTTTTGTTTCTTATCATTTATTTCTGTTGTAATCTTTATCATTTCCCTTCTTCTGCTGGCTTTAGGCTTTATTTGCTGTTCCTTCTTGAGCTCCTTTAGGTGTACATTTAGGTTGTGTACTTGAGATCTTTCTTGCTTCTTGAGGTAGGCCTGTATTGTAATTTACTTCCCTCTTAGGATGACCTTTGCTGCATCCCAAAGGTTTTGTACTATCATGTTTTCATTTTAATTTACTTCCATGTATTTTTTTATTTATTCTTTAATTTCTTGGTTGACCCATTCATTCCTTAGTAGGGTGTTCTTTAACCTCCAAGTATTTGTGGTGTTTCCAGTTTTTTTTTTTTTTTTACTGTAGTTGACTTCAAGATTAATAGCACTGTGGTCTGAAAATATGCATGGTATGATCTCAGTTTTTTTGTACTTGTTGAGGGCTGGTTTGTGACCCAGTATGTGATCTATTCTGGAGAATGTTCCATGTGCACTTGAAAAGAATGTGTATTCTGCTGCTTTAGGATGGAATGCTCTGACTATATCTGTTAAGTCCATCTGGTCCAGTGTGTCATTCAAAGCCATTGTTTTCTTGTTGATTTTCTGCTTAGATGATCTGTCCATTGCTGCAAGAGGGGTGTTACAGTCCCCTACTATTATTGCCTTATTATCAATGAGTTTTTTATGTTTGTTATAATTGATTTATATATTTGGGTGCTCAAGTGGGGTGCACAAATATTTATAATTGTTAGATATTCTTGGTGGATAGACCCCTTCATTATGATATAATGCCATTCTTCATCTCTAGTTAACAGTCTGTTTTAAAATCCTGTTTGTCTCACATGAATATGGCTACTCTGGGTTTCACTTGACATCCATTAGCATGATAGATGGTTCTACATGCTCTCACTTTTCATATGCAGGTGTCTTTAGGTGTAAAATTAGTTTCTTGTGGGCAGCACATAGATGATTCTTGGTTTTTTATCCATTTGGATATGCTATGTCTTTTGAGTGGAGCATTCAGTCTGTTTACATTCAGGGTGGTTATTGGAAGGTATGAGTTTAGTGCCATTATGTTACCTGTAATGCTGGTGTTTCTGGTGATATTCTCTGTTACTTCCTAGTCTTTGCTGTTTTTGGTCTTTTTTTCCCCCACTCAAAGAATCCCTCTTAATATTTCTTGCAGGGCTGGTTTAATGGTCACAAACTCCTTTAGTTTTTTTGTTGTTGTTGTTGTTGTTTTTGTCTGTAAAACTCTTTATCTCTCCTTCTATTGTAAATGACAGTCTTGCTGGATAAAGCAAGACTGCATATTTTGGCTGCATATTTTTCCCATTCAGCACGTTGAATATATCCTGCCATTCCCTTCTGGCCTGCCAACTTTCTGTGGACAGATCTGCTGATAACCTGATCTGTCTTCTCTTGTAGGTTAAGGATTCTTTTTCCCTTGCTACTTTCATGATTCTTTCCTTCTTGTCTGTATGTTTTGTGAATTTGACTACAAATGCCTTGGCAATGGCTGGCTTTTGTTGAATTTAATTGGAGTTCTCTGTGTTTATTGGAATTTGATATCTGTGTCCTTCCCCAGATTAGGGAAGTTTTCAGATATAATTTGCTCAAATAAACTTTCTACTTTTTCTCTCTCTTCATCTTCTGGGATTCCTATGATATGAATTTTGTACTTAAATTTTTTTAATGCTTTATTTTTGAGGGAGGGAGGGGGAGAGAGAGAACACACAAGTGGGGAAGAGGGGCAGAGAGAGGGAGACAGAGAATCTGAAGCAGGCTCCAGACTGAGCTGTCAGCACAGAGCTCTATGTGGAGCACAAACTCATGAAACATGAGATCATGACCTGAGCTGACATCAGATGCTCAACTGACTGATCCTCTGAAGCACCTCAGAATTTTATTTTACTTTAATAATTTGCTGAGTTCCCTAAGTATACCTTAGTAATCCATTACCTTTGTTTCTCTCTTCTTTTCAGCTTCATTATTTTCCATAATTTTGGCTTCTGTATCACTAATTCATTCTGCTGATTTGTCCATCCGTGTTATTATGGAATCCATTCGAGTTTGCATCTCAGTTATAACATTTTTAATTTCAGTGTGACTAGATTTTAGCTCTTTTATCTCTGCATAAGGGATTCTGTAGAATATTCCATGCTTTTTTCTAGCCCTGATAGAATCTTTATAATTGTTGTTTTAAATTGTAGTTCAGGGGCACCTGGGTGGCTCAGTTGGTTAAGCGTCTGACATAGGCTCAGGTCTTGGTCTAATGGTTGGTGAGTTTGAGCCCTGCATCAGGTTCTCTATTGTCAGCACAGAGCCTGCTTCAGATCCTCTGTCCCCGCCTCTCTCTCCCTGCCCCTCCCCCACTGGTTCTCTCCCCCCCTCAAAATAAATAAACTTGACAAAAGTTGTAGTTCAGACATCTTATTTATATGTGTATTGTTCAAATCCATGACTGTCATTTCTTCCTGTTCTTTCTTTTGGGGTGAATTCTTCCATCTTGTCATTTTGGAGGCAAAAAAATAAAAAATTACAAATTTAAAAAATGTAATAAAGGAAGCTAGATCCTAGGGTGTATTTTGGTCTGCTTGTTAAGAGAAGCATGAGAGAAAAAAAAAAAAGAAAAAAATTAAAAAGAAAAAAAAATAGTAGCACCTGGGTAGCTCAGTTAAGTATCTGACTTTGGCTCAGGTCCATGAGTTTGAGCCCTGCATTAGGCTGGGTTCTGACAGCTCAGAGCCTGGATCCTTCTTTGAATTCTGTGTCTCTCTCTCTGCCCTTCCCCACTCACATGCTTGCTATCTCTCAAAAATATTTAAAAATTTTAATTAAAAAATAAAATAAATAAAACATTTGCTCTTTCTTTATCTAAGAAAAAAAAACAAGTAAAACCCAAAGAAAGCTAGATCCTGTTTCCCTTAGAGCTGAAGCCTTGCCACACTCTATGAGCGGTAGACTTAGTGCACAGAATGGGTTTATGCTAGTCTTCTAGGGGAGGGCAGTGCTGCTCTGATTCTTAGGATGACTTGCCCTAGTGGAGATGTGCTTGGAGTGGGACAGGGCTTTGTGTAATGGCTTCATTTAGTGACACTGTTTAGCTCACTGAGGTTGATCAGTACCGGTGGGCTAGGGGTGAAAATGGCTTCACCTTGTTCTCTAGTCTCTGGAGCAGGAAGTTCCCCCTTCACAGGTGTGCAGTCACTCACCCCTCCTGTGTCTCTGGCTTCTGTCAGATCCCTGCCTTCACCCTGTCTGTATCTGAGCTTTCCACCTACCACGCCATGCTGCTTTCCTGGGTTTTATCACAGACATGATTGTATTTAAAAACCCCATGCTTCAGAGACCCCCACGGTTTGGACCTGTGCTGATCCTCTGGGGGAGGGTCTTGCTGCAGTGCAGCTGGTACCTGCTTGTCCCAGAAAGCAGTTGGGTGAACTGCACAGTGGCAGCAATTTGGATTTATGGTAAATCACAACACACCACCAGCACCAGGGTTTGCTGGTGTCTTTGTTCCTACACTGGTGAAAGGGGCAGCCCTATGGCATGTATTGGGTCTTTTGTCCCCAGAGAGGCCTTATCACCTCTACCAAATGCACTTCAAGCAGGAGAACTGCTTTTCCCTGTGTGATCTGTGGGATCCTCAGACTGAGCTGTCCATTCCCAGGGCTCTGCCTTACCTCCTCACCAGAGCTCACCAGGTGCTGACCTCCAAAACTTCAGACTCTACTCCACTGTTTATAAAAAAAACCTGGCACTCTTGAAGTCCTCTCCTTTTTCCTTGTCAATGGTTTTGAGAAAAGGTTTTCTTGTGCAGTCCCCTGTGTGTATTTTAACTCTTTTTTCTTCTTAGTTCGCCTCTCCACATTCAAGGATCCCTCCCCACCGCACTGCCCATGGCTCTTTTCTCCCACAAATCAACTCTCCACAGTTCCTACCTTCCACAGGTCACTTTTTCTGTTTGTAGACATGCAGACATGTTCTCTAAGACCTCTGATCAATTTATTGGGTACTCAGAATGATCTGCTATCTATCTAGCTGTTCAGAGGAAAAGGTAAGCTTAGGGTCACACTACTTTCTGCCATCTTAACCCTCCTTTCCCAAGATTTTTTTTATCACTATATTGTGCAAATATAATTTTAATATGTCTTTGTATGGTTCTGCTCTTGATGATTTTGATGGGAGTTCTCTGGTCTCTTGCATCTGGAAAAGAGGCCTTATGCAATTAAAAATAATGGAAATCATACAAAGTGTGTTATCTAACCACAGTGAAATTAAACTAGAAATCAGTAACAAAAAAATAATAGTAAAGTCTTCAAATGATTTGAAATTAAATAATACAGTTCTAAATAATTCATGAGTCAAAGAGATGTCCTGAGAGTAATTAGAAATAGTTTATACACAATGAAAATTAAAATATAGTATATATCAAAATTAGTTGAATACAGTAAGAAAGTGACTTGAGGGAAATGTATAGAACTAAATGGTCATATTATAACCAATAACTTAAACTTTCATATTAAACTAGAAAAAGAACAAACTAAATCATACAGAAAGAATAACAATCAATGAAATTGAAAATTAAAAAAGATGGAGGAAATCAATGAAACCCAAAACTGTTTATTTATTTTTTTAATGTTTTTTTTTAATTTTGAAGTTGGGGGAGGGGCAGAGAGAGAGGGAGAGAATCCCAAGCAGTTTCCATGCTCTGTACAGAGACTGACACAGGGCTTGACCTCACAATCGTGAGATCATGACCTGAGCTGAAATCGAGAGTTGGATGCTTAACCTACTGAGATACCCAGGCACCCCCAAAACTTGTTCTTTTAAAAGATCAGTAAAAGGAATGAGTTTCTAGTTAGGCTAAATAAAGCAAAACGAGAGAAGATTCAAATTGCTGGTATCAAGAATGAAATAGGGGAAATCACTGTAAACCTTACCTTCATTAAAAGCCTATTAAAGGAATACTAAAAACAACTATTATGAACATAAATTGACAATTTAGATGAAATGAACCGATTTCCTGAAAAGCACAAACTACCAATATCATCCAAGATAAAATAGATAATCTAAGTAGTTCTATAGCTAATGTAGAAATTGAATTCATAGTTAAAAACCTCCGAAAGAAATCTCCATTACCAAGTGTTTTCATTGGGAAATTCTACCAAACATTTAGAGAAGAATTAACGTATACATTCTACACAACCTCTTACAGAATATAGAAAAGGAAATACTTTCAACTCATTTTATGAGGCTAACTCTACTCTGATACCAAAACCAAAAGCAGTATAAAAAATGAAAATTACAGACAAATATCCTCATAAGCATAGACTCAAAGATCTTTAACAAATCCAACCCAGAAATAATATACCACAAACAAGTGATGTTCATTCTGGGAATATAAGGCTGTTTTAATATTTGAAAATCAAACAGTGTAATCAACAATATCAAAGGTTTAAAGAAGAAAAATCAGAAGAATGCCGGTGCAATTTTGATTGGGATTGCATTGAATGTGTGGATTGTTTGGGGTAGTATTGACATTTTAACAGTATTTATTCTTCCACTCCATGAGCATGGAATGTTTTTCCATACAATCTGAAAATTTTTATGGAACCACAAAAGACCACGAATAGCCAAAGTAATATTGAAGAAGAAAACCAAAGCGGGAGGCATCACAATCCCAGACTTTAGCCTCTACTACAAAGCTGTAATCATAAATACAGTATGGTATCGGTGAAAACCAGGCACAGAGACAATGGAATAGAATAGAGAACCCAGAATTGGACCCACAAATGTATGGCCAACTAATCTTTGCCAAAGCAGGAGAGAGCATCCAATGGAAGAAAGTCTTTTTAGCAAATGGTGCTGGGAGAACTGGACAGCAACATGCAGAAGAATGAAACCAGACCACCTGCTTACACCATGCACAAAAATAAAGTCAAAATGGATGAAGGACCTAAATGGGAGACAGGAAACCAAGCCCTAGAGGAGAAAGCAGGCAATAACCACTTTGACCTTAGCCACAGCAATTTCTTGCTTGACACATCTCCAAAGGCAAGGGAGTTAAAAGCAAAAATGAACTATTGGGACATCATCAAGATAAAGGTCTTCTGCATTGCAAAGGAAACAATCAACAAAACTAAACGGCAACCGATGGAATGGGAAAAGATATTTTCAAATGATATATCGGATAAAGGGCTGGTATCCAAAACCTATAAAGAACTTACCAAACTCAACACCCAAAAAACCAATAATCCAGTGAAGAAATGGGCAGAAGACATGAATAGACACTTCTCCAAAGAAGACATTTAGATGGCCAACAGACACATGAAAAGATGCTCAATGTCACTCATCATCAGGTAAATACAAATCAAAGTCCCACTGAGATACCACCTCAAAACAATAAGAGTGGTTAAACTGAACAAATAGGAAACTACAGATGATGGTGAGGATGTGGAGAAATGGAAACTCTGTTGCACTGTTGGTGGGAATGCAAACTGGTGAAGCTGCTCTGGAAAACAGTGTGGAGATTCCTCAAAAATTTGAAAATAGAACTACCCTATGACCCAGCAATAGCATTACTAGGATACCCAAGGGATACAGGACCGCTGATGAATAGGGGCACATGTACCCCAAAGTTTACAGCAGCGCTCTCAACAGTAGCCAAATTATGGAAAGAACCTAAATGTCCATCAACGGATGAATGGATAAAGAAGATATGATTTATATATACAATGGAATACTACTTGGCAGTGAGAAAGAATGACATCATGCCATTTGCAGCAATGTGGATGGAACTGGAAGATTATTATGCTGAGTGAAATAAGTCAGAGAAGGACAGATATCATGTTTTCACTCATATGTGGATCTTGAGAAACTTAACAGAAGGCCAAGGGGGAAGGGAAGGGTAAAAATTAATTACAAACAGAGAGGGAGGGAGGCAAACCACAAGAAACTCTTAAATACAGAGAACAAACTGAGGGTGGAAGGGGGTGAGAAAGGGGGGAATATGGGTGATGGGCATTGAGGAGGGCACTTGTTGGGATTAGCTCTAGGTGTTGTATGTAAGCCAATCTGACAATAAATTATATTCATTAAAAAGATAAAGACAAAAGAAAAAAGAGAAAAATCACATATCAATTGATATGGAAAAGATATTTGACAAAATTTAACATCCGTGATAAAAATGATCAACAAAGAATAGATGGAAACTCTCTCAGCCTGATAAAGATTGTCTCCAAAAATCTACAGGTAATGTATTTAATGGTGAAAGACTATGAATATGTTCCCCCTAAAACTGGGAACAAGGCAAGGATGTTCACTTTTTAAAATGTTTATTTATAGGACTAGGAAGATGGAGGCATAGGAGGACGCTGGGCTCACCGCGCGTCCTGCTGATCACTTAGATTACACCTATACCTGCCTAAATAACCCAGAAAACTGCCAGAGGATTAGCAGAATGGAGTCTCCGGAGCCAAGCGCAGAGAGAGGCCCACGGAAGAGGGTAGGAAGGGCGGCGAGGCGGTGCGCACTCCACGGACTGGCGGGAGGGAGCCGGGGCGGAGGGGCGGCCTGCAGGGCCAAGCAGAGCCCCCAAGTCTGGCTGGCAAAAGTGGAGGGGCCGGATGGAGTGTGATCTGACAGCAAGCGGGACTTAGCATCTGGGAGGTGATAAGTTAACAGCTCTGCTCGGAAAGCGGGAAGGCTGGAGGACGAGAGGGAGAGTTGCTGAGCCCCAGGACGACAGAGCTCAGTTTGGTGGGGAACAAAGGTGCTCGCCAGTGCCATCTCCCTCACCCATCCCCTAGCCAAAATCCCAAAGGGAACCAGTTCCTGCCAAGGAACTTGCTTGCTCCGCGCAAACGCCCAGCGCTGTGCTTCTGCGGAGCCACCCCTCCAGCAGTGGGTCTGACTCCCTCCCGCTGCCACAGGGCCCCTCCTGAAGTGGATCACCTAAGGAGAAGCGAGCTAAACCTACCCCTCCTGCCCCCGTGCACCTTGCCTACCCACCCCAGCTAATACTGCAGTTCCCCAGCACCACTAGCCTGGCAGTGTGCAAGTAGCCCAGATGGGCCACGCCACCCCACAGTGAATCCCGCCACTAGGAGAGGGGAAGAGAAGGCACACACCTGTCTGTGGCCCCAGTGGTGGGCTGGGGGCAGACAGCAGGTCTGACTGTGGCTTCGCCCACCAACTCCAGTTATACACCACAGCACAGGGGAAGTGCCCTGCAGGCCTGCACCACTCCAGGGACTATCCAAAATGACCAAACGGAAGAATTCCCCTCAGAAGAATCTCCAGGAAATAACAACAGCTAATGAACTGATCAAAAAGGATTTAAATAATATAACAGAAAGTGAATTTAGAATAATAGTCATAAAATTAATCGCTGGGCTTGAAAACAGTATACAGGACAGCAGAGAATCTCTTGCTACAGAGATCAAGGGACTAAGGAACAGTCACGAGGAGCTGAAAAACGCTTTAAACGAGATGCAAAATAAAATGGAAATCACCACAGCTCGGCTTGAAGAGGCAGAGGAGAGAATAGGTGAACTAGAAGATAAAATTATGGAAAAAGAGGAAGCTGAGAAAAAGAGATAAAAAAATCCAGGAGTATGAGGGGAAAATTAGAGAACTAAGTGATACACTAAAAAGAAATAATATACGCATAATTGGTATCCCAGAAAAGGAAGAGAGAGGGAAAGGTGCTGAAGCTGTACTTGAAGAAATAATAGCTGAGAACTTCCCTGAACTGGGGAAGGAAAAAGGCATTGAAATCCAAGAGGCACAGAGAACTCCCTTCAGACATAACTTGAATCGATCTTCTGCATGACATAGCATAGTGAAACTGGCAAAATACAAGGATAAAGAGAAAATTCTGAAAGCAGCAAGGGGTAAACGTGTCCTCACATATAAAGGGAGACCTATAAGACTCATGACTGATCTCTCTTTTGAAACTTGGCAGGCCAGAAAGGCATGGCAGAAGATCTTCAATGTGCTGAACAGAAAAAAATATGCAGCCGAGAATCCTTTATCCAGCAAGTCTGTCATTTAGAATAGAAGGAGAGATAAAGGTCTTCCCAAACAAACAAAAACTGAAGGAATTCGTCACCACTAAACCAGCCCTACAAGAGATCCTAAGGGGAATCCTGTGAGACAAAGTCCCAGAGACATCGCTACAAGCATAAAACATAGAGACATCACAATGACTCTAAACCTGTATCTTTCTATAATAACACTGAATGTAAATGGTTTAAAAGCGCCAACCAAAAGACATAGGGTATCAGAATGGATAAAAAAACAAGACCCATCTATTTCCTGTTTACAAGAGACTTATTTTAGACCTGAGGACACATTCAGATTGAGAGTGAGGGGAAGGAGAACTATTTATCATGCGACTGGAAGTCAAAAGAAAGCTGGAATAGCCATACTTACATCAGACAAACTAGACTTTAAAGGCTGTAACAAGAGATGAAGAAGGACATTATATAATAATTACAGGGTCTATCCATCAGGAAGAGCTAACAGTTATAAATGTCTGTGTGCCAAATCCGGGAGCCCCCAAATACATAAAACAATTACTCATAAACATAAGCAACCTTATTAATAAGAATGTGGTAATTGCAGGGGACTTTAACACTCCACTTACAGAAATGGATAGATCATCTAGACACACGGTCAAAAGAGAAACAAGGGCCCTGAATGATACATTGGATCAGATGGACTTGACAGATCTATTTAGAACTCTGCATCCCAAAGCAACAGAATATACTTTCTTCTCGAGTGCACGTGGAACATTCTCCAAGATAGATCATATACTGGGTCACAAAACAGCCCTTCATAAGTTTACAAGAATTGAAATTATACCATGCATACTTTCAGACCACAATGCTATGAAGCTTGAAATCAACCACAGGAAAAAGTCTGGAAAACCTCCAAAAGCATGGAGGTTAAAGAACACCCAACTAAAGAATGAATGGGTCAACCAGGCAATTAGAGAAGAAAGTAAAAAATATATGGAAACAAACGAAAATGAAAATACAACAATCCAAACGCTTTGGGATGCAGCGAAGGCAGTTCTGAGAGGAAAATACATTGCAATCCAGGCCTATCACAAGAAACAAGAAAAATCCCAATTACAAAATCTAACAGCACACCTAAAGGAAATAGAAGCAGAACAGCAAAGACAGCCTAAACCCAGCAGAAGAAGAGAAATAATAAAGATCAGAGCAGAAATAAACAATATAGAATCTAAAAAAACTGTAGAGCAGATCAACGAAACCAAGAGTTGGTTTTTTGAAAAAATAAACAAAATTGACAAACCTCGAGCCAGGCTTCTCAAAAAGAAAAGGGAGATGACCCAAATAGATAAAATCATGAATGAAAATGGAATTATTACAACCAATCCCTCAGAGATACAAACAATTATCAGGGACTACTATGAAAAATTATATGCCAACAAATTGGACAACCTGGAAGAAATGGACAAATTCCTGAACACCCACACACTTCCAAAACTCAATCAGGAGGAAATAGAAAGCTTGAACAGACCCATAACCAGCGAAGAAATTGAATCGGTTATCAAAAATCTCCCAACAAATAAGAGTCCAGGACCAGATGGCTTCCCAGGGGAGTTCTACCAGACGTTTCAAGCAGAGATGATACCTATCCTTCTCAAGCTATTCCAAGAAATAGAAAGGGAAGGAAAACTTCCAGACTCATTCTATGAAGCCAGTATTACTTTGATTCCTAAACCAGAGACCCAGTAAAAAAAGAGAACTACAGGCCAATATCCCTGATGAATATGGATGCAAAAATTCTCAATAAGATACTAGCAAATCGAATTCAACGGCATATAAAAAGAATGATTCACCATGATCAAGTGGGATTCACTCCTGGGATGCAGGGCTGGTTCAACATTCGCAAATCAATCAACATGATACATCACATTAGTAAAAGAAAAGAGAAGAACCATATGATCCTGTCAATCGATGCAGAAAAGGCCTTTGACAAAATCCAGCACCCTTTCTTAATAAAAACCCTCGAGAAAGTCGGGATAGAAGGAACATACTTAAAGATCATAAAAGCCATTTATGAAAAGCCCACAGCTAACATCATCCTCAATGGGGAAAAACTGAGAGCTTTGCCCCTGAGATCAGGAACACGACAGGGATGCCCACTCTCACTGCCGTTGTTTAACATAGTGTCGGAAGTGCTAGCATCAGCAATCAGACAACAAAAGGAAATCAAAGGCATCAAAATTGGCAAAGATGAAGTAAAGCTTTTGCTTTTTGCAGATGACATGATATTATACATGGAAAATCCGATAGACTCCACCAAAAGTCTGCTAGAACTGACACGTGAATTCAGCAAAGTTGCAGGATACAAAATCAATGTACAGAAATCAGTTGCATTCTTATACACTAACAATGAAGCAACAGAAAGACAAATAAAGAAACTGATCCCATTCACAATTGCACCAAGAAGCATAAAATACCTAGGAATCAATCTAACCAAAGATGTAAAAGATCTGTATGCTGAAAACTATAGAAATATTATGAAGGTAATTGAAGAAGATTTAAAGAAATGGAAAGACATTCCCTGCTCATGGATTGGAAGAATAAATATTGTCAACGTGTCAATACTACCCAAAGCTATCTACACATTCAATGCAATCCCAATCAAAATTGCACCAGCATTCTTCTCGAAACTTGAACAAGCCATCCTAAAATTCATATGGAACCACAAAAGGCCCCGAATAGCCAAAGTAATTTTGAAAAAGAAGACCAAAGCAGGAGGCATCACAATCCCAGACTTTACCCTTTACTACAAAGCTGTAATCCTCAAGACAGCATGATATTGGCACAGAAACAGACATGTAGACCAATGGAATAGAATAGAAACCCCAGAACTAGACCCAGAAATGTATGGCCAACTCATCTTTGACAATGCAGGAAAGAACATCCAATGGAAAAAAGACAGTCTCTTTAACAAATGGTGCTGGGAGAACTGGACAGCAACATGCAGAAGGTTGAAACTAGACCACTTTCTCACACCATTCACAAAAATAAACTCAAAATGGATAAAGGACCTGAATGTGAGACAGGAAACCATCAAAACCCTAGAGGAGAAAGCAGGAAAAGACCTCTCTGACCTCAGCCGCAGCAATCTCTTACTCGACACATCCCCAAAGGCAAGGGAATTAAAAACAAAAATGAACTACTGGGACCTTATGAAGATAAAAAGCTTCTGCACAGCAAAGGAAACAACCAACAAAACTAAAAGGCAACCAATGGAATGGGAAAAGATATTTGCAAGTGACATATCGGACAAAGGGCTAGTATCCAAAATCTATAAAGAGCTCACCAAACTCCACACCCGAAAAACAAATAACCCAGTGAAGAAATGGGCAGAAAACACGAATAGACACTTCTCTAAAGAAGACATCCGGATGGCCAACAGGCACATGAAATGATGCTCAATGTCTCTCCTCATCAGGCAAATACAAATCTAAACCACACTCAGATATCACCTCATTCCAGTCAGAGTGGCCAAAATGAACAAATCAGGAGACTATAGATGCTGGAGAGGATGTGGAGAAACGGGAACCCTCTTGCACTGTTGGTGGGAATGCAAATTGGTGCAGCCACTCTGGAAAACAGTGTGGTGGTTCCTCAGAAAATTAAAAATAGACCTACCCTATGACCCAGCCATCGCACTGCTAGGAATTTCCCCAAGGGATACAGGAGTACTGATGCATAGGGGCAATTGTACCGCAATGTTTATAGCAGCACTCTCAAAAATAGCCAAATTATGGAAAGCCTATATGTCCATCAACTGATGAATGGATAAAGAAATTGTGGTTTATATACACAATGGAGTACTACAGGGCAATGAGAAAGAACGAAATATGGCCCTTTGTAGCAATGTGGATGGAAATGGAGAGTGTGATGCTAAGTGAAATAAGGCATACAGAGAAAGACAGATACCGTATGTTTTCACCTTTATGTGGATCCTGAGAAACTTAACAGAAACCCGTGGGGGAGGGGAAGGAAAAAAAAAGAGGTTAGCGTGGGAGAGATTCAAAGCATAAGAGACTCTTAAAATCTGAGAACAGACTGAGGGTTGATGAGGGGTGGGAGGGAGGGGAGGGTGAGTGATGGGTATTGAGGAGGACACCTTTTGGGATGAGCACTGGGTGTTGTATGGAAACCATTTTGACAATAAATTTCATATATTGAAAAAAAATAAATGTTTATTTTGAGAGATGAGCATGAGTGGGGGAGGGGCCGAGAGAGAAAGGGAGAGCATCCCATTCAGGCTCCATGCTCAGCAAAGAGCCCAACATGGGGCTTGATCCCACAAACTGTGAGATCATGACTGACCTGTGTCGAAGTCAAGAGTCGTGGCTTTAACCAAGTGAGTGACCCAGGCACCCCAGAAATAAGTCTTTAAATCAAGAATCATACAAGAGATTTATTGGGACAGTGGAAACTGTTCTGTATCCTGATAGTGGTAGTGGTTACACAAATGTCTACATGTGTCAAAATTCACTGAATTATACACCAAAAGAAAAACAATTTTATTGTATAATAATTTTTTAAAAACTGAGACAAATTGAATTCTGATGGTAATTCACCAGCCTACAGGATTAGTCTTAAACTTCTTAACATGAATTACAGGCCCCATTCTGGTGGTAGTTCTTCAGCAACAGGGCTTTTTCCCTCATAAAGCCCAAGAATGTAGTTTTTATGTGGGTAGACTGAAATATGGTCCTGAAAGTTACAACTTTTTTTGTCTTTGACTAAGAGACAGTTTTTAATATTGGAAAGTCAAAGATTTAGATCTGAGTTCTCACTCAGGTGTCGCATTTTGTGGAATCTTGTCTATTACATAAGCCTCAATGGCCTACCTATGAAATGTGACTAATAACTGCCCACCCCCGGTCATTGTTAGGACAGAAATTGAACCATTTTTGATCTTGGACTTAACGAATTGTGTCATCAGAACAAAACACACTCCTCCTCACTGAAAACCTTTGTGGAAGGGAGAGGAGTTACATGATGCATGTCTTAGGGGGGCAGATTATATTATCAAAAGTTTTCAAGGTGCTTTTTGCATTTATGCATCTATTTAACAGTCTGGGCTGTACTATTCTACCTCATTTTACCTCTCCGGTAACTAATTCATTTCATTGAAATCTGGATCCTGAGGAAAATTGGCCTCTAGAATAATTACAGTGGCAGGTATTTCCCCACAGGATTATCCTGAGTTGTAGCTAGGTTTTAGAACTTTTTGTGGCAGCCATTTTAGTGTTATGATCATCCTGATGGAGATTCTTGCCTTGTGCTGCTGCTGTCCTCCTCACCTGCCATCCCTATGTCCTCCTCACCTGCCATCCCCTCACAATGTGGCTTGTTTAGAATTTGGATGACTACCCAAGCTCACCCCCCATTTCCATTACTGTCCAATTCCCCCCATGCCAAGGTAAATGATGAGACACTGGTGTTGATTACATTTATCCATTTATTAAAATATTTTAAGAAGCAAAACTTTATTAACTTTGAGGACTGGTGTTCCATTTGGGGGGGGAGGAGGAATAGGCACACTTTTTGGACGTTTTCTTTCTGATATTTGCTACTATCCTTAATTACACTAGTTTCCTCCCCCAACCAGACCCTGGCCCTGCTACTTATTTGCAGGGACCTCTGAGGAAGCAAAAAACACAAAACAGGAAACAACGTGGTTTACAGATTAGCAGAAATATAGACAAATCCAATTCCATAAACCATATAGCCAGTCAAGGTTCTTTACAGGATGGAATGGTGCTCATGGGTTTGGTTGTTTTGGTATTAGTTTCTACCTCTTATGAAGCTACAGTTCTTCTACCTCTGTCCTGAGGGAAGATGATGTTGACCCAAACTGTTTCTTCTTATGAACCTGAAACCTAAGTTTTTAAGGTGAAAATGTCTTCCTTATTCTTTCCTTGCACATTTGGACACAGCATAGGCCCTTTTTGGAGTGGGGACTGAAAGCTGCTGACCTTCTGTAGTATTGACACCAGAGGCAGTTGATGGCAGTCCAAAGCTATTGATATTCTCTTTCCCCACTATTCTTCCGGCCAAGAATTGCCCACTGAATCAATCCCTCAGAAAGTACTACCAAAAATGCAACCAAACCCCAGAACGTTAGCTCTTAATGGCATCTCTGAACATAATTAAGATGGATATTTGGTGTCTGATTCCACCACCTGAGCGACTGTATTACTGCAAGTATTTAACAATGAAGTTCTGAAAGGATCTTATTCTTCTAGAGACTTAGCCAGCTCCCCTTGAGAAAGAGATCACCACTTCTTGCTTTGCTTCCAAGACAGGACATGCAAGAACAGGTGCTCAGCAAGCTGTCTTCCTTTATGGCAATCAGCTGGTAACTAGGCAATTTAGGAGGTAAGCAAATGATTTAGCAAGCCACACCTGCTCCTGGGTCTCATCAGCTATTGATTCTGCTCTATGAGTTGACTTCAACCTTAAATCCTAGTGGTTTCATTCAATATCATTTTGACTCTGTGGGAGGACAGGATGGGTGAAAGGGAACCCAGATGGTACCATAGAGCAACAGTAGCCTTACAATGTACAAAGACATATAGTAAGTCAGCAAAGTAGGCACAAGAGATGGAGCCCTATTACAGTTTACTATCATCGGTGATGAAAATAATTATAAGACACAGCCCTGCTTAGGCACTGCCAAGATAAGGCTAGCCTCTCCTAGGACTTCCTTCTGATTCCCAAAATTTGCTCATTTGGAAATTTTCCATTTTGAAAAAGGCTCTTCTGAGAAAAAAAATGTAACTTGGTACCCAACTCTGTGAGTGACTGTATGCAAGACTGTGTAAGCCACAGAGAAGCCAAGTCGGGCTGCAATGGTGACCTTGCTGATTTGATCTAATACCTCCTTCTGGGAAGAAAGAGTGATGCAGAGAAAGCCAAAGACACAGCAACAGCACAGTCCCCACTCAAATACATACAGTAAGTTAACCTATTCTGATGCTCAAATAAGTTGTAAATGTTTTCTCTCATCTTTTTCCATTAACTTTCTTCTCCAGTTGTAGAGCTAGGACTTTTTTTTGTTGTTTGGCACAGCAATCAGACGTCTGGGGACTATTCCCTTGTTAGTATTTTTCTCCTCACCCCTGTAGAGGTGGGACACAGGTGGCTGGTTTAAGTGGGCTAGGCTGGTGGAGTTCCAGAGTTGAGAACCAGTGCTTGGAGTCTGGATTGTGCACCTCGATGAACCAGCCAATGGACTGAGTCAGGTAATTGAGCACGCTGTTTGAGAAGTGAGGAAAGGCCAGTTTTCTGGCTTTCTCTTTATAAGTGGGAAGGGACACTTACCAAAAGTATGAGTTGAAGGGGATGGGGATGGGAATACAAGGGAGACCAGAGAGAACCTCTCTGGACAATGAGTTTGATTAGATTTGCCTGACCGGGTGCAGGCATTCAAAAAATGCTAATTGGGATTTGGAGCAACTTTTGCCTAGTTTGTTCCCATGAGAAATTTGGAGGAACCATGGGAGAAGCAGAGGCTTTTAGCCTCCATTTTCCCAGGCCCATGTTGTTTCTGATCACTCTGAATGTCCCTTTGTACTCAAGGGAAAGGAGCAAGATGGGAGATTTGAAGGTGATTTGGGGACTGACCCAACAGCCTGTCCAGAAGACTCAGGCCAAGATGGAGCTTGTGGGGAAGGCCTAGGCTGTGACTTGTCAGGCAGTCCCTAGCTTAGGCATCTAAGTCACAGAGCTCAAGGCCTGGTTGCTCCATATAGTCTTTACTGGGGAAGGGGACAGTACAGTTTGGGGCAGTTGCTGATGTAGAGTCCAGGACAAATAGAGCAAACAAGGCAGCATGCCAGCTTAGCCCCTTCTCTAGGGCATTGATGTTTTTGTTCCCCCTTCCGTGGCCTAGCTCAGAATTTTATGGAAGGGGGTCGTCAGAATCAGCTGGACTATAGATCCCAGCCACTTCTAAGACGCTGAAAATGCACCAAAATATTAGAAGCTCCACCAAGAGCTAGGGAAGTTGGTAGAGGCGTGTATATGGGTGTATGGTTATGGGAATTCGGGTGGGATCAAGGTGGGGAAGGATTCCTGGGTTAGCACAGTAAAGTATAGGGTCACTTAGAGGTCGAGTTGTACTTTCAGTTCTTTAAAATATATATATATATATATATATATATATATATATATATACTATGTATATATATATATATATATATACACATCTTTATGTCTCTGTACATAATCTATACTGCAGCACAGCGGCAAAACATTTAGTTAAAAAACCCAGCAAGAATGCAGGCAAACACTCCATGGAGGCATGCAGGCTAGGATCAAGGCAGTAGCAGGGGATCCTGTATGGTTGCCATTGAGGTGAGTTCCAACCAGTGGGCCCACCCAGCCACCAGAGCACCACCTGGACATGTGCAAAGACGTACATGCACACATGGAAAAACACAAAGAGTTTTCAGAGAATGCAGTCACCATGTCTATAAGAAAAGATTTCACATGGTAATTGTAACAGGCAAGTGGACAAGCCCCCAGGACCTAGTAGGCTCATCTTAATAAGCCAACTAGAAGATGCCTCCTAAAGTTACAAATTGCAACTGGCAGGAACTGGGGGAGAAACAACCAAGCCTGGCTGGCCTCACCCCTCTCCTTATCTCCCTGAGAGTATTTCTTTCTTTCACTCATTCCCTGGTATCAATAGTTTGCTCATCAGAGAAGACCATTCCCAAATTCCCTGAACAAGTGAACTTTCTTGAATCCTTTGTAGATCCCAGGCCATTCATAATGAGCTTATCCCAATTAAATACTGTAGTTGCTCAAGATGCACAGAGGAGAACTGAACAAGACAACTCGGAACAAGAATCTTTGGCCAATAAGAAAATGTAAACCTCTAAGGAGACCTGATTGAGTCCAGGAAAAGCATATTAGTGTAAAGAATTGGAGACTCTTTCTTGGTGGTGCTCATGTTTGTTCCGAAATAATTTAGTCTAGCCTGTATTGAGGTTTTGAGAGTTTTGTAGAATTCTAAACATTGTGAGTTCTCCTTCCAGATTTTAAGGACTACAGTTGAAATCTTGATGTTGGAGGATCATCATCTTTTGCTTCATCTTCATGATTTCTGCGATGCCACAAACTTCCTTTAGAGAAAAAACAAGTACACAAATAATGAGGTTAGCACATTGCCAGATACCCAAATGTGTGGACCCTAAAGAGGCCCAACAAGAGTCTGTTAGGAGACAGACTGGTTTGTTCCTATTGTACCAACTGGCTCTGAACCATCTAAAAATACTAGCTGAAACCATGTGTGGCAAACACAAATGGGATGCGTTCTCAGAACCTGATAATCCATGGAACTGCTATTGACCCCTTCAGAGTTTTCAGAAAGACTCTCAAACACCATGGTCTCCAACTGGCAGATTCTTAGGAAATCAACCCAGTTAGACCAAACCTGAGAAAACATAGCTTGATCCAAGAAATTCTCTCTTGGCATCTGTGCAGACTCTCATTTCCTCAAAAACAAACAGCCACCCTTTCATGTCCATTATTGGTATATCTTTCAAGCTTTCAGGTTGTCTAGGCTCCAAATTTAGGAAAGACCACTGACATCAGAATTGGCATAACTGACAACTCTAGAACCTTCTTTTGAGCCCCACTGACATATCAATAACACTTAAGTCCAACTCTGAAGAAGGGGTGAAACCAAAATTCAAATGATAAAATATAGTAAACTTGCATTTCCAGGGATTTACAGATGAATAGGTTTAGATTGGTCACAGAAACTACTCTTCACCTTGTAGGTGCCCAGCACTGACACCCCCCAAACCATATCAAACAATACTGCTTTCTGGAGCACAACCAAAAGCTTGTAGCTGTATTTGACTGTGAGAGCGATCTAAGTATGACTATTTTGCCATACTTTATTGACCAAGCACAGGAATGGGTCAAGGAGAAAAGTAACTGCCTGTTCCCATCTTTCTCTTCAGCTGTCTGTATCACAGAGACCACAGCATGGTTACTTCTCAGGTTGTCCCACTGCCAGTGTCAATATCACTTTTTAACTCACACTTTGTCTAAGAGGCTGCTTGGCATTGCCTAAGGTTGGCTCCCAGTCCATCTCCTCCTCCATTACCACCATACCCGTGAATATTTCTAATGGGAGATTTAGGTCCCTGGGAGGTTCCCAAGCTTCTGGGAAAGTCTTCATGACCCCTATGCCTGTGGGGGGCACTTACCAATAAAACCCTGGACTCCTTGGCCTGATTTAGGCTTGTCTCCCTCTTCTATCTTCTTCCCCAATGTGGGGAACTTAACTTTCAACTTGATGCTTCTGCTGTCAGTGTCTGAAGATTTTTCCTGGGAAACCACAGCAAGAGGAAGGTCAACATTAGTTGCCTAACATTCAGAAACAATTCCTAGAGACCTGGCAAGTTGCTGAACAAGGATGACTGCAGAAAGCAGACGGATTTGCTATCTATCCAGGCATTGGAAACTAGTCCCATCCCCTAAGAAGGCAAATGATCTTTACCAAGATCCTACTCTATGCCAGGTGCCTTGCTAAGTGCTTTAATAAATACTCTAAGTCCCCAAACAACCTTCAAGGTGGATATTTTCATCACTATTTTAGAAATGAGGAAGCAATGGCTCAGAGAGGTAAAATATTTTGCCTGAGGTCATTTGGATAGGGATTGGAAGGGTGAGCTTGCTAGGAGAACTGCTAGCTCATATGGCACCTCTGCATGAATTAGAAAAAGGCACCCCTTCTTCCATACATATGGTTTGGTGAGCTGCAACATACTTCTTGGCCAAATACCTTCATATATGGAAGAACCTGCCTCACAGGCCACCTGCTTCCTTATCTGGAATGCAAAGAGTGTTCTTCACACATAGCTCTTAATTATGAATGTGGATTCTCTGCTGTACAGATCATCTTTAATTCCAGCCTAGCCTCCTAGTCCTCTCACTCCTGCTAAAGTGTACTTATTTTACTACTAGTTGTAATAAAGCATAATTCCCAGGTTAACTTTGTTGCCAGAAAGTTCAGCCAAACACATTCCAAGAAACTTTGGGATTTTCTTCTCAAGATATTTATACCTCCAATCCTCTCCATTAGAAGAAGAGTATAAACCTGTCTTCCTCTTTTTCCTGATCTCTCTAAAAATGACAGCATCCTCACAGCTATATTGTAGCCACTGCTGCCATGCTTGATTTTCTTTCAAGCCATACACCTGCTAAGGGAAGGCACTGAGAGAGCCTGCTATGCTCCCTGAGTGGGAGGGACAGGAAGTAGCAGAGAGAGAGGTGTTTTAACCACCATATAGCCTGGGCACCAACCACTTAGAACAAATGTTGGATGCACACAACTGGTATTAGTCATAATTGTATGTGCCAGATGAAATCTAATTCCTAGTTGCAGGTATTGGGCAGGGAGGGGGAATTATGACCAGAGAACAGCATAGAAAAAAACAATCTTGCTTATTCTTTCCCAATAACCCCCTGCCACAGAATAGTTCTTCTTTTTGGTTATTTACACAAGGTCATCTAGTTTTCAGTGTGCTTTCCACTATGTCCTGTATGCTTATGATGAGGAGATGGGTGGAGGAGGCTCCTTTAAGCTCAAGCTGAAAGCCACTACTTGGACGCCTTTTGCTACATCAGTCACCGTGTCCTCCTGGTCCACACTGGAAAGGAGGGAACCAAGGAAGAATCCCTCTTCCTCATTATTTCCTAATCCCCAGTTAACACACCTCTGAAACAAGGATTGAATTCATCCAGTTGATCTCAGATAGCTTTTGAAACTCCTTATTCATGGTATCCAGGGTAGTTTGCAGTGTGGTTTCATCCTCAGCACTTCTCAGCTGGCAAAGACAGGAAAATGAGTGGGTGTCCAACTCCTAACACCCTGTATTCATAAACTCTGGCTGTCTCCCACACTCCCAGTCCCTGCTAGTGGCCATGAGACCACAGGGTATTTCTTTGGGTAGCACTTGTATATCCTTTGGTCATGGGGTCAATAGAAAGTGTAGCTAGCTCTTTACTTTCTCAATAGGGAGATCCAGGAAACAACCATATTGTGGTGATTTCCTTGGGTCTGGGCTTGCTCACAGTCTGGCAAGCAGAGAGGTCCTTTGATCAGTACCAATGAACATTTGAATTATACTCCTACAGCTTAGGATCCAGAACAAAGGTCTTATCCCTGACCCTCAAATCCCTGGAGACATCAAAGTGTCCCCCTAAATAACAGCTACCAATTTCTAACACATGCTGTATGTCAGGCATTATGCCTACATGATATTCTATCTTTCCAATAACTTTATAATACCTTACAAGGTACTATTCTTATTTTATAGGCAAGAAAGCAGACTCAAAGAAGTTTGGTGATCAAGATCACATAGCTAGACAGAAACTCAGATATGTTTAACTCTGTAGCCCACCCTATACACCACACTTCCCAGAAAGGATATGTGGGGTGGTCAGATGCTGAGGGGAATCTTTATTACACAGTCACCGCAATTTAAAGGCTACTTTGTGAAGCAAGGAGAAGGCTAGAGAGAGACTGGCTCAAATTTTCCCTTTCTGGTGGAGAAGGTCTGCCTCCCCAAGCTGTGCTTTAGCCCCCAGATAGTCACTGTTCGTAATTAAGAAATGAGATCCAGATGGCTTTTCCCATAGGTTCAGCAAACAAAGCTTAAGCATTCCCTAACAACCCACAGAACCCACTGGATGAACACTTTAGAGTCTATGGAGAGTTAAAACAAATTCTTCTGGGACCATATCCAATTTAGAAGAACCAAGTCATAGACTAGCAACATAGTTGAAATAATTTCCCTTAGTGAGCTCGGAGAATAGATGCATGTTACTATCATCAGCCCGGACATGCTTTCCAGCCCACCTAACTTGGCCTCACCTCTCCTCCCTGTCATATACTTTACTTTCAATCTGGCATTTATGTGGCTTCTAGCTGTGCATGGGCCACTTGATCCTCCAGCCACAAACGGAGCCTTGCCCACTGTCACAAATGAGGGGCAGGTGAATAGGTGGGGGATGGGGTTGGAGATTATGGTCCATCAGGATGGGATATGAGAGAGAAACAAGTCAGTGATGACAAATCTTTTGTGTTTGCTTTACAAGTAATGATTTAGGACAGTACAGAGTAGCCCAGATGCATGGGACATGTGTATGCAGATGGCAGTGGGATGGGGGATAGGAGGTGTCAGGTAGAAATGGCTATCACTTCAAGGTAAGGGAGAAGGGGCAAGGAGTCCATAGGGGCATACTTACCAGCAATGCTCAAAAGGGGTTTGGTGGTCAACCCAAAGCCACAGAGAAGAAATAGGGATTTGGGACCTTGGAAAATGATTTCTAATCTTAACAGGAGAATAATAAAATGGCTTCCTAATGACTTCCTATTTAGCATCCAGAGACTCAGGCTCAAAATATTGTAGGTTGGTGGGACTGAATCTCATGCTCTATTTTCCTATCCTTCTGGCTGTATTGAAGACATTGTCCAGGAATTTTCTCTGAGGTAAATGTGCAAAGTGACTCAGAGGACTTTGTTGCTTATTTCTTAGTTCCTATTCTAACACATCACTGGCCATACATAGCATAAGTAAGGTTGCCAAATAAAGAAAGTGGGAGTTACTGGGTGGGATTTACTTCATCATAAGTCTACATCACTCTGCCAACACTGAGCTCCTTACTGCCCTCTTTCTTCAAGGGGAAGAATAACAACACCAAAATGAAATAAGCTTTATTTCCATGCCACCTCTGACATAGTCTTTCTGGAGATATGTGGACATTCTTAGCTGCTGCCTGTCCCCTGGTCTCATTTAGATGTGTGTAATGTGTGTGTGGTCATTATCAGGCCTTTAACCTGTGTTAAGTGTGGTATATTCTCAATTTGGGTTATTGGCTGGCACAAACCAATTTTCATGCCATGAGCTTCAAGAAAGCCTGAGTGGCAATGAGAGGCCAAGCTCTCATATTTCCTGCTGCTCAGACTGGAAAGGCCATTGAGCTCTGCCTATGTATAGAATGCACTTCTGTTGCTGTTGCTTAAGGCTGAAAGATTCTAGCTTGGGCTCAGATGCTAGGACAGCCTGGCCTGATTGCCTTAGCCACACTGCCACCTGTGCAGTGTGCCAATTAGATGTGCAAATGGAAAAGGGGAAGTGGATGCACTTCTTTCAATATCAACTCAGAAGCCTCTCTTCAAATAAACCTTAATTAGATAAGAAGCAAGAACAGCACCTGCCTCAGGGCTTTAGCAGCCAACCCAAAAATGGGGTGGTCACGATCAGTTGACTCATCAGAGCACACTCGTGAAGTGTGCCTATGGGCTTTGCATTATAAGAAACATTCAACTATTCTTATAGCTCAAAAACTGAGTGTCAGTCCATTTTTCCTAACACTAATAAAAATGTACCATCTATCAGGCTGGTACTAGGTTCCAGGCTAGCTATGTACTTAATATACAACAGTTAATTTAATTTTCACAACCTGGAGAGGTAGAGATTACAATTACTATTTTATAGGTAGGGAAACTGAGACCCAGAGATGTGATGTTACTTCACACAGCTAGTGTTATGTATTCAACTGTGTCTCCCTCCCCGCAAGAAAAATGTGTTGAAATCCTAGCCCCCAGTACCTCAGAATATGACCTTATTTGGAAATAGGGTCATTGCAGTGAGGTCATACTGGAGTGGGGTAGGCCCTGATCCAGTGTGACTGGTGTCCTTATAAGAAGATGGTCATGTGAAGACAGAGACACAGGGAGAATACCATTTAAAGATGAAGGATTGTAATGCATCTACAAGCCGAGGAACATCAAAGATTGCCAGCCAGTCACCAGAAGGTAGGAAAGGGCAAGAAGGATTTGCCTACAGTTTTCAGAGGGAATATGGCCCTGCTGACACCTTGATTGTCTCCAAAACTATTAGACAATAAATTTCTGTTGTTCTAAGTTACCCAGGTTTCAGTACTTTGGTACATCAGCCTTAGGAAACTAATACAGTTAGTAAGTGGCAGATTTTGGATTTGAACCTTGAATTTCCCACATGGTGACAAATGTATTTGGAAACTTGGAAGATTTAAAGCAACTCAAAAGAGCTCACCCTTTTCTACTGAAGCTGTGTTATGTATGATGAGAACACCCTACTTTTGATTGGCTTGGTCTGGACCCAGGAGACGTGTCAGAGAAGGAGAGACTTTTTTTTTCAAGGATATGGTAGTCCCTATCGTTTAGCATAACCTGTGAACTGATACAATCAATGACAATCCTGGGTGAGGATGACACATCAGGGACTTCCAGGGTAAGCATCTGGCCAAAATGTTCCTACATTTCTTCCAATACTCTGGAACCAAGCATAGAACATGACCATCTTCAGATGGGATACTTTGCCCTCCCTTATTCCAACCCCCTCCACTCACCAAGTTTTCATCCAGGAAAGCTTTGGTGTCATCGTAGAGCCCTTTAAGACTAAATGTAACATCTACTGCATCGTTTCTGCTTAGAGTCTGAGAGGAAGAGAAAGGAAAAGAACGGAAGGGAAAGGACAAAGACAGGGGAGTTGGTTAGTAAGCATGCAGCTGGCTTCTCTGTAGGAAAGTAGGAGAAGGCTAGCTAGTAGGATGTGGCTGTAGGTGAAAAAGTAATTTTCAAAATATAGTACAACTAGTATAGCATGGGCATCAACCAATCAGAACTGACAGAACCAGAGGTGTCAACCACTGGTACAGCTTTATTGGTATGTCCTACGAAGTGGTGCAGCACACCTTGGCATTTGGCACCATTGATCAAGTGCTGTGGATATAGTGAAATAGGAAGTATGTAAACCAGAGAGTAAATCTGATGCTACTTGTTGCTGATATACTACAATCACCTTCCCCATGGTAGGTGCGGTTGTTTCCAACCATTCCTTTTTGAAACTCCAGGCTTATTCTCTTCACAGGATATGCAAAAGCTAGCTATTTATTACTTTATACACATAGTATAAAATGTGGTACTAAAACATTCTGCTGTCTGAAAAGTCCACTTTTGTGTTTCTACAAAAAAATACAGAAGCCTATCAAAAGGAGATTAACTTAGAATATTTCAAGTTCAGGTTTATTTTACTTTTGCAATTGAAAAATAAATGCATCACTTCCTGTAGATTATAAAAATGCAAAATAACATAATTATTTTAAAATTTTAAATTAAGCTGCCTGAATATAAATTTACTTCTGATATAAATATGTACTGAAATATTACATAATCTGTATTACTTTTGACAATTAAATTTTTGTTAATTAATGTTTTCCACCAATTGTTTTAATTTTTCAAATATATAGGCACCTGAAGATTCACTTGAAATTCTATCAACTAAAGATAATTTATAGCATTCTTTAAATCAGAAGAGAAGGGTGGTAGATTTTCCAATTCATTCATTATAGCTTCATGAGTGTGAAAAATATTCAGCTTAATAGTAGCATCACTTAAGGGCCCAAATTTATTGTATGCAAGTGATTCTTTGACTTCTTGAGTGTAAAGAAGTGGTGGTAAATTAAAATAAGCATAAGAAAAATCTCTACCAAGAATTTACATTATGTCTAAGAAAACAGATACACTCAAAAACAAATTATAAAACCTACTTTAAATTTTAATGTGGCCAAATTACTGAAATGTAAAACCAAAACAAAACAAAAAACCTAAATTTACTGATCATGTCTTTTTAAAATGAAAGATGTAGTATAAAGTAAAAATCAGAATAATTGGAGAATTCTCTAGTAGCTTAAATCAAATAAACTTTTCAAACAAATCACTTGCTCATTAGGAAAAAAATAAATAAAAGAAACTCCAGGCTTTGAGTTCCAGGCCTCCACCAACTAAGATATGGCCTAAAATAAATAGGTAATCCACATTTCAAGAGGCCCTGATCCTATATATGGCCCTTTTATATTATTTGTCTAGCATTAAAGTTACTTTTTAAAAGAATCACTTAAATCTCCCAGCAATGGGTAAAGTCGTGGGATGGTACATTTAACACCAAGTATCCTAATCTGGACCTTACCCTCAAGAGGGAAACCAAGGCAGCCTGGAGCTCAGGTTTCAACGACAGGCATTGCCTTAACAGGTTATACAGGGATCCACCAGAGATGAGGAAGTGCCAATGCCAAGTTTCTCTCTATCTATTGGCTATTTCTTCCCTGAGGCCAGTGTGGTTGATAGCTATCAGGAAGAGGGCTAGTTCTCAGGCTGATGAAATCTGCTATGGGATTCCTCTCCCTCCCCGCCCAGCCATTCTGGACCTGTAACAAGCCAAGGAATACCTGCCCTCCCTTCCACTCTATAGACCAGTTTCCTGCCATATCATTTGCCCAGTTTCTCCACCCAGCCTCTGGCTCACTTTCCTTCACTTTCACCTTCTTACCTATTTGGTTTGACTCCTTTTCTTCATCTGCCCCTTCCTTTCTTACCTCATTGGGAATGCAGGAAGCTGCACCTGCCTCATTGCCACTGTCTTGGCTGTAAAATATGTCATTCAGGATGTTAGTACTGGCATTCACAGAATCCATGAGGACAGACACATGCTGGTGGACCTTGCTCAGGTCAGTAAGTCTGTAATAAAGCAAGAACAGATAAATGGGTCTGGAAATTCTAAAAACAAACTTCTGACGTGGGGTGCTGGTGAGAGGTGAGCTGAGGATAGAAATGAGAGCCCTGGGTATTCGAGTTGGGTAGGCAACTATGCCAGAAAATGTTTCTGTTCTTCTCTAGGTATTTGTCTTTTTTGATCCTTGTCTCACCTGAATTAGGTGCTGGATGCTTTGGGCGAGTGGGAGACCAGGCTAGGGAAGGGTAGCTGACTCCAAGAACTCTGGGGCCCTCCTGATATTTAAGGGCAAGGATAAGTATTCTTAGTCTTATTGGGCCTGAGGTAGCAGGAGATCAAAGCTCATCTCTGGGGCTAAAGGGAGAGGTTCAAGCTGGCTTATTGCTAAGCCAAAGACTATTTTCTGCCTAGATTGTCAGGGTCCTTGTCAATCTTCAGGGCTCTGGAAAAGACTCCTTTCTTAGGCCAGGCTCTCTAGTAGCCAACACAGACAAGTGTCCCTATCTGTTCTTGGGATTCCCAGCCCTGTATTTGGGTCAGTCTACTTACTTGCTGATGAGGTTTTCTGCAAGCTGAACTAAGTGCTGCATCTGGGCATACTCTTCATCAGAGAGGCTATCCTGAGATTCCTGGGAGTCCAGTTGGGGTTGAGAGGCAGCTTGAATTTCACTATGTTTGTACTCCCACATTTTCATTGAGTTCTCAAAGTCCTGGAAATGAAGATGGTGGCATATCCTGGTGATTGCTATAGCTAAGAGGGTACATGGCAGATCTGTTTGTGAGTCTTATATTTGTGGGTATGGTGGGTAAAGGAGAAAGATGACCCCATCCATTCTGCTATACACTCATCTACACACATCCACATCTATCCTTCATTTTACTTCATTTTACTTACTCTTTCCTACTAGGCACTATTAAATTTTGTTGTTGTTGTTGTTACTGTGCTGCATCTTGAGACAACATGCTTCAGTCAGATAGATGTTAACCTTCCAGAAGCTCTTATATGAGGGCATCACAATCATAAGACAGTGGAACACCTTTCATGCTCCCTTCTTTGCCAAATCTAGGCCCCACATGTTGTGACGGATTTTAGAGCCAGACATATCTAGTTTAATTTTGAATTATGCTTCATCATTTACTGGTTGTGTGACCTTCAGCACATATTATTTAACATTTCTGGTTTTCATTTTCATCACCTGTAAAATGGAAATAAGAGTATCTACCTCATAGGATTGTTGGGAGTACCTGAGAGACTACATGTGACTAGCACAAAATAGGCAGTTTGTAAACTAGACATCCCCTCCCCTCTCTATTACTGTTTCTATGGGCTGTTCACAGGTTAGAGTGGAAGAAAGCCTCTAAGTACTGAATATCTGATCATTAATGTCTTCTTTCTAGCTTTAGATGCTTTGACTTAAATGGGTGACGTTTGTGAATGCAGCATTTTGAAACTTAGAGGAACCTAAAGACCATATTCAATGAAGAATCTCTTGTTGAAGATTTCTTTAGCACTTTAACTTTAGCACTCTGTGCAGTAGAGGGAGCAGAATAACTGTCCAAAACCAAAGGAGGGAGCTCCTTGTCTCACTCTCTTCTTTTGGATAGTGGTTTGCAAATGTCAGTATATAGCAGAATGTCTCAGAGAGCTTGTTTACAAATGCAATTCCCAGGAACTACCCACCCCCATTCTGATTCAGTGGGTTTGGTGTGGGACCCAGGAATGTGAATTTCTAATAAGCACCCAAGGTGACTCTGATATAATTGGCATGCAGACCTCCCTTTGAGGAATTCTGCTTGATGGAAGTATTCAATACTCAAGTGATAGCTGTAGATGAGACAATGTAGGAGAAAGATGAGACTTTCTTTCTTACCCGATCTCTTGTCAACATTTGGGCGGCATTCTTGTATCTGATCTTGATAAGTCCTGGCCTCTGAACCCAGGCCTCCCCATCCACCTGAACTGGGATACCTTCTTCACCATCAATAGTTATCATCACCTCACGGCACTGCCAGAGAAGATGAGGGAGAATGGGGGAGAAAAATGAGGTAACCGCTACAGACCAATCTGATAATCCCACAGTAATGGCCTTAATGTGTATCTGAAGCAGGACTGGCAAGGATGTGAATCAGATTATCTCAGGGAAAAACATCTGTTTCCTATGGGCTTTTTGCTCCTTTTGGTCCCCACAAACTCTGTTTCCAATCTTAGCCAGCACCTTCCCACCCACCAAATAATTTCCCTCTACCCTGGCACTCTTACACCTAGTTAATTCGTGGGAGTACTCCACATTCTAAGTTGTAGCCACAAAGCCCAGCCTTTTTCTGATGCCTACCCAGCCCCTGCCTACCTGGGCGATACGATGATGATGCAGGTTAATGATACGGGACATTGCCATTTGTACGGAGCCAAAGATAGCCACTACCTCCAGCTTCCCATCATCTATTGCAGGAGCCTCATATTCCTGAGGAGGAAAAACTGTGTCATTCCACCCTTGAGAGACCCCTTATCTATCACAAGCACATATGCTTTTAAGGATCCTGGTGAGAATTTTTCTAGCTCATGAAGAGTAGAAAAACTACATATTAAAAGGGGAGAGATGAGGTCAGGAAGCCAATCTGGGAAAAGGGCACTGAGATCATAATTTTTAGCTCCTTTTGAGATCACAACTCTTAGCTGGTTCCTCGATGTCCAATCTAGCATCATAAATCCCCAAGGCGAGTCCCACTGTCCTGATAACCTTGGGTGAGCTCAGAGAAAAGGGGCCATGGCAAATTTCCCAGGAGGTTTTATTGACAGAACTCCTTGGAAAAGAGAGAAATCTTTCAAAGATCTTTCAGGCAGGCCTAGGAGTAGAAAATTTGAAGTCTGGGCAAAATTAAGAATTGGTTTGATCCTGAGGTCTTTGGTTGATTCTGGAATGGTAATTGCCTTTTACAAAGGCCCTGATCATATATCTGGGCTAATAAATGTTCCCAGTCTACCTCCTATTTCCTCAGTATCTACTTCCTACACCAGTCAGTGCAGCTACCCTTTATGAGAGACCTTAGAGAGGTTAAGCCTTTTCCTTCCCTGATCCTTGTTCCATACTCACTGTGGTTGCTGTGCTGCTGCCCCAAAAGTTGACACCCCCAGCATAGCTGGTAATGTTGAGCACTACGATGCCTTGCAGGTTTGGCAAGGAGATGGCTTCTCCATCACACTGAAAGAAAAGAGTAGTTCTCATTGGTTGGCCCCTCAGATACCAGTATGAAGGGACATTTACAGATATGGGGGGAGGGCTCTGTTTTCTCTTCATGCTATCATTTTCTAATCCATAAAATGGAAATCTATCCTCATGCCTTCCTCCCTTGAGCTGCGAGGGAGGATCAGAGTTAAATCTTGGGAAGAACAAAAGATATAGTGGAAAGTTGGTTCCCAAAGTAATGAGATTTCCTTTCTCCATGTCCAGGAAGTATTGCCCTCTTTTTGCACTCACCTCCAGGTGTATTCGTTCTTCTAGTTTCCTATAAGAGTGCTGCAAAAGTTCCTTGCTTCCCAGAAGGCCATACCACATCTTGTTCTTTAGGCGGCTACTATGGAGAGATAAAGGTAGAGAAAGATAGTCAGAGGTTGAATAATATAAAGATAAATGAATGAACAAAAGCAAGAGGAGACACCATCTTATTCTTCAAGTGCCTTCCTTTTTAAAAAAGTTTTTAAAAATTGAAGTATAATTAACATACAGTGTTATATTAGTTTCAGGTGTACAATATAGTGATTCAACAATTCTATACATTACTCAGGTCTCATCTTCAATCCCCATCACCTATTACATCCATCCTGACCCCCCAACCTCCCCTTTGGTAGCCATCAGTATGTTCTCTATACCTAAGAATCTGTTTTTTGGTTTGTCTCTTTTTTCTTTGTTCATTTGTTTTCTTAAATTTCTTAAATTCCACGTATGAGTGAAATAATATGGTATTTGTCTTTCTCTGACTTATTTCACTTCGTATTATACTCTCTAGATCCATCCATGTTATTGCAAATGTCAAGATTTCATTGTTTTTTATAGCTAATATTCAATTACACACACATACACACACACACACACACACACACACACACACACACCCCACACATCTTCTCTATCCATTCGTCTATGGATGGACACTTGGGTTGCTTCCATATTTTGGCTGTTGTAAATAATGCTGTAATAAACATAGGGGTGCATATATCTTTTTGGATTGTGTTTTCATTTTCTTTGGGTAAATATACAATAGTGGACTTAATGGATCATATGGTAATTCTATTTAATTTTTTGAGGTACCTCCAAACTGTTTTTCAAGTGGTTGAACCAGTTTGCATTCCACCAAAAGTGAAAGAGCGTTCCTTTCTTTCCACTTCCTTGCCAACACCTGTTTCTTGTGTAGTTCATTTTAGCCATTCTGATAGGTATGAGGTGGTGATGATGTTTTGATTTGCATTTCCCTGATGATTAATAATATTGAACGTCTTTTCATGTGTCTGTTGGACATCTGGATGTGTTCTTTGCAGAAATGTCTATTCACATCTTCTGCCCATTTTAACTGGATTATTTGTTTTTCTTGTGTTGAGCTGCATAAATTATTTATATATTTTGGATACTGACCCCTTATTGGGTATATCATTGGCAAATATCTTCTCCCATTGAGTAGGTTGTCTTTTTTGTTTTGTTGATTTTTTCCCTTGCTGTGCAAAAGCTTTTATTTTGATGTAGTCCCAATAGTTTATTTTTCCTTTTGTTTCCCTTGCCAGAGGAGACATATCTATAAAGATGTTGCTATAGACTATGTCAGAGAAATTATTGGCCTGTGCTCTCTTTTAGGATTTTTATGGTTTCAAGTCTCACATTTAGGTCTTTAATCCATTTTTAGTTTATTGTTTTGTATGCTGTAAGAAAACGGTCCAGTTTCATTCATTTGCATGTAGTTGTACAGTTTTCCCAGAATAATTTGTTGAAGAGAATTTTTCCTATTGCATATTCACACCTCCTTGGTTGTAGATTAATTGACCATATAATTGTGGGTTTATTTCTGGGCTCTCTATTCTGTTCCATTGATCTATGTGTCTATATTTGTGCCAGAACCATCTTCAAGTGCCTTCTTATAGAGAGGAGTCATGTCAAATGGTAACTGAACACAAGAGGGGATGCTAGGATAATATAAAGGGTATCCCTATGCAAACACCTGCTGAAACGGGTTCTTGGGCACGCTGGAAGCCCCAGAATCCCCCCAATTTGCTGATTTTCCTTGATGTTGATATTAGCTCAGACTTGGAAGAGATAGGCTATATTCAGAAAGCAATACTCATAAAAAGCTATGAGCGTAACTGGTTTATACACACCAGCTAGCCTGGAAAGTGCCATTCCAGGAGCATAAAATTTCAGCTGCTTGGGATCAATTTCATTATAAACATGTGACTCTTATACTGCCATATATTTGAAGCGTAACCTTTCTGGGAAAATGGAGGGATTTCCAAGACCTGTATATCAAGCCCTTAATTCAGTGCTATAGAATAGGGCTAAGCTTACTAGGCAGATTATAAAGGAGGAGCCAGTGGAGAGAATGTGGGACAGCCAAAGGATATTGGGAGACTTGGGGAGGAGGTGGGAAAGACAGGGTTCTACTGACTATAGGATATCTGATAAAAACAGGCAGGGGACTTACAATCACTATAAATGTTGGGTAGAGTTTACTATAAACTTTTATTTTTATTTTTTTTAATTTTAGAGAGAGAAAGAGAGCATGAGTGAGGGAGAGGGGCAGAGGAGACACACACACACACACACACACACACAGAGAGAGAGAGAGAGAGAGAGAGAGAATCTTAAACAGGTTCCATGCTCAGTGCAGAGCCTGACATGGGGCTTGATCCCATGACCCTGGGATCATGACCTGAGCTGAAATCAAGAGTTGGACACTCAATTGACTGAGCCACTCAGGTGCCCTACTATGAGCTTTTAAAGTAGAGCCACGATGAGTCACTACAAAGCATGAGTCTTGAAATGCAAGAAAGCTAGCACAAAATTACTTGGGCTCTCTTTGAAACCATAAGTTCTCTGGGCAATCTAGTTTTCTCATTTATAAAAATAGGAGTTCAGTCATATGGAAATTCAAAATACCTAGAACAACCAAAACAATTCTGAAGAAGAACAAAGTTGGAGGACTTTCATCTCCCAATTCCAAAACTTATTATAAAGCTACAGTTATAAAGATCGTGTGAAGCTAGACATATAGAATACTGGAACAGAAGTGAGAGTTTAGGGGAAAAAAACCTTACATTTATGATCAATTTATTTTTGACAAATGTGCTAACGCAATTCCTTGGGGGAAAGGATAGCTTCAAAACTGGTGATATGGTAATTGGATATTCATGTGCAAAAAGATGAACCTAGACCCTTACCTCACACCATACACAAAAACTAACTGAAATAAGATCATAGACTTAAATGTAAGAGTAAAAAAAACACAAATTTTGGGAAAAACTTAGCAAATTTTTGATACTTTAGGTTAGGCAAAACTTTTTTAGAAGTGGCATCAAAAGTATGGTCCATAAAAGAAAAAACTTGATCAGTTGGAACTCATCAAATTTTAAACTTTTGTATTTCAAACGATACTACTGAGAAAATTAAAAGATAAACAACAAAAAAAGACAAGCAACAGAATTAAATCTTGCCATTTGCAACCACATGGATGGACTCAGAGGGTATTATGCTAAGTGAAATAAGTCAGACGGAGAAAGACAAATACTGTATAATTTCACTTGTATGTGGAATATAAAAACAAAATAGGGGTACTTGGGTGGCTCATTGGTTAAGTTTCTGACTTCAGCTTGGGTAATGATCTCATGGTTTGTAGGTTCAAGCCCCACATCAGGTTCTGCACTGACAGCTCAGAGCCTGGAGTCTGCTTCAGATTCTGTGTCTCCTTCTCTCTCTGCCTCTTCCTGGCTTTTGCTTTCTCTCTCTCTCTCTCTCTCTCTCTCTCTCAAAAATAAATAAATAAATAAATAAACATTTAAAAAATAAAAACAAAACAAAGCCAAAAAAGATCCACAAATACAGAACATAAACTGGTGGTTTACAGAGGCAGATGTGGGTGGGAAGATGAGCAAAACAGATAAAGGGGATTAAGAGGTACAAACTTCTAATTATAAAACAAATAAGTCACAGAGATGAAGTGTACAACATAGGCAATAGAGTCAGTAATATTTTAATAACATTGTGTAGTGACAAATGGTAACTACATTTATCCTGGTGAGCATTGAGCAAATGTATAGAATTGTTGAATCAATATGTTGTACACCTGAAACTAATATAACATTGCATGTCAATTATATTTCAATAATTAAAAAAGAAATATATAAAGTAGAAAGCAAAATTACCCTGCAACTGAATCTCTATGAAATAATCACTGGTAACATTGTCTTATAAATCTTTTCCTATATACATCTATGCATACCTATTTAAAAATGTTTACTATAAAATGAGTCATAAAAAAGACAAGCAACTGGAAAACACTATTTGCAAAGCACGTATCTGATAAAGTGCTTGTTCCTCAGCCCATGTCTGCTCTGGGAAAGAGGTTCTGGTGGCAGATGGCAGGGGTGGTGGGAGGAGGCATGCTTTTTTTTTACTTGAGGTTTCAATTTACAAAAACTCTGAAGCTGCATTTAGGTATGTCTGTAGTACAAAAGTACCAAAAGGTGACAAGTAAGCTAACACCAGATAAGGTAAAATCAGTGGGTCCAGGGGGACCAGATTAGGGACACCAAGAACTAGTAGGGAAATCTTTGATAATTTGCAGCCTTGCCAAGCAAAAACAGACTTAAGCCACTCCTAGGACCTGGTGAAGCTCTCACATACAGAACAAAGGTAGGAAATTTGCTGAATAGTCAATGTAATCTGTTTTCAATAATAGTAACACCATGAGCTGTGTTACACAGCAATCTATAGGTCTAAACTCTGTAGGCAGCTCCAAGTTCAGGATACCAGTGCAGAGTCATCACAAACCAGGTCAACATTTGGGGCAAGCCATCACACTAGGCCAACGTTGGGACCAATGTGTTTTACTTCCAAAGAACCTCTTTCTTTCTCTTTCTTGTCTGGAAGTTAGGGGATGTAGGAGGATATGTGTATATTATGATTGTGTGTTTGGATATAGGGAGGGGAGTTTCTTTTCCTTACTTGTATTGTCCTGGGTGTTCATCTCTTCTGGTGTTGAATTCCAGAGAAATTTTAGCATCCAGTCCAATTCCAAAATAGTTGTTCATGACACACCTTTCTTTGAAGCGTCTTAAATTCACCAAAGGGAAGAAGAGGACAGACATTGGTGCAGGAAAGAAGTGCCATTATCATTAGGCTGGAGGCTTCATCTATATAACTGAAAACCACTGAGGGAGGCCTCCCTTACATTGGGCACAAGACTTTATGCTCTTGACAGGCATATACAAATACCCTATTATGTTAACAATTAGCTTGTTAGCTTTAAGAGAGGGAACCCAGCAGTTGGGAGGATTCAGTGGGATTGAAACTCATAATAAAGAAATCATCCTTGGAGGCCCTTAGATATGAGTGGCCAATATTTTCTTCACATATAATAAAGGGAAATAGTCATTGACTTATTCCCATAAAGAATAAGTATCTCAGATAAAAATGTATGATGAAAGTAAAGTCTGTACTACCGTTTTCAGAGATGTCTGAACTCCTTTGTACCACTTTCACATCAAAGGTCAAAGTGACCACACATTTGAGGGAAAAGACTGATGAAAGAGGGTAGATATATATACAACCAAAGCCAACCAGTTTCTTGATTCTTCTGCAACCACCTTGGGTGTCAACATCAAAACCAGTAATGTGCTAAAGCCAGTTAGTACCAGCTCATATAAGCTGATTGTGCCTATTATGTCCCAACTCTGCATTCAATGGAATTATATCAGTAGCTTGAAATAGGCCATGGTGGGAGGGTTTGCACCAGGAATAAATCAGGATTTTCCCCCCAGAGAGCTAGTTGTTAAACATTTGGCAGCATACCACTGATCAAAGCTCATAAGGTAGGTCCACGAGACCTCAGACATGAGCATAAGCCAATAATGAAATAGAGGGGAGTGGGGGTTGGAGATAGGAACAAATGAGAAGCTGCAGTTAACTTAAATAACTGCCAACTGTGTCCTTCTTTTGAGCAACTGAAAATGAATACAGTTTAGTTACTCATAGATACATTTTTATTTGATACTAAACTGACCCCACATCTCTCACATGAGATTTGCCTCCCTCAGCTGCAGTCCAGAGATTGGAGTTTCTCCAAGTGATGTCCAAACTGTTCTTAGTGAAACTCAAAATGAGTAAATGTGAGGGGCGCCTGGGTGGCGCAGTCGGTTAAGCGTCCGACTTCAGCCAGGTCACGATCTCGCGGTCCGGGAGTTCGAGCCCCGCGTCAGGCTCTGGGCTGATGGCTCAGGGCCTGGAGCCTGTTTCCGATTCTGTGTCTCCCTCTCTCTCTGCCCCTCCCCCGTTCATGCTCTGTCTCTCTCTGTCCCAAAAATGAATAAACGTTGAAAAAAAAAATTTTAAATAAAAAAAAAAAATGAGTAAATGTGGTGGAACTAGGCTCCTGGGAATATTTTAAAGAGGTAGGGCTAGTAATACAGATGTTTTTAGATTTCCTATCTAGCCCCCTAAATGATCACTTATTTTTTAGTGTCTCCAATTATTTATTGTTAAAGGCAACAATGGAAAAACAGGTCCTTTGCAATAACAACAGCTAATATTTATCAAGTATTTACAATAAGAATAACAATAATTATGTTAACACATATAGTACTTAACTGTGGATGCTAAGCACTGTTCAATGCAAGTACTGTGTGTATATAAACTGAATAAACACAAGAAGCCTATGTGGCTAGTTCTACAATTATCTTCATCTTATACATGAGAAAATTTAGGTTCAGATTGGTTGAATTACTTGTGTAAGGTCACACAACTAGTAAGTAGAGTCAGGATTTGACTCAATATCCTTAGGCTACTCTTAACCAGAGAAAGGAAAAGTCATAAAATGGTGGTAGGGCTAAATACTTACATAGTTTCAGGTGTGAAATATAAGTGCTCCAAATTGAGGTTGTCTAGGTCTTCACTTTTGAGAGAAGATATAGAAGACAAAGTGCCATGATGGGAACCTAGACACAAAAGATGTCACCTTGGTGTCAGATACAAACAAGGAAGCCCTTCCCCCCACTTGCATTTCACCCTATTTTCTCTGTGGAACCATGGTCAAACTCAATGACTTTCTCTTAGATTATAATCAAGGTTCTCATTCCAAAGAGGGATCATCTTAGATGAACAGGGACTTCCTCTGAGAGAACAGTAAGGTTGGGTTGCTTGCTTCAAATCTTGGGTTTCATCAGGCCAGCCTTTTCAAAGTACTTAAAGAGGTCATTACTTCTGGACATTGGCATGGGATCTTATACTGTGAAGTTTCTAGGACATAGGGAGAGATATCTACCACAGAGTAGGATTATGGCTAAAGAAAGATGCATGAAAACACATCTTAATTCCATGGGAACTAGAAAACAGTGATAAAGGATAGAATAAGAGAAGGAGAGAAAGATCCTTACGGTGTCTTGGGCTCATCTGGCTAATGTCTTTTAAGTCATCTTCTAGGAAGAAAGTTGAAGTAAAGTTCTTAACCGATATTGTCTGACGGCTTTGCTCATCAAGAACTACAGAGAAAAAGTGGAAGGAAAAAAGGAAGGAAGGAGAGAGGGAGGAAGCAAGGTAGGAAGGAAAGATGAGAGGGAGGGAGGGAGAGAGCAAGGTAGGAAGGGAGGGAGAGAGCAAGGTAGGAAAGGAGGGAGAGAGAAAAGGAGAGAACGAGGGAGGGAGAGAAGGAGAGAAGGAGGGAAGGAAGGAGGAAGAAATAAAGGAAGGAGGATTGGTCACATTTGTTGAACTTTTCTTAAGCATTTCTTTCGTTTAGTTAATGCCAGTAGAGACCCCCATCTGACCATCTCCTCTCTTCCATAATGCTGTTTGTAGTCTTAGCTTCCTTACAGTGTTTCCCCCATGTCTCTTCATATCCATACTTGAGCTTTCTCTATTTTACTGGTTACTCTTTTTCTGCCACTCAGTAAATGTGGTGTGAGTAGAAGCTCAGAGCCAGGGGCAGAGGGAGAAAGGTGGAAAACCCTCTGCTCTTCTACCTCCATTATCATCTTTGTTAATACATTTACTCACAGGACTGTTTTCCAGACTTGAGCCTCTAGGACCATGCCATTCTTTCATCCAAATGTTTCACCCATTACAAGAATATTTGAGAAGCCTCCTTCCTTTCACCAGCGTATATGTTGTATGGCTCAGATGCTCAGCCTGTGCCAAACCTCATAGGTTCAATCCCTATTCTACTAGATGTGCCTTTCTCTGTCCCATGGCCACAAGCTGCACCTCTAAATCTGACTTATATGTTCATGGAGGAGACTGAGAGTTAGTTGTGATAAGATTATGGGTACATCCCCACTTGGAAACTTAACTACAGAAATAGAGGCAAACAAGCTGTTTACTTCATTCCCAGTGCATAATGGAGATTTTCCTTCTTTTTTGGAAACTTGCTGAGGCTGTAACTAAAGGAACCAAGGCAGGAGAAAGTGCCATGGCTAAAAGTCAGAGGCCATCCAAGGGACTTCATTGCTATGTGGACTTCTCAACTCCACCAGTTCAAGAACACATGGTCTTATACCATTTTCTGATATGTTTTTCAAGGAAGCATTGTGGGTAGAAGTGGGAGCCAAAATGTTAAATTAAGAAGTTGGAGGAGTTTAAAGAGTTTTCATACTGAGTTGGAAGCTTACAGATGTCATGAGTTGTGGGAAATGGCAGTCAATGCCAGAGATCCCAGGACCACTCTCAGGGTCCTTGTGCCTGATTAATACTATATAAGACATGCAGAGATGAACACTATTTTCTTTTTAAAATAGTCACAGGCTTATGGATTGGAAGGAAACAGGAATAGGTGGAAAAAAATTCCATGGCTGGTGGTGGAAGCTGACAGAGCTTTGAGCCAGACCTCTTGGGAGCTGTAATTGTTTAGGATGAGTGTTAGTTCCAAAAATAAATGAGTTGCAAGGATTGAGTGTCTGGGAGGTAGGAGGAGCCAAAGAGACAGCTTATTAGGACTGAGGTTTTTCAAATTATCAGTCTGAAGACTGACTTTGAATACTATATGAATACAGAATCTAGTCAAGTTTTGGCAGTGGAGTCAAATAGAAGACCCGGAGTGCCCAGAGTGAGGGAGACCAGTAAACCATCCACTGGAGCCTTCTCTTTCCTTTACCTCAATTGCCACAACTCTGGGACCCTTACCTTGTTCAACTTGGAATATGATGAGCTTCAAGGATTTCTGGAGATTCTGGGCCTTTGTGGCCAGCTCCAACTTGCACTTGGCTATGTGGTCTATTTGAGGGATGAAGGGCTTTCCATCTGCCTTTCCACTGTCTGCACATACTGTAGCACTTTTCTCAACTGCTGCCTCCTCAGCCAGGATATCAATCAGGGCACTGAGCTTGTCATACATTATGTCGCTCTGTGTAATGATGAAGGGGACAGGGCATTGTTATGAGAGGTTAGTGCTTGAAAGGACAGAATAAGGAACTGGGTGGTATGTGAGAGGTGGGGAGAGATAGTAGTTGCCCAGGAACCCTGAGCATAGAAAGTTGAATGTGAGGAGATAAAAGTTTGAGGAAAGAAGTACTTGGTAGATGTGATGAGATAGCCAAAGGGTGCTAGGGTATCAAACAGATATCGTTTGCTTTTGAGCAGCTACAGGCATCAATGTATATTGCCAAGTTTTTCTCATGTCAGACTGGCCTGTAAAATGATATGTAATGTGGTAAACTTGAGGAAAGAGAAAAATTACTGGATTGGCGTTTCTATGGGCATGCTCCTATGGATGTGGGTGTACCTCTGCGTGGGTGTCTAGTGTCTGCCTTGGTATATGCATATGTTTGGGGACTGCATTCAGTGATTATGGCTTGATTTCCAGCTCCATCACTTAATAGTTTGTGACCTGAGGCAAGTTACTTAACCTCTATGTGCTTTTATATTCTAGGGCAGTTGTGAAGATTAAATAAATTAATGCATTAAAAATCCTTAAACATTTCCTGGCATAGTGTAAGTGTTATATAAGTTAACTATTGGTGCTGTTGTTATTATAGAGAGGCTGTTATACAGAGGTTATTATTTAGAGGTTATTATAGAGGTTAATGTGGGTGTATTTCTAGCATGTATTTGTACATATTTTCATGTATGTTCTAGTATACAACCATGTCCATACATGCTTGGTGTACACTTGTGTCTATGTGTAAGCAGATGCTTGGCATATGCTTAGGTACATGGTACATGTATTAGCATGCATAATGCCACTCTTCATTTGGTGAGATGGAAGTTTGATGAGGTCAGACTTCTCCCATAATGGAGGCATACCAGCCTCTTCTCATTCCCTTTCTTTTACAATACCCAGTGAAAGGCACATTTCCTTTTCTTAAGTTTATTTATTTATTTTGAGAGAGAGAGAGAGAGAGCACAAGGGAGAGGAGAGAGAGAGGGAAAGGATCCCAAGCAGACTCCACACTCAGAGCACCATATGGGGCTTGAACTCACAAACCTGTGAGCTCATGACTTGAGCCGAAATCTAGAGTTGGACACTTAATTGACTGAGCCACTCAGGTGCCTTCACATTTGCTTGTCATTAAAAAGGGGGCCCTGGGACTTCCAGGGAGATGGCAGAGTAGGAGGATCCTAAGATCACCTCATCCCATGGATACACCTACATAACAGCCACATCAGTGTAAATAATGCAGAAGATGACCCAAAGACCAGCAGAACAGATTATCCACAGCTAATCATAGAGAAGAGGCCACATTGACAGTTGGAGGAAGGGCAGAGACATGGTTGGGAACCAAAATGACCTGTGAGACTATGCAGGTTGGAAGGACACCAAAGTACAGAGAAGGGAGAGAAGACACCACACAAGGCACCCCAGGTACAGGGGACACACTGAGAAGACAAACCCCCATAACATTTGGCTTTGAAAACCAGAGGGGCTTTGTGAGTTCCTATAATCAGTGGGGCTCAACACCAGGAACTTTAAAAATCAGTGGGCTCAGTTATGGAAGAGCTGGAAGGTGAGAGGAAACTGAGTTTCTACCCTTAAAGACACAACAAAACAACCCCACTGAGATACAGCATAGAAGCAGCAGTTTGATAAACACTTGGGGGCATATGGGAAGGAGATTTATTTACTAATCTCAGAACGTGTGCTGGAAGGACAGGGATCCTTAGGAAACTTCTCCAAGAATAAAAGAGCTGGCAGGTGCCATTTCCTTCCCCCGCTCCCAGCCTAGAAACACAGACACCTGTGGGAACCAAGAGGAACACTTTCTACCTAGCTTGCTAACAGCACACCCCACCCCTGTGCACTTCTGTGGACCTGCCCCCTTCAACCCATCCTCAGCAGTTCTCCAAAGAAGCTGCACGTCCTCTCCCACAGAGACAGGCACACACCTTGCTAATACTGGGCACCCCACTCCCTGAATTCTGTGGACCCACCCCATCAAACATGCCCTTGGCAGGAGTCCATCCAAAGTGAGGACACAAGCATGGCATTGTGCAAGCAGCCAGGACAGGCGCCAGCACCACTCCAAAGTGACTTCTGCTCTGGGGAGAGGGGAAGATAACCACACACATCAGTTCTACTGCAGCTCAAGCAGTGGGCTGGGGGCAGACATATGGTTTGACTGCAGCCCTCAACCACCAATGAAAGCTTCTCAGGGTACAACACAGGGAGAGTGCCCTGCCTACCAACAAAAGCCTCTCAGGGGGCAACACAGGGAGAGCATCCTGCAGTTTGGTCTTGGCAGATCTGACAAATGCCTGGTCTGACCCACCTCAAGCCTAATGTGGCTCCAAACTGGCCCATTAACCACACAAGGATGAAACACTACCCACAACAGGCAAAGAGAACCATTTCAGATGACTCGACTAAAGACAAAAACAGCTCAGCCACAAGACCAGGGTACACACAACACACAGGAGACACTCTTGAAGTGCCAGGTTCTGGTAAGCAGAGGACACTGCACTGCAGGGCCTCTTTTTTTTTTTTAATAAGGCTACTACTTTCAAGAACAGGAGGCATAGCTGACTTTTCTAACACATAGAAACAAGTATAAAGAGTTATAAAAAAATGACACAGAGGAATGTGTCCCAAATTAAAGAACAGGGCAAAATCACAGCAGGAGAGCTAAACAAAATGGATATAACTAATATGCTTGATAGAGAATTTAAAGTAATGGCCATAAATATAGTCACTGAATTTGAGAAAAGAGTGGAGGACCTTAGTGAGACCCTCAACAAAGAAACAGAACACATAAAAAAGAACCAATCAGAGATGAAAAAAATCAAAAATTGAAATTAAATATACAGAAGCCGAAGAACAGATGAGTGACCTGGAGGATAGAGTAATGAAAATCAAGCAGGGTGAACAAGAGAAAGAAAACAGAATAATAAAAAATGAGAATAGATTAAGGGAGCTCAGTGACACCATCGAGCATAACACCATCCACATTGTGGGGATCCTAGAGGGAAAAGAGAGAGAAAAGATTGCAGAATATTTATTTGAAGAAATAATAGCTGAAAATATTCCCTAATCTAAGGAAAAAATTTCCAGATCCAGGAAGCACAGAGATTCCCTGACAAAATCAACCCAAGGAGGTCCATACCAAGACACATGGTAATTAAAATGGCAAAAAATAGTGATAAAGAGAGAATTTTAAAAGCAGCAGGAGAAAAAGAGATAACTACTTACAAGAAAAACCACAAAAGGCTATCAGCTGATTTTTCAGCAGAAACTTTGCAGGCCAGAAGGGGTGGCATAATATATTCAAAGTGCTGAAAGAAAAAAACTTGTAGCCAAGAATACTCGATCCAGCAAAGCTATAGTTCAGAATAGTAGGAAAGATCGCTTCCCAAACAAAAGTTAAAGGAATTCATCACTACTAAACCAATCTTACAATAAATGTTAAAGGAGATTCTTTGAGTGGAAAGAAAAACCATAGGCAGAAGTAAGACAAGTAGGAAGCACAAAAGCGGTAAAATTAAGTATATCTATAAAATCAGTTAAGGGAGTCACAAAATAAAACAATGACACCATATACCTAAAACGTGAAGTTGGAGAGAGGTTAAAATTTACTGCTTTTAGAATGGGTTCAAACTTAAATGGCCATCAACTTAATATAGACTGCTATATGTAGAAGATGTTATATCCAAACCTAATGGTAACCACAAATAAAACTAGTAGTGGATATCCAAAAAAATAAAGATAAAGGAATTCAAGTATGTCACTAAAGAAAGCCAGCAAGCCATGAGAGAAGAGAGCAAGAGAAGTAAGGAACACAGAAGAACTATAAAAACAATCATGAAACAAGTAACAAAATGGTAATATGTATATACTTTTCAATAATTACCTTGAATGCAAATGGACTCAAAAGTCATAGGGTGATATAATGGCTAAAAAAGTAACACCCATCTATACACTGGGGTGCCTGGGTAGCTCAGTTGGTTAAGCATCCGACTACTGCTTTTGGTTCAGGTCAAGATCTCATGGTTCATGAGTTTGAATCCCGCATTGAGCTCTGTCCTGACAGTGCAGAGCCTTCTTGGGATTCGTTCTCTCCCCTCTCTCTCTGCCCCTACCACACTCATGCTCTCTCTCAAATAAACTTAAAAATTTATACAGAAAAAAGACCATCTATATGTTGCATACAAGAGACTCATTTCAGACCTATAGACACATGCAGACTGAAAGTTAAGGGATAGAAAAAACATTTATCATGCCAATAGAAGTGAAAAGAAATCTAGGGTAGCAATTCTTATATCAGACAAAATAGACTTTAAAACAAAGACCCTAACAAGTGCCAAAGAAAGACACTATATAATCATAAAGGGACCAATCCAACAGGAAGATATAATAATTATAAATATTTATGCACCCAACATGGATACACCCAAATACATAAAGCAGCTATTAAAAACCATACAGGAAGTAACTGATAGTAATACAATAATATCAGGGGATTTTAACACCTCACTTACATCAATGGGTAAATCATCCAACAGAAAATCAATAAGGAAACTGTGGCTTTAAATGATACTGTTGACCAGATGGATCTAATAGATATATTGAGAATATTCTATCCTAAAACGGTGGAATACACACTCTCTTCAAGTGCACATGGAATATTCCCTGGTTAGATCACATGTTTGGCCATAAAATAGTCTCAACAAATTAAAAAAGATTGAAGTCATATCATGCATCTTTTCTGATACAATGAAACTAGAAATCAACCACCAGACAAAATCAGGAAAGAAAACGAATACATGGAGGTTAAATAGCATGCTACTAAACATGAATAGGTCAACCAAAAATAAAAGGGAAACCAAAAAATATATGCAGAAAAATGAAAATGAACACACAAAGTCCAAAATCTTTGCAGTGCAGGAAAGTTGTTCTAAGAGGGAAATTAATAGTAATACAGGTCTACTTCAAGAAGCAAGAAAATTTTCAAATAAACAACCTAACCTTACACCTAAAGGAGATAGAAAAAGAAAAGAACAAAACCCCAAAACAATAGAAAAAAAAGAGGACTCAAATAAACAAAATCAGAAATGAAAGAAGAGAAATAAAAAATGATAACACAGAATGGTAAAAGATTATGAGAGAATATTATGAAAATTATATGCCAACAAATTGGACAACCTAGAGGAAATGGATAAATTTTTAGCAACAAGTCACTTCCCTTAACTGAATTAGGAAGAAATCGAAAATTTGAACAGACTGATTACCAGCAATGAAATTGAATCAGCAATCAAAAAAAACTCTGAATAAACAAAAGTCCAGAACCATCTGGATTCACAGGTGAATTCTACCAAATATTTACAGAAGAGGTAAAACCCATTCTTCTGAAACTATTCCAAAAAAACAAAAGAGCAAGGAAAGCTTCCAAATTCATTATATCAAGTCAGCATTACCATGATAACAAAACCAGATAAAAACAATACAAAAAAAAAAAAGAAAACTATAGGCCAATATCTCTGATTAACATAAATGCAAATATCCTCAAGAAAACACTAGCAAATCAAACCCAACAATACATTAAAAAAATCATTAACCATGATCAAATGGGATTAATTCCTGGGATGCAACATGGTTCAGTATTTGCAAATTTATCAGTGTGATACATCACATCAACCAGAGAAAGGATAAAGACCATGTGATTATTTCTACAGATGTAGAAAAAGCATCTGACAAAGTAAAACATCCATTTATGATAAAAATCCTCAATAAAGTATGTTTAGAGGGAACATGCCTCAATATAATAAAGATCACATATGAAAGCCCACAGTGAACATCATAGTAAATGGTGAAAAACTCAGAGCTTTTCCCCTAAGATCAGGAACAAGACAAGGATGCCAACTGTTACCACTTTTATTCAACATTGTAGTGGAAATCCTAGCAACAGCAATCAGATAACAAAAATAAAAAGCATCCAAATTGGTAAGGAAGCAGTAAACTTTCACTATTTGCAGATGACATCATACTGTATATAGAAAACCCTAAAGACTACACACACACACACACACACACACACAAACACTACTGGAGCTGATAAATGAATTCAGTAAAGTCACAGGATACAGAATTTATATACAGAAACCTATACACTGATAATGAAGTAGCATAAAGAGAAATTAAGAAAACAATCCCTTTTACAATTGCACCAAAAATAATAAAATATCTCAGAATAAATTTAACCAAGGTGGTGAAAGATCTGTACCCTGAATACCAGAAAACACTGATGAAAGAAATTAAAGATGACACAAACAAATGGAATGATATTCCATGTTCATGGACTGGGAAAAAAAATTGTTAAAATGTCCATACTACCCAAAGCAATACACATTTAATGCAATACCTATCATATTATCAACAGCAGCTTTTACAGAACTAGAACAAATAATCCTTAAATTTGTATGGAACCACAAAAGACCCCAAATAGTCAAAGCAATCTTGAGAAAGAAGAACAAAATAGGAGGTATTACAGTCCCAGATTTCAAGATGTACTACAAAGATGTACTTCAAGATGTAAGGTACTGGCACAAAAATAGACACATAGATCAATAGAACAGAATAGAGAGCCCAGAAATAAACTTACAAACATAACTCAACATAATAAAAGCCATTGGTGAAAAACCCATAGCTAATATCATCCTTATGGAGAAAAACTGAGAGCTTTTCCTCTATGGTTGGGAACACGACACGGATGTCCCATCTCACCACTTTTATTCAACACAGTACTGGAAGTCCTAGCCACAGCAAACAAACAACAAAAAGAAATAAAAAGCATCCAAATGAGCAAGGAAGAAGTCAAACTTTCACTTTTTTTTTGCAGATGACATGATACTACATGTACATAGAAACCCAAAAAGTCTCCACCAAAAAATTGCTAGAAATGGTAAATGAACTCAGTAAAGTCTCATGATACAAAATCAATGTATAGAAATTTGTTGCATTTCTATGCACCAATAATGAAGTAGCAGAAAAAGAAATTAAGAAAACATTCCCACTTACAATTGCAACCAAAACATTAAGATACCTAGGAATAAACCCAGCCAAGGAGGTAAAAGACCTGTACTCTGAAAACTGTAAAACACTGATGAAAGAAACTGAAGATGACACAAAGAAATGGAAAGACATTCCATGCTCATGGTATGGAAGAACAAATATTATTAAAATGTCTATACTACCCAAAGCAATCTACACATTTAATACAATCCTTATCAAAATACCACCAGCATTTTTCAAAAAAATAGAAGAAACAATCCTAAAATTTATATGGAACCACAAAAGACCCTGAATAGGCAAAGCAATCTTGAAAAAGAAAAGTGAAGCTGGAGGCATCAAAATTCCAGACTTCAAGTTATATTACAAAGCTGTAGTGATCAAAACAGTATGGTACTGGCACAAAAAATAGGCACAGAGATTAATAGAACAGAATAGAAAACCTAGAAATAAATCCATAATTATATGGTCAATTAATCTTCGACAAAGCAGGAAAGAATATCCACTGGGAAAAAGACAGTTCCTTAAACAAATAGTGTTAGGAAAACTGGACAGCAACATGCAAAAGAAAGAAACTGGACCACTTTCTTACACGATACACACACACACAAACTCAAAATGGTCTAAAGGCCTAAATGTGAGACATGAAACCATAAAAATCCTAGAAGAGAGCACAGGCAGTAACTTCTCTGACATCAACCATAGCAACTTTTTCTAGATAGGTTCCCTTAGGCAAGGGAAAAAAATATTCTGACTATATCAAAATAAAAAGCTTCTGCACAGAGAAGGAAATAATCAACAAAACTAAAAGGCAACCTATGGAATGGGAGAAAATATTTGCAAATGACATATCCAATAAAAAGTTAGTATCCAAAATATATAAAGAACTTATCAAACTCAACACCCACAAAACAAATAACCCAATTAAAAAATGGGCAGAAGGCATGGACAGACATTTCTCCAAAGAAGACATCTAGATGGCCAACAGACACATGAAAAGATGCTCAACATCACTAAGCATCAGGGACATGGAAATCAAAACATCAATGAGATATCACCTTACAACTGTCAGAATGGCAAACATCAGAAACACAAGAAAAAAGTGTTGGCAAGGACGTGGAGAAAATGGAACCATCGTTCACTGTTGGTGAGAATGCAAACTGGTGGAGCAACAACTGAAACAGTATTGAAACGCCTCAAAACATTAAAATAGAATTACCATGAGATCCAGTAATTCCATTACTGGCTATTTACCCAAAGAAAATGAAAACACTAATTCAAAAAATACATGTAACCGTATGTTTATTGTAGCATTATTTACAATAGCCAAGATATGGAAGCAGCCCAAGTGTCCATCGACTGATGAATGGATAAAGAAGTGGTATAGGAGGGGCCAAAATGGCAGAACAGCATGTAAGTTTTTTGTATCTTTTGTCCCTGAAATGCAGCCAAATCAACACTAAACTATCCTACACATGAAGAAAACTGATTTGAGGATTAAGACAACAATCTGCACAACCTGAACCACAGAACTTGGCAGGTACACAGTGCAGAGAGGTGAACGAGGGGAGAGAGAAGCTGTGGAGGGCAGGGAGCTGTTTTTGCTTGCAGAGAGAGGACAGAGATGGGGGGAGAGTACGGGAAAACCAACCCCCACAAAAATAAGCTGGAGAGAAAGGGGAAAAGTGGAAATAGCTGCAGGTACTGAACAAAAAAGGGAGAAAGGAGAAAGGAGAGGGTTTAAATTCCATTAGGACTCTACAAACAGGGGAGTGCAGAGTCTGAAATTCTACAGCCTGGTACCTGGCGGTGCTCTTGTGGGAAGGGCGAATCCCTGGGAGCAGAGAGTGAGGTCCGAGGGGTCCTCAGTCCATATGGGGAGCAGCGGTTCCCCTGCTGGGGTATTTGGTTGGTAGAGGCTGTGCGGCCACCCCCCAGGCAAAGGTCCCAGCGGACCCTGGAGAACAACCACATTTACTGGTGTTGGAACAAGAATGTTAAGGGTGAAGCCTGGCACTAGATGTGTGTTATGATTTTTCATAATCCCTGAAGTGCTGCTGCTACAAGATCATGTGAAATTTTCCTGGGGAGGGCTGGCACCCAACCACAGTCTCTGGGCATTGGCAGCAATGCAGTCTCGTGCATGTTCCTGGGGGGTGGGCCAGCACCTGGCCATTGCTCAGCACGACCACCCCCAAAGGATCTGAGCGGGTCAAAGCTGAAGTCCTTCAGAAGTGAGGAGATGGAAGGAGGGGCCAACATGGTGGAGAAGTAGGGGAATCCAAAGTTCCCTCCTCTCTCAAACAAAGCAGTGTTGAATCCAAAGGACTTTGAACTCCAAGAATCTGGGAGGCAGGAAACAGTTGTGTCCAGGGATCCACCAAGACAACCTGATGGGCCATAAGTGGGGCTTCAGAGAATGGACAGAGGGCCCACAGTGGAGGCGGGATCCGCCTCACCAAACCACGCTCCTCCTCGCCTGTTAACTGCATATCTACTAGAGTGGGATTGACACTGACAAACCAGACATCCCCTCCTCCAGACCAACGCTATTGCCTTGTCTGATGTAACTCTTGGACAATTCTTATTATATAGATATATTCTTCCTTCTTTTTTTCCTTCTTATCTCCTCCCTCCTCTAGTCTGGTTACTTTGGTTGTTGTTTTTTTTTTTAAGCAGAAATATTTAATCTGTTCTCTTGATACATGTTCTACACCTTCTTTATTTTATTTTCTCTCTCTCTCTGTATTAAGCTGAATAGTTTTTCTGTCTGGTCAATTTTCTTTTCTTTTCTTTTTCCCTGCCTCCTTCTTTACTTTCCTTAATCTCTCTGGATTAAGCTGTAGAGTTTCTTTGGTCAATTTTCTTTTCTTTTCTTTCTCCCCACCTCCTTTATTTTCCTTTCTCTCTCTCTGGATTAAGCCATACAGCTTCTCTATCTGGTCAATGTTTATTTTTTATTTTTCCCCATCCCTGTCATTTCTCTCTTTGTATGGGATAAGGCCTCTTCCATCAGCATGCCTCCACCCTGTTGTTTACTTGTAGCTGGTGTTTCTGGTTGTTTGTGGGGTTTTTTTGGTTTGTTTCTGTGTGTGTTTGTGTGTTTTTGTTTTGTGTCTTTGCTTTTTGTTTGTTTGTTTGCTTGCTTTCCTTTCCAGGTCTATTTCAATGAACAAATCAAAGCACACCTGGTGGAGGGTCCAAAACATCACTACGAGGAGGGAGATAAAGTAACCAAAGTCACAACAGAGAGCAAGTAACACTCTCCAAAAAAACACCTCCTGCAGGGCCAGGCCCTGGACAGTGTGTGATGTCTCTTTAATATAGTAGTGCTCACAGGGCACATAACAAGTCTTTAAAATGCAGAAGGGACAGAAAACTAGCCAAGATGATGAAATGGAAGAATTCTACCCAAAAGAAATACCAGGAAGAAATGACAGCTAAAGAATTGATCAAAACAGATATATAACGATATAACTGAACAAGAATTTAGAATAATAGTCATAAGATTAATTGCTGGGCTTGAAAAAAAGCATAGAAGTCAGCAGAGAATCTATTGCTGTAGAGGTCAAGGAACTAAAAAATAGGATGAATTCAAAAATGCTGTCAGTGAGGTGCAAAATAAACTAGAGGTGGTGACAGAGACTATTGAAGAGGCAGAGGGGAGATTAAGTGAAATAGAAGATAAAATTATGGAAAAAGATGAAGCTGAGAAAAAGAGAGAAAAAAATTCTGGACCATGAGGGGAGAATTAGAGAACTAAGTGATTCAATGAAATGGAACAATATCTGTATCATACGAGTTCCAGAAGAAGAAGATAGAGAGAAAGGGGCTGAAGATGTACTTGAACAAATCATAGCTGAGAACTTCCCCAACCTGGGGAATGAAAACAGACATTGAAATCAAGGAGGCGCAGAGAACTCCCTTCAGACGTAACTTGAGTCGATCTTCTGCACAACATATCATAGTGAGACTGGCAAAATACAAAGATAAAGAGAGAATTCTGAAAGCAGCTAGGTATAAATGGGCCTTAACCTACAAGGTTAGACATGTAAGTGTAGTAACAGACCTACCTACTGAAATGTGGCAGGCCATAAAGGAGTGGCAGGAAATTTTCAATATGCTGAATAGGAAGAAATATGCAGCCAAGAATCCTTTATCCAGCAAGCCTGTCATTAAGAATAGAAGGAGAGATAAAGGTTTTCCCAAACAAAAAATTGAAGGAATTCATCACCACTAAACCAACCCTACAAGAGATCCTAATGGGAACTCTGTGAGTGGAATGTTGCAAAGACCACAAAGTACGAGAGACATCACTACAAGCATGAAACCTACAGATAACCCAATGACTCTAAACCCATATTTTTCAGTAATAACACTGAATATGAATGGACTAAATGCTCCAATCAAAAGACATAGGGTATCAGAATGGATAAAAAAAAAAACAAGACCCATGTATTTTCTGTCTACAAGAGACTTATTTTAGACCTGAAGACACCTTCAAATTGAAAATGAGGGGATGGAGAACCATCTATCATGCTACTAGAAGCCAAAAGAAAGCTGGAGTAGCCATACTTCTATCAGACAAACTAGATTTTAAACTAAAGGCTGTAACAAGAGATGAAGAAGGACACTATTTCATAATTATGGGGTCTATCCATCAAGAAGAGCTAACAATTATAAATGTTTGTGCACCCAATTCGATAGCATCCAAATACATAAAACAATTAATCATAAACATAAGCAATCTCATTGGTAAGAATGTGGTAATTGCAGGGGACTTTAATACTTCACTTACAACAACGGACAGATCATCTAGACAGAAAATCAATAAACAATGGCCAATAAACAATAATCAATAAACTAGCCTAGATGGACTTGACATATATATTCAGAACTTTGTGTCCTAAAGCAGCAGAATACACATTCTCCTCGAGTTCACATGGAACATTCTCCAAGATGGATCACATACTGGGTCACAAAACAGCCTTCAATAAATGTAAAAGAATTGAGATCATACCATGCACATTTTCAGATCATAATGCTATGAAACGTGAAATCAACCACAGGAGAAAGTTTGGAAAACCTCCAAATGCATGGAGGTTAAAGAACATCCTACTAAAGAATGAATGGGTCAACCAGGCAATTAGAGAAGAAATTAAAAAATATATGGAAACAAATGAAAATGAAACATAACAATATAAACCCTTTGTGATGCAGCAAAGGCAGTCCTAAGAGGAAAATACATTGCAATCCAGGCCTATCTCAAGAAACAAGAACAACCTCAAATACAAAATCTAACAGCACACCTAAAGGAACTAGAGGCAGAACAACAAAGAAACCCCAAATCAACAGAAGAAAAGAAATAATAAAGATCACAGCAGAAATAAACAATATAGAATTTTAAAAAACAGTAGAACAGATCAATGAAACTAAGAGGTTTTATGAAAAATAAAGAAAATTGATAAACCTCTAGCCAGGCTTCTCAAAACGAAGAGAAAAAGGACCCAAACAGATAAAATCACAAATGAAAGAGGAGAGATCACAACCAACATCACAGAGATACAAACAATTAAAAGAGAATAGTATGAAAAATTATATGCCAAAAACTGTATAATCTGCAAGAAAAGGACACCTATATTCTTAGACACCTATACACTACCAAAACTCAAACAGGAAGAAATAGAAAATTTGTACAGACCCATAACTAGTGAAGAAATTGAATCAGTTATCAAAAATCTCCCCCAAAATAAGAGTCCTGGACCAGATGGCTTCCATGGGGAATTCTAGCAGCTAATACCTATCCTTCTCAAGTTTTTCCAAAAAATAGAAGTGGAAGGAAAACTTCCAGACTCATTCTATGATGCCAGCATTACCTTGATTCCTAAACCAGACAGATACCCCACAAAAAAGGAGAATTACAGGCCAATATCCCTGATGAGCATGGATGCGAAAATTCTCAACAAGATACTAGCAAATTGAATTCAACAGCATATAAAAAGAATTACTCACCATGATCAAGTGGGATTCATTCCTGAACTGTAGGGCTGATTCAATAGTTGTAAATCAATCAATGTGATATATCACATTAATAAAAGAAAAGAAAAGAACCATATGATCCTGTCAATCAATGCAGAAAAGCATTTGACAAAATTTAGCATCCTTTCTTAAATAAAAACCCTCAAGAAAGTCGGGATAGAAGGAACATACTTAAACAATATAAAAGCCATATATGAAAAGCCCACAGCTAATATCATCCTCAATGGGGAAAAACTGAGAACGTTCCCCCTGAGATCAGGAACACGACAGGGATGCTCACTCTCACCATTGTTGTTTAACATAGTGTTGGAAGTCCTAGCATCAGCGACCAGACAATGAAATGAAATAAAAGGCATCCAAATTGGCAAAGAAGAAGTCAAACTTTCACTTTTAGCAGACAACATGAGACTCTACATGGAAAACCTGAAAGATTCCACCAATGGTCTGTTAGAACAGATCCATGAATTCAGCAAAGTCTCAGATACAAATCAATGTACAGAAATCGGTTGCATTTTTATACACCAATAATGAAGCAACAGAAAGAGTAGTAAAGAAACTGACTCCATTTTCAATTGCACCAAGAGCCATAAAATACCTAGGAATAAACCCAACCAAAGATGTAAAATATCTGCATACTGAAAAGTAAAGAAAACTTATAAAGGAAATTTATGGAGATGCAAAGAAATGGAAAAATATTCCATGCTCATGGGTTGGAAGAATAAATATTTTTAAAATGAAAATATTACCCAAAGGAATCTACACATTCAATGCAATCCCAATCAAAATTGCACTGGCATACTTCTCAAAGTTAAAACAAACAATCCTAAAATTTGTATGGAATCACAAAAGACCCCGAATAGCCAAAGTAATATTGAAGAAGAAAACCAAAGCGGGAGGCATCACAATCCCAGACTTTAGCCTCTACTACAAAGCTGTAATCCTCAAGACAGCATGGTATTGGCACAAAAACAGACACAGAGACCAATGGAATAGAATACAGAACCCAGCACTGGACCCATCAATGTATGGCCAACTAATCTTTTCCAAAGCAGGAAAGAGCATCCAATGGAAGAAAGACAGTCTCTTTAGCAAATGGTGCTGGGAGAACTGGACAGCAACATGCAGAAGAATGAAACTAGACCAATTTCTTACACCATTCACAGAAATAAAGTCAAAATGGATGAAATACATAAATGTGAGACAGGAAACCATCAAAACTCTAGAGGAGAAAGTAGGCAATGACCTCTTTCACCTCAGCTGCGACAATTTCTTGCTTGACACATCTCCAAAGGCAAGGGAATTAAAAGCGAAAATGAACTATTGGGACCTCATGAAGAGAACCCAGCACTGCAAAGGTAACAATCAACAAAACTAAAAGACAACTGATGGAATGGGAAAAGATATTTTCAAATTACATATTGGATAAAGGGTTAGTATCCAAAATCTATAAAGCACGTACCAAATTCAACACCTGAAAAACAAATAATCCAGTGAAGAAATGGGCAGAAGACATGAATAGACACTTCTCCAAAGAAGACATTCAGACGGCCAACAGACACATGAAAAGATGCCCAACATCACTCATTATTAGAAAAATACAAATCAAAACCACACTGAGATATTATCCCACACCTGTCAGGGTGGCTAAAATGAACAAATCAGGAAACTACAGATACTGGTGAGGATGTGGAGAAACGGGAACTCTGTTGCACTGTTGGTGGGAATGTAAACTGGTGCAGCTGCTCTGGAAAACAGTATGGAGGTTCCTCAAAAAATTAAAAATGGAACTACCCTATGACCCAGAAATTGCACTGCTAGGAATTTACCCAAGGGATACGGGAGTGCTGATGCATAGGGGCACATGTACCCCAATGTTTATAGCAGCACTTTCAACAATAGCCAAATTATGGAAAGAATCTAAATGTCCATCAACAGATCAATGGATAAAGAAGATATAGTTTATATATACAATGGAATACTACTTGGCAATGAGAAAGAATGAAATCTTGCCATTTTCAGCTATGTGAATGGAAGTGGAAGGTATTATGCCTAGTGAAATAAGTCAGTCAGAGAAAGACAGATATGTTTTCACTCATATGTGGATCTTTAAAAACTTAACAGAAGACCATGGAGGAAGGGAAGGGGGAAAATAGTTACAAACAGAGAGGGAGGGAGGCAAACCACAAGAGACTCTTAAAAACAGAGAATAAACTGAGGGTGGATGGGGAGTGGGGGAGAGGGAAAATGGGTGATGGGCATTTAGTAGGGCACTTGTTGGGATGAGCACTGGGTGTTGTATGAAAGCCATTCTGACAATAAAGTATATTTAAAAAATAAAAATAATGAGAATTGAAAAAAATTGGTATATATATTCAATGGAATATTAGTCATAATACAGAATGAAATCTTGCCATTTGCAACAACATGGATGGAGCTAGAGAGCATTATGCTAAGCAAAATAAGTCAGTCAGAAAAAGCCAAATAGCATATGATCACTTATATGTGGAATTTAAGAAACAAAAGAAATGAGCAAAGAAAAAAGAAACAAACCAAAAAACATACTCTTGAATATAGAGATCGAACTGATGGTTATCAGAGGGGAGGTGGATGCGAGGGTGGGTGTAATAGATGAAGGGGATTAAACTTATCATGATGAGCACTGAGTAATGTATAGAGTAGTTGATTCACTATATTGTACATCTGAAACTAATATAATGGTGTACATTAATTATACTGGACTTAAAATAATAAATTAAAAGATAACAAATCAAAAGGCCCTGGCTCCACTAAAAGTACTAGATAAAAGAAATGGAAACTTACTTTCAAAATCACAGATTCTATTGCTGTATTGTTCTGTTTTATCTGACTCCAGGCCTTTACAATATCCACCACAAAATCTTCCACTGCTGAGCACAGGAATCTGCAAAGATAAGATAGATGGGCAATGTGACATGGACCATAATATCCAGAGCCCTTTTTTATTATAAAGTACATCTTCCTCCTTCTCGTTCTTTCTGTCTCTGTTTCCTGATCTCCCTTCTCTCCCTGTCCTTCCTCTCTCCTCTCCCTTTGTTTTCCCATTTTTTCATGTACATATGGTCATATGCGTGAGTACCTATGAGAATTTAACTGGAATTTTGTAGCATAAATTCAGAATTTTCAGAAAAGAAAATTAAATTGATCCAACTTAGGTCAGGTTTTCATCCTGGGTCAAATCAGCTATGGTTCAAGGGCCCATATAATTTAATACAAAGATAATGACTTTGGGAGGACTGTTCCTGGGTGCGGAGTGTTTATCAAAGGAGAATGTGGCAGACTTGGCAGGAAACCTCCAACAAATCCCAGGAGGAATGAATGACCCACCTACTTGGAAGGGGAGAATGTATTGCTCAGGCTATGAGAAAACAACTCTGTAGGTTCTACAGAGACTTCTTCCATTGTCAGATGGAAATTAATGTGTCCCTGCTGTAGGAGTTAGGCTATGCTCTTGAATAGTATGGAATGTTGTGTTTCCCTTCTGTAACCCTTCTTCTAAATCTGTGGCTTGAAATTTTGTCTTTTTGGAATAGCAGGAGCACTCACCCTAATCTCGTCTATTTTTTTCCTAAACTTTCCAATCAGCAGGTTTCAGTTGGCAGTAATTTGATACTTTCCTAGGCCCCAAGCTATCAAAATGAGCTCCTTGTCTGACTGAGGAACAGCCCATGAGGGCAAAAATACACCCCAGTTTGATAGCGAAAGGAAGACTGACCTGGTTGCGATAATTATCTCTGTGGGGTACTTGGCCTTCAGGATTTTGTTCAACTCAATGGTTGCAGATTCTAGATGTTGGATGGCAGCAGCCTAGGGGGAAAAGGAGTGTTCAGCCCTGGAATCTTAGCACTGGGACATAGTCTGCTGCCCATCCTTATCCCCTCATTATTTTCTACTGACTGCCAACAACTCAACTGCCTCTCTGAAAATAACCATAATCAAAGAATTCTTGTTGAAGATCCCCATATATAATCTTAGCTCTGTGGTCATTCTAAAAATAAGAGACGTATATTGTTTGCTCTCATTTAAATAATTCTCAAAAACTCATGGAGGTACTTTTTGGTCCATGTTTCAAATGAACAACCAATCTCATATTGCATAGCTAGTAAATAATAGATCTGGGATTTGAACCCACATCTTCCCAATGCCAGAGTGCAGCTCTTCTATAATAATATTAGTAATAATAAAAGTATTCACTTATATTTACTCTGTACCAGACTCTGTTCTAAGGTATACATAAATACTTTCTTATCCTTATAACAACTCCATTTCACAGAACAGCAAACTGAGGCACAGGAAATGGGAAGCTGATAAGTAGTAGAGCCTGGATTTGATTCTAAGTAGTCTGGCTCTTGAGTCTATATTCTCAACTACTGCTTCTACTTCACCCTCTCTGTTACCCCCTACATTCAAACAACTACCAGGTCCTGATGATTCTATCTTCCTCATATGTCTTAAATATGTCACTTCTCCTTGTCCCTGTTACAACTTCACCAGTCCAAATCACCATCATCTTTTGCCTAGACAATTGCAGCATCTCCTATCTTTTCGCTTTGCCTCTAGTCTTTATTCCTTCAAATGTTTCTCCACGTACCATGGAGCACTTCTGCTTAAAACCCTTCTATTAGCAGAATGGATAGATGGACATATATGTGATAAAGCAAGTATAATGAAATGTTAATGGTAGACTCTACCATTTTATTTTATTTTTATTTTTTAAATTTATGATAAACACACACAAAGTTTTGATAGTTTCTATGTTAGGATTCTGTATACTTATTGGCATTATATGTCTCAAACTTTAATATAATGCCTAATGATATGTACTGTGATATTGAAATCAGCATTTTGATGTCTTTGAGAGTTATATCTTGTAGGCTAGAGTTGTAACTAGTTCTACTATTTAGCTCAAGAAGCTAGTATGTTTGAAAATTCTCATAATAAAATAAGAAAAAATAACCCACTTCTATAATTCTTATTAAGATAAGAGCCCAAATTTTATACCATGGATTACTAGGTTCTTCCTGGCCTGGCCCTTGATTGCTTCTCTAGTCTCATCTTTAGTCATTCTCCCAGCATATCTCCTCCCTGTCCCCTATGCCTTAGCCATTACAAATGTATGTGAATATTATGTTCCGTTCAGTGAATATTCTATGCTCTCTCTTGCCATCGGAACAAGATACACTATTCCATCTTTCTGAAACAGGCCACCTCTTTCTTAGTATCCTGGTTAACTCCCTCTGGTCCTTTGATCTCTTCTGAAATGTCATTTCTGAGAAACTTTCCTTGATTTCCCCCAGAAAGGGGGAAGGGTTTGGTACACCTGCTGGGTGTTCCCACCCCTCTCTACTTCCTTACATACTAACACTCCTACTACTTTATTAAAAGTATTGCTTCTATCACTTTAACTGGGCTCTGAACTCCATGACAGCATGAACTGTTTCATTCTTTTTTACCCACTAGCACATGAGAACAGCTCCTAGAACAGTATCTCACACATAGTAGGTAATCCATAAAATTTTCCATAGATACTTTGAGTGAATGAATAAGTAAATGGATGAATGAGTTATATTCTTAGTGCCTAACACAGTTCTTAGAAAAGCTGCTGATTGATATGTCTCCAATCCTCAATGATCTCATCCACATTGAGCCCATGGATAATACAAAAGCTTCTCTCTGGGTTTTGCCTATTATTTCATTGTGTAACAAAGGTGTTGGCCTGAATTACAGCTGGGCAGTAGTTACCTCAAATCGGGGTACATCCATTTCAACCTGTCCTCTTAGCAATGGAGTTTGTCTAGGAGTCTCACGTATCATCACACTCCATCTGAAATGAAGGTCAAAGAAAGATATTTAGACTCTGTTTCATCAAAAGCTGGCATCAATGCTTCACATATCAATAAAAAGGTCAAAATGTTTATGTGATGGGTGAAGATAAGTTGTAGGGATGCCCGCATTATTCCAGGTCACCTGATCTCAAGATATACCACAAGTAGAGCCTCTGCCTCAGGACTTCTTAAGGCCAATGTGATGGAAAGAAGTCCATCATAGGGTTCTCAGAGAACAGATAGAGAGGTAACTATCAAGATCACCTAAGGTGATTTTGTAAAATACATATACCAGGGCCCTACCCAAGACCTACTGAATAAGAGTCTTTGTGGTAGCTTAGTTTGGAATCTTGAAAAAGCTTCTCAGAATATCCTTATAGGCAGCCAGAAATCAAATACTATGACCCAGCATTTAAAGTCTTTCTTCTCAGGACTTAGGACGGCAATACTCATTCCTCTCTAGAGCAGAGACAATCTAGGCCATTTGTTTCTGAACCCTCATTTTTATGAGTTTCTTTGAAAAACTGATGGAGCTATAGAATAGTTTCTATACTATTCTAGAATAGAACAGAAAGATAGAAATGCTCCCAAGGAAAAAATATGCTTACATAGACTATTAGCTATGCAACTTGAAGGAGGTTGACAGAACCCTTAAAATTTACCCATGGGGCTCCTGATTTAGGATCTTTTGAGTTTGGAGAAGGGCTTTAGTGATGTCTAAAGGATACATAGTGGACCCTGACTTCCTAATAGATAAGTGTTGCCCCACACAAACTGCCCTGCATTGAAGCTAGACAGGAAATGAGGCACTATGAGGGGGGTTACAACATTCATGGTTGAGATGATGTAACAGAATAACTGATGTGGGACTGGAATAGGCACAATGACCTGATCTTTCAGCCACTCACCTGTCTAGAATTCTCACACTAGCCTGCTCCACTCTGTTGAGGATGTTGACAGGCGACTTGTTTTTGTTCCAGAATGCGCCCCAGCCTAGGACACGGGCCAGATCATTGCCGGTTCCAAGTGGTATGACTGCCAACTGACACTGCAAGAACAAAAACAGGCACCTCTTTCAGACAATCCTACCAAGATCCACCCATAAACAAACCCAGAAGGTGCTCCTTGGGAAAGATTGTGGTCTCAAAACCAGTGGCAATAGGAGACTTCTGATTTTAGGAAGTGTAATAGGAAGATGTCTGATGTTGAGTGAACTTTTTCCTAAGGGGTTGGGCCCCCGCTCTTGGCAATATAGAACCTACTCAGTGAAAGAAAATATTGCTAGAATATGCCAGTATTTATAGCCATGCTTATGAAAGAGAAGTATAGCCATAAATTTCTATCAAGGGTTGGCCAAGGAGATAAGGTGACTTGGGAGACAAAGCTATAAGAGTCAGAAGGGCATGGAGCTATCTAGGGAGAGAAGGGAAAGTTAGAGGAAAGTTTCTGCTACTCTTGAGACTTGGGGAAGAAAATCAGTGGCCTCAGGAGGGTAAGAAAATTGGGGGCTGAATGTTGCCTGAAGCCACTTCTTTTCTGTTTGCTCTCCTCCCCTTCGATTCTTCACTTTGTGGCCTGGAGAATATAGTATTGCTCATTCTTTCTGATAACTCCCGCATTTCTCCTTCTCACAGATAGATAACCAGAAAATGGTTTAGGTGATGAAGCTTAGATTGGGAATCTGTCAGCCAGGTTGGCTATGAAACCAGTGGAAAACATGTTATATACATAAGGAGCATGAAGACCAGGGACTTTTTGGGATGAGCAGCTCCATACTCCCAATCTCTCTAGCAATGGCTAAACTGAGTCAGCCAGGAACTCACCCTTTCATGTAATCCAAAGGCATCAATCAGAGATAAGACCCAGCTCACACTGCCATCTCCACCACAAACCACAATGCGAAAACGAGCAAAATTCTTGAACATGGACAGCCTAAAAGAAAGAGGGAGAAAAAAAGTAATTTCATGAATGGTTAGGGTTCACAATTCTTTTCTATACTGTGCCAAGAGCTAAGGACTGCTGCTTCTGCATCCTACTAACAGGCTACCTTCCTTCTTTCACTTAGCTCCTATCTCTCTGTATTCCTAACATCACAGGCAATGCTCCCATAGGCAATCCTGGAGATGAGGCCTTGCTTCAGCCTACCATCTTCGATGCATAATCATACTTTAGAAGCTACAATAACATAGCTAAACTCCTTGTTGAGCCCAAGAAGAATGCCTTGCACATTGGCCAGTGGCCTCACAAAAACCAGAGCTGAACAGTCAGATGGTCCCTAAATAAAACAGGCCTATAGTAGAGATATATCTATTTGGTCCCTGAAAGGAATGAGGGACAGGAAAGGTGAGCAGTAATATCCATTTGTCTTCTCCTCTGAGGTCAGGAGATATAGTTAGACTTCTTCCAAACAGGAAAAGTAAAGCAAATCTGAGACCAGGACATGGTCCTGAAGGTATTTCTGGGAGAGGGCTAAAAGTTCTCCAACTACCCAACCTGAAATGTTCTGAAGTTATATGTTTGTGTCCTGACTTGAGAAAATATATCTTTCCTACCCAGGTACTAGAACTGATTTCAGGAAACCTATCCTAGTCTAGAATATATAGAGTGAAAAGTTCCATATATATACCCAACTATATCCCTTACCCCATGCTTACCCAGCTTCAGGTCCACCCTTCGACAGGTCAAAAACTTGAGAAGGATTAAGGTATTGCTTGAATTTTCGGAGGAAGATGATCCCTTGGTGATCGCCACTTTTGGAGTTGATGAAGATGAGAAGGGGACATGAACAGGCTGATGACCAATCAAGGTTCCAGAAGTCTGAAGATACTACTAATTGGCCTGATATATGCACACAACAAAAAGAAAAAGGAGAACAAAGAACAGGGCCATTGAGATGGAAACAAGACATGACTTAACATCACATTTTGGAAAGACTTTTTAAAAACAGCTTTATTGAGGTATAGTTGATATACAAATAATTGTACATATTTAATGTGTGCAATTTAATGAGTTTAGATATATGTAAACACCCATGATACAATCACCACAAACAAGGCCAAACACATATCCAAAGCCTCCCAGATTTTCCTTATGCCCAGACCCCTGAGAATGAGAACTAGAGGGGAATTCAGAACACAACCCAAAGGGGCTTTTATTTAATGTTTGCCCAGCTGTTGCCAGGCAAACATTTGTTAAGCAACTACTACATGCCAATCATCATGCTAGATACTGCTAGGGGTATAGCCTCTGCCCTCAAGCTGGAGGAACAGACTCATACACAATAATATGTTCAAACACAAAGATTAAGGAAATTGGTGCCATAATGAAGGGTTAATAAAACACTGTGGGGAATCTGAAGGAGAGTGTTGGGAGCCCAGGAGGAGGATCAGCATACCAACTAGTCCTCTCTCTGGGATAGCTCAGTTCTCACAGTGAGAAGGTACCAGGTAAAGAGCGAGGGGTAGAAAAAGCTGTCTTTTAGCTAGGAGCTAATTACAGAACATATCAAAGTGGGATGAAGCAGGGAGCTTTAATCACTCCTTTGAGGCTCTGGCAGAGCAATCCAAGTTATCACACCAACTTCCAGGGGAAAAAAGACTATAGGGAAATTGTCTGAATAAGAGAGATGCTTTTAATAATCCCTAACTCTGAAGTTCCCTACAGTGAAGTGGAGTTATAGCAGTCTAAATTGCCAAAGCCTGTCAGCTTGTGCTGTCTTAGAGCCTGTGGGCAGGGAGACAGGTAGTGAGCAATGGCCCCCTAGGAGATGGTAGACAGATCGTGAGCCCCCAAACCTCTGAGCTTATGACTTGCCAGGGATACCACAGCAAAAATAAATGCAAAGGGAAAAAGGTATGTGGCTCACTCCTGAATGATGCGGGGCATGGGGAGGGAGGTGAGATATCCCATTTGTTGTAACCTGGGTGAAAGGGAGCCTGGAGGAATTCTGCTGACTTGAGCAGATTTCATGGCTGTTTTGCCTGGAAAAGCAAAGGCTTCCTTTGCTTCCTTTGCTCCTTTGCTTCCTGGAAAAGCTAAAGCAGGCTTCCTCTATGGGCCAATTCCTACTCAATGGCCAGTAGAACTCAAAGGGATCCTAACCCAGCTAGCCAGTCATGCACCAAATTTTCAAGGCTTGCTAGGACTCACAGCTATAAGGGAAGTCTGGTATATCCCTTCAATAGCATAGCTTAGAAGTAGTTGCTCTCCCTGAACACATTATCCAAAAATAGTGCCCTTTTCAACATTTGTTTTACAAAAGGTAATATGTTGACACAATGGTAGTTAAGACATTCATTCAACAAATATGTATTGAGGGCATTCTCTGTGATTGTCCTTCTTGTGTTCTGAGAATAAATGGTGGACAAGATAGAAATAGTCTCTGTTCTTGTGGAGCTTATATTCTAATGGTGGGAGACACACCACAACAAAGAAATATAGAAAATAATATCAGGTCACCTGGTTGAGTGTCCAACTTCAGTTCAGGTCATGATCTCCCAGTTCGTGGGTTTGAGCCTGGCATCAAACTCTGTGCTGATAGTTCAGCTTGGACCCTGATTCAGATTCTGTGTCTCCCTCTCTCTCTGCCCTTCTCTGACTCTCTCTCTCTCTCTCTCTCTCAAAAATAAATAAACATTATTAAAAAAAGAAAATAATATAATTTGAAGAAAAAGAAGTCAGGGTAAGGGGATGGTGACTGAAGGGGGTGTAATTTTAGACAGAGTAGTCAGAGACAGCTTCTCTGGGGAGGTGACATGTGAGATGAGACTTAAATGAAATAAAGAACTGAGCAATGCAGATATTAGGGGGAAAAGTTTCTGGGGCAGAAGAAAGAGTAAGTGCTAGGACCCAGAGAAGGCAGACTGTCTGGGGTGTCTGAAGACCAGTAAACAGAAAGGCATGACTGTTGTGGAGTGAGTGGGGGGGGGGAGTGGCAGAAATGAGGTCAGAGAGACGACAGGGACCATATAAAATGATAACAAGATGTTAGAGGACGCAGTTCAAAAATAAGGGTGTGGCTAGTATTGTATGAAACATTAGGGTCAAGTCATAAGATACATGAAGAAAATAAAAAAAAAGTAGTATCTTTTTATGCGCTTGCTCCTTTACCAAACAACAATCAAGCCCCAACTCACCACCTGGTCTCAGGCTTACCTCTGCTTTGAGAATCTGATTCTGCTCTGTGGTTCCTTTTATTCAGCAACCTCTCACCAACACCCTCTAGGTGAGCATATGACTTTGAGTATGCACTTCAATGAAAGGATTTATGGAAACAGCCTCCTGCCAACATCTAATGGAACTGTGAGCTATGCTTAGAAGCAAGGACTACCTCTGCCAGAGGTTATGGAATAGATCTTTCTATGCTCAATGATTTTTAACAGTGCCAAAGGTCCAATGGGTTAGTCCCTTTTTAAAGATGAGGCAGCAGTAGCACTGATACCAACTGCTATGAACTATTTGGGCCTCAGTTTCCTTATCTGCAAAGTGGCCCATTCCAAAAACTAACTTGTTTCCCAGTGTTGAGATGAAAATAAACTAGGTGTTACATTGAGGAGAAAAGGAAATATGAATTGTTTCTTAAATGTGAAAGATGAACAAACTCGCTATAGTAAGAGACTAGTTAAAACTGGCCATGGTACCATTTTTTTTCTTATCCAGAAGATTGGCAAAAATAAAAAAAAATAGATGATACAGTTGATTGAGGAAGACATGGAAAAATATGCACTATCACTGAGGGTGGAAGTGCAAAGTGACAACAAGCCCTATGGAGGGTAATTTGACAGCATCTATGAAAATTACAAAGGCCTATTCATTATGACCCAGTAATTACACTTCGGGGAATTTTTCCTATAGATGTATATGTAAAATGACCTGTATGAGATTGTTCATTGCAACATTGTTGTAATAGCAAAAGAGTGAAAACCACCAAGTTATCTACCAATAGAGAACTAGTTAAGTAAATTATGGTATATCCATATAATGGGTTATCTTATAGCTGTAAAAAAAGAACAAGGAGGCAATATTTTGATACAAAATGACCTCCTAAATATACTATGAAGGATAAAATAAAAGCAAGGTTTAGAGCAATGTGTACAGTGTTAAAAAGGGGAGGGATAAGAATATATGTTTATATTTACTAGTATATACTGGAAGACATACTCGAAGCTATTGAATAAACCAATGGCAGTAGTCAACTTTTTGTGAGTGGTCATGGGATGGGACTACAGGAGACTGAGAAGACTGAGAGAAAGGATAGTAATATTTTTAAACTAAATATGTGCATATGTGTGTTTCTATTTTTTAGAAAAACTTTAACCATGTGAATATATCAACTATTTAAGGATTAAATTAAGAAATAGGAAGAAAGAATTATGCTAATGTTATCAATAAGTTAAATAGCCACGAGGGTGTAGCTGAAATCATTTGTAGATCCATTTGGCAGCTTGGATCATGGGTTGCCTTCTGCAATGTAATTCTACAACATAATGCAGCTGTGTGCCACAGCTGGTTGCCCTCTAGATTTATTCACTAAACTAGAGCAAACATCTTAACTTCTCTGGGTATTCATTTCTCCATATGTAAAATAGCATCATGTTGCAATGATTAATAAAAATAATCCAGGATGGGGATGGAAAACTGTGAGATAAGGAGAAATTTCTATAATTAAGGCAACTCATGCTTCAGTGTCAAACCTAATTTGGTTACAGATGGGAAGACAAAGGGAAGCAGTGTTGGCAGAAAGCTATTCTTTGGAAAAGACAAGGGCAGACGCATCTAGCATTTCTCCTAGAGTCAGAGAATATCTGAATTTGAGCAAGGCCAAGTTTGTCAAGAGAATCTGTGAACAAGGTGAGAAAATTGTGTGGCATCATGGACTGGAATATAGCAATGTTAGGCAGATTCATAACCAGGTAAGTAATTGTGCCCACAAGGCTGCTTTTGAATAGGCTGATGTTAATAGTAATGGAGTGTCCTGTACTGTTCAGCAATTTTAATCAACAATTCAAATGAAAACATAGAAGGCTGGCTTCTCAAATTTGAAGTACTCAAAGCTGGAGGGAAAGCTATTGGATGACAGAATGGGATTGAAAAATTACCTAATGGGAATTAGGAGATTCTAGTCAAGATGGTGGCGTAGGAGGACGCTGGGCTCACCGCGCATCCTGCTGATCACTTAGATTCCACCTACACCTGCCTAAATAACCCAGAAAAAAGCCAGAGGATTAGCAAAATGGAGTCGCCGGAGCCAAGCGTAGACCAGAGGCCCACGCAAGAGGGTAAGAAGGGCGGCGAGGCGGTGCGCGCTCCACGGACTAAGGGAGGGAGCCGGGGCGGAGGGGCGGCTCGCCGGCCAAGCAGAGCCCCTGAGTCTGGCTTGCAAAAGCGGAGGGGCTGGGCGGACTGTGTTCCGACAGCAAGCGCGACTTAGCGTCTGGGAGGACATAAGTTAGCAGCTCTGCTTGGAAAGCAGGAAGGCTGGAGGACAAAGGGAGGGAGAGCTGCTGAGCCCCCCGGACGACAGAGCTCAGTTTGGCGGGGAACAAAGGCGCTGGCCAGCGCCATCTCCCCCGCCCATCCCCCAGCCAAAATCCCAAAGGGAACCAGTTCCTGCCAGGGAACTTGCTCGCTCCACGAAAACACCCAACTCTGTGCTTCTGCGGAGCCAAACCTCCAGCAGCAGATCTGACTCCCTCCCGCTGCCACAGGGCCCCTCCTGAAGTGGATCACCTAAGGAGAAGCGAGCTAAGCCTGCCCCTCCTGCCCCCGTGCACCTTGCCTACCCACCCCAGCTAATACACCAGATCCCCAGCACCACTAGCCTGGCAGTGTGCAAGTAGCCCAGATGGGCCACGCCACCCCACAGTGATTCCCGCCCCTAGGAGAGGGGAAGAGAAGGCACACACCTGTCTGACTGTGGCCCCAGCGGTGGGCTGGGGGCAGACATCAGGTCTGACTGTGGCCCCACCCACCAACTCCAGTTATACACCACAGCACAGGGGAAGTGCCCTGCAGGTCCTTACCACGCCAGGGACTATCCAAAACGACCAAGCGGAAGAATTCCCCTCAGAAGAATCTCCAGGAAATAACAACAGCTAATGAGGTGATCAAAAAGGATTTAAGTAATATAACAGAAAGTGAATTTAGAATAATAGTCATAAAATTAATCGCTGGGCTTGAAAACAGTATAGAGGATAGCAGAGAATCTCTTGCTACAGAGATCAAGGGACTAAGAAACAGTCACGAGGAGCTGAAAAACGCTTTAAATGAAATGCAAAACAAAATGGAAACCACCACGGCTCGGATGGAAGAGGCAGAGGAGAGAATAGGTGAACTAGAAGATAAAGTTATGGAAAAAGAGGAAGCTGAGAAAAAGAGAGATAAAAAAATCCAGGAGTATGAGGGGAAAATTAGAGAACTAAGTGATACACTAAAAAGAAATAATATACACATAATTGGTATCCCAGAGGAGGAAGAGAGAGGGAAAGGTGCTGAAGGGGTACTTGAAGAAATTATAGCTGAGAACTTCCCTGAACTGGGGAAGGAAAAAGGCATTGAAATCCAAGAGGCACAGAGAACTCCCTTCAGACGTAACTTGAATCGATCTGCACGACATATCATAGTGAAACTGGCAAAATACAAGGATAAAGAGAAAATTCTGAAAGCAGCAAGGGGTAAACGTGCCCTCACATATAAAGGGAGACCTATAAGACTCGTGACTGATCTCTCTTTTGAAACTTGGCAGGCCAGAAAGAATTGGCACGAGATTTTCAGGGTGCTAGACAGAAAAAATATGCAGCCGAGAATCCTTTATCCAGCAAGTCTGTCATTTAGAATAGAAGGAGAGATAAAGGTCTTCCCGAACAAACAAAAACTGAAGGAATTTGTCACCACTAAACCAGCCCTACAAGAGATCCTAAGGGGGACCCTGTGAGACAAAGTACCAGAGGCATCAGTACAAGCATAAATCATACAGACATCACAATGACTCTAAACCCGTATCTTTCTATAACACTGAATGTAAATGGATTAAATGCGCCAACCAAAAGACATAGGGTATCAGAATGTATAAAAAAACAAGACCCATCTATTTGCTGTCTACAAGAGACTCATTTTAGACCTGAGGACACCTTTAGATTGAGAGTGAGGGGATGGAGAACTATTTATCATACGACAGAAGCCAAAAGAAAGCTGGAGTAGCCACACTTATATCAGACAAACTAGACTTTAAATTAAAGGCTGTAACAAGAGATGAAGAAGGACATTATATAATAGTTACAGGGTCTATCCATCAGGAAGAGCTAACAAATATAAATGTCTATGCGCCGAATACCGGAACCCCCAAATATATAAAACAATTACTCATAAACATAAGCAACCTTATTGATAAGAATGTGGTAATTGCAGGGGGCTTTAACACCCCACTTACAGAAATGGATAGATCATCTAGACACACGGTCAATAAAGAAACAAGGGCCTTGAATGAGACATTGGAACAGATGGACTTCACAGATATATTTAGAACTCTGCATCCCAAAGCAACAGAATATACTTTCCTCTCGAGTGCACATGGAACATTCTCCAAGATAGATCGTATACTGGGTCACAAAACAGCCCTTCATAAGTTTACAAGAATTGAAATTATACCATGCATACTTTCAGACCACAATGCTATGAAGCTTGAAATCAACCACAGGAAAAAGTCTGGAAAACCTCCAAAAGCATGGAGGTTAAAGAACACCCTACTAATGAATGAGTGGGTCAACCAGGCAATTAGAGAAGAAATTAAAAAATATGTGGAAACAAACGAAAATGAAAATACAACAATCCAAACGCTTTGGGACGCAGCGAAGGCAGTCCTGAGAGGAAAATACATTGCAATCCAGGCCTATCTCAAGAAACAAGAAAAATCCCAAATACAAAATCTAACAGCACACCTAAAGGAACTAGAAGCAGAACAGCAAAGGCAGCCTAAACCCAGCAGAAGAAGAGAAATAATAAAGATCAGAGCAGAAATAAACAATATAGAATCTAAAAAAACTGTAGAGCAGATCAACGAAACCAAGAGTTGGTTTTTTGAAAAAATAAACAAAATTGACAAACCTCTAGCCAGGCTTCTCAAAAAGAAAAGGGAGATGACCCAAATAGATAAAATCATGAATGAAAATGGAATTATTACAACCAATCCCTCAGAGATACAAACAATTATCAGGGAATACTATGAAAAATTATATGCCAACAAATTGGGCAACCTGGAAGAAATGGACAAATTCCTGAAAACCCACACACTTCCAAAACTCAATCAGGAGGAAATAGAAAGCTTGAACAGACCCATAACCAGCGAAGAAATTGAATCGGTTATCAAAAATCTCCCAACAAATAAGAGTCCAGGACCAGATGGCTTCCCAGAGGAGTTCTACCAGACGTTTCAAGCAGAGATGATACCTATCCTTCTCAAGCTATTCCAAGAAATAGAAGGGGAGGGAAAACTTCCAGACTCATTCTATGAAGCCAGTATTACTTTGATTCCTAAACCAGACAGAGACCCAGTAAAAAAAGAGATTCATTCATATCCCTGATGAATATGGATGCAAAAATTCTCAATAAGATACTAGCAAATCGAATTCAACGGCATATAAAAAGAATTATTCACCATGATCAAGTGGGATTCATTCCTGGGATGCAGGGCTGGTTCAACATTCACAAATCCATCAACGTGATACATCACATTAACAAAAAAAAAAAGATAAGAACCATATGATCCTGTCAATCGATGCAGAAAAGGCCTTCGACAAAATCCAGCACCCTTTCTTAATAAAAACCCTTGAGAAAGTCGGGGTAGAAGGAACATACATAAAGATCACAAAAGCCATTTATGAAAAGCCCACAGCTAACATCATCCTCAATGGGGAAAAACTGAGAGCTTTTTCCCTGAGATCAGGAACACGACAGGGATGCCCACTCTCACCGCTGTTGTTTAACATAGTGTTGGAAGTTCTAGCATCAGCAGACAACAAAAGGAAATCAAAGGCATCAAAATTGGCAAAGATGAAGTAAAGCTTTTGCTTTTTGCAGATGACATGATATTATACATGGAAAATCCGATAGACTCCACCAAAAGTCTGCTAGAACTGGTACATGAATTCAGCAAAGTTGCAGGATACAAAATCAATGTACAGAAATCAGTTGCATTCTTATACACTAACAATGAAGCAACAGAAAGACAAATAAAGAAACTGATCCCATTCACAATTGCACCAAGAAGCATAAAATACCTAGGAATAAATCTAATGAAAGATGTAAAGGATCTGTATGCTGAAAACTATAGAAAGCTTATGAAGGTAATTGAAGAAGATTTAAAGAAATGGAAAGACATTCCCTGCTCATGGATTGGAAAAATAAATATTGTCAAAATGTCAATACTACCCAAAGCTATCTACACATTCAATGCAATCCCAATCAAAATTGCACCAGCATTCTTCTTGAAACTAGAACAAGCAATCCTAAAATTCATATGGAACCACAAAAGGCCCCGAATAGCCCAAGGAATTTTGAAGAAGAAGACCAAAGCAGGAGGCATCACAATCCCAGACTTTAGCCTCTACTACAAAGCTGTCATCATCAAGACAGCATGGTATTGGCACAAAAACAGACACATAGACCAATGGAATAGAATAGAAACCCCAGAACTAGACCCACAAACGTATGGCCAACTCATCTTTGACAAAGCAGGAAAGAACATCCAATGGAAAAAAGACAGCCTCTTAAAAAATGGTGCTGGGAGAACTGGACAGCAACATGCAGAAGGTTGAAACTAGACCACTTTCTCACACCATTCACAAAAATAAACTCAAAATGGATAAAGGACCTAAATGTGAGACAGGAAACCATAAAAACCTTAGAGAAGAAAGCAGGAAAAGACCTCTCTGACCTCAGCTGTAGCAATCTCTTACTCGACACATCCCCAAACACAAGGGAATTAAAAGCAAAAGTGAATTACTGGGACCTTATGAAGATAAAAAGGTTCTGCACAGCAAAGGAAACAACCAACAAAACTAAAAGGCAACCAACGGAATGGGAAAAGATATTTGCAAGTGACATATCGGACAAAGGGCTAGTATCCAAAATCTATAAAGAGCTCACCAAACTCCACACCCGAAAAACAAATAGCCCAGTGAAGAATTGGGCAGAAAACATGAATAGACACTTCTCTAAAGAAGACATCCGGATGGCCAACAGGCACATGAAAAGATGTTCAGCGTCGCTCCTTATCAGGGAAATACAAATCAAAACCACACTCAGGTATCACCTCACGCCAGTCAGAGTGGCCAAAATGAACAAATCAGGAGACGATAGATGCTGGAGAGGATGTGGAGAAACGGGAACCCTCTTGCACTGTTGGTGGGAATGCAAATTGGTGCAGCCGTTCTGGAAAGCAGTGTGGAGGTTCCTCAGAAAATTAAAAATAGACCTACCCTATGACCCAGCAATAGCACTGCTAGGAATTTATCCAAGGGATACAGGAGTACTGATGCATAGGAGCACTTGTACCCCAATGTTCATAGCAGCACTCTCAACAATAGCCAAATTATGGAAAGAGCCTAAATGTCCATCAACTGATGAATGGATAAAGAAATTGTGGTTTATATACACAATGGAATTCTACGTGGCAATGAGAAAAAATGAAATATGGCCTTTTGTAGCAACGTGGATGGAACTGGAGAGTGTGATGCTAAGTGAAATAAGCCATACAGAGAAAGACAGATACCATATGGTTTCACTCTTATGTGGATCCTGAGAAACTTAACAGGAACCCATGGAGGAGGGGAAGGAAAAAAAAAAAGAGGTTAGAGTGCGAGAGAGCCAAAGTATAAGAGAGTTAAAAACTGAGAACAAACTGAGGGTTGATGGGGGGTGGGAGGGAGGGGAGGGTGGGTGATGGGTATTGAGGAGGACACCTTTTGGGATGAGCACTGGGTGTTGTATGGAAACCAATTTGTCGATAAATTTCATATTAAAAAAAAAAAAGAAAAATGACCTAATGGGCAGATAGATCAAAGTCAACAAGATGAAAAAGGGATAAATGTGAAGCTTGGATTTTACACCTGAGGACATAAATTGTACCAGAATTGGACAATAGGAACTTGGTTTGGCAGGATCAAGTGTGAAAAGGGCTTAGAGAATTTAGTTGACTTTAGATAACTCAACAGCCTGAAAGAGCCTTTCAAAAAACAAATAAAAGCTCATGCTTCTTTGAGCTGCCTTAATACAACCACAGTTCTCCAAACCAGGAAGCCTATAGTCCCTCTCAAATTTGTTCAGTTTGTACCACAGAAGGATGTTAAATTAGCATAAAGACAGCTTACTTATCCCCTTCCTATATTTTAAAATGATCTCTAACAGATGTTAGTTCATCTAACCCTCACAATGCACCTGAGTATAACTGTTATTGAAAGAAAGCTTCTCAAGAGTGAGATTCAATTGGATCAGTACTGCAGATGAGTGAAAGGAAAGGCTAAAACCTAGCTCATGGGGCATTAGATGAAATACTACACAAAAAGAATGGCTTAGCTCATGTGCTTCTAAGCAATAATACTATGTCATTGGTGGAAAACAAAAGAAAGAAGCAATGCCATTAGTTGATTGTCTATAACAAGAGTAAGAAGTGATAGGATAGGAAAAAACAAACTAAGAAACTCCAACTTCCCTAAGGACAGGAAGCACATAACCTGTTGGGCTAATTACAAATAGGTTGCAGCCCCTTAATACCTATTTAGGGTGATAGGAGGGATGCTGAGGAGGGCATCCTTCAGTCTGCTTAGACATCTTCCCCAGGTCCCCCTGTTGGGGTGAGCAAAATCTCAGATTCAAGACTAAATTGACTTTCATACCAGCTTGAGTTTGCTTGGTTGACTAGTTTGTTACTTTTTCTCTTCTATCAATCCTATTTTCCTCCTACTCCCTTCCTTTTCCTGTCCAGTCAAGCATCTTTAATTTACCAAGTCATCCACCTCATCACCTCTCTAGTTAACTATCTGGTAGGTGACTTTATGTGTGTAAATATTTGAGTAGATTTGAGAATAATATATGTATGCATCCCTGAGTGAATTTAGCTTTGTGTCTGTGCATGTCATTAAGGAAACACGACAGAAACCTGAAGAAACCTGTGTGAATGGCTCATTCCCTGTACCAATGTCTATCTGGATGTATCTGTGTTAGGGTTAGAAAATTACTGGAAAAGACTAGAGTGGCTCTGAGTGTGTGCAGATGTGTATGTACACATGTGCACATGTGCTATGTCCAGTTCTAAAACTCTGCTGTACCGGCTGCAGAATCCTTGCCCACTTCTGTTCTCTGACTAAGGAACCTATATACTTTTCTTTCTTTTCTTTGCTGTCAGCTAATATTGGCTCTTCCTTGGCAACAAAATGTGCAGTAAGCATCGATATGGGGATAATTTTTAAGTCAATGAAATTCTGGTTCACTAACCACTCCTGGGTGAGTAGACCACCACATGTTAGAGTTGGATAAATTAGCATATTAGTGAAATATAAATGAAAACATTTCATGAAGGATTTGAACTTTCCCCTCCAGTAAGTGAAATTGACCATATATAGAGTGAAGTTAACCATACACAAACTGAAATTGATGGGTAGTGTATCTCTTTGCTGGTTTAGTGAAACAGTAGCGTGTCAGTTGGTAAATATATTAGATTTCTAAATTCCTTAGTGTTAGTAAAATAGGTCAGCTCTTTTTTGCTGTGATATGTGATTTTGATATTGACAGCTCCCATTATTTAGTAATGAATAATGGGAGAAGCAAATGAACAACTCGATGGCACAAAGGAGAGTCTCTCAAAAGCAAAGAAAAAGTGGGGAAGTAGAGGTATACTCAAAAAAGCATTCATTGTTAGCAATTGCTAAAAAGTGAAGTATTCCTGTGGGAGTCTACATTTTTCATTAGGCTACAAGACTAGTGATTTAATTTTGTTGTCCTTTGGGCTATGTTCCTTCATATTCAGGCCCTTTACATATTATTACTTATCCTCACAATATACAGTATCATTCCATTTACAGATGTGGAAAGTGAAGCTCAGAGAATGTAAGTGACTTACCCAAGGTCACCTAGCTAGTAAGTAACTAAAACTCATGGTTGCCTGGCCTTTATTTTATCCTTTATACCATGTTGCTTCTATGTCATATCATACTTTAAAAAGCAAACACAAAACTAAACAAAACGTCCCTCCCCTTGGCCCCTGTTTTATCTGTTCTAACATCTCCAACCCTCTGATAGGAGACCCTATAGAAAGTTTAGTCTTGCTGCTTTGATTTCATTACTAACTCCATTCTGTGAAACCTCCTATAATTAGTTGACAGTGGTAACATTTTCTGATCTACAAGTGCCTCCAAGTGTCACTCCTTTGGAGCTTAGCATATGCTACCTTTTGTCATATTATATCCATATGTCATATCAATTGTCATATCCATATCCTGGGTCGACAATAACCATAAACTCTAGCTATGCTCTTATCTTGGATCTCTTTGTAGCCTTCCAACACCTTATGAATAGAATTCTCAATAAAACACTAGTGTTTAGGAATTGACAAAGCATGAGCAGAGCATGCTGGGACAATAATCATGCTAATTTCAGATTTGGAGACAACCTTGGTATTAGTGTCCATTCTAAGAGTAACATAACCTGGGCCTTCATGTAGTTCTTCCTTGCCCACCTGCATGAAAGCAAACTTCTTTTATGGATTATCTAGTGGCTGAAAATCATGAAAAACCTGAAATCAATTCTGATAATTTAGAAGCAACTGGGAAAGAGCCTACAGAGAATATGCCCACATACATATACACCATAAATACCAACATTCATTATCCCAAAGGTCTAAAAAGAAACATGAGCTGTCTTTACATATATGCACATTCCTACTCCCCAAAAATGTTTGACTGGTTGAGAATAATAATTTAATTAAAACATTTCCAGCCTAAATGTCCATCAACTGATGAATGGATAAAGAGATTGTGGTTTATATACACAATGGAATACTACTTGGCAATGAAATATGGTCTTTTGTAGTAACGTGGATGGAACTGGAGAGTGTTCTGCTAAGTGAAATAAGTCATACAGAGAAAGACAGATACCATATGTTTTCACTCTTATGTGGATCCTGAGAAACTTAACAGGAACCCATGGGGGAGGGGAAGGAAAAAAAAAAGAGGTTAGAATGGGAGAGAGCCAAAGCATAAGAGACTGTTAAAAACTGAGAACAAACTGAGGGTTGATGGGGGGTGGGAGGGAGTAGAGGGTGGGTGATGGGTATTGAGGAGGGCACCTTTTGGGATGAGCACTGGGTGTTGTATGGAAACCAATTTGACAATAAATTTCATATTAAAAAAAATTTCCCCAGTCTTAGCACCTTCCCTCCTGTCCCAATGAAATACATTCTGAGATTAAAGTTTAGGTACTCACCATCTCCTTTAGGGTCGCTGAGAGCAGTGGGAGGAATGACTGATGTTCGATGACTTCCAAGCCAGCATTCCTTGGAAAACCGTCTACGACAGTCATCATGCACCTGAAACGACAAGAGAACAGAGAGAAAAAAAGGAAGGGGGAGAGAAAAAGATACAATTGATCAGTCTTGAGGTCAAATTCCAAGGTTTCAGTCCCCAGTATTAAAAATCTCCCTTTCTGAGATTTGGTGCCATACACTTTCCCCTGACTTAACCTGGACACCCACTTTCCACTCAGAGCTTGAACCATCCCTGAAGATGGCCTCTGAGCTCTGTTCCTTTTAAAGGTAGCTTTTAGAAGACACCCATCACAGGCATTAAGAAGACACAAGTTCTAGGGCACAATCTTAGTGGCCTACACAATAGGGAGCTTACTTGCAATTTAAGAATGCTAATCCTGATAATATACTATTACACTCCAATCCTTACATCAATCATGTATAGTAGGGAATACATTATTAGGTTCATTTTAGAAATGAGGATACCAAAGGTCAGAGAGGTGAAGAGTCTTGCTCATGGTCAAATACCTGGGAATTGGCAGAGCTGAGATTCTGCTGCCTTCTCCACAAGTGGTCATATTTCCCAAATTTCTGATATTTTTAAGTACCACTTCCTGGAAAATGACATAGTTCCTAGTGGACATGAATCTGGCCTGATTATGCAAGAGCAATTAAAAAGAAAGCCAAAGGGGGCGCCTGGGTGGCGCAGTCGGTTAGGCGTCCGACTTCAGCCAGGTCACGATCTCGCGGTCCGTGAGTTCGAGCCCCGCGTCAGGCTCTGGGCTGATGGCTCGGAGCCTGGAGCCTGTTTCCGATTCTGTGTCTCCCTCTCTCTCTGCCCCTCCCCCGTTCATGCTCTGTCTCTCTCTGTCCCAGGAATGAATAAACGTTGAAAAAAAAAAAAGTTTAAAAAAAAAAAAAAGAAAGAAAGCCAAAGGACAACCACAGTTTTCTTTTTTTTTATTGAGATATAATTGACATATAACATTATATCAGCTCCAGGGGTACAACCTAATGATTTGGTATTTGTATATATTGCAAAATGATCACTACAGTAAGTGTAGTTAACATGTGTCACCATATATAATTAAATTTCTTTTCTTGCGATGATAACTTTTAAGGTCTACATTCTTAGCAAATTACAAGTAGGCAAAACAGTATTATTAACTACAGTCACCATGCTGTCCGTTATATCCTGATGTCTCATTTATTTTAGAACTGGAAGTTTGTACCTTTTGACCACCTTCACCTATTTTGCCCATATCCTAACCCCCATCCCCATATCTGTGAGCTCATTTTTTTTAGATTCTACACGTAAGTGAGATCATATAGTATTTCTCATTCTCTGACTCATTTTATATAGCATAATGCCCTGAGGTCCATCCATGTTGCTGCAAATGCCATGATTTCCTTCACTTTTAGGGCTGAATAATATTCCATTGCATATACATCTACCACATTTTCTTTATCCATGCATCCATCACTAGACACTTAGGTTCTTACCATATCTTGACTATCATAAATAATGTTGCTGTGAACATAAGAGTGCCTATATCTTTTTGAGTTAGTGTTTTAATTCTCTTCAGAAGTGAAATTGCTAGGTCATATGGTAGTTATATTTTTAATTTTTAAAGGAAACTCTTTACTGTTTTCCACAGTGGCTGCACCAATTCACATTTATACCAACAGTACACAAGGGTTCTCTTTTCTCCATATCCTTGTCAACGTTTATTTGTCTTTTCGGTAACAGCTACTCTGACAGGTGTGAGGTGATATCTCATTGACATTTTGATTTGCATTTGCCTGATGATTAGCGATATTGAATACCTTTTCATAAATCTGTTTGCCATCTGTATGTCTTTAGAAAAATATCTATGTAGATCCTCTGTCCATTTTTTAATTGGATTGTTGCTTGCTTTGTGCTATGGAGTTGTATGACTTCTTTATATATTTTGGATATTTACTTCTTATCAGATATATGATTTAAAAATATTTTCTCTCATTTAGTTGGTTGCCTTTTTCTTTTTGTTGATGGCTCCTTTGCTGTGCAGAAGCTGTTTAGTAGTCTCATCTGTTTATTTTTTCTTTTGTTGCCTTTACTTTTGGTGTCAAATCCAAAAATCCATGACAAGTCTGATCTCAAGGAGTTTACCATCTATGTTTTCTTCTAGAAGTTTTATGGTTTCAAGTCTTACATTCAAGTCTTGAATCCATTTGAATTCATTTTTGTGACTGGTATAAGATAGCGGTCCAGTTTCATTCTTTTTGCAGGTGGGTGTCCAACTTTCCCAGCACCATTTACTGAAGAGACTATCTTTTCCCTATTGTATATCCTTGACTCCTTTGCCATAAATTAATTGACCATATGTGCATGAGTTTATCTATGGGATATTTTGTTCCATTGACCTATGTGTCTGTCTTTATGCCAATACTATACTGTTTTGATTACTATGGTTTTTTAATGTAGTTTTAAATCACGGAGCATGATGTCTCCTGCTTTGTTCTTCTTTCTCAAAGTTGCATTGGTTGTTTGGGGACTATTGTGGTTCCATAAAAATTTTGGAATTGTTCTACTTCTGTGAAAAATCCCATTGGAATTTTGATAGGGACTGCATTGAATCTGTAGATTGCATTGGGAAATATAGATGTTTTAACAATATTAATTCTTCCAATCCATGAGCACAGAATATTTTTCCATTTATTTGCATCTTATTAAATTTCTTTCATCAATATCTTGTAGTTTTCAGAGTACAGGTCTTTCATCACCTTGGTTAAGTTTATTCCTAGGTATTTTATTATTTTTGTTGCAGTTATAAATGAGATGGTTTTCTTAATTTCTGATAGTTTATTAGTATATAGAAATGCAACAGATTTTTGTATATTAATTTTGAATCCTGCAATTTTATGGAATTTATTAGTTCTTTTTTTTTTAATTTTTTTTTCAACGTTTATTTATTTTTGGGACAGAGAGAGACAGAGTATGAACAGGGGAGGCGCAGAGAGAGAGGGAGACACAGAATCGGAAGCAGGCTCCAGGCTCTGAGCCATCAGCCCAGAGCCCGATGTGGGGCTCGAACTCACGGACCGCGAGATCGTGACCTGGCTGAAGTCGGACGCTTAACCGACTGCGCCACCCAGGCGCCCCTGGAATTTATTAGTTCTAACAGGTTTTTTTTTGTAAACTCTTTAGGGTTTTCTTTTCTTTTTAAAAGTTTATTTATTTATTTTGAGAGAAAGAGAGAGAGAGAGAGACTGGAGAAAGAGGGAGAGACAGAATACCAAGCAGGCTCCACACTATCAGCACAGAGCCCAACATAGGGCTTGACCTGAGCCAAAATTGAGAGTTGGATGCTTAACTGACTGAGTCACCCAGGCAACCCTTTTTAGGTTTTCTATATATAATATGTCATCCACAAATAGTGACAGTTTTACTTCTATCTCTATGATTTGGATGCTTAAAAATTTATTATTGGAGTATCATTGACATACAATGTTATATTAGTTTTAGGTGTACAACATATTGCTCCAACAATTCTATACATTACTCAGTGCTCACCATGATTAGTGTAGTCACCATACAATGTTACTACATTATTTTACTCTATTCCCTCTGCTGTACTTTTCAACTCCGTGACTTATTTATTTTATAACTAGATAACTTCTATTTCTTTTTCTTGCCTAGGACCTCTAATACTATGCTGAATAAAAGCAGGGAGAATGGGCATTCTTGTCTTGCTCCTGATCTTAAAGGAAAAGCTGAAATGTTTTCACCATTAGGTATGATGTTAGCTGTGGGTTTGTCATATATGGCCTTTATTATGTTGAATTATGTTTCCTTTATACCGACTTTGTTAAGAGTTTTTATCATAAATGGATGTTGAATTTTGCCAAATGATTTTCTGCATCTATTGAAATGATCATATACTTTTTATTCTTCTTTGTTAATGTAGTGTACTGCATCAATTGGTTTCTGCATGTTGAGCCAGACTTGCACCCCTGGAATGAATCGTACTCAATTACAGTGTATGATCCTTAATGTACTGTTGAATTTGGCTTGCTAATATTTTGTTGAGGATTTTTGCATCTGTGTTCATCAGAGATATTGACCTGTAATTTTTTTTTCTTGTGACATCCTTATCTGGTCTTGGTAGCAGGGTAATGCTGGCTTTATAGAAGGAGTTTGGAAGTGTTCCTTCCTCTTACATTTTTTTGAAGATTTTGAGAAGGATTGGTATGAATTCTGTTTTAAAAATGTTGGATAGAATTTACCAGTGTATGTGTCTGGTCCCAGACACTTGTTTTTTGGGAGGTTTTTGATTACTGATTCAGTCTCCCTACTAATAATCTGTTCAGATTTTCTATTTCTTTATGATTCAGTCTTTGTGCTTTTATGATTCTAGTAATTTATCCATTTCTTCTATGTTTCCAATTTGTTGGTGTATAATTGTCCATAGTAGTCCCTTATTATTCTTTGTGTTTCTGTGGTATCAGTTGTAACATCTCCTTGTTCATTTCTGATTTTATTTATTTGAGCCTTCTCTTTGTTTTCAGGGTGAGTCTAGCTGAAGTTTTGTCAGTTTTCTTTATCTTTTAAAAGAATCACCTTTTAAATTCATGGATTCTATTGTCCTTTTAGTCTCATTTTCATTTATTGATGCTCTGATCTTAGTTATTCCCTTACTTGTACTAACTTTGGGTTTTGTTTGTTCTTTTTATTTACTTCATTAAAGTGTAAAGTTAGGTTGTTCATTTGAGATTTTTTTTCTTCAGGTTTTTATCACTATGAACCTCTCTCCTAGAACTGCTTTTGATGCATCCCATAAGGTTTTTTTTCTTTTTAAAAATTAAAGTACAATTAACATAGCGTTATATTAGTTTCAGGTATAAAATATGATTCAGCAGTTCTATACATTATTCAGTGCTCATTAGGAAAAGTGTACTCTTAATCCCCTTCACCTATTTCACCCATACCCCCACCCACCTCTGCTTTGGTAACCAGAGAACAGTTTGTTCTCTGTATTTAAGAGTCTTATTTGTCACTTTTTTTGTTGTTCATTTGCTTTCTTTCTTAAATTCCACACGAGTGAAATCACATGATATTTGTCTTTCTCTGACTTATTTTATTTAGCATTATACCCTCTAGATCATTCCATGATGTTGCAAATGGCAAGATTTCATTCTATATATATATATATATATATATATATATATATATATATATATATTCCTTTATCACTTCTTTATCCATTCATCTATGGATGGACACTTGGGTTGCTTCCATATATTGGCTATTTTAAATAATTCTGCAATAAACATAGGGGTGCATATATCTTTTCAAAATAGTGTTTTCATATTCTGTGGGTAAATATTCAGTAGTGGAATTACTGGATCATGTGGTAATTGTATTTTTAATTTTTTGAGGTGCCTCTATAGAGATTTCCACAGTGGCTGCACCAATTTGCATTCCTGCCAACTTACACCTTTGCACGAGGGTTTATTTTTCTCCACATCTTCACAAATGCTTGTTGTTTTTTGTTTTTTAGATACTAGCAATTCTGACAGGTGTGAGATGATAGCTCACTGTGGTTTTGTTTTGCATGTCCCTGATGATTAGTGTTACTGAGCATCTTTCCATGTGTCTTTTGGCCATTTGTATGTCTTCTTTGGAAAAATGTCTATTCAGGTCCTCTACTCATTTTTAAGTGGATTATTATTTTTTTTTAATGTTGAGTTGTATAAATTCTCTATATATTTTGGAATATTAACTCTTTATCTGATATATCATTTGCAAATATCTTGTCCCATTCAGTAAGTGGAGTTTTGTTTTGTTTTGTCAATGGTTTCCTTTGCTGTGCAAAAGCTTTTTATTTTGGTGTAGTCACAATAGTTTAGTTTACTTTTGTTTTCTTTTCCTGAGGTGACATATCTAGCAAAATGTTTGATGTCAAAGGAATTACTGCCTATTTTTTGTTCTAAGAGTTTTATGGTTTCAGGTATCACATTTAGGTCTTTAATCCATTTTGACTTTATTTTTGTTTATGGTGCAAGAAAGTGGTACACTTTCATTCTTTTGCATGTCACTGTCCATTTTTTCCAGCACTATTTGTTGAATAGACTGTCTTTTCCCCATCATATATTCTTGACTCCTTTGTCATAGAAAAATTGGTCATATAAGTGTGGATTTACTTCTGAGCTCTCTGTTCTGTTCCATTGATCTCTGTCATTTTTCTGCCAGTACCATACTGTTTTGATTACTATAGCTTTGTAGTATAGTTTGAACTCAGAAAGCATGATACCTCCAGCTTTTCTCTTTTTTCTCAAGACTGCTTTGACTATTTGGGGTCTTTTGTGGTCCCATACAAATTTTAGGATTCTGTGTAAAATGTTGTTGGTTCTTTAGGATGTGTTAAATCTGTAAATTACTTCGGGTAGAATGTACATTTGAACAATATTGGTTCTTCCAATCCGTGAGTATGGAATATCTTTCCATTTGTTTGTATTATAAATTTCCTTCCTTTCAATATTTTGTAGTTTTCAGAATACAGATCTTTCACTACTCTGGTTAAGTTTATTCCTAGGTATTTTAATTTTTGTTGTTGCTGCAATTGTAAATGGGATTGTTTTCTTATTTTCTCTTTCTGCTTTTTCATTATTAGTGTATACAGTGCAACAGATTTTTGTTTAACTTTGTATCCTGTCACTTTACTGAATTCCGCTATCAGTCCTAGTAGTTTTTTGGTGGAGTCCTTAGCGTTTTCTATCCATAGTATCATGTCATTTGCAAATAATGAAAGTTTTACTTCTTCCTTACCAATTTGGATACATTTTATTTCTTTTTCTTGTCTGACTGATGTGGCTAGGACTTCCAGTACTTGTTGACTAAAAGTTGGAAGTAGACTTCCTTGTCCTGTTCTTGATCTTATCAGGAAATCTCTTAGTTTTTCACCCTTGAGCATGATGTTAGGTGTGTGTTTGTCATATATGGCCTTTATTATATTGAGGTATGTTTTCTCTAAGGTTACTTTGTTGAGAGCTTTTACCATGAATGGATGTTTTACCTTGTCAAATGCTTTTCTGAATCTCTTCTAATGATCATTTTTAAAAATCCTTTCTCTTGTTAATGTGATGTATCATGTTGATTGATTTGCAAACATTGAGCCACTCTTGCATTCCTTGAATAAATACCACTTGATTGTGGCAAATGATTTTTTATAGTATTCTTAGATTTGGTTTGCTAATATTTTGTGAAGGATTTTCATCAGAGATATTGACTTGTAAGTTTTTTTTTAAGTATCTTTATGTAGCTTTGGTATCAGGGTAATTCTGTCCTCATAGAATGAATTTGGAAGCTCTCCATCCTTTTCTGTTATTTAGAACAGTTTAAGAAGAATAGGTTTTAACTCTTCTGTAAATGTTTGGTAGAATTCACCTGTGAAGCCAGCTGGGCCTAGACTTTTGTTTGTTAAGATTCAATTTCATTGCTAGTAATCAGTCTGTTCAAATTTTCTGTTTCTTCCTGATTCACTTTTAGAAGGTTATATGTTTCTAGGAATTTATGCATTTATTTTAGGTTGTCCAATTTTGTTGCATATAATTCTTCATAATATTCTCTTAAAATCTTTTGTATTTCTGTGGTGTTGTTTGTTATTTCTCCTCCTTCATCTCTGATTGTATTTATTTTAAACCTCTTTTTTTTCTTAATGAGTCTCACTAAAGGGTTGTCATTTTTGTTTATTAAAAAAAAACAGCTGCCGGTTTCATTGATCTCTTCCATTGTTTTTTTTTAGTCTTTATTTCATTTATTTCTTCCCTAATCTTTATTATGTCTTTCATTCTACTGGTCCGGGGATTTGCTTGTTTTTTGTTTTCTAGCTCTTTAGATGTAAAGTTACGTTGTTTATTTGAGGGTTTTTTTCTTTTCGAGGAAGGCCTGTAGTGCTATAATCTTCCTTCTTGGAACAGCTTTTGCTGCATCCCAAAGATTTTGGACCATTTTGCTTTCATTTTTATTTCTGTCCATGTATTTGTGTTTTCCTTTTTAATTTCTACATTGACCCTTTTTTGTTTAGTAGCATATTATTTAGCATCCATGTATTTGTGTTCTTTCCACATTTTTTCTCGTGATCGATTTCTAGTTTCATACTGTTGTGGTGGGAAAACATGCATAATATGGCTTCAATCTTTTTGAATTTATTGAGATTTGTTTTGTGACCTAACATGTGATCTATTCTGGAGAATGTTCCATGTGCACTTAAAAAGAATGTATATTCTGCTGTTTTTGGATGGAATGTTCTAAATATATCTGTTAGATCCATCTGGTCCAATGTGTCATTCAAAGCCACCATTTCTTTGTTGATTTTCTGTCTGGATGATGTATCCATCAATGTAAGTGGGTGTTAAAGTCCCCTACTATTATTGTATCACTGTCAATTTCTCCCTTTATGTCTGTTAATAGTTAACACTATGTATTTAGGTGCTCTCAAATTGGGTGCATAAATATTTATAATTGTGATATCCTCCTGTAGGTTTGTTCCCTTTCTCATTATGTAGTGTCCTTCTTTGTCTCTTGTTACAGTCTTTGTTTTAATGTCTATTTTTTCTGATATAAGTATTGCTACCCCAGCTTTCTTTTTGCTTCCATTTGCATGATAAATGTTTTCCAATCCCTTCACTTTCAATTTGCATGTGTTGTTAGGTCTGAAGTGAGTCTCTTGTAGGCAACATACAGATGGGTCTTGCTTTCTTATCCATTCAGTCACTCTATGTCTTTTAAATAAAGCATTTATTTCATTTACATTGAAAGTAATTATTACTAGGTATGTACTTATTGCCATTTGTTACTTATTGTATGGTTATTTTTGTAGTTCTTCTCTGTTCCTTTTTTCCCCTTATTCTCTTCCCTTGTGTTGTGATGGCTTTGTTTAGTGATATGCTTGGATGGATTCTTTGTCTTTATTTCTTGTGTATCTACTATAGATTTTTGATTTGTGGTTACCATTAGGTTTGTATATAACATCTTATGCATATAGCAGTTGATATTAAGTTGATAGTCACTTAAGTTTGAACTCATTAAAAGCACTAAATTTTTACTCCTCCCTTCACATGTTTTATGGATGTCATATTTTACATCCTTTTATTTTGTGAATCCCTTGACTGATTTCTATAGGTATAATTGATTTTACTGTTTTTATGCTTTAACCTGCATACTGGTTTTCTAAGTGATTAATCTTATACTTTTTTTATATGCTTCCATTTACCTGTGAAGTTTTTTCTTTTCATAATTTTCTTACTCATGATTATGGCCTTTTCTTTTCACTCAAAGAATTTTGTTTAACATTTCTTGTAAGATTGGTTTAATGGTGAGGAACTCTTAGCTTTTTTTTTTTTTTTTTTTTTTTTTTTTTGGTCTGGGAAACTATTTATCTCTCCTTCTGTTCTAAATGATAGCCCTTCTGGGTAGAGTATTCCAAGTTTCAGATTTTTTCCTTTCAGTAGTTTGAATATATTATGCCAGTCCCTTGTGGCCTGAAAACTTTCTTCTGAAAAATCAGCTGATAGACTTATGGGGTTCCCCTGGTATGTAACAGTTTGCTTTTGTTGCTTTTTAAATTCTATATTTATCATTAGGCTTTGCCATTTAAATTATTATGTGTCTCAGTGTGGACTTCTTTGGGCTGATTTTGTTGGGGCTGCCTGTGCTGCCTGAAAATGGATCTCTGTTTCCTTCCTCAGATTAGGGATGTTTTCAGCTATTATTACTTCAAATAAATTTTCTGCCCTCTCTATCACTTTTCCTTCTGGGATCCCTGTAATTGGAATGTTATTATGCTTGATGATGTTGCTGAGTTCCCTTAACCTATTCCCATTTTTTAAATATTCGTTTGTATTTTTTTGATCTTCAGCTTGGTTGCTTTCAATTACCCTGTCTTCCAGGTTGCTGACATGTTCCTCTGTCTCCTCTAATCTACTATTGATTCCCTATAGTGTATTTTTAATATAATTTATTGTCAAATTGGCTAATATACAGTGTGTAAAGTGTGCTCTTGGTTTTTGGGGTAGATACCCGTGGTTCATCACTTACATACAACACCCAATGTTCATTCAACAAGTGCCTTCCTCAATGCCCATCACCTATTTTCCTCTTTCCCCCACCTCCTCATCAACCCTCAAATTGTTCTCTGTACTTAAGAGTCTCTTATGGTTTGTCTCCCTCCCTCCCTGTTTGTAACTATTTTTTCCCCTCCCCTTCCCCCATGGTCTTCTGTTAAGTTTCTCAAGATCTACATATGAATGAAAACATATGATACCTGTCTTTCTCTGTATGACTTATTTTATTCAGAATAATACCGTCCAGTTCCATCCACGTTGCTGCAAGTGGCATGATTTCATTCTTTCTCATTGCCAAGTAGTATTCCATTGTATATATAAACTACATCTTCTTTATCCATTCATCAGTTGATGGACATTTAGGTTCTTTCCATAATTTGGCTATTGTTGAAAGCACGGCTATAAACATTGGGGTACAAGTGCCCCTATGCATCAGCACTCCTGTATCCCTTGGGTAAATTCCTAGCAGTGCTATTGCTGGGTCATAGGGTAGTTATATTTTTAATTTTTTGAGGAACCTCCACACTGTTTTCCAGAGTGGCTGCACCAGTTTGCATTCCCACCAACAGTGCAAGAGGGTTCATTCCCTTTTCTCCACATCCTCACCAGCATCTGATGTTTCCTGAGTTGCTCATTTTAGCCACTCTGACCGGTGTGAAGTGGTATCTCAGTGTGGTTTAGATTTGTATTTCCCTGATTATGAGTGACGTTGAGCATCTTTTCCTGTGTCTGTTGGCCATTTGGATGTCTTCTTTGGAGAAGTGTCTATTCATGTCTTCTGCCCATTTCTCCACTGGATTATTGGTTTTTTGGTTGTTGAGTTTGGTAAGTGCTTTATAGATTTTGGATACTAGTCCTTTATCTGATATGTCATTTGAAAATATCTTTTCCCATTCCATCAGTTGTCTTTTAGTTTTGTTGATTGTTTCCTTTGCAGTGCAGAAGCTTTTTTATTTTGATGAGGTACCTGTAGTTCATTTTTACTTTTAATTTTCTTGTCTTTGGAGATGTGTTGAGTAAGAAATTGCTGTGGCTGAGGTCAAAGAGGCTATTGCTGGTTTTCTCCTCTAGGGTTTGGATGGTTTCCTGTCTCACATTTAGTTCTTTCATCCATTTTGAGTTTATTTTTGTGTATGGTGTAAGAAGTTGTCTAGTTTCATTCTTCTGCATGTTGCCATCCAGTTCTCCCAGCACCATATGCTAAAGAGACTGTATTTTTTCCATTTTTCCTGCTTTGGCAAAGATTAGTTGGTCATACATTTGTGGGTCCAATTCTGGGTTCTCTATTGTATTCCATTGGTCTCTGTGTCTGTTTCTGTGCCAATGCCATATTGTCTTGATGATTATAGCTTTGTAGTACAGGCTAAAGTCTGGGATTGTGATGACTTCTGCTTTTTTTTTTCAATATTACTTTGGCTATTCAGGGTCTTTTGTGGTTCCATACAAATTTTAGGATTGTTTGTTCTAGCTTTGAGAAGAATGCCAGTGCAATTTTGATTGAGAATGCACTGAATGTGTAAATTGCTTTGTGTAGTATTGACATTTTAACAATATTTATTCTTCCAATCCATGAGCATGGAATATTTTTCCATTTTTTTTGTCTTCTTCAATTTCTTTCATAAGTTTTCTATAGTTTTCAACATACAGATGTTTTATGTCTTTGGTTAGGTTTATTCTAGGTATTTTATTGTTCTTGGTGCAATTGTAAATGGGATCAATTTATTGATTTCTCTTTCTGTTGCTTCATTAATGATGTATAGAAATGCAACCGATTTCTGTACATTGATTTTGTATCTGAGATTTTGCTGAATTCATGAATCAGTTCTAGCAGCCTTTTGGTGGAGTCTTCCGGGTTTTCCATGTAATTATCATGTTGTCTGTGACCCTGTAGTGTATTTTAAATTTCAGTTATTGAGTTATTCATTCGTGGTTGGTTCTTTTTTAATATTTTCTATCTCTTTGCTGAAGTTCTCAATGAGATCCTCTGCTCTTAAGTCCAGTAAGTATCTTTATGAGTGTTACTTTGTATTCTTTATCAGGTATATTGCTTAGTTTTATTTCATTTAGCTCTTTTGCTGTGGTTTTGTCCTGTTCTTTGAAATATTCCTCTGTCTCCTCATTTTGTCTAAGTCTTTGTGTTTATTCCTGTGTATTAGATAAGTCAGTTATGTCTTCTGATCTTGAAAATAGTGGCCCTATGAAGAAGATATCTTGTAGTTCCCTGGAGCATAATGTCCCTTATTCACCAGAACCAGGCACTTCAGTAGTGCCTCCTATGTGGGTTGTTTGTGCCTTTCTGTTGTGGCTGCACCTTGTCTGCCTCCAGTACAGTTGGCTGCAATGGTCCACTTTGAGTTTTGTGGCATAGTAGGCACAGTTTTATCCCTGTGCTGTTAAGAAACCTGTGTGGGGCTGTAGGCTTATAGTTGGGCAGTGTTGGCAATCAAACCAAATGTCTGTCCTAAGCTCACTTACCAGGGCTGCAGTCACACTGACCTGAAGGACACTCTCCCTGCATTGTTTCCTGAGAGGCTTTTGTTGGTTGGCAAGGCCTGCAGTAAGATCAGATGCCTGCACCCATCCATCTGCCAGGGCTGTAGTTACACTGATCAGCAGGATACCCTCTCTGCACAGCCAACTGTAAGGTTTGGATGCTAGGGCTGTGGTGCACTGGTGTGTGTGGTTATCTTCTACTCCTTCAAAGGTAGAAGTCAACTTTGGAGTAGTGTTTGTCCCTGCTGGGGTTGCTTGCAGGATGCAGTTTACCAGGAGCTGCTTTGGAGGGACTATCTGTGGGTTGAATGGGGCAGATCTGCAGGAGAATAGGAGAATGGGGGTAGGGCACACAGTGTTAGTAAGTTGGGTGGAGAGTGTTCTCGCTGGTTCCTGTAGGTGTGCAGCTATTTAGGCTGGGAAGGACGGGAGAGAAATGGCACCCAATAGCTCTTTTGTTCTTGGAGAAGTCTTCTACAAATCTCTTCCAGCACACGTTCTGGGATTAATAAACAAATCTTCACTTATACCCCAGGTGCTCAAACTGCTGCTTCTATGCTCTATCTTGGCTGGGTTGTTATGTTGTCTATTTAACAACAAGGACCTAGCTTCCTATCACCCTCTGGTTCTCCTGGAGCTAAGCTCACTGGTTTTTAAAGTATTCAGAATTAAGCCCTGTTGATTGTAAAAACTCATGAAGTTAAGGCCCACTGTTTTTCAAATCCAAATGTTATGGGAACTCATCTTACTAGTTCAGGTTCCCTGTGCCTGAGGTGCCTGTTGGTAGGGTCTGATTCTCTTCTCTGTACCTGTGGTGTCTCTTCCATTTGTGGGTTCTTTCCCAATTGTGTCTCACTAAGGGTTTGGTTCCCAGTTGTATGTCTGCCCTTCTTACCCTTTTTATTGTGGCCTCCTTACTACAATTAACTGTGGAAGGTCTCTTTTGCCAGTCTTTGGGTCATTTTCTGAATTAGTTGCATTGATGTGACTACTATCTCAGTGTGTCTGTGGAATGAGGTGAGCTCAGTATCCTACTACTCTGCATCACATAAGTTTTGGTATGTTTTTTTCCATTTTCATTTGTCTCAAGGTATCTTTTTATTTCTCTGTTGATTTCTTCTTTGGCCCATTTTTGTACAGTAGCATGTTTAATATCCACATATTTGTGGATTTTCCAGTTTTCTTCCTGTAATTGATTAGTAGTGTCATACCACTGTGGTCAGAAAAGATGCTTTATATGATGTCAATCTTTTAAAATTTATTAAGACTAGTTTTGTTGTCTAACATATGATCTCTCCTGGAGAATGTTCTATTTGCATTTGACAAGAATGTATATTCTGTGGCTTTTGGATGAAATGTTCTATATATCTATTAAATCCATCTGTGGTAATGTGTCATTTAGTGCCAATGTTTCTGTATTAATTTTCTGTCTGGATAATTTTCTGTCTTTCTATTGATGACAGTGCAGTATTTAATTTCCCTAATATTGTATTGCTATGCATTTCTCCCTTAGGTACTTCTATGTTAGGTGCATAAATATTTACAAATGTTATATCCTCTTGTTGGATTGTCCTCTTTATCATTATGTAATGACCTTCCTTGTCTCTAATTACAGTCTTTGTTTTAAAGCCTATTTTGTCTAGTATAACTACCCCTGCTTTCTTTTGATTTCCATTTGCATGGAATATATTTTCCCACCCCTTCATTTTCAGTTTTTGTGTGTCATTATATCTGAAGTGAATATCTTATAGGCAGGATATAAATGGGTCTTTTTAAAATCCATCCACTCTATGTCTTTTGTTTTGAGAATTTAGTTCATGTATATTATTTAAGATAATTACTGATAGGTATGTACTTATTGACATTTTGCTCATTGTTTTTTGGTTGTTTTGTAGATCCTCTGCTCTTCTCTTACTCTCTTCCTTTGTGATTTGAAGATTTTCTGTAGTGGTATACTTATATTCCTTTCTCTTTATATTTTGTGTATCTACTAAGATTATTGCTTTGTGGTTACCATGAGGCTTGTGTATAACACCTTTTGTAACAGTCTGGTTTCTTTTTATTAAAATTTTTTTTAACATTTATTTATTTTTGAGAGACAGAGAGAGGCAGAGCATGAGCAGGGGAGGGGGAGAGAGAGAGGGAGACACAGAATCTGAAGAAAGCTCCAGGATCTGAGCTGTTTGTTAGCACAGAGCCCAAAGTGGATCTCGAACTCATGAACTGCAAGACCATGACCTGAGCTGAAGTTGGAGGCTCAACCGACAGAGTCACCCAGGTGCTCCCCCATTTTTTTTAAAAATTAAAACTTATTTATATTTGAAAGATGAGAGAGGCAGAGCATGAGCAGGGGTAGGTGTAACAGTCTGTTTTAAGTTGATAACAATTTAAGTTTGAATGCATTCTAAAACTCTATATTTTACTCCCTCCAAACCTTTTGTGTTTTTGATATTACTATTTAGAATCTTAAAATTCTTTTTAATGTTTATTTATTTCTGAGACAGAGACAGAGCATGAATGAGGGAGGGGCAGAGAGAGAGGGAGACACAGAATCCGAAGCAGACTCCAGGCTCTGAGCTGTCAGCACAGAGCCCAATGCGGGGCTCGAACTCACAAACTGTGAGATCATGACCTGAGCTGAAGTCGGTCGCTCAACTGACTGAGCCACCCAGGCGCTCCACCACTTACAATCTTTTTATGTCGTGTATCCCTTATAAAATTATGGTTATGGTTACTTTTACTATTTTTATCTTTCAAACTAGCTTTATAAATCATTAATTCACCACCTTTACACTGTTAGATTATTCTGAATTTTACAATATATTTACCCTTACCGGTGAGATTTATATTTTTCATATGCTTTCCTCTTACTAATTAGTGCCCTTTAATTTCAGCTTAAAGAAGTCCCTTTAACATTTTTTTTATATGGCCAGTATAGTGGTAATGAACTCATTTAGCTTTTGTTTGAAAAACTCTCTCCTTTAATTCTGATTGACACTGCTGTGTCGAGTATTCTTGCTTGGAAGTTTTTTCCCCCAGCATTTTGAATATATTGTCCCAATCCCTTCTGGCTTGCAAATTTTCTGCTGAAAAATATGCTATAGTCTTATGGGGGTTCACTTGTACATGACAAGTTTTTGTCTTCTTGCTTTTAATATTCTTTTCTTGTCTTTAACTTTTGATATTTCAATTATAATGTGTCTCTTTGGTCTTTATGGGTCTCTTTGGTTCATCTTATTTGCAACTCTCTTGCCTTCTTGTATCTGTAGGTCTGTTTCCTTCTCCAAGTTAGGAAAGTTTTCAGCCATTATTTCTTCAAATAAGTTTTATAACCCTTCTCTTTCTCTCTCTCTTCTCCTTCTGTAACCCTATAATGAGAATGTTGGTCCACTTGATGTCTCATGATCTCTTTTGCTATCTTCTTGTTTGTTCACATTTTTTTTTTCTTTTTGCTTCTCAGATTGGGTGTGATCCACTCCTCTGTATTCGAATTCACTCATCTTTTCTTCTGCTTTGTCTAGTCTGTGTTGAGCCTCTCTTGTGTACTTTTCCAGTTCAGTTATTGTATTCTAAAGTTCTGTGACTTTTATTTGCTATTTTCTTATATTTTCTGTCTTTTGTTATTGAGATATAAGCATACAACATTATATTAGTTTTGGGTGTACAGCACAATAATTTGATATTTAAATGAATGGTGATATAATCATCACCATGAGTCTAGTTAACATCTGTCACTATACACAGTTACAGAATCTTTTCCCTGTGATGAGAAATTTTAAGATCCACTCTTTAGTAACTTTCCAATATGCAATGTAGTATTACTAACTATAGTTATCACATTGCACATTACATCTCATGACTTATTTATTTCAGAACTAGAAGTATATTATAATCCTCCCCTTCACTCATTTCATCCAACCCTCACTTTGGCAACTACAAATCTATTATTTAAATCCTCTAATATCATATTGCTGTGCTTTTCTCCCTTAGGTTCACCTATGTTGGGTGCATAAATATTTACAAATGTTATCTCCTTTTGTTGGATTGTCCCCTTTATCATTATGTAACGACCTTTTTTTCTTTTTGTATCTATGAGCTTGGTGGGTTTTTTTTTTTAGATTTTGCATATACATGAGATCATATAATATTTGTCTTTCCCTGACTTATTTCACTTAGCAAAATGCCCTCAAAGTCAGTCTGTATTGTGGCAAATGGTGAGATTTTATTTTTTATTGCTGAATAATATTCCATTATTGTGTATATCACATTTTCTTTATTCATTCATCTGTTAGTGAATACTTCAGTTGTTTCCATATCTTAACTATTGTAAATAATGCTTCAATGAACATGTTGGTGCACAGATTTTTTTTCAAGTTAGTGTTTTAATTGTCTTTGGGTAAATACCCAGAAGTGTAATCACACTTTTTTGTTTTTACTTTTGTTTCCTTTGCTTTTGCTATTAAATACAAAAAATCATCACCAAGACAAATATCTTATTGCTTATGTTATCTTCTAGGAATTTTATGGTTCCAGGTCTTATGTTCAAGTCTTTAATCTATTTTGAGTTAATTCTTTGTGAATAATGTAAAATAGTGGTCTGGTTTTATTCTTTTACATGTTGATCAGTTTTCCAGCACTATTGAAAAGACTGTCCTTTCCCTGTTGTATATTCTTGGCTCCTTTGTCATAAATTAATTGACCATATATGCATGAGTTTCTTTCTGGTTCTGTATTCAGTTCCATTGATCTATGTGTCTGTTTTTCTACCAGTACCATACTGTTTTGATTACCATAGCTTTGTAATAGAATTTAAAATCAGGGAGCATGATGTCTCCCACTTCTTCCTTTCTCAAGATTGTTTTGGCTATCTGTGGTCTTTTGTGGCTCCATACAAATTTTGAGATTGCTTGTTCTATTTCTGTGAAAAATGCCATTGGAATGTTGATGGAGATTGCATTAGGTCTTTAGATTGCTTTGGGCAGTATGAACATTTTAACAATATTAATTATTCCATTCCATGAGCACAGAATATTTTTCCATTCATTTGTCTCTTCTTAATTTTTATATTTTCTTTGTTGAAGTTCTCACTATGTTCATCCATTCTCCTGAGGTTGGTGAGCATTTATGGTCATTATTTTGAACACTTTATCAGGTAAGTAACTCTTCTACATTTCATGAAGGACTTTTTTTCCTGATGTGTTATCTTCTTCTTTTATTTAGAATATATTCTTCTGTTTCTTTATTTTCCTTCATTCTCTGGGTTGGTTTATATCAATTAGATTAAACAGCCACCTCTCGGTCTTGAGAGTGTGGCCTTGTGTAGGGGATGAAACTTATTATTCAGCCCTGCCCACCTTTTGGTTGTCTAGTGGCTCCTAGTAGTTGAGAGTGTGCCAAAACATGTCACTGTCCCAAAGGGGGGGATTTTAATCAGTACCTAGTTCGAGTGATTGGAAGCCAGACCCTTAAATAGCAGCTTTTAAAGTATGCAACTATATATAATCCTGTGGGACTGCAGGCATAAGGCCCATGGCCACCAGAGCTGGGAGACCTAGAGGTGCTTCCTGTATGGCAGTTGCAAATATTGGTGTGCCAGACAAGTGTACAAGCTCCTTTTTGGGTGATAGTGGCAACCTGGAGCAAGTCAGAAGGAAAGCACAAAGATAGCATCCACTGGATTTCATCCTGAGATAACACCTTAGTAGGCCCCTAGATGTGTGCCAGACCAGAAGCCTGCCCTTGAGGCTGAAGCCGGACAAATAGGCCTCTTTTCAGTCTGTTGTCTGTGCTGTGTCCTGTTTATGGTAGTGGGCCAGGAACCCTCTCTCCATTTGTCACAGTCCTATAGGACCCAGTAATGCAAGTCCTGCTGGCCAGCAGAACCAGGAAATAAAGGGGATCACCTGGGCAGCAGCTGTGAAAAGCCAACATAGCAGATGCATGTAAAAGTTCCCCCCTGGGAGATACTGGTACTCCGGAGTGTGGCAGAGAGAGAGCGCCAATGTGGTGCTTATCCTCCTAGGTCTCTAAAATGTATTACAGTACACTCTTAGATATGTGTTCAATTAGAAGCCTGCTCCTCAGGCCATAATTATGAAGATATGGTAAGAGTCCTCTTATACAGTAACACTGGGATCCTCAGATTGTTGCTTCTTGCTCTATCCTGGGTGTGGTAGCTGGGTAAGAACTCTTTCTCCATTAGTTACAGTTCTTGGGACCTATACTCACTGGTCACCAGATCCACGTGATCTAGAGTTGTCCCCTGGGGACAGCTGCAAAACTTGGGGTGCCTGATGGGGATACAAGCTCCTTTCCAGGAGAAACTTATGGCATGGAGCAAGGTAGAGGGATCCAGAGTCTTCTAAAAAGAAGCTCAGGCATTAGTTTCTTCTTGCCTAGAATAATCAGTTTCACAGGAGCATCTAAAATCTAAACGGTCTAGGTAAGTGTTTCTCAACATTGGCACTATTGATATTTTGGGTCAGATAGATTTTTGTGTTGCCTTGTGCATTATGGGAGGTTTAGCAACTCCCCAAGTTGTAACAATAAAAAGTGCCTGCAGACATTGTCAAATGTCTCCTGTAAGTGGGACAAAATCACCCCCAGTTAAGAACAATTGGTATAGAGGAATGGTAGTGTTGTAGTTAAGAATATGGTTTTGCAGAATTATATATGAATCAAGACTCTTTTTGCTTACTGGCTGCATGACCTTGAGCAAATCACTTCATTTTTCTGAACCTCACTTTCCTCATCTGTAAATGGGGACAATGAGGCCCTGTTTAGGGTTGTTGTAGGGATTAAATGAGATCAGGTACACAAAACACTCAGTAAATAGTGGCAATAGTAGTATGTTAATATTATTAACCATTATTAATTAACAAAGATTACAAGTTCCCAGAAAATGGTGAATGAAGAAAGGAGGTTTCTTAAGGATAGACTCAGAACTTATTTTTTTTTTTTTAGTTGCCTGTCCTGTCATAACAGAGTTAAGATTTTCCCATTTACTGGTAGACCTCACTAGCAAGTCTTTCTCTTCAAGACTCTGTAGCCAGATCTGGAAAGGCTAACTACTGAGCTCTATACTATGTAATCTGCATAATATATTTGGGGTAAGGGTCTCTTAGATTTCTATGTGTAGGCACATAGCTTAACTCCACCCCCTCTCTAGAAGTCAATTTCTCAAGGAGACGAGAAGAGTCTTACCATAGAATTACACCAGAGACATCGGAAGTCTTGAAGTCTTTGGTAACTGCCACAGTTCTCATGACATACTGCACACTGAGAACTGACAGATATATTTCCTTCTACCCACTGATGAGGCATAGTCTTCTGAAAGGTAAATAAAAAGATAAGAGATAGAAGTTAGAGATATAAAAGAGAGAAAGGGCCAGCTGGAGTAACTATGCTACTCATGAGGGACATTAAGTGACACCAACAAGGTTCTTCATGGTCTTGCCCTCCCCACTCCAATGCTAGCAAATGATGACAGCTGGATGTGGGGGCTTTCATTCTTCTAGATTGGCTGGATTGTAAGCTTAAGGAGGAAGTCTACTTGGGTTGTATGTAACGAGAAGTCTTCGTTCCCCTGTGTGTCCTGGTTAAAGGGGATATGGGAAAGAGTGGCTGTAAGAGAAGATGGCTGGTACTTACTACTTCATCTGCAGGCATGAGGAGGTCATCAGTGATAGACAAAGTATTCCATTTACAGTCTTTGATTGCTCTCAAAGCACATAATTTGTGAGACTTCACTTTGCACACTATGATAAAAGGAGGAGAAAAGATGGATGTGAATCTGGTGACAATGAAGATTCTAAAGCCCTTCCCTAATCTCTCTGAAAGTTAGAACCTAGGTGAATCTAAATAGTTCTGACCAACCTCCAAAGGCCTGATTCTCATATGATCTAGTTCCTTTTTATTCTTACGGACTAAATTTTCTACTTATCTGATTTGAATGGAAATTGATGGCAAGAATGAGGTGATTTCTGTTTTTCCAATTCTTGTGACCATGTTGTCCAATCTTGTCAGATCCAACCCTCCATTTTAGTTCATGAGAATTCCCCCCTTTGCCAGCTTCTTTCCATCTCTTTTCTTTAGTCTGTTAAGTGTCAGAATTAACCTTACATTAGAGTCAGTGACTTAGTGTGAGTCAGTGACACTAAAGCCGCATGAACTCCTTTACCCCTATCTCTACCCACTGGACTCCATTTCCTAAAGTAATCAGAAAATGTACCTTCGCAGATTATAACATTTCTAGATAAGGCAGGAATGCTCTCCCGACAGACATTGCAGTGCTGGGTCCGGTGGCTGTGGCTGGAGTACCAATAGTGCATTCCAACAAGGAAAGGGTTGTTTTCTGCTGCAGGTATCTAAAATAAGTCAAAGAGAAGAGAGAATAGAGTTAAGGAAGACATGTTAGGGAGGGCCAGAAAATCTGCTCCTAAGGCTGAAAGGGCCACGTAGGTGTCAGAGCATGTGAAGAGGAAAACCAAATATTGGAACCAATACCTAACAAATCTCCCACCTCCAATTTTTTCCCTCAGTAGTTTTGGAAAGGGAAAAAGAATAGGGGGGTAGATCCTGCAATTGGAGCTGGATACAGGAACAATGATATCTAAACCACTGTATTGGTTTAGTCTAAGCAAAATTAGTTCTGTTAGTCTTGGCTGTGGTTCTCTTTGAGTAGTCAGGAAAAGGAGGTAGTTACCTGGAAATACAGTGATAATCCAAGTCATCTTGCCAAGCAAGAAAGGGAGATGGCAGGGCTCTGTGACTCTGGGGTAAGGAATGCTTTAACTACCTCCTGGAGACATACATTCTCCTTCCTGGCCTTGCTGCTGCCATGTAATCAGAGCACTGCATTACCTGGACAATAGTTTCATCTCAGGGGTTTCTTACCCAAGATTTTTTTTTTTTTCTGAATGCCACGCTCTGACTACCTATAGCAGTTTCCTGTTTAATCAATTTCATTCATTCAAAATTCATTAAACAAATATTTACTGAGTAACTACTATGTGCTTAGCACCTTTCAAGGCATTGGAGCTATAAGAACAAGACAAAGACCCTGCCCTCATGAAATTATATTCTGTTTGGGGTCCTCTCTCATGGTATTAAACTTGACATTTGCTGTTAACCAGTCTATAAATGCTGCATTTATCACAGCCTGACTCTCATGACTATGGGGATGGCAGAGGGTATATCAGCAACTAGTTTGGGGGTTAAAAGGAGAAAGGAAGTGGTGGGCACCAAACACTCTCATTTGTTCTGGGTGTGCATTCCATGGGACTCTTCCACTTTTCTCACTCCTCTGAATGTCTGATTTGTTCCTTTTCTGCACTCCTGTTGAGTGTAGACATAGGTGTACACATTTAGCTTTTTATTCTTGACAATAAGTAATGGACTACATTTATATAATATAACGAGTTGGTGTGTAAAGGCATAACAAGACTGTAAAAAGAGATATATACTCTCCCTTATCCCAGCTTATAGAGGTCCATTAGAGACACACACACACACACAGAGAGAGAGAGAGAGAGAGAGAGAGAGAGCTATTGAGGGTTCTAGCACATTAAATATTCAGCCTTGATCAGTTTACAGGAATTAACCATCTAAACCATAGCCTACACATGGCACTCTATGATCCCTCCTTACCCCTTCTGGTATGCTGGATATGTGCTAAGCTGTTGTTGAATTGATCAGGAAGCTTCTGGAAGGAAAAGCTACTTTGATGAGCTAAAGGCTTACCTGGCCTGGGATCACTTTGTGATCGCAATGTTTCTTGCATGCTTAGATCCTGACAAGGCTCTAAGAAGATCAGAGTAGATGGCTAAGAGTCCTGAGGAAGTGACATAGTCTTGGCTTTGGAAGTCTGAGCTCCCAGCACCTTTCTACTTCCCACGAAATTATAACTCTACCAGTATGTTCCTTCCTTCCAATATCTTTCCCTTCTCCAATAATTACTAAAAGCCAAATTTGTGTCATCTATGAAGCTGGACACTGGAGACACAGAGATAAATGATCTAAACTTCTTGCCTCCAGGGAGCTCATAATCTAGTAGAGCAAACAACTTCCTAAACAGATCATTTCATTACAGAGTGACACGTGAGCTCTCCTAGAATGTGCAAGGCTTAGTCCATTTAAGAATTATTAAGTAAAATGTCACCAGAATTTGAAGATTTGGAAAATTATTACCCTATGTTTATTGCAAACCATAAGAAACTGTGCTCTGGAGAGAACACAAAGAGTGTGGCCAGACAAACTTTTGCTGGAGAGATTAGATGTGTGACACATGGATCCAATAAACTATCTCAGCAGAAACATTGCCAGCTTGGACTGAAGGATCAGATATGGGACCAAATGAAGAAAGGCTGTCAGACTTTGGGGATTCTACAGTCAGAAAATAGGCTGATAGAGTTACTTGGCTGTGAATATGTGTTATTCTTCAAGAAAATGTAAGAAAGACTCCACGTGGGCTCAGAGGTAAGCAGGGATGTTGAGAGTGGCTCAGAGGCCAGAGGTGCTGCCCCTACCACCATAGATCCAGAGAGGGCTGGCCTGGAAGTAGGCCACTGTCCTCTGGACCCAGAGAGTTGGGCCACTTCCTTGGTTAGAGAGGGTGGCTGCCACCCCTGTGGGATTGAGAGAATGGGGCCAGAGGAAAGAATATCAAGTCACCAGAGAATTATCCTGAGGCCTGGAAACCTAACAGAATTTGCTCTGCTGGGTTGTCAGTTTGCTCTAGACCAGCAACCCTTTTATTTCTTCCATTTCCTCTCTTTCAGAATGGGAATGTCTATTCTATGCCTGTCTTAACATTGTATTTTGGAGAGAAATAACTTGTTTTCTAGGTTTTACAAGTCCACAAATAGGAAATTTTCCCCAATTGGGCCATACCAAAAGTCTCATTCATACGTGATTTAGATTATGTAGAAGGTAAGGTTTAGAGTTAAGAGTTAATGCTGGAATGGGTTAAGACTTTGGGGGATGTCAGGAGGGGGTGGATGTATTTTGAATATAGGAAGGATATAAGTTTTGGGGGGATGAGGGAAGAGGACAAACTCTTATGGTTGAATTGTATTTCCCCCAAAATATGTCAAGTCCTATTTCTCAGTGCCTGTGAATATGACCTTATTTGGAAATAGGGTCTTTGCAGATATAGTTAATTTAAAGAGGCCATACTGGATTAGACCACACATAGCCCTAATCCAATGACTGGTGTCCTTATAAGAAGAGGAAAATTTGGACACAACCACGCACATAGAAAAGAGTACCACGTGAATATACAGGTCATGTAGACTCAGAGGGTAAAACCATGTGATGATGGAAGCAGAGATTGGAGTAATATGTTTAACAATCCAAGGAATGTCTGCAATAACCAGAAGCTAAGAAGAGACAAAGAAGGATCATCCCCTAGAGACTTCAGAGAGAGCATGGTTCTGCTGACACCTTGGTTTTGGATTTCTAGACTCCAGAACTGTGAGAGAATAAGTTTCTGTTGTTTTAATTCACCCAGTTTATGGTAATTTGTTATGGCAGTCCTAAGAAACTAATATAGTATATCATTACAGGCTTCTCCAGTAGTTGACGCAGATTAAAAATACATTTTGAAGACAGATGAAAAACTGGCATGTATACAAATAACTGATCTCTGGATGCTAAGGAGGACAGTTTAAGTTAAGGCTTTCAGTGCATGGGTGTTGGATTTTGTGCTTGATTTTTTTATCCCCTCTAAAATATTTAGGTGAATTACATTTGTGCAGAGACCATCGTTCCAATCATATTCTTTGCTCTTTTAGGGCAGCTAAGGCTATTTCCTCCATCTACTGAATCTCTCTCAGCATAATCCAGAACCCAGATAGGCACAGTAATTATTTTTCTATTAAAGAAGTTCTTGTTAGTCCAGGCTTTTTGTAAACTCTACAGCACTATCCAAATAACATTACTTATCTGAAAAGTGCTTAATAATCTCAAATGAAATATCTCATAAAACACAAAATCTTCTAAAGATGTATTTTCTTAAAGGAATCTTGTTTGGGATGGCTTATGTGATGAAAGGCTATGTTTAGATATAACGGAATCTGTGATTTGTGCTGTAACTTGAACTCAATTGCTTTGTTATTTCAAGGATTAGTAACTACAAAATGTTAGGGCTTCCAGGTTAGCCATTGGTAGCATAACCATATCATCCAAATCAGGACACTTTAACAGTAAAAGGGAAGGCTATTAGTAATTATGCTGGGATAATAAGTGTAAACTGTGTTCATCCTGAGTATGCATGAGCTAGACAATCATTTAGTCAACTTGAATTTATTTGTTGATCTACACAGTCTAGTTGTCTGGCTTAGTGCCACTAAGGTGTCTATCAGACTACCCCATAATCACAAGTGGTGGGGACTAGGAGAGAGAATGAAGATAATTAATTAGCCAGAATTTAAGATGTCCTTCCAAGAGCATGGATTAAGAGTTAGGAGATCTGAAATCTCAATTCTTCAACAGTAAACTGTGACTTTAGGCAAGACAACTGAACTCCTCCGAAGTTCAGTTTTCTCATCTGCTTAATTAAATCTTAGAATCATAAGGTTCTGAAATTGAAATGAATGTTAGAATTCATCTAGTCTACCTATCAGAAAAAAGACTAATTTTTGCTTTAAACTGAATTTTAAAAATTGAGGTGTATTTGACAATTAAAAATTATATATTTTAATTTAATTTGATGATCTGATATACACACACACACACACACACCCAAAGTCAAACTAATTAACATATCTATCACCTCAGATAGTTACCACTTTCTTTCCTTCTATGTTTCTGTGTGTGTTGGGAACACTTAAGATCTTCCCTCTTAGCAAATTTTAGTATACAATGAATGATTGTTACTTAAACACATTGTTGTACATTAGATCTCCAGAACTTATTCTTCCTGCATAACTGAAACTTTGTACCCCTTAACCAACATCTCATTTCTCTTTCTCCTAGCACTTGATAACTACCATTTACTCTCTGCTTCTCTAAATTTGACTATTTTAGATTCCACATATAAGTGAGGTCATGCAGTATTTGTCTTTCTGTGTCTGGCTTTTTAAATTTAATATAATGTCCTCTAGGTTCATCCATGTTGTTGCAACTGGAAGAATTTCCTTGTGTTTAAAGGCTGAACAATATTCCATTATGTATGTGTGCGTGTGTGTGTGTGTGTGTATATATATATATCACATTTTCTTTGTTCATTCATCCATTGAGGGGCATTTAGGTTGTTTTCATATCTTGGTTATTGTAAATGATGCTGAAATAAACATGGGAGTGTTGATATCTGAGATCTGGATTTCATTTCCATTGGATATATATGCAAAAGTGAGAATGGTGGAACATAAAATAGTTCTATTTTAAAAACAGATGAGCATAAGGTAAGGGAAGCAAAAATAATTTAAAAACAGGGAGGAGGGAGGAGGGGCTAAGATGGCTGAGTAACATGGAAGTTCTCTGCTTCTTTTGTCCCTGAAATTCAGCTAGATCAGCATCAAACCATTTTTGCACACCTAGAAAATTTGAGGATCAACACAACAATCTGCATAACTTGAGCCACAGAACTCGGCAGTTACATGGCATGGAGAGGTTAACCGGGAGAGAGAGAAGCCATGGAGAGTAGGGAACAGTATTTGTGAAGACAGGACACAGAAAGTGGGGAGAGTACAGGAAAAGCACTCCCCCCAAAAGTGGCTGGAGAGAAAAACAAAGAGTGGAAGCACTACAATTGCCTGAACAAGAAAGGGAGAAAGGAGAGGGTTTCAATATCATGTAAACAGGGCAGAGAAGCTTTGGAAATTCTGCAGCCCAATACCTGGCAGTGCTCTGGTGGAAAGGGCAAATCCCCAGGAGCTGGCAGTGACGTCTGAGGGGTCTGCAGGTCACACAAGGAGAAGTGGTTCCCCTGCTATCCTGCTAGGAAGGCATTTGGTAGGCCTCCTCACAGGCATAGGTCCCAGTGGACCCCAGAGAACACAATTGCTGGTACTGGAACAAAGATGGCAGGGTATGCTGAAACCTTATGTGGGTTGTGTGCTGTGATTTACCATAATTCCTGAAACGCTGCAGCTATGAGATTGCACGAACTTATTCTGGGGCAAGCCAGCATCCAGTCACAACCTCTGAACCTCTGCCACAGCATGGTTACGTGAACATTCCCAGGGGGCAAGCCAGCATCTGGCCACTGCTTGGAGAGGCCCTCCCCCAAAGGGTATGAGTGGATCCAAGCTGCAGTGCCCTAAGAAGTGAGGGGTTTGGAAACACAACCCCATCTGAGATAAAATTAGGGAAGGGGGTGCCACTTGGCAGGCTGACATCTTGGACTCAGGCAGTGTAGAAGCAGGGAGTGGAAGGAAGCTGGAGACAAAGGAGGGGTGTGTAATGGCCAGTTGGTGAGAGCACAGAATTCTGAAGGTAGAAGGTAGAGCCTGGGAAGCTGGGTGATGCCATTTTTACTTCTGTGCATGAATGCGTGCGTGTGCACAGACACACACACACACACACAAATGCATGGGTGCCACACCAATCCACCCCATTAAGCTAAGCAGTGCCACCTAGTGGAAAATGGAGCCATTACACCAAGCCCTGTCCAACTGCACCAACCAAGCCCCAGAGGACAACCACAAGTCTCTCTGCCTGATTAGTGTACAGACTATAAAGTGCTTCATATATGACTTCTAGGGAAAACGGGATGTAATTTTATTCAAATTTCATTCTGTATACTGGTACATCTATTTGAGGGTTTTTTTGTTGGTTTTGTATTTTCTTTTCCTTTTTTTCTTTTCTTTTTTCATGAATATGGAAAGATAAAAAATTTTTTTTTCAACGTTTTTATTGATTTTTTTGGGACAGAGAGAGACAGAGCATGAACGGGGGAGGGGCAGAGAGAGAGAGGGAGACACAGAATCGGAAACAGGCTCCAGGCTCCGAGCCATCAGCCCAGAGCCTGACACGGGGCTCGAACTCACGGACCGTGAGATCGTGACCTGGCTGAAGTCAGACGCTTAACCAACTGCTCCATCCAGGCGCCCCAAAAATTTTTTAGTTTATGTTTCTATACAAAAATTTGTTTTAATTTTTTACTTTATTTTTTTTGGAATTTTATCTATATTTTATCTATATTAATTCATTTCATTCTATTTAATTGTATACATTTCCTTAATTTTTAAACATTTTCTTTCTTTTTTTCTTTTTCTGTTCTTTTCTTTTCCTTTCTTTCTTTTTTTCTTTTTCTATTCTTTTCTTTTCCTTTTTCTCTATTCTAGCAAGCTTCTTTCAACAACCAGAACAAAACACCTAGGATCTAGCTTCCATTATTTGACTTTTTTTGTGTTCTTTTTAATCTTTTTAATTTTCTTTTTTAAAATTTTATTCATTTTTTTTCTTCGTCCAAAATGATGAAAAGAAGGAATTCACCCCAAAAGACAGAACAGGAAGAAATGACAGCCAAGGACTTAACCAAAAGAGATATATAAGCAAGATGTCTGAACTAAAATTTAGAATCACGAAATTAAGAATACAAGCTGGGGTCGAAAAAAGCATAGAATCCCTTTCTGCAGAGATAAAAGAAGGAAAATCTACTCAGGACAAAATTAAAAATGCTATAACTGAGATGCAGTCTTGAACAAATGCAGCAAGGATGAGTGAGGCAGAGCAGTGAATCAGCAATATAGAAGACAAACTTATGAAGAATAATGAAACAGAAAAAAAAAGAGGGAGACTAAGGCAAAAGAGCACGATTTAAGAATCAGAGAACTCAGCGACTCATTAAAAAGGAATAACATCCAAATCATAGGAGTCCCAGAAGATGAAGAGAGAGAACAAGGGTCAGAAGGTTTATGCAAGCAAATTATAGTGGAAACTTTCCTAACCTGGGGAAAGACACAGACATGAAAGTCCAAGAAGTGTAGAGAACTCCCATTAGATTCAACAAAAAATGACAATCACCAAGGCATATCATACTCAAATTCACAAAATACACAGACAAGGAAAGAATTGTGAAAACAGCAAGGTAAAAAAAGTCCTTAACCTATAAGGGAAGACAGATCAGGTCCAGAGCAGACCTGTCCACAGAAACTTGACAGGCCAGAAAGGAGTGGCAGGATATATTCAGCATGCTGAATCAGAAAAATATGCAGCCAAGAATTCTTTATCCAGCAAGGCTGTCATTCAAAATAGGAGAGATAAAGAGATTCCCAGAGAAACAAAAACTACAGGAGTTCATGGCCACTAAACCAGCTTTGCAAGAAATTTTAAGGGGGACTCTCTGAGGGGAGAAAAGATGAAACAAAACGAAAAAGACCAAAAGCAACAAAGACTAGAAAGGTCCAGAGAACATCACCAGAAACTCCAATTCCACAGGAAATACAGTGGTAATAAATACATATCTTTCAGTACTCACTCTAAATGTCAATGGACTAAAGACTCCAATCTTATCCATAGAATGGATAAGAAAGCAAGATCCATCTATTGGCTGTTTACAAGAGACCCGTTTTAGATCTAAAGACACCTTTAGATCAAAGTAAGGGGATGGAGAACCATCTATCATGCTAATGGTCATGAAAAGAAAGCCAGAGTAACCATACTTATAGCTGACAATCTGTATTTCAAAATAAAGACCATAACAAGAGATGAAGAAGGGCATTATATCATAATTAAGGTGTCTATCCACCAAGATCTAACAATTATAAACATTTATGCCCCAACGTGTGTCACCCAAATATATCAAACAATTAATCACGAATGTAAAGAAACTCACTGACAAAAATACCATAATAGTAGGGGACTTCCACATCCCATTTATAGCAATGGACAGATCACCTAAGCAGAAAATCAACAAGGAAACAATGGCTTTGAATAACACACTGGACCAGATGGACTTAACAGATATGTTCAGAACATTTCATCCTAAAGCACCAGAATACACATTCTTCTCGAGTGTACATGGAACTTTCTCCAGAATATATCACATACTGGAACACAAGTCACGTCTCAAAAAGTACAAAAAATTGAGATAATACCATGCATATTTTCACACCACAACACTATGAAACTCGAAATCAACCACAAGAAAAAATTTAGAAAGACAATAAATACTTTGAGATGAAAGGATATCCTACTAAAGAATGAATGGGTTAACCAAGAAGTTAAAGAGAAAATTAAAAACTACATGGAAACCAATGAAAATGATAACACCACAGCCCAAAACCTCTGGGATGAGCAAAGGCGATCATAAGAGGGAAGTATATAGCAATTCAAGCCTTCCTAAAAAAGGAAAAAAGGTCTCAGATACACAACCTAACCTTACATCTTAAAGAGCCAGAAAAAGAGGGGCGCCTGGGTAGCTCGGTCGGTTGAGCATCCAACTTCAGCTCAGGTCATGATCTCACAGTGAGTGGGTTCGAGCCCTGCATCAGAGCCTAGAGCCTGCTTTGGAATCTGTCTCCCTCTCTCTCTGCTCCTCGCCCACTCATGCTCTGTCTGTCTGTCTCTCTCAAGAATGAATAAATGTTAAAAAAAAAGAGTTGTAGAAAGAACATCAAATAAAACCCCAAACCAGAAGAAGATGGGAAATAAAGATTACAGAAGAAATCAATGCTATGGAAACCAGAGCCAAACCCAAACCCAAAACAAAACAACAAAAACAACAAACAAAACAAAACCAATCCAAAACAAATCAAAAAACAACAAACAAACAACAACAAAAAAAAAACGTAGAACAGATCAATGAAACCAGGAGCTGGTTCTTTGAAAGAATTAACAAAATTGATAAACCCCTAGCCAGTTCGATCAAAAAGAAAAAGGAAAGGACCCAAATAAATAAAATCAAGAATGAAAGAGGAGAGATCACAACCAACACCACAGAAATACAAATAATGATAAGAGCATATTCTGAGCAATTATATGACAATGAATTGGGCAATTTGGAAGAAATTGACAAATTCCTAGAAACATATAAACTACCAAAACTGAAACAGGAAGAAATAGAAAATTTGAACAGAACAATAATCAATAAAGAAACTGGATTAATAATCAAAAATCTCCCAAAAAACAAGACTCCAGTGCTGGATGGCTTTCAGGGTAATTCTATCAAATATTTAAAGAATAGTTAACATCTGTTCTTTTGAAGTTGTTCCAAAAAATAGAAATGAAAGGAAAACTTCCAAAGTCATTTTTTGAGGCCAGCACTACCTTGATTCCAGAATCAGACAAAGACCTCACTTAAAGACAAAGTACAGACCAAATCCCCTGATAAACATGGATGCAAAAATTCTCAACAAGATACTAGGCAACTGCATCCAACAATACATTAAAAGAATTATTCATCACGATCTCTTGGGATTTATACCTGGCACGCAGGGCTGGTTCAATCAATGTGATATATCACATTAATAAAAGAAAGGACAAGAACCACATGATCCTCTCAACAGACACAGGGGAAGCATTTGACAAAATACAGCATTCTTTCTTGATAAAAACCCTCAAAAAGTATGGATAGAAGGATCATACCTCAAGATCATAAAAGCCATATACCAAAGACCCACCACTAATATCATCTTCATTGGGGAAAAACAAAAATTTCCCCCTAAGGTGAGGAACATGACAGGGATATCCATTCTCACCACTGTTATTCAACATAGTATTGGAAATTCTAGCCTCAGTAATCAGACAACACAAAGAAATAAAAGGCATCTAAATCACCAAGAAGGAAATCAAACCTTCACTCTTCACAGATGACATAATACTGTGTATGGAAAACCCAAAAGATTCCAACAAAAAACTGCTAGAACTGATCCATGAATTCAGCAAAGTCTCAGGATATAAAATAAATGTACAGAAATCTGTTGCATTCCTATACACCAATAATGAAACAGCAGAAAAGGAAATCAAGGAATCTATCCCATCTACAATGGGAAACCAAAAACCATAGAATACCTAGGAATAAACCTAACCAAAGAGGTGAAAAACCTATACACTGAAAACTATAGAAAGGTTATGAAAGGAATTGAAGAAGGCACAAAAAAATGGAAAAATATTCCACGCTTATGAATTGGAAGAACAAATATTGTTAAAATGTTGACACTACCCAAAGGAATCTACATATTCAAGGCAATCCCTATGAAAATAACATCAGCATTCTTCACAGAGCTAGAACAAACAATCCTAAAATTTGTATGGAACCAGAAAAGACCCTGAATAACCAAAAAAAAAAAAAAAAATCCTGGAAAAGAAAACCAAAGCTGGAGGAATCACAATTCCAGACTTCAAGATGTACTACAAAGCTGTAATCATCAAGACAGTATGGTACTGACACAAAAACAGACATCTTGAGCAAAGGAACAGAATAGAGAACCCAGAAATGGACCCACAAACATATGGCCTTTCACAAAGGAGGAAAGAATATTCAATGGAATAAAGACAGTCTCTTCAGCAAATGGTGTTGGGAGAACTGGACAGAGACATGCAGAAGATTGAACCTGGACCACTTACTTATACGCAAAAATAAACTCAAAATGGATGAAAGACCTCAATGTAAGACAGGAAGCCATCAGAATCCTAGAGGAGAAAGCAGGCAAAAATCTCTTTGATCTTGTCTGCAGCAACCTCTTACTCAACATGTCTCCACAGGCAAGGGAAACAAAAGCAAAAATGAATTATTGGGACCTCATCAAGATAAAATCTGCACGGCAAAGGAACAATCAGCAAAACTAAAAGGCAACTGACAGAATGGGAGAAGATATTTGCAAACGACATATCAGATAAAGAGCTAGTATCCAAAATCTATAAAGAACTTATCAAACTCAACACCCAAAAAACAAATAATCCAGTGAAGGAATGTGCAAAAGACATGAATAGATACTTTTCTAAAGAAGACATCCAGATGGCTAAGAGACACATAAAAAATTGCTCAACATCACTTATCATCAGAGAACTATAAATCAAAACCACAATGAGATACGACTTCACAACAGTCAGAGTGGATAATATTAACTCAAGCAGTGACAGATACTGCAGAGGATGCAGAGAAAGAGGAACACTTTTGCATTGCTTGTGGGAATGCAAACTGGTGCCGCCACTCTGGAAAACAGTATGGAGGTTCCTCAAAAAATAAAAAATAGAACTACCATATGGCCAGCAATTGCACTACTAGGTATTTATCCAAAGGATAGAGGTGTGCTGTTTCAAAGGGGCATATGCATCCCAATGTTTATAGCAGTGCTTTCAACAATAGCCAAAGTATGGAAAGAGCCCAATGTCCATCGACAGATGAATGGATAAAGAAGATGTGGTATATATGTACAATGGAGTATTACTTGGCAATCAAAAAAGAATAAAATCTTGCCATTTGCAACAATGTGGATGGAACTAAAGTGTATTATGCTAAGTGAAATTAGTCACATGAAAGACAAATATGTGACTTCACTCATATGTATAATTTAAGATACAAAACATATGAACATAAGGGAAGGGAAGCAAAAATAATATAAAATAGGGAGAGGGACAAAACATAAGAGACTCTTAAATATAAACAACAATCTGAGGGTTTCTGGAGGCATTTTCAGTGGGGGGATGGGCTAAATGGGCAAGGAGCATTAAGGAGGACACTGAATGCTATATACAGGGGATGAATCACTGGATTCTACTCCTGAAATCATTATTGCACTATATGCTAACTGACTTGGATGTAAATTAAAATAAACAAATAAACAAATAAACAAGCAAGCAAACAAACAACTTGGGGAAATTTTTTTTTGAAGAACATCCATACTGTTTTCCATAGTGCACCAATTTACATTCTCACCAACAGTGAACAAGGGTTCCCTTTTCTCCCTATCCTCACCAGAATTTGTTATCTTTTGTCTTTTTGATAATAGGCATTCTAACTGGGTTGAGATAATATATCATTGTGCTTTTTATTTTAAATTCCAGTATAGTTAACATATAGTGTTATAGTAGTCTTAGGTGTACAATATAGTGATTTAAAAATTCCATACATCACCTGGTGCTCATCATGACAAGTGTAATCGGTTTTTTTTAAGTTTATTTTATTTATTTTTGAGAGAGAGAGAGAAGAATGAGCAGGGAAGGGAGAGAGAGAGAGAGAGAGAGAGAGACAGGGAGAAGGGAAATCCCAAGCAGGCTCCACACTAAAAGCATGGATCCCGATGTGGAGCTCAATCTCATGAACCGTAAGATCATGACCTGAGTCAAAATCAAGGGTAGGACGCTTCACCAGCTGAGCCACCCAGGCGCCCCATGACAAGTGCAATCCTTAATCCTCATCATAGGGAAGAATGGGTAAAATAGGTAAAATATCATTGTACTTTTGATTGGCATTTTCCTAATGATCAGTTATGTTGAGCAACTTTTCATGTACTTGTTAGCCATTTTTACATCTTCTTTGGAAAAATGTCTATACAGTACCTTTCCACATTTTAAAATCAGAGTTTGTTTTTTTCGGTATTGAGTTGTAGGTGTTACTTATATATTTTGGATATTGACCCCTTATCAGATATATGGTTTGGCAATATTTTCTCTCATTCCCTAGGTTACCTTTTCACTGTTGACTGTTTTCTTTGCTGTGCAGAAGCTTTTTAGTTTGATGTAATCCCACTTATTTATTTTTGCTTATTTGCTTGTGTTTTTGGTGTCATATCTAAGAAATTATTGCCCCAAACAATGTCCAGAAATTTTTCTCTGTTTTTGTCTAGTAGTTTTATACTTTCAGGTCTCATGTTTAAGTCTTTAATTCAGTTTCAGTTGATTTTTGTATATGGTGTAAGAGTCCAAATTCACTTTTAAGCTTACAGATATCCAATTTTCCCAGCGCCATTGATTGAAGAGACTATCCTCCTATTTGGTGTTCTTGGCACACTTGCCAAAGATCAAATGGGGGTAGAAGCATGGATTTACTTATGTGCTATTTTGTTCCATTGACTTATATGCCTTTTTTATGCCAGTACAGAACTGTTTTTATTTTTATTAGTTTTTTGTTATTTTTTTTGTGAGAGAGAGAGAGGCAGACAGACACAGACATGAGCGAGGATGGGTATGGGGGCAGAGGGAGAGGGAGACACAGAATCCAAAGCAGGCTCCCGGTTCCGAGCTGTCAGCACAGAGCCCGATGTGGGGCTCAAACCCACAAACCATGAGATCATGACCTGGGCCGAAGTCGGACGCCCAACAGACTGAGCCACCCAGGCGTCCCTACAGTACTGTTTTTAGTACTATAACATTGTAATATATTTAGATACAGGGAATGTGATGTCTCTAGCTTTTTTCTTATTGCTCTAGATCGCTTTAGCTATTTAGGATCTTTTGCGGTTCCATATGAATTTTAGAATTGTTTTTTTTTCTATTTCTGTAAGGGTCACACTGGTATTTTGATCAGGATTACATTGAAACTGTAGATGGCTTTGATAATATTAATTTGATAATATTAACTGTTATAATCCATGAACATGGGAGATCTATCAATTTATCTATGTCTTATTTAATTTCCTTCATTAATGTTTCATAATATTTATTGTACAAGTATTTCACCTCTTTGGTTAAGCTTATTCCCACGTATTTTATTCTTGTTGTTGCTATTGTGAATGGGTTTTTTTCTTAATTTCTCTTACAAATAGTTCGTTGTTTATGTATAGAAACCCAATTGGTTGTTGTATGTTGATTTTACATCCTACAACTTTACAGAATTCACTTAGTAGTTCTAACAATTTTGCTGAGGCTTCAAGTGTCCATATATAGATGAATGGATAAAGATGTGTATGTATACACACACAATGGAATATTTTTCATCCATAAAAAAGAACGAAATGTTGCCATTTGCAACAACACGGATGGAGCTAGACAGTATAATACTAAGCCAAATAAGTCAGCCAGAGAAAGATAAGTACCTTATGATTTCACTCATATGTGGAATTTAAGAAACAAAACATGGGCAAGGAAAAAAGAGAAACAAACCAAGAAACAGACTCTTAATTATAGAGAACAAACTCATGGTTACTATTGGGGAGGCAGGTGGGGATGGGTTAAGGAGTGCACTTGTCATGATAAGCACCAGATGATGCATGTAATTGCTGAATCACTACACTCTACACCTAAAACTAATATAATACCGTATTTTGGCTACACTGCAATTAAAATTAAAAAAATAAAAAAAATTGTTAAGGCTTTAGGGTTTTCTATGTATATGATTATGTCATCTGCAGAGAAAATTTTACTTTTTTTCTTTCTAATTTGGATGCTTTTTATTTCTTTTTCTTGCCTAATTACTTTGGCTAGGATTTCCAGTATTATGTTAAAAATAAGTGGTGAGAGTAGGAATCTTTACCTTGTACCAGCTTTTAGAAAGCAAACTTTCAGTTTTTGCCATTGATTATGATGTTAGCTATGGACTTTTCATATGGCCTTTATTGTCTTAAGGTAAGACCCTTATGTTCCTATTTTGTTAAAAGTTTTGTTGATTGGTTATTGAACATTATGAAATACTTTTTCTGAATCTATTGAGATGATCATGTTTTTCCTTTCACTTTGTTAATGTGTTGTATCAGAATGATCAATTTATCTATGTTGAACCACTCTTGCATTTCTGGGGTAAATACTTCTTGGTTATATGATCTTTTTAATGTACTACTGAATTGAGTTTGCTAGTATTTTACTAGGGATTTTTGCATTCATGTTTGTCAGGAATACTGGCCTGTGCTTTTCCTTTCTTGTAGTATCTTTGCCTGGTTTTGTCTGATTTGGTATCTAAACTTTGGAAGAATTTAGAGAGGACTGATATTAATTTTCTTTGAATGCTTGGTAGAATTCACCCATGGTATCAGTAAAGCCATCAGGTCCTGGACCTTTCTTTCTTGGAAGACTGGTGATTACTGATTCAGTCTCCTTATTTGTTACTGGTCTATTCATGTTTTATATTTCTTCCTGATTTATTTTTAATAGTTTGTATGTTTCTAGGAATTTATCTGTTTATTTTAGGATATCTAATTTGTCATAGTAGTTTCTTGTGATCCTTTTTATTTTGGAAGTATCTATTATAGTGTCTATTCTTTCATTTCTGACTTTTTTTCAACCTTTTTTTCTTAAATTCTGTTCACCCTTTCAAAAAGATCACCACTTTGTTTTGTTAACTTTTATAATTTTTGTTCATTTGATTTAGTTCTTCTCTAATCTTTATTATTTCTTCACTGCTGCTAAATTTGGGCTTAGTTTGTTGTTTTTCTAGTTCCTTGAGGTGTAAAGTTAGGTTGTTTATTTTAGGTCCTTTTTTTCTAATGGAGGAATTTACTATAAACTTCCCTCCTACACATGCTTTTGTTACACGCCTAAGTTTTGGTATAGTTTATCATCATTTTTGTTTTTCTAAACATATTTCAAAATTTCCTTTGGATTTCCTCTTTGACCCAATTGTTCAAAAGTATTTAGGGGTACCCGGCTAGCTTAGTTGGAAGAGCATGCAACTCTTGATTTTGGGGTTGTGAGTGTGAGCCCCACAATGGGTGTAGAGATCACTTAAGTGAATAAATAAAAACTTGCCCAAAAAAGTGTACTAGGAGGAGTTAAGATTGTGGAGGCATAGGGGGACCCTAAGATTGTTTTGTCCCTTGCATATAGCTAGATAAATATCAAATCATTTTGAACATTGAAGAAATCAATCTGAGGGCTAAGAGAGCAAAACTGCACAACTAGAGATAGAAAAAATGGCCACATCATGAAAAGAGAAAGAATACAACAGGCTTTCATAACAATCACACACACACACAAAACCAGTGACCCAGACAAAATGACAAGATGGAGAAATTCACCCCAAAAGAAAGAACCGGAAAAAGCCATGACCAGGGATTTAATCATTATAGATACAAATAATATGGCTGAACTAGATTTAAAACAATAATCATAAGGATACTAGCTGTATGTGAGAAAAGCACAAAAGACACTAGAGGTTCCCTTATTGCAGAGATAAAAGAACTAAAAAACTAGTCAGGCAAAAATTTAAAAATGCCATGACAATGAGATGGATGGAGCAGAGGAGTGAATCAGTGATATACAAAATAAACTTATGGAAAATAATAAAGCTGACAAAAAGAGGGAAAGAAAAGTATTGGATCACAAATATAGAATCAGGGAACTCAGCCACTACTTAAAGCATAATAACATTTGTATCATAGGAGTCCCAGAAGAATAAGAAAGAAAAGGGAACAGAAGGTTCATTTGAGCAAAGTAAAGCTGAAAACTTCCCAATCTGGGGACAGAAAAAGACATTGAAATCTAAGAAACACAGAGAACTCCCATTAAATTCGACAAAAGCCCTCCATCACCAAAACACATCATAGTCAAATTCACAAAATACACAGACAAGGGGAGAACCCTGAATGCAACAAGGGTAAAAAAGTCCTTAACCCACAAGGGAAGACAGGTCAGGTTCACAGTAGATCTGCTCCAGAAGCTTGGCAAGCCAGAAGGGAGTGGTGTGATATATTCAACATGATGAATGGGAAAAATATGCAGCCACTAATACTTTATCCAGTAAGGCTGTAATTAAGAATAGAAGAGATAAAGAATTTCCCAAACAAAAACTAAAGGAATTCAGGACTACTAAACCAGCACTTTAAGAAATATTAAAGTGGACACTTTGGGGTGAAAATACCAAAACCAACAAAGACTAGAAAGGAACAGAGAGCACGACCAGAAACACAAACTTTACAGGTAACACAATGGCACTAAACTGTTATCTTTCACTAATCACTCTGAATACAAATAGATTAATTCTCCAATCAAAAGACATAGGGTATCAGAATGGATGAAAAAACAAGACATCTATATCCTTCCACAAGAGACTCATTTTAGACCTAAAGACATCTGCAGGTGGAAGGTAAGGAAATAGAGAATCATCTATCATGCTAATGGACACCAAAAGAAAGCTGGAGTAGTCATACTTATATCAGACAAATTACATTTTAAATGGAAGAGACAAAGAAGGGCATTATATCATAATTAACGGGTCTATCCATCCAGAAGATTTAACAATTTTAAGTATTTATGCCCCTAACATGAAGAACCCAAATATATAAATCAATTAATAACAAACATAAACTCACAATAATACAATAATAGCAGGGGACTTTAACACCTCACTTACAGCGGTGGACAGATAGTTTAAGCAGAAAATCAACAAGGAGGGGCGCCTGGGTGGCTCAGTCAATTAAGCATCCAACTTTGGCTCAGGTCATGATCTCACAGTTTGTGAGTTCAACTCCCACGTTAGGCTCTGTGCTGAGAGATCAGAGCCTGGAGCCTATTTCATATACTGTGTCTCCCTCTCTCCCTTCCCCTCCCCCACTCATGCTCGCTCACTTACTCTCTCTCTCTCTCTTAAAAATAAATAAACATTGAAACTTGGCAGGCCATAATGGAGTGGCAGGAAATAGTCAATGTGCTGAATAGGAAAAAAAATATGCAGCCAAGAATCCTTTATCCAGCAAGGCTGTCATTCAAAATAGAAGGAGAGATAAAGACTTCCCCAGACAAACAAAAGCTGAAGTTCATGACCACTAAACCAGTCCTGGAGACTATGAGTGGAACACTACAAAGACTAGAAATGACCAGAAACATCACCATAAGCATGAAACCTACAGATAACACAATGACATTAATCCATATCTTTCAATAATAACTCTGAATGTAAATGGACTAAATGCTCTGATCAAAAGACATAGGGTATCAGAATGGATAAAAAAAAATGAGATCCATCTATATGCTGTCTACAAGAGACCCATTTTAGACCTGAGGACACCTTCAGATTGAAAGTGAGGGGATGGAGAACTATCTTTCATGCTACTGGAAGTCAAAAGAAAGCTAGAGTAGCCATACTTATATCAGACAAACTATATTTTAAACTAAAGGATGGAACTGGAGAGTGTGATGCTAAGTGAAATAAGCCATACAGAGAAAGACAGATACCATATGGTTTCACTCTTATGTGGATCCTGAGAAACTTAACAGGAACCCATGGGGGAAGGGAAGGAAAAAAAAAGAGGCTAGAGTGCGAGAGAGCCAAAGCATAAGAGACTGTTAAAAACTGAGAACAAACTGAGGGTTGATGGGGAGTGGGAGGGAGGAGAGGGTGGGTGATGGGTATTGAGGAGGGCACCTTTTGGGATGAGCACTGGGTGTTGTATGGAAACCAATTTGTCAATAAATTTCATAAAAAAAATAAACTAAAGGCTGTAACAAGAGCTGAAGAAGAGCATTATATAATAATTATGGGGTGTATACATTAAGAAGAGCTACAATTGTAAATGTTTATGCCCCTAATTTGGCACACCCAAATACATAAATCAATTAATCATAAACATAAGCAATCTTATTGAGAGGAATACTGTAATTGCAGGGGACATTAATACTCCACTTACAACAATGGACAGATCATCTAGGCAAAAATTCAATAAAGACACAATGGCCTTGAATGATAAACCGAACCAGATGGACTTGACAGATATACTCAGAACTTTTCATCCAAAAGCAGCAGAATACACATTCTTTTGAGTGTACATGGAACATTCCCCATGATAGACCACATATTTGGTCACAAAACAGCCCTCAATAAATATAAAAGAACTGAGATCATGCCATGCATATTTTCTGATCACAACAATATGAAACTTGAAATCAACCACAAGAAAAAATTTGGAAAGCATCCAAATGCATGGGTGTTAAAGAACATCCTACTAAATAATGAACTGGATCAACCAGGCAACTAAAGAAGAAATTTAAAAATATATGGAAACAAATGAAAATGAAGACATGACAGTCCAAATCCTTTGGGATGCAGCAAAGGCAGTCCTAAGAAGAAAATACATTGCAATTCATCCCTATCTCTAGAAACAAGAAAAATCCCAAATACAGAATCTAACAACACACCTAAAGGAACTAGAAGAAAAACATCAAAGAAACCCCAAAAGCAGCAGAAGAAGAGAAATAATAAAGGTTAGAGAAGAAATAAACAATATAGAATAAAAAAACCCAGAACAGATCAATGAATCTAAGAGCTGGCTTAAAAAAAAATAAGCAAAGTTGATAAACTCCTAGCCAGACTACTCAAGAAGAAAAGAGAGAGGACCCAAATAGATAAATCATGAATGAAAGAGGACGGATCACAACCAACCTCACAGAAATGCAAAAAATTATCAGAGAATACTATGAAAATTTTATGCCAACAAACTGGACAACCTGGAGGAAATGGATAAATTCCCAGACACCCACACACTACCAAAACTCAAATGGGAAGAAATAGAAAATTTCAAGAGACCCATAACCAGCAAAGAAATTGAATTAGTTATAAAAAATCTCCCAACGTATAAAAATCTTGGAGAAGATGACTTCCCAGGGAAATTCTACCAGACATTTGAACAGAGTTAATATCTATCCTTCTCAAGCTGTTCCAAAAAATAGAAGTGGACGGAAAGCTTCTGGACTCATTCTATGAATCCCGTATTACCTTGATTCCAAACCAGAGAGAAACCCCACTAAAAAGGAGAATTACAGGCCAATATTCCTGATGAACATGGATGCAAAAACTCTCAACAAAGTACTAGGAAATCAAATTCAACAGTATATCAAAATAATTACTCACCATGATCAAGTGGGATTCATTCCTGGGCTGCAGAGCTGGTTCAATATTTGAAAATCAATCAATGGGACACACCACATTAATAAAATGAAAGATAAGAACCATATAACCCTGTCAATAGATGCAGAAAAAGCATTTGAAAAATACAGCATCTTTCTTAATAAAAACCCTCAAGAAAGTCGGGATAGAAGGAACATACCTTAACATCAAAAAAATCATATATGAGAAGCCCACAGCTAATACCATCCTCAATTAGGAAAAACTGAGGGCTTTCCCTTGAGATCAGGAACTCAGCAGGGATGTCCACTCTCACCAGTGGTGTTTAACATATTGCTGGAAGTCCTAGCATCAACAATCAGACAAAAAATGAAATAAAATGCATCCAAATTGGCAAAGAAGTCAAACTTCCACTTTTTGCAGATGACATGATAGTCTATATGGAAAACCTGAAAGACTCCACCAAAAAGCTGCTAGAACTGATATATGAATTCAGCAATGTCGCAGAATAAAAAATCAATGTACAGAAATCAATTGCATTTCTATACACCAATAATGAAGCAACAGAAAATCAAGAAATTGATCCGGTATACAATTGCACCAAGAACCATAAAATACCTAGGAATAAACCCAAGCACAGATGTAAAAGATCTGCATAGTGAAAAGTAAAGAAAACTTATGAAGGAAATTTATGGAGACACAAAGAAATGGAAAAATATTCCATGCTCATGTATTGGTGGCCAAATATTTTTAAAATGTCTATACTACCCAAAGGAATCTACACATTAAAAGCAATCCCAATCAAAAACGCACCAGCATTTTTCTCAAAGCTAAAACAAACAATTGTAAAATTTGTTTGGAACCACAAAAGACCCCGAAGAGCCAAAGTAATATTGAAGAAGAAAACCAAAGCTGGAGGCATTACAATTCCAGACTTTAGCCTCTACTACAAAGCTGTAATCAACAAGACAGTATGGCATTGGCACAAAAACAGACACATAGACCAATGGAATAGAATAGAGAACCCAGAATTGGACCCACAAATGTATGGCCAACTAATCTTTGCCAAAGCAGGAAACAGCATCCAATGGAAAAAAGATAGTGTCTTTAGCAAATGGTGCTGGAAGAATTGGACAGCAACATGCAGAAGAATAAAACTGGACCACATTCTTACATCATACACAAAAATAAACTCAAAATGGATGAAAGACCTAATTGTGAGACAGGAAACAATTAAAACTCTAGAGGAGAAAACAGGCAACAACCTCTTTGACCTCAGTCGCAGCAATTTCTTTCTCAACACGTCTCTGAAGGCAAGGGAAATAAAAGGAAAAATGAACTATTGGGACCTCATCAAGATAAAAAGCTGCTGCACTGCAAAGGAAACAATCAGCAAAACTAAAAGGCAACCGATGGAATGGGAAAAGATATTTGCAAATGACATATCAGATTAAAGGCTAGTGTCCAAAATCTATAAAGAATTTACCAAACTCAACACCCCAAAACCAAATAATCCAGTGAAGAAATGGGCAGAAGACATGAATAGACACTTTTCCAAAGAAGACATCCAGATGACCAATAGACATCTGAAAAGATGCCTAACATCATTCATCATCAGGGAAATAAAAATCAAAGCCACATTGAGACACCACCTCACACCTGTCAGAAAGGCTAACATTAACAACTCAGGAAACAACAGATGTTGGTGAGGATGTGGAGAAATGGGAACCCTCTTGCACTGTTGGTGGGAATACAAACTGGTACAGCTGCTCTGGAAAACAGTGTGGAGGTTCCTCAAAAAATTAAAAATAGAACTACCCTAAGACCCTGAAATAGCACTACTAGGAATTTATCCAAAGGATACAGGAGTTCTGATTCATACGGGTACTTGTACTCCAATGTTTATAGCAATGCTTTCAACAATAGCCAAATTATGGAATGAGCCCAAATGTCCATCAACTGATGAATGGATAAAGACAATGTGGTTTATATTTACAATGGAATACTACTTGGCAGTAAGAAAGAATGAAGTCCTGCCATTTGCAACAATATGGAGGGAACTGGAGGGTACTATGCTAATTAAAATAAGTCAGTCAGAGAAAGATATCATGTTTTCACTCATATATGAAACTTGAGAAAGTTAACAAAGACCATGGGGGAAGAAAAAGGGAAAAATAGTTTCAAACAGAGAGGGAAGCAAACCATAAGAGACTCTTGAATACAGAGAACAAACAGGGTTGATGGGGGTGAGCGGGGGATGGGGGAAATGGGTGATGGGCATTTAGTAGGGCACTTTTTGGGATGAGCACTGACTGTTGTATGTAAGCGATGAATCATGGGAATCTACCCCCAAAACCAAGAGCACACTGCATACAATGTATGTTACTTAACTTGACAATAAATTATGTTAAGTAAATAAGTAAATTAATAACCATTTAAAAAATTAAAAAAAAGAAAATCAACAAAGAAACAATAGTTTTAAATGACACACTAGACCAGATAGACTTAACAGATATAGTCAGAACATTTCATGTTAAAGCAGCAGAATACATATTCTTTTTGAGTACACATGGACTATTCTCAAGATTACATCACTTACTGGGTCACAAACCAGACTGCAACAAGTACAAAAACATTGAGATCATACCATACATGTTTTCAGACCACAATTCTATTAATATTGAAGTCATCTACTAGAAAAAAAATTGGAAAGACCACAAATACATGGAAATTAAAGAATATCCTACTAAAGATTGAATGGGTTAACCAGGAAATCACAGAAGAAATAAAAAAAAGTACATGGAAGCAAATGAAAATGAAAACATGACAGAGCAAAACCTTTGGGATGCAGCAAAGGCGGTCCTAAAAGGGAAGTATATTGCAGTACAGGTCTACCTCAAGAAGCAAGAAAAGTCCCAAATATACAACATAACCTTACACTTTAATGAGCTACAAAAGGAACAGCAAATAAAGCCAAAAGTCAGTAGAAGAAGGGAAATAATAAAGATTAGAGCAGAAATAAACCATATAGAAAAAAAAAACACACACACAGTAGAACAGATCAATGAAACTAAGATCTGGTTCATTGAAAGAATTAACAAAATTGATAACTCTCTAGCCAGAATTACCAAAAGGAAAAAGATAAATGACACAAATAAAATCATGAATGAAAGAGGAGAGATCAAAGCTAACATCACAGAAATACAAACAATTAAAAGAGAATATTAGGGAAAATTATATGCCAACAATTTGGGCAATCTGGAAGAAATGAAAAAATTCCTAGAAACATACAAACTATCAAAACAGAAACAGAAAGATATAGAAAATATGAGCAGACCCCTGTCCAGCAAAGAAATTGAATCATTAATAAAAAAAAAAATCTCCCAACAAACAAAAGTCCTGGGCCTGATGGCTTCCCAGGGGAATTTTGCCAGGCATACTACTTGGCAATGAGAAATAATGAAATCTGGCCATTTGCAGCAACGTGGATGGAACTGGACGGTATTATGCTAACTGAAACAAGCCAGGCAGAGAAAGACAGATACCATATGTTTTCACTCATATGTGGATCTTGAGAAACTTAACAGAAGACCATGGGGGGGAGGAGGAGGGGGGGAAAAGTTACAGAGAGGGAGGGAGGCAAACCATAAGGGACTCTTAAGGACTGAGAGCAAACTAAGTGTAGATGGGGGGTGGGGGAGAGGGGAAAGTGGGTGATGGGCAGGGATGATGGCACTTGTTGGGATAAGCACTGGGTGTTTTATGGAAACCAATTTGACAATAAATTATATTTTTAAAAAAGCTAATACGTTCTTCTCAAACTGTTCCAAAAAATAGAAATTGAAGGAAACTTCCAAGCTCATTCTATAAGGTTAGCATTACCTTGATTCCAAGACCTTGATTCCAGACAAAGACCTCACTAAAAAGGGGAATTACAGGCCAATATCCCTGATGAACATAGATGCAAAAATTCTCAATAAGATACTAGCAAATCAAATCTAATAGTACATTAAAAGAATGATTCACCGTGATCAAGTGGGATTTATTCCTGAAATGCAGGGTGGTTCAATATTTGCAAATAAATCAACATGATACACCACATTAATAAAAGAAAGGATAACAACCATATGATCCTCTCAATAGATGCATTAAAAGCATGTGACAAAGTACAACATTCATTCTTGATAAAAAAAAAAACTCTCAACAAAGTAGATAGATGCAACATACCTCAACATCATAAAGGCCATATACAAAAGACCTATAACTAATATCATACTCAATAGGAAAAACTGACAGCTTTTCCTCTATGGTCAAGAACAAGACAGGGATGTTCACTTTTATCATTACTATTTAACATTGTAGTGGAAGTCTTAGCTTCAGCAATCAGGCAAAAAAAAAAAAAAGAAATAAAAGGCATCCAATTAGGCAAGGAAGAAGTCAAATTTTCACTATTTGTAGACGATATGATACTCCATGTAGAAAACCTGAAAGGGGGAACCTGGTGGCTCCATCAGTTAAGTGTCCAACTCTTCGTTTTGACTCAGGTCATGATCTCACAGTTTGTAAGATCCAGCCCTGAACTGGGTTCAGTGCTGACAGCGTGGAGCCTACTTGGGATTCTCTCTCCTCTCTCTACCCCCTCTCTCCACTCATGCTCTCTCTCTTTCTCAAAAGAAATAATAAATAAATTTTTTTGAAAAGAAAAGGAAACCTGAAAGACTCCATCAAAAATTTGCTAGAACTAATACTTGAATTTAGCAAAGTTTCAGGATATAAAATCAACATATAGAAGTCTGTTGCATTTCTATACCCCAATAATGAAGCGGGAAAAAAAAAGAAATCAAGGAATTGATCCCATTTACACTTACACCAAAAACCATAAGATACCTAGGAATAACCTTAACCAAAGAGGTAAAAGATCTGTACTATAAAAACTATAGAACAGTTATGAAATTGAAGAGGACACAAAGAAATGGGAAAATATTCCATGCTCATGGATTGGAAGAACAAACATTGTTAAAAATGTCTATACTCCCTAAAGCAATCTACACATTTAATGCAATCCCTATCAAAATACCACCAGCATTTTTCACAAAACCAGAAAAAACAATCTAAAATTTGTATGGAACCACAAAAGATCCTGAATAGCCACAGAAATCCTGAAAAAGAAAAGGAAAGTGGGAGGCATCATGATTCCAGACTTCAGGCTATATTATAAAGCTGTAGTCATCAAGACAGTATGGTATGGGCAAAACACAGACACATAGATCAATGGAACAGAATAGAAAAGCCAGACACGGACCCATAAGTATATGGTCAACTAATTTTCCACAAAGTAGGAAAGAATATCCAATGAAAAAAAAATGACATTCTTTTCAACAAATGATGTTGGGAAAACTGGACAGGAACATGCAAAAGAATGAAACTGGACTACTTTCTTACACCATACCAAAAATAAATTCAAAATGGATTAAATACCTAAATGTGAGATAGGAAACCACCAAAATCCAAGAGAAGAGCACAGGCAGCAACTCTTTGACCTTGGTTAGAGCAAGTTCTTACTAAGCAAGAGAAACAAAACCAAAAAGAAACTATTGGAACTTCATCAAAATAAAAAGCTGCACAGTGAAGGAAACAATCAACAAAACTAAAAGGCAACCTATGGAATGGGAGAAGATATTTGCAAATTACATATCTGAAAAGGACTAATATACAAAATGTGTAAGAACTTATCAAACTCAACACTCAAAAAACAAATAACCCAGTTAAGAAATGGGCAGAAGACATAGACACTTTTCCAAAGAAGACACCCAGATTGCCAACAGACACATGAAAAGATGCTCCGCATCACTCATCATAAGGAAAATACAAATCAAAAGCATGATGAGATACCACCACACACCTGTCAGAATGGCTAAAATCAACAACACAAGTAACAACAGGTGTTGGTGAGGATGCTGAGAAAGAGGAACACTTTTGCACTGTTGGTGGGAATGCAAACTGGTGCAGCCACTCTGGAGAACAGTATGAAGGTTCCTCAAAATGTTAAAAATAGAACTACCCTACAACCCAGCAATTGCACTAATAGGTATTTACCCAAAGACTACAAAAATACAGATTCAAAGAGGGTACATGCCCCTGATATTTATAGCAGCATTATCAACAGTAGCCAAACTATTGAAAGTGTGCAAGTGTCCATAGAGTGATGATATAATATATATATATAAGTTCCCTATATATAATATATATATAACATATATATATATATATGTATAATGGAATATATTATTTAGCCATCAAAGATAATGAAATCTTGCTATTTTCAGTGATGTGGATGGACCTAGAGGGTATTATGCTAACCAAAATAAGCTAATCAAAGAAAGACAAATACTATATGATTTCACGCGTGTAGAATTTAGGAAACAACATAGATGAGCATGTGGGAAGGGAAAAAAAAAGAGAGAGGGAAATAAATCCTAAGAGACTTTTAACTACAGAGAACAAATTGAGACTTGATTGAGGGAGGTGAGGGGGGGAATGGGCTAAATAGGTGATGGGAATTAAGGTGGGCACTCATTATGATGAACACTGGGTGTTATATATAAGTGATGAATCACTAAATTCTTCTCCTGAAATCAATATTACACTATATGTTAACTAACTAGAATTTAAGTAAAAATTTGGGGAAAAATAAAAAATAAAAAAAGTGTACTGTTTAGTTTCCATATATACATGAATTTGCCCATTTTATTGCTGTTATTTATCTCATTCCATTATGGTCAGAAGAGATACTTGGAGTGATTTCTATTTTCTTTTTTTTTAAATTGAGAGACAGAGTGTGTGGAAGTGAGTGGGAAAGGGGCAGAGGGAGGGAGGGAGAGAGGGAGAGAGAGAGAGAGAGAGAGAGAGAGAAGAATCTTAAGCAGTTTCCACACCCAGCATGGACCCCTATGCGGGGCTCAATCTTACAACTGTAAGATGATGACATAAGCTGAAATCAAGAGTCATTTAACCGACAGCCACCCAGATGCCACTGATTTCTATTTTCTTAAACTTGTTAAGACTTGTTTTGTGACACAATTTGTTACTATCCTGGAGAATGTTCCATGCACCCTTGAGAAAAATGTGTCTTGCTGCTGTTGGGTGAAAATTTCTGTATATGTCAGTTAGGTCCATTGGGTCAATAGTGTTATACAAGTCAACTGTTTATTAATTTTCTGTCTTCAGTCTTTATACATTATTGTAAGTACAGTATTGACGTTCCCTATAATTATTGTATTGATGTCAATTTCTGCTTTCAGATCTGTCATTATTTGCTTCATCTATTTAGGTACTCTGATGCTGGGTACATATATTTTTATAACTGTATTTTTCTGTTGAATTGACCCTTTTATCATTATATAATGCCCTTCTTTGTCTCTAGAAACAGTTTTAGACTTAAAGTATAGTTTGTCTGATATAAGCATATAAGTATATCATATAGGCATATGATATAAGTACCTCTGCTTTCTTTTGATTGCCATTTGCATGAAATATATTTTTTAGTCTGTTCCCTTTCAGCCCATAATTTCTTCAATTCTAAAGTAAGTCTTGTAGACAGTGTTATTTCTGGATCTTATTTTTTTTTTTTTTTGCATTCAGGTACTCCATGTCTTTTTTAAGTTTTAATTTAAATTCCAGTTAGTTAATATACAGATTAATATTAGTTTAAGAAGTACAGGTCAGTAATTCAACACTTCCATACAGCATTCAGGTCTCATCACAAGTGCACTCCTTAATCCCCATCACCTATTTAGCCCATCACCCCCATCCACCTCCCCTCTGGTAATGATTAGTTTGTTCTCTTTAGTTAGGAATGTGTTTCTTAGTTTCTCTCTCTCTCTTTTCCCCCTATGCTCGTTTGTTTTGTTTCTGAAATTCTACATATAAGTGAGATCATATGGTATTTTTCTTTCTTTGACTAACCTATGGGGAAAACTGCACTGTTGATGGGAATGAAAAATGGTGCAGCCACTCTGGAAACCAGTATGGCAGTTGCTTGAAAGCTTAAAAATAGAAGTACCCTATGATCTAGTGATTGCACTCCTAGGTATTTACCTAAAGGATACAAAAATTACAGATTCAAAGGGGTACATGCACCACATGTTTATAGTAGCATTATCTACAATAGCCAAAATTTTAAAACAGCCCGAGTGTATGTCAACTAATGAATGGATATACATACACACACACACACACACACACACACACACACACACAATGGAATATTACTCAGCCATAGAAAAAAATGAAATCTTGCAATTTGCAATGACATGGTGGAGCTAGAGAGTATTACAGTCCATATCTTTTGATTGATGACTTTAATCTATTTACACTTAAAGTAATTGTTGGTGAAGACTATTACCACTCTGATATTTGTTTTACATATGTATTTCAGTTGTTTTGACTCTGTTTTCTTTTCTTGTCTTTTTTTATTGTTTGATGATTATTTTTTTGCAGAGATTTGTTTTGGTTTTCTTCTCTATCTTTTATGTATCTATCATAGGTGTTTTTTGGGGGGAGGGAGCTCAAGACTTGTATAAAATATCTCATAGTTATAACATTCTATTTTAAGTTGTTAACAATTTAGCTTCAATAGCACACAAAAATATTACACTGTTACTCCCCCCACCAAACACATATACTTTGTGTTCTTATAGACAGAGTTTGCTTATTTTTATGTTATGTATGTATCCATTAACGAATTTTTACCTACTAACTTTTATTTTAAGGTTATAAGAAATTTATCCACTACATAAATTAACACATTAATTGCCATTGTTATATTGATCCTTCTACAGATATATATTTTCATTGACTTGTGAGATTTATGCTTTCATAAGCATTCATATTGTTTAGTGTGTTTTTATTTCAATTTGAAGAACTCCTCTAAGCATTTCTTGTACCCATCTTTAAGGCAGGTCTAGTGGTGACAAACTCCCTCAGTTTTTGTTTGGGAAAGACTTTACCTCTCCTTCATTTGAAAGGATAATTTTACCAGGTATAGTATTCTTGTATGTAAGTTTTTTTTTTCTTTCAGCACTTTGATTACATCATCTCACTCTTTCCTGGTGGAGAAGATATATATGAAAAAAACTGCTAATAGTCCTATTAGGGCTCCCTTATATGTAATAGGTTACTTTTCTCTTGCTGCCTTCAAAATTCTCTTTGTTCTTGACTTTTAACAATTTGATTATGTCTTGGTGTAGTCTTCTTTGTGAAGAGATCTTGTGTGAAGTCTTTTGAGCAGCAATGGAGCTGGAGTCCAGGATGTGCGTACGGCTGCAGGAGTGGAGGTTGTGATTCTGGTTGTGGGGGGGATCAAGATGCAAGATGCATGAACTTGTATTTCCAACTTTCTCCCAAGATTTGGGGAGTTTTCAACCATTATTTCTTTAAATAGCTTTCTGCCCCTTTCTCTTTTTTTCTTGGATTCCCATAATGCATATATTTTTTTGCTTTTACCCATGCTTTTTCATTATTTTTTACTCTTCTGACTGGTTTCAAATGACCTGTTTGCAGATTCTTTCTTTTGCTTGATCAAGTCTGCTGTTAAAGCTCCCTGCTTCATTTTTCATTTCATTTATTGTATTATTCAGCTCAAAAATTTGGCTCTTTTTTAATGATTTCTTTTGTTGAGGTTCTCATTTTGTGCATGTATTATTTTCCTGGTTTCACTGAATGATCCATCTGTGCTCTCTTGGAGCTCACTGAACTTCCTTAAAACAATTACTTTGACTTCTCTTTCAGGAAATTAATAGATCTTTATTTCTTTGATGTCAATTACCGGAAAACTATTGTTAATTCTTTGGTTGTGCTCTGTTTTCTTGTTGTTGTTGGTTTTTTTTTTTTTTTTTTTTTTTTGTATTTTTGGTACCATTGCATTGATGTCTGCACATTTGATGGAGCAGTCACCTCTTTCAGACTTTACAGATTCTCTTTGGGGATAAAGACTTATCTATAGGTGGGTGTAAGGATATCAATTTGGGTTGGATATGGCGGCTCTGGTTTCAAGGTGTGCAGCAGCAGTTCCTGCTTTAGGAAGGGCACAGCAGCAAAGTTTCAGTGGAGCTCCATCAGCTGAGGCCAGTGTTGGTCAAGGCTGTGGGATTCCACAATGGTGGTAAGAGCTGTTGTGCTCCTTGGTGGTGAAGGCTCCTTGGTTATCCTGTTCTCCTTTTTCTCTACAAAGGAAGTCATTGCCAAGAAGATCCCTATTATTGTTGAGTTCAGTGTGTGGGCACACACGTGTCTGTAGGTGCCTGAATCAGGGTCACAAACACATTTGCTGTGGCAATGGTGTTGATGTCTGGGCTGTGGGCACCTGCAGAGTGGCCATGGCACTGGGGTTGGAGTTCAGGGTCATCCAGAAAAACTGGTATTATGGACTGGGGCGTAGGTGTATTTATCATGATGCCCTGGTGTGTGTGGCATGGATATGTGCTGAGCAGCCATGGAGCTGGAGTCCAGGATGTGCGTACGGCTGCAGGAGTGGAAGTTGTGATTCTGGTTGTGGGGGGAGATCAAGATGCAGTGTTGGCAGCTTAGTGGGGAGCATGCAGTGGCACTTCCCCAGTGTAGGCACAGTGGTAGCAGCTTTTTCAGGGACATTAATGCTCTCTTGGGGAGCATCACAGCAGCATGGGCTCCAGGTAACTGATTGTTTTAGCATCAATAAAGTCTGTAGAGCATCTCCATGGTGGAAGTTGCATGTGTCCACAGCATTGATGAGGACTGTTGGAATCCTCCTGCTCTCCTTTTCCCTTATGGAGGGAAGTCAGACTAAGGGGATTCTTTTTGGCCCCAAGCTCTGCCAGACTGGAGGCTGGGGCAATGCATGTAAATAACTAGCTATGCTTTTCTACATGGTCATTCTGTCTCTGTGCTCCATAGAGTTTCTACAGCTTCTTTATTGTATTCTGGAGCTCTTTCAGAGCTATTCTAGCTAGGATGTACCTCTTTATTTGTTGTTCTTGATGTTTTTGTGGGAGAGAGGATGAGCATTGGGACCTCTTAATCCACAATCTTTCTGATGTCACTATGAAAAATTAATTTTTTATACAACATTCTCAGAAGCAGTTCCTTAAATAGTTTGCTTTAAATGCTTCTAGTAACAGGAAGGTTTCTACCACAAGGGGCAGCAGATGCCATTCTTGTAGCATAAACTGAAATGTTAGAAAGTTATTCTACTAGGCCAAAGACTAGAAAAACGTTCTAACATTTAGACCTTTAACAACTGAATGGACTCTTTTGTAAGAATCTTAGTTCCCCATCTTTGGAAGCATTCAAATAAAGGCTGCATGACTTGATCTAAAGATGCTTTAAAATCTAGAATCTGGAGTCTAGATGACTCTTAAGGTCAATTCCCATTCCCATAGTCAATGGGTCCATGACAAGTCATTAGAAAAAGCTAACCTTTTAATCTAGTCTTTTAAGCAATTGCTTATTTCTAATTTTCTCCTTTCTATTCTTTCTTAAGTCTCCCAGACTCAAACCTTTTATCTGCCTATCACTTTTCTCTCTGCTTTGCCTCTTTCATACATTTAGATTTTCCCCACCTCCATCTCAGCATCTACAATTTGTCTTCCCTTTCTATCTTCATTCTGGGGCTTAACTTTGTCTTGTCTGAATTAATCTATAGCTTCATCTATGATCTTCTGTCCTCTGGTCTTTCCTTCATCTAATCCAGCTTGTACTTCTAAAATATCCTTTTGATAAACTCTCTTCTCTTTCCAATCCGTCTTTAAACTGAACTTTGATCATATTGCAACTCTTCCCTACTCTTTATTCTGGCATTGATAATCCTCTACAATCAACTTCAGGCAACCTCTCCAGACAGTTAAACTCACTTTCCCAAGCTCTTCTGGTTAAATGGAGTCCCCCTTTTACTCTGTTACAAAAAGTTTCTGTTTTTCTGTTACTCACCTTTTGCTTATACCAATTCCCCTGTTTAGGACTTACCCTTACCCCTAGTTCCCTGTCACCAATAAAACCCCATTCATCTTTCAAGGTCAATCTTAAATCTATCCTCTATTATCTCAGGAAACTTCAGCCCATACTTATCTCTTTCTCTCCTGAACTCTTATACTACTTTACTGTCTGTTTCATTCTTCTGGCAATCAATCATGCACTGTCTTGTAACATCTCTGAAAACTATTATTTATCATGAGTACTGTCATTTAACTGTTTCTTTTGTGTATCTTGTCTTCCCAACTACCTAAAACGCTCACTGTGGCTGGGAGCCAGTCACACCTTTTTTTTAATTATTTTTTTTAACGTTTTATTTATTTTTGAGACAGAGAGAGAGAGAGAGAGAGAGAGCATGAACGGAGGAGGGGCAGAGAGAGAGGGAGACACCGAATCGGAAGCAGGCTCCAGGCTCTGAGCCATTAGCCCAGAGCCCGACGCGGGGCTCGAACCCACGGACCACGAGATTGTGACTTGAGCTGAAGTCGGAGGCCCAACCGACTGAGCCACCCAGGCGCCCCAACACACCTTTTCGATCATCTATGGAACAGAACTGAGCACCTGCTAAGGGCATATTCCTTAATGTGTACTATTTTGTAGTAAGTTATCCAATTACTTTATACTGACTTTAATAGACCACTAAGTCAATAATTAATCTTCTTCACCCTATATCAGGCATTGCTGGTGACAGAGACTAAAAGAGACCGTTAGAGATAAGGTACATATGGGAGAAAGCATATTTGACTTTTTAAGCCTCATGCAAGATAAATTGCTAAGATGCTCATGATGAGACATTTCACTATCAGCTAAAAGTGTTCTTTAATAGATTTAGGTCCCTGGAGCAGCTTCACAGAAGTTGTGATTGCAACCTGAAACTCACAATTCTTCCAAGAGAGTAAACAGGTATATTATTTTTTTTTTCCTTTCTGGTTTGTGCTGGGTAGTCAATACCTAGATGTTTAATTCAACTAAATCAGGAATAGCACATCAATGCTCTGATGGCTTTCTCTAGAAGCATTTGCATTTCTAGACTAATAAGTAAAATTATACTATATAACCTTTTATGCCAAATTGAAAGTGTGTATTTCATGAGAAATGCTACAGTTTGGATAGAGATAAACCACGGGAAGGAACGGGATTGACCCACAGGGATGATGATGGAAGAGGAGCATGCAAATCACAACTTTTTGTGGCTACCACTAATTCTATGCCATAGTGGGCTCAATTGGAGTGGAGGGGGAGGAATGGGATGAAATCCTCTATTAGGAAAAGAAGAAGAAAATAACAAAGGAGTAACACAATAAGAGTATTTAATATAAAGACCATCATCAGATTCTAATCAAGAATCTCTCAATTATGCATAGACAATGTGAGCCTGGGAGAGGCCTTACAGATATGCGGAGAGATACCTAGGCCCAAGTTCAGTCAACTTATCATGTACTAATAGCCATGTGTAGCAATGAAAATCAGTGTTTAAGAGCCAGAGGAGTCATAGGGAAATGAGGACACATGGTTTTCTTCATGGCATTATTTTTACTTATAAAACCCGTTATTACCATTGGTCCATCCCAAATGCCCATAACAATCCTCTATCTTTTGCTAGTTAATTAAAATATCAGCTTCTTTTGCTTTAGGATGAACTATGTATCATTCTCTTTCTAAACCCTGGCTCTGAGATTACCCTCAGATTCATTTATTCATTTAAAAAATATTTATTGAGCCTCTACTATGTGCCACACACTGATACAAGGAAACAAATGACAAAAATCCCTCCCCTTTTGAAACTTCTAACTATTGTAGGTCTTCAGAGGAGTGGAACGAGGGCATAGCCCAGAGTTTGAATGGTATACCATTTGTTGCAGGGAGCAGTGGCCAGAGGTTTGGTATTAATAATAAGAAGAATTCTGCTAATCTTTGGAGAGGACTGCTCCTTGCTGTTCCTCCTACATTAGCATAGGGTTTAAGGACATAGGTTTTAGAATCACACAGCCTGGGTCCAAATCCTGCCTTTTCTACTGAATAGTTATTTCATCTTTGTCTATTTTTTTCTCTTTTGTGAGCCTGAGTTTCATTAGCTGTTATTGTAGTCACTCAGCAGACCCAGGTCAAAACTGCTGATTACAGCTTTGCTAACATAAGAACATCGAGGTTAGCTGCTTACATCCATCGGGCATATAGTGACATCTACATATCAAATGGATGTGTAAAGAGGAAGGCACTTGCTGGGATGAGCATTGGGTGTTGTATGTAAGCCAATTTGACAATAAATTATATTCATTTAAAAAAGAGGTATCTAAACCACATACTTACCATGGTTTGAGTCTAAGTGAATTATTCCTATTTATAAATAGTTCTAAACAAGTTTCCTAATGATATCCATCTATAATTCCTGACCAGATGGTCTCTCTACTTCCATTTTCTATTTCCCTTTTTGAAAGGTGGCTTAACTAATACAACCAATTAAACATTTACTTCTGAGAGTTGTGTGAGTTCTCTACTATTTTTCTTACCTTGCGAATTTCTCCCTGTTGAACAGTTTTTATGACATTGATCCATTCTTCCATGTCTTTCCGGTTGGGTGCAGCCAGGGTAACTTTTCGTTGTGGTGTGATCACCTAAACAAAAAGTCACATTATTAGCTGGTTCACATTCTACAAGTTTGCCCCCAAACAGAGCCTGTGAACTCTCTAAGGAACTAGGCAGGACTATCAACCACAACCCAAGCCACTTCTTAAATGTAAGACAAATTCTCAGATACCTACCCCAAATAATAATAATGGTAATAGTAATAAATAACACTTTAATGGCACTTACTATGTGCCAGTTACTGTTCTATTACACTTTATGTATACTATTTATTTCAATCTTCATTAAAACTCCATGATATGAGCATTATTATTTTTCTCATTTCATAGTCAGGAAAGCTAAGGCAAAGAAAGTTTAATGACTTGCTTAGGGCCACCTAGTAGTTAGAAAGCTGACCTAGAATTAAAATCTAGATTCTTTGGCTCCAGAATATATACTCTTAAGTACTAAGCCATGCACCATCTATTACTCCAGAGAGGTTGTCTGAAAATCCTACTCACTGATGCTCTATCTACTTAAAAAATGGTAAAAATGGTATACACTTCAGCAGGGTGTACCTCTTTCTGTTTGAGGAGAGAGTAAAAATAGTGAGGAATCTAAAAATCCAGTTTCTCTCTTGCTTATGGTCAAGCCAACCTGAAGAGAATTTTACCATTATGTCTCTTAATCCTAGCTGGTGTAAGAACCCCAGCAGGAATAATGAGAAAGCTATGCTGAGGGTCTAACAGAGGTAGACCATAGTCAGGACTTGGTTTTTTGCCAGAAGGTAGGAGGGACACAGATGGCTATAGCATCAGTGATTGCTTCAGTAACCCTACTTGTCTTTAATACAAGCCTCCCAAATCTTGGAACTAGTGCTCACAATGCCAACAAGCAATTGTTTTTTCTCCTTTTGCATGTAGCACAGCATGATTCTGTGATAGATGGGAATAGAATCTAGTGGGAACTGTGATGATGCCACTCATTTGGTCCAAACCCACTCTTGTGTGGGGCTGGTGAACAGTGCCTCTGTGTTTTAATTAGGCTAAGGGACAGCCTAGTCCTTGGGATTTCTTTGTAGAATAAAAATGAAAAACTTTAGCCTGTATGCTCATCACCCAAAGGTTGAGCTTTTTGGGACTGGGCCAACAGAACTCTTAACTTTACCCTAGGTCAGTGTGATGTAATAAGAGAGAAATGATAGTAGGGTCTCCCTCTTATAGCCTATTGCTTTCCTTTCAAAAGATTATGAAGTGTGGACCAGCGATAGAAGTAGAGGTATTGGGCCTGTAGCTCTTTAGTCTGCTAAGTACTGCTCTCCTGAAGGGGAACCCCAGTCTCCATAACCCATCACTGAGGCTGGAAGAAGACAGTTCTGGGAGGAGGTGGGTAGGAGAATTCCTGGGCCAATGGGCTTGCTATCTTTCAGTGAGATTTCTGGTCTGGATTCACTTGAATAAGCAAAGACTTATGACATTTCAGCAGTGCCAAACCCTTGAATGCATCCATAGAAAATCCTCTGCTTTCTTTGAGGTGCTCTTATCAGTAATCTCAGCACAAGGTAGTTTTCACTTTGGATTTAGGTTATTATCTATCAGATCAAAGGAGAGAGCGTCATGTAGTTTGATTTTCCTGATATGTTATACAACATATTAGCGGTCTCTTGAAAGCCTCTCAATGATACTCTTCTAAATCACCTTCACCAGGAGGATTGATTTTTTTCATAATAGTCACTTCCCCACCACCCAGAAGTCAGTTCAGATTTATACCAGGCTGGTATTAGAGAATAGGGACATCACTTTTCCCCCCTATCAGTGGGCTGGTAGAAAATATTTACATGAATAATTTTCAGCACTCATTTGCAATGCTTACTTTAAGTGGATTCCCATATACACTTTAGGATCAAAGAAGACTTGGGAAACCTGAACTCCAAAGAGGCAACACATGGGTATGGCAACCCCTTTTCCCAGCTAGCTCACACCTCTACCCATTGAGTCATTTCCAATGTTACTTACACAAAAGCTATGGAAAAGATTTCTACAGCTGCTTTCTGCCAAGGCGACCTGAGACAGATCAATTGTTTCAAAACGTGCAAACTAGGAAGATATAAGAGGGAGAAGGAAAAGAATCATCTGGTTAATAATGTCAACAGACACTAAAAGGTAAACACACACACACACACACACACACACACAATAGGCATTTTTAGCAGCCATGAACCAATCATATCTCTGGCTTCAGTGCTGGGATTTATTTAGCATCATGATTTTTTGTTGATATATCATGTGACAAACAAAAACCAAACCAAACTAAAGCAAAACACAACACTTCCTAAAACTCTTATGTGGATTTACAGGAAAGCTTAGGTGGTTCAGAATTATTCAAAACTAAGGTTTTATGCTGGAGAAGATAAAGGGATATGGTTTAACTAAGGGCCTAGTGGAGCAGATAGAAGTTATTAATTCCTATTTTATCAGCTGGCAACCTCTGACTTTTTTGCTAGTCCTATCCAGTTTGAGGCCTGCATCTCCTTATAAACTGGTTCTAATAGGTAACATCCAGCCAGCAGCAAGGATAGCAGCACTAGGAATACAGATAGGGCTGGCTTCACTGGTATGCATCTTATGCATTCATACAGGGCACCATGTTCAGCAGGGCCCTGCACTTGGTTTAATGTTCTGCTATTGCAATCTTGACATTTTTAATAATTTTATCCTTGAGTGTGTATTTTGTAAATGAAGTCCAGTGGGACAATGGCTCATGGACATGAGCAGGGGAGATATGCACAATCTGCATGTCCACCCCATGCCTTGTCACTCCATTTGCATTCATGATGCCCATGAACATACAATTCCAGTGGACTCATGATGTGTAAGAGTTCAGTAAGACTCAAAGCAAATATAAGGTAAGCATGCTGTACCTATGATTGAGGACGTAAGGGAACTGTTAACCCTGAGAGTCCACAATTTCTGTAGAGACCAGGACTTGCTTCAAATACAGAAAAAAGCAATAGTGTTCTAAGAAACATGAACAACCAAGGAACCCTATTGTGTTTTTTCTTACTTATGTTACTTCCCTGTATTAGCCAATAATTTATGTTGAAATGATAACATTGAAGGAAAGAAAGATAGGGTAGCCCATAGTTCCTTTTCCTTTTAGTCAGGGCATTGGTAGAATGTGTAAATATCAAGATGTGAAATAAAAACAGTTTAGCTGGTTTTGTATACTGTTAAGAACAAAATATATATGTGTGTGTATGAGCTACTAAATACAACTTATATAATTTTTGTGGTTTTTCATATGAATTAAATGCTTTTATATTTGTTTTTATAACTGACATTGTACAATGTGCAGATGAATGGCAAAAATACTCATAATTTAACATTTTATTTTTTCTTTACTTAGAATGACATTGAACAACAAATAAAAGATGCCATGACAAATCATTGCATTATATTTTTGTATCTTTAATGACATTTTTTCCTTGATTTTTAAATAAGGGGCCCTGCATTTTCATTTTGTACGAAGACCCACAAATTATGTAGTTGGTTCTGAGTGTAGAAGCTAACTGAGGAATCTGTAAAAGGGAAGGGAAAGAGGAAGGGAAAAGGAAAGAACAGTATCCCCCCATTTGGCCCAAAAGAACAAGTTAAAAGAAAAATAGATTTCAACTTCTACCTTGATATTTGCCAACATGTCTTTACCTATTAGCCTATTTCTCCACACAAACATTTCCTGAAATCCCCACCCATTAACCCAAATGACAAAATTCTATAGATATTCTATAGAATAAATATTCTATATTTTCTCTTACGGCGGGATGGTGTGCAAAACAGAGTCTTTGTCCTCGAACCAGAAAATATCTAAGCTTCCATCTCTTGAAGGAATTACAGTTCTTCAACAGAGGTCCTTCCTTCAGTATTTTCTGAAAAATAGAAGCATAAGGTTTAGTAGTTAGTTGAATTTGCAAGACCATATAATTTGTCCTCTCAGTTAAGAATATCAGACATCTGGAAGGCTCTATCTCTGTCACATATCTGAGGAATGGCCTGAGGGACAGACAAAAATACAAGGAAATTAGTTCAGTCTGAAAAGGAATTGGTTATCTTTGGATATCACATTAAGATTATATAGGCTCTAAGTTCCTTGAGATATATGGCCCAAGAACCATGGAGAACATCTCCACTGGTGGTCAGGGATAGGGATGAGTGACATGAACACAAAAATAAGAACAACATTCCTGGGCACCTGGGTGGCTCAGTCGGTTGAGTACCTGACTCTTGGTTTTGGCTCAGGTCATGATCTCAGAATTCATAGGTTCGAGTCCTGTGTCAGGCTCTGCACTGACAGCATGGAGCCTGCTTGGGATTCTCTGTCTACCTCCCTTTCTCTGTCCCTCCCTCCACTTACTCTCTATCTCTCTCTCACACACACACAAAATAAATAAGTCGGGGCACCTGGGTGGCTCAGTTGGTTGAGTGTCCAACTTCGGCTCAGATCATGATCTCACAGCTCAGGTCATGATCTCACAGTTCGTGAGTTTCAGCCCCGCATCGAGCTCTGTACTGACCACTCAGAGCCTGGAGCTTGCTTCAGATTCTGTGTCTCCCTCTCTCTCTGCTCCTCCCCCACTTGCGCTCTGTCTCTACCTCTCAAAAATAAATAAACATTAAAAATTAAAAAAATAAATAAGTAAACTTAAAAAAAATTAAAAAAAAAGAACATTCCTAGGACAGAACAATTAATAGGCAAAAAGGCAGATTTTCTTGGAAGTCTCCACATTGTAACTCTATACTGTTCTATCAGCTTTAGAACGTTTCTTTTAGAATATTAAGCTGGATCATATCCCTTCCCTGCTCACAAAACTCCAATAGTTTCCTAAAATTTTAAGAACTAAATCCAAAGTATTTATCATGAATTCAAAGGATTCATGATCTGGTAAGAAAGGACAAAAAGGCACCAAAAAGTAAATACTTTCTGATTATTTTCTTTATGTACTTCAAGTCTGGTCACTGCTTTTTCACTTCCTTATTTAACAGACGGACTCTAACCAAGCATTGAGTCTATTTACCATTTTTACCTCAAGAAAGTTTAGAGTTACATTTATGGGATACAAACCAACATACAAGTTTGCCATTTGGGAGAAGTATTCACATCCACCAAGTTGGAACCAAACCCATACTGAATGGACAAAGAGCCAGACTTAGTTTAAGTCACCAAATCAAGGCTCTACCATGAACTCCATCCATAATCTAAATTAGAATTCACCACTGAGTGGTTGTGTAAGTGTTTTGTTTGGCCCACCTAGTGTTTTTGTTTTTGTTTTTTGTTTGTTTTTTAATTACTTTATTTATGTATTTATTTATGTATTTATTTATTTATTTATTATTTGAGAGAGAGAGCATGGGGGAGAAGGGCAGAGGGGGAGAGAGAAAATCTTAAGCAGGCTCCATGCTCAGTGTAGAGTCTAACACTCTACAAGGTTGTAGGGCTCAATCCCACAACCTTGGGATCATGACCTGAGCTGAAATCAAGAGTCGGATAGTCAGCCGACTGAGCCACCCAGGTGCCCCAGTTGATAATATTTAAAATGCAGAATATTTCATATATATAAAAATTAAGGTTTCCTATTTCTTAAAAAACCCCAGAACATCTGGTAACAGTGTGGACCTATATTCTTACATAGCAACAATCTGGTGGAACAGAGTAGCAGCTGCTCCCTTCAGATTGGGGTGTCTGACTCCAGCAGGCATTTGAGTTTGGGACCCTGATCTAAGCAATACTTTGCTACTCCCATTCTCCCAAATATACACACATCTATTACACTCTCTGTCCAATTCTTTAAGCTACAAGGTAGTACTAGTAGAGAGAACCTCTGTCAATTATAAAATAAGTTCATGAACAAAGTTTACCTGAATCCTCTTGATAACTTATGAGAGTTTCAAGATTATTGTAATACTTTCGAGATGCTTACAAAAGAATAGTGCCAAGGAGGCAAGACAAAGAGAACAACAAGATGTTGTGGGAAGGGTAAATGTGTCAGGGAGAGGGAGAAATTATATTTAAGTTGTTGACACTGAATCATCAATTGAGAAAACAACTCTTCTCTTTTTTTAATGTTCATTTATCTTCCAGAAAAAGAGCACAACTCTTCTAAGCATTGAAATTACATCATTCTTTCCTTTCTCTGGTCTGGTGGCCTATGGTATATACACTCTCAATGATGGTATTTAATTTTTTCTATCCTAACTTTCTCACCTTCATGCCATATATTCTTCCACACTGTCTTCATGATACCTAAGCAGTCATATCTGTCTCCTTCTGTTAAAGACTTAAGCTCAAAATTTTAACTGCTTCAACCACTGAATCCATGCCCATTATTTCTGCCCATTTCCCAAGTTATTCTACTCTGTTGAATACTAAATGCTCCTTGTACTGTTCTTATTTTGTCACATACAGTGCCCTTTGTAATGGCTCATTTTATAGTTTTTGGATGGATATTTTTCCCTTCCCTCCATTTTCAGTTTAAAGCTTCCCTTAACTTCTTTAAAGCCACCCTTAACATCAACATTCCTCTTACTGCTCTGCCATGCCTAATTATCTTTTCTTCCTGTTCCTTTGGAGGAGGGGGGCGCATGATGGGATGAGGTAGTAATGAGAAATGAGAATCTTCCAGAAGATTCCCAGAACTCTGGCCTTTCTGGCCTTCAGAAAATTCTCAGACCCTGGTGATTTGAAACACTGAAATAAGTAGAATTCATCCTCTTCTCTCCAGCTGCTTCCTTCCATCAACCCTTAGTAATGATCACTCTTTAATTTCACTTCCTGGTACTTAAGAAATGTTCTCTTTTCTTTTCTTACCTGTGCCTTCCTAATTAATGACATCCTGTTATCCATCCAAGGACACAGTGAACCAATTAATTAATTCATCTATTAATATGAGGACACAGCAAGTCATCAAAACCTTCAGTTCTCATTCCATGAACCTAGCATTTGTCATAGTCAAGAAAAAGGAAAAAAATACTTTGTGGTGCATATATCATTGGATAGAATGCTTCATTCATATTTTATGAGCTCCTCCTATGGACTCCACCTTTGGGTAGGCTCTTTGCAGTAGCTGAAGGCACATTCCCCATCTCAAAGATGAGGATAGTGGGAGTGGAGGAGGAGAGACTGATATTTCATGTAGAGAAACTCAAAGGTATGTGAGATCAGAGAATTATTTAAAAGAGCCTTGGAGGCTTCATGCTTATTGCTCTAAATTTTTACCTTCTTGTTCAAATGAGGTGTTCCACCAAGACAGTGGCTGTCTACTCATATATCCTGTCATTGGGCACACCAGCCAAATCACAATGATCTCCTTTTTGTCCCATAATATTAAACAGGTCACTTTGAATGCACTAGCTTTAAGTATATGGCTATCTACTCAATGCCCATAGGAGGTTGGTTGGTAACAAAAGGCTCATCAAGACCTAGCAGGGGAATTGGAGAGACCAAGATAAGTTGCTACTAAGTTCTAAGTGATCGTTAATGATTGAATGCTGACCAGTGTTACAAGCTTATTACATTTTTCAAGACAAGCTGGCCATCTAGGCTATAATTTGTGTGAATTTTTATAATATTGAAATGCTAGCAACTAATTAAATTTAAAAAAAAAATTGTGAGTGCCAAACAAAACATGTATGCAGGCCAAAGTCTACCCATAGGAACCAGTTTGTAATTTCTGAACTATAACTATTGTCACTTTCTCTAGAGGACAAAGTGAATGAATTGGTGGGTATTTCTTTTTTTTTAATTTTTTAAAATGTTTATTTATTTTTGAGAAAGAGAGAGGGCATGAGTCAGGGAGGGTCAAAGAGAGAGGGAGACACAGGATCTGAAGCAATCTCCAGGCTCTTAGCTGTCAGCCCAGAGCCCAATACAGGGTTCGAACTCATGAACCATGAGATCATGACCTGAGCTGAAGTTGGACATTCAACCGACAGAGCCACCCAGGTGCCCCAAGTGGCGGGTATTTCTAGTGTCAGAGGAGATCGCAACGTATGGGTTCTGAGTTTGTGTATGAGGATTCTCTCCATATGAGATATATATTACCATGTTGGGAGCAGATAAATGTTGATGTGATTTAGGTATAATAGGGAGGAAGGTTAGAAGGTCATAAAAGAGTTTAAGTTCTAAACACAGACTCTATATCATCAACTCTGAACTTCTACAAATATCCAAATCTGGGTAGAAGAAGGTAATGTTCCTATAGTTCCTTTCCTTTTCAACTCTGTTCCTTTTTGGGAGAAACTTACCTACTAACCCAATCCTTATTTTTAAATAAACCTCTCTTTATTTAAAAACTCAATAAGTGGCTCCTGGAAGCCAGTTTGAACAAGTAGAAGCTAAAAATCACTCAATGGGTAGTCTCAAGTCAATAAAATATGTGCATGCAAACAAACTTTTACCTGCTCAAGTCCACTAAACCTAACAAGGATGTGACACAAAAATTAGAAGACACACACACACACACACACACACACACACCCTGCAAAGGGAAGCTTTGGAAGAAGAGCCCTTGTCTATCCCATGAGAGGATTTGCACAGTGTTTCCAAGTTCCTGGCTGCCTACAGATAATATCATCTCATTGCCCTTCACCACAACCATTCAGTGTTATCTCTAATTTCCAGAAAGTAAATCTGGGGCTTCGACATTTTCTGTTGCTTTGCTTGAGGAGCCACAATTACAAAATGCTGGAGGGCTCTATGCTCTTTCCACTACTCTGTCCATGACAAACAAACTGGGAGAGACTGATTAATTAGTACGTGCATCACAGAGTGAACATACTACCCTCCAAACTTCATCCTGAAAGACAAGGCCATAGATATTTAAGAATTAAAACTTGTTCTGAGAATATCTCTGAATACTCAATACTAAAACTGTTAATGAGCTTCCCTCCAAGAGGCAAATGGTAATCCATGGGGGGCAAGAGGTAGTTCTCCTGTTTTTTTAAAGTAAACGTAGGATTGACTAGAAGAGTAATGAGAATTCATATATATGCAGCATTTTCAGTTGATAAAGTCCTTCTACTTTTGTTATTGAATCCTTTCAGAAGTCCTCTGAAGTAGGTAGTGAAAGCATCTAACTCAGTTCTGTCCTTTGAAAGATCACCTGAACTTCAGTTTAAGTGGCTTGTCCATATATTTTTTGTTTCTAAGACATTATCAAGATATTTGAACATTTTCCTCTCAAATAAGATTGCCAATGTTTATTTTGCATTTCTGAGATTTTGCAGTGTCTTGAGGCTAAAATATTTGTCAGAAGAATGCATCTCTAATGTTATTATGAAAGGCAATGAAGAACAGGATTCTAAATGGGAAATTGTTCTTGGTGGCCACCTTTATAGGCACACAGCGGTTTCATAAAATGGAGCACACCTGTAATCCTTTTGGTCCAAGCTGCCACACTTCTGTGGCATTTTTTTTTATGCTTCAATTAGAAAGAAGTTAGGAAGAGTCATAGGATCCTTGTGCATACTGAAATGTCATGTGACCCACCTAATGCTTCTCAAACCAGGACATACTACAGGCGAGCCTCCTAGTCCTTCCTGCCAGTTCTGACACTAAAACCCAAATGACACTGCAGTGTCTACTCTTAAACTCTCAAGGTTGGCTCTTTTGTAGTGGGAGTGTGTGTTGAGTTCAATTACCAAAGAGATTGATCAGCTTCACTCAAATCCAAGAATGCAGGACTTATCAAGGCATAGGTAGTTCAGGTTCACACAAAATGTCTTTCCCTAAACTATGGCAGCATTTTCAGAGAAAGTCAGAGCTTTGGAAAGCTCTGTTTCAGTTTCCTTTTGGATCCTCTTTGATAAGCCAATCTCTGTTATTCCCAGAAACTCTGGCATCCTGGCACAGAAGATCTCTCTCCCTGATGCTCTACAACTCAGCATGTACAAATTAATTGCCAGCAGTGAGGGTAAGCATTTCCCTTGCCCCATATGTATTAAATATCTTCTATAAAATATCTCAACAGGGTCTGAAAAGCAGACCAATTTCCTATATATAATTAACACCTGCCTGCTGCTTAACTGGGAAAGGGCAAGTACAGCGGTTGCTGTGACCTTTTCCTGTGCTCCTCCCAAATCCCCCAAACTATCTGCTATGTATGTTTTCTGTGGTTTAGTGGTTTTTTTGATGGATGAGGCTTTGTTTTTTTTTTTTTACTCTCTCCTAGCAAAAGGAGCCTGTATTACATAGCCAAATTGAATTCCACCCCCAGCCAATCAAAGAGTAGGCAAGCATCATGACATGCACCAATACCTGTTATTAGCTGGCTGCTATTCTGTTTTACTTTCTCATGCTGCTTTTCAGAGTGAGGTGGATCAAGCTGGGGGATGAGTAGCTTATCACTCTTCAAGTGAGAACTGGACTTCCACTATGAGCACAGCTGGGGAAGCCAGCTTTATGCCTATGGCTCCTTCAGTCTAAAAACCTGGAACATCTCCTTGCTTTGGGGATGGAGGTGATGGGAAGAAAGCCATTTCCCAAAATGGCCTGCCAAAGTTGATTCAGAGCAACAGTGTTTGATTTGGTTAAAATGCAACTCTGGGTGCTTCAAGCTTTAAAAAAAGGCCAGATCTGCTGTTTCACTGAAAGCTTTACATTCCCCAGGGTCCTGTTGACATGGCAGGAGTCAGACAGACTGGCTCCAGCACTGACTAGCTGTGTGACCTTGGGAAAATCACTTAACCTCTCTGAGACTCAATTTCCTTGTCTTGTTAGATGAGGATATCTCACAAAGCATGTGCCTGTGACTCTGTAAGTGTGAGTCCCTTATGGATTGTGGAAGCAGGGGCTTGTGCTACAGTTCCACTCATCCCACTATTAGGAGCTTCTCCTTTGGCACTAGCAAGCCTGGCTGACCAAGGACTACAGTAGAAGAATGAGAAGGTGACCAATTGTCCCAGTTTTCCTAGGACTTTCAGTGCTAAAACCATGAGAGTCATGGGAAAACCGAGATCTGTTGGTCACCCTAACACTGAGGAGCTAGAGTTTTCTACTGCTCAGGTCTACAAGGACTATAGCTGCAAATCCCTCCCACTACTTCCTGTGCTAAGGAAGAATTATAGACAATCATCCATGTCCCTGTTCTCTATTAGTGAAATAAAATAAATTTGAGAACAATGCTCCTTTTTTTCTGAATAGGCAAAAACTTTAAGCAGTTTCTCACATATAATTCAAAATATATTTTATACACATGCACAAACATATACACATATTATGTTGCCTTCACATAAATCATAGCATTCTATGCACAGTTTTGTTTCTTACTTTTGATGCTTAATTTATCATGGAGTCCTTTCAGTATTGGTACATACTGAGCTGCCTCATTTCTTTTTACAACTGCATAGCATTCCACTGTATGGATGTAATGTGATTTATTTAAACAGTCCCCTATTGATGGACAGTGATTTAAAATCTTATTCTATTACAAACAATGCTGCTGTGACTTTCTGCATATATATATATATATATATGTGTGTGTGTGTGTGTGTGTGTGTGTCATTTTGCACTGGTATGATATATTGATAAAATAAATATCAAGGGTTGGTAACTTTAAAACTAGTCTACTGGGACCATAAAGCCTAAACACATATATCTTCTCAGATCTCTCTGCTCTCCCTTTCCTTTTTCTCTTATTGGAGTTTCCTAGGAAGGGTAAGGACAACTAATTGCTTGGGGGTTGGATAGGAGGTGAGAAATTTGGATCTAGGCTGACAAAGTGCAGAAAACTGTAACCTGGCTCTCAATAATTGCCCTGGGACCGGCAGCAGCCAGGAAGGGGGAAGAGCTCAGCTGAGTCTTCCCAGACCTACACACAGATTTGAATACTTGTTTTGCTGTGTTGAACTGAGCAGACTTGAACACGCTATTTCACTGCTATAAGTTACCACTAGTAACTTGGCTTAAGGTGGGGATATGAAGGTGGGGTCTTTGTAGTTCAAAGTTTGTGCTTGTGCCACAAAACTGCTTTTTAATTGTCAGAGCTAACCTTGACCTTACCAATGACTAATTTTCTCCCTCCTCACACTGTTAGAGATCATGAAAATAAGGCCCTAAGAGGGACTATATTTACCTAAGTCAAACAGCAAATTAGTGGTAAGACTAGCCAGGACTGGGTTTCAGGCCATTCTGTTTTAGTGGTGTGGGGAATCCTCTTTGACTCTTTAGTGGGAGTGAAGGTTCCCTATAACCACAGCCATTGAGTTTGTTCTGTATTGGCAGTGCTTCCTGGAACATGTGTATAATTTTGGGGGCTCTAGGATAGCATGTAAAGGGATTTGAGGAGACCAGCAGGAATATAGTTTGACTCCATGGGTTGAATCAAGAGGAAGGGCTGGGTCAGAGCTTTGGAAGTTTGAGAGAAAAGTGGCTTATGGTAAGGCTTCCTACAGAAGGTTGGCCTTCCTCTGCAAATGCAGGGAAGGCTAAAGGTGTCAAATAGAGGAAAGAGGATTGTTTTTGAGCCTTGGGAGAACCAAAAGTTTAGATGCAGAAAATTCAGTGAAAGGAATGGTGTAAGTGGGAGCTTAGTGGAAGGCTCCTGTTGCTAAAGCACAGTTGCTAACAGTTAGAAAAGGAAGTTCTGTGGTCATACAAGGTCCCTAAAGGAAAGATATCAGGGAATTTTGGATGCTGTTCTTCAAGTTAGCTAAGATCACAGAGACTGAGGCACCAATTATCTTATCTAGTGCCACCAACTTACAAAGAATGACAAAGGATGCCTGCTTCCAACTGCCTCCTTCCCCACTCTTTTGCCTGACCATCAGCTACCAAGGATGGATAGGTTCTTCTGTGGGTATTTCTTCTTGGGGACACTCCCCCTACTGCTTCCAGCTCTGAGATCCCACCACCAAGCCACATGCTATCCTCACCACCTCCTATGAGACCACTGGCTCCTGTTCTGACTCTGGTGATGTCCTCATTGAAGCAGCCAAGGCAGCAAATTCTTCTCTAAGTTTCTCTTCAAACATCCCACTCCAAAAGAAGAGAGTTGTTTTTGGCTGACAAATGCCACTATTAGCCCTTGATTTACATGCATTATCTCATTTAATGCCCACAGTAACAACCCTGTAAGGGAGATGGAGAAGTTGAGGCTTAAAGAGTTTGACTATTTCCAAGTCATACAGAGTAGCAGAGCTGGGGTTGAAACCCAGGTTTGTTTGACTCTACTGCCTGTCCCCTCTGAATACCAAGCATCTACAAGATGGTCACCACGTTCTGGCTTGGGTGTCAGGTATAACCTGGGTATCACTTCAGTCCACTTCTTTCTTCTCCCAGTAGCCACTATTTCACCCAATAGAAAAATCCATGGACTGGTAATGTCTGAAGATTTCCTACTAGTTTAGCTGGAGTAGACCATATACTGCAAATGATTCACACATGGGAAGGAAAAAAAAATCACAGTACTTTGGAGAGGTGCCTGAGATGTCATAATCCCAAATTTTCCATAATTTTATACTTTGTAACCACATGCTATACCATGCCTACAAGCTCTTAAACCTGGGGACTTCAGCCTTTAGAGGTATTTTTAAATGCTTGCAACCTAGGGCCATAGGAACCTTGTAAACATGCAACTATATAGCTCATTCGGCTCCAATTCACTCAAAGAGCACAGCAATGCAGAGTCAATTGATGTTTTCTGTGCTTTGGTCTTTATAAAATACCTCTTTCCAAGCATGGCTTCAAGTGTCTCTCATAATGTGGGTGTGACAAGCCCATATCACCTAACCCATGTACTTGGGGAGTTGGGGAAACTGCCTTATTGCCAAACTGGCCGAATGCAGACAAACTATCTGAAGGCATGCACAGGACCTAAGAATACATTTACTAACAGGTCCTCTTGGGATGAAGTGGTTATATAATAAAAAGGGATGTGTGAGTTTTCATTTTTATTTGTTTTCAGCTTTATGAAGTGGTGTTGACAGGAATCATGAAGTTGACAGATGGAAACTGATACTAGAACCAGTTGGTTCTGCTTGCTTCTTGCAGCAATAGTGGTCCAGGGAAGATGAAATTAATTAATTAGTGTATGTGAGGGGGGAACTGCCATCCTGCAGTATAACTCTCTTCCATGACCTCTGGTAAAGAAATATGGCATAATCAAGTGTGCCATTAGCAGACATCTTCATGGTTAATGAGGGTAATGCCATGCTGGTAATGCCAAAGGGAAAATTTTCTCTGACCTGGAAAGCTTCTAGTAGTAATAATAAAAGATTAACTTGGCCATGCAACTAGTGAACAAAAGCATTCTTTAAGAATATTACTATAAAAGACTATAAAACAGCGTTGCTGTTACTGCTGCCTCGTCCTCCCAGGAGCCACTTGCCACAGCCTGTTCAGATGCTTTACCCTAAGACCTATTGCTACCCTCTTCATAGTTTTGGACCTTCACTTTTTTTTCCCCTGTTGAAACACCATCCAGATCTGCATCCCTTTCTAACTTTTCCCTGCAGGCAAACATCTGGTAAAACTACACCCCCATCTCTATCCAGGCTATATTTAAGGGATTAAGACTCCTCAGATTCTCAATGACTACTAACTACAATAATCAAATTATAACACCCACTGCCAGGGCTTACCATCTGAATTTTCAGACTGTTACCATCTGAATTTTGTGCTGCTCAACTCTTGATAACCTATCCAGAAAAGTAAAAATGCACTAAGGGAGAGGGAAAGAGAGAGAGGAAGGGAGAGATAAGTGTATTATAACTCAAGCTGACAGGCCTGGAAAGAGGGAAGAAGAGAGGAATAGAAAAGAAAAAGGAATAAGATGAGTGTGTTACATTGGAGGAGCAGCTGGGGATGGCAATGATCATTCACGGACTTGTAAATGAAAAAAGATGTTTGTTTTACCACTAGTGATGCATAGGATTCCCAGTGGTCCTGGAACCATCTCTCAGCCACCATTTCATTAGCTCTGAGATTGTGTCCTAATCAATGTGTGCAGCTTTCTTCTCAGAGTTGCTGGGGAGAATGCAGCATTGACTAAACTGGGAAGAGAAGGATTATCAGCTGAGATATGGGGGACAGCTAGATCTGGATCACACAAAAGATAAACAGTAAGAAAAATTGTCATCTGGGAGGGTGAGGGGACTAACCTTTAATTGGAAACAGAGCTTAACAAACCAGGATTGCTTAAGAAAGGGAAGGAGCAGGAGAAGTGGCTGGGGAGAGAGGAGAGAGACCAGTGTGAAACAGACTAGTAGCAATATACAAACACCAAAATTGATAAACAGAGAAATATGAAGCACAGATAATCCCTCTTGTCCCTTTCATCCTTTCATGCATATGATAAAAAGTAATATATTAAATCTGTAAATTGATTTGGGTGGTATAGGTATTTTAACAATATTTGCTTTCCCAATCCATGAGCATGGAATATCTTTCCATTTGGTTGTGTTACCTTCCATTACATTCATCAGTGTTTTATAGTTTTCTGTGTACAGGTCTTTTACCTCCTTGGTTAAGTTTATTATAGGCACAATTCTAATATCTACACCTTTTCTGAAGTGTCCATTATGGCATCCTTGTAGTCACATTGTATACATTATTACTAATACAATACTTCCAGGTAAGTATTACTGCCTTAATATTACAGCTAAGGCACTGAAACCCAGAATGGTCAATCATATTCTCCAACATCATACATAGTTACAAAGGAAGATGACTGTCAACCCAAATCTGTCTGATTTATTATACTATACACACAGCCTCTCTCTCCTAGAAAGTATGATTTTTAAAATTTTTAAAAATATTTATTTATGGGGCGCCTGGGTGGCGCAGTCGGTTAAGCGTCCGACTTCAGCTGGGTCACGATCTCGCGCTCTGTGAGTTCGAGCCCCGCGTCAGGCTCTGGGCTGATGGCTCGGAGCCTGGAGCCTGTTTCCGATTCTGTGTCTCCCTCTCTCTCTGCCCCTCCCCCGTTCATGCTCTGTCTCTCTCTGTCCCAAAAATAAATAAACGTTGAAAAAAAAATTAAAAAAAAATTTATTTATTTCTGAGAGGTAGAGACAGAGTATGAACAGGGGAGGAGCAGAGAGATAGGGAGATGGAATCAGAAGCAGGCTCCAGGCTCTGAGCCGTCAGCACAGAGCCTGATGCAGGGCTTGAACTCACAAGCTGTGAGATCACGACCTGAGCCAAAGTCAGATGCTTAACTGATTGAGCCACCCAGGCTCCCTGAAAGTATGATTGATTTGAGGTGAGGGAGAGGGTAGTTTCCAAAACCACAGGTGGTCTGAATGATCCAGTTTTGGAGTTTTCATAGAAATATTTGTACATGGGAGCAATATGGGCAGCAATATGGCACCTGGGAGAGACAGTGGGCATAATGGACCCTGAATTCCATGGAGTTTGGTACCCATCAGTAAGCTGCTATGTGAGCAAGTCACATCATTTCCCCACGCTGCCATCTCTTTGCTAGGAAATGCAGATAAAGATGCTAAAATTTGGCATATGTTTCATTAAGGGAAGACCAAGACGTAAGAGACAAAACTATTAATATTGTTCAAGTCTGTTGCCATAAAGTATCCTTCCACCAAATTAAAGACTGCAGGGATAGGTCCTGGACTCAGGAATAGAAATTATTTCAAAACTGGGGTGCCTGGGTGGCTCAGTCGGTTAAAGGTCCAACTCTTGATATCAGCTCAGGTCATGATCTCACAGCTCAGGTGGTGAGATTGAGCCCAGCGTTGGGCTCCACTCTGAGTGTGGAGTCTGCTTGGGATTCTCTCTCTCTCTCTCTCTCTCTCTCTCTCCCCCTCCCATGCTCATGTTCTCTCACACACACATTCTCTTTATCTCTCAAAATAAATAAATAAACATTAAAATATTATTTCAAAGTCGAGCAGGCCAGAAAGACAAAATTCTTGGTAAATCACAATTATGTGTCATGGCTGAGTTATGTGTGACCAGCACAGTGCCTAGAGTGCCACGATGTACCCATAGTAGGTACTTGATGGTTGTATATAAAATGAAATTGAGTACAGGAAAAACACCCTTGGAGAGAATAATGAGAAAGGCTATTCTTGAATGTTTCTATTGATGGGCTCCTAAAAGTCACTTGCTGTTGTAGGAAACACATGATAAAGATCCTTGTATTTCCAAGCACATATATTTAGGCAAAAGCCAATTAAGTATAGTAAAAAGGAGTGTAGATTTTGGAGTCAGATAAACCTGGATTTGAAACTCAGCTCCATCACTTATTGGGTATGTGCCCTTGGGCGAGTAATTTAACTTACAAACCTCAGCATTTTTATCTGCAAAAACATATATAATGACATTCAACTCTTAATAAAGACCAAGAGAATACATGAAAGTGCTTAGTACTAAGTATAAATTCAATACTTATTTCTTCTTTCCTTTTGTGGATATGGTGACAATACTTTTTGACCCCTAACTTGGAACACAAGTCTTGTTAAGTGCAAGCATATATTTGATTGCAACAGGATACTGGGGAGTTCAATTTGAAATCAGTGTTTTTCCCCAAATTTGACATCATAGTTTAGTATACTGTCAATACTATACTAATAATCCAAAACTAGTGGATCTTTACTCCAGAGGTTAGGGTGCTTTTGATTTTTATGGATTACTCCATGTGAGCACACTCTCCTTCCCATGAGTAATGGAGCAGGGATCACTGGGAAAGGAAACAAAGACTATAAATAGAAAATCAAATTTATTCTGTAGAGGAATTTGTGATTCTGTCCCCATAAAGATAGTCATAGTGCCGGGACTTTTGAACTTTGCCCTGCAAAAAACATAACCTAGACCATAAGGGCTTTTGATTATAGGTATGAATATTTAAGGTAAGAGAAATATTCTACTGAAGTCTGGAAGAGAAACTAGTGTTAAAACAAGTGGTTAGAACAGTTAGGATTAGTGAACCCAAGTGTTTGTATCCTTTAAATTTAGCATATAGATATTTCAAATCTAATCCTCTCCAATGTTTATATTAAAACAGCAAGGGAAGTTTTGAAAGACCAAAAAGATGACTGAGTTGAAAACATCCTTTTCTTTGTTGTATTCTATTAACCACAGCTATGGGAAATACAGTTTCAAGAGCTGCTATAATCTGCCATAACTAAGGCATCACCATTTACCTGGTGGCAATTTATTCTGATAGCATATTCTAATTCTAGGCCAATTATGTATGTAGGAGGAAATGACTATCTTTTAGAGATCTGACCTTGCAAACTCAAAACTAGTTAAATGAAATAAAATAAGTATCACAAGACTATTTCCCACAAAACAAACAACTAAGAGCAGTGTCATCACACCAACTAGCTAGCAAGGCCTATAGCTTTACTGGATAGAACCCAAAAATCTACAGCTATGTGTAGATTTGTAAGCAAAAATTCTAACCCCTTTTATTACACTTTGCCATTCATGTGCCTTGGGCTTTCAAGGGAAGTCTAAATGTACAGTTATACAATGAAAACTGGCAAATGCATCTTTTCATTTTAGCTGTGTACCTTTCAAAAGCTTAAGATGGTTAGAATGGACATCATGGTCAACAAATCCATATCCTTGTTCATGACTATATACTTAAGTATATCCCCTCCAAATGGCTATTCTTACTTTTCTTAAAAATTTCTCCGCCTCCTTTTAGCCTTGATGCAGAGAAAAGAAATGCTTGTTCTACTTAGCTCTCAATTCTTCAAGAGCAACTAAAGATTTGCTCTACCAATATAAGACTGGCAGAAAACCAAGAGCACTTTTGGGGCGCCTGGGTGGCTCAGTCGGTTGAGTGTCCAGCTTCGGCTCAGGTCATGATCTCACAGTTCGTGGGTTTGAGCCCCACATCGGGCTCTGTGCTGACAGCTTGGAGCCTGGATCCTGCTTCGGATTCTGGGTCTCCCTCTCTCTCTGTCCTTCCCCCATTCACACGCTGTCTCTGTGTCTCTCAAACATGAATAGACGTTTAAAAAAAATTAAAAAAAAAAGAAAGAAAACCAAGAGCACTTTTAATGCACAGAAGTAAGTGTAGAGTAGGCAGAGATTGCCTGTGCCAATGAACTCTGTCTGGTTATTGCAGAGAAATTATCTATAAGAAAACACTTTGTCTACCTATAATCTCTGTGCTTTTCCTGATGGGCAGAATTTCCACCGTGACATTCCCAACTGATAGGCTTTTACATTTCTCCAGGTCTTTATCACCTGGAAGCATGGTAAGACTCTTTTCAGGCTCATTATTCACTGATTTTTTTTAATCACATGGTTTTTATCCAGGAGTAGCACTTTACATAATGAAAAATAACAAGGGAAATGTAACCTGAAAACCTCATAAACCTTGAGTAAGTATGAAAGAGGACAATCTTATTGACCCCCAAATATGCAAAGTATATGCACATACCATCTCCTCATTCAAGGCCTTAGAGGCGCATTGAGATGCCCTTTGGTCTATCTCAATTTCTTATTTCTTTATTCTCAATTTCTCTATATAAGCCCCACAGATACAAGTCCTTCAAAATGCATGTTCAGAGGTAATAGGACATATTGATTGATGGCTTGAAATGAGAGTAGGTATATGGATATTTGGATGAAAGTAGGTGGTTCTGGAGTGAACAGATAGGAGAATCAAAGATTTTCTCTTTGTAGTGATAGGAAAAGATGTCAGTGAAGGGTATCAGGAAGGCAGAATTCAGTCTGTAAAATCTTTTACTATATGAGGAAAAAAATATCAAGCATATATTTTCCATGAAGCTCAAAATATGCTATACGCTCTGCCTGATTTATCCTTTCAGCATCCCATAAAGGCAATGAAGATGTAGGTTTTCATCTTCATAACTCCTTGTTTCAATAGGTACACTTACACTGCTTTTCCTTCTCCAAGTTTAAAGTGTGGTAAAATGTCATATTTTCTCAATAGTATCTAAGAATGTCAAAGTGTGTTACAGATCATGTTCATTTTACATTATTGCCACTTACATATTTTTTTTCCAGAATATGTGTGTAAGTATATATTAGCTTACATATAAACCTTTTAGTAAGTTGATATAAATAAGTAAAAATTATACCATTTTCCTAGGCTAAAATTTTTTCAGGGTCTCGCTAATAAAATTTAACAAAGGATCTTGAAAAATTCTATTGATAACATTCTTTATTCTCTTCTTGAGTTCTGAATTCTAAGGCAACCTATAGCCCTAAAAAAGGCTTCTTGAATCAAAAGGCTTAATTAATTTCTCAAGGTAAATGTCACAAGACCATCTCTCCACATAATAAACAACCTAAAGCAACTAAGAACTAATATACATGTGAAATACATATTTTTCAAGTCTCAATACAGCCTTTCTACCTTAGTTAGATACTTTGCTTGAGTCTAAGATGTGACGCCATCTATTTTCTGATTGGAATATGGAATCCCTCAGGCTTAGATAACCATATTTAAGTGAAAGTATAAAACACACTCTAAAAGGCAAATATAAATGTATTTTGATTAGTCATGTCACAACTTAGGACCGATTATTACACTATCTTAAACAAACAACCCTATGAAATTTGTCAACTACAGTTTAAAAATGGGCCACAAAACCCTGTTTTCAGCTGTGTTCAGGTACCTTCCATTTCCACCATCACATCCCTACACCAGAGAATTAATATCTTTTTACATTACAGGCTGTACTTTAAAAAATATATTGTGCTATGTTTAGGCACAAAAAGACAGGAAATTATATTTTAATACACAAGGATTATCTTTAATACACAAAATGAAGAAATTAATTATATCCTACATAGAAAACAAAATATATAGCATCCAAAAAATGTTATTTTTGTGTTTTGTAGACATTTAAAAAGTTTTTTGAAATAATTGTAAATTCACAGGGAATTTCAAAGAAATGTACACGGAGGTCCTGTGCATCCTTCACCCATCTTCCTCCATTTTACCATCTTGCATAACTATAGTACAATATCAAAAGCAGGAGATTGACATTGGTACAATCCATAGACCTTATCCAGATTTCAGCAGTTATACACAAACTCAGTGTGTGTGTGTGTGTGTGTAGCTCTGTGCAATTTTATCACAGGTGTACCTTTGAGTAAACATCAGAAAATCAAGATATTGAAGTGTACCATCACTACAAGACTCCCTCATGCTACTCCTTATAACCACATCTATTCCCTCTGCCCCCTCCCATTCCTAACCACTGACCTCCACAAATTTGTTCTGTTTCTATAATATGTAATTTCACAATTGTTACATAAATGGAATCATTCCGAATATATCCTTTTGAGATTAACTTTTTACACTCAGGATAATTTCCTAGCAGTTCATGAAAGTTATGGGGCGCCTGGGTGGCGCAGTCGGTTAAGCGTCCAACTTCAGCCAGGTCACGATCTCGCGGTCTGTGAGTTCGAGCCCCGCGTCAGGCTCTGGGCTGATGGCTCGGAGCCTGGAGCCTGTTTCTGATTCTGTGTCTCCCTCTCTCTCTGCCCCTCCCCCGTTCATGCTCTGTCTCTCTCTGTCCCAAAAATAAATAAAAAACGTTGAAAAAAAAATTAAAAAAAAAAAAAGAAAGTTGTATTGCTGTATTCCATGGTATGCATGTACCATTATTTGTTTAATCGTTCATCCATTGAAGGACATCTGGGTAGTTTCCAGTGTTTGGATATTATGAATAAACCTTCTATGAATATATGCGTATAGAGTTCTACCTGAAAATATTTTTTCACTTCTCTGGAATCTATGCCCAGGAGTACAATTGCTGAGCTATGTGGCAAATCTATTTTTAGTCTGAAAGGGAATTTCTAAAGTATTTTACAGAGTGCCTATACCATTTTACATTCCCACCAACAATATATGAGTGATCTAGTTTCTTTATATCCTCTCTAGAACTTGGTGGTGTCACTACTTTATTTTAGCCATTCTAATAGGTGTGTAGTAACATCTTACTGTGGTCTTAATTTGCATTTCCCTAATGGCTAATGATATTGAACATTTTTCATGTACTTATATGCCATCTGTATATTCTCTTGGATGAAATATCTATGTTTTTTGTCCATTTTCTAATTATATTCTTTGTTTCTTAAATATTTAGATTATAGAGTTCTTTAGATATTCTAGAAACAAGTCTTTTGTTGGAAATGTGATTTGAAAATATTTTTCCCAGTTTATAATTAAGTTTTACATTTGAATGAAATCCAGTTTTTCAGTTTTTACTTTTATGAATCATGCTTTTGGTACCATATTGTCATATACCTATTATATAACACCTTCAGAGAAACATTCCCCATAAAGTTCCTTCTGGTATCTTTCATGCTTTTGGAGGCTTTTATGTGTATGCACACACACACACACACACACACACACTGACTGACCTAACTAGAAGAATTAATGCATATGTACTACTATGGAATTTATAGAAACATATCTCTTAGTGCTGAGTATAATGCTACAAAATATATTATCTAGGGGAGTTTACTTACCATCTCTGGTGCAAACAGGGTAAAATGGTTCATAAAATTGCAATTTTTTTTCAAATTATACTGTCCTCTATTTAGACAAAATAGGGAAGCATGACTAGTATATATGCAATGTTGTATAAATCTGTGAGTTTTATAGCTTGAAAATTATGTGGTCATATGCAGGCAAAAAATCTAAAATTCTTCAGCTTCTAGGAGAAATAGTATATAGTTTTATAGAAATTGAGACTTGAGGCCATTGTACAACAAATGCCTGACATACCTCCTTTAGTAAGATAACATGAATGAAATTCAGTAAAATGGAACTCACAGCAGAACAGAGTCCATGAGTTCACATTGCCAACCACTGACTTGTCATTACCAGCCCTTAAAACTTAACTTGGCTTGAGGTAAGGCTAAATCCCTGATACCTTGCCTTAGTTTGTACCACTAATTGACCAATTCCACTTATTTGCACAATAACCTTTTGAGATCAGGGCAAACAGGGAGTCCAAGTGACTTGTTTGAATTCCCAGTGGGAAATTATCCCAGAGTCAGGAATGAGGGGGCAGTAACCCAGCTTTTCTGTATTCTTTTTGTAAATCCTTCAGGACATAAATGCTGCTTTCTTCCAACAGAGTGACTTAAAGGTGATCTAAAAATAACTTAAGTACTGAATAAACCACCTCTACCCCAGTCTACCCTCAAATACACATGGTAGAAAGTTTATTTGGAACCCTTAAGCAAAAACATCGCAAAGATCCTTTGATCCTTGGTTAAATACAAAATAAATAGATCTCCAGCCACCTGGGCAACTCAAATGCAAGAGCTATTTGTATGGCATTTGCAAACATTGAAAGATAAATTAGGCATCTGGTAGGGGCTATGTCCTTATTTGTTGTTCTTTTTAACCTTTTACCAAACCTCCTTTCTCTTCTCTTTTACCATCCCATCCCCAGTACCTCCATCTTGCAGGCTCTAACCCCAATACCTTCCCCTAGATCCCAATTGTCTAATCTGAAATTGGACTATTTGATCTTCTGAGAACTTCCCAAAGAGTTCTGATTTGAATCAGTCCTTTTTATAATCAGCCTGGTCTGCTTAGGGACATCTGGAGGTGGGAAGTGTTTTCTAAACAAATTGTTCTATTATTTCTCCTGAGAATGCCCCCTATAGGATTTGACTAAAAAAATACAATTCCAGACTCCTACACAGAAACACTAACTCCACTGGTAGGAAGAGAAACACACATATGTCAGCAGGGGTAAATCCATATGAATATGCGTAAGTATACAGTGCGCCACAAATGGACTTGATACACAGAGGGGATAAAGTAGGGGATGGTGAGATTCAAAATAGATTTTCTTATTATTCTTAGGGTTTGTAAAGTCTGCATAACTATCAAGAGCTCATAAAGAACACTGGATGACCAGCATCCCTTAATAATGGTGACTCAAAAGATCAGGCACCTACTATGAATCTCTATGAAAGGTGCCCCAACAGTGAATCAAGCTGTATCCCAACAAAAGCTAATGGCTCCATCCTGCTCCCTGACCTGGAACTCCCCTTTTAGGATTCCCTAGGAATAATGGTCTTCACTATCCCAGGGGGACTGCAGGAACCTGTGAAGTTGCAAGGAATGGGGAGTTGCCTCTGTATTCACCATGACAAAATAGTTGTCAGGATATTGGAATTAATTGAGCAGTATCTTTACCTATAGTGAGTCTTCAGGCTTTTCTTCTAGATAGGGGGCAAGGTAAGGTGAAGATCATTGTTGTCAGCCTAGTCTCAAATGTCTGCCAACAGTAGCTTGGTTTCTCATTAAGATTATCAACTTCCTTCTTGAGGTCACCACTACTCTGCTGCTTCTGGGCAGGAAGTCCAAGCTCTGGAGTGTGACTAGCATGCTAAAATACATGCTGATACCAAAACCCAAGAACCATGTACCCCTCAAGATGTCAGCCCAGGGAGTGGTCAGAAGGAAGACAGAGGAAGTAACAGCATCTGAGATTTACTCACTTGGAGCTTCCTCCCCTCCCACTCTTACCCTCCTCAAGCAGAAGTGGGAAAGGCCTGCCCAAAGGTGATGAAATACCCAAATGCCCTACCAACAGCCATCCCACAAAGGAAGTATCTGTTATAGTGGAAGCCTCAATTAAAACAGCTAAGACAGAGTTCAACAGTGATAGGACTAAAAGACACTGAAGAGAGAGAAGGCTGACTACTACTTTGTTTGAGTTTCCTCCCTCCACCCTGTAGTTAAAAAGAAGCCACACACAGAGAAAAGATATCCTTTGCCTCTGAGCACAGAATGCAATCGGTCATGCACATATTCAAGTTACCAGGCTCCCTAGAAAGAAAAACCAATAACAAAGCACTCTGGCCTTAAGATGTGACCTGGCTCAAAACCACCCCAGTGTTACCATTTATGCTATTGGTATGATGCCTGCCCTTGTTCCAACACACACAGAGTGTAGGATGAGTCAACAGCTTCTGCAGTTAAAGCTTTCATGCCTGACTTCTCCAGCTACACTACTATCACTTTTCCAGTAAGTCTCCCCACTGGCAACCAAGAGTCAGTTCCTAGGATTGACTTTAGCCTAGAAAGAATGACTAGGTTTGTGTGGTGTTTTTTCTTTTCTTTTTCTTCCTCCACTCCCTAAATCATAGAAAATGTGTATATGGACTTCTGAGATATGGACTTGAAAAACAGGGAGGATTTGTCCTTCATGCTGGAATGTGGTACAGATGCAAGTGATGACTACTCATGTGTACACATGGCTGTAAGTAATTAGTGTGGGAAGACGCTCTATACATAAACCCTATGCTTGAGGCCAGCCTTATCCACTGAGTATCCACTTCATGCCAGGTGTCTTACATACATTTGTAACTAAGATTAGATTTGGCTAAAATGTAAAAAGGATTCTGCTTCTGAGAGTTCCTGACTAGGAACATACATTCTCACGTTCGAGAAGTCCAAGGCTAAGTCATGCTATGTTTCAGTGTGTTTTGGAAGCTTCTCTTTGTCCTCTAGGCTTCTGGCAACCTCACCTCATTGTATACTGGTTGTTGAGTTCTAGCTTTCATTTATAATCCACATAGTGCCAACACTGATGAGTGGAGGTATGATGGAAAGTTATATCCTGCTAACCTGACTTTTTGATACTGCCCACCTTGTTCCACTGGTGGGATTTAAGTGGCAGCTTCCCAGTGAGTGTCATCTATGCACAGAACCTGATCCTGTTGCAGGATGACACATAAGCTAGATTTGCCTTATGCTTCCCAGAAGTGCATTGCTGCCTCTGTACTGCCATTTGTAATCAATTGCCTGTCTTCTGAGGTGTGTGCTTAGCAAACACAACCATTTAACCACAGCAGTATCTAAATGACTTTCTCTGAAATTCAAAGGTTATTTTTAAACTACTGAGTTTAAGAATTTCCCAGAGGCCAAGAGACATGGTCCGCCATGAACTTCCTCTATGAAATCTTATCTACCTGGCACTATAAATTAAATACCTAAATCTGTGATGGAGAGTTGGTTATACATGATATCATCTACTATGAGGAGGCTTCGGATATAGAGACCTTGTCAAAGCAGCCAAACTTGATGTCAGAGTTCAAGTCTCTTAAGTAGCAAATGCTCTTGTAGTATCAGTGCATAAACAGAATAGCCTTGTTTCCTTCATGTCTTCTCACGGACAGAAGTATATGTATCAGACATGTGCCTGAGGCAGAGATCATGTCTGCCATGTTTGCTATGCTACAACATCAAATCAAAAGGCAATACTATGAAAATATATTATTTGCTAGCAGCTTCAGAATAGTTCTTATCAAAAGGGGTAAGGAGAAAGGCAACACAAAATCATTTTCTTATTTTTCTTTTTTAATTTTTTTCTCTTTCTAAATGAAAAAGAGTGATACAGGGGGATTTGAAATCTAATGGCATTTATCTAGTCCTCCATCTAAGGGAAAAATCCTATGTAGATATTGAATTAGTACCTCTACTATCTGCTTTAAAAATCTCCCTAGAGAGCCTCCAAGTGAAAAGAGCCTCTTTCAGGGCTTAAATTTCTGCAGCCACTTCTTCAAAAGTTAGAATAAAGTTAACACTAGACTAAGTTCTCATTCTTTGATCATGAAAGTTCATCATCATCCTTGATAATTTTTTTTACTTTTTTTAATGTTTATTTATTTTTGAGACACAGAGACAGAGGATGAACGGGGGAGGGTCAGAGAGAGGGAGACACAGAATCGGAAACAGGCTCCAGTCTCTGAGCTGTCAGCACAGAGCCAGACGCGGGGCTCTAACTCACTGACCTCAAGATCATGACCTAAACCAAAGTCAGACTCTCAACTGACTGAGCTACCCAGGAGCCCCCATCATCAATCTTGATAATTGAAGGAAGGTCACTCAAGTGTTATCGACATTCTTGCTAGAAGCCAGCATAAGTTAAATTGGTGCCAATTCTATGCACCCTGGGTATATGTGTATGTATATGTGTGTGTGTGTGTGTGTGTGTGTGTGTAACCTGCAGGCTGCCTGTGGAGAGAGTGCTGAAACTGTATCACTTCTGCCCTCCAGCTTTTTGTGGGTTCTTTTCTCCTCCTTCACTGACACATAAATTGCTTTCAAATTAAAATTGCTGCTTTTCTGGGGAAAAATCCTGAGAAATATTGGTACCTCAGATATCAGGATGGATTGAAATAATTATTAACTAAAAACTTAGGAAATTCTTTTTTTTTTTTTAACATTTTTTATTTTATTTTTTGGGACAGAGAGAGACAGAGCATGAACGGGGGAGGGGCAGAGAGAGAGGGAGACACAGAATCGGAAACAGGCTCCAGGCCCTGAGCCATCAGCCCAGAGCCTGACGCGGGGCTCGAACTCACGGACCGCGAGATCGTGACCTGGCTGAAGTCGGGCGCTTAACCGACTGCGCCACCCAGGCACCCCAGGAAATTCTATAATTAATTAATGTTAATGAACTATCTGGTCCCCTCAATAAATCATGGCAAGAGGAGAGAACTTATGACAGAAGTCAGGTGCATACAAAATGCTCAAAAAAACCTTATACTGGAGAAAAAAAATGTTCTAACAGTGTATGGTGACAGATGTTAACTAGGCTTATTGTGGCTACCATTTTGCAATATATACAAATATGGAATCATTATGTTGTATACCTGAAATGAATATATATATATATATATATGCATATATATGTCAATTATACCCCAATAAAAAAATTTTAAAGCCAAAAAAATACTTGTTGAATAGAATTGGAAGTCTTTCTATTGACATGCCCCTCTAAGCAGCAGAAGAAAACAGCAGTAAGTAAAGGGAGTACATGATTCTGATGTTAAGATACATTACTAAGAAGCAATGGTAGCCACCCTTGTTATTTTCAGTTTTCTTTACTTTGCATGAGAACCACCCCTTTTAAAAGAGAAGGGGAGAACAGTCAATGAGCAAATACATACATTATACACACACACACACACACACATACACACACACAGTAGTTGCTTGAAACAAAATCAGTGTCTTTCACATGGTAGCAGCTACCTTTTTAAAAATAGTTTAATGTTTTTTTAAAAAATTTTTTTAACATCTATTTGTTTTTGAGACAGAGAGACAGAGCATGTACGGGGGAGGGTCGGGGAGAGAGGGAGACACAGAATCAGAAACAGGCTCCAGGCTCTGAGCTGTCAGCACACAGCCCAACATGGGGCTCGAACTCACAGACCGCGAGATCATGACCTGAGCCAAAGTCGGACGCTTAACTGACTGAGCCACCCAGGCGCCCCTAGTTTAATGGTTTTATTAACACAAATACAATGTGCACACGAGCTGTCTATTCATTTTCTTTGCTGTGCAGCATGGCATTGGAATTGGTGACTCTGATGGCCAGTTGGGCTGCTCTTTTCACAATGGTTTGTGATTCTTAGAGGAGACATTGTAAGCAATCTCTGCATAGTAAGATTTGTTGCACATCAGCAGCACTTGACTGTTGTGGACTAGGAACTTCTGGAAGCCACTGGGCAGCATGTGCTTTGTTTTCTTATTGTTCCTATAACCAATGCTGGGCATCAAGATCTGGCCCTTGAATCTCCTGCACACCCTATTGTCAATGCCTCTGGGTTTCCACCAGTTACACTTAATTTTGACATATTGGTCTGAGTGGCGCTGGATGAACTAATTCGTCCTCTTTTTAACAATCTTGGGCTTTACAATGGTAAAGTAGGAGATGGCTACCAAGGAAGAACATCTCCAAGGAAGAACACATTTACCATTTTTTAAAAAACCAACTAGGTGCCAGGTACTGAACTAAACACTTGATATGTGACTTATCCTTAGAACAACCTAGTAGGTGGGAATTATTAATCTCACGTGTAAAATGAAGAAAATAAGACTCAAAGAGGTCAGTGAGAGTCTTTCTCCAAGGTCACAGAGCTAAGAAATGACAGATCTGGGATTTCAACCCAAATGTGTCTGACTCTGAAGCCCACTATATTATACTGCAATTTCCACAGTTAGTCTCACACCATCCCCTTTGCAGGTAGGAGCATATCTTGATAATGCCATTTTATACAGAAGGACATTAAGGCATGGAACAGAGAAATGTTATTCTAGAATCTAAAATACTTTCCCTTCCACATAATCCAGGCTCCAAAGGGGGGGAAATGAAATTAGAGAATTACCCTTCTTCACTAGGCTTCTATCATAGAAAAATCTCCACCCAGGGATATTAGTCTTAGTGACATATGGCATTGCAGGAGGTGGGATGCAAGATGATCCAACTAGCTGTGGCCTCACCACATTGTGGCAGAGGTGAAAGTGGAACACAGACCTGAGCTGCACCTATTAAAAAACAGTAGTAGGAAGGCAGAAATCTGTGCTTTAACCCCGTCTCCATACAATTTACTTGTTTTTAATAAACTAATTCCACCTTGTATCGATGTGACAGTCATTTTGAATCTGTGCAAAGTGATTTACAGAATTTATAAGGCTTTAAAATACTTTTGAGCCTAGAATTTTAAAGTGACTCCCAGATATTCTATGGTGGGAAATATACTTATTTATAAATGGATAAATAAAAAGTGAAAGGTTAAAGGATTTACCTCAAATCACAAAGGCACAGCTAGGAATAGAATCAGCCTCTTAAATACCAATCCTGGGGCCAGATGATAAGACTGGTGCATTTTTAATCTCTTAAGAATTGTAAAAACCTTTTGAGAATTCTGATCTTAGGAAGTTCCTAATTATTTATGTAATGAATCATCATTATAAGCATCTAAAGCATTTAAAAAAAAAAGAACCATCACAACCACCTTAAAACCTTGTCTCATCTTAAGCCTGTGGATTTGGTTGGCTTTAAGAAGGTAATGGGGCGCCTGGGTGGCGCAGTCGGTTAAGCGTCCGACTTCAGCCAGGTCACGATCTCGCGGTCCGTGAGTTCGAGCCCCGCGTCAGGCTCTGGGCTGATGGCTCGGAGCCTGGAGCCTGTTTCCGATTCTGTGTCTCCCTCTCTCTCTGCCCCTCCCCCGTTCATGCTCTGTCTCTCTCTGTCCCAAAAATAAATAAAAACGTTGAAAGAAAAAAAATTAAAAAAAAAATAAAGAAGGTAATTGGCCCCCATTATCCCACACTGTTTAGAGGAATCTATATCATTTCTGGGCTCAAGAGGGCTGCTTTGGAAACCTTGTACTAACTAGCCTGACATGGATTAGGGATTGGTTTTGGAGTCAGGAGCTTTGGGCTTGAATCTTGACTTCAATCCTTAGTAGCCAAGTATCCTTTAGCCTTAGTTTTCTCATCTGCACAATGGGAATAAAGCCAATATCACACACAGAGGATTGGGGTGAGAATCCAAGGACACAGGACATGGGAAATGTGGAAGCATTTTAGAAAATTGTAGAGTATACTCTTTGACATCAGCTGTAGCAATTTCTTACTAGAATGTTGCTGGAGGCAAGAGAAACAAAATAAAAAATGAACTATTTGGACCTCATCAAGATGAAAAAAACTTCTACACAGCAAACAGTCAACAAAACTAAAGGCAATCTATGGAATGGGAGAAGATATTTGCAAACTACTTATCTGATAAAGGGTCAGTATCCAAAATCTATAAACAACTTATCAAACTTAACACACAAATAAAGCAAATAGCCCAGTTAAGAAATGTGCTGAAGACATATATAGACACTTTTCCAAAGAAGACATCCAGAGGGATAAAAGACACATGAAAAGATGCTCCACATCACATCATCATGGAAATACAAATCAAAACCATGGTGAGATACCACCTTGCACCTGTCAGAATGGCTAAAATTAAGACCACAAGAAACAACAGATGTTGGTGAGGGTGTGGAGAAAGGGGAACCCTCTTGCGCTGTTGGCGGGAATGCAAACTGATGCAGCCACTCTGGAAGATAGTAGTTTCTTCAAAAAAATTACAAATAGAACTACTCTATGATCCAGCAATAGCACTATAAGGGATTTACCCAAAGGATACAAAAATACAGATTTGAAGGGGTATATGTACCCCAATGTTTATAGCAGCATTATCTACAATAGCCAAACTATGGAGAGAGCCCAAATGTCCATCGACTAATGAATGGATAAAGAAGATGTGGTACACACACACACACACACACACACACACACAGGAATATTATTCAGCTATCAAAAAGAATGAAATCTTGCCATTTTCAACAACATGGATGAAGCTAGAATGTATTATGCTAAGCAAAATAAGTCAATCAGAGAAGGACAAATACCATAGGATTTCACTCATGTGGAGTTTAAGAAACAAAACTGATGGACATATGGTAAAGGGGGGGAAAAGGAAGAGATAAACCACAAAAGACTCTTAACAAACTGAGGGTTGAAGGGAGGTGGGTGGGGGATGGGCTAGATGGGTGATGGGGATTAAAGACAGAACTTGTGATGAGCACTGGGTATTGTATGTAAGTGATGAATCACTGAATTCTACTCCTGAAACCAATATTGCACTGTATGTTAACTAAAATTTAAATAAAAGGAAAACACAGAATATTGTAGAGTATAATATAAAAATCAAGTGGTAGTCTTGAAAGACCCCTACTTTTTATCACTATAACATGAGTGATTGGGAAGGAAGGGTCTCTGAAAGTTCAATCTGAAAATTTAATAGTATAAACATACAGAGAAAGCTGATTAGGAATGGTGTTCCTTATATGCATGACAAGGCCTTCCAAAGGCATGACAAACACACATATACAGATAGCAAATGAGACTGGAAGATGCTATTGGATACCAAAGATTGAATATAGATGCTGCTTACTGTGGAAACAGGCCCTATATGAACTTCATGAGTGAATCATTTCCCTTCTCAGACCAGGGTATCTCTGAACATCAGTCAGAACTCTATAGCCTCATGTCAGACAAAGACGGTATGTGGAAGTGGGCAGTCCAGAAATCAAACAAAAGCAACCTGGACACTTGGATAGCACCAAGAAAGAATCCAGACAGAGTTTCAGAAAAGGGGGAGTTGCAAAGTAAGAGAAAATTAGAAAGTATTAATATCCTATGCTTCTGTCTTAACAATTTCCCTTCCTCCTTACCACTCATTCAGTTGTCAAACCCCCATCTTCTCCCAGTTCTTCATTTCTGTCTATATCCTTGAGGCTTCAAATCCTGGGGTCTCCAAAAGAAATCCCAGTGTTTTCTCACCTCAGGTCCTTTGCTCACATTGTTTTGTTTACCTAGAATTACTTTCTTATCACACTTCTGGTACTTCTCCCCAAATAAGAATTATGGAATGTACTTTAACTCATCTCTGAACCCAAGTCTACCCCGTTCTGCTAGGCTCCCATCAATTCTTAACTCCTTTGAACTCAGAGTTTCTCTTATATTAAAATGAGTATCATTTTCTCCTTGGGGTTGCAGTTATTTGTATACTTGGTGTTATTTCCTTTGCTTGGCTATAATTTCCTTCAGGTAAATTACAGTTATCAGCACAGTGCCTGACATGGAATAGGTATTCAATAAATGATTTTAGATGAATGAATGATCATCATTGATTGCAATAATCAGGCCACCATCATTTTTCATCTGGATTTTTGCAACAGCCTAAGTAATCTCCCTGCCTTCTATCTTGTTCTCCTCCAATCTATCCTTTTCACTGTCACAATATATATCTTAGAAAAATTTCTTTCATTATATTACTCTCTTACTCAAGAATCTTAAATAATGTCCTGCTGTACAGAATAGAGTCCAAATCCCTCTGCCTTTCTCTAAAACCTCTTTGATACCAGTTGAATAGAGTCCCTGCTGCTTCCAAGTCTGGGTATGTTGCCCCCAGATCTAAATTTAATTGATCTCACCTGTATCAGGAAACCTTCCCAAACCAATCCACCCTTTATTGTTCCTCTTTTATAATTCTACAACATCATTCTCTGTACTATACATACTGTAATATAATAATTTCTTTCCTTGTATTGTTATGTACCTGTCTCCAGAGTACATGTTTTTTCTTTGAAATAAGATTGCAGACTTCGTATATACCTTTGCTCTTTCCACACCAACTAGCAAAGAGCTGGGGACCTATTAGGACTTCAGCTCACACTTTCAAACATTTATCATTTTCTTCTCTGATTATTCTGTCTGGCCTTACCTGTGCTTCCTTCACTGTCTGGAGCCATTTTAAGGGGCTTATTATACACTTTATATTAAAAAAACAAAGTTTACCTGGTAAGAATAGTTTTCTTTAAGAAAGTCCCTATCTCCCCTCAACATATTCAGAGCAAATCTTATAGTACCTTAAGATATCTTAGTTTACTGTGTTTGGAGATCTTTTAATATCATTATACATATAAGACTGCTGTGTGGCTCTTGTTATTTCAAGCTATTAAGTGAGTACTATGTGCAAAAGAGCTTTAAAATAGAATCGTTGATGTAGAGGACAATATATTCTTCTTATTATATTAACATAAGAGAAATGTTCTCGTGCTTCTCTCTTAATAACAAGGTAACTACTAACCTTTCTTAATGGTTTCCCCAAACACAGTATATTCCTCGGCTTACAAATAAAGACTTGGAGGGGCGCCTGGGTGGCGCAGTCGGTTAAGCGTCCGACTTCAGCCAGGTCACGATCTCGCGGTCCGTGAGTTTGAGCCCCGCGTCGGGCTCTGGGCTGATGGCTCAGAGCCTGGAGCCTGTTTCTGATTCTGTGTCTCCCTCTCTCTCTGCCCCTCCCCCGTTCATGCTCTGTCTCTCTCTGTCCCCCAAAAAATAAATAAACGTTGAAAAAAAAATTAAAAAAAAAATAAAGACTTGGATAATGAGAGAAGAGCTACTTGCATTCAGTCTGAGGACAACACATTAACAATATTCCATCTCCTTTCAAGGCCATTCAGAGGATTTTCATCAACCAGGAGAAAATAGCCAAAGGAGAGGATAGAGAAGCTATTGAAAAAAAAAATACTCAGGATCAACACTTTAAAAAAAATGTTCCTTTAAAAAAAGTACACATTTGGGGCATCTGGCTGGCTCAGAAGAGGATACCACTCTTGATCTTTGGGTCATGAGTTCAAGTGCCACATTGGGCAGAGAAATTACTTAAAAATAAATAAATAAACAAACAAACAAACTTAAAAAATAAAGTAATCCTTGCTTTAAAAAAACAATACTTTTTTAAAAAAATACACATTCTCTTCTTTCTCCCTTCTTTTATAATACTTCAGCTTCTAAATTAATATCTTTTCTCTGCCTATTTTCCCTAACAGTATTTGTCTCCATTTGTCTCTCTTCCATTATCTGACTCTATTTATTTCATTTCATTGTTTTCAATCCAGGATCAGGGGAACAGCCCTCTAACTCTTAAATTCTTGCCTTTCTATAATCACTGTCTTGAGCACAGGGCTTAACAATACCTCTAACTCAAATTATCCAAAACTGAACTCATAATCTTCCTTTAGTTACTATCTAAGCCTGCTCTTGTCCCTGTCTTCTCTATAATTCTAACAACTCCAGACTCAAAAGTTTAGAATCATCTTCTACTCATCTCTCCCCCATCATCCACATCCAACCGATTTCAAACCAAATCTTATCAGCATCTCTTCTATTTCTTCCCATACTGATTACCTTAGGTCCTCAACATCTCTTGCCTAGACTGATGTCCCATTCTCTAGAGTCTTCCTATCTAATCCATTCTATATATTGGTAGTTTTCTTAAATCTAAACCTAGTCATGGTACTCCCAATCAAAAACCTTCCATGATTCTCCACTGTTTATGGAATAGAACACACATTCCTTCACCTGGCATTCAAGGCCCTCTGCATTTTAGTTCCCACCTAGTTCCTTCAGCCTTTCTTCCTGATTCAATAAAAGTTTCTACCATATTTAGTCTTTGTGGGATTCTTAGAGCATTGCCCTTTCTACCTCTTCCATGCCTATGCTTAGGATATTCCCTCTGCCTTTTGTCTCTTTTTTTTCATTTTTGCCTATCAAAGTCCTACTTAATCTTCAGACACACTTGAGATCTCACCTTCAAACAACCTTCCAAGACTGAGTGGCTTGCCGTATCTATTTAGCACAGTTCTTTGTCACTAACAACTCCTTAGAAAGGTTTGATGACTTGAACTCTCATAAGAGCATGTAAACTTTAGGGAACTCATGACCTGTAGGAGTGAGACAGGCTAAAAATAAGTTAAATAGGAAAACTGGGCAAGCAGCCAGAGTCTCCTCCTTTTTATGCTTTAATGTCCAGCTAAATCTGTATTTGTGTGCGTGCGTGTGTGTGTGTGTGTGTGTGTGTATACCTACCTACCAGGCTGTTCAGCTACTGGAATATATATACTTGGGTATGTTCCTGGGAGTGAATGTACCAGTGTGCATCTATGGATGTATGCCTGCCTATTCCTGTACCCCTGTAAATTCCTTTTTCAAACCCTTGTTGCAGATTTCTGTTTTAAAATGATGTTCAGGTTAAATGTGATGTGGAATAAAATAGGTACTTTTTTTTAAATTTTTTTTTTCAACGTTTATTTATTTTTTGGGGGACAGAGAGAGACAGAGCATGAACGGGGGAGGGGCAGAGAGAGAGGGAGACACAGAATCTGAAACAGGCTCCAGGCTCTGAGCCATCAGCTCAGAGCCCGACGCGGGGCTCGAACTCACGGACCGCGAGATCGTGACCTGGCTGAAGTCGGACGCTCAACCGACTACGCCACCCAGGCACCCCAAAATAGGTACTTTTTGAAATTGGTTCTGAGCATATAGGGTACAGGCATCTAGGGAGTTGCTAAGAGGGACATTGTATTTAAATGTAAGGAATTAGTAGCAGGATCAGCCCATAACACACTATTGGGCACATCAGGAAAAGGTACCATTTGCTAAAGGTATTTTTCTTCCATTTGTCAGAAAATTGTCATAATATACCAATTTTGTTAGCACAAGGTACTTGACTGCCATCTTCAGGAAAATTGTTACAATAAATATATATATCTTTATGGCTTACTTTGTGAAACGTGTCCCCTTAGAGATGGCAGCCTCATATACTGTACAGACTGTACAACTTTATGTGCTGATCTTTCCCAGTTGCTATTCTTAAAAAAGATAGAAGTTGTCTATCTTATTTAAGGGAAAAGTTGTTCCTTTTGTTTGGAAAAAAGATAGCTGTTAGAGTTTCCTGTGTCTAAGTAGAGACTCCATATTCTCTTTCCTGATCAAATCATTTTCAAGATCAGGGTGCTGATCTGATTACAGGTATTGGTAAAACAAGTTACGGCTTTTCCTGTAAGCTATTTTGGAAGAAAATTTGGACTGCCAAGGGGACATCAAAGCTTAATTGTTTCTTCTTAGTCCTCACAAGAAAGGGAGAGCCTTGGAACATTGACACCTAGCTCCAATTTCTAGTTCCAGCTACAGGAGAAATTTGACACCAAGGTAATGAATCAGGAACTTTTCAATTAATGTGAAAAGAATACCGTACATAGATTAAATTCTGATTAATAGTTAAGATAGTGAAAAGGGTACCAAATGGTATCTAGCTATGTTTAACCCTTCTCTCCATATACTACACTTAAGAATATTTTTTAGTGTTGCTCTACTTGAGTGTTTTAAGGAATTTGCATTTTTAAAATGACTGGCTAAATAACTCATTCTCATTTTCACCAGAATTAACTATGTTTATGACCAAAGACTAATAATTCAAGACCACATGATCAATATAGGGCTGCTCCTAATGAGTAGGGTACCTCTGTATGAGTTAGAAAAAATTACAACCCTCTGGGAGGATATGAGGCAGCCCTGCCTACTATCACCTACTGGTAATGCACTTGAATAGCTAAGTCCATTTTATTGAGGGGCGACTATATCAAAACTCCTCTGCATCCCTGAATACAGAAAGTGATATATACACACATATACAAATGATACTAAATAAGGTAGCATTTGCACATTTTTTATTTTTAATAAATGTTTTAGGGATGCCTGGGTGGCTCAGTTGTTTAAGCATCTGACTTGATTTTATTTCGGCTCAGGTCATGATCCTGTGGTTCATGAGTTTGAGCCCCATGTCAGGCTCCATGCTGACAGTACGGGGCCTGTTTTGGATTCTCTCTCTCTCTCTCTCTCTCTCCCCTCCTCCCCCACTTGCATGCTCGCTCTCTCTCTCAAAAAAAAATAATAAACTTAAAATATGTGTTTTAGATCTAATTTCTCCATGAACCTCTATGATATTTTTATAAAGCAGTTCCACCACAATTTATTGAGTGGCAGGCTGTATGTTGGGCCCTGAGGGCCTTATCCTTATAGCCCTAATCGGATACACAAGCTGTTAATCTCAATGTTATATGGCAATTGAGAAGCAGATGTTTGTGTAGGGTGCTATGGGAGCACAGAGGAAGGGCACCTAACCTAGATGGGATACCAGTGAAGACTTGCTAGAGGAGATGGCTGAGCTGAGTCAGCAGCACATTATTGGCTTCATTTAAAAGACACAAAAGCGGGGCGCCTGGGTGGCTCAGTCGGTTAAGGGGCCGACTTCAGCTCAGGTCATGATCTCGCGGTCCGTGAGTTCGAGCCCTGCGTCGGGCTCTGTGCTGACAGCTCAGAGCCTGGAGCCTGTTTCAGATTCTGTGTCTCCCTCTCTCTGACCCTTCCCCATTCATGCTCTGTCTCTCTCTGCCTGAAAAATAAATAAATATTAAAAAAAAACCATATATTAAAAGACAAAAGCTAAGCCATGAAAAGATTAAGCAATTTGCCCCATATTGCACAGCTATGCAGAGTGGAATTATGACTAGAACCAATGTGAAGTAACTCCCAATCTAAGAAAGAGTCCAAACTAGTGAACCCCTGGCTACACAGTACCATTTGGATTTATTTGAGAAATTTTATTTGAAATACTATTTTATTTGAGGAAGTTCCATACTTACATGCCTCACAGATACCTGCCTATGATATTAGAAAAATGCAAGCACACCAAAATAACCCAAACCGCAGCTTTCTAGGACAGTTAATTAGCACCTGTAACACAATCCTGGCAACTTTTAGTTCTTCATTCTGTGGTTGCTGCAGCTTGCTACAGGAAGATGTATCACATAAAAATGAGGCATCAGCTCAAACTTGCTTGGATACCAACTTTAAGAGGTCTGAGTAACTCAAATCATTCCCCAAAGTTCTTCAACCAACAAAGGCAGCTAACAAAAGTACTGCTAATTAAATGTATAATTAGGGTTTATTATAACTATCATACATTAGTTTAAAGTCTCATTCACCACTGCTTTGAATTGGTTTTGTCCTGTTTTTATTTGTGCTTAATTGTCCTGTTTTATATGTGTTTAATTTTATAGGCTACTTCATACCCTTTCTGGATGCAGGCAGAGTGTAAATTTTAAATAAATAATAACAATAGGTTAAATTTATGTAGACTTGGATCTTTTATGTGCTGCATGTACACTTTATAGTACATTAGGACCCCTTACAAAATCAACCTATATGGTACATTTATGCCTATTTTATAGGACATGGAATAATTTTGCTGTTTTAAATTATTACAGAAGCTTTTAGTTATATATTAGCTTTTACTACATATTTTTAATTATATCTACAATTTACTTGGTGTAGTGTCCTTGGCCAATAACACAATCCCCCATAATAAAAATGTTCCTATAAACAAAGACAATGCATATTATGACAACCCATTTAATCAGGCCTATTGTAACACTTACCTGGGGTCAGGGGAGGGAGGAACTTTCCAGAATGACCATGTTTCCAGGAGAATATTATTAATTTCTGGAATATTTTAGGCCAAATTTTAAACTGTGACTTGCTTCTTTTTCATATTCAATGTGTTCCTACATCACCAGCGCTTTGCTAAGAAGCCATAATAAACTGGGAATGCAAAATCGCTTTCCTCTTAGCTTAAATTTTTAAAAATATTTATTTATTTTTGGGAGACAGAGAGAGTGCAAGCAGGGGAGGGGCAGAGGGAGAGGGAGACACAAAATTGGAAGCAGGCTTCAGGCTCTCAGTACAGAGCCCTACACGGGGCTTGAACCCATGAAGGGTGGGATCATAACCAGGGCTGAAGTCAGACGCCTAACCAACTGAGCCACCCAGGCACCCCTCCTCTTAGCTTAAAATAAATAATTAGAAAGGTACATCAGTTACAAACCCATTTTAGCATAAAAGGAAAGGACTAATGAAATACTTCTTGTATTTATATTAAATATTAGGCTTTCATTTAAAATTTTATTGAGAAAAACATTAAAAAGATTCTATTGCTAAAGAGGTTTTGAACATACTAGGCCAAAAAATAAATAAATAAACATACTAGGACAGCTGATCCCCAACGGCCCTTCTTAGAACTTTCCATGGGTCTACAACACTGAAGATAAAAGATTTCACTGGATTTCCATACTGGCTTCTTACTTTTGCTGTACAAAACTCTGTGATATAAAATAGAAAAAAAAATATCATAGAGAAAGCGGACCAGATGCTTACAAAAGTATAGTGTGGGTCAAAGAAAGCCCAAAACAATAGAAAAAGGGTGCTAGATAATGTAATTCTTTTCTTTCACTTTTAGCTTTAGTAGTTTAATTTGGAATTTGGCATACAAAGAAATTGGAAGTTAGTTTTTAAGTATATACCCATCAGCCAATCCTCTGCTTCAGCCATGTTATTTTGCTAGTCAACAGCCCTCCAATGGTTGTATCTCATCATTAGGATAATATACACAATTTTGTCAGTTTCCTTCAAAGTTTTAATAGGACTTTGCCATCCACTTTATTTTCCATATTATTTCAGTCTTTATGATTCTATTAGAATGGCCATTTTTTCCAACTCCAGATACTGTACAGGGCCTCATTCTTCTGTCTGTAGACCTTGGCCTCACCTGCCCAATTTAAGGATAACCTTACTTCTACTTAATAGTGTCACTGCTTAATTTAATTCTGATTTTCTCTAGGCTTGAGGAAGATATATTGTTCCCACTTACCTCAAACAGCTTCTTTATTTTTCCCCTAAATTTCTTCAATAAAAATGAATTTTCTATCATGTAGTTCCCCCTCATATATGAATCTAATCCACACCTGAAAACTTATTGAATAGTCAATTTTGGATAGGGAAAATTTATTTCATTATTCTACATTGAAAAAATAATAATGCATTCCCATTTCATCTTGGAACCCTCAACTAATTTCCCCAAATATCAGTAAAGTACTCTAAAATACCCATGTAACAATCCTCCAAATATGTATCATATTGTAAAACATTTTTTTAATTGTTTAAAAATTACTTATTTATTTTGAAAGAGATAGGAGAGAGAGAATCACAAGCAGGCTCCACCCTGTCAGCATAGAGACCCATATGGGGCTGGCTCCAACCCACGAACTGCAAGATCACAACCTCAGCGGAAATCAAGAGTAGGATGCTCAACAGACTGAGCCACACCCAGATGCCTCTTGTAAAGCATTTTATGTACCAATTACGTGATTATTGAACATTTAGTGAGCTGACAGATATGTCTATGTGTAGTTCAAAATGATGCCTTACTGTACTGGATACAAAACAAACAAAAAACAAACAAAAGCAAGCAAACTTTCAAGCTGCCTGGGAGTATCTATGTTTTTTTTTTTCACCATTAGAAGATGAGATGGAGGAACTCAAAAAATTTAGTGCTGATGAGGGACGATGGAAAGGCAACAAAAGGTTTTTCCAGGAATTTGTAGAAAGACAACTCACCAGTGAAAAGCAATATACTAACAAAACCATCAAGTGAGCCACTAAATGGGTGCTTTGATTCCGCGTGAAACAAAAAAAATTTTTTAAAAAAATGCCCTGGTGATCTAGTCAGCAAGTTGAGTAAATTAAAGCAAAAGAGACCATGGCAATGCCAAAATTATCATTTTAATTGTCTTGACAGTCAAGCAGAGTAAGGTGAAGGAGTGAGAAAGGGACAGCAATATCCAAATTCTAAGAGAAAAGTTATGTTCCACTGAAGCCTGGCAGGACGGAAACAGTCACAGTAAGCATTAATTGAGGTTAGTGAGAAGGCACAAACTTGTTAATTTTCTGAAATCAATAATCTTGTTTTGTAGCTTGATTTACTTTCCTCTTTGCTGTTTATGCTTAGCTGTTTTAATAAAGCTACATCACATTTCTCTTTTATACTGGAAGGGACACACATGGTGATGTAATAAGCCATGAAATAGTATGTTCAAGGTACATAATAAATGCAAATGACACTTATTGAAGGAAAATTAACAATTAAAGTAAGCAGGGACTACTGTTAAAGGTGGGGTTCAGAGGATGGTGCTGTGATGCTGGAGCTGGATTCAGGAGAGTGGGGGACTCAATTGACAGAGCCCAAGTTAATAAAAACTCTCTTGGTTTCAAGTGTCTCTACTCATAGCCAAGGAGATTAACAATTTTGTACTCAGTGGGTACCTTTCATTTCCTGTCTCAAACTGCAAAATTCCAGGTAGAGACATTAGCTGCAGGAGAGGGCAAATGAATGAACATCCAGGATTCTGGAATTTCTTAGTTGAGCCTGCAAGCAGTGCTTCCATCGCCCTCCTACTCCTGGAGGCAGGGGCAGGCTCATTCCTCATGCCCACTGCCTCTTGTTTCAGAAGAATTCAGCAGAACTCTGGGTTGGAGCATCACGCTTATCTTTCAGAATCCCCTGGTAACATGTGCCATGCCCTGTGCTAGGAGGAAAACAAGAGGGTGGGAATCACTGTCCTCAGGGTCGGAAATCTCTTTTATAAGGCTCTTTAAGGAAAAAGGCTTAACCAACAAATGCCTGAAATGCTTTGGAAGATGAAAATCTCTAAGTGCTACAGAAGAGGCTGAAGACTCTGATCTTACTCAATACCACATTATACTTGCCTGTTAAATTACTGATTCAACCTTGGTTGGATTGTATATGGTTTATTAACTCGCTCAATTTTCTACCACAGTTGGCTAATGAAAGCTGAATGAATATTCTATCTCCTAATTGTTGGTAATGTCCTCACAGGAAAGTCTTTCCCTTCTGGGTAAGAGCAACCTGAAAGAGCATGGTTGGTAACTGTGTGTTAAAGAGACAAAGCCATTAGTACATTTTTGCATATGGTGAAAAGTGACCCAACTGAGTCTTAGAAATTTAAATTTAGATTTTCTTTTTGGGAATTTAACAGTGGGAAGAGGGTGGATTTTGCTTAGGGTCTCCTTCTTCAAGTCCAAATCACAAAAGCTATCAGGACAAATGAAATCTGGATGTCACAGAAAGTGCAGTAAGTAAATGTGAGATCACACTGCCAATTGTATATGCAACATTCTCTAGTGTAGACACAAGGTTTGTCTACATAAAGTGTGTACTTTCATTGCTTTACATTGCAATCACATCTCTGAACAGTTATGTTTTCAGCTTATGTTTATCAATCAGATCATACAGGTGTTTGACTAGATAAACTTTAAGCTAAAATTAACAATTGTTTCCTAAATACAATGTAGAACAACGCAGCACATGATCTAATAATTAAGTCAGGGAGGTAACAGGTAGGGGGAGGAGGAGAGCCTGAGACACAATTGTACATTTCCCTAAAGTCTTACTACTGTAGACTATAAGATATATAAGCATATATTCAGAGAAAATCAATGGAAAACAACAAAATATTAATTATCTCTTGATACTTCATCTTGAGTGGTGGGGTGCTGCGTAATTTTTATTTACATTTTGGAAGTTTTTTAAAATTTTTAAGTTTATTTATTTATTTTTGAGAGAGAAAGAGAACACAAGCAGGGGAGAAGCAGAGAGAGGGAGAAAGGGAGAGGGCAAGGGAGAGAGAGAAAGAGAGAGAGAGAGAGAGAGAGAATCTTAAGCAAGCTCCACCCTGTCAGCACAGAACCTGATGTGTATATATATATATATATATATATATATATATATTTAAATTATTGTCAAGTTAGCTAACATACAGTGTATACTGTGTGTTCTTGACTTTGGGAGTGGATCCCCATGATTCATTGCTTACATACAACACCCAGTGCTCATCCCAACAAGTGCCCTCCTCAATGCCCATCACCCAATTTCCTCTCTCCCCCACTCCTTCCTCAGTTTTTTCTCTATAAGAGTCTATTATGGTTTGCCTCCCTCCTAATTCTATTTTCCATGGGCAGAGTTTGCCTTTCTGGAGTGCACAGCCTGACTGGCTGATGGGGAAGGTAACCAGAAATGGGCTGGAGTTGGAGCAGAGGGAAACCAGCTGGGGATTAAACATTTACTACCCTTCGTCTTCAGGTTCTCAATTTAAGGTTCGTTGGCATGGTTCTAGAATGATATTACCCTTTCTTTGTATAACTTTCCTAGTCTTTAGAGTGGGGTAGGTGTGGAGAGCACTTTTTCCTAAAAGACAGGCTTTTCTCTCCCCTCTTTTTTCCCCTCTTTCTTTAAAAAAATCTCTTTAGGGGAATAAAGTTTAACGATGTTGGTGAGATTATGGCCAACTTGCCTAAGGTTAGGAGAATTTCTTTTCCTCTTACAGTTCTTTTCTGGTTTTGTTTTCCTTGTGGATGTGGAGAGGAATAAGGTCTATTGATTTTAGTGAAGTTGAAGGCTTCTTTTATGATGGGCGGATTTTCCTTTTAAAAAATCTCCGGGTAAAAAAGTCCCTTGCTTTTGGTTGGGTTGTGGGAGCACACCTCTTTAGGTTTGGAGGATTTCCATTTTTATAAATCTAAGTTTTGTAGGGAGAAACTATAAGGGCCACTGGTTTTAGTGAGGTTGGGAGCCCTCCTAAAGGGGGTTTCCTTTCTTTCATTTTCTGTAAAATGAGCAATTTATTTGGAAGAAATAAGATTGGGAGCATCTTTCTGTAAAAGACTTCCTTTTTCTTTTATTTCATTAAAAAATACTTGAAGGCTGGAATATAAATAAGGTCCCTGGGTTTGGGTGGGGTTGGGGGCATCTCCCCTTGAATAAGCTTTAGAAAGAGATTTTGTGAGGTTTTCTTTTTTTCTCCTTTTTGTGGGAGGTAGAGTGGGTTGGTTGATCATCAGGAATAATACACTTAATGGACAATAAAGAACTGGTGCACCTTTCCTGAGGAAAATTTCTTTCTTTTAAAAGTTATCCCTTAATTTATTTTCTTCTGCATCTCATTCCTTCACTCTCTACCCCTTCCTTTCCTCCCCCTCGCTCCCTCTCCTTCCACCTCCCCTTTGGTCTCTCCTTTGCTCTCTTTTTTTTTTTTTTAATTTTTTACTTATTTAATTTTTTTGGAGAAAAATGTTCAGGGACTTTGGTGGGTTTTGAGGCATTCTTATTCTCTAAAACGGAGGTTTATTTTTGAAAATATTTATACTTCCAATTTTTAAATTTCCTATATTAACAATCAAGTTTTGGAGTTTGAATACATTCAGATCATCCATAAAAGGATTTCCTTTTAATTTTTCTTTTTAAAAAATTTGCATTTTTTTTGCTGTATCTTGACAGAAAAGTTCATGTGTCTTTGTGTAGATGGAGCACTTCTCTTTAAGAGGATTTTGTTTTCATTTCATTAATATTATCCCCCCCCCAACATACATGCCTTTCCATTATTGATTTTTCTTTTACATCTTAAAATTGTATTTGGAAGATAGGTTCATGTGCTTTGGTGATGATGGGGCTTCTCCCCTTGGCAGGGGAAGGATTTATTTCTTTTCTTTTTTTTTTTCCTTTTCTGGAAATTAAAAATTCAGGATGTTTGGTATGATCAGGGACTCTGTCCTTTAATATTTCTTTTGTTTGTTAAAATGTTTGTGTGTTTCTGGGATGGAAGGATTGGTTAAGTTTCATCTATGACTTTGATGATTTTGAAAGTATCAACCTTTTTGTTTGTTTTTCCCAAAGAGAAAAAATTGGGGGGTGAATAAAGGTTCTTTTCCTTGTTGAGGTTGGAGGCCCTGCCTTTAAGAGGATCTTCCTTTTAGTTCTTTTTGATAAATGTCTTTTTTTTTTGCTTATGTATTCATTTATTCCTTTGTTTATTTGTGGGAAGATAGTAGGTCCAGTATGTTGCAGCTGGAGGAGTGACCTTCCTTTTACTTATTTTTTAAAATTGATATATAATTCACATATCACACAATTCACCATTTTCAAGTGTACAAAGTGAGTGTTTTTTAGCATATTCACAGAGTCATGCAATCATCACTGCTATCTAATTTCAGAAGATTTTTATCATCCTTCCAAAGAAACCCTGTACCCTTTAGCCATTACCCACACTTCCCCTCTTCCTCTTACCCCAACCTGCAGGCTACCACTAATCTACTTTCAGTCTCTAAGAATTTGCCTATTCTGGACATTTCATGTAATTGGAAGAAATAACATTAGGGAGATTTGGTGAGACTGGTATACCTCCCCTTTGGGAGATTTATTTTTGCCCCCATAACTTTTGTAAGGGGTTCAGCATGAGACGTGAGGTGGAAATAAAGTTTATAAATTTCATAATTTTTTTTAAAGGTTAGAAATACTGTTTACCTTGAGGTGATTTCTCTCTTTTTCTCTTTAATTTTCCTCTTGGGGACATAAGTTTCATGGGTTTTGATGAGAGTGAGGAACACCTCCCTTTAGAATTTCTTTTTTTTTTTCTTAAAATAATTTTTAGGGGAGGGGTAAGTTTCATTATCTGGGGTCACTGTTCCTTTATTCTTCTTTTTTAATTCGTACATTTGTTTTTCTATTTTGAGAATAAGGTTTATTTGCTTTGGTGAGGGTGGGGCATCTCCCTTTAGGAATGGATGCTTTCTTTTTTTAATCCTTGAAATAATTTTTTTTTCCATAGAGGGAATTACAGTCAGCAGTCTTTGGAAAGGTTGGGCACCCTATCCCTAGCAGAATTTCTATTTATTTTCTTTCCAGAAAAAGGTCTTCTTTGGGAATAATAGGTTCAGGGTTTTGTGCCTCTTATCCTTCCTTCTCAGGCTCCTGTTCTAGGGTGGCCCCCGCTGGGAGCATCAGACTGGGAACAGCAATTGCTGCTTTGAACAAATTCCAGGCTGATGGAATGTCAGCTTAAAGATTCTTCTTAGACAAATGAGGCTCTTATGTGTCACAGAAAGCCCTATTTTGGATACTTTCAAAAATCCACATTAGATAAATTAATAATTATATTAGGTGTCAAGTTTTATCTTTCCCTTCTCCCACCCTGCTGCCTTCTTCAGGGAAATAAGAGTTAATAATGCAGAGGAAAGCATTCTGCACACTGTAAAGGGCCATACTAGCAGGATTATCTAATCCTTATTATAATATCCCTGAATGGCTTCCTGGCTTCTATGGATTTTCCTCTTTTCCTTGGGAGCACTTTGGGAAATGGATCAGCCTTTCCTTTTGGGCTGCAGATGTGCAGAAGCCCCAGTCAGAGATTTTAATAAACACATAAGAATTGTATTCTCAGGAAAGACCACTGACCAAATATCTCATTATCTTTTCTAGAACATACTGCCGCAAATGCTCAGGAGCTCTCAGAATATACCAAATAAATCAGATAGTTTCATCAAAACCTGGCAAAGAGGGGGGAAAGAGCCTAAAAGGAAAGAAAATAATTTCATCTTAACCTTCAACAGGTTAAACATTCGATCCTACAATCCCAAAGCTGTTTATAGTCATTGCAGATATTCTATTCACTTAGGAAAAAATATATTACCCCTGAAACCCACAACATCATCATTAGTCTGCTGCTGCTGGGACTGCAAGGGATAAGGACACTTTCCAAACAGTTTTTTTAATTGTTGGTAATTTGCTTGTTAATTATGGCTCTAACATCCATTCTGAAAAGGGAAAGACTGACTGCATTTCTTTAAAGGCTATATATTCCAGGCTATTTATTTATTTATTTTATATTCCAGGCTATTTAAATAATCATTTACTTCTTACTCTGAAATCAATGAGAATGCATTTTTATTCATTCACAGCAACAGTCTCTACATCTCGCTGGAAATGGAATTGATAGGTTTCAAGCTTCAGTAAATGTTTACTGAGCAAAAATAGGGAGGGCTGAATTATACTAGGCACTGAGAGGGAAAGAGTATCTACCTTTGAGAAGCTCAGAAATAAGTAAAATGATAAAGTATTTAGGTAAGAATTACCAGATATCCTATAAACAAATGCTTGCTACTTTGGAAGAAAGTGTGTGCAAAGAAATACCAGGAAACTGCTCTGTTATGGTTTGGGGTGTAATGGTAACTGGTAATTGATCTATTAGCACATACCCCTGCCCCCCAAAAATAAAGGCCACAAAACTGTATTTCTTTTCAGATTTTCATTGATCACCTGTATGATGTGGCTATAATTTCATAGCTAGTTACACCCAATTAATAAAAACATAAGCTATCTTTCTTCAACCACAACTGAGGGGAGAGAAACAAATACAGTACCCTTCATTTAAGCCCCACTCCCCCCCAAGGAGTCATGACATTGTTAAAGAACCAATTCACACATCCTTACTTACACTTACTGCCACCAGGTGGGAGACTACAGCTCATTTCCTAGAAATCAAAACATTTTAGAAAGGAAGGAAATAGACAGGTTTGGTTCATAAGATTATGTTATCTTGGTATCTATTTGGAAAGACACATGAGCCCCCTTTTCTCAGTCTCTACCCTCATGATTGGCATGGATTTGCAACCAACAGGTTCTGAAACCTGAAAAGAGCAGACTCCAAACTGGAAGATGTTGACTTTTCTTCCTTCCTTCCTTCCTTCCTTCCTTCTTTTTTTCTTTTCTTTTCTCTTTCTTTCTTTCTTTCTTTCTTCTTTCTTCTTTCTTCTTTCTTTCCTTCTGCAATACCAGTCAGCAAAATTATCTGGGAGAAACTTGCAGTCACATTCAAACACTTTGTTTTGCTCATTTCATCCTTTGACTTATCAGGTTAGTTCCATGCTACTGGTACTGACTGTGCCTTGCCAGGTAGGATCTCATTGTATGATAAGAGCTGTATTTTGTTATGATCTCTGAGTGTGTGTGTGTGTGTGTGTGTGTGTGTGTGTTTCCCCAAGTTTGCCTCAAGGAGGCAGTGTCTGAGAACAAACCTCCTCAGGTAAGATGGCAACCTGTTTGCCTTGAATGTTAAGATGCAAGTCAGCTGGTTGTGGGTGCTATTTGCCTGAGGAGGATGCAGCAGAGAACGGTCCTATCACTGAAGATCAGATGTTCCCAGCCAGAGAGCAATTGCATAGCAACACCTAGGGGGTTGAAGAGGCTTTGGCTTCCAGGGACCTGAACATATAACCAGATCCTTTGCATCCTTCAAAATCATCTAGAGCCACTGATAGGTTCATCTACATGGCCCTCTTAGCGGATAGTCAGGGTTCTTAACCCAATCCTAAAAGATAAATGACTGGACAAATGACTAACTCTACAGAGGACAAAGTCAAACCTTGGTGTGGGGGGGGAGGTCCTGGTCCCCTGCCAGGGCTGCCAAATGCATATGGGTCAGTCACCCAGCACATCTGAGAGGGCACTGTGTAGAGGAAGCTAACCTGATTCGCCTTACTTTGATCCTCCTTATCTGTCTGGCAACAGACATTTTTCCTGTTAAGCTCGTGGGACATGTTTTCCCCCTGTCACGGGGCACATCCCTAGAGCTCCTGGCCTCTAGTCAGTCTACCAGAGGCCAAAGAGGCCATATATTTGCTGGACATCCCGGTAATTAAGTCCCCAGGTGTTGAGCCAGGTTCCCCAAATCTCACTTAAGAAGGCCATAGGTTAGGTGGTCCCTGCTGGTCTCCCTCCCATCGGCTTCATTGCAAACTCTCCCAAAATGACAAGAGCAAGTCCCAGGTTAGGGTGATCTCCGGTGTCTTGCTACACTGCCATTTCCTTTCCTGAGATTGCTGCAGGGAGGAGGAGAGCCACCCCCCTGGAGAGAGCCGGGTTGTTGGATTTAAAACAACAACAACAACAACTTGTCTTAGTCTCCTACAGTCCTATTTTATCTATTTTTAAGCCTCTGCACTTTTTTTTCACCCTGTGAAACTTTTCGCTTTAGGCTTCCTCTTATTCAATCATTTATCATTGCAGTTATTTTGCAAACTCAAGCCTTCCTACTCATAATTCAGGAAGCAACCAACGGTCCCATTTCCATTTCGCGATGCCAAGTTCTGCCCCCTTCCCCTACATTCTACAAGTGTGCGCTCCACAGCAGAAGGATTCCAGAGTCGTGTCCCTACGCCCTGCTAGGCAGCAGGATGGACGGGTATTGTTGGTGTGGTATGTTTTATGTTTCTGCATTTTGTTTCGTGGTTTTTTTTTTCCCTGTAGCGGAAGCTAAATCAAGGTGTATCTATACGTTATCATGATATTCACAGTCTCATGGAACGAAGTTTAGGGGAAAGGAAGAGTAGGGGGAGTACAGAGAAAGCAAGAAAGACAAACAGATTCCTGCCAAAGAACAAACGGGGTTTCGGGGGTCCAAGGAGAACACAGAAAACCTTCCTCCTCCCCCCACCACCGCGGGTGCGCGAGGATCCTCCACTCGTCTTCTCCAGGCTAAGTGCAACGTTTAGGAAGGCATCTCTGAAGACTGGAAGAGATGAGGATTTCCATTCACACGCTCTCAAATACCAAGTTCTATTTTGGTGTCTCTAAGCCGGGACTCCTGTACCATTTCAACTGGTCCCAGTGCGGGATGCCAGTCGCCCGCTTGTGACGCGGCCCATCACCATATCACCTACCTGCCTGGAAATCCTGCAGACAGATGGAATGGTGGCTTCGACACACGCATGCTCTCCCCCTCCTCCCCAGTGAACCCTGCCCTTCCCCTGCAGTGCGCGTGGGCGCCGCCCATCCCCTCATCCCCACCCGGAGTACCAGCTCCCAGCAGCCAACAGAGGCGCAGGGCACCTCCTTGGAGCGCCGCCAGTTGCGCCCCCACTAATGACCCCCTCCCCAGTGTCAGGGAGGGGGCCAAGCTGACGACTGCGGCTCCGAAGCTTGGGCCTCTGCGGTAGTGACCGCGGCTAAGAGGTGTGTCCCCCCCCCCACCCCCCCCACCCCCACTCCGCCATCCCCACCACTCAGTCCCATCGCTGTGTACCCAGGGCCAGCCCGAAATACTTCTCTAGGTCTCTTGCGCTCCCCGGGGATGTCTTCCTCCTCTTTTTCAAGATACAGGCGCTCACTGCACTGCCACTTCTCCCCATGGGGAAAACTGCTCCGACTCCCAATCCGTGCAGTCACCCCTGTTTTTAGCCCCAGCGAGCCCACTCTCACTTCCACATGTTGCTTCCCGCCTCCCAACCATTTCCCACTGCCCCTCGATCCCCCACCTCTGCATCTCTCCGCGCATCTTTGCCAGTCAGTAGCAGCAGCCAAATGGGATGCTTCGGGTACAGAGTCCCACAAGCTCGGTAGCCTTTCGGCCTCATTTTACTTCTTTTTCCCCCGCCCCAGGGGGTCTTTTTCTTACCTTGATACTGGAGAACAGCACTGGCGTTCGGGGCGATGATGTCTTTGGACCCTTCTCTGGAGCTACCACCGGACACTGCAATAGACGTGGTGCTGGGCTCGGCTCAGGACGGGACTCTGGAGCCGGCTCAGGGCAGGACTCTGGGGCTGGTTCTGGGGCTGGTTCTGGGGCCGGCTCAGGGGCCGGTTCTGTGGCTGGTACTGGGGCCGGCTCAGAGGCCGGTTCTGTGGCTGGTTCTGGGGCTGGTTCCGGAGCCCGCTCGGGGACCGGTTCCGTGGCTGGTTCTAAGATCGGTTCCGTATCGAGTTCTGAGGCTGGTTCTGGAGCTGGCTTGGGGACCGGTTCTGTATCTGGTTCTGGGACCGTTTCAGTGTCGAGTTCTGGGGCTGGTTCTGGGGTCGCTCTCGGACAGGGCTCCGGAACAGGCTCTGGACAGAACTGCGGTACCGGTTCCGGCGAAGGCGCGTGGAGCAGCGGAGGAGCCCGCGGCGGCGGCGGCGGCCACGGCGGCGGCGGCTCTGGAGACTCCGCGGGCTGCTCTCCATCCTGAGGCGGGTCAGTGCCCTGGGCCGCGGCAGCTCCGCTGTCCATGGCCGCACACCTCCTCAGGTCTGGGCAGCTAGCACCCGGGAGCTCAGAGGGCTAAAGTACCCTCGGGCGCCCCGCCCACTCCAGTTTGACGACCCCTTGCAGGATGCCAAACTTTCCCCCGCCCCGCTCCATGGCTGGCTCCGCTCTGAGGTCTAACCCAGGGGCGCTCGGCGTCTCCCAGTGCTGGAACACGCCCCTCGGTGAGCGCACACCTCTTCGTAAGCAGCCACGGGTCCGATGGGCGGGAAGCAGAGGGGCTTGAGAACGGGGACTGGACAGAGCGCTTGATGACCTCCTAGCGACGTGCTGGAGGGGAGGGGGGGGAGAGACAAAAAAAGGGAGGAGGGAGTGGAGCGGCCCGGGGGGGGGGGGGGGGTTGGAGCCCAGCAGTTTAACCCTTTGGTGACGTGAATGCAAAAAAAAAAAAAAAAAGCCGGAGGCGAACTTGAGGGTCTTTGGAGCCCCCTCCCCCAGCCACTCAGCTGTGAGCTGCTGCTCTTAACAGCTTGCATCCTGTGTCTGCTCCCTCACCTCAGCAGCAGGTGAGCCTAGACTTGGACCAACCTCCTGTCCCCCATCTCCAAGCCTCAGTGGGCAAGTAATCCTCCTTTCTAACCGGGGGAAGAAATTTAAGCGGCACGGGGTTGGGGTGTGTGTGTGTGTGTGTGTGTTCAGTCCTTTGAAGTACAATTTGCACTCCGCCTCAGTTTTTTTGCATTTTTGAGCTTTTGCCAGATCGCAGGGGGTTGCTGTTGGGTATAGGGCTTGGGGTGCTTCGGGAAAGGTGTGTGATGAGAGACGGCTGGAGCCCCGGCTTTCAGCAGCCTGCAGATGTAGCGCCTAGAGCAAGGCAAGAGTTCCCAGGGAAGCGGCGCCTGGGCTGCGCGCTCCGGAGCCAAGGTTGTCCTGGTCTCCGCGGTGATTTCGGAATACGCCTGGCTCGCCCTGGCCATGGGAGACCGCCCTTTGCTTTTAGGTGGACTTCCCAGGCATTAGCAGGATTTTTTACTGAACTTGTTACTGTGTGTGTGTGTGTGTGTGTGTGTGTGTGTGTGTGTCTTGGGCTAGGAGAAATTCACTGCACCACCCACACCTTTTGCACCTCCTGATAGCACTCTGACGTTAGAGATGTAAGATTCTCTTGAGAAGAGTCAGGCCAGTCCTTGCCGCAGCACCCTTCCCACTACATCGGGAGACTTTAGAACATCCCTAGACTGTTAGTCACGTACACACACATACAAACCATCATCTTAGTCAGACCTAGACTTCAGACGCCAATATACTGCAAAACTGCAATTAAAAATTGAGAACACCACCCGTTAAGCCACTGCTGTGGGGGGGAGGGGGATGGGGAAAGTACCTATAAACCTAATTTGAAATATGACAAGTTAATTTATCTCTGACACACATAATACTGCAGTTGTGGATGGCAGCTCTCTTTCTGCAGCCCCTCCTCTCACCATCTCCTCCTAGACCATATCTTCCACTAATCCCTCTTCTTTTGCCAAATGACACTGACCCACCTGGAATTTTCTAGAACCTGCCGCATTTTTCTGTTTCCTACATCACGTACCAGCAGTAAATAATACGACAAAAGACAGTCTCACCTAGCCCCCTCCAAAGACCAGAATCTCTGATCAGATCTGCATTTCCCAGATTCTCACTGCAGCATCACAGTCTAAGCCCACCCTTCTGGAGAAGGGTTACATTCCTAGGCAGCTAGTAAGCTAGTGCCAGGACCATCCCTAACCTCTGGGGCTGGGAAAACCCTGGGGAGATGAGCACTATCAAGACCCTCACTGATGGCAGGCCTCCTTCCAGTGAATTCACACAAGGGGTTCATCTTCTTCACCCTCCTTGGGCTTTTTCTCCTCTCTTCCATTCCACACTTAAGCAGCCAAGCTGCTTTTAACCCTTAAGAGTTCAGACTGAAGCACACAGATGTCAGATCTGACCAGCCATTGCACGTATGCTTGGAACTCACTTCTCAGGCTTTCAGACTTTAGTGAAATCTCTGTCCTTGGAAGGGACCAGTATCTCACATTTAAATCTTATTTTAACCAAACCCTGGCACATAATTAGAAGGGCTGAAGGCAGAGAAGTCACTGAGCAGGATGGCCTCTTGGGTTAGAGTGACAGGGTGGGGTTTGGCATAGACCAGGTGTCATCAAGCAGGACACCACCAGGGGACAACTTGGAGCTATTGTTTTATATATCTTCATTGATACTCTTGTCTATAATTCTGTACTCAATCACAAGGAATCCAAAATTTATGATGTAAACTCTTGCTACAAGGTCAGTTTGAGGGTAAATGCTGAAATAGTTGTGTATGGCTTTTGCTCCATTAGGGTGGGTTATATACTGCCTGGATTATAGTATGATTAATTTAAAGACATTTTTAGTACATCACAAACTGCCTTATTGCTTTATGTTATTGCGAGGTTTTATTTTGTTTTCTAGTCTCTCCTCAGCCCAAAATTGAATACAATGCTTATATAGGACCACTGTAGCCGAAGGTTAGAGTTTACTGGTGCTTGATTTGGGGAGACAACTTTGCTATTTCTTATCTATACCTTCCTCTCCACCATAGTCTCCCAGTCACTTAACAAAGAAAGCTTTACTGAGATGCTTGTGCATTTTCCTCAAAACCTAACCTGGGGCTGAGGCCATAGTAAGGATCCAGGAAATGTCTGTTAAGTGGATGATTCATTGCAGGTTACCGGTTAGGGTGTGTTTTTTTCTCCCTGCATGGCTTTTTAGTAGTATTTGATATTTCAAATGATTTATGATCTCTTAAGAGGCTCTTTTCTAATTGAACAATACTGATATAAAGGCCAAGAGCTGCATAAGAATAAGAATGATGACCATTTCCATAGAGGCTTGAGTGGACGTGGTTCTGGATGTCCCAGGGCAGACATGGTCCTTAACATAGGACTCTGGCACATATTATATAAGTTACTCAACTGTGATGGATGAAGAATGGATCAGTACAGTGAGCTCAAATCTTATTTTTCAAAATTTTAATGTTTATTTATTTTTGAGAGAGAGAGATAGAGACAGAGACAGAGACAGAGTGCAAGCAGGGAAGGGGCAAAGAGAGAGGGAGGCACAGAATCTGAAGCAGGTTCCAGGCTCTGAACTGTCAGCACATTGGGCTCGAACTCATGAACTGTGAGATCATGACCTGAGCTAAAGTCTGATGCTTAACTGACTGAGCCACCCAGGCGCCCCTCAAATCTTTGAATATCTAATGTGCTACCTCATCCCCATGCCCAGCATTTATCCTGATTATACCCAAAATAAAGCTCATCCAAGCCAACACAGAGATCCTTTGATTTCAGGCATACTAGGAGTTCTGGAGAGGTAAAGGAAAGAAAACCTGAGAAATGTGGCAAAATTAAAGCTCTTATTTCTCCTTTTTTTTTTCATTTTCATTTCATTATTGAATGAGAGAATGACACTACGGAGCTAGAGTGGAAGCCCTTTTTTCCTTGACCAACAGCTTCAATTTCCCTACCACTCCCCCTTTAGAACAATTTAGTAAAAAAAAATAGGTGCCTCTCCTGAGTCTTAGCAGCTGCCAACCTCCTCCATTCCTGCCACCTCGGCAATGTGCAAAGCCAAAATAGCAACCTTTATAATATTCTACCAAATAAAATAAAGAGATGGGATGAAGAACAGCATTTACAGAGAAGGTAGAGGATTCAGACAATTAATTTAGATGGGATTAACATGCAAACCTTTGTTTGCTCTAGTCTCCTAAGATTTAATTGATACATGATTGGGAATTAAAAAGTTAATACCTTGCATTCATATAATGCCTTTTGATTTTTAAAGCACTTTCACATATATTATCTCACTTCAGCCTCACAGCAAATGTGTGAGGCAAAGCAAGTCTGGACTTCCATCCGACACTCCCACCCCCTAACCTTTTACAGATGAGAAAACACAAGTCCAGTGAGATTAAGTGCTATGTCTTAGGTCACAGAGATAGTTAATGGTGGAATAGACTTTTAGAACTTGTGTCACTCAATTCCCAGCCAAGGGAGACCAGAGCTAGTGCTGAGTTGGGGGTTGGAAGACAGGGGCTGTGTAAATCCTCTCTATCGCAAAATGGGAAGTCTGCCTTAACTCCTGTCTATTGCTCAAGCCTGTGAGAGGAGCAGTATTCTTACATTTTTACCTCCAGGTTTCTCAGCTCTCATTCTCTCTCTCTCTCTGGATGGTAGTTAATGATATGTAACCAAGCTCACTATAGGAGGTCCCTGTTTAGGGGAACCTTTTTGAATATGGATGTGATATAATAATCCACCCTGAGTGTACTCGTTTTATTGGTTCTGTTTTTATATATTTTTTTGAAGTGAAGCACTCCACAGTTAAGATGCATTTACCACTAGTCTGAGGTATATACAGCCCTTTTACGTGCCATGGGGAAAGAAAAGAGGGGGCAGAAATATTATACACAATCCCTTCCCTCAAGAATTATTAGAACTTGGTGGTTGAGATAAACCAAATACAGGTGAATAAGCCATCCAAACAGAGATCTTAGTTTGTGATCATGACACCACACTTTGTACTTGTGTGTGTGAGATGGGGCAGTGGGGACAAAGTATGGCAGTGTGGAAAGGAAAGTGGACAAAGAGTCAGGAAATCTGGCTTCAGATTAAGTTTCTACCACTAAACTCACAGCATGACCTTATACAAATCACTTAATATTGTTGGGCCTCAAGTTTTCTCATCTAAAAAATTGGGGGGAAGTGGTAAAGTTGAATTTGATCAGCGAGCTTTAAAGTCTGTTTTAGCTTTAATTACTGTGAGTGAATTAGGGAAAGCTTCTTAGAAGGGAGTATATCTTGAAGTGGGTCTTGAATGATACAATTAATGTGGGTCTGGGAAGAGAAAGTGAAAGACATTACAAGCAAAGAGAGGAGCAAGAATTGAAACTTGATAGTGAGAATATGCCAGGATGATTGAGGTAGACAGATCATACCAAGAATTGATGAGAGATAAGGTGAGAGCAGAGTGAGTGGTGGGAAGAAGGGGAGATGTAAAACGCCTTGGATGGCAGACTGAAAGGTTTGAAGATTTTATTTTAAAGGTAATTAGGAGCCAATGAAGACTGCTTGAATATGGGGGTGATATAGTAGAACCAACTGGTGAGAAAAATTATCTTTGATGGTATACTTGGTTCTAGAAGAACCTACAAATCTATGTTGTCCCCCTTGAGCTGGTATCCAGTTAATCCAGGGTTATTTGTGAAATCATGATTCTTTCCTGATTTTTGCTGCAAACTCTAGTTTTGGGTCTGCATTGCCAAGGCTGCTGGCCTGACCTGCTTAACCACCTGCCTATACATTTGGATTCAGGCCATAATGGCTTATTTGGCTTCCATGGACTCAACATGCTGATGGAATTCCTAATTTCAAATTCTAACTGATGATGAATGAACATCATATAACTGATGATGAAGGTCTTCTTAGGCAGGAAGCAGTGGGATGGTTGTGGACCTGAAAGCAGATTAAGAGATCTAGGACAATTTGAAGGAGGATAAGAAAATGGATCTTTGCAGAATCTTTGACTTACTATGGCTTAGATATGGGAGAAAGCTGATGAGAAGCAGTCATCAAGTTCTGAACTTCCAAGGATCTAAACTGAACTTGGATTAATAAGAGAAAACAGATTGCTTTAAGGCCACAGAGAAAGAAGTGATAGAATGTGGTGTGACAGGTCACAGGTGTGTGTGTGTGGGGGGGGTGCTAGGGTGGGGGTGAGAGAGTGTGTAGAGCTGATAGGATTCCTGAGGTGATGGTGTTTAGAAAGACTGGAAAAAATTCTGTCTTAGAACCCTCATGGTGTGATGTCAATAATGGAGGCAGGCAGACAACTGCAATATTCATTCTCAATATTGGAATGTGTGTGTTTCCTTATCCAGAAAGACAAAAGGGTTATTTTAATAAGAATTGTCCCTGCACAAATTACTACCCCACCAGTCTCCACCAACACTTCTCTCTGGCGCCAACCCATGGTGGGGTCAGGAGAAGGGGAATGGTAGAGGAGGGAGAAACAGGCAGGGAAAAGAAATTTTTAAAAAAGAGGTTGACAGGCAGAACTGTTGTGATAAAAAGAGTTGGGGATAAAGGCAGCTTTCCTTTCCTCCAAAGACTCACCTACTGTGTTCTCAGATACCCCTTTTCCTCTTCCCCTATTTCTCTCTTACCAAGATTTAGCTCAAAATGCACAATTCATTGGCATAACAGGGAATTTCAGGGAAGAGTCTCTACACAACTGAAGTGACTTGCAAGGGCAAGGTGTCATATGACTCGGTTTTCTTGGACGAAGATTAAAGCATTAAACAGTCCTTTCCAGGATCTCTCCATCATCATTCACCTTTTAGTTTTAAGTCCCTATCCTCTAGTTGTAACCTTTGGGGTCACTGCCATTTCCTATAGGTCTTATTCCCTTTAACCACACTCCATATGCCAGAATGAGGCTGACTTCCCTCTACTTTTCCTCTATCAGCTTCACAGGTCTCTGCAATAACAAGGCCCTTTCCCAACTGGGCTTCAGAGTCTTAACTTGACCTTAGGGGCAAAATTTCAGCTGCCTGACCATGGTTTATACCCAAGGTTTCTTGGGATTGCTTCATTCATTCATTCATTCATTCCTCAAGTAATTATTAGACATTTACTATGTGCTGGACACTTGTTTGCATGCTGCAAATTTACCAATAAATACATGCCATCTCTACTCAAATAGCATTTATTGGATAGGAGGTGGGAGAAATACAGACATTAAACAGACAAATAAGTCCATAAACAAAATAATGTTTTAGACAATGAGAAATGCGATAAAGAAAACAAAATAGGATGATATGATAGAAACTGTCTAGAGGACTACTTTGGTCAATATATTTACTCATCTGCTTAATCCTATAAAATATCCAAAATAGTTTGCAATTACTTCATCAGTATTGCTATTGATAAACCTACTAAAGTTCAATATTTATTTTCCCACCAACTTTTGATTTGGAAAGTTTTCGATCATTCAGAAACTTGCAAGAATAATACAGTGAACATATATGTTCTTCATTAATATTAACCAATTGTTATCATTTTGTTACATTTGCACGATACCTATAACTCTTCTCTCTCTCTCTCTCTCTCTCTCTCTCTCTGTCTTTCTATCTATCTCTCTGGCTGAACTATTTGAAAGTTAGTTGCAGACATCATGACACTCCACCCCATAAGCACTTCAGCATCCATCTCATAAGAACAAAACCATTCTTGTATATACACAATATAATTATCATACCAGGAAGTTTAACAATGATGCATTAATATTATCTAATATATAACACATTATCAAAATTTCTCCAATTGTCCCAATAATGCTCTGTATAACTTTTTTTAAACATAGAGGATTAAATCATAGATTGTGTTTAATTGTTCTTATCTCTTTAGTCTCCTTTCATCTAAAATCGTTCCCAGCTTTGGAGTCCCTGGGTGGCTCAGTCAGTTAAGTGTCAGGTAAGCATCTGACTTCAGCTTTGGAGTACCTGGGTGGCTCAGTCAGTTAAGTGTCAGGTAAGCATCTGACTTCAGCTCAGGTCATGATCTTGTGGTTAGTGGGTTCAAGCCTTGCATCAGGCTCTATGCTGACAGCTCAGAGCCTGGAGCCTGCTTCAGATTCTGTGTCTCCCTCTCTCTCTGGTCCTCCCCTGCTCATGCTCTCTCTCTCTCTCTTAAAATTAAATAAACATTTATAAAATTAAAATAGTCCCCAGCTTTTGTTTTTCTTGAAATTGACATTTTTGAAGTGTATAGGTAAGTTACTTTCAGAACTGTCCCCCAATTTGGATTTGTCTGATTGTGGAAGACATCTCCAAATAATAAACTTTCAGCTGAGTCCTGAATGAAAAGAAGGATTCAGCTATGAGAAGACCTGGGGAGAGTGATTCCAGACAGAGAGAATAACAAGCACAAGGACTGTGAGACTGGGACAAGCTCATTATGTTTGAGGAAGAAAAAGTAGACCAGAGTGGCTGCAGCCTAGAGATGGTGGAGGGAATGGTGCAAGATGGAGCAAAATAGGCAGGATTTAAATCATGATGAGCTATATAAGTCGTGGAAGACTTAGGATTTGATTCTAAGTGCAGTGGTAAGCCACTAGGAGTTTTAAGCAATTTGGTGACATGATTTGATTTAAATTTTCTTTTAAAAGCAGTTTTTATTTTCTAATTATTTTTTATTTTGTATGCAATTTAAAGAAACAAATAGTTATTTATAATAGCTGTCATCCCTCTCCCCCATTATCAATTTGCCAGAAGCAACTTACTCTGAACTCCTTTAGCTAAATAACATTGTTATAAAGCTAATATATAATTTTCAGGTTAAATATTCTATGGAAAAGAAAAGTTTAGCTCATTATTACCATTAGCCCCCATGCAAACACTTCCCATTCCACCACTCTGTCAGTATAGTTACGTTGCAATTTTGATTATATCAATATTCAGAGATTATATTTTTATGAACATGGAAATCCTATTCACAGATGAGCTATGTGGCATACTATGATGACTTTTCTTTATTGTACATCTGTGTTTTTATGGAACTGATAATTGTCTTGTTTATTCAATTTATTATTTTTCTATATATTTAAAATTACTTTATCTATAACCTATTCCCCAACTAACTCTTCTCCCAATGTGTGAAGATGGACAGTACTGAAAGCATTGGCTCTTCTATCAATTTCATCTTCTGGGAGACATCCTTCTGAATTGCTTCAGTATGGCCTAATTGTTCTTTAGATTTGTGGCACTGCTCCCACCCTGCCATATCTCTAATAATTTTGAATAATTTTAAAGACTCCTAACTTTTGAGAAGACTGGTTATTTTGCTTCCTGATCTCGTGTAAGTTATCTTTTTAATTTTTCTTCTCTATAAGTTGTTAGGTTCTTTGTTTTGCCTTTATGTGTGCAACGTCACATGGCATACATGTGTCTATTTTCTTCCATTGCACTGGGAATTCTGTGGGCCCTTTAAATCTTAGAACTATCTTTTAATCCTGAGATGTTTTCTTGCATTATTTTTTTTCCATGTTATTCTCTTCAGTTCTTCTAACCTGTTTTTCTGGAACTCATTCTTACGTTGGACTTTCTGGACTGATCCTGTAACTTGCTTATATTTTATCTTCTATTTCCCTTCTCTTTGTCTGTTTGTCTGTTTGCTCTATTTCTGGGATATTTCTTCAGTTTTATATTCTCCAACCCTTTTGCAATACTGCAGTGCATTTCTGACACTAACTACCCAGAGTTAGCATAAACTTCACTGGTTAAGTGAGTAGTCCCCAAAAAGATTGCCCACATTTTAGATGCTGGTCACAAATTCAGGGGTCATCAGGACATTCACATTTCTTCCCTGCTGGCTACAAATTCAGGTGTTCCCATGACTCAGGTTTGATTATTCTCTAGAACAAATCATAGAACTCAGGAAAGTGCTATGATTATATTTTCATTACAATGGATGCAAATCAAGACTAGCCAAATGAGGAGACCTGTAGAGTTAATTCTGGGAGGGTACCTAAAGTTGAGCTTCATGTCCTACCTGCACACCCCCCCCCCCGCCACAAATGGAGTCAGGATGCACTTTTCTGCCACATCAATGTACTCACCAACCAGGAAGCTCACCTGAACCTTGGTGTCCAGAGATATTTTATGTGTGGGGGGCTTTATTATTAGACATAATTGATTAATTAATATACCATGTAATTGAACTCAATCTCCAACCCCCTTCTTCTCCTCAGAAATCAAATTGAGCTGATACCATCTGGCTCAAAGCCCTAGTTGCATGATTGGTCTTTCCAGCATGGCCAGCCCCCATCCTGAAAGTATCTAGGTGCTCACCATGAGTCACCTCATGAGCATAAATTCAAACATGGTCCCAGAGGCCTAACATGAACCTCAAAGACAGTCCTATCACTCAAGAAATTCTTGGGGTTTAGAAGCTCCCTTCCAGGAACCTGTGATGAAGACTAGACAAATTCTTTATTACACAACTCTTTATAAGAAATTCAAGGAATTTTTAAGACTAAAATTGTCTTCTCTCAGCATCCTATTTTAAAAATATCATCTTGTTCTTGTTTGGTGGATGCAATATCTTCTTTAATCTTTTTAATGTTAATAGTGGTTATTTTTCATCTCTCTGTTTCTTTTTAGTTTTTGGTTTATTTGTTGGTTTATATCTCTATCTTTGATATTGGAAGCATTCCTCAGATAACTCATCATCCTTGGTTATCTTCCCATATTTATTTATTTTTATTTTCTTCATGTTTATTTATTTATTTTGAGAGAGAGAAAGAGAGAGAGAGAGAGCAAACAAGTGCATGAGTGGGGGAGAGGCACAGAGAGACAGAAAGAGAAAGGGAGAGAGAATCCCAAGCAGACTCCACACTGTCATCACAGAGCCTAACATGGGGCTCCATCTCATGAACCCATGAGACCTGAGCTGAAATTAGAGTTGGATGCTTAACTGAGCCACCCAGGCGCCCCTCTGCTCATATTTCTAAGTAGGTTCCTAAAAAGTTGATTAGAAAATCAGAGTGCTTAGTGAGACTTGTAGACTATGAGTGCAAGTTTTATTTTGTTGTGTAACAAATTACCACAAAGTTTATGCTTTAAAACAACACATATTGATTATTTCATAGTTTTTATGTATCAGGAGTTAAGCCCAGCATAGGATGTTTAGGGTTTCACAGGATGAATAACGGTGTTGTTTAGGATGCATTCCCATCTGTAGATTTAACTGGGGAATAATTTGCTTCCAAGCCCATTCAGGATTTTGGCAGAATTTATTTTTTTGTGGCCATATGACTGAAGGCCCTGGCTTTTTGCTAGCTGTTAGCTAGAGGCCACCCACTGTTCCTTAAAGCTACTGGCAGTTCCTTGCCATGTGGGATTCTTCATCATGGCTTCTTATTTCATCAAGCCCACAAGAAGACACCTTGACTACAGTCTGCTAGGGCAGAACCTTATATAATGTAACTTAATAGTGGGAGTAAATACTATTACTTTTTCCATATTCTGTTGGTTAGAAGCAAGTCACAGGTCTCAACAACATTCCAGGGGAGAGAATTACACAAAGGCATGAACACCAGGAGGATCACTTTAGTCTACTATAATGGGATTTACTACAAGATGATCTGGTTGGGTTTTTCATTGGGTAACCACTTCTACAAGCATCTTTAGGTCTTTTTATCATTTTTTTATATTCCCAAAGAAGAATATTTCAATACCCTGCCTGGAGGTTGTAAGTCTGGTTGCTAGAATTCTGAGCACCAAGTGGGGTAAAGGGCTAAGAGTCTCAACAATCAATATGTAAACTTATTAATTTTCTTGTTTGTTTTTCATAGAGTACCTCTGCCTCAACTGTGCTCAATGTTTCCCCAGTCCAGAGACCTTTCTTTTTACTCTCTCCAGAGAATAAACCTCACATATTTGATGGGGAGAGGGCAAAGACAATCAGCCAATTGTGTGAAGTTGTAGACAGGATCTTGGGATCTAACCACTAAATAAAATTTTAAGCAATATTATCCTTTTCAGCCTCAATTTCATCCCCCACTTCCAGAAATACTGGTACAACCAATTTCTGAACCTTTGGAAATTTTTTGTTATGAATTATGTTGCTTATCAACTTTTCCCAATATCAGTCTTGGATTCAATTTCCTCAGGTCTGCTAAGTCAGTTACCCTTGTACTTCTATTTTCTAGCTTCAAAAATTGTATTGTGAACATCATCTCTCCTGAAATTACCATCATTTTAGTGAGATTTGCCAAAAGAATGGAGGTAAATGTGTGACTTCAAATTGTTCTGGTCAGTAGGATGTCATAATTTGCATGTTAAGATGATTACACTGACCTTTTTGTGAAGAATAGATTATCAGGGAGCAATAAGAAAAGTTGGGAGAACAATTAGGCAGCCAGTCAATAGATATTTGAGAAAAGAAATAAATAGAGCTTGGTGGTAGATTGAGAGTGAGGGGGAAAGAAAGAGAGAGAGATGTCATTGATGACTCTTAAGTTCATGTAGTGGGATGGATGGTGCATTTCATCTATCTCTTGATTCACGGTTTCTCAGGTTATTTCCAGGACTGCTATCAGCTTCTTGTCTCCCCTCACTACAATTGTTGTTATGACAAAACTAACTTAGAGAAAACCTGACATTGACAGGAACACAGTTACCGTGATAAGGAAACCCTAATTTAACCACCACCAACAGAAACAACAGCAACTATAACAGCTTCCATTTATGGATTGATTACCATAAGCCAGGGTCCATGCTAAACACTTTTCATATATTATTTCATTTAATTTACCCAATAGCCTTGTGAGGTAGATACTCATCTGTAGTTCACACCATTGAATACTACAAGTGAATGCTTTCCAAGTCAATCAAGTTCTGGGAAGGATAGTTTCACTACAAATTTTGTCAGGGTCTCTAGAAGTGATAGAAAGGCATATTACATTAGCCATTGCCATTCCTACTCATTTTCTGTCCACTCCAAACCTGTGGTAGGAGGCATCTGCTTTTTATCAATACTATCTTACCCTCCCATTAACCACTTCCTCTCATTATTGCCTGAGAATATTATTTCCTTTCAAAATGCTCCCTTGCACTTGCATTCTTTCCCAAGAATACTGACTTTTCTTCCAACTGCAGCTTTATTCTACTCCAGAAATTTTTCATAGGAGAAATGGAAACTTGGAGTGGAGATGAGAACTTTGCCCAATCTGCAAGCTTCTTTGAAGTCTCATAAACAAAAGGCATAAGGATGGAAATGTCTAGAATTGTTCACCTGGACATAGCCTTGATGAGAACAAACAAGAGAAGTGAAGAGAAGTTATTTTAATGCAATTTGAAAATTTTCTAGAGCTTTTTTTGAGGAATGGAAGAGTTGAAGGTACTGGGAGCAGATAGTATACACTAAAGTAACTTACCACTAATCACTTGGGGGTGCTAAGTTTAGGGAGAATCCTAGGAGGATGTCTTAGTCAGCTTGGGTTGCCATAACAAAATGCCATAGACTGGGTGGCTTAAACATTATAAATTTATTTCTCATAGTTCTGGAGGCTGAAAATCTGAGATTAGATTGATTGGATTCTGGTGAGAGCACTCTTCCTGACTTGCAGATGGCTGTCCTCTTACTGTGTCTTCATATGATGAAGAAAATGAAATAACAAGCTTTCTGGTGTCTCTTCTCTTATGGTCACTAGTCCCATCACAGGCCCCTACCTTTGTGACTTCATCTAAACCTAATGATCTCTCAGAGGCTCACTTCCAAATAACATCACATTGGGGGTTAGGGCTTCAACATATGAATTTTGGTGACATACAAATCAGTCCACAGCAGAGAATCAAACTGCACTGCCAGGTCCTCAGTAAACTTTCTCTGCGGTATTAATTAATATGGTGAGAACATAGGGCATTAACAACAGCATCAGTCAGCAAACCTCGATGAGATTTGTATGAATATCCATGTTTTCCTTGGCAGTGTATAGCTTGGCAGCTATGGCAGTGTCTGTAGAGCTGACTCACTCTTTGCCTTTAACTACTTTCTTTCTGCTGAGTTCGGGTTGGATTTTCACTACTATTCTGTAAATCTCTTTCTTCTGTGGTATATTAAGCTTCATCATGACACCCTCTGGTATGATGATAAAAGAGGTGACTACATTGACTACATACTGAAATATCATAGACTTCCCTCTCTTGATAAAGGTTCTTTTTTTGTGACAAGTGAAGGTGGGTGAGCATAAGTCAGAGGATAGAGCTCTTAAAAGAGGTTTTACTTCTTTGGAGACAAGAGTGAGGAGGGAAGATTTTGTAATCTTGACGACATCACACATGCTCTCTCTCTCTCCCATGGAAACCAAAACGTGTGAATGAAGAAGTCAGCTAATCCTCACTGCCCCCTACACTCCCACCTCCATCACTAGCCTAAGGGCTAGTGTTTTTCTTCTTCAGTGCCAAGAATGAATGTACTAAAGAATAGAAAGGGATATCACAGTGCCATAAATAAGTAACTTAGTTTATTGGTTATTGTAGTTCTTGTTGCTGCTATAGAATCTTTCATTATTGCTCTAGACACCTTTAGAATAGAGTTCATATAGTCATTGACCATGAACCCAGATATTTGGGATCCGAGTTATCCATGGGTCTCAATGCATGCATGCAACTCTGTGGAGATTTTTTAAAATTAGGATTTTATTGGTTTAGTGCCTTTCTAGGCAGCCAACCACACTTATCCTTTCACCAAACTGCTATTAATCATCTACCATATGCCAGGCACTGTAGTAGTATTGAAGGTATGAAGATACATAAGATACAATTTCTTGCCTTTGTTTCATTTATAGCTCTACACACAGATCTTTCTTCAAGACAAAGGCACACACAAATCATTGAAATACAGAATAATAAGTGTGATGATTAGATGCCTGGACAAAATGCTAACTCAGAAGATGGATAGTTTCTCTTTGCTCCAGGGAAACTGGGGAAGTGTTCATAAAGGAGGTGACATTTGAGTTATGTTTCAAATATGGAGAGGAAGGGAAGAGTCATTGTAGGCATGAGGAACAGCATTTGCACAGATACAGAAATATAAAGGGGCATAGAGTGGTGAGGGTCTTGCAGGAAGTTCAGTTTGATTGAAGTAATGTCAGATGATCTTGCTAGAAAAAGGAAATTAGAGTGAATTAGGAAGGACCTCCCTATGGCATGCTAAAGCATTTGGATTTAGCATTGAATATTTTGGGGGCAGGGGCATGATATATTACTGGCAATTTACAAAGTTCACTACAACAGCTACATGGAGGGCAATTTGGAAGGAGGCAAGAATGGGTACTGGGAGATCAATTAGAAGACCGTTGCAAAAATCCAAGTGAGAGGTGATAAAGGTCAGAACAAAGTCAGTGACAATGGAAATAATGAGGAGGGAATATGATTAAGAGGCAGTTCCAAATAATGTTATAATAGTATTTCGTGGACAATTGAATGTGGGGACTAGGGAGAAGGAAAACTTTCTTGTGACTCCAAGATTTCTAGTTTAGATGACTTTAGAGATTAGTTGAAGAGATTCAGTAGATAGTTGAATAAATGGGTCTAGAGTAGGGGAGAGATGTGTAAGCTGGAGATAAAAAATGTATGTATCATCAATGTGATAGTTGAAGCCAAGGGAGTGGAGAAGATTTCCCTAGAAGAGTTTGTGAAATATGAAAAGGGCATTATGAATGGGACCTCTAGAAACAGCAGCCTTTAAGGGATAGACACAGGAAGAAACATTGTTGAAAGAGCAGAATGAATAATCAGAAAGATAGGAGGAAAACCTGGAGAGATGGAAGGTCTGGTCCACAGTGTCAAATACTGCACAGAAGTAAAAAAAAAAAAAATAACAGGAGCAAGGCCCACTTGTTTCTGTATTTGAGGTATTGGTGACCTTAATGAGAACATATTCAGTAGAATGGTGCCAGAAGAAACCCAAGCCAAGTGGGCTGAGACACAAATTGCAGGGAAGGAAGTAAAGACTAAGAGTACAGATTGTCCCCCCTTTTTACTTTGAAATACAAACTCATAAACATTCTAATAACAATGAATCTTGCCTGAGGGTCTGTTGTACACCGAGCCAGAATGGCTAGGAACAGATGCCTTTTGATTTGTATCTAATATTTAGTATTTCTTTTTGTATATTTACTGTTTTATACTATATATATATATATATGAATATATGTATATATATATATATATATATATATATATGAAGGTATCTTTTGTTTCTGATAAGATAAGCAATCAATTATAGTTTTAGATATCCCTTCCGGAGAGTAGGGCCCACAGACCTACTGACACTTTTGGTTCTAGAAAAGCTCCTATCTGCCTCAAACCAGCCCAATCCTTAGCCCAGGGGGAATGTTATTGTGCAGTGCATGAAGCTCTCCTGGAAACATCTGAATTTACACATGCTGGAAACACTCCTCTTTCTGTGTACCTTTACTGAGCATAAAGACATCTCTGCAAATCAAGCCTGGGGAGTGCTCCTGAGTCTATCAGAGATCCTCAAGGCAGTTATGAAGACTAAATTCTGAAATCCATGGAGGCACCATCTCAGGCAGTGGTATTCAATCCTTTTTTCACTGTAGCACACCCAGTGGGTGAGTTCTGACTTTCATTATTAGTAACAGTTATTCATTGATAGTGAGCCAAGGAGTAAAATAATGATGGACCACTTTTGTTAAATAACCACTGTTCTTAACATTTTACATCAGTTAAGTAAATTGTTATGTACCCAAGATACAGGTGTGGAAACTAAGTCAGAGAAGTTGAGTAACTTGCCCTGACAGATGACTGTCTTAAGAAGTGTGGTAGTGAAAGAAGGGAGAAAGTGAAAGGAACAGGCATGGATAATGCAGGTTTAATTTGCCATTCAACTGAATTCTTATCTGAACCCAGTCCTGAAGAAGATATAGGCTGTGTTCCTCACTTAGTATTGGGGAAACACCGGAGAGGGTAAGAGATGAAAATGGTAGGTTCCCTAACTCTTGAGTTGCTTATGGGCTGTTTGATGAGGAAAGAAATAAACACATAGAAAAGTAAATAATAGGTGGCGCCTTTAAAGCTGAGTTGCAAGGCAGTTGCTTGGAACTTGGAGTGCATTTTATATCAGAAACTTGCTAAAGATGAGTGTTTTATAGATGCATCCATAAATCCAATTTGTTCCATAGCATAGCTGAAACTCTGTATATTTGTTATGAAAATTTATATGACAAATAGTGTACTAATAATTAAATAAAATAAGCTATAAAATTGAATGAGTTTTAGTGCTGGTACTTTAAGAGAAGCTAGTTTAATTAGGAGTGGGATAAAGTAAGATGAAGGCTTTAGTAGAGATTCTGAATAAGACTTTTGGTACTTTCAAGGACTTTAGAGGATGTTGCACAGGTTTTTTTTTTTTTTATCATGTCTAGTTTCACTTTAAAGCATATGGCTCTTCGTTCTTTGATTTGGTTGCATCAGCACTGCTCTTAACATTCATCAACCATAATTAGAGCTTTTGGTTGAAACACAGATGGAACAAAGAAGAAAATGTTCAGGCCACCTTAGATTCTTGGCTACCTAGGAGTGGTAAACTTTTCACCTTTTAAACATTTGGCCCCTAGTTTCCAGCCAGCCTATTTTCTCAATCCAAGGACTTAGTTGCATATCTGCCCCAGTTTCTGCCTTCAGTTTTTCCCCCCTCCCATTTTTTTCCCACTGCCTTATTCTCTCCTTTCATTTCTCCATTCATCTCTTTTCATCACTTCTTGGGTGACTTCTACCCATTTTGATACCTAGCCTCTGATATCTTTTGTGAAATTTCCAAGAGCTGCCCAACATGACAAGATCTTTGCTGCTCCCACTTTTCTTGAAGTAGCAACAATTGTACTTGTAACTTCCCACCTGTACCCATTTTGACCCTAATTTAAGCAAGAGAAGATGAGGGAGTCTTTCTGGGTCACTGAAAAAGAGCTAAATGAGCTAGAAGAGAAAGAGTAACTGAAGTTGAGGTTATGAGAATGTTTATTTTAAAAATCCCAGAAGAAGAAATATGAGAGGTAGAAGAGAGACAAAAAGGAGGGAGCACAGTACTTCTAAGTGGAAAGGAAAAAGATGTATGATAAGTATCAGAGAATATGGCGTACTAAGGCAGGGAAGCTTTATTATTCTACAGAGAGGTCTTGATGTGCATGATAAAACTGTTCTAAAGGCTGAAGAGAGAGTATCCACGACCCAAATGAGGAAGTAAAGTGCTGACAGAATTTGTGGAGATTCCATTGAGGTCAAATGATCACAGATGGTTTCACAGAACAATGAGGGTATAATCTTGGTCTTAAAGGATGATTAGGACTCAAATAAATAGAGAAGGGGCCTAAACAAAAGCAGTATTGTGAATATAGGCAGCAGATTCAGATTTAAGAGAAGGTACTTCCAACTGAAATGGAGTCTCTTTGGGGAAGTAACTGATGGTAAAGTTATAAAGGTGGAATGGGGCTCAATTGTGACCTTAAGTGCCAGGTCAAGGAGTTTATATTTTATCTGATATGGAACAAGGAATTCATGATCTTTTCTTGAGCAATAATAGTGGTATGATCAAAGTGGAGGCTTATGAAACTTGGATCAGCTGTTGTTATGAGGATAAATTAGAACGGGTAGAGGATTGATGCCATGAGATCAGATAAGAGGTTGAGGCCCTGGCCCAGGTTGATATTATAACAAGTGAGAAAGGAAGAAATGCAAGAGATGTTACCAAGTAAAAATTAATAACTTTGCAACTAATTGGATGGGAAGGAGGGCAAAAAAATGGGAGTAGTTAACAGTGACCATGAGGTTTGAGTCAGAGAAAATGATAAGTTGTAAGAAAGGAATTTATCATAGGAAAACAGTTGCACACATACAGAAGTCATTAACGGTGGCACTGTTTGAAATAGCAAAAACTTGGAAACAACCTAAAAGTCTGTATTGGTTAGGCTAAACAATGATAGATGTCATAAACAATCCTAAAATCTTAGTGACCTAACACCATAAGGATACATTGCTTGTTCACATGGCATTATAATGTGGTCACTGAGGAGAGGGATTATCCTTGCAGTCATTTAGAGATCCAATTTCTCCCATCATGTAGTACTACCATCTTCCACATATTGTCCCCATGGTCACAGTAGAAAGGAGAGAGAGCAGAGGAATTTGTTATAGGTTTTAGTGCCAGGCCTAGAAATAGGATGTGTTCTTTCCATCCATATTCCATTGGCCAGGACTAGTCATGTTGCCCACCTGTGACTTTGTGTGCCCAGGAGATAATAGAGTAGTTTGCTGCACACCAGTGTCTCTAACACAAGGTCCACTATTAACAGGAAATGGGTAAGTAAACTATGGATGTCTTTTCTATGGAATACTATTCAGCACTTAAAAAAAAGAATGAGATGTATCTATGTGGACTGACATGGAAAGATCTACTGAATATTTTGTTATTGAAAAGAATAATTTGAGAATGATACATTATGATTTAACACTGAGATTTTTAAAAAAGAACAAAACTATGCCCTATGTTTTCTTTAAGTCCATATTTTGTATATGTATGCAAATGTGTAGAAAAGGATATAGAATGATACCAAAACCCAAACTATCAACAACAGTTATTCCTGAGGAGGAGAGGAATAGACCTTGATTGTTGATGGTATACAAAATGGACTTTATTTTTAACTTTAAAAATGTTTACAAGGAAAATGAATTCATGTATTATGTGTATGATTACAATGTATATAAAAAAGACATATGGAGGGGCGCCTGGGTGGCGCAGTCGGTTAAGCGTCCGACTTCAGCCAGGTCACGATCTCGCGGTCCGGGAGTTCGAGCCCCGCGTCAGGCTGATGGCTCAGAGCCTGGAGCCTGTTTCCGATTCTGTGTCTCCCTCTCTCTCTGCCCCTCCCCTGTTCATGCTCTGTCTCTCTCTGTCCCAAAAATAAATAAACGTTGAAAAAAAAATTAAAAAAAAAAAGACATATGGAAAGAGCCTAAGTGTCCATCAACTGACAAATGGATAAAGAAGATGTGGTTTATATATACAATGGAATACTACTTGGCAATGAGAAAGAATGAAATCAGGCCATTTTCAGCAACATGGATGGAATTAGAGGGTGTTATGCTAAGTGAAATAAGCCAGGCAGAGAAATACAGCTACCATATGTTTTCACTCATATGTGGATCTTGAGAAACTTAACAGAAGACCATGGGGGAGGTGAAGGGGAAAAAAGTTACAGAGAGGGAGGGAGGCAAACCATAAGAGACTCTTAAGGACTGAGAACAAACTAAGGGCAGATCGAGGGTGGGGGAGAAGGAAAAGTGTGTGATGGATAAGAAGGAGGTCACTTGTTGGAATGAACACTGAGTGTTGTATGGAAACAAATTTGACAATAAATTATATTAAAAAAGGCATATTTGGAGTAGGTTTGTTTATTTGTATATTTGTGTCTAAAAAAGAATTTCAGGTTTGAGTTTAGTTTTTAACTTGTTGAGCTTAAAGAGCTAATGGAATATCCAGGTTGGTAGTAGTGGTTGGGGTCTGGCAGGCAGCTAAGATACAGGTTTGGAGTACTGGGAAGAAGCAGGGATTAGAGATGTTGACTTGTATGAACTTTCTTTGAATAAAGATGAATACTGAAGTCATAACAGTCTAAAGAACCTTGAAGCACTAGGCCATGACAAGAGGAGACATCTGTGGCAGAATGTAAATCAATGCACTACTTCCTTCATCAAGAAAGCTTTGTTACCAAAAAATGCCAGTGAACTAATCTATGTGCTTAGTGATGTGAGTGATTTGTATTCTGGATAAGCTTCTTATCTTATTGTGGACCAGTAACTAGTGCTGATGGGTACTGGTACAAAGACTATAGTTTGATCTGTGAAAGAGATTATGATCTATGTGATCTATGAAAGAGAATCTAGAGAGATAAGGGATTTCAGTTGTGAGTCATTGGATGTGATCACATTTGGAGAAGATAGGAAGAAAAGAGAACGAAGTAATAAGACACTACACCAAGGCATAGTGTCCCTGGAGTCAAATGTCAGAAACTTTCAAGAATGGAAGGAGAGTAGGGGCACCTGGGTGGCTCAGTTGGTTAAGCATCCAAATCTTGGTTTTGGCTCAGGTTATGATCTCATGGTTCATGAGTTCGAGCCCAGTGTGAGACTCTGCACTGCCTGTGTGGAGCCTGCTTTGGATTCTTTCTCTCCCTCTCTCTGCCCCTCCCCCACTCATGGGTACACACACTCTCTCTCAAAATAAATAAACTTAAAAAAGAAAAGAATGGAAGGAGAGTGGTCAACAGTGTCAAACACCACAATGAAGTAAAGAATGAAAGAGGAAAAGCCATTGGAATTGACCCTGTGTATGTGTGTGCATGTGCAGATGCATGGGTGCACATATATGCTTGCTTATGTTTGGGAAGATGTACAATGTTATTGGTACTTATTATGTGTCAATAACTGTGCCATCTGCTCTACCAATATTATTTCATTTCATGGGTTTACTGATGAAAGTAGAGGAGTATAGAAGAGTGGTGGGGATAGAAGCCAGAGTGCTGGAGGTTAAGGAAAGGGAAAGTAGATGGATATAGGCAGTTGTTGCAGAGAAGATAAGTGATGCAAAGAAGGAAATAGAATGTTGGGTATAAATGTAGGGAGAATGGATTTCTAGGGAGCTCACTTAGAGTAACGTTGGTTTCAGTAAGGTGGCAGGTAAGACTGAGTAGAGGGGGCTTGTATGAGCAGAGGAGGTGTATAACAGATACTATGGTGAATGTGACAGGGAGCCAAAAGCTATGTATAAAATGACTTCAGCATCAGTTTATAACCTCTTTTATCAAGGCTTAGAATAACAGAAATCACAAATGCAGAAGACAGGGGTTACTTGTGCATTGGCAGAAGTTTAAGGTGGTTGAAAAACTGGTGCTAACAAACCCCCTAACCACTTTCTTAATGTTGAATTTACAATAGCTTAATTTTGTTTCAGGATCCTATTTCAAATAGAAAATTGTGACAGCAAAAATCCCTCCTCTAGATTGGGATGTCATTGGTGCATTGGTAGAAAAAGCTTTGGAGGCTTCCAGGTTGCCCCTCCCCCAAATAAATCTGAAAATAAAACAAAATAATGTAAATCAGGTCCATGGAGACATTGTCTCTGCCACTCCATAAGTGGCTTTAATACAGAAAGGATGGATGGAGCCCATCCAAAGAGACAGAGACAAAGAGACAGAGAATTGGGTAGGACTCAATGTGGGGTGGAAGTATCACATCGCACAGCCTAGGGATAGGGACAATTGGAAAGATTATACTCAGGAATGGAAGACCAAGCCTGGGTGATTAATAGCAATACAAAGATGACAGCTGCTGAGCTCAGGGATCATAAAATTCCCAATAGTGTTTGTAGTGTGACTCTCAAATAATTTCTGTGCAGATTTTGTCCAGCTAGTAAGCATTGGAAATTTCAGACCTTCACAGGTTCTTATCCCCATCTAAGTCCTTGAGTAGTTTGAAATTCTACTGTGCTTTCTTTTTCCCTCTCTCTGTTTTTCCATTATCCCTTCTGTGCCATTTTTTTAAATAGTTTTGTTGTGTACATTTAAGTTTGTAAGGTACCCAGAGAAAGAGCAGTTCTGGACAAAGTTGTGAGTTAAGACAATTAATTGGCTATTTCAAGATTGGACTGGGGAGTCAGTCCTGCCACTAATTGGCTGTGTAACCTTGGATGAGTGCCTTCCCTTCCAGGACTTCAGGTTCTACATTTTAAAAATGAAAAGGTTGAATGAGATCAGTTAGGTTTGTGCATTGGAAGCAAAATATTGATTCCTATGTCCCCTTGTATTGAGACCCAGCCTCAAAAGATATAGAGTAGAGCCAGGTATGTGAAGTTTTAAACAGTGACCTAGCTGATTCTAACACATACCTCCAATAGAGAAACATGGGCAATAGATGATTGTTAAGGACTTTCCAGTTGTAACAATACATGACAAGATGAGAGATAGAGGGAGGGAAGGAGGGAGAGAGTGTTAGAGACAGACAGAGAGAGAGAGAGAGAGAGAGAGAGAGGATATCTTCACTCTGCAAAAGAAGCTATCTATTGTTTACAAAATTCAAAATCAGGGGCCTGGGACATTAATGTAAAATTTCTACATTTTCAGTGTGCAGATGTGTTTTGAAAGATTTAGCAGCTAATGCATATAGACATTCAAATGCCTTTACCAAAGAAATAGCAAAATATGAAACAAAACAGGGCAGAATAAAAGCAGGGCCTTCTTGGGGGCTGAATATACAGATGTGTCAGTCATAGTCCTAGCCCTCCTCAAGGAGCTTGACGTTTATGCATCTTCTCCTAACTTGCTTGGAAAGGACTCCCAGAACCACTGACATTCAATTATTAAGACTTATTATGCTTTAAAGTGTTATTCTGCCAGGGATATTTGCATTTTGAGAAGCCTATGCCAAAGGACTGTATTTCAAACTAATGTTTATGGGAAAATTTAAGGAATGATTGCCTATCACGAGATTGAAATCTTGTTTTTGGATGCCTATGATGGTGTGGGGGGAACTAAATGAGAGTCTACCATGGAAATGGATGCCTGCTATGTGCATTAAGCATAGAGAAGAGGGCCTTAACAAACAGTGGGGAGAGGGGCTTCACATAAGCCCTGTGTGGTGCATTGCTACTTCTGATGGTAGCTACTAGAGATAGGAGTTTAAGAATGTCAATATGGATGTTCCAGGGTGCAGAATTTCTTAGCATAGACTTTGGTTAGTGGGAGAAATGAGAAGGTCCCTGTATCCAAGTTCCATCCTTTTTTGGAATGAATTCTTGGTGAGGCAATATTCTGTAGTCATTTCACTGAAAGGAAAAGTCCATCCCAGCCAAGTGGACTCACTGTTAAAACAGACCTATAGGCTCCATGTCTCCCATTAGTTCCCAAATACCCAAGATGTGAGCTTGGGCATGAACTAGTGCCAACAGTGTGGTTTGGACATGATTAAAACAACTGAAAACACCCCCCAGGGTTGGCTGTTTGCCATTGTGGCTCTGATGAACAGTGAAGAGGAGATTCTTCCCTAGGGCCTTCTCATGTTGCATACAGTAGCTATATAATCTCTGGATGAAGAACTGTCTTACAACTTTTTATAATTGGAGGGGCAAGTTTCTTGTTCCAAAAAAGCAACCCTACTTTGTGCTTTTCCATAGGCAGAGCTGCAGTCTCTCAGCCAACATAATCCCCTATTTAAAATGCAGTTGCTCTGGAATTGTTCATACCTTATTATCATCTAAAATCTCTTGAGCTGCTTTTAGATGGTCTTTGAGAGTGAAGCCCTAGTTTAGGATTTTTGTGCAGTGATCCTTAGTATTGTCCCATAGACCAGCAGCATCAGCATCACACAGGAAGTCGTAAGAAATATAAATTCTCAGGATATACCCAGACCTAAAACTCTAGGGGTGAAGCCTAGTAACCTGTTTTAACAAGTGCTCCAGGTTGTACTGATGCCTGCTATGGCCTGAGAACCCCTGATATAATGGAAGAAATTTGTGCTTTGGGGCCTGAGAGACCTGGGATTGAATCTGATCTCTATACTACCTAGGTAACCTTGGATAATGACAACAGCTAATATTTATTGAGCAATGATGTACTATTTACCAGATAATGTGCTAAGCATTTTCAAGAGACGTGTGTGTGTATGTGTGTGTGTGTGTGTGTGTGTGTGTGTTTATAATCCCTATGGAGTTATATATATTATTTTTACCCTCACTTTAGAGACAAGGAAGCTGAGGCTCTGAAAGGTTAAGTGAGTTGTCAGAGATCTCACAGTGATGGAACTCAGCTCAAGTAGTCTGGCTCCAGAGTCTGAGCTTTTAAACTTGTACTTAACTTGAGTCTCAGTTTTCTCATTTGCAAAATGGGGCTAGTATTATCTTAATTTGGAAAATTTAGAGAAATAGAGGTCATATATCTTGGACCAATTCTTAATAGGTAGTCCAGCTCAGCCCTGCTGAACTGATGCTTTTAGAAAGAACTTTCTGTAGAATCTGTAGTATAGATGGTGCTTTCTGTAGAATCTGTAGTATAGATGGTGCTTTTCCATAAAGATGCCACCAATAGTGTAACTAGGGCAGTAGGAGAGAGCTGCAGCTATAGGAAGAGCCCCTGAGGTTGCACAGAGCCTATCTCATGCTTAACAAATTGCAGCTTTAATTGAGGCTAAGCCTCTTCCCACTTGCCATCCCTACCTTTCATCTAGGCCTAATGGAGCTAAAGGAATCAGCCCTCTCCATGGAAACTCCTCCCCCCGCCCCCGCAGTGATTCAGGTAGGCCCCAAGGGATCACCTTCCTGGGAAGCTGGCGCTGTGCTGCACTCCTCCCATAAGTGAGCTCCAGTGGGAACAAGATTGATGAAGAAGCCTCTCCCCTAAGCCTACCCTGAAAGCAGTTTAGAGATCCACACCCTGTTAATGGAAAAGAAAGGTGATGTGGGCCTCAGAAAAAAAACACCTCTCCTTTTTTTCATCTTCCTTATAACTTCTATTTGGCCTGATGGGAAGATACAAGATAGATTCCTTCCTATGCTTTCTTTTGAAAGGTTACCATGGAGACCAGGCCCAGCCTCTGCCTATGGCCTGTTGGCAGTCAACAAATGGCTCTTAGTCTGCTTTCCTCATTATTGTGGCCTTCCTTCCCAGTGGCTCTCCTTATCTTAATATTGCACACAGTAGGTGCACAGCCCATTCCTTCATTTGATCATTATTAGTTGAGCATCTACAATGTGCCAGGTGTTTCCTACGTTCTGGAAAATCAGAGGTGAATGAAACAAATAAATGCTTGTTGAACAAAATTAAATCGAATCTGAATTTCTCAGCCCTGGGCAAAAAACAACTAACTTGGTACTGAAAAGGATCCCAACTGATTTTCACAATAATTTATTTCATGAATATTTATTAAGCACTTCCTCTGTGTGAGGCACTATTCTAGCTGTTGAGGACACAGCGCTGTATAAGGCCTTTGCGTTATTAGTACTGACTTTCTTAAAGAGGAAGACACAGAATAAGTAAATATATAAATAAGATAATGATATTAGATGGTGATAAGTGCTATGAAAGTAATGATTTAGGAAGTGACCAATGTTGGACTGGTGAGTTACTTTATAGGAATTTTTTTAACTTGTTTTAATGTTTATTTATTTTTGAGAGAGAGACAGAGCACGAGAGGGAAAGGGCAGAGGGAGAGGGAGATACAGAATCCGAAGCAGGCTCCAGGCTCCGAGCTGCCAGCACAGAGCCCGATGCAGGGCTCAAACTCACGAACTGTGAGATCATGACCTGAGCCAAAGCCAGACGCTTAACCGACTGAGCCACTCAGGTGCCAGAATGGAGGGTTACTGAATAGAATGGTCAGGGAATGATATTTGACTTGAGACCAGAAAGATGAGAAAGCACTGGTCCTGAAAAGATCTATGGGAAGAACATTCCAGGCATGGGGAAGAGTATTTGCAGTCTCTAAGCTGGGAATAGTTTGGCTTGTTCAAGAAACTGAAAGAAAATCAGAGCAAGGTAGAGAATTAGTTAAGAGTGGTAGATATGGATTGAGTCATCCAGGGCCTGGTAGGTAGAAAGTGTGGATTTTTGTTCTCATGTGAAGTCTTTACAGAGTTGTAAGCAGTGCACATACATGATATAATTTATGTTTTCATGAGAACACTCTGGTAAGCTGTGTACAAAATGGACTGTGCAAGGGAAAAAGTAGATTCTGGGAGATCAGTGGAATAGAGCTGGCAATGTTCCATTTAATTTTTTAAAGTTGTGACCAGACAAGTATGCAGTATAAGCAACAAATTAAAAAGACTCAATTTGCATGCCCTGAGTTTAAATTAGTGGCTCGCAAAAGTGTCATGCTATATTCATTATGCTGCCTCTTATCTTAGTTAACTGGGACCCTCCCAGGTTAGAGCTGAGAACAAAAAGATCTCTCTGATTTACAACCCCTTTTCTATGTGTGTGTGTGTGTGTGTGTGTGTGTGTGTGTGATGTCAGTATCTTCTCATCTAGTTCCTTAAAATTAATTCTGGCTCTACCTAATATGTAAATATATATTCCAAGGAGCAAAAACAGTAAAATTGAAAAATTTAAAGTAATAACAAGAGTATGTTTATGTTTTCAGGAACAAAACCCCAAAACCCTGTTTATGAAATCTTGGATTTACTAACCAGATAATTAGGAGATAATTATTCACATTGCATGTTCCTTTTTTTCCTTTCCCCAAACATTCTCTAACCTGTTGTTTTAAATAGCAATTTCTCTAGTGCAGTTAAGTTTTTGTTTACAGATAATGAACCAATCCTTACTAATCATTAATTGTGTGGCAGTGGGGCTAGAGGGCAGAGAAATTCAATTCAATTAAACAAACATTTATTGAGGTCTACTTTGTACAAATAAGGAAGAAGGTAGGTCCTCGGGAAAATACAAAGATAAGTAAGGTTAATTCCCTGCCCCTCAAAGCATGAAACATTGTGAGGGAAGACATCCAGTACACAGCTAGTTATAACATGAGACAGCCTAGAATAGAGGTCTGTAAAAAGTGTTCTGAAACATGGAAAGAGCAATTTCTTCTGACTGGGAGAGGTGGGAAAGGCTTCAGAGAAATGAATTTTCTTTCATTTATTCATTCAACAGCCTTCACTGAGCTTTCACTATGTGGCAGAAACTGTGATAGATGCTGGGACTACCATGATGAGCAAGACTATAAATAAGCCATTACGATTGAGTGTGATCAGGGCTATGAGAAGAGCAGTACAGAGGAATGGCATCAACTCTAGCCTTGGGTAACGTTGGATGTGCTTCTTGGAGGTGTCATGTAAGCTGAGAGAGAAGAGTACAGATTAGCTGAGTCAGAGCTGGGGTAGGAATGGGTGACTATGTTCTAGGCAGAGGAAGCAGCATGTGGTAAGGCTTTGAAGTATGCATAAGGAAGGAAGGAGTGAGACAGAGAGAATAGGCTGGATGAAAATAACAATTTCCTGATATTTTATTGGGTAAGCCATCATTTGAATCTGCAACAAGAGATTTTGTATAGCTGCTCCTTAGCAATCAGGTTCTTTTCCACTTAGCAACCCTTAGTGAATCATCTTTGGTTAAGACAAAGAAATATCCAATAGCAAACAACGAAGTAACTCTACCACCATTCTTGTATTTCCAACTAGTCTTGGGTAGGCTGGGAAAGAGGTGTAAGATGACCATTCTTAGGTGCTTGTTTCTCCCATGGCAGCATTTTATCTAGTCATTTAGCTTCAGATAATGTCAACAGGATGCTACAGGACAACTACACAAACATACAATTTTTTTTCAGTGATTTTAACCCCAAACTAATTCTTGTGTATCTTCTAGAGGTGATTGCTTTCATTTGGTAGGGGCAAAGTTAACCCTTTAATGAGGCTTTCAGAGTTAATGGAGGTCTTATCACATATGATATGTTGTTCCAGAGATAACAAGGACAACCATTACTTTTACAAATTTCAAAAGCACTGTCTTATAATCATTTGTTACATTCTAAGATTTCAAATAATTTCCACAAGTACGTTTCACTGTGTCAATTGGAAACAACAGAACTTTTTAAGAATTTTTTTTGTGAAATATAACACACATACAGAAAAATGCATGAAACATAAATGTGCAACTTAAATTATTTTAAAGTAAACAACTGGGTAACCCCACCCAGTAAAGCCATTGGAAATATGAATTTGGAATGACCCTTTTTATTATGTGTAAGAGAAAACTCATCCCTGCAAGATGCATATAAACTCTTTAACATAATATGCAGATATTTATCTGTTTGAAAAAAAATAAAAATGCTTAAAATTGGCTTTGTCCTAAAATGTGAGGTCACACTTTACATGCAACAGAACTGACTTTGTGCAGAAGTATATCAAGGGGTTTTTCCAGCAAGGCAGATTGTTTGCAAGATACAGAGTATTCTGATTTCCAATATTACCCGTGATCTCAGGATGCTCTCTGGAAGGAAAAGATGGAGGGAATAAGCAAACTGTCCCATCCACCATGTTCTTCCAGCATATAGGCAACCTTCAGCCACCATTTCTGGGAGGTTGCCATTCCCCCTTTCTACCTTAAGGCAGTTCCTTGGAGAAAAAGATCAATTTGCTATTTATCTGAAGAATAGTGGGATTTTCCACTGTTTTTTTTTTTTTTGAACACCTGCTATGTGTCTAACCCTATTCCAGGCAGTGCTATGGGAAATTGCTCTTTACCCTCAATGAGTGCACAGAAAAGGCCACAATATATATAATCAGACTCCCAGAGCAAGATAGATGCCATAAACAGGGCAGTTGGGGTCCTAAGAAGCAGGGCATTATTAAGGCTTGATGTGATCTGGAGTACCTAGTGTTAGTAGAGACAGAGGTAAAAATAAATTCTGCTAGTTTCACCATATCTCTGAAGAGAATTTTATTTTTTTAGCTCACTCTCAACTTTCTATAGGAGTATTCATGTATATGTATGTGCACGTGTGCACACATACATATCTTGAATCATATAAAACATTTGTGAACACTCACAGTATGCCAGGCACTAAGCATGGAAGGCACAATGATGACTAAGGCTGTGTCCATTTGGTTCTCCACATCAGGCACCTCTTAAAATAGCTGTACCCTGAGTACTTTTTAGCTTGAATTTTCACCACATGCTTCTCTTTTTACTGGTCCCAGCCTCTTCAGGCCTCCTTTTTCTGGTTTTTCTTTTCTTCATCTTTTCTTCACTTCTTTTTACCATTTTTCCCACCTCTTGCTTGTCCTTTTTACTTTGACCCTGTTGAAAAATGAATGCAAATATCTACAGCTCATCCCTGTAGATGTCTCTGAGCTGCCCCTTGCCTGCTACAGTTGCCCCAACTGTGTTCTACCTTGGAGTCAGTCCCCTTCATGGCCGTGGTCCTGCAGCAGGCAGAAAGTCAGCACTGCTAATTTCTTCTCCATTTAATCATTGTTACTATCAAACATTCCCAGGGTGTCTATAAGTCCCTCTCCAATCCCTTTTTCTTCTTCCCCTCTTCCTCTCTACCATGTTTGTTAGTTCTTTATCTCCCCCCCCCCATCACTTTAGCATCTATAAATCTTTTATTTTTCACTGGCAATGAGCTTTCAGGCCATTATATTCTTTTCTCTGGGGTTTTATCTAGTTCTTTGATTTCTAGTCTATTCTCAGCCAGATATCAAATGTGATCTATGTCTGGACAGCTAAAATATATATAGTGTCTATTTTCACAGCATGGATTTCATCAGGTTACATGTTTGCATGTACCTCAGAGTTGCCTTCAGAGAATCAAGCCTACTCTTACTTATACACACTACTTGAAGTTATCATTGGTCCTGATAAGCTCTGAATTCTCTCCTTTTGGTTTAGAGATGTATTTAAGAATTTGTTTTGTAGTTACCTCTGTTCCTAATTCTATTTTTCTTGGACTGATATTAGAATGAGTTTGCATTTCCTGAGCACACAGGAATTGTTGGCAAAGGGAGAGGGGAGCCTGGTGGTTGGGAGTGGAGGTGCCTGGATTCAGCCTCTGCAATTGGGAGGAGGGGCAAACTAGGGCTAAATGACCACAGATAATTCACAAAATAAATGATCCACAGGCTTATAATAAAGTGGCGAATGTGCTTTAAACACTGCAGCAGGCTTCAAGCCATGATGGAGTGTTTTTTTGGAGCTGTTCTTGTCGCAGCTGTGAGGCTGCTTTTCATAACAGAGAAGAGCAGTACTGCAGACACTAACTGAGCTGCAGAGGCCAGCCTTTGAGGGGCCCCCAGTGGGTCTAATGCATAGTGTTTAAAGGGTAGGGCAAGCCTCAGGCTATCAGAAAAAGTGGATTGAAAATCAGAAACCAAAAGGGTAAAGGGGTCCTCAAAGCCAGGGTTTCTGGAAAATTAACTTATTAACTGTAGATTCAATTTGGGGACTGGAAGGTCCAGAGATCTGGGTTCAGCCTCATCCACATGGACTAAGATTTGAAGTAAGACCTTTAGAATGAGGCTATAGAATAGAATTTAAGAAGGAAATGGAGACAGACAGACAGACAGGAACCCTGTTGTAATGCTTGTATTAACACAGAAAAGTAAGAAGGAGTGGGAAAAGGGGAATACAATTATAAAGAAGTACTGCAAGTCAGAGGTTATACAAAAGCTTTGTGTTTAGCCCTAGCATTGCCAATGGGTTGCTAGTGAGGTTAAGTCCCACCAAGTGGTGGGCTAAAGCTGCAGATACTCATGTTTAATCAACTTTAAGATGCACACTATTCTTTTATTTGTAAACAAGATGGATCTTACAATCAATGGCATCTTACAATGGCCCTCAGCCATTTTTCATTTTGATGTTTTTGAAATTTAGATGTTACTTCCATTTGATGCCATTTTAGACTTGAAATGCACTACATGCCTTGCCTAAGTCAAGATGGCTCATGATGAGGACAGGGCTGAGCTGCAGTGACTCCAGCTGTGAGGGGTTGAACTAATGAGGATTGCTATCCCTTTAGATTTTTGACACCTACATCTCACTGTTGGCTGGAATAGGGGTTATTGTCAAACCACACATCTATATAATTCTTACACTGGCTGGTGTGAAGACAAAGATGCCCATACTGCACTGTACAGTTGGTTCTTGGAACTCAAAGGCAGTCCCTTACATTCATTCCTGGTGAATTTCATTTTGTTTCATTTGACTCATCGTTCTGTTCATTCACTCAGAAAAAAATTTAGTGTACAGGTCTTGTGCTGGATGCTATCATACAGACAGTGCCTGACCTTCATATATTGTGAAATGAATAGAGAATAAAACAACTGAAAGATAAATGCTAAGTTAGAAGTGTGTTTATGGTTATGTAGAAACACATAAAAAGGGTACCCAGTCTGAGCTTGGGTTTGGGAGGGATGATCCTAGAGTCATAGATTCACTTAGTCTCTTATTAGTTCTGTGGTACCACTGTGCCTTATTCTATCAATAAAATGGAAATAATAATATTATCCACCAATTGAATTGTAGGGAAAAATGTTAATGCATATGGAGCTTTTAGCATACTTTCTTGGGCATGATAGGGGTTATGTTAGTGTTAAATAAATCAAGGAAAGATCATCAGCAGCATAAGCTTGAACATTAGAGCAACTTCTTATAAGATGAGAAGTTGTTTTAAAGGGGCAAGATAAAATCTTCCAGGCAGTAGGAATAGGAAGAACATGGTACATTTTGAAGAATACAACATTCATAAGGAGAGTATAGACAGCGTATTACCAATGATAGGGGAGGTTGTGACAGGGAGGGTGTCAAAACATGGGACTAAGCCTTGTTTGCCATGGTAATGGGATTGGAATGGATCTTAAAAGAGAGGAAAAGCCTTTGAGGAATTTTAAGTCATAATAATCTACATTTCAACTTATGAGGTAGTTGTATCCCACTTTACAGATGATGAAGGTAATGCAATGAAAAATTAAATTACTTTGCCCATAGCCATGTAGCTAGTAGTGCTTGGATTTAAATCTAGGCTCCAGAGTGTGCATGCTTAACCACTACGTCATACCACCTCTATGAGAATACAGGCAAAAAGTCAGGTTTCAGGTGAAAATGGTAAGCTTAATTTTTGACATGTTAAGTTTGTGATATTTGTGAGGTATTCAATGCTCATGTCCTGTAGGTAATTGGATATATGGATGGGGAGTGACAAAAAGAAATGAGCTTGATATTTATTTAAAAAATTTTTTTTTTCAATGTTTATTTATTCTTGGGACAGAGAGAGACAGAGCATGAACGGGGGAGGGGCAGAGAGAGAGGGAGACACAGAATCAGAAACAGGCTCCAGGCTCTGAGCCATCAGCCCAGAGCCCGACGCGGGGCTCGAACTCCCGGACCGCGAGATGGTGACCTGGCTGAAGTCGGACGCTTAACCGACTGTGCCACCCAGGCTCCCCATGAGCTTGATATTTAAATCTGACAGTCAATCATGATAGGATATAGAGTGAAAAATTATAAATCTGATAGTGAAACCTGGGAAACCCCAAAATCTATCAGGTAGGCAGGGGAAAAGGAGCTCACAGTGTTGACTAAGAATAAACAGCAAAACAATTAGGAAGAAATGCACAGAGTGAGATAACAGTCAAATAAAGAGAATTTCAAGAGGAAAGGTAAAGTCAACAGAGTCAAATGCTGCAGGGAGGTCAAATAAATCAAAGATATAAAATGGTTATTTGGGATTATGGGACTTCTGCTTCCAGTAAGATGTAGTAGACATACTTTTCCTTATTTCCCCCAGTAAATTATGTATAGAACAAAAATAAGACGCTACAAGGTGAAGAGAAGACCTTAGAGACCTTGGACCCCAATGAATGATACAGGGTGAGGCCTCTGGGTTTACTCTTCATATATCTCAGATTGGATTTTGGGTAAGCCAGCAACAATGGACACAGAGTGTCCCCCTCCCCCCTAAAAAAAACTAGGAAGGCCTGCTGTCTTCAGACAAAAGACTGAGAAAGGGAAAAAGTAGCAAGAGAAAACTCCAACTAAACACCACAGAAAAATCTGTGGCTCCACCCTTATCGCTGTCAGCAAAGACCAAATAGGAAGTCCAGACTTATACCTGGTAACAAGGCATCAAACCCTTAACCACTGCCTGCCAGGGAGGTGTCAGAGAATGCTGAGTGGGGATCTGGGATTTTCATCCTCACCAATAGGTAACAAGAACCTTCATCCATGGTGTCAGTGAAAATCACAAGGAGAGCTTGGACTTTCATTTCCACCTCGTGGTACTGAGGGAAACTACCCTGTACTTGGGGGAGTGGTGTCAGAGAACGTCTTGTGGACAATTGAAACTTTCAACAGTGCTCCTCCTGATTACCAATAGAGGACTATGGAGAACTTGGACTTTAATTCCAGCATGTCAGTAATGAGGTAGCATCCACTCTTCCACACCAGAGTAGTATTAGAGGAGACCTACAAAACAAAATATTTAAATAAGAATCAGTCTCATAACAAAATTCCCAAATGTCTAGTTTTCAATAAAAATGACATCATATCATGAACCTGGATGATGTCAACTTGAATGAAAAAAGACTATCAGCAAACACTAACAAGATGGCACCAATGTTATAACTATCAAAAAATTTTAAGTAGCTATCATAATAGTGTTTCAATGAACAATTACAAACACGTTTGAAAGAAATAAAAAAATAGAAAATATCAGCAAACAAATGGAAATTCTCAGCAAAGAAATGCAAGATATAAAGAAACACCAAATGGAGACTTTAGAACTGAAAAATACAATAACTAAATTAAAAGATTCAATGGATGGGCTCCATATCAGAATCAAAAAGAAGAGAAAAGAATCTGTAGACTTGAAAATAGAGCAACAGAAAATTCCCACTGTGAATAATAGACTAAAAAGAAATACACAGAGCCTCACTAATTTCCATGCCATTGGAGCTCCAGAAGGAGAGGGGGAAAAAAAGGTGAGACTGGAAAAGTATTTGGAGAAACAAAAAGGGTGAAATTTCCCCTAATTTGGCATAAACTATAAACCTATAGATTCAAGACGCTAAGTGAACATAAAACATAATAAAAGAAATGCATGCCAAGACACATCATAATAAAACTTCTGAAAACTAAAGACAAATAAAAACAATCTTGAAAACAGCCATAGAAAAATGATGCATTTCTTAAAGGGGAAAAAAAACAATTAGAATGACAGTGAATTTCTCAAAACAAAACAAAACAAAACAAAACAAAACAAAACAAAAACCATGGAGGCTGGAAGGAAATGGCACAAGATTTAAGAGCTGAAAGAAAACAACTGTTGTATCAGAATTCCATAGCTGCTGAAAATATCCTTTAGATATGATGGAGAAATCAAGAGGAAATCAGAGGAAAGAAACTAAGAAATTTTGTGGCTAGTAGACCTATTTACCTTAAAAGAATGGCAAAAGAATTTCTCAAAACAGAAAGGAATTTATAAAATAAGGGATCTTGGAACATCAGAAAGAACAGCAGAAAGAGCAAAGATATGAGGAAATACAATACACTTTCTGCTATGGACTGAATTATGCCCCCCCCCCATTCATATGTTGAACTCCTAACCCCCAGGTCCTAAGAATGTGATTGTATTTAAAGATAAAGACTTCAAGGAGATAATTAAGGTAAAATGAGCTCATATGCGTGGACACTGATCCAATATGACTAGTGTCCTTACAAGAAGAGATTAAGACACAGATATGCAAGCACACAAATGAAAAACCATGTGAAGTCACAGTGAGAAAATGTTCATCAGCAAGTCAAGCAAAGAGGTCTCAGAAGATCTCAAACCTAAAAATGTTGTGAATTTAGACTTTTAGCCTCCAGGATTGTGAAAGTATAAATTTCTGTTAAAACCACCCAATCTGTGTTATTTTGTTATTGCAGCCCTAGTAACATGCTTTCCTTCTTATGAATTTATAAATTATGTTTGGTGGTTAAAGAAAAATGATAACAACACTGATGTTGTTCTCAATGTATATAGAGAAAATATTTAAGATAATTATATTGTAAATAGAAGACAACAAAAGAACATAATGGGAAGTAAGATTTCTATACTTAACTGTAACTGGAAAAATGTTAACACTAGTAAAATGTGTTAAGTTATGCATGTATAGTGGAGTACTAAGATCAGTCACTAAGATGCTATTCAAAAAGATCAAAATTAAAAATGAAACTAAACTAAAACTGTTTAAGTAACCTAGAGGGACACTAGGGGAAAAACAGAAAACCAAAAAAAAAACCCCAAAAAACAAAAAACAAAAACAAACAAATCAAAAAACCAAAAAACCAAAAACCACAAAAAAACCCAAAAAACCCAAAACCCAAAACCCAAAACCACCCCCCCCAACCCAGTACAATAGAAAAACAGATTTGTTAAAAATAAAATCATAGGCTTAAATCCTAACATACCAATAATTATATTAATGCAATTTTTAAAAATGGTTTCATTTTTAAAATGAATTTAGAATTTAGTGATTCATCACTTACATATAACACCCAGTGCTCATCCGAAAAAGTGCCTTCCTTAATTTCCATCACACACTTAGCCCGTTCCCCCACCCATTACCACTCGATTAACCCTGTTTGTTCTCTGTATTTATGAGTCTCTTATGGTTTGCCTCCCTCTCTGTATTAAATGCAAACTGTCTAAATACATCAATTCAGAGACAGATTGGCAGAATAAATTTTAAATTTTTTAAAACATTCATTTTTGAGAGACAGAGAGAGACAGTGTGAGTAGGGGAGGAGCAGAGAGAGAAAGACACAGAATCCAAAGCAGGCTCCTGGCTCTAAGCTGTCAACACAAGAACCTGATGCAGGGCTCACACCCATGAGCCATGAGATCATGACCTGAGCTGAAGTCAGACGCTTAACTGACTGAACCACTCAGGTGCCCCGGCAGAGTAAATTTTTAAAAATGACCAAAATTAATGGTGTCTGTAAGAAACTTGTTTAAAATAAAATGACATATATATAATGAAAGTAAAAGTATGGAAAAATATATACCATACAAACAATAATTTTAAAAAAGCAGGAGTGGCTAATTTTAGATAAAGTAAATTTCAGAGCAAAGAAAATCACCAGAGAAAAAGGAATATTACATAATGATAAAAAGATCAATCCACAAAGAAGACGTAAGAATACTAAATGTGCATTAAAAAACCAAAAAGAGAGCAAAAATTGATAGAACTGAAAGGAGAATGTGAATCAAAAATTGATAAAACTGAAAGGAGAAATAGATAAATCCAGAAATAAAGTTGGAAACTTCAATACTCCTGTCTTAGCAATCAAAAGAACAACTTGTCAGAACATCAGTAAGACTATAGCAGAACTGAACACACCATCAACCAACAGAATCTAATTGATATTTATAGAGCACTTCACCCCAAAACACATTCTTTTCAAGGGCTCAAAGAACATATACCAAGACAGCCCATAGCCTGGTCTATACAGCAAACCTCAACAAATTTAAAAGAAGTGAAATTATACAAAATGTGTTCTATGATTGCAATACAATCAAACTAGAAATCACTAACAGAAAGACAAATGGTGTTTATTTCAGGGGTACAAAGTTGCCTTAATATTCGAAAATCAATCAATGTCATCCAGCACATTAACTGGCTTACATAACAAATATCACATGATTGTATCAAGTGATGCTAAAATGCATTTGACAAAATTCAACATTAATTAGTAATAACAACTCTCAGGAAACTAAGAATAGAAGAAGACATTCTCAAATTGATAAAGAAAATATACAAAAAACCTACAGCTCACACCATACTTAACAAATAATGACTGAATGTCACCCTAAGATCTGAAACAAGGCAAGGATATCTGTTCTCACCATGACTATTCAACACAGTACTGGGAATTCTAGCCAGTTCAATAAGGAAAAAAAGACACACAGATAGGTAAAGAAGAAATAATACTGTCTCCATTCGCAGAGGACGTGATTGTCTATGTATAAAATCCCAAGAAAGCTGCAAAAACTCATGGAACTAATGAGTAAGTACAGAGAAGACACAGGATATGATATTAAATACAAAAATCAATTGTATTTCCATTTACCAGCAAATAAGCATGTAGAAACTAAAATTTAAAATACAATACCATTTATAAAATCACTCAAAAATGAAAATTGAATATTTATGTTTATATCTAACATAGCACGTACAAGATTTGTTTGTTGAATTTACAGACTGCCAATGAAACAATTTTAAAAAGATTTAAATAAATGGAAATACATATGGCATTCATGGATTGGAAGATTCAACATGGTAAAAATGACAATTCTCCCCAAAGGGTTATATAATTTTAATGCAGTCCCTATCAAAATCCCAGCAAGATTTTAGATATTAGACACATTTTTTATAATATGTATATGGAAATGCACAAGCTCGAGAATAGTTTTTAAAAATCTTTGTTTTTATCTTTATACAATGGAATACTACTGGGCAATGAGAAAGAATGAAATCTGGCCATCTGTAGCAACGTGGATGGCACTGGAGGGTATTATGCTAAGTGAAATAAGTCAGGCAGAGAAAGACAGATACCGTATGTTTTCACTCTTATGTGGATACTGAGAAACTTAACAGAAGACCTGGGGGAAGGGAAGGGGAAAAAAAGTTACAGGGAGGGAGGGAGGCAAACCATAGGAGACTCTTAAATACTGAGAACAAACTGAGGGTTGATAGGGGGTGGGGGGGAGAGGGGAAAGTGGGTGATGGGCATTGAGGAGGGCATCTGTTGGCATGAACACTGGGTATTGTATGGAAACCAATTTGACAATAACTTATATTTAATTAAAAAAATCTTTGTTTTTCATGGCCCCAAACTGGAAACAACCAAAATGTCATACGCAAGTGAGTGGATAAACTGTGGTATATTAATATGATGAAATAATATTTAGCAATAAAAATGAATGAACTATTGATACATACAACAATTTGGATGGGTCTAAAAGGAATTATGTTGAGTGAAAAAAGTCAATCTCAAAAAGTCACATACTGTATGATTCCATTTATATAACATTCTCAAAATCACAAAATTATATAGATGGAAAACAGATCAGTGTTTATCAGGAATTAGGGATAATGAGGATAAGGAGGGAAGGTTGGAGTATAAAGGGGTAGCATGAGATTCTTATGGTGATGGTATAGTTCAATATCTTGATTCTAGTGGCTATGGCAGGAATCCACACATATGATTAAGTCACAATAAACTATCCATACATCCCATAACCAGTAAATAAATTGAATTAAAAATCAAAAATCTCCCAAAAAACAAGAGTCCAGGGCCAGATGGCCTTCCAGGGGAATTCTACCAAACACTTAAGGAAGAGTTAACATCTATTCTCTTAAAGCTGTTCCAAAAAATAGAAACGGAAGGAGAACTTCCAAACTCTTTCTATGAGGCCAGCATTACCTTGATTCCAAAACCGGACAAAGACCCCACTAAAAAAGAGAACTATAAACCAATTTCCCTGATGAACATGGATGCAAAAATCCTCAACAAGATATTAGCCAACTGGATCCAACAATACATTAAAAAAAATTATTCACCACAAACAAGTGGGATTTATACCCAGGATGCAGGGCTGGTTCAATATCTTCAAAACAATTAACATGACCCATCACATCAATAAAAGAAACGACAAGAACCATATAATCCTCTCAATAGATGTAGAGAAAGCATTTGACAAAATACAGTATCCTTTCTTGATAAAAATCCTCAAGAAAGTAGGGATAGAAGGAGCATACCCGAGTTCATAAAAGCCATATATGAACGACCCAATACTACTATCCTCAATGGGGAAAAACTGAGAGCTTTGTCCCTAAGGTCAGGAACAAGACAGGGATGTCCACTCTCACCTCTGTTATTCAATATAGTATTGGAAGTCTTAGCCTCTGCAATCAGACAACACAAAGAAATAAAAGGCATCCAAATAGGCCAGGAGGAGGTCAAACTTTTACTCTTCGCAGATGACATGATACTCTATATGGAAAACCCTAACGATTCCACCAGAAAACTGCTAGAACTGATTCATGAATTCAGCAAAGTTGCAGGATATAAAATCAGTGCACAGAAATTGGTAGCATTCTTATTCACCAACAATGAAGCAACAGAAAGAGAAATCAAGGAAGCGATCTCATTTACAATTGCACCAAAATCATAAAATACCTAGGAATAAATCTAACCAAAAAGATGAAAAATCTATACACTGAAAACTATAGAAAGCTTATGAAAGAAATTGAAGAAGACACAAAAAAATGGAAAAAGATTCCATTGCTCCTGGATGGGAAGAACAAATATTGTTAAAATGTTGATACACCCAATGCAATCTACATATTCAATGCAATCCCTATCAAAATAACACCAGCATTCTTCACAGAGCTAGAACAAAAAATCATAAAACTTGTATGGAACCAGAAAAGACCCCGAATAGCCAAAGCAATCTTGAAAAAGAAAACCAAAGCAGGAGGCATCACAATCCCAGACTTTAAGCTATACTACAAAGCTGTAATCATCAAGACAGTATGGTACTGGCACAAGAACAGACATTCAGATCAATGGAACAGAATAGAGAACCCAGAAATGGACCCACAAATGTATGGCCAACTAATCTTTGACAAAGCAGGAAAGAATACCCAATGGAATAAAGACAGTCTCTTCAGCAAGTGGTGCTGGAAAAACTGGACAGTGACATGCAGAAGAATGAACCTGGACCACTTTTTTATGCTGTACACAAAAATAAACTCAAAATGGATGAAAGCCTGAATATAAGACAGGAAGCCATCAAAATCCTCGAGGAGAAAGCAGGCAAAAACCTCTTTGATCTTGGCTGCAGCAACTTCTTACTCAACCAGTCTCTGGAGGCAAGGGAAAAAAAGCAAAAATGAACTACTGGGACCTCATCAAAATAAAAAACTTCTGCACAGTGAAGGAAACAATCAGCAAAACTAAAAGGCAACCAACAGAATAGGAGAAGATATTTGCAAATGACATATCAGATAAAGGGTTAGTATCCAAAATCTATAAAGAAGTTATCAAAATCAATACCCAAAGAACACACAATCCAGTGAAGAAATGGGCAAAAGACATGAATAGACACCTCCAAAGAAGACATCCAGATGACCAACTGACACATGAAAAAATGCTCAACATCACTCATCATCAGGGAAATACAAATCAAGACCACAATGAGATACCACCTCACACCTGTCAGAATGGCTAACATTAACAACTCAGGCAACAACAGATGTTGGCAAGGATGCAGAGAAAGAGGGCCTCTTTTGCACTGCTGGTGGGAATGCAAACTGGTGCGGTCATTGTGGAAAACAGTCTAGAGTTTCCTCAAAAAATTAAAAATAGAAGTACCCTATGACCCAGCAATTGCACTACTAGGTATTTATCCAAGGGATACAGGTGTGCTGTTTCATAGGAACATATGCATCCTAAGTGTATAGCAGCACTATCAACAATAGCCAAAGTATGGAAAGAGCCCAAATGTCCATCAATAGAAGAATGGATAAAGAAGATGTGGTATATATATACAATGGAGTATTACTCGGCAATCAAAAAGAATGAAATCTTGCCATTTGCAACTATATGGATGGAACTGGAAGGTATTATGCTAAGCGAAATTAGTCAGCCAGAGAAAAACAAAAATCATATGACTTCACTCATATGAGGACTTTAAGAGACAAAACAGATGAACATAAGGGGAGGGAAACAAAAATAATATAAAAACAGAGAGGGGGACAAAACATAAGAGACTCTTAAATATGGAGAACAAACAGAGGGTTACTGGAGGGGTTGTGGGACAAGGGATGGATTAAATGGGTAAGGGGCATTAAGGAATCTACTCCTGAAATCATTGTTGCACTATAAGCTAATTTGGATGTAAATTACAAATAAATAAAATTAAAAATAAATGAAATAAAATAAAATTAAATTAAATTAAAAACATTAAAATAAATAAACTGTCCACACATGCTGTACCAATGTCAATTTTCTAATTTGGTATTAAGTAAACTGTAACCACTGGGGGGAAACTGGGGGAAGGATACATGGGGTCCCTCCTGAAATATCTTTGCCATTTACTGTGAATTAAAGTGTTTCAAAATAAGTTAAACAACTTTTGAAAAAAAAAAAGACTGTGTCCAAGTAATCATTGGAGACCTTCAAAAGGACCATTTTAATAGAGAGGGAGATGTAAAAGGTACAGAAAGAGAGAGAAGATAATGGATCAAGGTTTTTGAGGAAGAAGAGTGTGAGATTAAGAGCACAGATGGAGAAATAAACCTTTATTAGGAGACACCTCTTCCTCTGAGGAATGCGGGATCAGGTTAGGGTAGTTGCCAGTGCAGTTAAGTTTCTCGGTACAGGAATAAAAAGTTGGGAGAGTTTGTGTCCTGATGACCTCTGCTTTCTTAATGAAATAAGAGGCAAGCTCATCTACTGTATGTGTTGGGAAATATGGTGGGTAGAGGACTTGAGGTGCTTGGTGAAAATTTCAAATAGCCACTGAGTGTATTGGGAAAGGAACTTGATTAGGGTCACATAGGAGGATTATCTTACTGCTTGAAGATCAAGTTAAAGTTGGACATCAAGATATTATACTGGTAGTTATGCACATGCTTGTGATTTTTTTTCTAGTCATACTTTGCCTAAGATAGGTGAAAAAAGGGCAGGTGACCCACATAAGAGTTTGGTTATTAGAGTGCAGTGGAAGGACAAGATGGAAAGGGAGTGCAGAGACAGGATAGTGAAGAGGTGAAGTTATTGCTTAGGGGGGATCTATGCTGGTTAAAGAAAGTAACTTAATATCTCAATTAGATTTAAAAAATGATGTCCTAGGAGTAAGGGAGTGAGAGACTTAGAAGGATAGGAAGGTATAATTAGACAGTATGATATTTGAGTTCAAAGTTTCAGAAATGGAGTAGTTCTAAGTGCTAAAAAAGTCCAAGGTGTGGTTATAGTTGAAGGAGAAAAGAGAAGTTAACCAGAATTAAAGAGAGAAAGAAACTGTGAGAGCACAAGGTTGAATGCTTTAGTGACTACTGAAGCCCTCCAAGGGTGACAGGGAGGCTTATGTGAGAGAAGGAGAGGTTAGGGTTCTGAAGTCTTCAAATGAATGTGAAAGAATGACCAAGAGGTTTTTACATGGTACTGACCACGTGCTGAAGATCTGAACCTCAGAAGAGGAGGATTTTTACATGAGGAATAATTCTTTGGAAGCTACAGTGGAGAATTAGAGATACTGTTGTATGACTATGCTGTTGCAGTCATACTGTTTCGTGACTATGCCACACTTCAAAAGGATTTAAGGAGAAGTGGTGTTCTTAGAGGAGATTCATCTGTGCACTCATTCATTTCATTCATTCAATACATATAGATCAGTGACCATATACCCTAGTCTGCCCAGGACAGTCCTGATTTTGCATAGTTTGCTGACATAATTGTTCAAAAGGTCCCAATTTGGATAAATTATGTGGTCATTCTTGTTAGACAGCATTTATGACCTGGTTGAGAAAAAAGATTTTTGTAGCTCCTTATTCTGTTTTCCATCATATTTGATATCCTATCATTTGCATGCATGGGGATGGTAATTCACCCTGTTGGAAATCCATCAAATTCTATCATCCAGCCTCATTTCTTCAGTTGTGGAAAAAATATCAGGAGAGACTGCCTGTCACTCAGACATGCCCTGCTTATAGCATATCCCTGAGTTAGTAATCCCATAAATAGGAAAAAAAATAGCCTGCCATGGCTAATACTTGGTGAGTTCTGCTATGTTTTTTCCTTCTTTTTTAAAACAATGTGTTTTTAAACCAGTCCTTTAACAATACATTTTGAAATGTGGACCTGGATTAACATCAAACGCACTGGCTAATAGTTTTGCAGAATCCTTCTTTCTCCATTTTTTTTAAAGTCAAAATTTTATTTGCATACTTTAAGTATTTGGATTTTCTTCCAGACTTTGTTCCCTCTTACCATTCCCCACAAAAGCCTTTAATTTCCTCCCCTTCTTACCTTGTAATATACTTAATATTTGCAACCCACAATTTAACACATAGTTGATATTAAATAACTTCCATGTTTTGTTTTCCTGCTTTGGGGACCTTGCACATGCTATTTCCTTTGACAGGAATATCTTTCTGTCCCCTTCCTCACTGTCTCTTTTTGCTTTGTTAATTCCTACTTGCCCTTCAATCCTTACCTAGCCATCACCTCCTCTCAGAAGTCTTTTCAGTCTCCAGGAGGCATAATATTGTCCCCTCCTCTATGTTCCTATAGTACTGTATGTTTCACTCCATAATAACCCTATCCCATGACTGTAACTGTAGTTAGTTGTCTGTGTCTCTCAACAGTCTGTGAGCTCCATGAAGCCAACAATTGTGTTTTGTTCATAAGTGGATCCCTAACACCTTGTGCAGTGCTTGCCACACAGTAGATACCCAATAAGTATATGTTAAATGAATGAGTGACCAAAATTTCTAAACCCAGTAGTTTAAGATGTTGATTTACAACTATGAATATACAAAGAGAATCATGGACCTGAATATTTTAAATGAGAACTGACCTGAAAAATTCGGGGCTTTTGGTAGCCAAATTCATTTGCTAGAGCTGTTTTCTCCACCCAAATGGAAGTCTCCTTTGAGAAATAAAATTAAGAATCAATCCTCACTAATCTCTCACAGCCTTACATACTATGGAATACATAGAAGTATCTCAAAATGTACTTTTCAATTTATAGATGATGCTAGAGCATCATTTTAGCTGCAAGTTATTTGATGCTGTTTCCATTTAATTAATTCAGATAATGAGATGAAGAGCCAATTTCTTTATTGCTATGATGGCCCAGACTTTCTTACAGGCATTTTTCTCTCTTATTACCCATTTTAATATATATTTACTTTGTGAATCTTGGAGATGGGGGTGGGGTGAGGGATTGCATTTAGTTCCATTGTCTCTTTGTCCCAATTCTCCTCAATTCTGGATCCATGCAGATGGCACTAGTGACCAATTGTATGGAGATGAGCACAGGTTCCTGGCCTAAAAGCCCAGATCCCATAGTAATTCACTGGGCAAATACCTCTCCGTTCTGTGCCACAGTGTTTTATCTGTCAAAGGGAGGATTCAGTTAGCTGATTCCTTAGTTCTAAAATTTATCTGATTCTCTCCTTTGTAAGCTTTATTTCTAATCCCACAATATGCAGCTGCCCCTGGGGCCTCCAACTTACATCAAATTCTGTCACACCTCAGATTTGTATAGGAGCAAATAGATCCTCGGGAAGCATCCCAATGTATGAATTATTAATGTTTCCACCACACAGTCTCTGTGTGAATATTTACTTATATCACTGGGTATCTAATCCTGACAACAAATCATCATTTGAAAGGTTTACTGATGTTTTCTCTTCCCCTCAGTGATTCTGCACGTGTCTTCCTTTCACCTTGAGTAATGTGCGATTCTTTCTTCTCCCATGAGACTCTGACACTAAACAGCACAGAGAATGTAAAAATCTGAGTCCCACCTTTAATATGTTTTTCCTATTCTACATATTGTTGCATTTTTTCCCTTCCATCCTCGATCCTCCTTCTTCCCCAACCCCTTGAAGTCATTCCCACATCCAGAAGCTTGTCTCTTGCCCTCCCCCACTCCATAGGTCCAGCAGCTGTAGCCACAGTTATGCTCAATGAGGTTCTTAATATGCTCACTGATCTGGTTATTTCCCAGAGGAAAAAAACTTTCCAAATATCTCAGCTCTGTACTATGGGGCTAGATCATCAGCCGTTGCATCCTTCACCTTCTCTCTGGTCTTGGCTATCCAGTATTCCACTCACTCTCATACTTCCCTATGTGCTTCTTATTTCCCTTCCTCTACCTCTCCCTTTTCCCTCTTTTCTTTTCCACAACAGTTGCTGCAGGCTTGGTTTCAGCCAATACTTTTCTCTGTCTACTGGTTGGAGAAGCCCTTTATTCCCTCAGAGATCCTCTGAGCTAACTACCCTTTATCATCTCTACTGGGGGTGGGTGCCAAAACATTGACTTAATTAAAGGTGCAATAAAGTCAAGCTGCAGAAAACACTTAGAATGGTAATTCTCTGGCTTGTTACAAACCACTCTCTGTACTGTCTTGCAGATTGGAAACTCGGGCGGGGGGATCAAGTATACGTTTCATTTCTTATTCATGATAGGACAGGGGGGGTGCCCAATTCAATTAGTATATGCCTTTATGTAAGCAGAGGTATCACAGCCAGCTCAGAGGGGGCTCTGGCATGATAAACTCAGTTCCAAATATGTGGGGAACTTAAGTTGAATGTCTTTGGGTGGCATGCAGCGAGGTATTAGCATGTCAGATAGAAGTGCCTTTAGGAGACAGAGTCTGGGACAGATTCTTGTCTGCTCTATTTGGCCATCCATTAAAACCAACATTACTAAAACTCATTCACCAAAGTGACATGACAAATGTTGTTGACATAATAGTCACTTACTTTGTCAAAAAAACAAGACAACAAAAGGTAAGTGAAGTGAAAGGTAAGTTGGACAGTAAGGGGTAAGGGGAAACATTTATTTTGACAGCCCATAACAGGACAAATCAACAGGTTTGTTGCTGGAAGGACAGCAAGTTCTCATGGGGCTTGCTTAGGTCTAGAATATTCTTACACTTCTTACCTTGGAACCCTGCAGTTCAAAACTAGAAAATGTCATGCCTCCTCTCCCCTGGACTGTGTTCTATCCCCTAACAAAGAGGAAACAGGAATCTAACTAAGTTCAGACTTCCTTAAAGGGGACACCCCCATCATGAGTTAGCTCTGGCATTTCTCTTTGCCATGGTACTTATCCTGGGTGGTAAACAGGGTAAACTGAGAAGAAATTTAATGCTCTAACACCAATCATTGTGAATTCTGTAAGATGAGGCTGAAGTTTAGTCAGAGGGAATCTCTGAAAAGATTGACTCTGCCCATCTTTTAGACTCAGGAACAGGAGTGAGGAAGTGGTTTGTGACCTCTATGCCCCTAGGCTGCCACACACCCACCTCTCTGACTTTGGGGTAAAGCAGAGGAAGAAAAGAGAAAGAAAGAAATGCTTATTTCTTCTGCTGACACCAAATCTCTTTTCCTACTTTCTATCACACCTCCCCTAATCAGTCACCTTCACAGGAAGAATTTGTGCTAATGGCCTGGTAGAATTGGGAAGGCAAATACCTCATTCTAGCTAACGAGGCCTAACATAATGGAAGCAGCCTAATGTACATAATTTAAGAGACAGATGACTTTTGTTTGAATTCTAGCTCCATCATTTTCTTTGTTATATGATCTAGGGAAAATTGCTTAATTTCCTTGTGTCTCATTGTCATTGTCTGTAAAATAATATGATAATATTAATGGCTACCTCATTGGGAGTATTGAGAGAATTAAATAACTTAATAAACGTAATATCCAAAGAAATATGCTTTGTGGGGCACCTGATTGGCTTAGTCAGTTAAGCGTTCAACTTCAGTCCAGGTCGTGATCTCACAGTTTTGTGGGCTGGAGCCTGGCGTTGGGCTCTGTGCTGACAGCTCAGAGCCTGGAGTCTGCTTCGGATTCTGTGTCTCCCTCTCCCTCTGTCCCTCCCCTGTTCTCTCTCTCTCTCTCTCAGAAATAAATACACATTAAAAATTTAAAAAAAACATGTTTTGTAATTAATAAACTCTATATGAGAGTTTGTTACCAATATTCATGAAAGAACACTAAAACAAGTGCAACTGATCTTAACCATTTATAAATCACTTCACCTTCCTGTCCTCAGAATTGTTACGATAAACTGGGAGGAAAACCTCATTTTCACATGATAACTTGAGGACTAAATGAAATAATATATATCAAACATCTGGTACCTAAGAGGCATTGAATACCTGGGGAATCTTTTGTTATACCCCCATCTTTTACCTACTAAGAACCTATGCTTTAAGCCCTGGCAAATTCCATGCCCTTAAGCCTCAAGATCCTTTCCCTAACTTTCTTTCTCTAAGAATTCTAAAATCAAGTGATCTCTGCCAACTCTATTCCATTTCCATTATTTATTTAGGTAATGATATTATTATTACCATTTATTATGCATCCACTTATTGAAATGGTACTGCAGTCGCTGCTGAATGGGGCTATGCCACCTTCTCTGAGTAACCTTCCCCAACACCCTCCCTCTGCCCACCCCTCCCCTTAGTTAGTTCTTTTCTCTATGCTCCCTCAGCGCTGTATGCATGCTTTTAACTCTATTATAGTTTGTTGAATGAATGAGTAATGAAAGAAAGACAGAGGGACAAAAAGAAGCTTATCTCAGGTTCCAGAATATGCAGACATCACCCTGCCACTAATGACTAATGGAATTCATGATCAAACCACACTACCTTGCCTAATTTCATCCATAAACATGATTCATGTCTGTTTCTGTTTGATTTTCAAGGTGAAATTGTGGATTAAGTTGGAAGCTGATTCTTATTAAATAGATATTTATGATACTTATTCCTTGCCAAACACTATGCTACTAGGCACACTGGAACTATAAAGATAAATAAGACATGGAGAACCTGGGAAGATGGCGGCTTAGGAGGAAGCTGGGCTCACTGTGCATCCTGCTGATCACTTAGATTCCACCTACACCTGCCTAAATAACCCAGAAAACCACCAGAAGACTAGCAGAATGGAGTCCCTGGAGCCAAGCGCAGACGAGAGGCCCACAGAAGAGGGTAGGAAGGGTGGCAAGGCAGTACGTGCTCTACATGGACTGGTGGGAGGGAGCTGGGGCTGAGGGGCAGCCTGCCTGCCAAGCAGAGCCCCCGAGTCTGGCTTGCAAAAGCAGAGGGGCTGGAGGGAGTGTGTTCCGACAGCAAGAGGGACTTGACATCTGGAAGGTTATAAGCTAACAGCTCTGCTCAGAGAACGGGAGGGCTGGAGGACAACAGGAGAGAGAGTTGTTGAGCCCTGGACGACAGAGCTCAGCTTGGCGGGGAACAAAGGCACTCACCAGCGCCATCTCCCTCGGCCATCCCCCAGCCAAAATCCCAAAGGGAACCAGTTCCTGCCAGGGAACTTGCTTGCACCGTGCAAACACCCAAAGCTGTGCTTCTGCGGATCCATCCGTCCAGCGGGTCTGACTCTCTCCTGGTGCCGCAGGGCCCCTCCTGAAGTGGATCTCTGAAGGAAAAGCAAGCTGAGCCTGCCCCTCCCACCCCTGTGCACCTTGCCAATCCACCCCAGCAAATACGCCAGATCCCCAGCACCACAAGCCTGGCAGTGTGCAAGTAGCCCAAACGGGCCTCACCACCCCACAGTGAATCCCGCCCCTAGGAGAGGGGAAGAGAAGGCACACACCAGTCTGACTGTGGCCCCAGCGGTGGGCTGGGGGCAGACAACAGCTCTGACTGAGGCCCTGCCCACCAATGCAAGTTATTCAAGACAGCACAGGGGAAGTGCCCCGCAGTCCCCCACCACTCCAGGGACTATCCAAAATGACGAAATGGAAGAATTCCCCTCAGAAAAACGTCCAGGAAATAACAACAGCTAATGAACTGATCAAAAATGATTTGAACAATATAACAGAAATTGAATTTAGAATAATAGTCATAAAATTAATTGCTGGGCGTGAAAACAGTATAAAGGACAGCAGAGAATCTCTTGCTACAGAGATCAAGGGAATAAGGAACAGCCAGGAGGAACTAAAAAATGCTATCAACGAGTTGCAAAACAAAATGGAGACAACGACGGCTTGGATTGAAGAGGCAGAGGAGAGAATAGGTGAACTAGAAGATAAAATTATGGAAAAAGAGGAAGCTGAGAAAAAGAGAGATAAAAAAAATCCAGGAGTATGAGGGGAAAATTAGAGAACTAAGTGATGCACTAAAGAGAAATAAAATACGTATAATTGGTATTCCAGAGGAGGAAGAGAGAGAGAAAGGTGCTGAAGGGGTACTTGAAGAAATAATAGCTGAGAACTTCCCCGATCTGGGGAAGGAAAAAGGCATTGAAATCCAAGAGGCACAGAGAACTCCCTTCAGATGTAACTTGAATCGATCTTCTGCAAGACATATCATAGTGAAACTGGCAAAATACTAGGATAAAGAGAAAATTCTGAAAGCAACTAGAGATAAAGGTGCTCTAACATATAAAGAGACCTATAACCCCGTGACTGATCTCTCTACTGAAACTTGGCAGGCCAGAAAGAATTGGCAGGAGATCTTCAATGTGATGAACAGAAAACATATGCATCCGAGAATCCTTTATCCAGCAAGTCTGTCATTTAGAATAGAATGAGAGATAAAGGTCTTCCCAAACAAACAAAAACTGAAGGAATTCGTCACCACTAAACCAGCTTTACAAGAGATCCTAAGGGGGATCCTGTGAGACAAAGTACCAGAGACATCGCTACAAGCATAAAACATACAGACATCACAATGACTCTAATCCCATATCTTTCTATAATAACACTGAATATAAATGGACTAAGTGCACCAACCAAAAGACATAGGGTATCAGAATGTATAAAAAAGAAGACCCATCTATTTGCTGTCTACAAGAGACTCATTTTAGACCTAAGGACACCTTCAGATTGAGAGTGAGGGGATGGAGAACTATTTATCATGCGACTGGAAGCCAAAAGAAAGCTGGAGTAGCCATACTTCTATCAGACAAACTAGACTTTCAATTAAAGGCTGTAACAAGAGATGAAGAAGGGCATTATATAATAATCACAGGGTCTATCCATCAGGAAGAGCTAACAATTATAAATGTCTATGCACCAAATACAGGAGCCCCCAAATACATAAAATAATTACTCATAAACATAAGCAACCTTATTGATAAGAATGTGGTAATTGCAGGGGACTTTAACACTCCACTTACAGAAATGGATAGATCATCTAGACACACAGTCAATAAAGAAACAAGGGCCCTGAATGATACATTGGATCAGATGGACTTGACAGATATATTTAGAACTCTGCATCCCAGGCAACAGAATATACTTTCTTCTCGAGTGCACGTGGAACATTCTACAAGATAGATCACATACTGGGTCACAAAACAGCCCTTCATAAGTATACAAGAATTCAAATCATACCATGCATACTTTCAGACCACAATGCTATGAAGCTTGAAATCAACCACAGGAAAAAGTCTGGAAAACCTCCAAAAGCATGGAGGTTAAAGAACACCCTACGAAAGAATGAATGGGTCAACCAGGCAATTAGAGAAGAAATTTAAAAATATATGGAAACAAATGAAAACGAAAATACAACAATCCAAACGCTTTGGGATGCAGCGAAGGCAGTCCTGAGAGGAAAATACATTGCAATCCAGGCCTATCTCAAGAAACAAGAAAAATCCCAAATACAAAATCTAACAGCACATCTAAAGGAAATAGAAGCAGAACAGCAAAGACAGCCTAAACCCAGCAGAAGAAAAGAAATAATAAAGATCAGAGCAGAAATAAACAATATAGAATCTAAAAAACTGTAGAGCAGATCAACAAAACCAAGAGTTGGTTTTTTGAAAAAATAAACAAAATTGATAAACCTCTAGCCAGGCTTCTCAAAAAGAAAAGGGAGATGACCCAAACAGATGAAATCATGAATGAAAGTGGAATTATTACAACCAATCCCTCAGAGATACAAGCAGTTATCAGGGAATACTATGAAAAATTATTTGCCAACAGACTGGACAACCTGGAAGAAATGGACAAATTCCTAAACACCCGCACACTTCCAAAACTCAATCAGGAGGAAATAGAAAGCTTGAACAGACCCATAACCAGATGGCTTCCCAGGGGAGTTCTACCAGACGTTTAAAGCAGAGATAATACCTATCCTTCTCAAGCTATTCCAAGAAATAGAAAGGGAAGGAAAACTTCCAGACTCATTCTATGAAGCCAGTATTACTTTGATTCCTAAACCAGACAGAGACTCAGTAAAAAAAGAGAACTACAGGCCAATATCCCTGATGAATATGGATGCAGGGCTGGTTCAACATTCGCAAATCAATCAACATGATACATCACATTAATAAAAGAAGAGATAAGAACCATATGATCCTGTCAATCGATGCAGAAAAGGCCTTTGACAAAATTCAGCACCTTTGTTAATAAAAACCCTCGAGAAAGTTGGGATAGAAGGAACATACTTAAAGATCATAAAAGCCATTCATGAAAAGCCCACAGCTATCATCATCCTCAATGGGGAAAAACTGAGAGCTTTTCCCCTGAGATCAGGAACAACGACAGGGATGTCCACTCTCACCGCTGTTGTTTCACATAGTGCTGGAAGTTCTAGCATCAGCAATCAGACAACAAAAGGAAATCTAAGGCATCAAAATTGGAAAAGATGAAGTTAAGCTTTCACTTTTTGCAGATGACATGGTATTATACATGGAAAATCCGATAGACTCCACCAGAAGTCTGCTATAACTGATACATGATTTCAGCAAAGTTGAAGGATACAAAATCAATGTACAGAAATCAGTTGCATTCTTATACACTAATAATGAAGCAACAGAAAGACAAATAAAGAAACTGATCCCATTCACAATTGCACCAAGAAGCATGAAATACCTAGGGATAAATCTAAACAAAGATGTAAAAGATCTCTGTGCTGAAAACTATGAAAGCTTATGAAGGAAATTGAAGAAGATATAAAGAAATGGAAAAACATTCCATGCTCATGGATTGGAAGAATATTGTCAAAATGCCAATACTACCAAAAGCTATCTACACATTCAATGCAATCCCAATCAAAATTGCACCAACATTCTTCTCGAAACTAGAACAAGCAATTCTAAAATTCATATGGAACCACAAAAGGCCCCAAATAGCCAAAGTAATTTTGAAGAAGAAGACCAAAGCAGGAGGCATCACAATTCCAGACTTTAGCCTCTACTACAAAGCTGTCATCATCAAGACAGCATGGTATTGGCACAAGAACAGACACATAGACCAATGGAATAGAATAGAAGCCCCAGAACTAGACGTACAAACATATGGGCAACTAATCTTTGACAAAGCCGGAAAGAATATCCAATGGAAAAAAGTCTCTTTAACAAATGGTGCTGGGAGAACTAGACCACTTTCTCACACCATTCACAAAAATAAACTCAAAATGGATAAAGGACCTGAATGTGAGACAGGAAACCATCAAAACCCTAGAGGAGAAAGCAGGAAAAGACCTCTCTGACCTCAGCCGCAGCAATTTCTTACTTGACACATCCCCAAAGGCAAGGGAATTAAAAGCAAAAATGAACCACTGGGACCTTATGAGGATAAAAAGCTTCTGCACAGCAAAGGAAACAACCAACAAAACTAAAAGGCAACCAACGGAATGGGAGAAGATATTTGCAAATGACATATAGGACAAAGGGCTAGTATCCAAAATCTATAAAGAGCTCACCAAACTCCACACCCGAAAAACAAATAACCCAGTGAAGAAATGGGGAGAAAACATGAATAGACACTTCTCTAAAGAAGACATCCAGATGGCCAACAGGCACATGAAAAGATGCTCAATGTTGCTCCTCATCAGGGAAATACAAATCAAAACCACATTCAGATATCACCTCACGCCAGTCAGAGTGGCCAAAATGAACAAATCAGGAGACTATAGATGCTGGAGAGGATGTGGAGAAATGGGAACCCTCTTGCACTGTTGGTGGGAATGCAAATTGGTGCAGCCATTCTGGAAAACAGTGTGGAGGTTCCTCAAAAAGTTAAAAATAGACCTACCCTATGACATAGCAGTAGCACTGCTAGAAATTTACCCAAGGGATACAGGAGTACTGATGCATTGGGGCACTTGTACCCCAATGTGTATAGCAGCATTCTCAACAATAGCCAAATTATGGAAAGAGCCTAAATGTCCATCAAGTGATGAATGGATGAAATAATTGTGGTTTATATGCACAATGGAGTACTATGTGGCATTGAGAAAGAATGAAATATGGCCCTTTGTAGCAACATGGATGGAACTGGAGAGTGTCATGCTAAGTGATATAAGCCATACAGAGAAGGACAGATACCATATGGTTTCACTCTTATGTGGATCCTGAGAAACTTAACAGAAACCCATGGGGGAGGGGAAGGAAAAAAAAGAGGTTAGAGTGGAAGAGAGCCAAAGCATAAGAGACTCTTAAAAACTGAGAACAAACTGAGGGTTGATGGGCGTGGGAGGGAGCGGAGGGTGGGTGAGTGGTATTGAGGAGGGCACCTTTTGGGATGAGCACTGGGTGTTGTATGGAAACCAATAAACTTCATATGTTGAAAAAAAAGTAGAACAGTACTGGGTAGCTTTGAATACATGAGGGAAAAGATGGTGGAGGGTAGAAATTGGTAAAATGCAACCAGGAACGTGGTCAGGGACCAGGTCATGAAGGGCCTTAAGGACAAGAAATTTGAATAGTATTCTGTTACTGATGAGGAACTGTCATAAAGTTTACATAGAGGTAATGACAACATCATTTGTGTGTTATAAATACATCATCCTGGCTGCTGTGTAAAGGATGGGGAGGGGATGGAGCTAGACTAGAACATGAAGACCATTAGGTCAAAGCCAGACATGGTGGTTGCTAAGTTAATGCACGGGCAATAAGACCAGAGATAAAAAGTTGAATTTGAGAGATAGTTGGGGAATAAAATCAATAGGACTTGGTGACCCGATTGAATTGAGGGTAATAAGGGAGAGCAACTATGGATGACTTACAGGTTTCTCTTTTGGGGGGTTAGGTGGAAATTGTCATAATATATTGAAAATGAAAATACAAAGAAGGAACAGGATTGAGGGGGTATAGATGATAAGACCTGATTTGTAGATAGTAAATTTGAAAATCCCAAGAAACAGCTGTGTGAAAATTTTCAGCAGCTTTTGGATACACAAGTATCAAGTTCTAGGCAAAGTTACATAGATGTAAATTTGGAAGACATTTTAATATATATAGCACTTCAACAAGAGGGTGAATTTGATTACCTAGGGAGAGTTCATAGAGGAAGAAACAACAAGGAGGGAGGTCTGGGAATACCCAATATTTAAGAGGCAGGTAGATAAAGAAGAGTCTAAAAGATAGAATATCAAAGCATAGTCTGAGAAGTAGGAAGACACTCAGGAGAGAATGGCATCGTGAAAAGCAAGACTGAGAGTTTCAAAAGGGGATTGGTCCACAATGTCAAATTCTGCAGAGTTTCTCACAAAATTAGAACTGGCAGATAAGAGGTCATTAGGAGTTTTACCACATGGGAATAGTAGGGACAGGAGCCAAACTTCAATAGGTTGAGAAAGAAATAAAAGAAAGGAGTAGAGAGACTATGAGTGTAATGAGTAATGAGTGTAAACACCTCATTCTTCAAAAGTGGCTATAAAAGGAAAAAGGAGGATGTTCCAATTCCCAGAATGGCAAGTAAGGAGCTCAAGAAAACTCTCACAGAAAAACATCTACTAAGCTGATCAAAATTAACAAAATCTGTGGAAGTTGATTAACAGAATTAAAAAAGTTGAGATACATTTATTTTTAAAATGTTTAGAAACTCAATAAAAACAGTAGGAAAACATGGCCTTTGAGCTAGAGACTGCAGCCATCCCTGACAGATCTTCCATGCAGAAGAACTATTTCATCAGGCTCAGCTGTCAAGTGGCAAATCTCATTTGCCCAGACCCCTGGGATGGAAAAGCTATTTTGTATGCTTTTGGCAGTTGATAAACATCATCAGGTCCTGTTTTCCACAGCTCTGTTATGTAGAAGGCCTATATAGAGTAGGTGGCAGTAGCCAGGAGGTGCCTGTTCTCCACCCCTCAACTCTTACTTTGTAGGCAGGATCCAGGCAGGGCATCTGGTGAACAAAACAGTACCATGATTGTGTACAGTCCTGTGTTATGAGAGAAATGCTCCAAAGCACTTTACAGTCTAGTGGTAGTTTCCATCTTGCCAAAATTTCCAAAGTATAAGACCTAGTCCAGGGAGAATCAGTAGCCAGAAAACATTTTAGATCTCATCCTTCCCACTGATGAGCTGCAGAAGATCCATAGTAAGTAGTGTCAGAAGCTGGGAGTGGTATCAATGCCTCCTGTACATGCAAATGTGCATACACACATCACTTGCTACAAAGAGATCTAGATAGTACATCTAGTGAGTAATGGGTTTTACATTTCCCATTCCTACTCTAACCTCCAGCTCCTGATTTATAACTCAGAGATTCTTATTAAGGACAGATCTGAGAAAGCATAAAAGACTGGTAATACTGTGTCCCTGTTGAAGAACCCAACCACAATTGGATCAGACTGTGGAGCAATTTATGCTGCAGAGCAAGGTTGAAAATAAAAGAGCAATCAGCTAACAATTAATAGAGACTAACAGCTAGGTATAATACTAATAGAAGCATACCAGACAGAATTTTAACAAGCACATCAAGGAAAGACACAAAGAGAGACAGGCTAAAACCATGGTCATGCATGATGGTCAGGAAAACTGTGTGCATGCCTAAGGTTGTATCCTCTGGGGAGCAACAGAAACTCTACATCAAGGGGGAAATAGACTTCACTGAAATAGTCCAGCCAAATCACAAAATAAGCAAGCAAGCAAGCATCCAACCAACCAATAAAATCCTAGAAGAGGGAGAATCTGTAACCAGAGTTGTTTTAATATATTATCTAAAATGTCCATTTCAACAACAACAAAAAATTGAGACAAGTAAAAAGAAACATAAAATTATGACCCATATACAGAAAAAATACAATAGAAACTGCTTTAAGGGAACACAGATCCTAACTTAGTAGACAAAGACTTCAAAGCGGCTATTACAAATATGTTCAAATAAGTAATGGAAACTTTGCTTAAAGAATTAACATAAGCTATGATCACAATATCTTATTAAATAATCAATAAAGAGAGAACAATTATAAAAAGAACCAAATATAATTTCTGGAGATAAAAAGTACAGTAAACAAAATGGAAAAAAAGTTACTACAAGGACTCAAAACTAGGCTTGATATGGCAAAAAAAATAATGAACTTGAAGAGAGATTAATAAAGATTAGGCAATCTGAACAGAAAGGAAAAAATAAAATATAGGGGTAGGGATTCAGATAAATATGGCACATAATTAAGTATACCAACATATTTATAGCAGGAATACCAGAAAGAGAAGAGAAAGAGAAATGAGCAGAAAAGTATTTAAAGAAATACTGACTGAAATTTCCTGAATTGATGAAAACTATTAATCTACACATCCAAGATACTCAATGAACTCCAAGAATAAATTCAAGGAGAGCCACACACAGACATATCAAAATGTTGAAAGACAAAGTGAAAATCATGAAGTCAGAAAGTGAAAAATCATATTATATACAAGGGGGACACAATAGATTAACAGGTGGCTTCTCATCAGAAACAATGGAAGGTAGGAAGCAGTGGTATGGCATCTTCAGACTGGAGAAAAAAAACTGTCAAGCAAGAATATTATATACAGTAAAACTATCTTTTAAAAATGAAGGGGAATAACAGTGGCAAGAGTGGACATCCCTGTCTTGTTCCTGACCTTAGGGGCAAAGCTCTCAGTTTTTCCCCATTGAGGATGATATTAGCATTGGGTCATTCATATATGGTTTTTATGAACTCAAGGTATGCTCCTTCTACCCCTACTTTCTTGAGGGTTTTTTTCAAGAAAGGATGCTGTATTTTGTCAAATGCTTTCTCTGAATCTATTTTTTTTTGTTGAATCTAATGGGAGTCCTCTGTGCTTCCTGGATGTTGATGTCTGTGTCTTTCCCCAGGTTAGGAATGTTTTCCGCTATAATTTGCTCACATAACCATTCTACCCACATTTCTCTCTCTTCCTCTTCTGGGACCCCTATGATTCTGATGTCGTTCCTTTTTAATGAGTCACTTATTTCTCTAATTCTTAAATCATGCTCTTTTGCCTTAATCTCCCTCTTTTTTCTGCTTCATTATTCTCAATAAGTTGTCCTCTATATCACTGATTCTCTGTTCTGCTTCATCCATCCTAGCTGCTGTGGCATCCATCTGTGATTGCAGCTCAATTATAGCATTTTTAAAATTTCATCCTGACTAGTTTTTACTTCTTTTATCTCCACAGGAAGGGATTCTAATCTAATTTTGACTTCAGCTAGTATTCTTATTATCGTGATTCTAAATTCTGGTTCAGACATCTTGCTTGTATCTGTGTTGGTTAAATCCCTGGCTGTCATTTCTTCCTGCTCTTTCTTTTGGGGTGAATTCCTTCGTTTTGTAATTTTGAAGGGAGAAAAGGAATTAATGAGGTAGAAAAATTGAAACTAATAAAATATTAAAATTAAAAATTCAACACACACACACACACACACACACACACAAATCGAAAAGATGATGCTAGATCCTAGGTGTGTTTTGGTCTGGGTGTTGAAAGTGGCTTTACAGATTAGAGAAAAAAAGGGGGAGTGAGAAAAAAAAGGAAATTGTTTGAGAATTTGAAAAAATGAATATACTGAGGTAGACTAAAATGAGATAATGGGGCAAAATAGAATTTGAAAAAATATATGCAAAAGTAAAGAATATAGTAGAAAAAAATTAAAGAAAAATATTTTAATAAAAATTAAAAATAAATATGAATTTTTTCATTTTCTGTATTTAGGAAAAAATAAAAGAAACAAAAAAAGAGAAAAAAGATTTAAAAAAGAAAAGGAAAGAAAAGAAGAAAAGAAAGAAATCATTTGAAAATTTGAAAAAGTGAATACACTGTAGTAGACTAAAATAAAATGATGGAAGTAGAATATAATTTGAAAAATTACATAAAAATATAGTAATAAAAATTAAATTAAAATATTTTTAATAGAAATTGAAAGTAAAAATGAAGTTTTTCTGTTTCTGAATTCAAGAAAAAGAAAAGAAATGAAGAAGAGAAAAAAAGAAAAAGAAAGAAAAAAAGGAAATTGTTTGAAAATTTGAAAAGGTGAGTACACTGAAGGACTAAAATAAAATCTTGGAAGTAAAGTAGAATTTGAAAAAAATTTACACAAAAGTAAAAAAATATAGTAATAAAAATTAAAAACAGATATTTTTAATAAAAATTGAAAATAAAAATAAATTTTTCTCTTTCTGTATTCAAGAAAAATAAAAGAATTGTAAAAGAGAAATAGGAAAAAGAAAAATGAAAGAAAGTAAATTGAATAGATGAATCTGCTAACAGATTGAAGTAGGACTGAAATTGCTTTGTTTTCTGCTAGAAGTCAGTCTATGTTTCTCTTTATAGTCCATAAAGCAAGCCGGCGGTGAGACTTGTGTTTTTGAAGAGTGAAGTTGGCCCTGTTGGGTGGGGCTCAGTGTAACAGCTCTGCTCTCCACTAGATGGCGCTGCTAGCCTACTGGAGTGGATTGTTGTGGTGCTCATAGGTGCCTATGTACATGTGCGGGGCGGTGAAAACGGTGCCACCTAGCTACAGTCTGTTCTGGATCAGCAATCGTGCACCTGTCCTCTGTCTTCAGCTCTAGTCCACTCCCACTTTTTCACTCTCCATGACCAGGCCCCTGGCAGTACCTCTCTCCCAAGTTTTGTATCAGATGTGGCTGTTATCCCCGGCCCATTACTTCCAAAAGACTGTGGCTTTGACCCATTCTGCCCCTCTGTGGGAGGGTCTCACCAAGCAATGGCCGAACAATGGCCGAATTTTGGGTGCACAGAGAAATGCTGCACCCTGCTGCTGCTGGAGCTCTGAGACTGTGGCCAGGTGCCAGCCCACCCCAGAATAAGTTCTCCAAACAGTGTAGCAGCAGCGTTTCAGGGATTATGGAAAATCACAACATGCATCTGGCACCAGGCTTCACCGTTAATGACTTTGTTCCAGCACCAGCAAATGTGGTCGTTCTCTGGGGTCTGCTGGGACCAGGTGGCTTCAACAATCTCTACCAAATGTCCTTCCAGCAGTGGAACCGCTTTTCCCTGTGTGGTCTGAGAACCTCCCAGGCCCCACTCTGCTCCTGGAGATTTGCCCTTCTCACCAGAGCACTGCCAGGTATCGAGCTTCAAAGTTGCAGACCCTGCACTCCCCTTGTTTACAGTCTTAATGGAATTTAAACCCTCTCCTTTCTCCTTTCTCCCTTTTTAGTTTAGTCCCTGCAGCTGTTTCCAACTTTCCATGTTCTCTCCAGTTGCTTTTGGGGAGGGGTGCTTTGCGTGTATTCTGTCCCCCATCTCCATCTTCTCTCTGCCCACAAAAGTGGCTCCCTGCCCTCCGCAGCTTCTCTCTCCCCAAGTTCACCTCTCTGCTCCACGTACCTGCTGAATTCTGTGGTTCAGGTTGTGCAGATTGTTGTGTTAATCCTCAGATAAGTTTTCTAGGTGTGACATAGGACAAAATCAGTGGTGGCCTCCATTTCCTAACCTTTCCAATGGGTATGTCAGTGCCATTCTGTAAAGTTGCTTTGAGGAACAGGTTGCTCCCCCACTCATGCTCTCTCTTTCAAAAATAAAAAAAATAAAAAAAATCATTTCTTCTCCTCATAGCTTGTGGACAATTGGGAATGCTATAGCCTTGGGTTGCTGGTGATTTTCAGTTGGCTTGAGTTAGGGTAGTTTTTCCACATGTGTACTCACCATTACTAAGAGGTAGTGATCCCTTTGGGGTGCTACCATTGGGATGAGGACAGATAGAAGGGAAGGAGGCTATATCTTAACTCTCTTATTGATATTGGTCCATTGGTCACTGCTAGACTCTGGAGATGTCTTCATTGCTCAGTCTCTTTTATCAATATCAGTCCAGTTCTGGGAAGATAGCAGTGAATAATTGTGAAACACATGGTCTGGGCATCTTGCTGGGACTCTGGCTTCTCCCCATTTGCTAGTACACCTCCTTTCCTCTCTAATGAAATGTCATTTTAGTTTTTGGATTTGCTAAGGAAATTGTTAATCTGCCTGATATCTTCTTGGAAATGCAATTGTTAGAGGTTCATAATTGAAAACATGACTAGGATTAGCTCCTATTCTCAAGAATCTTGAAACTGTAAATCCTAGTAGTCAGGACCAAAACTCAGGGAGAGGAGGAGGAGAAAAACCTTTTACTTTTCACATGTCTCCAAATATCTTAATGTACAGCTGTCACCTAAAATAGAAAACCAAAATATTTTCTCTTTTCTAAGTTCTAAATGTCTGCCATAGGGATCTGAGGGACTTCCTAAAGATGACCTATAACTGAAGTAGGGTGAATTCTTTCCTCTGAGATTTTGTCTGTAAGCTGTCAGGTAGGTCTCTGATAACCATCTGCAAGAGATTCCAGGAGAGCCACACTATTTCCTGCTCAGGCCATAATGGCTGCCTGACCCAGGAGGCAAATGAGCATGTGTGGCTGCCAATTTCAGGCTATACTCCTTTCTTGCAGTGGTCCTGGTAATGCAGGTTAGGATAGGCCACACGAGGCCAAGTTGCCTCACCTTCAGTATAGTGACTTGATTCTACTGGCTTTAGCTCTTTCCCATGATTCCCTAGAGGGTAGTAGTCTCCCTAGAGGATCCATGGAATTGAATTAAAACTGGGACAATAAGAGAGGATGAAAATTAATGGCGGTTGCTTGGTCAAAATAATTCTTGGGCCCAACAGAGAGTGTGCTAGAGGAGTGTGAACCAGACATTCTTGACTCCTCTCTCTCTCATACCTCACAACTGTGCTTCCCTTACAACTGGGTAATTTTCTACCTCCAAATTTTCTCATAAATTGATCACTTTTTTATCCTTTTCACTACTACCACTTTGTTCTAAGCTGCTGTTCACTCATTATAGCCTCTGTATTCATCCCTCTCTTTCTACCATTGCCCCTCTGCCATCTGTTTTCCTTACAGTAGTCAGAGGAATGTTTTTATTTCTCAAGTCAGATTATATCACCCTGCTCAAAATCCTCCAATGACTTGTTATCTCATTCAGAGTAAAAATCAAAGACCTTACAGGGGCTTACAAACCCCTGCATTATCTTTTGCTCTATAACATTGAGTCCTACTATTTTGCCTCACACTCACTCTGTTCTAGCCATCTTGGCTTCCTTGATTGTCCTTGGACATACCAAACTTGCCCCTGCCACAGGAGCTCTGTACCAGCTGTTTTCTCTACCTGGAAAAAATCTTCCCCAAAATACTTAAATAATTAACCCCTTCACATTCATATATTAGTAAAAATAATGCCCTTTCAGTGAGATCTTCCCTGACTTCTCTATTTAATGTTGCAGCTACCCCATACTCTTTTTTTCTCTTATCTATTTTATTTTTCTTAGAGTACTTATTGACGTTTAGTATACTCTATTTATGTTATTAATTTGTTTATAATCCATCTCTTCCCTACAAAATAAGATTTATTAGGGTAAGAATTTTTGTTTTTTTTTTAACTATATATTTCTAGCACCTAACACAGGGCCTGGCATTAGTAGGTTCTCAATAAATATTTGTTAAATGAATTTTCTTAAAAGATGCCCATGGTTCAGAAAAGTGTTTCTTTCCTTAGCTGGGTCTTAGTTTCCCCCATTGATAACATAAGAGGGTTGGAATGGATGGTTTCTCAGGTCTTTTGCATCTCTATGACAAAGTCTAGAGATCTGGGTATAAAGCAATCTCTGGAGCCAGATTTCTTAGGATCCTTTACCTACTACTTTGAGACAAGTTACTTTATCTTTCTTGGACTCTTTGTTTTCTTACCTTAAAAATGAAGATAATAAAAATAGACCCTGTCTCCAAAGGTTGCTTTGGAAATTAAACAAGATCACCCATATATAAGTGCTTTAAGACAGTACATTACATTCAATAAATATTAGCTAGTGTTTTTAGAGTGATCATTAGCAAGTAGCCACATTAACAGCCTTCTAAGGAAGGCCTAAGGGGTCAAAACCAGCTTTAGTAGCTGATGGTATAAATAAAAAGCAAAACACCCTCCATAATAACAAACTCACCTGAGGTTCATATGCAGCTCATATGCAACTCATATGCATACAGCTGGTCTCTTCCCCTTCCCCCAGCCCATTACTAAGACAAGAACAGCTTGTTCTCTTGTAACCTGATGTCCCTGGATAAGAAGGAGGGGGAGAGAGGCAATGTGTGATTGCCATGGCCACCCACTGCATCTCAGATTCCACAGAGGGAAACAGGGCATGAGGGCTTATTTGCAATCACCCACAAACCTGACCATGAGTGGTTTCAACCCAGGGTGTATGGAATATGTGTGGTCCCAGTGTCAGGGACTATTCACAGAGGTTCTGCTAAGAGGGCAAAGGATGATGTTCAAAAGATTATCAGCAAACATGATTCAGACAGCTGGCCTGGTCTTTGGGGCCAGAGATGCGTGGGCTTGTGAGAGTAAGAGGTTGTGGATAGGTTACCAGAATGGCAACTAGAAAAGGTAACCAATGAATAAGTCTAATAGTAATGATGATAATATTAATAATAGCTTACATTTCTTGTGTATTTATTGTGTACCAGGTGCTTTATACATGCTTTCATTTAATTCTCCAATGAACTCAGTAATTCTCAAACTTAGCTACACATTGGGGAACTTGAAAAACAATATCAGTGTGTAGCCTTCACTGTACCAATTAAATCAGAATTTCTAGCAGAAGTTTTTTTTAATATCCACAAATAATCATAATGTATAACCAGGGTTGAGAACCACTGTATGAAAGGTATATATAAAAAACATTTTACAGATGAGAACAATTAAGTTCAGAAAATATGCACCAGGTCACCCAGTTAAGAACCAGCACTAGGCTACACTGCCTTGCATTCAGTACCACACACTGGGTGCCACAAGGAAAAGGCTTGCACTCTGGACTTGGAGTTAAACTCAATTTTAAAAGAACAGGTGCATTGTGATGGGGCCAGGTGTGGCTTGGGATGAGCCTCTTGTACCACATAGGCATCCTGAGCTCAAGTCTGGGATGCCATATTCCAAAGACTGGTCATGCAGTACCATGAGAAACTGCTGCTGTTTAGGGACTTCCTGTCTCAGTCAAATACCTGCTCTAGTGGCAATTGTCGCAAAGATATCCCACTGCCATTCACCCTTCCCTGCTTCCTCTGCCCATCAGATCCAGGCTTCATGCAACAGCATCAGTATCATTAGATAATTATTTCCTTATGTATGGTATATATACCACTGGAGGTTCACAAGGCTATTTAGGTGGTAAACAGATGAATGTTTTTATTTCAATAGTTATGCATTTATCTTAATACATATATTATTATATACATATATACGTACATATGTATGTATACATACATATATATTATTGTATACATTATATATATTATGTATACATTGCATACATAGTAAATATAGTATATAGTATATAGAACTAGACTAGTTCTAGACTAGACTAGACTAGTATTTAGAACAAGACTAAATTGATTTAAAATATTGCAAGTGACTTGAGTCAAAGAAAAATATTAAATAATCAGTGAAGGCAATTGGCACAAAAATAGGTCTCTAAAATTCAGAACAAGAGAGGTGAGAATGGTTGAAGAGGAAAAAACACTGTTTAGCATCATTCATTCATTCACTCAATCATTTATTCATTCAACAAGCATTTTCTGGATAACAAGTATGTACCAGGAATCATGTTAGTCACAATATAGATGAATAAGAAATGGTTCTTGCCTTCAAAGAGTTCACATAAAAGTAAATATACATTGACAATTCAATATAAATAAGCACAGGGAATAAGTAGGAGTCATAAGGGTGCACAGATTATGGAGACATGGACAGAGAAGATTTCCAAAAAGAGGTGACTTAGCCATGTAAATGGGAGAGGAAGAGGGGGCCAAATTGAGGACACTAGGAACAAAGCATAGATGTTAGAAACAGTAGGGTATAAATGTCTAATGGTTGGTTGAGGGAGGTAGAAGTTAGACACTCAAATCCTAGTTCAGCTTCTTTCTTTCTTTCTTTCTTTCTTTCTTTCTTTCTTTCTTTCTTCTTTTCTTTCTTTCTTATGCTATGTGTCAGTGGGCAAGTTACCTAACCTTTCTGAGCTTTAGTTTTCTCATCTGTCAAGTGGGAAAATTAATAGTACTACTTTCTTATCATTAACTGTAGAAGGTTAAGTGATATCTATCTATCTATCTATCTATTTATTTTAAAATGAAATTTATTGTCAAATTGGTTTCCATACAACACCCAGTGCTCATCCCAACAGGTGCCCTCCTCAATGCCCACCCTCCCTCTGTCCCACCCCCCATCAACCCTCAGTTTATTCTCAGGTATTAAGAATCTCTTATGGTTTGGCTACTTCCCTCTCTAACTTTTTTTTCCTTACCCTCCCCCATGGTGTTCTGTTAAGTTTCTCAGGATCCACATAAGAGTGAAAGCATATGGTTATCTGTCTTTTTCCGTATGACTTATTTCACTTAGCATAACACTCTCCAGTTCCATCCACGTTGCTACAAAAGACCATATTTCATTCTTTCTCATTGCCAAGTAGTATCCCATTGTGTACATAAACCACAATTTCTTTATCCATTCATCAGCTGATGGACATTTAGGCTCTTTCCATAATTTGGCTATTGTTGACAGTGCTGCTGCAAACATTAGGGTACAAGTACCCCTATGCATCAACACTCCTGTATCCCTTGGGTAAATTCCAAGCAGTGCTATTGCTGGGTCATAAGGTAGATCTATTTTTATTTTTTTGAGGAACCTCCACACTGTTTTCCAGAGTGGCTGCACCAGTTTGCATTCCCACCAACAGTGCAAGAGGGTTCCCGTTTCTCCACATCCTCTCCAGCATCTACAGCCTCCTGATTTGTTCATTTTAGCCACTCTGACTGGCATGAAGTGATATCTGAGTGTGGTTTTGATTTGTATTTCCCTGATGAGGAGTGACTTTGAGCATCTTTTCATGTGCCTGTTGGCCACCTGGATGTCTTCTTTAGAGGAGTGTCTATTCATGTTTTCTGCCCATTTCTTCACTGGATTATTTGTTTTCCAGGTGTGGAGTTTGGTGAGTTCTTTATAGATTTTGGATACTAGTCCTTTGTCTGATATGTCACTTTCAAATACCTTTTCCCATTCCATTCGTTGCCTTTTAGATTTGTTGATTGTTTCCTTTGCAGTGCAGAAGGCTTTTATCTTCATGAGGTCCCAATAGTTCATTTTTGCTTTTAATTCCCTTGCCTTTGGGGATGTGTCAAGTAATAGACTGCTGCAGCTGAGGTCAGACAGGTTTTCCCTTGCTTTCTCCTCTAGGATTTTGATGGTTTCCTGTCTCACATTCAGGTCCTTTATCCATTTTGAGTTTGTTTTTGTGAATGGTGTAAGAAAGTGGTCTTGTTTCATTCTTCTGCATGTTGCTGTCCAGTTCTCCCAGCACCATTTGTTAAAGAGGCTGTCTTTTTTCCATTGGATACTCTTTTCTGCTTTGTCAAAGATTAGTTGGCTATATGAGCCTCTATTCTATTCCATTTGTCTATGTGTCTGTTTTATTTGTGCCAATACTATGCTGTCTTGAGGATTACAGCTTTGTAATAGAGGCTAAAGTCTGGGATTGTGATGCCTCCCACTTTGGTCTTCTTCTTCAAAATTCCTTTGGCTATTCGGGGCCTTTTGTGGTTCCATATGAATTTTAGGATTGCTTGTTCTAGTTTCAAGAAGAATACTGGTGCAATTTTGATTGGGATTGCATTGAATGTGTAGATTGTTTTGAGTAGTATTGACATGTTAACAATATTCTTCCAATCCATGAGCATGGAATGTTTTTCCATTTCTTTATATCTTCTTCAATTTCCTTCATAAGCTTTCTATAGTTTTCAGCATACATATCTTTGACATCTTTGGTTAGGTTTATTCGTAGGTATTTTATGCTTCTTGGTGCAATTTTGAATGGGATCGTCTTCTTTATTTGTCTTTCTGTTGCTTCACTATTAGTGTATAAGAATGCAACTGATTTCTGTACAATGATTTTGTATCCTGCGACTTTGCTGAATTCATGTATCACTTCTAGCAGACTTTTGGTGGAGTCTATCAGGTTTTCCATGTATAATATCATGTCATCTGCAAAAAGTGAAAGCTTGACTTCATCTTTGCCAATTTTGATGCCATTGATTTCCTTTTGTTGTCTGATTGCTTATGCTGACACTTCCAACACTATGTGAAACAATAGCAGTGAGAGTGGACATCCCTGTCATGTTCCTGATCTCAGGGGGGAAAGCTCTCAGTTTTTTCCCATTGAGGATGATATTAGCTGTGGGATTTTCATAAATGGCTGTTATATCTCATTTATAAATCACTTTTCATGGTGTTTGGCACACAAAGTAAGTCCTGGTCTTTGTTCTTTCCTGGGTTCCTCTTTAGAGAACAGCATGTGTTTATAATATGAACTGGTCTGTATTATTCTCATTCCATCTCCACATTCAACGAACTTTTTTTACTTTTTTTTTCAATATATGAAGTTTATTGTCAAATTGGTTTCCATACAACACCCAGTGCTCATCCCAAAGTCAACAAACTTTTAAAGAACATCTGCTATGTGGCAGAACTTTTACCTATTTTATTTTCACTCAATTTGCACAACAGTCCTGATGACAGGATGACTGTGTGATGAAAAGTCAAGTGAAAACAGCAGGGCTGCTACACTACCTTGAATTCAACTAGAGCAGCTATGCTTTGCTTTTTCCACAACACTTAAGATACAATGGGTGCCACGTTTCTTTTTTTTTTTCTTTATAGCTAAAAAACCATGAAGAACTATTTCCCCAAGTATGTGGGAGGAAAAAGGAGCTAAAGACATAGGGTCTATATGCTAGGAATTTGCTCTAGTGATTTCTGCTAGCCTGTGAGTCTGGAGGCATTGTTGGTATTTTTCATAATTTAGTTGTTTTGTCTCCTCCCATACGTTTTTTTTAATTTGGTAAAAAGAACATAACATAAAATTTACTTTCTTAACCATTTTTAAGTGTACAGTTCACTACCATTAAGTATATTCACACTTTTGTGGAATAGATCTACAGATCTATAGAAAGTAGTACTATTAATTTTCCCACTTGACAGATGAAAAAACTAAATCTCAGAAAGGTTTGGTAACTTGCCCACTGACACATTTTTTAAGCAAACAAAATACTGTCTGAGTATGTTCATTTTGTGATGATTTACTGGTGTGTTAAGATTCGTTCACTTTTCTGTGTGTTATACCTCAAGAAAAAATTTTTTATTTTTTTAAATGATAGTATTGAGCAAAACCTCAGTGTCTCTCAGTTAACTTATTGGTGAATAATCCAGCTGGCTATATAATTTGGAGATAATATTAAGTTTCTTAATTGGAAAGCAAGAACAGTATTTTCTAAAATGTTATATACAATTTAGGAGAGGCATGAGATTTGTTCAATGCTAAGACATCTTAAGTAACATAAAAGGGAATATAGAGGTCTTCTGGTCCAAATAAGATGGAATAGAGTCATTCTCCCTACTCCTACTTACTAGGTACAACTATAAATCATGGAAATGAACTCTTTATTCCTGTGGTCCTTGAGACTCCCTGTTCTCCACTGAGAGGCACTGGGTAGCCAGGGAATGTCCTGCAAGTAGGATCCCTCCAGAACAAATGACCCATCCTGGAAGTTTCTTTGTGTTCAATGGTGTAGTAATCCCTTCTCTCCTCCTCCTCCCAAGAATGGCCAGGCTGCCCTGGGAGGAGGGATTCTGCCACAACAAGTGACCAAGTGCAGAACGGGTTCTCTCATGGAGACTCCCTTTCCCCACCTAGAGGCACCACGCAACCTAGCCTGAGGAAACACCTGCCTTCACAGCCCACCAGCACAGACCAGTGGGATCCCCAGAAGCACCAGATAGCCTAAGCATATCAAAGCAGAGCAAAGGCTCTGAAAATTAAAATGTTACTGAAACCACAACACATAAAAGTAGGCCAGGATCTATGTGCAAAACCTAACCAAGGAGATTGCCTGCTAAAATAAAGGATTTATATAGAACTAAAGTTTCCTAACACAATAGCCAAAATATTCAGAATACTTTAAAAAATCACCTGTCATACCAAGAACCAGGAAAATAACTCGAATGAGGAAAAGACAATCAAATGACGCCAACACTGAGATGAATCATGTGAATTATCTGACAAAGATTTTATTTTATTTTTTTTATTTTTATTTTTTTAAATTTTTTTTTCAACGTTTATTTATTTTTGGGACAGAGAGAGACAGAGCATGAACGGGGGAGGGGCAGAGAGAGAGGGAGACACAGAATCAGAAACAGGCTCCAGGCTCTGAGCCATCAGCCCAGAGCCTGACGCGGGGCTCGAACTCCCGGACCGCAAGATCGTGACCTGGCTGAAGTCGGACGCTTAACCGACTGCGCCACCCAGGCGCCCCTCTGACAAAGATTTTAAAGAAGCCATTATAAAAATGCTTCAGTGAGCAATTATGAACATGATAGAAACAAAAGACAAAAATAGAAAATCTCAGCAAAAAAATAAGAGTTATAAAAAAGAGTCTAAATAAAACTTAAAAATATATTAATAGAAAAAAAGCCAGCAGGTAATCATGTTGAATGAAAAAAAAAGCCAATCCACCAAAGTTACATACTGTATGATTCCAGTTATTTAAAATGTTTGAAGTGTGTCATAGAAATCATGTATCATAGAAATTGGGAATAGTTTAGTGGTTTTCAGGGCTTAGGGTTTTAGTTCGGGGGGGGGGGTTACTGAAAAGATAATGAGCAAGGTAGCAGGACATTGAGTAGAGTATTACCCTGCCACACACATAAACATTTCATTTAAAAAACGGGGGTATCCAATGCCACAGAAATCTTGAAAAATACCAATCCTGATGATGCTAAATCTCCATTTGGACTTAGCTTACTCTTCCCAGTGAATGTTTGGTTGTTCAGCTTAAGTTCTAAGACAAGCATCCTGGGTCTCCAGGGCCTTGAAACATTAAGAATAGCTGAAAATGTTATTGGAGGAAATTTTGCACAACTGGGGAGGAGGAAATTCAGAGGTAATTGTCAAAATATGTAACAATTGGTTTATCCTGGGCACTAATCAGTTAGAACAGATATTAGTGCTAGAATAAGGTTCCTGAAGCCCCTGTTGAGCTGTATCATAGCAGAGTCTAGGAGAGACATATAGGAGGCCTTAGGATAGTAGTGGAGGCAGTAGGAGAGCTTCAATATTAAATAGCTATTTACTGGCTGGTATGAAAATGTTTCAATATTTTTACAGTCAGTATGGCTTCAATACTGTATGCCAGATTCATATAAGCCCTGGATATATTTATCATTTTCTTCCTCTCTGCTGGTGCTACTTATTAAACAGTGTTTGGTACTATGAACAGTCCTAAGAGGATTTCTGAAAAAACATTTCCTGTCTTGAAGTTAGGGTAGAATTTGTCCTTTGCTGAGGTCAAGTCAGCTCAGACAGGCACTTTGCTAGGTGCTGAGGACACTGAATATCTGCCTTTAAGGAGTTTGTACTTAGTGGAGGAGACTGATGTGCAAACAGACAATGATCATAAAGTGTTATAATCAGTGCTATAATCAAGGAAAGGATTCTTAGACCAGTCTGGGGTTGAGGGTCAAGGTTAAGAGTAAGCTTCCTGAAGCAACTCCTTGAACTGAGTTCTGAAGTAGAAATAGATATTACACAGATGAAAAGGATTAAGGAATAGAGGCTGAGGAGAGGACATTACATGCAGAGAAAAAAGTATAGTGTGAACAGGGAATTCTGAGCATAGGTCTTTGTTGATAGAACATGAGATGAAGGAAAGGAGTTGTTGAGGCCTAGATCATGGCATACTTGAATGTAATATAAAGAGCTTCGAATTTATCCTTTAGATGATGGGGTGCCATTGAAGAGTTTTAAGTAGGGTATTAACATGAAACCATATTTGAATTTAAGAAAAATCATTCTTGTTATTAAGCCCACTACATTGCAACCTAGGAGTAATGTTACTTGGAGTTATGCAGTGTGGAAGCTTTGCTTTGCACCACTATGAAGGATGGGTTTGAAAGGGGTAAGACTAGAAGGAGGACAAACTTTTAAAGAGGAATATTGTGAAATTAAAAACAAAAGATAATGAGGATCTGAACAAACAACAGTAATGGAGATAAAAAAATAATTCAAGGAAATAATTTTAAGGAAATGGTAGAAAGTTTGGGTGGCAGACCTGAGTGTAGAGAGGAGGTGAAATGAAGGATGGCTATGGGTTGGGTGACCAGATCTTACCATTGACTGATAGATCTTACCATGATCTTACCATTTCTCATAGAATATCAGAAAATTAGGGACATTGAGATAGAAAGATTTGAGTGCAGCTTTGGACAGAGAGAGATGGAGGTGTTCAATGGGCAGTAGGATATATGTCAGAAGCTTAGGCACGACTAGCTACATAATTTGCAAGTAGTGCAAAATTAAAATGTGAAGACACATGTTCAAAAATTATTAAGAATTTTAAGGATGCGGCAGCAGAGAATTAAAACAATCACAAGGCCTTTCTAAACATGGGTCCCTGTGAACCAGCACAAGGTTCATACCCATGAGACCAGTCCTGAATTTAGCAGAGAAACCACCACCCCCACCTCCCTCCCACCCCCGATCAACCCTGAGTTTGTTCCAAGGTTTTAAGAGTCTCTTATGCTTTGGCTCTCTTCCTCTCTAACCTCTTTTTTTTGTGTGTCCCCTCCCCCATTGACTTCTGTTAAGTTTCTCAGGATCCACATAAGAGTGAAAACATATGGTATCTGTCTTTCTCTGTATGACTTATTTCACTTAACATAACACTCCTTAATCTGCTCTTTTTTTGATTTCCTGTTGTCCTCATTATTTTTTTTAATATGAAAAGTATTGTCAAATTGGTTTCTATACAACACCCAGTGCTCATCTCAACAGGTACCCTCCTCAATACCACTCACCCACCCTCCCCTCCCTCCCACCCCCCATCAAACCTCAGTTTGTTCTGAGTTGTTAAGAGTCTCTTATGTTTTCCCTCCCACCCTCTCTAACCTCTTTTTTCTTTTTCTTTTCCTTCCCCTTCCCCATGGTCTTCTGTTAAGCTTCTCAGGATCCACATAGGAGTGAAAACATATGGTACCTGTCTTTCTCTCCCTATTTCACTTAGCATAACACTCTCCAGTTTCATCCCCGTTTCTACAAAAGACCATATTTCATTCTTTCTCATTGCCAAGTAGTATTCCATTGTATATATAAACCACAATTTCTTTATCCATTTGTCAGTTGATGGACATTTAGGCTCTTTCCATAATTTGGCTATTGTTGAAAGTGCTGCTATAAACATTGGGGTACAAGTGCCCCTATGCATCAGCACTCCCTTGTATCCCTTGGGTAAATTCCTAGCAGTGCTATTGCTGGGTCATAGGGTAGGTCTATTTTTAATTTTCTGAGGAACCTCCACACTGTTTTCCAGAGCGGCTGCACCAGTTTGCATTCCCACCAACAGTGCAAGAGGGTTCCCGTTTCTCCACATCCTCTCCAGCATCTACAGCCTCCTGATTTGTTCATTTTAGCCACTCTGACTGGCGTGAGGTGATATCTGAGTGTGGTTTTGATTTGTATTTCCCTGATGAGGAGCGACATTGAGCATCTTTTCATGTGCCTGTTGGCCATCTGGATGTCTTCTTTAGAGAAGTGTCTATTCATGTTTTCTGCCGATTTCTTCACTGGATTATTTGTTTTTTGGGTGTGGAGTTTGGTGAGCTCCTTATAGATTTTAGATACTAGCCCCTTATCTGATATGTCATTTGCAAATATCTTTTCCCATTCCGTTGGTTGCCTTTTAGTTTTGTTGATTGTTTCCTTTGCAGAGCAGAAGCTTTTTATCTTGATGAGGTCCCAATAGTTCATTTTTGCTTTTAATTCCCTTGCCCTTGGGGATGTGTCAAGTAAGAAATTGCTGCGGCTGAGGTCAGAGAGGTTTTTTCCTGCTTTCTCCTCTAGGGTTTTGATGGTTTCCTCACATTCAGGTCCTTTATCCATTTTGAGTTTATTTTTGTGAATGGTGTAAGAAAGTGGTCTAGTTTCATCCTTCTGCATGTTGGTGTCCAGTTCTCCTAGCACCATTTGTTAAAGAGACTGTCTTTTTTCCATTGGATGTTCTTTCCTGCTTTGTCAAAGATTAGTTGGCCATATGTTTGTAGGTCTAGTTCTGGGGTTTCTATTCTATTCCATTGGTCTATGTGTCTGTTTTTGTGCCAATACCATGCTGCCTTGAGGATTACAGCTTTGTAGTAATACAGCTAAAGTCTGGGATTGTGATGCCTCCTGCTTTGGTCTTCTTCAAAATTACTTTGGCTATTCGGGGCCTTTTGTGGTTCCATATGAATTTTAGGATTGCTTGTTCTAGTTTTGAGAAGAATGCTGGTGCAATTTTGATTGGGATTGCATTGAATGTGTAGATAGCTTTGGGTAGTGTTGACATGTTAACAATATTTATTCTTCCAATCCATGAGCACGGAATGTTTTTCCATTTCTTTATATCTTCTTCAGTTTCCTTCATAAGCTTTCCATAGTTTTCAGCATACATATCTTTGACATCTTTGGTTAAGTTTATTCGTGGGTATTTTATGCTTCTTGGTGTAATTGTGAATGGGATCAGTTTCTTTATTTGTCTTTGGTTGCTTCACTATTAGTGTATAAGAATGCAACTGATTTCTGTACATTGATTTTGTATCCTGCTACTTTGCTGAATTCATGTATCACTTCTAACAGACTTTTGGTGGAGTCTATCGAGTTTTACACGTATAATATCATGTCATCTGCAAAAAGTGAAAGCTTGACTTCATCTTTGCCAATTTTGATGCCTTTGATTTATTTTTGTTGTCTGATTGCTGATGCTAGCACTTACACCTCTATGTGAAACAACAACGGTGAGAGTGGGCATCCCTGTCGTGTTCCTGATCTCAGGAAAAAGCTCTCAGTTTTTCCCCGTTGAGATTTCCTGCCATTCCTTTCTGGCCTGCCAAGTTTCAGTAGTTGGGTCTGCTACCACCCTTATGTGTCTATTTTTGTATGTTGGGGCCCGCTTATCCCTAGCTGTTTTCAGAATTTTCTCTTTATCCTTGTATTTTGCCAGTTTCAGTATGATATTGTCGTGCCGAAGATCGATTCAAGTGACATCTGAAGGGAGTTCTCTGTGCCTCTTGGATTTCAATGCCTTTTTCCTTTCCCAGATCAGGGAAGTTCTCAGCCATGGTTGCTTCAAGTACACCTTCAGCACCTTTCCCTCTCTTCCTCCTCTGGAATCCTAATTTTGTGTATGTTATTACGTTTAATTGTGTCACTTATTTCTCTAATTATCCCCTCATACTACTGGATTTTTTATCTCTCTTTTTCTCAGATTCCTCTTTTTCCATAATTTTATCTTCTAATTCACCTATTCTCTCTGCCTCTTCAATCCGAGCTGTGGTGGCCTCCACTTTATTTTGCAGCTCATTTATAGCATTTTTAGCTCCTCCTGTTTCTTAGTCCCTTGATCTCTGTAGTAATAGATTCTCTGCTGTTCTCTATACTTTTTTCAAGCCAGTGATTAATTTTATGACTATTATTTTAAATTCCTTTTCTGTTACATTGCTTAAATCGTTTTTGATCAGTTTGTTAGCTCTCACTACTTCCTGGAGTTTCTTTTGAGGAGAATTCTTCCGTTTCATCATTTTGGATAGTCCCTGGAGTGGCATGGAATGGCAGAGCTCTTCCTCTGTGCTGTCTGGAGTAACTTGTGTTAGTAGGTGGGGCCACAGTCAGACTTGATGTCTGCCCCCAGCCCACCGCTGGGGCAATAGTCAGACTGGTGTGTACCTTATATTCCCCTCTCCCAGGTGCAGGACTCACTGTGGAGTTGTGTGGCCCCTGTCTGGGCTAATTGCACACTGCCAGGCTTGTGGTGCTGCTTCAATGTGATCTGGCATATTAGCCGGGTTGTATCTGCAAGGTGCACAGCGGTGGGAGGGGCAGGCTCAGCTCACGTTGCCTTCAGTGGTCTGCTTTGGGAAGGGCCCTGTGGCACTGGGAGGGAGGCAGACCTGTTGGAAGGATGGATCCGCAGAAGCACAGCATTGGGTGTTTGCACAGTGCAAGCAAGTTCCATGAGGGGAACTGTTTCTCTTTGGGATTTTGGCTGGGGGATGTGAGAGGGAGATGGTGCTGGTGAGTGCCTTTGTTCCCTGCCAAGCTGAGCTCTGTCCTCTGGGGCTCAACAACTCTCCCTCCCGTTGTCCTCTAGCCCTCCTACTCTCGGAGCAGAGCTGGTGACTTATAACATTCCAGATGTTAAGTCCCACTGGCTGTCAGAACACTCTCCGTCCAGCCCCTCTACTTTTGCAAGCCAGACTCAGGGACTCTGCATTGCCAGGCGGGCTGCCCCTCCACTGCCCCGGCTTCCTCCCACTAGTCCATGTTGCACACACTGCCTCTCTGCCCTTCCTATGCTCTTCTGTGGGCCTCTCGTCTATGCTTGGCTCTGCAGAGTCCATTCTGCTAGTCTTCTGGCAGTTTTCTGGGTTATTTAGGCAGATGTGGGTGGAATCTAAGTGGTCAGCAGGACAGGGTGAGCCCAGCATCCTCCTGCACTGCCATCTTCCTCTCCCTTTGTCAATACCTACTACTTTAATGACAATAGCTCTATAACAAGTCTTGGTATCTGGAAAAACAAGGCTTCCCACTTCACTCTTCTATGTTAAGAGTGCTTTGAATATTTTTGTCCCTTTGCATTTCCATATATATTTTAGAATCAAGGTGTCAATATCTCAACCACACCCACCACGAATCCTGTTGGGATTCTTATTGGATTTTCTGTACATCTATAGATCAATTTGGGGAGAATTGACATCTTTACAGAGTGATGCAATTAATGAATATGGTGTATCTTTCCTTCATAATGATTTTTTGTTTATTTATTTATTTTGAGAGAGAGAGAGAGCGGCAGAGAGAGAGAGAGAGAGAGAGGGAGACAGAATATCAAGCACGTTCCATGCTGTCAGCATGGAGCCTGATGCGGGGCTTCATGTCACAAACCATGAGATCTTGACCTGAGCCAAAATCAAGAGTTGGATGCTTAATCGACTGAGCCACCCAGGCACCCCCATAAGGGTTTTTATTATTCCTGTCTTGGTCTATTGGGGTTGCTATAACAAAATACCATAAGCTGTTTGACTTATAAACAACAGAAATTTATTTCTCATAGTTCTGGTGTCTAGGAAGACCAAGATCAAGGTGGTAGCAGATTCAGTGTCTAGTGAGATATAACTTCCTGGTTCATAGATGGCTATCTACTCTCTGTGGTCTCACATGGCAGAAGGGGCTAGAGAGACCTCTGGGGCTTCTTTTTATAAGGCACTAATTCCATTCATGAGGGCTCCACCCTTATGATCTTATAATTTCCCAAAAGCCCCACCTCCTAATACCATCACACTATGGATTAGATTCCAACATATAAATATTGGGGGAACACATTCAGGTCCATAGCAATACTTCCCAATTAATTTTCATAATTTTCCCTCAAGTGTTACCACATATCATTTGTTAGGTTGATTACTATGTTTTCAGTATTTTTTGATGCTGTCATAAAGGTATCTTCTAAGAATTTTGTTTTCTAACTCTTTGTTGATGGAATATAGAAATGTAGGGGTGCCTGGGTGGCTCAGTAGGTTTAATGTCCAACTATTGATTTTGGCTTAGGTCATGATCCCAAGGTCGTGGGCTTGAGCCCTGCAAGGGGCTCTGTGCTGAGCATGGAGGCTGTTTGGGATTCTCTCTCTCCCTCTTCCCATCTTCCTTGCTCTCTCTCTACCTAAAAAAATAAAACAAAGAAATTTAATTGATTTGTGGGTGTTATTTTTAATGTAGATACAATAAAAGATTACTATATTGTGTACAGTTCTATGAATTTCAACAAATGTGTAGTGTATAACCACCACCACAATGAAGATACAGAACAATTCCATGAACCCCCCAAATATCCTTGAGCCTTTTATTGTATTTCCAACTTCCTCCCCAACATTTAACCTCTATCACTAAGTAATCAATTCTCCATTCCTACAGTGATTCTTTTCTCAGAACATTATATATGTGGAATAGTACAGTATGTAGCTTTTTAAATCTGTTTTCTTTTATGTGTTAATAGTTTCTTCTTTTTTATTGATGAGTGATATTCCCTTATATGCATGTACCACTGTTTGTTTATCCATTAAGACCTTGAGATATAGTTGGGTTGTTTTCAGCTTGGGGCAATTAAGAATAAATCTGCAATACACACTTGTATACAGTTTTTTGTGTGACCATAGGCTTTCATTTCACTTAGGCAATTACCCAGAAGTTGAATTGCTGGGTTGTGTGGTAAGTGAATGTTTGACTTTAAAAGAAATTGCCAAAATGTTTTTCAAAATGACTATCACTTTTAAGGCACCTGGGGGCATGGATAGTTAGGTGTCCAACTCTAAATTTTGGCTTAGGTCATGATCTCATGGTTTGGGGGTTTTGAGCCCCACATTGGGTTCCTCCTCACTGGCAGTGTGGAGTTTGCTTGGGATCTTTCTCTCTCTCTCTCTCTCTCTCTCTCTCTCTCTCAAAGTAAATAAATAAACAAAAAAACTATCACTTTTTCATTCCCACTAACAATATGTAAGAGTCTGGTTGCTCTGCAGCCTTGCACTATTTGGTATTATCAGTTTTTTTAAATTAGCCATTCTAATAGCTGTAGTTGGTATTTTAAAGTGGTTTTAATTTGCATTTCCCTAATGACTACTGGTATTGAGATTTTTTTTTCACTTTGCTGAGCACCTTTATAGAAAGGTTGCCAAGGTAGGGGCACCTGGGTGGCTCAGTCGGTTAAGGCTCCAACTTCAGCTCAGTTCATGATCTCCTGGTTCCTGAGTTTGAGCACCCTGTAGGGATCTGTACTGACAGCTCAGAGCCTGGAGCCTACTTCAATTTCTGTGTTTCCTTCTCTCTGCCCCTCCCCCACTCACACTCTGTCTCTCTCTCAAAAATAAATAAACATTAAAATAATTTGTTTTTAAAGTTGTCAAGGTAATATGGAGGGTTCCCATATCTCCCACACCTAGTTTCCCCTATGATTGACATCTTACATTAGAAATGTACATTTGTTACAATTAATGACTTAAAAGTGACAGATTATTTTTAAGCAAAGTCCTTTATTCAGATTTCCTTAGTTTTTGCCTAATGTCTTCTTCGGTTCCAAGATACCATCTAGGATACATTTTATTCAGTCATCATGTCTCCATAGTTTCCTCCTGGTTTTGATAGTTTCTTAGATTTTCCTTGTTTTTGATGATGTCCATTTTGAGGAGTACTGGTCACATATTTTATAAAATGTCCCTCAGTTGAGATTTGTCTGATGTTTTTCTAATGATTACAGTTTAGTTTTATTTCTTCCTTTACATTCTGTATGCCTTTTATTTCTTTTTCTTGCATTATTGCACTAGTTAGGACTTCTGATAAGATGTTAAATAGGAGTGTAAAAATAAGAATGCTTGTCTTTTTTGTGGTGTTCAAAGTATTCAATTTTTTATAAGAATGATTTTAGCGGGGCACCTGGGTAGCTCAGTTGGTTAAGCGCCAGACTTCGGCTCAGGTCATGATCTCACACTCTGTGAATTTGAGCCCTGCGTCGGGCTCTGTGCTGACAGCTCGGAGCCTGAAGCCTGCTTCGGATTCTGTCTCTCTCTCTTTTGCCCCTCCCCTGCTTGTGCTCTATCTCTCCCTCTCTCCTCTCTCAAAAAATAAATAAACATTTAAAAAAATTTAAAAAAAGAATGATTTTAGCTATAGATGCACTTTATGAGGTTAAAGAAATTCCTTCTCAGCTGTGAGTTTTAAAAAACAGTTTTATTGAGGTGTAATTTATATACCATCAAAATTTGCTTATTATAAGCATACATTTCAATAATATTTAGTAGATTTATAAAGTCACGTAACCATCACCAAATCTAGTTTTAGAACATTTCCCAACACTCCCAAAACCTGTTTTTGAATCCATCTCTAGTCACTCTCTGCTCCCATCCCCAATCCCAGGCAACCTCCTTTTTTCTCCAATAATTTGCCCCTTTCTGGATATTTTATACAAAAAGGGAAATACTGCCTGTACTTACTGTATTTGGCCACTTGTGGTAGGATTCCCCACTCCCAGTGCTGTCAGGACTATCAGCGTCTCTAGGTGGTTGAAAAGGGTCTTCAACCAGAGAATACAAAGAATGTTTTCTAGAATGTTGTTGTGGTGGTATTCCCCCTACTGGTGCCACTGTGGCCACTGGGCATCTCTGGGTAAGGGAAGGAACTTTCTGGCTCACAGAAAAAAAGAGTAGTTTCCCTGGCCACTTATCACTGGAGGTTTCACTTGATCACCCTCAGCCGTTCCACTGGGCCCAGAGGGAGTTGTCAGCAGGATTCCCGTTGGATCTGGAGAAGGCCTGAGCCTACCAGAGTCAACTTCATCTAATATGTTAGGGTCAAGAAATTCCAGGCCTTAGGCCACTTTCTGTTGCTGGGTAAGGGGTTGTAAGTTGCCCAGTTGCTGTATTTTTCCTTCAGTACTGGGATCTGTAGCCAGTCCACTTTCTTCTCTGTACCATTCAGTGTCATCTTTTGGTTGTTTCTTGTGTTATGTTACAGTTAAGTACAACTGCTAGGAAGGAGAAGCAGGGAGAGATGGATCTATGCCATCTTGTGGATTAAAGTCCTTAGACCATTTACATTTAATGTAATTATTGATATGTTAAGGCTGATGTCCTTCATTTTGAGTATGTGTTTGTGTTCTCTTTGTTCCCTCTGTTCTTCATTTCTGTCTTATTTTTGCTGATTTCCTGTGGGTTATCTCAATATTTTTTTAGAATTCCATTTTGATTTATCTAGCATTTTTGAGTACATCTCTTTATATAGAACTTTTAGTGGTTGCTATAGGTATTACATTATATTTACATAACTTATCAAAGTCCACAGGTTGTATAGATATTTTATTCAAATGAGTTACAGAAAACTATTTCCTTTTAAATTCCTACACCTTCCCCATTTACAATATAATTTTATCAAATATTTTCTCTATATACATTGAGAATCACATCAGACAATATTATAATTTTTATTTCAACCATGAAACATAATTTAGAAAACTCAAGAGAAAGAAAGTCTATTGCGTTTACCTATAATTTTATTCTTTCATTGTTCTTTCTTCCTGATGTTTCAGGTTTCCTTTCTCATCATTTCTTTTATGCTTCAAGAACTTCCTTTAGACAGAGCATAGATACACTGGTGGAAAATTCTCTTAGTTTTCTTTCATCCAAGAATGTCTTGATTTCTGCTTCATTCCTGAAGGATATGTTCACTGGCTATACAGATTGGTCTGTGATTTTCCTATCTTGTCATTCCATTGTCTTCATTTTCCTTTGAAGTAGGACTCAAAGTCCTTTCAGCTCTGCAGTCTAGCACAACTAGAGATATAATTTTTTCCATGTTCTATGTTTTATTCTAGGATGACCATTCTTATATGAGAAAGTGCCTCTGGAGATATGCAAGGTGTTATTTCTCAGTTCATTGCTGAAAAGAAGAGGGTTTGGAGGGGCTTGATGAGTATGGTGGAGATTTGAATAGGTACTGAACAAATAAAAGGGAAATCTTACAAGTAAAGAGATAGCTGAGTGGTGCTGAGAGCCCAGGTGAGAAAAGAAGCCATCTGTTTGTGCCAGCTTCAATATGCTAATTGTGTGGTTTTCTTTAGCATCCTGGAACAGAGAGTAGTTGGAGACAACAGTGAGAGGATACATTGAAGTTTGGTCTTGTATTTCCTCTGTCCCAGTACTTACTTTACCCCTTCATTACATAAATCAGTGGAAACATCCCAAACCACAGTTACCAGTGACTGCGAATATATTAGAGTATATTAGAGTAGCAAAAAGCTCTGTTTGGTTGAGTAGGAGGTTGTTTAAAATAAATGGGGACTACCTCATTGGATATTCACTCTTCCATCCCTTTCAGATCTCCAAGACTGGTAGATTACGACTTGGGACATTGATTCCTCACGGTGCTGCTTCTTTCAAAGAGTTTCAAGATGAAAACTTGATCATAGCAGCTGCCTATGGAATCGCAGCAAATGAGAGTGATCAGCATGTTCTGTGGTACCTGGTGCTCTTTTCTCCCCATTTTTCAAAAACATTGTGGCTGATACAGACTAGGAAAATATAAGACCTATATATGTATAAGTATGTACAAACACACATACACACATTATAATAAAATTTAAGAATATATCAAAGACTTATCAACGCTCCCAGATAGAAAAATAAGATTCTCAGGGCGCCTGGGTGACTCAGTCGGTTAAGCACCTGACTTTGGCTCAGGTCATGATTTCATGGTTTGTGAACTTGAGCCTTGTGTAAGGCTCTGTGCTAATAGCTCAGAGCCTGGAGGCTGCTTTGGATTCTGTGTCTCCCTCTCTCTGCCCTTCCTCCGCCCATGCCTCTCTCTCAAAAATAAATAAACATTAAAAGAAAATAAAATTCTCTAAAGGAAAGAATTAAATTGATAAGATTTCTTATCAGCAAATTTGAATATAAGATGGCAACTGAGTAATATTTTGAGGACCGGACCTATAATGTTTAGAAGAACTTTGAACTTATAATTTTATTTTCAGCCATTTTTCATTCAAATGTAATAAAGTAATAAAAATATTCTGGAACATACGTTGTTTCAGGAAGTTTGGCATACCTTCCACCCACAAAGATCCTCATTGAAGACAAATTTGGAAGAGGTTTTCAAGTGAGAATAGAGAAAAGAGATGCTACAAGAGATATGGAAGTAACATTGATTAAATATCATGGTATAGTTTATTGCTGATATGAAACATTTAAAAATAGTGGACAGAAAAGAAGAAAAAGCATACAATGGAATAATCCAGATCCAAATGTTTAAATATTATCAGAATGATAGGGAAGGTGTAATGGGACCTAAAGGACATAGAACATTTTCAAATAGTTGTATTATTAACAGGAAAATATAGATATTGATAAACTGACAGAGTTAAATAAACATGGATGTTGGGGGAAACCACACTAAGAAAAAAATAGAATGTGTAACTTTTTTAATTTTTTTAATTTCATTTTTTATTTTTGAAAATTTACAACCAAATTAGCATATAGTGAAACAATGATTTCAGTAGATTCCTTAATGCCCCTTACCCATTTAGCCCATCCCCCCTCCCACAACCCCTCCGGCAACCCTCAGTTTGTTCTCCATATTTATGAGTCTCTTTTTTCCCCCTCTCTGTTTTTATATTATTTTTGTTTCCCTTCCCTCATGTTCATCTGTTTTGTCTCTTAAAGTCCTCATATGAGTGAAGTCATATGATGTTTGTCTTTCTTTGACTGACTAATTTCACTTAGCATAATACCCTCCAGTTCCATCCATATAGTAGCAAATGGCAAGATTTCATTCTTTTTGATTGCCGAGTAATACTCCATTGTATATATATACCACATCTTCTTTATCCATTCATCCATCGAGGAACATTTGGGCTCTTTCCATACTGTGGCTATTGTTGATAGTGCTACTATAAACATGGGAGTGCATGTGTCCCTTCAAAACAGCACACCTATATCCCATGGATAAATGCCTAGTAGTGCAATTGCTGGATCGTAGGGTTGTTCTACTTTTAGTTTTTTGAGGAACCTCCATAGTGTTTTCCAGAGTGGCTGAACCAGCTTGAATTCCCACCAACAATGCAAAAGAGATCCTCTTTCTCCGCATCCTCACCAACATCTGTTGTTGCTTGAGTTGTTAATATTAGCCATTATGACAGGTGTAAGGTAGTATCTCATTGTGGTTTTGATTTGTATTTCCCTGATGATGAGTGATGTTGAGCATTTGTTCATGTGTCGGTTGGCCATCTGGATGTTTTCCTTGGAGAAGTGTCTATTCATGTCTTCCATTTCTTCACTGGATTATTTGTTTTTTGGGTGTGGAGTTTGATAAGTTCTTTATAGATTTTGGATACTAACCCTTTATCTGATATGTCATTTACCATGACCAAGTGGGATGTATACCTGGTATGCAGGGCTGGTTCAATATCCGCAAAACAAATAACATGATTCATCACATCAATCAAAGAAAGGACAGGAACCATATGATCCTCTTGATAGATACAGAGAAAACATTTGACAAAATACAGCAACGTTTCTTGATAAAAACCCTCAAGAAAGTAGGGATAGAAGGATCATACCTGGAGATCATAAAAGCCATATATGAAAGACCCAACGCTAATATCATCCTCAATGGGGAAAAACTGAGAGCTTTCCCCTAAGGTCAGGAACGAGACAGGGATGTCCACTCTCGCCACTGTTATTCAACATAGTATTGGAAGTCTTAGCTTCTGCAATCAGACAACACAAAGAAATAAAAGGCATCCAAATCAGCCAGGACGAGGTCAAACTTTCACTCTTTGCAGATGACATGATACTCTATATGGAAGACCCAAACGATTCCACCAAAAAACTGCTAGAACTGATTCATGAATTCAGCAAAGTTGCAGGATATAAAATCAATGCACAGAAATAGGTTGTATTCCTATACACCAACAATGAAGTGACAGAAAGAGAAATCAAGGAATCGATCCCATTTACAGCTGCACAAAAAAACCCATAAAATACCTAGGAATAAATCTAACCCAAGAGGTGAAAAATCTATACACTGAAAACTATAGAAAGCTTATGAAAGAAATTGAAGAAGACACAAAAAAATGGAAAAAGATTCCATGTTCCTGGATAGGAAGAACAAATATTGTTAAAATGTCGATACTACCCAAAGCAATCTACATATTCAATGCAATCCCTATCAAAATAACACCAGCATTCTTCACAGAGCTAGAACAAACAATCCTAAAATTTGTATGGAACCGGAAAAGACCCTGAATAGCCAAAGCAATATTGAAAAAGAAAACCGAAGCAGGAGGCCTCACAATCCCAGACTTCAAGCTATACTACAAAGTTGTAATCATCAAGACAGTATGGTACTGACACAAGAATGCACACTCAGATCAATGGAACAGAATAGAGAACCCAGAAATGGACCCACAAACATATGGCCAACTAATCTTTGACAAAGCAGGAAACAATATCCAATGGAATAAAGTCTCTTCAGCAAGTGGTGCTGGGAAAACTGGACGGCGACATGCAGAAAATGAACCTGGACCACTTTCTTACACCATACCCAAAAATAAACTCAAAATGGATGAAAGACCTCAATGTAAGACAGGAAGCCATCAAAATCCTCGAGGAGAAAGCAGGCAAAAACCTCTTTGATCTTGGCCACAGCAACTTCTTACTCAACACGTCTCCAGAGGCAAGGGAAACAAAAGCAAAAATGAACTACTGGGACCTCATCAAAATAAAAAGCCTCTGCACAGCGAAGGAAACAATCAGCAAAACTAAAAGGCAACCGACAGAATTGAAGAAAATAGAATGTGTAACTTTTAAACCAAAGGAAGAAAATTCCATCTATCCTATAGAAAGCAGGAAAGAAGACAAATGGGTCGAAAAAGATTTCCAATGTGTACTTCCTCTAGGTGTTGAAAATATACATTGTGTCTTCATGGGTAACAGTGGCTGGAGTGAAATAGAATTGGGACATTCAACAGAACTGAGAAGCTAAGGTGCTGATTCATGACATGTCTGCATGGATCCCACTGCCAGAGATGAGACATTTTATCTTCTCTTGAGACGTCTGTTTTTGGGTTTTCCCATCTTCCACACTCTTTGCCAATTCTTATAATTTATGGGTAATAAAAAAAACAGATTTCCTAGAGGGAGAAGTAAGGAAAGGAGAATCTTCAGGGGAATACCAGGTCTCTGTTAAGGAATGATCAATAAAGAGGAGCAACAACACTATTTCTATATATATCCATGGGCTGAGCTTGCTTTACTGTGCAATAAGGTTTCAGGGAGAACTGTCAAAAAGTTTTAAAATTGAAAATTCAATAATAGGAAGAGAATTGAATAAGGAATCATGATTAGAATTGGAGGGTAGGAAGAGGATAGGTGATGATGCAGGGAGGTGCTTGCCTTTGGGTGGTGTCTGGGGATTATAAGGGATTATCATAGATGAGATTGGTTGCCCATAAACTCTCCAACATTGGTGTACATTGTTTTGTACCCAGAATGAACTGAATTGTTAGATGGTAAACTACTTGATACCAGTACCCCCAGAACCACTACTCCGACTCCTTTACCCTAGCTAACTTGCTATGTTCGAAGCAGCGATAAAGCCCCCTCCAGCCGTATTTCTCATTCCATCTCTTTTCTTCCTCTCCCATTTCCCACGTCTCTCTCACATCCCTATATCACATTACTACCTACTACTTCTTGCATTTAGGTCACTAGACCAGATATACTTATTGTAACCATTGGTCAACTCATAGGACTTAAGCAAAGGTTGCCACCTTGTGGTTGGAAACCAAAATAACCAAGATGGGTCTTGGGTAAAACAGATGTTATTTGAATTTGGGGTCTCATATTTGAGAGTGCATCAGAATCACCTAGAGGGCTTGGTAAAACACAGTGTTGGACCCAATCCCCATTGATCCTGATTCAGTAAGTCTGGGTTGAAACTCAAAAACTTGCATTTCTAACATGTTCCCAGGGAATGCCGCTGTTGCTGCTTGAAGGAGTACAATTTGAAAACTGCTTTAGACAAACCTCATTCAGGATAGGCAGACCCCAATTTGGCCATCCAAGATTAGTAAAATTAGAGTTTGAACCTAGATATATTTAACTCCAAAATGCATTAAGTTTTTGCTACACTATTATTAGGAAATTCAGGTGGTACTGCTTGGTCAGCAGTCTGTTTTGTATTCTGTGTCTCTGGGAAGGGTAATTATGTAGTAGAGGAAGAAATGGTATCCATTATTCCTGCGTGGATTAGATTTACCATGGTATTATTAACAATTCCCCTACTGTTGGACATTTAGGTTGCTTCCAAATTTGAACAATTATTATTTAAAAATTGTAAAGTGAATTTCTTTGTTAATAAACCCTTCTCTTGCTATTTACTAATCACCTCTGATAGAATAATTTTGATACATTTTTAGGATGTTAGTCTCCCTTCTCATGAGGGATGAGGGTAAGTGGGTACAAGGGGAATGTGGGAACTAAGAGTACTATTCCACCGAATGTACTACTATGAGCAAAACTGGACATAGGCTCTTGCTCTTCTGAAGATTAGAGTCTAGCATAAGACTCAAACATTAATCAACTAGTCATACAAATAAATGTAAAATTGCAGCTGTAAAAGTGCTATGAAGAAGAGGTCAATAGTGTGGTAGGCAGTGTGACAGTGCTTGGAAATTTTGTTCCCAGATTATAATGATAAACTTAAAAATTACTAACATTTTAATAATTTTATTATGATTAATATTTTGATATAATTTCCAATTTATTCTTGTATACCAGAATTTTAATATATAATGAATATTTTTGGATTTGGTCTTAGCTTTGGCTGAATATTGATTTTGATACCTGTCAAAGCAGCATTTGGCCAAACTGTGGATTAGGTGAACCTCTATCACTGACCTGGCTTGACCATGTCTCTCTGTGATGGACAGATTTTGAGGTGGACCCTTACAATCCCCATCTCCTGGTATTCACACCTCTGTATAATCCCCTTCACTTGAATATGAACAGGAGCTGTGGCTTGCTTCTAACCAATAGAAGATGACAAAGATGATGGGATGTCACTCCTGTGAATACATTATGTTATGTGAGACTCCATCTTGCTAGCCAACTTATTTTAGAGTCTCTCTCTCTTTTCATTGCTGGTCTGGAGGAAGCAACCTGCCATGGTTCCTAAAGCCACAAGAAAAGGAACTCTGACAACTTGAGTGAGCGTGGAAATGGATTCTTCCCTAGTTGAGCCTTTAGATTAGAGCCCAGTTATGATTATGACCTTGATTGCAACCTTACAGAAAACTCACCCAAACTTTGCCTTGACTCTTGACACATAGAAACTGTGAGATAATAAATGAGTGTTGTTTTAACTATTAAGTTGTGGTAGCATTGTAAGCTAATTCACCTTCCTCGCAACACTTCAGTTCCTCTGATACATATTCCACCTTCCCATTCTTTTATATGCCACTCCTTCTACCTGGGATCTTCCTCCACTTTCTTTATTCCACTTCTGCCTGGATAACTCCTTTGGGTCTTAGCTGAATCATCACTTCCCTTGGAAATCTTTCATTAACCTCCATTTTGTGTATTTTTCTCCGTGAAAAATTTGAGGTGGCAAAGTTGGCTTACAGGTTTTAAGCCATCGTCATAAGATGTGAAAAATTCCCACATAAGTTTTTTTTGAAAGAATAATGAAATTAATAACTAAAAGTTAAATATAGATTTAAAAGTTATTTTGTTTAGTGTTATAAATATTAATATCTCAAGTAAGTCTACAGTTTAGAATTATAATATGCTTGGATCTTTGTTTATGAAAATTAAAGACATACTGGCTCAAAATTGATATAGTATTCTTCCTAAGGTTATCTAGTGAGAATTTCTCTCAAAATTTATATTAGCTACCAATATACTTTCTTATTTAACTGTTTTTAAGGCTTTTAAGTTTCATGGAGATAAAATTAATAGTTCTTATAATTACCATTAATTTTTGATGTGTTTTTATTTAGCAATACTAGATACACATTTATCCTTCAACTGATTGATATAATTAAAACACATATAGCATATGATGATATTTTCTTTCCATGTTACCTCTAGAATGCTTATCTACATTTGATGTGAATATTAAGATATTAACAATAAATCCAAATGACTTCCTTTGTCCATATCATTGTCATTGCTATGCTAAGAATCAACTGGACCACTTTCTTACACCAAACAAAAAATTAATTAAAAGTGGATTAAAGACATAAATGTTAGACCTGAAACCATAAAAATCCTAGAAGAGAACACAGGCTGTAACCTCTTTGACATTAATCATATCAAATGTGAGATGATAAATATGTGTTGTTGGAAGGCACTGTTTTTGGTAATTTGTTAGATAGCAATATATACCTAATATGGTAGACATAATATACCCCAACACCAAAGCAGAAGTTTTAAATGTCCTTTCACGGTTTGGTTCTGTATCCCTTGAGCTCTAACTTTCCAACAAGAAAAGAGTGTGCCCAAGAGAGTGGCAATTACTTTAGCTGGGGTCCTTAAATGAAAAGATTCATGAAGCCACCTGATCCCAACCAAGTTCAGCAAAGCTGTATGTAGCAATTAGCCCTCATATAAGATGAACAGGAAATGTTTGTTGTAACAAAATGAAATCTAGGAGTTATTTGTTGCTGCAACAAAAGCTAAGTAATTCAAAGTTGAAGAAGATATTTGGCTATTCAGCCTTTAAATATCAAAGCCACCCTCTTGCACTGTTGGTGGGAATGCAAACTGGTGCAGCCACTCTGGAAAACAGTGTGGAGGTTCCTCAAAAAATTAAAAATAGATCTACCTTATGACCCAGCAATAGCACTGTTAGGAATTTACCCAAGGGATACAGGAGTGCTGATGCATAGGGTTCTTGTACCCTAATGTTTACAGCTGTACTTTCAACAATAGCCAAATTATGGAAAGAGCCTAAATGTCCATCAACTGATGAATGGATAAAGAAATTGTGGTATATGCACAATGGAATACTACTTGGCAATGAGAAAGAATGAAATATGGCCTTTTGTAGCAATGTGGATGGAACTGGAGAGTGTTATGCTAAGTGAAATAAGTCATACAGAGAAAGACAGATACCATATGTTTTCATTCTTATGTGGATCCTGAGAAACTTAAGAGAAGACCATGGGGGAGGGTAAGGAAAAAAAAGTTAGAGAGGGAGGGAGCCAAACCATAAGAGACTCTAAAGGACTGAGAATAAACTGAAGTTTGATGGGGGATGGGAGGGAGGGGAAAGTGGGTGGTGGGCATTGAGGAGGGCACCTGTTGGGATGAGCACTGGGTGTTGTATGGAAACCAATTTGACAATAAATTTCATCTTAAAAAAATAAATATCAAAGCCGAAGCTGAGGAATGATGTCACTAAGACAATGAAGTAGGAGACTCCAGCCTCTGTCCTTCCACAAAGATCAATAAATTACCTAGCAGTCCATGAACAAAAACAGCTCTGAGAGACCACCTAAGTCCACTTAAGAAACGTTAGCAACACAGTGGAACAAAAAACCTGAGAATAACCACATCCAAAAGGGAAGAAAGAACGGCTTAATGAAGATACTTGAATTGCCTGACAAAGAATTCAAAATAATTTTTCTAAAATTCTCAGAGAGCACAAGAGAACATAGGTAAACAATTCAATGAAATCAGGAAGCAATACAAGAACAAAATGTGAAGTACAACAATAAGAGAAAACATAAGGAAGAACCAAACAGAAAATTTGAAGCTGCTATTATAATGACTGAACTGAAGAATTTAATAGAGAGCTTCATCATCAGACTGGAACAATCAGAAGAAAGAATCAATGAGATTGAAAGCAGATAATTTTAAATTATCCAGTCAGAGGAGCAAAAATAAGAAAGGATGAAAAGGAATGAAAAAAGCCTCCAGGACTTTTGGGACACCATTAAAGGAAATAATCTATGCATCACTGGAGTCTGAGAAGAAGAGAAGAAAAATGTTTATTTAAAGAAATAATTGCTGAGAATTTCCCAAACCCGAAGAAACATTTGGGCATCCAAGTTCATGAAGTTAATGGGTCACCCCATAATTTAAATCTAAATCAATCTTCTCTAAGACATATTATAATAAAATTATCTAAAATTAAATACAGAAAAGATTTTAAAATCAGCAAGAGAAAAAAATCTCATACAAGGGAACCCCCATAAGACTATCTCAGCAGAAACTTTCCAAGCCAGGAGAAAGTGATATGATCTATTTAAAATTCTGAAAGAGTGGTGCCTGGGTGGTTCAGTCAGTTAAGAGTCCAACTCTTGATTTCAGTTCAGGTCATGATCTCACAGTTCATGAATTCAAGCCCTGCATTGGGCTCTGCTGACAGTGCAGAGCCTGCTTGGGATTCTCCCTCTCCCTCTCTTTCTGCCAATTCTCCACTTGTTCTCTCTCAAACTAAATAAACATTTGCAAAAATTAAGTGCTGAAAGAAAAAACTGCCAACCAACAGTAATTTAGCCAGCAATGCTGTCCTTCAGAAATGAAGGCAAGATAGACTTTCTCAAAAAACAAAAGCTTACAGAGTTTGTCACCACTAGACAGGCCTTACAGGAAATGCTAAAACTTGAAGACATTGATGAAAGAAATTGAAGGGGATGCAAATAGATGGAATGACATTCCATGTTCACAGATCAGTGTAGTTAATTTTGTTAAAATATGCATACTATTCAAAGTGATCTATAGGTTCAATGCAACCCCTATCAAAATTT